>NC_141485.1:2907500-4107500 GCF_009769465.1 Tauraco erythrolophus | reverse complement strand
TCTGAGGTATAAAAAATAGCTCCTGGCATCCTCAGATGCGAGTGGGGACTCGGTGTTGCTGGCCTCCAGGGAGGGGGTGGCAGCTGGCACGGGGGGTCACATCCCACTGGGAGGCATCTCTGTGAGGCTGGGCTTTGACAGCTGAGAAGGGAGCGTTGTTTTATGTTTCAGTGCAAGGATTTAAGAATCGGGTGAGAATTAGGTAATGTTTGCAGAAAAGAGTAGAAGGCAACTGAAACGAATTGCAACCATGTGAGTGAGCCGGCGAGAGAAATTCTTGTTCTCCCTCGTTCCCAAGAGATTCCCACTGGAGAGATGAAGTCATAGCCATTACTTCATTAGCGTTAACTCAGGATGCTGACAAACGAGCTCTCTTGATTTGTGCCGGGCCAGTTGAAGAGAATAGTGCCCCGGCTCTCGCCCGGTGCCTCGGCAGCGCTGCCCTTGCCGTGGCGTTGGCAGAAGCACACGCCAACTCCCCAGCCGCGCTGATTCAGCTCAGCCTTTTCTTTTGAACTGCCACTGCTTCATCCCGCGTGCCAGCTCCGAGCTGGCGTTTGTAAATCCTGCTGTGCAGAAGGCAGCTGCTGAGAGACGGGCAGGCAAGTGCGAGCAGCAGCCTCGTGTTCGCCAGAACCTCTCCATCAACGCCCCAGCCCATGCCCAGTGCGGGGAGTGTTAATGGTACCCAGCGGTCCCAGCCCCGCTTCCAGAGCAAACAGACGGGTGCAGGATCTCACCCTCGCAGCGCTGCTGTGGGAGTCCCTTTTGGAAAAAGTGTGAAATTTATTGTAATACGTGCTGAAGATCTTATGGCAGATCTGAGCTGTTAAATCCTCTAAACCTGAGCCCACAACTTCATTGACAGGGCCTCTCACTTTGCTCTGCTCCAAGCTTATGGTTTCTCTGCTCCAATATTTTTCCATACATGGAAGCATTCCTGCCCCAGCCTGGGCTAATCCTGACATGCCACTGCATCTGGATGTTAGCTCATTTCTTGCAGCTGACACTGTGCAAAGGCAGATGTCTGAACTTACTTTTGTTTAAATAGATTTAATTCAACCAGCAAAAGTCTCACCCCATAGGTAAGGACAAGGAGAAGCAAAAAAAAACAAGTGTTTGTCCATTTTATTGATCTCCCAGGGCTGTTAGATGGATGAATTGGTCCTCAGTAATGCCGTGCTTTGGAAATGTGTAGTATTTAAACTGCAAAGGGGTAGCAAAACATGGTTTTCTATCTCCAGCACAGGCTGAACCCGTCTCCTTGCTGTGGCTTGGTTGGCAGAGAGGACCTCCTGCCCGCCCATCGCATCCCGTTGGAGTCCTCTCCCGCCTCTCCCCTCGCTCTGACGGCACTTCAGAGGCTCCGTGCTGGTTGGGATGTATTTAGTAGCTCGGTGAGGCTGGGACTGCTGCGCTCTTCCAGCTGAGCCGAACACCTCGGTCATACGGAAAAAGAGATGGTTGTGGTGGTGAGCTGCTGTTTGAGCTGGGAGCCTGCTCTTAATCCCTCCCTCGCCGAGGCGGGGTGTAAGTTTTAATTAAATATTGGTAAGGTGCTCTGCGATCCGCTGCTGAAAGGCCCTGTATGAGGCCAATGCCTTTGAATAAAAGCTAAAGACCTTTCCCACCCGACGGGAAAGAGTCGGAGCTAAAAGAGCAAGACCCAAGCAGTTGAATCTGAACAGATGTCAGTTCTCCCCACTTTGATAGTTCAAAAGGATTATTCTGCCTCTCCCAAAAAAAGGAGAAACACAGTGATTTTATGAGTGTTGCCAGGGATCTCGGCTCCTGCTCGCTGCTAGTTAAAAGTGTGCACACTGGGCTGGGAGTGTGCATGGAGTTTCGGTTGTGGGCTGTGCTGTTGTGTTTGTGGTTGAGCATCCACCTGCCTGGTCCTCGCTGGGGGTCCCAGATGTGCCATGGGTCCCGGTTTGTCCTCTCTTCGCTCGGATGCTGCTGTTGCGTGCAGGAATAAGACAACGGAGGAAGACAGCCAGGGTAAAACTGGTTTCAAATTAGTCAAGCTGAGTGAAGGCGCGGGAAGGAGAAGACAATTTCCAGGTTTGCTGTTGGAGCTGTGAAGCAGATGAAACTTCCTTTGCATGACTTTCAGCCCCTAAGGAGCAAGTGAGTCCAAGAGCCTTTGGGGCCCAGGTGCCCCCAGCCCCCCTGAGGAACCCCCAGCCCCTCCATTTGCCCCCCCAGATGCAGCCTGGGATCTGGGCAACAGCAGCACTGTGGTCCTTGCACACGTACTTGGGTCTGATGGGATTTCAGCATCAGACAGGTCACCAGGGCGTTAGAAAGGTTCTCCCCCCTCTCTCCCCGTGTTTTTCTGACTACTGTTCTGTCGCTCTCCGAGCAAATCGAAGGGCACCAGGCTACAAATCCTGCCTTGCAAGTACTGCCTGGGTGTTTAGCTTGCAGGAATGCGCTGCTTTTATCAACTGATAGCTGGTGTTTTAAGAGGGCAGGGAGCTGTGCCTATTTCCTTCTGAGAGGTTGATGACTCTACAAGCTTAATTTCTAGGGTGCTCCCTTTTTAATTCTGGTTTGTGGCTGTAAGGCAGAGGTCCCATTGCTGTTAGGTTAGAGGCTGCTTCTAAAGAGCAATTCCCTGTAATCTCCTTGCTCGGGAGCTTTGCAAATGGCTGGATGCATTAGAGGGGAGTCCTGCTGTCTTCATCCAGCAGGCAAGGAAAATGAGTGGAGAGGGGTCTGGGGGCTGGATGAGTGACCAGAGCGGGACTCTGCAGCCGACAGCGCTGAGATTTCCCAGTCCCAGCACCCCAGTCCCCCAGGAGCAGCCCCGTCTCACCAGCCCCACGCACATGAACTTGAGCCCCTGGTTGTGCTCAGCGTCCCTGCCCGCCGCTGCCTCCGCCACAACCGTTGCCCCCCGCTGCTGCCGCCGTCGTGCCGCGCGCTTCCAAAATCGGTTCGTTCCAGGGTCAGAAAAGACCCGTTTTTGTGTCCTAACGCTGGATTTCACAGATATAGAAGGGAAAGGTCTTAATGCCCACAGCTTGATCTACTAATCTGAAAGCACGGCAAGTTTTGCCTTGGAAGATTTGCTGCCTGGCTTTCTCAAGGCAAGTTTGCACAAATACATTGTATTCCTACAATGGGTCCTAGCAGCTGGATACCTCCCACCAAGATTACTGATACTTAGGTCTGATTTTGGTGGAGACACGCAGCAATAAATTCAATGAGTTGGGGAGTTTTGGAGAGTAGTACAGATGTTGGGAAACCGAGGGCAGGGACCACTTAAGTGCTAACGTATGGCACAGCTTTGACTCCTTTCTTTTTTTAAGGAATGGAAAAAGCTATGGGCTGCTGTACCAGCAATTTTGCCTCCTTTTTGTCTTCAAAGACCTTCAGGCCACCCCTATCATAATGCTTTCTTGATGGTCAATAAAGGAGCACCCTGTACGTGCTCCTGCCCACCAGCACGGCGTTGCCCTCCGTGCCCTTCTGTTCTCTCGCGAGCCTGATCCTGGTTCACTGCGTGCTTGGGTGCTCTCTGTCTTTGGTTTTCTGCCTAAATGAGATTTCTTGAACCTTTGTAAGTCTTTCAGTTTTTTCCTCATTAGATCTGACCCAGTTTGGGTTTTGAGATTCAAGTGGGACGATTTCATTCCCTTATCCACCTCCATCTACATTAATTCCCTGTGTCTCCCGACTGACGGTTTAATTATCGTGTGTGACAAGCATCCAGGGCCCCACTTGGCAAAAGGTGTTTATCACTTAGGTAGTACACAAAATAGATGTCTGTTGCCCCGGTTGCTCCCAGGATGGGTTTTTGCCTAGAGAGGCAGTTTTCAAGCCAGTTAATCGCCATGTTGTGAAGCAGAAGGGTAGGTGGCTGTCCCTGCCTTTCCCTGTGGGCACATCCCTGCCGGCTGCTGCGTGGGGACTGTGGCTCTTGAGGTGGAAAGAGGGTGATGTGGTAGGTTGGGGAGAGCTTTTGATGTTGGGAAGAGCTGTCTGGGCAGAGGGATGGTGAGCGTGGGAGGAGCAGGCGGATGGATGGGGAGGGAGGAAGGGATGGATGGAGAGAGGCGTGAGGACCAGGCTGGAGCAGGGAGTGGTTGCCTTGCCTGCAAAGTCACTTTATTCCAGACAGCCGGCTTTGAATTGCAGGAAGGCTCCAGATTTTACTCCATTTCAAAAATGAAACATTCTGTGAGCCCAGCCCTGCGTGTTTTACGTTGCTTTTTGGCTCCAGCTGCCTGAGCGGCTGCCCTGTGTTGGGCTGCATCCAGCGTCCTCCTTTTGATGTTCGTCTCTGCGAGGTTTTGCTGCAGTCTTCACAGCTGCAAAAGTGGAGTCGTCTGCATAAAACCCGGCAACTCTCTAGGTTAAGAGGCCACCAAATACCACCTCTGTCTGTGGCCATCCCTTTAATTATTAAAATAATAACCCCAGGCAGAGCTTAAGGCCTTGCTGGCAGCTCAGCATCTGTGTGCTGGGCCCTGTTCAAACAACCTCACGAGAAGGAGACGGTCCTGCCCTTCAGTTGGTTATCTAAGGAAGTGTCCTCCTCACCCCATGGGGAGAGGGTGGGTGCCTCGCAGGCAGTGACAAGCCAGGCTGATGGAGATGCCTCCTGCCTTGTGGGCACAGAGGTTTGGGATCTGGAAGAGTGGAGACCTCCTCCACGGCTGTGCCCTACATGAGGTGATGCACTGGCATGGCCATGAGCTTGCAGCTGCCAGTGGCACGTCCTTAGTTTCATCCTTGTGGCTGCTTCTGCTAGGTGGCTTGGCAGGAGCCCTGGCCGTGCTTGGCTTCCCCGCAGCTGCCACAGTTGCCCATCCCTTTGCCACCGCAGCTGGAGGTCCATCCAGGGTGACATGAAGGTGTGCCTTCATGCCGAGATTTGAGAACTTCTCCTTATGCAAAAGCATTTATTCCAGCCAACCTTGTGCAGCTGGTATGCGCGAGGCTGGTCAGAGGAGAGGGGACCAAAGCAAACAAGGCAAAATTTGGTCACTTGGATTCGGCTGCTGTCCTGAACTGACTGACCGGTTTGGGTCGGCAGGTTAAACCAGCGTTAAAACATGCTGAAAACTTGGGGCTGGGCACCTGCCTGCTCGCTTACAGGGGTGCCCATCACCCTGATGTCAGTGCACAGAGTTTACATGCCTCTTTCTGACTCTGTGGTGCTGTCCTTCCTTCTCAGGGCTTGAAACCGGAGACGTGATTTACACCTGGCATATGGCTGGGGGAGAATAAGTCGTATAAAGCTGGTTACCTGCAGTGGCCGCCATCTCTAGCCGTGTGCATCTCCAGCTGCTTCCTCCCCTTGGCTCTCGAGAGCCAGAGCGAGGATTATCCAGAACAAATCTGGTTACCCAGCTGCTTCCGTGGTGGAGACCTGCAGGGCACAGGAGTGAACCCCTCTGCCCCAGCACCCTGGCAGTCGTAGGGACAGAGTGTCCCATGGACATAATTGTGTCGCTGTTTGCAGATGACATCATAGGCGGAGATCAGGGATTTTTAGGGTTTCTTTGCCAGAAAGTGGCAGTGTTGATTGCCAGACTTAGTAGCAAAGAATTTGAAGTTGTGATTCATCCCTCAATCCACATCTTAAGTATGCGGTGGTAAAGCTAGGAAAATCAGTGTGTATATAACGTGTTTCCTCTTGGGGAGCTCAGAAACCCTTAGGTGGAGCAATTATTGTTTTACTTAATTCGTATTGAAATACTGAACACTCAGAATGTGCCAGCTCCCTGTCTGTTGTGGGGAAAACTCAATTGCTCAATAGAATGTCTTTTCATCCTGCCACATTGAAGAGGAAAATAAGGTCAAATCTATGGAAAAGAAAAATTCCTGACAGTTTTTTTTGTCATCTGCTCAAATGACTGTCCCGATCCATGGAGGTGGCTCAGCATGGGCAGTTCTTGGTGAGGACACACACTTGAGAGGCAGCTCCTGAGCAGGAAAGTGGTTCTTTGCTGATGCTCAGCCTTCTGGTATTTAGTTTGATCTTTTACTTTTTAATTACTCCATCAATTAGCACAGGTGCAGATTGTGCCTTGCCTTTGCTGTTCTGCACGCGCTTCTCGCACGGCATTTGCTGAAATGAGACTCGTTCCGTAGCTGGGCAAATTAGTGTGCCACAGAGGTAGAAGAGGAGAACCCCTGCCTCATGTGAGCTTGGGCCATCACTTTTCTTGCCATTTTGTTTTGATTTTCTCCACCATTACCAACAGCATTTGCTTCGTTCAGAGCTTGGAGCTATACAAACCAGCGTGTAATTCCCGTGGGA
The DNA here is from genome assembly GCF_009769465.1 of Tauraco erythrolophus. Lineage (NCBI taxonomy): Eukaryota > Metazoa > Chordata > Aves > Musophagiformes > Musophagidae > Tauraco > Tauraco erythrolophus. The sequence goes on along the minus strand of NC_141485.1, from coordinate 4,101,223 downwards.
GGGTACGTCACGCTGACACAGAGCTGCCGGACACCTTCTGGTTTCAAAGATGGGAACTGCCATTTACTCACGTGTTTTCAGTGTTTCTGCTGGTGAAGGCACCTACTGACGGAGAAATGGATGTTGGTGGGAGCGGAGCCCGCTGCAGCACAGAGCCTGTTGTTTGCCCGATGGGGTGAACGAACAGTCTCGCTCCAGCTTCCCTGTTAAGAGCCACTGAGGAGCACTGCAGGGCTTTTCCCACCTTGCTTAACTAAACGTTACTAAAGAAAATGAGTTTAATCAAGTCCAGACCTTTTTGCAGGAATTGCCGTGCTATTCTCCCCCGCCGTGCCTTCCCATCGCAGCGAGCAGAGGGCACCGTGCCGTCTCGGCCAGCGCTCGCCCGTTGTGTTGGAAGAGCCTTGCTCCGTGGGGTTCAGTGATCCCGCAGCGGCCGTCCAAAGAAAAGAGCAAAATCCCAGTGGTCTGGCTGCTGTCCCTCCGCTCTCCTGCCTGTTGCAGCCCGTCCGAGCCTGATTTCTGCTCAGGTATGAGCTCTTTTCCGTTCTGTTTACGCTCCACTCACTAAAAGAGGTTGGAGCCAGATGATTTTTCTGCAGAGGATATAATTTCATTGGAGAGAAGCAGGAGTTTGTAAAACAATCCGTGGGATTAGTAGCACCTCGGCTCCTGCAAGATCTCCCCACCCCCTTCTCAAATCTTATTTTTGTTCTTTGAAAGCTGAAATTTCCATCGCTGTTGATGCCCTGCCAGGCACTCTAGCAGGGTTACTTTCCCTTGGATGCAGTTGAAGAAACCATTGTTCCTTTTCTTTATCTTTCTTATCAAAGGGAGGGGAACGCCTGCCCTGCGCTGCCCTGCTGCCTCCAGCGCTGGCAAGAGTAGAGGAATGTGGCTGGTCTTCAGACCCTCCGCTCTAGAAATGTGAATCAGAAAAGAGTTTGGTGACAGGGAAGCTGAAGCATTCATGTCCTCAAGAAAATATACTTCAATATTAAAAAAAAAAACAAAAACCAAACCAAAAACCACACACACAAAAACACAACCCAAAATCTGTTCAGGGTCCTGGCAAAGGTCTTGGTTAAAGCCCTTCACCGCCAGAGCCGCGATCTGAAGGTGGAAGACTGAGCTGTGTGATGTACTTTAGGCAGGAATAGCCTAAGGACTTCTGAGAGACTCGTAGCGTGATGTTTTTATTTTGGTAAAGACTGCTGAAGTCAGAGGGTTTAGCTAAAAAAATCTTGGGGCAAAGGCATCTTCAAAATTGGGGTGGTTTGGGGTCTGCCCAGGCTGGAGCAGACGGTCCTGTCTTCGCTGACCGTTGTGCTCTGGGTGTGGTAACATGGGTGCAGTTATCAAGGTGGGGAGATGGGAGAGGAAACCCACCCCCCTGCATCCCGCAGCTGTGCCCTCCGCAGTCTGCTTCCGCTCGTACTGGGCATGTGTTCCAGTTTTGTCGTATCTTCCTTGCTTTTGGGATTTGACTAACCCCTTAACATGATGGTAGTGTGTAGATTAAAAAAAAAAAGTTTGTTAGAACTAAAAAAATAATTAAAAAATAATTAAAAAAAAAGATAAATATGCTTAAGAAGGAAAAGAAAGCCCAAGCAGAGCTTTCTGCTGCTTGTCGGAGGAGCTGGGTACAGGACAGACTGTTTTCTGGTTGCTTCTGCACGCGTGTCAGGGTGATATCTTTAATCTTGGTGATGTGCATCATTTAAGTAGACTGGTTTGGGTGAACTGGTGTGTATCTGCTTTCTGTGTGTCCACCTGATTTACCTGACCTCTCCTTATCCCCTGCCTTGCCTTGTTGTAATGAAACAGGTTTTAGGGTTACTGGGGAGGGAGTGCGGGGAAGCATTTTCCTAGAGAGAATATAGAGGTTTGCTGGATTTTCAGAGAAAATGTATGAGCTTTATTGACAGGAGAACTGGCCGAGCAAGTTAGCACTGGATTTGAGATGTTCGCTTCGCTCTAGCAGAGCCTGAGCAGCATTTGATGCGCAGACATGTTTTCAGCCGTTCCTCGTAGAGGTGGTGTTGGCAGGTCTGTTGTTAACACCCTTGCCTTTAGGCCAAACTATTGAAAATTCAAGTTCAGCTTGAATCTCATTCAATGGCTTGGAAAGCTGCAATCTGATGGGCTGAAAAATCTCGTCCAACTCCAGCCCTTATTAGGAGCTTAATCTGAAGTGCAGCCAAAGCCAAAGAAGGGGGAGGGCAAAAAAAAAAAAAAAAAAAAAGGCAGTAAAATGGAACAAGAAATGTGCATCCAATTTACAGTATTCCTCTGCAACCTTAATTCAGCCCCTGTACGCGTTACGATGCAGTTTCTAATTAGGGGATCACGCGTGGTTTTTTCCATGGCACCCCTGCCCTCGCTGCGCGGAGTGGGCAGTCGAGGCGGCCCCGTGAAGGACGGGGTTGCGTGTGTCGGACCACCGCCCTGCGCGGTGCAGGGTTTGGAGGGAAGGGAGCGAGGCAAGTCATGGAAAAATAGCAAGGGTAAAGCGATGGTTAAGGAGACAGGATTCCTGCTCTGCTTGTGCCACAGGGCTCGTGTGTGGTGCTGAGTAAATTACTTTTCATGCACAACGAGGGACTTGATTTCCTGGGTCCCCGGGCTGAGGGTTGAGTTGCGGAAGTGCCGAGTGCTTCTGCTGCAGATGATCTCATGGGAAGTTGTACGTCAAACGTTTTAAATGCTGCTTGGTGCTATTTATTTTTTAAAAAGGGAGCTGTAGGCTGATTCTGGAACTGGATGCCCAGAGCTTCTCTGTGCCTTTTTTCTTTGGCTATAAACCAGAGGTGTTGTGAACGTAGTTCTCCAAGATTTTATGAAAATAAATTCACGATCATTTGAGAAGTATCCCAGTCTGCAGTGGCAAGACGCCTTCATTTTTGCCTTGGAGCAGCACATGAAAAGCGTGAAGAGGGCTGAGTGCCGCGCATGAACAACCAGTTGAAAACCAAAACTGAATAACTCCTCACTTGTTGAGCATCTTCTATTCTCGGTACTAACTGCGTCAGGACTGTATGCACACGTGGTATGTGGCCGTGCTGTAAAGACCCTACACAAGTGGACCAGATTAAAGCTACAGAGAAAACTAATTTCCAGCACATCCTAGCTTCTCAGGGCTTGGCAACTGTAATATTTTCTCAATACAGCCCTTCAGATGTAATGTGGTATAAATTACAGGACTGGGTGAATAAGGATTTGTGTGCAGAGGGTACAGGCATTGCTCTGCAGCAAACCTTAGAGGGACGAGGTCAAACAGCTCGATCCTCAACGTGGTAATTCGTTTGTGTTTCTGGCCCGTAGCAGAAAATGGAAGGTTTTTGGATCATCCAGGGAGGACCTTGTGTGTAGTTTAGGCTGCTAGTGCCAGATGTCTGCTTTTGGCTTATCTGAACATGAGTTGTGTCTGATTTTTTAGTTTGGACCAGTGTTGCGTGTTGGAGCCTCACTTGTGAAATAGCTCCTATGTACATCGAAGAAGGAGGTTGTGGAAGTCATTTTTTTCTGTGGTTTTATGGAACTCTATACCGTCGTCTGTCTCTAAGGAAGATGTGACGCACGATGGCTTCGCAACTATGCAGCTTGATGGAGAGGCGCATAGCTGCGGATGCTGTCACAGGGCTGCTCCAGCAAGAGGTCTGTGAAGTCGAGAGGTTGCTAGCATCCCTCTCCCTTCTCCAGTGCCCTTTGGAATTTGTTCCAGCTTACCTCCTTCCCCTCAAAATGTTGGATTAGGAGCTGCAAAGCTCTCGGCAGGAGGAGCAGCATGTTTCATACCAGCCTGGCGAGAAGAGCCCCATCAGCCGTGCCGTTGGGAGGAAGGGCTGCGCTCAGCCGTGCTCCTCCGGGGCTGCGCGACGTTCTGAACGCAGCTCACTTAAATCAGCAGATGTTATCAGGCATGCACAGGCAAAACCTTGCTCTAATTCACTAATTATAAAAATTCCTGGCAGAACCTCCGTGTGAGTCAGCTACAAAAAAATTACTTAGGGGAAAAAAGAAATTTATGGTCTAAATCTGACTTTAGCACACAAGAAGGGAAGCTGAGGCTTTCTGTAAATCCAGCTGATCATCCAGCTTTAGCCCACCATGTCCTTGTCTGGAGAGAGCGGCGACGGGAGAAACAGAGTGGTGAAAGCCAAGGGGCTCATCCCACTCTGCCCACAGCTCTCCGAAGCTGGTGATGTGGCAGGGGATGGATGGAAAGTTCCCTTTCCACTGCCACAGGAGAGCTGGTGCCCAGCCCAAGAGCTGGCATGGCTCTGGCCGTGCATCAGGGCAAGGCAACCCCTTCCCTGCCCGCTGGGCGGATGGACGCAGGCTGCTCAGGGATTGTGTTTGCCTTTTCCCTCGCTGCACACACGGACCGGCATGGGGAACCCAGGAAGCCTCGGATCTGGAAGGTCTTGAGTTACCTGCAAAGGGTGTTTGCAGCACTGTCTTCTAGGGAAGCTGCCTTTTTTTTTTTCTCTCTTTATAAATGTTGGATTTTATTTTATTTTTGTTACAAAACCCACACAACTAATTTCCCTTGGAATCTTTTGCAGGCGTCTGCTCTGAGCGTGTTTTGGCCTCACTGCCCAGTGCTGGTTTTGAATCCCAGTCCCAGTGGTGGGAAGTTTTTAGAATTAATGCCAGTTGTATTTTTTTAATAGAATCACAGTGTCCGCCTGTGGGTTTTAAACAAACATCCTTGGCTTTATGTTTTTTATGTTATCCAAAGGGTGTGTAGCCAACAGCAGCAATTCAGCAAGGATGCAGCATTTCCTCTTTGTCAAAAATGACTTTATATTTCTTTTTGTCACCTAGGGTGCACCTCCCCGACCCTGCTGCTGTGCCTCCCTGCCCTGATCCGCTGCAGCAGGCAGGACACGTGCTCTTGTGTGGGACTACGGTGCAGGCTCCCAAGGGAGGTGTGCGGCAGCCCCGTCAGCGAGCAATGTAAAATTACACCTGGGGAATATGGAGTAGGAAACAATCCTATCTGCTGCCTCTGGGAATGGATGTGTCTGTTTACAGGGTTGACTTTTCAGCTGGGCAAAATGCATTTGCTTGCACTCAGCATGGACTTGCGCTAAATTTTCTGCCTCCGCTGGTTCCCTTTTCGCTTTTGTACCTGGTTTTAAGATGTGGCTCTCAAAGCAGAAGATAATTTTTCAAGATGAAGCACCGTCCTTTTGATCCCGACCTTCCCTTTATCTCTTTTCCAGGATACAACCTCACTGTGCTGCCTCTGCCACCACTCTCCCTCGCCGACCTGCCGGCGCGGGTTGCGGGCAGGAGGATGAGCATCTCTGCCTGCTGCTTTTTGGGTGCTTCTCAGGATTTCCAGTGCAAGCACTGGTTCTGGCAGCACTAAGTTGTCTGTAGAGCTGCTGTTGTTTGGGTTTAGTTTGTTGGGTTTTTTTTAATACACTGTTCTTTGAGGAGCTTTTAAGAACACGCAGCTCCCCGGTGTCTCCAGCGCGGCAGTGACGCCTGTAGCTCGTCAGCTGTATGTTTTATAGTCCTTTTCCCTTTGGTCAGCAGTTTTTATAGTTCTTTTGCCTTTGATGTTGGTCACTGTCAGCAAAGAAGTCTGAAGCTGCTCTGATGGGTAATAGCTGATGGGTAATGTAAAGTATTAGTAAGGAAATGGAAAGCGAGCAGAGAATCACGTGGCGGTGGTACCCGCAGGAACACCCAGTGAAAGCGGCTGATTTTAGTGTTGAGGAAGGTCAGTATAAACATGCCATTCACCTGGGATGGGAGAGGGAGGCAGGAATCCCGAAAAGTATCTGCATGAAGCTTCTGTACCTGAAGAACCATCTGTATCCAAGAAGAGGAATTTATTTATTCCTTGGAATCCAGAGTTTGGCGAGCACGTGTTGGCCACGCAAACTGTCAGCTTTGTCATAAATCTGTGTTTTGGCAGTGCTTGTCCAAATGCCATATTATCCAGACAAGAATAGACAGGGGATTAAAGTAGAATCCTTTGCTATTTATGGACTCCCTTGGGGAATACATTGTAATATTCTTTTGAATCAACTGGAAGGTAACCACAACCCAATGCTGCACATGCCGAGTCTTCCCTGTGGCCCTCCCCTAGACCCAGAGAGGGGGAGATGCAGCGAGGTATTTCAACTTGCAGAGCTGAAATAGTGTCGTTCGGGCTTTAACCATCTGCCACCCTGCTGATTCCCTGGGATTCGGACTAGGATCTGGGACACGCGCTTATTTTTTTGACAAATGGGCTGGGCTCAGGGCTTTAAATCTCTCCTTTCATAAGCAAGTGCAGGCTTGGAAAGTATTAATTATTTTGTACAATCTGTAGCAGCATCTTTCTGTAGAAGTAGCTAAGTCCTTCCCTCCCGCTTCGTAACTGTCTTTCCAAACTGGGGTCCTGCGTATCCGGGTGTCCCTGCTGGCGTGGGAGCAGCGGAGCGGGCTGGGTGCCAGCTTGCCAGACGCAGTCTGGAAGCGCTCAGCAGAGCTGCTGGCTCAGACTGTTCTGGTGCCCTTCAACGAACTGAGCAGCAAGAACTTACCCGAGAGGGGCTCTTCTCTTTTTGAAATTGTCAGCAGTCCAAGTGCGCACGGAGTTTAACCTTTCTGTCTCCAGCTCTGCTCGGTGGAGGGAGAAGGTCCTCAACCCTCGCGGAGAAAACACAGAAGACCCAGTCCAGCTGTGTTTGAGTTTGATGCTGCTGTATATTGGGACTCTGTAGAAGGGTCTGTGCAGGTGGACCTTTTCCCTGGGCTGCCTCCTGGGCACCTGGACCCTCAGACACCCCTTCATTTGCCCACTGCCTTGCAAAGCCACGGATGTAGTTTATAATGTGCAGAACAAACGCCATGAACTCCATAAATTGAAGACAAGTGAAGTTTTTGTGTAGGGGTGCAGCTTTACAGACCAGCTGGCTCCAGGTTGGTTTCTCTGGGCTTGGGAATTTTCGGGCTTTGGGTGTTTATTCCAGCAGCCCAGCCCCGAGCAGCCCCTGGGGTGGGTGTCTGGAAGGGGCCAGGGTGTGCTCATTGCCTGCTCGTGGTGGGGGACAGCAATGCAAAGACTGCAAAATGGCAGTTTCTCTTAAAACCACTCTTACTTTTTATTCAGGAGCAGCAGATTTGTTCTTGGAGGAGAGCACACCTCGCTTCCCGCATCCCCTTCGTCGTAGGATTTAACACAGCCCAGTTTTGTCTGTGCTTGCTGAGAAGCAGCAAAAATCAGGAGTAGGTGGATGGCCAGCGCGTTTCTTTCTCCTTACATGCCTGTTTAATTGGATAACACGCATGGCCTTGCCTTTCTGTTTACCCTTAGGGTTTGTTATGACAAAGAAGATGGATTTTTCCTGGTTCTTGCATGTGCAGGATGTAAACCAGCACGATGCAGTACGTGGTTGGTGCGTGAAGCCTGCCGTGACCTGGGAGCTCGGGCTGTTCTTCAGTGCGCCCCGTTAACATCACCTCGTTACTCGGTGTCTGCGTTGCACCTCCGTGACCGGGAATCACGTTTTTTATCATCCTTGTAACTACTTACAGTGCTCGCCAACACACAGGGGCTTGTTTCAGATTGATTTTTCTTGAAATAGGAACATTTGGGAGAAGAGATATTTTTGAGTTACTTGTATCTTCACCTCTGGACCTGATGAAGTCTTGGAAACCATGGGGATGGAGTCTGCCTGCATCTTCAACCGGTTTTGCTCTCCTCTTTTAGTAGAAATTGCCTGCTAATCTGGGGATGATTTTTATACAGGCTTTTCCTTGAGTCCTGGGTTTCCTACATAAGGAATTGTTGTGTTTTTTTTTTTTTTTTTCCTCCCTGTGCCTCATGATTCCTGGGTGATTTCTGTAATTTATCAGAGCTTGTCAGCAGAGACTTGGAATAAAAGGCTTTGTAGTGTGCTGCTTAGCTGGCTGTATAAATATGAAGGAACCCTGTTTGTAACTAGCCTGCTCACATGGCTTTCCTCTGCAAAGCGTTAGCCAAAACACTCCGCTAGATAAAAGGGATGCTGAGAAAGTCCAGGTCAGCCGGAGATTGTCTGAAAAGGGGTATAACATTGATCTTTGTTTTAGTTTTACTTTTATTTCTTGTAACTTCTCAGTAAGAGCAGGGAATGAGGATAAATTGTTTTCATCTCTTGGTGGTCAAAGATTAAGATGGATGAGGCAGTGGGCTGCCTGGAAGAAGCTGTTAAGTAAGAGCCTGTCTGTGTCCCCTCTTGTCTTGCATCTTGGATGGAGTTGGCTTCATGCTTCCTGCTTCCCAGGCTCCCCTCCCCACGCTCCTCCTTAATATCCGAGCTGGTGAGTGATTGCCTGGAGTTTTCTGAGTTCTTTGAACTAGAATAAATGAGAAGGGCTCTGGGGATGAGGCCTTTGATTGATCACTTGCCTTTCACCTCTGAGGGCAGGGGTTTGCGTCAGGTGCGGCATTAAATGCTCAGGGCTTGGTGTCCCTTAGGTCATGTCCTGCTAAGCCTGCCTGAGCTGCTGGGTTGTTTGCTGTAGCTGGTGTGGATTCAAGAAACCAGAGTTTTGGATTCGAGCATTGTCCCTTAGAATTTTAAAAAAGGGCAAAGGAGGCTTTGGGTAGGCAGTGCGGTGTTTGGGTTCAGGCTCTGGGATTTTGGGGGTCTTAGTTTGCCATTCTTGTGCAAGTTTTCATCTCTTCTGCATCCCAGGTTCTAATCTGCAGGGTGAAGTTTCCAGGAAACTTTGGGCAGTATTCATCCGATTTGGGAGGGCGTGGGTGGGATGTACCACTCGGAAGTGGGATTTTGGGCTGGCGTCTGTGGGAGCAAAGGCACTGAGCTCGTGGTGGGGGGTGTACCGCAGCAGCATCGCACTGAAAGTATTTAGTGAATCCTGTTTGTAAAAATGGAGTCAGATCATCACCAAAAATGCATGTGGGGTTGAAAATATGAGACCCTTGGATATGGGGAAATAGTTGTGTTGGAGCCTCAGTGTTTTGCCCTGTTCATGAGGATAACGCCCTGGTTTTGAGGCAGGGTGGAAGGCGTTGCTGTTTGAGGAGATGAGATGGGGTTTGTTGCCACTCGTGTGCTGCGTGAAGGGGATTCACTTTACATTGCAGGTGTGAAGCCGCTCTGCTGGGGTGCAGCAGAGCGGGAGTGGGGCTGGCTCTGCTTGGCCCCGCAGCAGTTCCTACCCCTGCCTTGGCAAGTCATCCCTCTCCTGCCTCTTCTGGTCTGCCTCTCATGGATGACTGGGAGACTCTTGGCACCCATGTCCTTGCGCAAAGCTTTTTTTAACATTGTCATTTTGTTAACGAGTGTGTGAAGACAGGTGCTGGCTGGATCTGGGCGCAGGCGGGGGTTGCCGGTCCCTTGTGTTCTGCTTCGTACCGATGGGGAAGGAGCATTGGAGAAACGCTCAGCTTTGCACCCGACGAACAGGGCTCCCTGGGGTGCTGCAGCAGATGGACGTGAGTTTTGAAGCAACAAGACAATTCCCTACAAAAACACGTTACAGCTATTTGCTGCTGCTGGAATAGCCCCTGGCTGGCGTCCTTGATAGTGTCACTAAGAGGGGACCGAAGCTAGAAGACGCCTTTCACTCTCTTGGCTCTTCACCCCGAGCCAAAAGCTTTGGGGTGGGGAGGAGCTGGTGGGTGCAGACAGGTTGGGCAGGATGCTGGACACTGGCTCTGCCCTGTGTGGTGAGGCAGCTGCCTTCCTGCCTTTCCTGCCCTTTGATGTGCTGCGGCGTACGTAATGAGCATCTGCCCTCTAAGAGGAAACAGATTTGAGTTATAAAGTTGAGAAAAAGAGGGAGTGATTTTGCTTAATCATTTTCACACAGATCCACAGGCGTTCTGTAAGAGCAAGAGGCATCTGGTTCAAGGGCAGCCGTGGCTGCTTTGAGCTCTCCTGCAGTCTCAGGCAGAGATTGATGTTCCAGATGCTGTTCCCAGCAATAGGATCAATGACATGCTTATTCAGACTTATCATTTTTTAAAGAAAAAAAAAAAAAAGAAGTAGATTGTACTTTTAAGATTGTCTGAAGTATCAAGGATCTGTGAGCCTGTTTGTTTGTTTGTTTGTTTTTCCAGAACAGGGCACTGCAAATTATTTCTCTATTTAAGAACACCACTCAGAAAGCAAAAGGAGGTGAGCTGCCTGCCTCGGTACCTTGGTATTCACTCTCCTCCGGCTTCTAGTCACTGCAAGGAATACAGGATTTTTTATTCCCAACACGAAGGGGAGGAGAAAGGAGAAATGGTTTCAAGGAGAAAGGACTTAAATGCGGTAATACCCCTGCGGGCCGTGCAGGCTGTCCTGGTGCGCGTGTTCGGGGTGTCTCCAAACTTGTTTGTGTATGTGGGAAAACTACTGAGCGACAGGGGCAAGCGCTGGAAAGCTTTGGGAATTTGATTTAAGTCTGAAGAAAATGCAAGGCTGCTGCCTGGTCGGCTTGCGAGCTGCCGGCACCCATCAAGGCGGCTGCGAAAATGGCTGCTGTGAGTTTGCCACTGTGGTTTGCCAAAACCAGGCTTGTTATTTGCCCATTTCCATCTGTAGGGGCATCGATGCTGCCCACCTCCGAGAGCCTCGCGGTGGTCGGTGGGTTGTTTTGGAAGAGGAGAGGCGTTGGGAGAGATGAATTTGGCAGGAGCACTCCTTGTGTCACCACAGCAAGTCCCACAGGAATTAGAGTCCTTAACCACTGCACCAGCTTTCTTATCTACTGCCTTGGCTGATAAGCTTTAATTATTACCGAGATCACAACTGCTGCGTTTTCTTTGGGATGCTACGGCTACGTTTGGCTCCTGGCATACCCTTCAGCTCTCCTGGAATGAGAGCTTCTGATGGCAATCTGTAGAAGTCGCTCGCCAAGAGAAGCAACAACATCTTGTCCATCTCAAGAAGACTTTGGCTGGCTGCTGGGATGGACCCCAAAGCCCACGCTTGGCTTTTGGCTGCGTGAGCATACGGTGTCTGAGCAGACCCGTGGTCTTGGCTGGGGTAGATGTCACAGGTTAATTTTTGCCCATTCGGGTTCTGCACTCTGCATGAGATACAGAAAAAAATTCCACAAAGCAAACTGGAATTAAGCTGCAGATTTTATTCTCATTAGTTTAAAATCATAAAATCTGGTGTTTCTGATGTCTCTGAGGAGAGAAGGAGGATTAACTCTTGGAGAATGTAACCGGAGGATACTTAAAAGGCAGATTGTTCGCATACTTTCTTTAAAATTTGCATGAGTGTAGTAAAAGGTCATCGTAACTGCGGAGTCTTCTTCTCAGATCCTCGCCTGCCGGTGGCTGATTGCAAGAGCCTGTTGCTAAGTGTTCCTGGAAACGGAATAAAGATGAAGCAAGATAATTGAACAAGAAGGAGGGAGAGGGGGGAAAAGCTTGGAGCTCCCAGCCGAACCGCAGAGCGGCAAACAGGATGAGTATCTTGGAGTTTGACTCCATGGCTGCATTTAATCAGTTCTGACCCTGGGGTGGGGAAGGGGTGACCGAGCCTGAAACTTCGTGGCAGATCCTTGGAAAAAGCCGCTTAGACGCAAGCGGATGATTCGTTTGCATTTCCTGTGGCTCGTCCAACTCCAAACACGATGCTTCCTACCATTGAGCTGGAGTGGGGACGGGAAGGCAGGCTGTGCTCCCACGGTGCTTTGTGCTCTTTTCCTGGATAAAATCTCTGTTCCTGCAGCGTGTGTTTTGTTAGCCTGGGATCTTCTTCTGGACAGTCAGTAATCACAGGCTAAAACAAGAACATAAACAAATCCAGAGCTTGACTAATGCAGAAAGCCTTCAACTCCGGGTGACTCCTGAGGGTTATTTTCTGCCTGTCTTAGGACCGGCTTCCCTCTGAGGAAACAACTGATGGTTGTTTCGTGCATTGCAGAATCAAATAAACCCCTGATGTAGCTCCTTTTTATTGCCGAAAAGACAAGGAAGCAAAACCTTTTCCTTAACTTTGGTCTTTCTCTAGTCGAAGCTCTTGTAAAAACATCAGACTTTCTCTGTCTCCATGGATCAATTTCCTGGAAACAGTTTTAATAACTGTTTCTGGAGTGATTTTTATCATCCCGGAGCATTTTACAAACTCTGAATATAGTAACAGCTGAAATGCAGCCACATCTGAGCAAGGTTGCTGCCAGCACACAGCGGTCTTCGGTGTTTTATAAAAGAACACATGATCAGCTCTTCCTTTTGCACAGAACCTCCCTTATTCCCACCAAAAAGACATCCCACTCTGTGTGTCACCTCCTGGTTCACCGTGGACTCGAAGCCTTGGGGGCAGAGCGGGTGCCGGGCATCCTCGCTGCGCTGAAGCCTGCGATCCCTGAGCCTCCCCCTCCGGCTGGGGCTGGCTGTCAGCGGAGGGAATTAATATGCTGCATCTTATCTGACCTTTTGAACACCCTCGTGGGATTTCGTGTTGTCATCAGTTCCTGGCAGCCTCTCGTTTTGCCATGGCTGCCTTCGTGCCGTGCTCGGGGCAGTGGGAGGGACACCGTGCCCCTGGCTCGCTCACACCAGGAGTCAGTCCTGCCTTCCCGGTGCCATATTTCATCTGTGTGCTGACTCACAGGCTCTAGCCTCTTTGAGAAACTATAATTTTGTGTTTTCCATCAGTCAAGTCAGGATGGAGCTGGAGCTTTTGACCTCGTTACTGATTTATCACTGTCCCTGTTCATCTTTTTAATTGGTTCGGCAGTGGTAAGACACACCAGTCAAGCCTTAAAATAAAGAAGAGGGAGCCCCAGCCTGCTCTCTCCTTCCTCCGTGGCTGATGGCTCTGGAGCCAGGGGCCTCTGTGTCTCAGCGCTGGGTTCTGCAGGATGGATCGGGTTCCCTCCCTTGCCTGCACCTGGCCCACCGTGTGTGTGTTGTAAACCCCATGTCCCCTCGGCCCCCTCTGGGCTCTCTTGGCACTGGTTATCCCTTCCCTCCCTCCTCTGCCTCCATGCCCAGCCCAAACCATGTCTCTGCTCCTTCCCCTGGTCCTCCAGATTTCCCTGTCCCTCTGCCTTCTCCTCGCAGCTAATGCCACCGGCTTTGCTGAAGCACCGCTGGACGGGAAGGCCCCTCTGCAGAGGAGCAGTTGGGTGGGGAAATGGCTTCTCCAGCCTCGTGCCCACGGGCTTGTGTGGCAGGTGAGATGTTAGCGCATCTGAGCTGTGGTCAGCTTTGCTCTGCTCTGGTTTTTAACGTGCACGGGTGATTAATTGCAAACGCGGGACTCACAGTGGCGTTTTCCCGTTTGGAGGTCCATGGCTCAGCGTCGGGTGGGTTTAGGTTTCCATCCCTTGCAGCCTTTCTGCCGAGCAGCTGAGAGAGCGTTGGTCTGGGAGTGGGAGGAAGAGAAGTGCTTGGCAGGAGAACATTTTCCAGGCAGCCTGACCCGTGACATCCGTCCTGCCTGCCTCCTGAGCCGATCCGATGTCCTTCCCTGCAGGGCACCCAGCTCAGGCCACCATGGCTGTGGGTTCAGCTGTGCTTGTGGAGTGTGTTAAGAGAACACGGAGCCCCTGAGAGCACGTCATTATCGGTGATGTAGCCCTGTTTCAGCGATGGGATGTTTGTGCAGGGTGGGCTTCAGTGGCTCTCAGCAAGCACCTGGGTGCGCTGGGCTGGCACAGGCTGTGGGACCCCCTTCCAGCCCAAGAGATGAGGAGTGAGATAACTCCGGGCTGTCACTGATGGAAATTGCTCTTTCCAGCTGGAGCTTGAGAGCACCTGGGTCTGGTTAGCTCCTGGCTTGTTTTGACCTGAGTGCGGTTACGGAGTGAATCCCTTGAGTTGTGCCGCCCTTCCGAGCGAGCAGAGCCTGCTGCCTGCCTTGCATGCAAAGCCCCGGCAGCGTGGGCTGCGAGCAGGCGCCGGGGCTGTGGTTATGGCCTCTCTAGCTCTGCAGCTGTGTAACCTTTGCATGAAAATCCTCCTTGGGTTGCAAACCAGGAGCGCTGCCAGACTGTGATTCAGCACCGTCAGCTCGGAGACGCTGAGATGGATGCAGCTGTAGGGATGGCCAGACCAACCAGTGCACCCTCTCCTGAGACCAACTGGAGGAAAGTAGTTGCTTTTACATAGTCTGAGTGTTTGCGGTGATGCAAGTGCTGTGTTGAGTGGAGGTTTTTGTAGCGGAACGTCAGCAGCGATGCTGTGGATGAGCTATTGCCTTTCAGAAGATGCTGCATAATGAGCTGGTTTCCCATACAGTGGGTGCATCAGCAGCCGTGGGCACAAGAAGGTGTGTGCAGATGCTGTGGTGGTTTTCTGAGGGTTTCCCATGTTGCTGGTCTGGGGGATGTTCTGGTGCTGGCGTGTCCTGGGAGGTTCCCACTCATGAGGCTCTGGGTGCTGTGGCACCCTGAAGCCCTTACTGCCCTGGGTGCGTTAACAAGTACTCTATTGTTTTCCATCATTTTTTTGGTCTGATTGTGTAAGGTTCCCTTTCGGATTAACCACTGAAAACAAACCAGAAACCACACTAATACCTCATTGTGTGCATTAAACAACAAAAAAAATAAATCCCCATTTCCCTGCAGATTTAAAAGGCTTTTGTGTTTGGTGGGAACTCTGTCTAAACTCAGGGCTTTTCAGAAGTGCTTGTTTCTTAATGGTCGGGGCTTGCAAGGCGTTTGACCTCGAGGTTCCTACCAGCGCTCGATGCCGGCCGCCTTGGAGCGAACGGTAGCGGCAAAAGCAAAGGCGGCGGGTCGGAAACCCGCGCTGTGATGTGCGGCGGTTCTGGCAGCCGTCCCGCTTCCAATGACAGATGAGGTTTGGGACCAAGAGAGACCCTGAACTTCGATTCATCGTCCCAGGCTGCCACCCCACCCCTCGCCTTGCCTATAAACGGATGGAATAATATCCTTTCCCCATAGAGAGAGGGAAGTTATTATTTTTTCTTACAACCTTTGTATTTACATAGCTGTTTCTTACTCACTGCTAGTCATTTGGGGGTGTAATTTATAGGGGCCATGTATGATATGCTTCTACATGTGTCTTAAATTTTTCCCCACAAACACTTTAACTCCCTCTGTCCTCACTGCTTTTAATGTGTTTGTCTTGCTGTCTTACCTACTAGGAAATTGTAGAAAAAATGCCTGTTAAAAAACAGGTAACAGGCTGGGTTCAAGGTGCTGGCAGAACCCCTGGGTTTCTGCACCCATCTTTGTTTGAGCTACGTGTCCTCTGTTCTCCTGGGTGTAAAGAGAGAGTACCTGGCCCACAGCAGAACTGCAGGGAAAAAAATTGTTTATGAAATATCCTGAGATGCACACATGCCAGCCTTCTTTTAAGAGGTAAAGCAAGGCATGCACATGAAAAAAAAAAACAAACAAAAAGCCCCAAACCATTTATTGAAAATGCATGGAGGTGTATTTCCTTGTCCTGGTGTGATGCTGCATCCTTAAATTCTAGATCATCTTTGGGCTGTTGAATACAATTTGAGGAACACCTTCAGGAAAAAAAAGAGTTTATAAAATAGATCATCATAGTGTTGATAGACCAGCTTGTCTGTAGCATCCTCTCCGCATGATTTGCTGCCTGTGTGTTATCTGTACGTTTAGACAAATTCTACTTCGCCCTGATCCTGGGATCAAACCAAGCTGCCAGCCCAGCGCTGCTTTGAAACTTGCACATATGAAACAACCAGGCCACCTCCCGTGTCGGCTCCGGGCCCTGGGGCTTTGCTCTCCATAGATCATGTTAACTGCTCTTCAGTTCTGTTCAAATTAAATGTTTTCCTATCAGATGTGGGCTGCGGAGGATCCAGCCTGTCAGCCTGCACATGCATCGGGAGGAGAGGAGGCAGCTCATGCTCCGAGCTGGGCACGCACACCAGCCGTGTGCTGCTTCGCCCTCAAATAAAATGCTCAGCTCGCCGTCAGTGGGATGGTGGAGCCCAGGAAATTGCAAAGAGCGATGGTGCTGGTGCCAGGCGACCAGGGTGGTGAGAGAACCAAAACGGGAGGGAGCGAGGAGACCAGGACGCGAGGTTGGGCTGGCCCAGGTCCCTCACCCCATGGCTTTGGCTGCGGAGCTCCTCAGGGGAACAAAGAGCAGCCCATCGCTGGCAGCCGTGCTGCCGGAACACCCCGCAGAGAGGATTTCCTTCTGCTTCGGCTCCAAAGCTTTTGCTGTTATGGTTCATGGCCGGGAAGAACAAAAGCCTGGGATTGCAAGCTGGCTCCTGCCAGGGTCTCCCCTGCTCCCCGCCAACTGTGAGGCGATGCCGGTGGCCACAAGCTGGACCATGCTGTGCCAGTCTCCCATGGAGCTGCAGCAAGGAGAGGATGGAGGTGACGAGCAAGACTTTTGATTTGTTTGTTTTCTGCTTGCACCGAGTCACATTGTTGGAACATGAATGGCGGGGGGGAGCATCCGCAGCAGGCGCCGCCAGGCTGAGTGCTGGGGGAAGCTGGTCCTAAGGTTGGTTTTAGCTGGGCTTTCTCCCACCATAGGCAGTGTGTGGGCAGAGAGGAACTGTAACATGGTGGCACCGGTGTGTATGTGCCAGCAGCCCCGGTGCCCTGCACTGTCAGGATCAGCCGTTCACATCAACCTTGTTTATTGCAATTCCACATCTCCCTCCTCAGCTCATTAATGTTCTCGGAGCAGACCTCTCTCACACCATTGTATTTCGTAATTAGATTTTGATTTGCTTTCAGAGAGAAACAGCAGCACAATAGACATTAATTTCTCCCAAGCCTCATTCAGCCTCCTCTGTGTCGCAAGGTCAGACCTTGGCGTGCACCATCTGCCCTCGACGCCTCCCCCACGATTTGGCGGCGCATCGTTCCCGCGCTGCATCCCCTTTCATTTAAGGGGATTCCTCATGCACGAAGGGAAAGGAGCGGAGAGGGAGGGCTGGAAGAGGAGCCTTCGCTCGAGCTGAGCTGAAATCGCTGGGACAGGCGTGACCTGGATTTAAATCGGCAGGGTGAGGGAGCAGCCTGTTCTGCAGCCCTGTGCCTGCTGTCTGCAGAGCCTGGGTGGCCCTCGGTGCTTGTAAACCCTTTAGGGCACGATGTAAAAGCCGCAATTTAACATCGCGAGCGAGCGAGGACAGAGAGGTCTCCCGTAGCGCCGGGCGGTGGGAGCGGAGCGGTGGGGATGGCCATGGCTGTCTCGCCAGCCCGGAGCTGGTCTGCGCAGTGGAGCTGGAGGCAGAGCTGGGAAAGGGGCTCTGCTGGTCCCCATGGCCCTGGACCAAGCGCGCTTTTCCACCCGAGTGCTGCTTGTGAGTTCCTCACACAAACTTCGTGTTTCAGTATACGGCTCTGGAATGAGACACCAGCAAGAGCTGAGCTCGTGTCTGTGCTGGAAACCCCACTACGGTCTTGCATGGGCACTCGTGGGGCTGCTGGAAAGCAGGGACTTTCCAACGCTTCACTGAAGGAATTGCCCAGACCCTGGGGATGTTGCCTCCAAGAGAGAATTTTTAGAAGAAAAGTGGCTTTGCGTTTCATTCAGCAGAAAAGCAGCACCCATCCACGTTGGGAAGGTGTTTGTTGTTGCTGAGGGATCTGCTTTGGAGGTTTAAACCAGGTTTGGCTGTCGCTGGTCAGGGTAGAAGTCAGAGTGCAAGATGAGCAGTGGCAGAGTCTGCCTTGCTGCTGGCATGGGTAGGTGCCTCCGAAACCTCCACGTCTCCTGGGTGGAGGCAGCTCCGTATCCTACGGAGGATGGAGGTGCAAGGACTTTTATGGTCCAGGTTCACACAACAGTGAGAAACGCAGCCCCCACCAGCCAGGGCTCGTTTCACTGCGAGCACTTGTGCTTTGTCTTTGCCAGCGTTAACTGCTGCAGCTCGGGATTTACGTTAGTGAGTGAATGCGACCAAGGGCTGATAAATCAATCAGCACGACCGAAAATAGCACTCGGCAGCTGTTGGAAGTAGGGGATCCCTTCCCCACCAGTACCCACAGAGCAGGAGAGGATTTCATCCGCCCCGGCCGGGTGCCAGCCCTGCGCAGAAACAGCCTTGGGCTGCTGGGGAGACCTCTCGTCTGACACCTTTATCTGGAAAAATTACTGCTGCTGCCTGCAAACTTGTCTCCAACGTGCCTCTCGGCCAGGCATTTCCCAGTCACCAGGGTGGGGGAAATAACCGAGCCAGCCGCCGGTGCGAAGAGCTGCTTTGTGACCGATGCTGCGTGGCCTGACGTCCTGGGATTGCCTCAGACCTCAAATAATAAGCCATCGTTTTAAGGTCAGTTGTGGATGGAGTCACAGAGGGAGCCCAGAGCTGTGGTTTCCAGGTCCTCTGGGACAGCGTGGTGATGCTTTGCGTAGGGATAAGGTTTCTGGAGGAATCCAGTGACTCTGTTTTTTCCACTGGACTGCTGTACGTAACCACCTGCGCAGGAGCCAGAGAGGTTTCTGTGAAGCTGATCAGCCTGTACACTGTCCTGCCAGGGAGCGTGTTTCCTCGCTCCTTCTCCGGCGGGTGTCCTGGGGTGAGTATTGGGTTTGGCAGGCGTGCAGCCTGGACCAGGAGCGCAGGGTGCTCTGAGAGGATCAGCCGCTTTCGGGCAGAGTAGTCCGTAGATTATTTCCACATCTGTGTTAGCTTTGGCTTGATCCCGCAGATTTGCAACAGCTGTTGGGAAGCGGAGCAGAGATCCCCTCTTTAAATGGATGATCAAATCCTCAGAGCGTGGAGTATGTTATTTCTATGTCATCCTCTTCATGGCAGGAAAAACAGCTTTTAAAAGTTGCTGAGGCAGCACTCTGCCCTGCTGCCTGAGCTGTCATCCCAGCATCCTGCGGTTTCAGAGCAAGTCGGAATTTGCTTTCTGCATCCCACGCCTGGCCCGACGCAGGATCCTTTGCGAGGTGAGCGGTTGGGCAGGTACTTGGACAAGGAATGCCTTTTTTCTCCTGGCTTCCCCTTCCTGCCTGGACCACAACCAGCGGGTGTATGCCGCGTGGGACCAAGGAGGAGCTTGTCTCCTTTCCGGAGCCTGCGTGCATGCAAACCCTCGGCGTTTTACCCTGAGGAAAAACTATACATTGCAATAGTTTGCCATGAGATGGGTTCGGTCATCCTGGTGTCCAGAGGCTTTAGGTGGAGACCATATGTCTTTGCTGGAAGCTGCAGTTTGGCTGCAAAATAGTGGTGTGATGCAGGAATCCTGTAGTGAGCTATCTTATCCGAAAAGCCCAGCTAAAATGAGCCAGACCTGTTTCCTATCAAAGTTCTGCTCTTTCGGGTCAGACCTGCAGTAAAAGCAGCCATTGGGCTTCCTTCGGAAGCGTCTGCCAGGCGTTGGGAAGCGGAGCCCGGCTGAAGAGGGCCAGGGCAGTGGGAATGGTGGTAGATCCTGGCACTTGTCCTGCGTTGTGTGCGTTTCTCATTCCCCGTCAGCTTTCCTAGCGCGCAGGGGAATCATCAAACCAAACTGCTCCTGTTTCAGACAGCACATCCGTGTACTTTCCGATACAGACGGTGAAATTAATGCGTCGTTGGTACGTCGAGACCACTAATTCGCAGTTCAAGCCTTTTATAACCAGGCTTAAAATGGCAAGCCAGTCCCAGTCTTCCAACATGCAATTGTCGAGTTTGTTCATCCATGTCGTATGATGGGTTTCAGTGATAACCCAGGCTCAGTAAACACTGCTTGGCGTGTATGAAGCTGCAAACGTTGGGATGACCTGGGATAGCTGGGCGGTGGTGTCTGGGACTGCATGGTGCTTGCAGCTTTTGCAAAGACACAAGGTAGAACCTGGCAGTTTTGGTTGCTTTTTCTCGTTCGCCCAAGGGGTGACTGAGTGTGATAACAATGTTCATTGGGTTCAAGTCTCGGAGCCCGATGATGGATGTGCTCCCTGAGCAGCAGCAGGTGTCACATTGACCTTTTTTGTTGCTTTTTGATCCTTTCGATGCCACCTAGCTTCAAGCTTGTTTGAGGCATTCTCCTGTGGACCCTCAGTGATGGTCTGATCTCCTTATCTAGAGTGTCCCAGCCCTGTCCCTCTGAGCTGGCGCAGTCTCTTGGCTGTAAAGCACAGACCCTGCCGCTTCCCCAGCCGAGCAGAACTGCCACGACCCGCCGTAGGTACCACAGGGGAGTGCTGCTCACGTGCAAAGGGCTTGGCAAAATGAGGTGTAACGTAAGCAACTATTTAAAGAGAACGATCCAACTGCTAGTTGTAATTTCCCCATTGTTTGCAACACCTTCTTAAATGCCTGTGATCCTTATAAAGAGCTTTTTCCCGCCCTTTAAACTTGATAGAAGTGAATTTTACCTTCTGTGGTTTGAACGTGCTCATTGTGAGGGGGCTGGTTTGCGGTTAGTATGATTTCTTTTTTCTTTTTCATGCCCAAGGCCATTTGGTTTGGGAATCGGCATTACGAACGAGTCTGCTTGTCCCAGGAAACATGTCTGTTGGAAATGGAAGGCTGGTGGGCAGGACACAAAGCGTTGCCTTTCTCTGGGTCCTAGTGGAAGGAGGTTGATAAGTCTTCCTAGGTCAGTGTTAACACTTTCCTTCAGACCCAAGCGGGTTTTGCTAACAGCCTGTTTCAAGCAGGCTGGCTCATGTCACTCATTCAGATCAATCTTTTGTAAAAAGGTGTTGGAAGAATACAGTGCCATTAAAATCTGAATGTGGATGTGATCTTCTCCTCAGTTAGATCTCTGGTGAGCAAACCAAGGGATCCTGAACATTTCCTGCCCTTGTTTGCCTGGTTCCCCAGATCGTTCCCATCTCAGGAAATGGGATTGCCTCTCTTCAGAAATCGGGGGTGGTGATCCACAGAGCCGTGGCCTCTTTCTCTGGCAAAGCACGTGGGTCCAGTTTCCGCATGACATACTGATGGAAGCAGCAGCATGTGGCATGAGGGTTTCTCTGGGTTTTGTGCTCGAACCCTCATGCTGGTGCTGGGTGGGATTCTTGGTCCCCTCCTGCCCTTCTCCTGTGGCTGGGTTTTATTCCCCAAACACAAGGGAGCTGTAAACACCCGGAGCCCGAGGGGCTTTGCAGAGCAGTGCTTGATGTTAGGGGAAAGGTGGTGATTCATTTCCTTCCCTTCTGGCTCTCGGCTATGGTTTGGCTTTTGTTTAAAAGTTTGGTAATTCACCACTGCTGGGCTGTTTAGATTGAAATGTTTGGAGAAATGTTAAGTAAATGTGGTGCTCGCAGCAGCTCCTCCATGCGTGGCGGGGAGACCAGCTCCCCTGGCCACAGCCAGCCCACACGTGCAGCCGTCGTCTCATCCCTCCCCGTCCCGGTGAGCTGCTGTACGTGGGTTAAGCTCCGAATGATCCTGTGCCAGAAGTATCTACTGAGGCATGTCAGCCTGGCACCGGTGACACCCAGAGCGCTCGGTCACCGGTGTTGTGGGCAGATGAGCTCGCAGTAAAACGTAACGAGCAGCAGACAGCAACATCTAGAGCGGGACGCCCAAAACTTGGCCATCACAGCCTGCGCGGCTTCTGCCGGGGACCGCTGCGAGGCTGGCAGCGTGGGATAGATGAGCTGGGCTACGTGGCCCCCAGGCTGATGTCAAACCCGTTAATCAGCTCCTGGGAACAAACCCGGGAAGCCTCAGTGGCGGGAGAATTGTGTTTCTGTGCGTTGGCCTTGGTTTCGGCGTGGTTGTCTTGGCAGAGGTTGCTGGTTTGTTTAAATGAGCGTTGAAATGGGAGGGGAGGAAGCAGCCAGGGAAGTAGTACAAATTGCTTCAGAGCAGTGGCATTAAAAGCATTTGTGCTTACCATATCTTCTCAGCAAAGACCTCAAAAGTATGGTAAATATTATCCCCATTGTACTTGCCAAGAGGCAAACGCAGCAGGAGAAGCTTTATCTGTGCTCATGGGCAAACCCACAACAGGCGCGAGACAAAAACGCTGGTCTCACCCATGGAACTGAGGGGATGGTGTTGCTGATGCGGGTCTCTGCGGGCACTGGGTGTCCAGGCTGGCCCAGCAGCTCTGGAGAGATGCCCTCACTTGCCTTCACCCATGTTGCTGAAGCACCAGCTCTTTTTCTGTGCGTACCTCTGACCTCTGGTCTGAAAGGTGCTAATGCCCCAAAATCTTCCTCTTCACGCTGCCAAGCTTACCTTTCTCCTCTCTCCTCCTGACCTCTCTTACAGCTGAAGCTGTGGAACAAGTACAGAGTCTCCAACATTCCTTCCCTGGTATTTATCGATGCCTCCACCGGGAAGGTGGTTTGCAGGAACGGCCTCCTGGTAATCCGAGATGACCCAGAAGGTAAGACCTGGAGTCCTCATGTGCTGTAGAATTTTGAATTGCCTTGGAGGGGGAAAAAAAATATGGAAACAAACAACTATTGTCATACTTAACTAATCGAGGCACTGTATTATTTTCAGCATAAAATTTTCTGCATCATTCCTGCCAGATCTTGTGTTTTGGTTTTGCTTGTTGAAAAGAACAAAGATTTCCCCTCCAGGATTTTTGTCTGAAGTGCTAATGAGGAAAAAGTTAGACTAACTGAAACATTAAGTTTGGATTTTTCCCTGATAGAAGTACACAGACAGACTGAGGGCCCAGGCTTTCTGTGCCTTGGGAGCAGAATCCTTCCAAAATACTGAGTGGGACTTTATCACTGGCATCCTACACTCCGTTAGGGTAATGACTTCCCCATTTTTTACAAATGCAGCAGAAAAACGCTACTGTTTTCTGTTTCTGAGATTTACTGTGCTGGGGGTTGATGTTGAATCCATCTTCTTCCAATTTGCAAAAACCAAAACGAGCAAAATGTGTGTCCTTACTCATAAAGTCTGCAGACTCATCATTGAACTACTAGTCTGGCCATGCACACGTGTTATCAGCTCGTCGTTTCTTCATGCAGTAGATGCTGAGCTTGGTGACTGAATCTTTAATTCAGGTGGCAGGAACTGTGCAGCAAGTACACGTTATGGCCTGA
Source organism: Tauraco erythrolophus (assembly GCF_009769465.1). Classification (NCBI taxonomy): domain Eukaryota; kingdom Metazoa; phylum Chordata; class Aves; order Musophagiformes; family Musophagidae; genus Tauraco; species Tauraco erythrolophus. Next base: position 4,078,335 of record NC_141485.1, on the reverse strand, counting down.
GCCATCTGTGCTGTTTCCTCCTCTCTGGCTGAGCACAGAGATTGATTGCTCTGGGAGCTCGCAGCAGATGATTCGGAGCATGTGTTTGTGTGTATGCACACATGCTTGCTTTGGGGTGCAGAGGGTTAGTCTAAGTTTAGTTCATATATATAAAAACCTAGATATAAACCACTTTTTATATATATATGTAAGCTTTTATAAATAAATAAATAAATAAAAATAAGGTTAGTATCAGTATAAGGCAAATAGTCTGACTGCATTCCTGAGCGCGTAGCACCTTGCCCTCTTGTTAAAAAAATGCTGTTGATAAGGAAAAGATGCCTCGTCAGGCACAAAACCAGAGCAGGCTTCATCAAGCCAAAGGTGCTGCGACTCGGGTGAGGGTGCAGCCTGCCTGTGAGAACGAGGTGGCCCTGGCTCTGGTGCAGAGCTTGGCTTCCCCGGCTCCCCCACATCTTTGCAGAAGGTGGAATGTTTTTTTTGGTGGAACTTGCTGAAACTGTAAATGCTGCTTGTGCATCTTGCTGTTTTCTGTCTTTGTTCCACCCCTGTCCCAACCACTCCCCAGGTCTGGAGTTCCCCTGGGGACCAAAACCCTTCAGTGAAGTTGTTGCTGGGCCTCTGCTAAGGAACAATGGCCAGACGCTGGACAGCAGCGCCCTGGAGGGCTCCCACGTCGGGGTCTATTTCTCCGCACACTGGGTGAGTAGTAGGCTCTTTGAAGAGCAGTCGGAGTGGGCTTGGAGGTGCTGTGGGGATCCCCCTGCAGCTCTTGCTGCAGAGCTCTGTGGGAGAGTAAAGACCTCAGGCCAGTTGACGTTGAAGCAGTTAAGATGCTCCAGTTGTCGTGGAAGAAGCTGCAGCATTGCAGTAGGCTGTTGTCCTCAGCTGGTCCTTCAGAAGGGAAGGAGTGGTCAGATTTTAGAAGTGGAAGAAGTTTTGTTGGCAACTTATGGGCTATAAGTCCCAGCCACGTTCAGGGCTGCTGCCTGGCATCCATCAAAGATGAGATCACATCTGCCTTTGCATGGTCATTAGGTTATCTGGACCTTCTGGGCATGGGTTTGGCCCTGTGGAGGAGACGACGTCCTTATGGTTATGTTGTGTTTCGCAGTGCCCGCCATGCCGAAGCCTCACAAGGGTCCTGGTGGAGTCCTACCGAAAAATCAAGGAGGCGGGCCAGAAGTTTGAGATAGTCTTCGTTAGTGCAGACAGGTAAGGAAGCACTAACACACTGTGCAGGCAGAGCTGGCTGTCCCCAGGCTGGGAAGCTCTGCACATTACCAGTTTGATTTAAGGAGGAAATTTGATTTGGGGTAGAGCAGGTTGGCTCTGGGATCTGAAAAGCTGCCTGAGTCCTTTACCCTCTGCCCAGTGGTGAAGTGGAAAGAGGGGTTAGTGAGGGCAGTGGTGGACTGAGAGCAGGCTCTGGCCATGGAGCAGCTCTGTATTTCTCTCTGTGGCTTGTGGGTCTGAGATCTGAAAGATGCTTGAGCTGCTGCTGTCGCCATGGGTTGACATTCAGATGCCCTGGAGAGTTGGAAATATTTTATTGGGGAAAAAAAATGCACCATGGATCCCGTCTTGAGGGACTGGGGGATTTCATGCTTGTCTGGCTCTCCCGAGGTTTGTCTGCCAGCAGCCCTTACTGCTGGGCTTTGGTGGAAGGGATAAAGGACTTTGCAGGCCAGGTTTTTAATGAGGAGCAGAGGGAAGAGCCTTGCAGGCAAAGGAGCTGCAGTCTGCATCCCATGCCCTGTTCCCCTCGCACAGGTCAGAGGACTCCTTCAAGCAGTATTTCAGCGAGATGCCCTGGGTAGCCGTGCCGTACGCCGACGAGGCCAGGCGGTCGCGCCTGAATCGACTCTATGGCATACAAGGTAGGAACGGCCGCGCTGGTGCACGGCTCTCCTTTCTGCTCCTTTTGTTGAATATTTGTAATGTCTCCTCTCGTTTAACTAAAACAAGAAAACAGTGAAGCAAAGCACAGTGCCCCAGGCAGAGCCGCTTCATGTTTCTGCTCTCCACAAACTCGCATTCCTACCACCTGCCAGGCAGGCTGTTAGTTGAAACAGGACTTCCATAAACAACCTAATTCTTCCTGGAAACTTGGAAGCTGTTTTTGGCATGGATATTTTTTGCCTAATTACTGATTTATTTATTTTGCTTTTTCTCGAAGGTTTAAATTTCATTTTCTTGCTGTTTTATGTAACGCAAAGGCAGGCCATCGTTCTCTGCAGAGGCTGAGGAAGATGGCATCTGGTTTATGTTAGTGACATGAATTACAGAAGAGTGTGTGTTTGATGTAGACCATGGCTTCGCCTTTACTGTACGTGCCAGTGCCAGAATTCCAGCAGCCCCGGCTGCTCGGAGGGACAGGGGAGAGGCTCTGTCTGTCTGGGTGGCTTCAAAGCATCCTGAAGATGATAAAAGCTCACAGCAGCCCTTGTGGGGACTGGCACCTTGTTCCTGCAGGGGACAAACTGCAGCGTAGAGGCATGCAAGGTAAATAGCTCGCAAGGAGGTCTGCTGTACGTACGTACAGTTTTTCCCTGTGGTCAAAGGGTCTGGCTGCAGTGTGCCTGTTTCTCAGCCATTTCTATGCAGCGTTGGTGAGGTGGGCACAGGCTGGCAGAGGGTTAATAAGGTCTGAAGGCTGGGAAGGGAGAGGGAAGGAGGTGGTCCAAAGGTGGTCCAGGGCTTGGGGACAGTGGCAAGAAAAATAATCCCTCCTTGGGGTCCTCTCTGAACAGCCCTTCTGGGGTAAGCTCAGGTGCTGTCGCTCAACTCTGTTCCCTGACCTTAAACCAAGAATAACCATTCGCCTACTTTAAATAGTCATCAGTTTGCTGCTTAATTACCTTCCCATGAGGCAAGAGCTTTCCAAGTCCATCCGTCTTTTCCTCGGCCCGCTCACAAACCTCTCCAGTGCTGGTTTCGGCTGAGCGCTGCAGGACGGCTGCCAGTTTCACTGGGACTTTCTGTAAATAAGGTGTCCAGACATGGATACTTGAGCACCAGGCATGCTGTAGCCAGGGAAACAGTGACAACAGCTTTCCCTCTAACTCTAGCCACTGGCTCCTTAAATGTCTCTCTTCATTGTGTGCCGACCTGAAAATGTAAACATTTGCTGTTCCCCTGCTCCTTGACCCCTTCTGCTTCCAGGGAAGCTCCCACATTACCCCTGCATTTCAGCTGCTTCCCAGGAACGCTGACCCTGGGATTTGGGCACGTTTGAGTGCAAACCCTCCTGCTTATCTGTCATGGTTTTCCTCTGAAGTGGGAACCTCTCCACAAGGATGAACTGTGATGCCACAAAGTCATGTCGAAATGTGGAGGCAAGCTAATTTGCACCCTGTGCAGGAGGTATCTCTGTCCCACCTCCCTCCCTCCTTCCCTGGGTGCTGCACAGACTTCACGAGGCTGGGCTGGGCTCGTGTTTCCCCACCATGGTCTGTGGTGGAGCAGGATGCTGCAGGGAGGGTGCCAGGGCACCGGGAGATGAGGGGGAGGGCTGGAGATGAACCCTTGTGCTGCTCCCAGGGGCTCCAGGTTGTTGTTGACCCCTGTGCCGGCAGTGACTCGGGATCCTCTGTGCCGACTTTGGGGTTGCCTGCCTGTTTGCAGTCAGGCTGTCGCTGTAGCAAAAGCTTTCTGCAAACAGGGCTGGATGTCATGGGCTCAGCTCATCGGCACTGGTGGTTGTTCCACCTAAATGAAAATCATATCCATGTAATCTGACCTGCCTTTCCCCAGATGCGTGGCTCTGATGCTGCCAAGCATCTTGGAAGCCCCCTTCGGAGCTGCACCGACGCACCAGCAAGAGCGGGTAGCCCGTTCGGTGCCCGGCTTACCGTCCTGGTGGTGCCTTGAGTTGTGAGCACAGCATGCACGAGGCTGGTTTTTCCTCTCTTTTTTTGTAAGGCCAGGAGCTGAAACAACAGAAGAGCTTGTCTTCCCTGACTGCTTTAAGTTCTTGAGTGGTGGAAAGCAGCAAGAGAGTCAAATCTCTTGTTGTTTTAGTCCTGCGTTGGCCCCTACAGCATTCAAAAACTCAGTATAAAATGTAAGTTGAGCTAATTGGCCTTTATTTGGGTTTACTTGAATGCCTCCATTCATAACCCATGCGCAGTCCGTGGGCTGTACCCTGCCACCTATACTGAATTGCTTCTGGGTGCAGCACTATCTTGAGAGTCATGTCTTGTGTCGTGGCTGCTTAGAAGTAATTCTGCTTTGTGCATGCTGCTCCTGGTCTGCATGGTCCTGCCTTGGATGAAATCCCCTGACATCAGCTCTCCTGCCGATGGGATGGGGAGCAGTGATAAATTTTGTGCTTGAATGGGAATTGCCCCTTGTTGTTGTGTATCTTACGAGAGTTCTGGGTTCCTGAATGTTCCTGAATGTTCCCTGTGGCCTCTGTGGCATCTCTTTGGGATTTGCGGTACCTTGGGGCATCTTCCAAAATCTATTGTTTCCCTCCTGCCCCATGCTTTAGCCCAGACACCCACAGGTCACTCTCACAGCCTGGCTGCTGGGAGCAGCCTGGACCTCAGTGTTATGGGAGGTTTCTTGTACCAGGTTTCTGGAGCTTCCTCTGAAAAGGTGAAAACCAGCAATAAAACCCACAGTGCGTCCTGCGGTTGGTGTATTCTGAGTGTTTGCTTCACATCGATTTTGATTACTCACCCAACAGACTTAATGCAGATGAGATTTCCATGTCGGAGGTGGGTTTTAATATATAAATAAGTAAATGTATTGCCAGGTTCAGTAACAAATCATTTGGCCCTGTGTTTGCACAAAATGCTAGCCCCATGGGAACCAAATCCATTTTCTAATGCATGAAATCAAACTGAGCCCATCTATGCTAATTCTCATTCGAGCTTGTACAATATTCACTGCAGAGTGTCTGATCTGTGATTCTTCATAAGTAAATTCTGACGTTATGACTCATGGCAACTACCAAAGCCCCTAAAAGGCACTAAAATAACAAATAGTGGCTGGGATGAGCAGGGAGGGGAGGATCGGGGGAAAACATTGGGGTTGGCAGGTGTGAATAAGGTTAAGGACAGTTCCCCTGGTCCTGCTGGTCTGCGTCCCGTGCAAAGACGAGGTGTTTGCCAGAAGGGTAGTAATAAGGTTTGCCTGGGAAGACAAGGCTGATCCTACGGGAGGCCACCGTGAGCCTGGTAAGGCTGTGTCCCTAACCCCAGGGACCTGGCCAGGGATGTGAAGGAAGGAGCCAAGGAGACAAGGCAGCGATGCTCAGGACTGGGACCAGGGGGGTGGCGGCATCCTCAGCCTTCGCCACGCTGGTCCAGAAAGGAAACCAGAGCTTCGTGACTGGTGAGGAATCTCTGATGTGGGGCAAAAGGTGCAGGGATTGACCCAGCACGTCACACACCCCCTAACAGACTGGAAACCCCAATAACTTATATTTCCCAAACGTGCCAAACACAAGATGAATTATCTTAAAGGCTCTTTGTTTTCTGAGTCAGTTTTGCATTTGCAGCTAAAGGTTTTAGTGGCTGGGTGCTTTGGAGGGGGTTGTGTGTCTGCACACGCAAATCAGGTAAGGTCTGAATGCTTTGAATAGTGGATGAAGTCCCTGATAGCTATAGGATCACGCTCACAATGATCTGTGTCTGAATTGGGCCCTTCATTTTCCCAGATCAGCAAAGCTCATTTGAAACCTCTGCCTTGGTATGCTGCATTGTTGAGGCTGAGCGGTGACGGATACGGAGCTGAACCCACAGTTGTAGCCTGTTCCTCATGGATACGCAGGTCTGGAGAGGACAGAATAGGCATTTGAGATGGAATTGGGAATTGTAAATGGATAAAGATTTGAATCATATGGGATGCTGATCACTGCGTGCTTCTCCTGGCTTCAGTAGTAGTTTGTGCCTTGCAGGATGGAGCCAGAGTGAGATTTCCCAATTCCTTCTGTTTAACCCATCCCTGCCCTAGAGCTATTTTGAATACCAGCAGGTAATGAATAAGCCTTTTTGTGATACAAAATGGTTTTCTTGGCATACCCTTAGGATTTGCAAGCCCAGCCATTGGCCATGATCCTGCGCTGCTCTTGCACCAGCCCAGCGCATGCAGCTGGCAGGAATGTGAGCGGTGCTGCCGGGCTGGAATGAGGGGAATGCAGCCGCTCGCCCGGACCTGCAGGCAGGCGTGGGATAGACAGACAACCGTGTATTTCCTAGAGAAATGCCTAGAATTCAGAGAGCTTGTGAGTAACCCACGGTTGTACAAACATCGGAGCGCAGTGCCAGGAGTCCGGCGGGGGCAAGCATGCTGGGTGCCCCTTGCTCAGAGAACAGCTCTGTGGGGTATTTCTAACAAATGAGATTTAAAATGAACCTTTGGATGAGGGCAGGAGGATTTGAGTTGACTCAGTTTGCCAGTTGGGATTCAAAGGATATTGCTGGGTGAAGGAGACGCTGGATAGCGAGTGTAGTGAAGCCTGGGTGGCAAGAAGCAGACAGCAGCACCTGGCATGAACACTGGTCATTTGACCCATCTCTTGGGGCCTGATCCCAAACTCTCTCCTCTTGCTTCCTTGTGGGATGCTCCTTTGTCTCGTCGATGAGGGAGGAATGGTGTGCTTTCCAGATGAAGTCACCAACATGAGCCGCTCCTGTTGACTCTCCCGTGACCGTTTTGTGGCCGGAGAACCTTCTTGGTGCCTTATCAGATGGGACAGTCACCAGCTGGTGTTCATTGCCCTCACTGCCGGTACGGCTGGGTTTGCATAGGGGACTTGGGGTAAATTTCTGCTGCGAGCACGTTCTCCTCCATTTTACGAGGGCAGCAGCCAAGCCAGGTGGATGCCAGGTTTGTCCGCAAGCATTGCATGCGATTTAGCTGCGTGACAAAGTCTGCTGGTGTTAGTGTGTGTGATCCCACTCCGTCTCCACCTGCAGAGGCGCGTGCTCTCTTTTGGGTGTTCCTGGGGGCATCCATGGCCCTGAGCACTAAATCACCGTCGTTGGTGCTGGTCTGGGGCCTGTCCTCCACTGGCGGTGTTGGGTACCTGCCTTGCCGGGCTCGAGTGGTGCGAAACAGCATCTGGACCACGATGTTCCTGACTTGTCAGATGCATCCCTGTGCTCTGGAAATGGCTGAGTGGTTAGCGCCAAGGAGGGGTGTGAGGCTTCACAGAGGAGTTCATGGCTGCAAAATATATGGCGTTCCTTCTGGGAAGGAACACACCCTGCTTCCTGGCCGCCGTTGTCCACGATCCGCCCTGCAGAAAGGTTTGTGTGTTCATGTGAACCGCCGACTGGGCGCTTCCAGTGGCAGCGGTGTCTCGGCATCAGGGTGACGGTGCCTGCGGGGCAGCGCTGCTCCACCTCGCGCGCAGGAGGCACGTCTGTCTGGCACTTGGCAAGAGAGAGCTTGCACGGCAGGTCCCTGCGCGGTACGGCGGGGTTTGCATCCGGGAGCATCGGTGTCAGGCAGCGGTGACCCGTGCCTGCGCTTGGGCAGGGAAGGGCAGAGCTCATCTCCCAGCTTCCTGCTCTGGCTGCTGAATTACAGCGCTCTGCTAGGACGGAAACAGGATCCAGGGACCCCAATTTCCACACCGTGCACGAGCTGTGGAGAGGCAGTGTTCTCACTGGGATCCTGCCAGAGCCGGAGGCGATAGGAACCCACGCCCTGTCGCTGGCCCGTTCGCGCTTTGGCTGATCCCCCTCCTGTTTTTTTTTTTCCATCGCAGGCATCCCGACTCTCATCGTCCTGGACTCCAAGGGAGATGTGATCACGCGGCAGGGGCGAGTGGAGGTGCTGAACGACATCGAATGCCGCGAGTTCCCCTGGCATCCCAAGCCTGTGCTGGAGCTGACGGACTCCAACGCCGTGCAGCTGAATGAGGGCCCCTGCCTCGTTCTCTTTGTAGGTATGGAGCATCGCTGCTTTGAAAGCAGGGCCTCTGCTCGGGCAGGGGGCTGGGTTACCTGCCGGCTTGGCTGGAGCTGGCCATGGGACTGAGAACCTGCCTCCGGTGGTGACAGTGTCCATGGGAAGGGACATCGGCCCATTTCTGTCACCAGGAGCAATGCTACAGGGTCCAGAGAGGCCATGGGGTGACAGGGGTCCCTGTGGAGTCCCCTCGAGGGATTCAAGGGGGCTGACAGACCTGGAGCCTTGCCCGTACCAGGGGAGGGGGCTGCTGCAGCTCACAGGGGTTTCCAGATCCGGCCTGTGCCCGCGGGTCTCCCGCAGCTCCAGCCCAGCCACACGAGGGATGCGATGGAGTAGTGATTGACAGTGGAGAGGAGCTGTTGTACCAAACCAGTGGCTGTGGGGAGGAATGCTGGTTAGGTGTTGGGGAGCACAAGAGAGACACTGTCACGGCTGGTGGTGGTAGAGACAGGAAAAGCCTTTCTGGAGCAGAGACTCGAGGCACACATGATGTTCCAGTGGAGGCAGAGGAAGCATCTCTGGGAGGGACCGGGGTTACACGGGAGGGGCTGGTAAGGGGCTGGCCTGGGGCATCTCACTTCCTCGCACACCCTTTGTGAGCATCACACCCTTCTCTGCAGCGCTGATAACACGTCTCTTGCTCTTTCCCTTCTTCCCTTTCAGATTTCCTTTTGACCCCGATTATTTATTCAGCATAGCCCAGCAGGGACGTGAGCACAGGGCCAAAAATACTCTCCTCGCGCGGGGAGGACCGGCTGGCCACGCCAAGTGTGATTGATTGGGGCTGGCGCTGCAGACCTCTGGAAAGAGTTATTTTTATCTTGCTCTGAGCAAAGTTTTTCTCTCACCTTGCTGCAAACAGCTCATCAGGAGAGCGCTCTCCGGCCAGCGGCGGGGGCTCTGGCTCAGCGCTACAGGGGACACGTGGCCTCAGTGAAATCTGCCGGCGATGTGCTGGGGCAGAGATGGAACTGATGCTGCACCAAGGTGGGATGGGGGCTCCTGGCCAGCCCATGTCCTGCTGGGAGAACCCCCCCAGCAGACGGGTGCCTGTGCTGTGCAGGCAGCAGCACCCCCAGGAGCAGGCAGCTGCGGGAGGAGGCAGGCTTAGCAAGAGCCAGTTGTGAATAAATCCTGACCGTTCTCCATCCGTCCCGGGAGAGGTTAGGGCTAGGTTAGCCAGAGTGTGCAGGGCTGCCTGGAGTGCTGCCAGCAGCGGTTGTTTGTAGAAAAGTCAATCCCTGCAGACACCCCTCAACTCTATGTATTTATCACTGTCATGCACACAGGACAGACCGTGAAATCCAGTGTGCAGTGTCTCTGGCATCTTCTTTGCTCAGAGAAGCTGGAGAGGAGGACAGGAACATGTGGAGCAAAGGCAGAGAGAGCTTTGGGCATGGGCTGGACTGGTCGTGTTGGGTGGTTACATCAGGGATCATGAGCACTGCATGAGCTGCACGTGACCAGGAGACCAGGAGCCTCTCTGCTGCCTTCTTACTTTTTTTTTATTTTTTTAAAATGCTAAAAGTTGTTCCCGAATTAATCGTTTCATCTCAATGCTGCTCAAGGACGCAGTCTCTCCTCTTTCCAGCTCAGTATTTGAACTTCAGTGGTGGCTGGCATTTGATTGATGTTGCCATCTCTTTCTACTCTACCTCTGTCAAATCAAAGCTGCCTTCACAGCGCTGCTGCCGCAGAGACTCGAGCAGAAAAGCTGCCGAGCAGCCATCCCAAGGCGGAGGGATGGTGGGTGGTGGGCAGGGGTGGCAGGCAGCCTCAGATCAGCACGTTCGTTTGGTCTTCAAAACATCCCAGCGCTTCTCAACCTGCAAAGCGGCTTTTTTGTGCCTGTTTGTCCCCGTGCGTCAGCAGCAGCACCAGGGGAGTGAGCGGGTGAAGTATTTGAGGAGCAGGAGCTGCTCTTCTGTTACGTGTTTCCCTGTCTCACATGAAAAGCGCGTTTCAGCTGCTCCCTAATTGCTACAGAGCCGCGCGGCTTTGAAGTTCGTGCTGCGCATCCAGGCTCCGGTTTCCTCCGTGGTGGTGCTGTGGGATAGAGCTGCCTGCGCCCGGCCGGTTTGCATCCGTTTGATCCTAACCTCCTTTTTGCCTTGCCTCTTTTGTTTTGTCTTCCCGCCTCTGTGCCCTGCAGATTCAGAGGATGACGGAGAGTCGGAGGCAGCGAAACAACTGATTCAGCCCATAGCTGAAAAAATCATCGCCAAGTACAAAGCCAAAGAGGAGGAGGCACCGTTGCTCTTCTTCGTGGCGGGCGAGGTAAGCGGGAAGGGCACAGGGCTGCATCCTGCTGTGTCTTCATATGAAGACTGAGCTGGGTTGGGTACCACTGTCGCTGCCTTTCAGATGGGTAAACTGAGGCACAGAGCTACTGCAGCCGGTCAGGGACTGTGGAGCAAAGCTAGACCTGAGTCCCAGCTCAGTTCCCTGCTCTCGTTGCTGGATATTACTTCTGGCAAAGGGATCCCAGCTGCATTTGGCTTAGAGGTGGAAAACCCTGACAGCGGGCGAGAGAGCTGCTGGGGATGGGCAGAGAGGGGCTGGGGAAGGCAGGAGGGAGCAGGAACCACCACTCTGGGGCTGCCAGCCCCATGCTGCGCTGCCTGCTGCCCCCTCCAACCCTGAGGCTGTGCGGGCAGGAAAGCTGCTGGGCAGGGGGACAGAAGCCGAGACTTGAGTTTGAGCCCAGCCCAGCTAGAGCTGCTGCCTTTGTTCCCACCCCTGGAGGAGGACAAGGACTGGTGCTCCAGCCTCCAGTGTGGGTGCTGCTGGACAAAACCGCTCCTGGGAGCAGCCAGGGGCCGCTCAGGGAGCAGTGAGGTGGCATGGGGCTGTGCTCCTGCTGCCGGACACAGCAGGAGCATCCCAGTTCCACTCTGCCTTGCCCATGCCGTTGGTGGCTGGGGTGATGTTTGAGGCACACACAGGCTGCAGTGCTTGGAGCCAGGGATCTGCTGGAGAAAATAGGAAAACGGGGCTTCTGGCCTCCCTTTCCCCCCGTGCAGGGACTTTGCCCTGCTGCAGGCTTGAAAACAAGGAGCGTTTTGTGTAAGGGTCAAAAAACCTTCCAGCCCCACCCCAGCCTGCAGTTCCCCTCCCGAGGTTCTGCTGGGAGCCTGGGCAGGTGGCAGCCGCTGCATGTCTGTCCGCCTGCTCCGTCCCTTCCACGCTCACGTCACAGCCGCAGTGTGCCGCAAGCAGGGCTCTCCGGAGCCGCCCTGCGCACAAAAGGGTCCCCACTGCCACGCGCCGGCCCCCCCTGCCAGGCGAGCCCCCTCTGCCGCCTTCCGCAGCCCCATCGGCCCCCTCCAGGCAGGCACTCCCACTCCCACCGCCATAATGGGTCTCCGAGCATCCCAGCTCAGCCCCATGCCCCTGAATAAGCCCCTTGTTGGAAAGGCTGGTTTGGGAGGGTCCGGGATCTGCCGCCCCCCCGTCCCCCAGAGCCTGCGAAACGTTTTCCTCCCGCCCGCCGGCTGTAGCTGAAACATTGCCCCTATTCATCCGGCTCCCGACGTCCCTGCGGCAGCCGACCCGAAGAATGGGGAGCGTCCAGTGCGTCCCATTCATCCGTCACCTCAATAGCCCGGAGCGCTGGCCCCGGGGTCTCCGCCGGCCTCCCGTGCACAAAGCAGCTCGGCCACGACCAGAGCAGGCGCCTCCCATTCCTCTCGCGGCGCTGTCTGGGCCCGTTTTGCATTGATTTAAAAAGATTTTTGGTCCCTTTGCGGCCATCGGATAAAGGACGAAGCATCCCGACACCTGGGCTGGGAGGCGGGAAGGGCGAGGGGTGGCCGAGCACCCCAGCCCCGCTCGCCATTCCCTGCCACGTGGTCCGGCTGCGCCAGAAAGCCCTGCAATGGAAGGGGAGGCGCGACAGGAGTTACGGCCGCCGCCACGGCGCGCTGCCGCCAGCCGCTAACCGGGTTGATTGATTTCTATCACCGGCCTTGGAAAGCGGCTCGGAGGAACGCCCCGTTTCGGATGCCGCCCGTCGTGGGCTTGGCTGGGAGCAGGAGATGAATCACCCCAGCAGCGGCTTTTCCTTGCACAGCCATGGCAGAGACAGATCCATTTTCCTCTTTGCCGGCGCTGTGCGGTGCCTGGCTGAAGGGAGGGCCACCCTCTTCCCTGCGAGCAGCTCGCTGTTAGGGAGTCCCGCAGCCTTGGCCCATGCCCTCAAACGCTTGGATCTGCTGGTGGAGTTTCGGTGTTGGCTCAAAGCACCGACGTCCATCCCATTCCCATTTTTCTGGTTTGCTCCAGGCATGTGTCTGGGTCCCTTCAGCATCCACCCCGGTGAGCAGCAAGGCTGTGGCTGTGCCAACAGAGTGTCGGTGAGCTCCCGCGTTCGGCGCTTTCCCCGCAGCTCCTGAGCTGCAGGTGCCGAAGTTGCTCCTGCCCCAGAGGCTCCAGGGTGGGGTCGGTCAGTCTGGGGGTGCTGGGACCCGTGCCCTGAGCAGAAAGGGTTGGAAGAGCGCACGGTCCCATCCCAGCCTGGGATTAATCAGCCCGGTTTGGTTTTGACACAAGCTGCGCTTGTGGTCCTGCAGTGCTGGTGCAGAGCTCCCTTGGGAGATACTTGCGGGCTGGACCACGGTGTAGAAGCAGAAAACTGCTCCTGGCTCTGCCAATGACTCCTCTATCCCTCTTGTTTTGGCCTCCAGGATGACATGACCGACTCCCTGCGGGATTACACCAACCTGCCTGAGGCTGCGCCCCTGCTCACCATCCTGGACATGTCAGCCCGGGCCAAGTACGTGATGGATGTGGAGGAGATCACGCCCGAGATTGTGGAAGCCTTTGTCAGCGACTTTCTAGCAGACAAGCTAAAACCCGAGCCCATCTAAGGGGGCTTCTGCGCCAACAGACATTATTTAAAACCAGGTCTCTCTTCCGCCGCTCGTGGATTCTCCAGCGTGTCCTCACGCCCGACCCAGTATCCAACCTTCTTGTGGTGCCTTGTTTTACGCAGTGAATCCTTCTCCTAAGCAAGCTCCTTGAGATGCACTTTCAGCAGGGAGTCGTTGGCGTTTGGAGACTTCGCTTGTGCTTCATGGTGATATATTCTCTAATAACCAGGCCAGAACTGTTACCGTATCGTTATTTTATACACGGCACTAGCTAGCAGGCAAATCTTTTTGCATGGTGTTCTTCCCAACGTATGCATCAGGCAGTGGATGGGGTTCTTGGGGTTCTTTTCTTCTCCTTCTCCCCCTTCTTTCCTTTCCTACCACCCCTGCTGACTAAGTGACTTTAAGGAAGCAATAAGGAAACTGTCTCCTTTGCCCCCAGCCCGTCCTTTCCAACGCCGGTGCCCTGACGAGGCCGAGACAAAGTCTTAACTGCTGACAACCTCTGAAAGGCCACGGCGCAGCCGAGCTCTCCCTCCTGGGGGTGAGACCCTTCCGGGTGGGTTTCCCACCTCCCACCCCAAGCACCGACAGCCTTAGGCAGCGCTGGCTGTGCATGTTGGGGGGTCACCCACCTGTGACTGGCTGATGTTCCTGTCCCCCTTCTCTGAGCCAGGAGGAGGACCACCACCGGGCTACCCTCGCCTCTCCCCATGTGCTCTCCCCATCCCTCCTCCTTCTCTCCTCTTCTCTGGTATGAATTGTCCTGTCCCCTCTATGTTAGTTGATTGAGCTGTTTTTCGTAGATTTGTCCCAAACCCAACGTTAACGGTGCTGTTCTTTAAAAAATAACCAAAAAAACCCCCAACAACAAAAAAAACCTCCCTAACCCAAGCAGCACAGCTGACCCCCCCCGAAAAGTGACATTGTAAAAACTGTACATGGTGATTGGAACTTTGTAATAAAACTGTTATAATAACCTCGTCCCTGGAGGTGCCGATTGCTGCGTCTCACTGTCAGGGAGAGGGACAGTCACAACCAGGATCCATGTGGGAAGAGGACCCCCCCAGCCTGTCCCCATGAGGGTGGGTGTCAGTGCTGGCAGCTCCCAGCACTGTGGCGGCTGAGCCGGGATCGCGTGTTCCCTGCACCTCACTCCGGAGGGTGACTCCCAGGAGCTGTTGGGAGACACCCCGGAGGGGTGAGCGTGGCCTCGCTGCACCCACCCACCCCATGGGCTCTGCTCACCGCCCCTCAGCCCAGGGTGCCCCCCAGCTCGTGCCGGACGTGCAGCAGTGGCTGCGATGGTTTCCGCCAGCGTCCCGGAGCCGTGTGCTGAATAGCGGGTGTTGTGCAAACCACCGCTTTTCCTTTCAGCTCGTTGGTCAGCCATGGCAGGATGGCAGCCTCTCCTCCTTTATCGCTGCTGCAGCAACTCGCCCTGGAGGAGCCCCGAAAAGCCGCTGGCTCGGCGAGGCAGGAACCATGTAAATCCAGCCTGTGTTTTGCACGTTTCAGAGGCTTTCGTGTTTGGTGGTGATTAACTGACTGGTGAGTTGCTGGAGGAGCAGCAGCGCTGCCCGGCTCACCCGTCCCTGAGCTGGGGAGGGCAGGAGCGGCTGGAAGGGGACAATTGCGACAGGTTTGTGGTTTGAAAGACCACGGGGTCTGTAACGTGGTCATGCTGGAGAGGGACTTTTTACAAGGGCATGTAGTGACAGGACAAGGGGCAGTGGATTTAAACTGAAAGAGGGCAGATTTAGATTGGATATAAGGAAGAAATTTTTTACTGTGAGGGTGGTGAGGCACTGGAACAGGTTGCCCAGAGAAGTTGTGGATGCCCCATCCCTGGAAGTGTTCAAGGCCAGGTTGGATGAGGCTTTGGGCAACCCAGTGTAGTGGAGGGTGTCCCTGCCCATGGCAGGGGGGTTGGAACTAGATGATCTTTGAGGTCCCTTCTCTAAGAAGAATCATCACACTATGATTCTGTGCTGCAGCGGCTGGGGTTTTTTTGCAGAGGGGGAACCCATATTCCCTTCCGGAGGTTGTGGTTTGGGTTCCCAGCGAGGCCGTGAGCTCAGCTCTGCCACAGCTGCTCTGGTAGCTGCTCGGTAGGAACTGGAGCAAAAGCAACAATTTTCTGCCTGAGAATTGGGTTGTTTGGGGTTAATTTGATGAGACCGGAGCTGGAAGTGGGCTCTGGAGATGGAATTGCTCAGCTGGAGCAGTTTCAGGCTCGAGGTAACACCGCTGTCTGAGAATGCACCACACACCCAGCCCAGGCAGCACTACAGGTCGCTCCGATACACAGGCTGGGGCATGGAAGAGGCTGAATCTCTGGATATTTCTCAAGCAGAAAATAGAAATTATTTCAGTGTGGTAACGGGAAACCAGAGCCAGCAGAGGTGGACTGGTGGCAAGCAGCTGGTTGTGCAACTCACAGCCAGAGCAGAGGAGGCATTTTTAAATGCTCAACAAGACAGGTGGCAGCCAGCCCTGTCGCAGGAGCCGTCCAGCAACATGCAGCTGCCACCGATGCAGAGTGTTGTGCAGCCTGGGCAGCAGCCTCCAGTGTTACCAGGACTACATGGCACATCCCGGATCTGGGGAGGTGGGTGCTGCAAGCTGACTTGCTGCCCTTGGGGAGGGACGGGCAGGCCCCGGGGTGTGCTTCCCTGGGCCCCAGCACCCGTTCCCCTTGGAGGGACGGCCACAGCTCCTTTTCCACCCCTTCCCTCCCTCATTTGTAGTTAATCCACGCTGAGGCTCAGCTGTCAGAACAAGCGGTGCACAGGCGGCTGCACAGGGACAGACTCTGCCACCTCCCGGCAGTGGCACAGTCGTGAGTGCTGGAGCTCAGACATCCCACATTGCAGCCAGCCCTGCTCTCATCACTTGTTAGACCACGGGGTTTGGGTAAGCACAGACAGAACCCACTCAGGTTGCCACTATTTGGCCTTTCTGACCCCAAAACCACTAGCAGGAGCCAGGCTGCACAGCCCCGGGCTGCGGGAGGAAGGACACAGCTGCATCCTGGCCGGGCTGGCACAAACACTGCTGTAGCAGCTGTGCCCTGACCCCGCAGCGAGAGATCTGAGGCCTCCCCAGACCTGCTGGGTGAGAGAGTGAGAAAAGCGGGGCAGTGGGCAGCTGGGGCTGGCTGCCGGCAAGGCAGGGCCCCCACCCGCCCCCTCTCCCTTCTCACTAGCATCCCCGTGCGGCCGCAGCCTCGCCCGGGAGTCACACACTCACCCGGGCAGCTCCAACGCTGCCAGAGCTGTTTTAACATTCACTTACTGCGAACCAAACAGGCCAAGCTGCTCTTTTATTAACTCTACAGCATGCCAAAGGGAAGATGCTTTTTCAGCTCCCAAACCTCAGCAGTTTAACCCACTACAGGGAACTTCAGCCTTTCGTCTTCCTGCTTGTGCCTCTGCAGCAACTGTCTCTTCCCCTCAAACAGCACGATGCCAGCAGCGATAGCGGAGTTCAAGCTGTCCACACCTGGCACCACGGGAATGACCAGTCTCTTCCCCCCAGTGCTGGCTGCGAGGTGAAGCGCATCTGGACTCAGACCGTGGGTCTCTCCGCCGATCACCACTGCCACTGGAGTCCGTGTCCAGCTCTCATAGTAATACTGCGCAGCCAGCTCTGGGATGCAGACTCCCGCCACTCCCTCCTCATCCTCATGCTCAGGAGCAGCCTCAGGTTTGGATTTCACAGGAGCTTTTGGGTTGCCAGGAGCAGAGCCAACCCCGCCAGCTTCCCTCGGCACGGACACGGTCTCAGCCTGAGTGCCTGGGTCTCTGTTGTCGGCCACGCAGACCTGGACGCCGGCAGGCAGGTTGCTGGGAACAGATTCCCAGTCCAGGTTGGCAATGATGGGCAGACGGAAGTGAGCTCCCATGCCGGCACGAAGCACCTTTGGCTCCCACGGATCCACACAGCCTGAGACAGAAGGGAGGAAAACAGTGACGGTGCAGCAGCTCCCACTAAGACGGATTCAGCAGCCACTGCTTCCCGCAGCAAATCACATCTGGGCTGGGCACTGGTTACAAACTCTTGGGAACATCATCTTGAAGCGCCTTTTATTCCCTGCCTTACCCCCAAATTACTCAAACTAAACTTTTTTTTTTCCCCAGGAAAAGGCTCTTACCTTTGGTGAGCAGCACTTTCTCACAGCCTGCTCCTGCTGCAGATCTGAGAATAGTTCCCAGGTTTCCTGGATCTCGGATATTGTCGCAGATGAGGAGCAGTGGCAAAGAGCTGGTTAGCTGAGCAGCAGGGTAAGACATCTTGGCATGGTCAGGCTTGGAAAAGATCCCTGAGGAGACAAAGTGCTGACAGGCTTCTGACTAACACAGGAGAGGGCTGATCTGATTTACTTGGCCCAAATCTCTCTACAGATGTGCTGGAGAAAGCGTTAGGAAAAGCACCGCTTAAAAGAAGCTTGAGAAGAGTTTGTCACTTTACAAGGAGAACTATTTCCCAGCAGAGCTGGAGCAATGTGCTATTAAAAACGAGCGTCAGCACCTTCAGTGCACTCTTGGAGCCACTTTCACAGGTACCACAGCAGGCCGAATAAAAGGGAATGATCTCAGATTATACCACTCTTGACACACTGCCAGCATGTGTAGGGGAAGGTTATGGAGAGAGAGTCATTATCCACTTACTAAGTATGAAATAAGTTTCCCTTTGAGCAGTGCTGTGACTGTTTCCAAGGCAACTTACCTATAAGCCCCTGAGGAGTTATAACATCAGACCAGCTCTTAATGTCTTCAAATTTCACCTTAACTAAGTTGGCTCCTTTTAGCTCTGCCTCGGGCAGCTCCTTCAGCTGCCCCACCGTGCTGAAGAAGAGAGTCTGCAGCACAGCTCCTGCCTCCAGGGCGTCCTTGATCAGCCTGTGCCCCTCCAGCAGAACCTTCCTGTGATGATCCCGAAACTTCTTCGACTTGGCGATAGTCACCACCTTTCTGCGGAGAAGTTAATCAGAGAAAACGGCTGTGACTCCCAACACCTCCAGTCTGACGTTTGCCACGGAGAACTTCCCTCGGGAGCCCCCCCGGTACTTCGGACGGGCTGGAACGGGCATCGCCGCATCGATCTCGCCCCAGAGCCCCCCAGGTGTCGGCGTTTCCCTCGAAATTCCGCCGCCGGGCGGCTCCACCGGGGGCTCGGAGCGGGGCAGCCCCCCCGCCCCAAAGCGCGCCCCGGGCACGGCCCCCTCCCGCCGCGCTGCCGCCCGCGGGCCGCGCCTCACCCCAGCCTCCGGTCACCGGGCGCCGCCTTCTCGTACCACAGCCCCGGCCCGGCCGAGCTCCGCTCCACCGCTGGCGGCGGCGGCGGGGGGGGGGCGGGCGGCGCCCGGGGGCTCTGCTGCGCCTCGGCCGCCGGGCCCCGCTCCTTCCGCGGCGGCAGCACCCGCACGGGGCTCCGCCGCAGCGCCCGCACCCCGCGCCGCCCCACCGCCTCCTCGCCGGGCCACAGCAGCGACCGGCCCAAGGCCGGCGCCAGCCTCCTCAGCGCCGCCATCTCCCGCCGTCACCGCCGCAGCGCCGGGCGCGCCGCGTGACGTCACGCCCTCCCGCCATGGCGGCTCGGCGCGCGCTGCACTTCGTCTTCAAAGTGGGCGACCGCGGCCGGACCGCGCGCTTCTACCGCGAGCTGCTCGGCATGCGCGTGAGTGGCGGGCCGGGCCGGGGGGGTGGGGGGTGCTGCCGTCGCCCACCTCAGCCGCGGAAGTCCCGGGGCTCCCCCCGGGCAGGATGGCGGCGCGCCGGGCCGCTCCCCTGCCCCGAGGGACGCGGGTCCCGGCGGGGGGCGCGGGGGTGAACGGGGAATCGCCGCTTCTCCGCGCTGACGCCTCTCTCGCCCGCTTCGGAAGGTGCTGCGGCACGAGGAGTTCGAGGAGGGCTGCAAGGCCAGCTGCAACGGGTGAGTGCCCCGCGCCGTCGATAGTCGCGACACACCCGCCGGCCGTGGCTCCGTTCGGGTCGGTGTAAATACTTCCCTTGGGATCAACGGTTCCCCGTTTCGCGGAGGTGCGGGGTTAGCGCCGAAACACAAGTATTGCTTGTTACACCTATAAACTGACGCGGTATTTTATAAAATTATTTCTAAACTTCTCTGGAGTTACATTCGCTTATGTCCAGTTTTTTCCAGCCACGGGGCTCTCTGGGGTTTTGAGTTAAAAATCCCTCCTGGTAGCCCCAAACACTTGTGTCTTTCTTCATGAAGGAACAAATCCTACAGTCCGGTGCCTAACTGCTTACTTTTCCTGCTTCACCGTAAGGAAACGCACGTGTAATTCCAAATAATGAGCATTTCACGCTCTTAAAAACGTGAGCTGTTAAGGAGGAGGTAGCATTGTTGTCTGTCGCGTGGTCGTGGATGGCAGCCTGGGGTCAAAACTGTTGACCAGGAGATGCCCATCTGCTGGGAGACTCCTTCACGGGTGTCAGCTCCTGCTTGGTGGGAGGTTACTGTGCCGATTGTTTACTCTAGAAATGCAATTCTTCCTTGAAGCACTTAATACTTGCAGTTCTTGATGTGTGTTTCTAATAATCACAACAATTAAATACGGATGTCCCAGCCCTTACGATGGAAAATGGAGCAAAACGATGGTGGGTTACGGGCCAGAAGACAATCACTTTGTTGCAGAATTGACTTACAATTACGGTATCGGAGAATATCGCCTGGGCAATGACTTTCTGGTAAGTGCTACACTTAGCAGCAAAATCTTCTTATGATAAGCTTTTTTATTTTTACAATTAGGAATCTGTTCAGCGTATAGTTTGTACAGTTGCGCTTTTAGGCTGTTTGGCCCTTAAATGCTTTTTATTCTTGCTTTTGTCGTCTGCAAGCTGGAAGAGCAGAAACTAGAGCAGCTTTGCTCAATTCAGGAAATGCTTTCTTGAGTTTCACCTCTTAGCTGCTGTGTGTGTGGCACAGCTGGTATTTGCTGCTAGATCTGACATGGAGCGGTTAGCTGAGAAGGATCGTGCTGTAGGAAAACACTCTTTTATTTGTTATTATTTCTTTGTTATTTACTAACTGATAGCCAATGAAGATCTCGCGTTTCATCTATGAAGACGTGTTTAATTGTGTTTTCTTGTTGTTTCCCCTGAGCAAATATTCTTCCTCCAGTTTGTGGGGTGTTGGGGAACAGCTGCTTGGAGCCACAGCTGTCTGCCTAACCTGGCAGAACAGTTAGGAACTTGGTTTTCCACTTCCATGCAATGCATCAGATTGGAGTTTCAAATTCCTTTTGCTTTTTGATTCCCTTTGGCATGAAAGAAGGGTAGATTAATGCATTCCAGATACATGTGGGATGCACAGTAAGGTTAGGCAAGATACCTGGCTGTCTCTGTGTGTCCGTTCTGTTCTCCCTAGGGCATAACACTCGTGTCCAGCCAGGCCGTGAGCAATGCTAAGAACATGGGGTGGCCCCTCAAAGAAGTTAGAGCTGGTATTTTTGAAGCTGAAGCCCCAGGGGGATACAAGTTCTACTTGGAAGACAAGACACAGCTCAAGGAAGGTGGAACACGCACGCTCACTCTTATTGGTGTTCAGGAGAGGTTTATGAGTGGAATGTTAGAATGGGCTGTGTATTCATTGTGCTGGCGTTACATGAAACGGAGCGTGGTTGTTTTATTTGCCACTTCTCAAGAATGTAAAACTATGCGTTTAAAGCTACAATATATTTGTAATTAATTTCAAATTATTTCAATTTCATAGATCCTGTGCTAAAGGTAACCTTGGGTGTCTCCGATCTGCAGAAGTCTCTTAACTACTGGTCTGGTTTGCTCGGGATGAAAATATACGAGAAGGATGAGGAAAAACAAAGAGCTTTGCTGGGCTATGCAGATAACCAGGTTAGTCCTTGGAAAACTTTGCAATTCTGATCTTCAAGGGTTGCGTCACATCATAGAAACCTCTCATTTCGTGAGAACAAAATCTTATAGGGAGAAAAAGCTCTTCATTAAAGCAACTGTGCACTTAATTCTGAGCGTTTTAATTAAAGCTTGCGTACGCTTAACTGCATATTTTTTTTAAAAAAGCTGTGGTTTGCTCTGGTAATTCTGGCTTGTTGGGAAATATGCGTATGGGCAATTTTGAAATCATCCGCATCAGCGAAAAGCTGGAGTGAGTGTAGCACAGGGAACAGTGTCCTTGCAAATCAGCCTTTCTTTTTTCCTCTTTCAGTGTAAGCTAGAGTTGAAGGCTGTTGGAGGAGCGGTGGATCACGGGACAGCGTTTGGGCGGATTGCCTTCTCCTGCGCAAAGGAAGAGGTAACGATCACGTTTCTCTTACCCCTTTCGTTACCCAGAGCTGACTAGTGAGGATTAATTTCTAAAAAATATCTCGAATGCAAACAAAATAATACTGAGCAGATGCCTGGTTTATATTTCTCACAGTGGGAATGCAATGGAGTTGTGGGTAATGGGGAACTGGAGGTGAGGACAACCTGAATGCATCTGAGCTTTGTCTGACTAGAGTTGATTATTGTTTGTTTTCTGTTTAAGTTGCCAAACATTGAAGCACTGATGAAAAAGGAGAATCAGAAAATTTTAACACCCCTGGTTAGCTTGGACACACCTGGCAAAGCCACAGTGCAAGTGATTATTTTGGCTGATCCTGTGAGTAATATTGGAAATAGTGATTAAATTTGATGTAAATTTCTCTCTGGCATTTATCTAACGTACCTGTTCTTAAACTTGTTTTAGGATGGCCATGAAATCTGTTTTGTGGGAGATGAAGCGTTCAGAGATCTGTCCAAGGTGGACCCTAACGGTGACAGATTGTTAGATGATGTAAGTAGTGCTGTCAGCACATTCGTTTTCTTCCTGATTGTAGACCCTCGTAGAATCCGATTTTCGTTCCACGTGGAGTTTTTCCGAGAAGCAAGGTGAATGGTCTCTTAGCTCAGGCTGCTTTCTTGCTGAGGAAAACAAATGAGTTTTTAAAGTTCACTGAGTGTCCTGGCCAGGGTTTTCCAGCCTTGCTTGGGCAGCCGGGTGGTGGTGTGTTTTGCTGGACACTTCAACAATGCTTTGGTGTAAGTTACCACAGAAAATTATTTGTGAGTTGCAGTAACGTCAGCGCAGCTGGACATCCTCCCGAGGCAGAGCTCTGGGGGAGGGCTGTGTTTAAACTGTCCTGTTTTGCTCTCGTTTTACCAGATCAGCTGTTTGCTGCAGCAGAGAACGTTGATTTTCAGTGCCAGTTTTCTTTACTAGTATGTAAAAAAAAAAAAATAATGTATCCATGAGAATAGCTTTCCTCCAGATTAGAAAGTGTCGTCGGGATCAGTCGGGGTTTGTGGGAGAGGTTGGTGAGTGTGAGCAGCTGGGTGTCTGGTGGCTCAGCTGCTCTTCTGAACACATTAATGCTTTTCTTTGTGCAGGCCATGGCGGAGGACAACAGTGACAAATGGTTTGCTGCGCAGAAAATGAAGAAGGCTTCTGCTTAGCTGGAGAAAAGGGCTGGACGGCTCGCTCGTGCCTTTGTTTTCATCTGAGCAAATGTAACGTGTTGCATTATCCCTCCCAGTAAGAGGGCACAGTAATGTCCCATGGTGGTTGGTTTGTTTTGTTTGAGTTTGTGTCTCGTACTGTGACTCTCCTTTCAAGCAAATAGCATGTTCTCCTTCAAAAAAAATCAGATTGTGCAGGTTGAGCAAGTGGCTTCAAAAACAGGGGCCAGCAGTTAAGAGGAAAACCTCGCATTTCTCTGTTGTTACAGTTGAAAAAAAGGTTGCTGTGTTCACGACAGTGTCTAATTCTCTGACTAATTGGCTTTAGCTGTCCTGGATTTGCAGCTTAGAGAAGAGATTTTCAGATAGATGTGGCTGGTACTCCACTTCCGTGGCAAAATGTCAGGCTGAAGGGAAGGGCTGTGCACAGAGGACTCGAGCAGTTCAGCTATCGTAGCGTGTGCTTCTTTATTCATGTGCTTTAGCAGGATAGTTTTTCTGTTCCCAAAATTCTGGTCTGGAACGAACCCTATTTTCATTCCAAGATGTTTCCCCAGCTTTCGAGGTGAAATATTCACTGGAGAAGCCCGTGGTGTGTTTCTCACTGGGGGCACATCGTCGATCTGGTGGTTTCCAGCCCCCTACCAAGCTCCTGCGTGCCCGTCTCCCGATGGAGCGCACGGAGCCTTTTACATTCCAGGCGGGAGCCAGCACCATGCTTCACGGCACACGGCAGCGCTGTGCTGTCTGCTGAGGTGCTGGGAGGCAGCTTGAAATAAGTATATTGAGGTTTTGCAGTTGCTTTTGCCGAGAGGTTGCCTTTGGAGGTAACAGTTCAGGGTTTATTCCATTGGAATGAAGTCACTCTGCTTTCGCTAGTGGGATAAAGGCTGGGAATACAGGGAGTGATTACCAGTGTTGTCTGGTCTGTAATCTTTTTTTGGTGAAAACCTTAAATAAATTTCGCAGAGAAAAGCAGGCAAAATCAGCAGCGTTAGCCATCACCGAGGCGCATCGGCGCTTGCCATGAATATCCCGAGATCCAACAGGAAAAAAAAATTCCTCGCGGTGATTTTGTTGCTTGAGCTTTTCCATTCGAGTTCAACGCTGATTTTTCAGTTGCGTCTCGATCCAATTACACGTGTGACACTGGCGCAGCCGGTCGCCGCGGCACAAACCACCGCGCTCCGGGAGGACGGTTTGGCGTCGGGAATTCATCCCGGGGCGGGCGGTGCCACCGCCGGGCCGCCAGGGGGCGCTGCGGGGCGGGGCGGGGCCGCGGGCGGCAGAGCGCGCCAGGCGCAGGTCGGCCACGCCGCCGCCATGGAGCCCGGTGCGTGCGGGGCCGGGGGGCGCGGGGCGGCGGGGGCGGGCGGGACCGGGGCGAACCGGGCCGAGGTAACGGTGTTTCCGCGCAGGGCCGTGGGGCGTGTGCGAGGAGACGGCCATCCTGCAAGGCGCCTTCCTGCTGGCCGCCCGGCTGACGCAGCCGCGGCCGCTGCGGGAGCTGCGCAAAGCCGACTGGCCACGCGTGGGACCCCCCATCACCGACGCGCTGCGGGAGATCGGGGCCCGCTGCCCGTCGCCGCTGCAGCACAGCCTCTGGAAGAAGGAGGCTGTGGCCATCGTCTGGGCGAAAGTGCTGCTGCCATGCCCGCCGGCCGCCTCGCTGGACCAGGAGTGGAAGGAGGATGACTTCTTCTCCATGGGCAGGATGATCCCCGACGTTAACCACACCGTCCTCTTCGAGCTGGTCAAGGCCCTCGGTGCGCCCCGGCTCTTGGTGCAGCTGCTGCTGGCACTGCCCTGGGATGTGCGCCAGAGCCAGCTGGAGCACTTGGTGGAGTACATCGCCAGTGAGACATCCCCGTCAGACGTCAGGTTCTTCTTGGATGTGTGGTGGGAGGTGATGAAACACAAGGAAGGGCAGGAAGACTCAACAGTCTCCACGTTCAGCTCTCTCATACGTCAGCATGGGTGCGAGTCCTCTCTGGACGATGGTCTCCAGCCCCCAAAGAGGTTCAAGGGTGACTCTGGCTCTGCAAATGACCCCTCTGCTGCCACCAGCCTGCTCATGGTGCTGATAGAGGGGTTAAAGCAAACCTACAGGAGCATCATTCTGCCCTGTATGAGGTGCTATGCCTTGGCCAACCTGGTGGAGCTGCTGACCCTGTTCAGCGAGCTGGGGTCAGAAGGCAGCCCACTTCCTGTCGCTGAGTACCTGGAGAAGGTCAGCTCTGTGGTCAGCCTCTGGACCAGTGACACTGAAAGCGGGTACCACCACAGCGGGCTGGACGAGAAGGTGAAGGAAGCAGAGAGAAGTGTGAGCCTCCTGCCCGTGGCCAAGCTCTCTCATGAGGAGCTCTTTGTTGGCTTAAACTTTCTCTGCAGCTTGTTGCATGCCTGGGGAGAGGAGCTGCAGGGCACCCTGAATAGCTCTGAGGAGCTCTGCTATGAGAGCTACCGGCTCCTGGACGCTCTTACCACCTTCAGGAAGAACCTAGTTCGCTTCTCAGAGACTGGAAACCGGGGTGAGGATGAGGCACACGTAGTGTTAGAGCTGACAGAGATCACCAAGGACTTTCTCAAGGAGATCAGCGTCAGCCTGAAGAGCAAGGATTCTGACACCAGCCTTCTGTCTTCAGTTGCCATGACAATCGTTGAGCAAAAGCTGGATCGGCATGTGGAGGTGTGCTACATTTTTGCTTCTGAAAAGACCTGGGCCTTTTCGAAGGACTGGGTTGACTGTCTTGTGAAAAGCAAAGCTCTTTTCCAGAAACCAGACCTAGTTTTGCAATTGCTGGAGACACTGGTGAACTTTGCCATGTCCCGTCAAGACGAGGAGTCCCGAGAGCTGCAGATGCAAGTGACCAAAGCCATCGTGGAGTGTTACACTGAGCTGTCACTAACTGACAAAAACAAAGTGATCTCAGGTGTCCTGGCATCCTGGGGTGGACCAGGTCTGTCCTCGAACTTGGAGGTTGTCATGGAGGGGTTCCAGGAGGATCTGAATGTGACTTTCAACCAGATCACGAAGAGCGTGTCTGATGAAGGCCTGACCAGGGCTGTGGCTTCTGTGGCCAGGCTCACACTGCTGTACCCTGAGGCTACGGTGAAGCGGATTTGTAATCTCGCTGTCATCAACCTGGGAGCACACCAGTTCCTTGCACAAATCCTCTGCTCCTTCCCAGCGCTGAGCTTCTTGGAGACCAACGATGATCCAGGCAGGCCCGGCAGCCTGGTGGTGAGGTGTCTGGAGGAGGCAGTATGGGGGAGGTTTTCCACTGCGAGGGAAGAGGAGCAGTTCCTTGAGTTCCTGACCTTTCTCATGCAGCCAAGCTCAGCCACCCCACTTGTGTCACCTGCAGAGGTCACCAAAGCCTTTGTCCTTCCCTGTTTGAAGTCAGACTCTGCTCAAATTGAACTGAGCCTGCAGATCCTCAGTAAGGTTTTGGGGATACAGACCCCTTCAGAAGAGCACTGGATCAAGTCCTGTCACCCATTCCCACTTCTCCTCAGCCTCTGCAAGCTTCTAGATGGTTACACAAAGTACTGGCATCAGCCCAGGGACCAGCTCTTCCCTTCGCTGGAGACCAAAGACCTGGTACTGAACATCCTCTGCCAGCTCTGTGAGGTGGTGAGACCTGAAGTCGCCCCCTCCCCTGAGCTGTGGGTCCAGTCGCTGGCTTGGCTTCACAGGAAGGTGGCATCACTGGACTGGACCATCGGTCTCCGGCTGAAGAAGCTTTACGGAGACCATTTCAAGAACGAGGTCCCGGCGACGCTGTTTGAGATCTGCACGCTTCCTGAGGAAGAGTGGACATCCCAGCCTTTGCCAGCTTATGGACCGGGCAGCGGCCTCCTGGCATGGATGGAGTGCTGCTGCTTGTCCACAGCGCTCAGGGAGATGATGCTGAGGCTCCTCACGGTCAACGTGGACAACCCTGAAGAAGTGAATCTCTTCAGCAAAGGGTTCCTGGTGGCCCTCGTTCAGGTCTTCCCTTGGTGCAGCCACAGTGAGTGGAAGAGGCTCACGCACGTGGTTGAAAACCTGCTGCAGAGGCAAGTCTTGCACGTGCCGTACACGCTGGAGTACGTGCAGTACATGCCCCTGCTCAACCTCCGGCCGTTTGCCTGCTACCTCCAGCTCTCCGTGCTCTTCTTGCGGGGCTTCCAGCTCCTCTGCAGCTCCAGCTGTTCCAGCTGGCTGCCGGCAGAGGCTTGGCTCCACGTGGTCCAGCTGTACTGCGGCAGCCTCATGGACCTGCTGGGCTCCGTCAAGAGCGCCGCGGGGCCCCCCTCGCACCCCACCGAGGACAAGACCTCCACGCAGGAGGTGTCCTTCATCTGCATCCAGATGTTCTGCCACCTGCTGCACGTCGCCGCCATGCTGCCGGAGAAGGGGTGCAGCGAGCCGCTGGTGGTGGTGGCTTTGGAGATCCTCTCGCAGTACGAGGCGTTCAGCAGCGCCGATACATCCCCCAGCAACACGCTGCGGAGAGCCAACGAGAGGCACTTCCTGGAGTCCATCACGGACAACGTCGGTGACGAGGCGCTGCGCGGCACCCTCCTGCAGAAGCTCAGCAAGCTGGGAGCTCGCTCGGCCGGGGAGCTGGCTTGAGAAGCTGGAGAGGGCGACAGGAGAGACCTGACGCTGCCTCAGGGGAGCCCTTACGTGGAAAGCTGTAAGATCTGTAATAAACCCTGTCTATTTTTCTCTTTTGAACTGATTTCCCCCCTGCTGTGTCTTCTTCCAGCCTGTCCAAGCAGTGAAGGGACCATGTAAAGGTGGGCAGGAACAGCCGCTCTGATTTTCCAGTGGGAATAGCGGTGCAAGCAGCTGTTCCTGAGCCCGGCTGCTGGTCCCACAGCTCCAGCCTTGCCTGCCGGCGGTCTGGATTTATAGAGACACCCTGGCAGCCTCCGGCATCAGGGAAAGCATTTCCCTCCAGCTCCTCTGCCGCCGGCCCTCTCCCAGTCCTGGTTGGATTGCTGGGTTCTCCACGCGCTGCCAGCCGCCAAGAAGCGAGTCGGGTGAGTTCAGGACCAGGACGGGCAGGTGCCTGTGGCAATCCGCGTGCGGAGGTGGGGATGCAGCAGCCCCGTGCGTTAACACCCCCTGCCCAGAAGCGAACGGCACGTGGGAGAAACATCCAGTGGTGTGACCTGGAAAGGGAATCTTTATTGGTCTCCTGATAGGCGCGGTAGTAAATAGGGCAGTGTTAGTGCAAACTGAGATGCCTCATTGGCTTTTTTTTTTTCCCTTACGTAAGGCACGTTATTTGCAATGAAAACAGCGAGATGCAAACATCTGTAACGGGTAGCAAGCGGTTTATACCATTAGCTGGTCTCGATCGTTAATGTAACAGTAGTGTTTCTGCAATAACCGACTACACGTCGGAAGAGGCCCTTTTATTTTATCCTTCCCAGAATACAGCTGTGGCTGGGACAAGATCCAACACCCACAAGAACTGGGTCCTCAGCCCTTCCAGCCGTTGTTTTTAGACAGAATGAAAGGCACAGAGTGGCCACAGGTTTCTGGGCATGGGTGGCTGGAGCAGGGGGACCCCCAGGCAAGGGTGGGGGGCTGCAGGGAGGAGGTGGCTGCCCTGGCTTGTGCTGGCTGCAGGGAAGGAGCCAAAGTGCTGCTGTCTGACTTGCATGCACCTGCAGGGCTTGTGAACCCCACAGTGCAGGGAGAGCCAGGAAGCTTTCCTCCATGGAAACGGGCCGAACTGATGAAGGACACAGCTCAGTGCCCTGCTCTGGGGTTGCTGGTTCCTCCTGCACTGACCCAGTTCCCTCTGGCAGCCTTCGCCTTGCGGGAGAGTGGGATGGGCAGGAGGGAAGGACCATATGACCAGAGCTCAGGCTGTACTGGCACCCACGGGTGCTGCCAGGGCTGCTGGTGTCAGCTGGAGGCAGGGCAGGGCGTACCAGATGATTTTAAATACCCGTTGTGGGGACACAGGGCAGATAAAAGCAACTGCAGTCAGGGGAGAGGGTTGAAAGTTGCATCCCCTGCCAAGAAAGGGCTCTGCATAGTGCCCTGTGTGTTGTGAGATGAGGACTTGGCAGTCTTCTGTCCTCATCCTGCCCTTCAGCCATGGGTGCTCTGCCCTGCCAGTGTTGCTCTGAGGCAGCATTAACAGTTCCTCTATCCTGATGTGAGCTTCTCTCCCCTCCAGCCCACTGGGAATGCCGGAGCCACCCTCCCCTGGGACTGTCAGCCACAAGACAGGAGACAGTCAGAGCAAAAAGCACCTTTGGGTTCAGTGGAGTCTTAAACTTTGAGTTTGGGCCCAGCAGCAGCGGGAGGTGCCTGCAGAAGGGGAGAGGCTGAACGCGGCTGTAGTGTAGAGGCAAAGTCGGTAAAGGTCAGGAACGGGCTGCGCAGAGCCGTGCCGCAGCCCCGGAGTCTGGCTCTGCTCTCAGCTGGAGGCTGTAAACTGGAGCCGGAGGAGCGAGTCGGGGCTGCAGCAGGTTGGGCATGCGGCTCCCCTGGTCCCCAGTGCCGCTGCGTGGGGCTGGGCACGCTCCAGCATCGCCTCCGCTGCCGCCTCTGGGCTGCCGGCTCCTTCGTGCCTCGCCAAGCCCAGTGCCGCTGTCTGGTGTCGGCCCTGGAAGATGCTGGCGGCGGTTTGTAACAAACTGCTGTCGTGTAGCCGTGAGTTCTGTGCTGCAGCGTTGAATCGCAGAAGGAATGTCGTGTTTATGGGCCGTCCTCCTCCTCGCCGGCTCCTGCCCCGGCTCCCACGGTGGGAAGATGCACGGCACTGGAGCGGTGTGGGAAGAAAGCCTCTGTAGCCCAGGCTGGCACTGCCTGGCACGGCGGTGGAGATGGCGAGGCTGCTTCCAGCTAAAACAGCCCGGCGCTATTGCTGCTCCGCTTCCACGATGGTCCCCGCAGTGCTGGTGGTGAAGGTGGAAAAGCTGGGGGGGGGCTGACCCTTTTCCAGCCCCCACGCTGGGCTGCAGCTGCCACTGGCCGTTACCGGCTTTTGACAGTGGGCGAGCCGCCGTAGAGTCGGGCGGCTTTGCGGCAGATGAGCCTGAACCAGTAGAGCTGGGGGGCGATGAGGGAGGCGTTGGCGATGTTGCAGTGCAGGGGGATGCGGAAAGGCACCATGTAAATGGGGATTCCCACCTGCCTGGCGTAGGCCGCGTACATGAAGGGGAAGAGGAGGATACGGCAGAGGAAGAAGGTCACCAGGATGAGGATCCCATTCACCTTGTGCAGGAGCGTATCCTGCATTTTGAGCTGGGGAAGGATGAAGGCAAATGTGTGGTGAGGGGTGGGTGAGCAGCACCCCATTGCTCCTTGGGCACTGAGTGTGCTGGGAGCATGGAGCCGAGCACCCAGGAGGTACGGATGAGGGGGAGCGTTTTGGAGGGAGCAGGAAAGTGGGATGGGAAGGGATGGGATAGAGAAAAGCAGAGGGCTGGGGCAGGAGGAAAGGACTGTGGTGGGGGGGTACAGAGAGGAGGGGGCAGCACCAGGACATGGCACAGCCCCCAGTTTGTGGATGCCACTGGGCATGCTGCTTACAGGGTAAAAGGGACGGGAACCTAATGGAGACTGGGAGGAAAACAGTGCTGTGGGGGAGCTTGGGGTTATAGCTGTGGGGCTGCCCTCCTCTGAGACCACCCTCGAGACCTCCCCCCCCAGCCTAACTGCTGCCTGAACAGGGGCTGATGGAGATGGGCAGCCTGGGGCAGGGAGGGGGTGTGAGTCACTGTGGGGTTCCCAGACCTGAGCCCTGTCCCTCCTCACATACCTGCATCAGGATTTTGCCCAGCGATACAAAAGGCGTGCTCAGCTCTGCAATGAAAATGCAGCCCACGAAGAAGTCCCCCAGCTCTCCCCTGAAGTGCTGCAGATAAAGACAGCGGTGAACATGGGGCCCTCCTGGAGAGGTGGCTGGGAGCCAACACCGAGCATCTCCGGGGGGGGTCACGGGCTCCTGCCCAGCAGAGATGCTTTGCCAGACACAGCCTCAACCGCAAGCCCTTGGCGTGTTTCCACGCTGGCCGGGTTTCACAGCAGCCGTGCCCAACCCTTACCTGGGTGACAGGGGTGAGCACCACGAGGATGAAGAGGTGGTGGGTCACCATCAGGCGTTCCTGCAGGAGGAAGCTCCGCACGCTGACCAGCGAGTGCTTCTTCTCCGCCACCCCCTTCTCCAGGCTCTTGTGCCAGTGGCAGAGGTACATGACATAAATGTCGTAGGTCATGTAGGGAACGAGGACCCAGATGTACTCTACGGCCAGCCAGTGCCTAGGGGAGGAGCAGTGCACATGGGGGCATCGCAAGGGCTCTCAGCACCTCGCGATGCTTTAAAAGCTGGAAGAGAGTCCCTAGGTCTGAAATAGAAGCAGCGGGTTTTGAAGCTGCCGGTAAGCCGAGAGGTGTCAAAATGTAACTTGATTGGCAGAGAAAAGGTACCTGGTACGCGTGGAGGACGCCTCCTTGGTGCTGCCCCCGCTTTGTGCTCGGCCGGTACCAGGCACCGAGCTTGGCCCAGCCGAGCACAAACACGGCGCTCATGGGAGGATCTTGATTAGCCCTACAGCCGGGTGTTTGCACAGCACTGCTCGGGATCCGATGCCTTTGCAGCAGGTGGGCTTCTCCTCCAAGCCCTGGGACACCCAGAGCTGATGTTTGGTAGGAGAAAAGCTCCAAGACCGTGTTTTTTTGCCAGCCATGGCCGGCTGCCTAACCTAGGGAGCGTTTGGAAAGCACCTGTAGACCTCAGAGGTAATTAGAGGCGCCTGGTCTGGACTTTGGACAGTGAAGTGCAAAATATCTAATATAGGCAATAAACCCCTGCGAGACGTTTGTCTGTTGGGAAATAATTGCAGGCAGCTGCCTGTTCCCAAAGCATGTCAGAACCCCGGTTGCACAATCGGGGCAGCAGCAATCCCTGCTCTGCAGGGACACCCGGCTCCTTAAGGAGTCCTGAGTGAAATTGTACTGATAAAAAAACCCCAACCACCAAACCACCCTACCCTGCTGCTTAAAGAAAAGTAGCTCGGGGCCCAAACAAATCTGCTTTTGCTCCTCTGCCATCTCAAGAAAAAATTTGTTGCATGTGTTCTTATTCCAGATAGAAAGATGTAAGTGATGTAAAGCAGGGAGGGGAAGTGACCAGCTATTGTGTTTGTAGAACTCGCCCAGGGCTTTGGAGGGCAATTACGGTGCCAGCAATATAATGATTGTCTGCCTGTGTAAATAAATTGGCAAATTTGACTGCAACCTTTGTGGTGCTTCCTGCTTCTCTGTCTTGCTGTCATTCCCTGAGACCTTCCCCACTGAGCACTGGGCTGTTTTTCCTCTAGATTCAAAGAAAAATCTAGGTCTCTGACCACAAAGTGTTTGCATGGAGCTGCAGGCATGGAGAATGCCTGGGCAAGCGCACAGCCCCAGGGAGAAGGAGGGCTGCTGGCAGCACCTTCCGTCGGTGTGTCTCTGGGATTTGATTTGTCATGTACCCTATTTATACCGCAGGTAATTTATTTTAGAGCAAAAAGGTAACTCGTTAGGCTGCCTGGGTCAAGCAGGGCTGAGCAATTTGGCTGGATCTTACTATCTAGACCAAGGTAGGACACTTCACATCTGTGTATTAAAGGCAAAGCTGTGATGACCGAGAGGGCAGCCCTCCCTAAAAATCACCCTAAAATCTGGTGTGTGACGGTCAAATTCCAGCTCAGCGTAATTTTATTCTTCCCTCCTACAATTTTCTCTGCTATTCTGGATAATAGCTCTGGTTTTAAGCCTTCTGACCCCGATTGCACTATCACTCCTGCTGAGAGCCTCTTCTGGGGTGCTTTATCTCGGAGCACTGGGGACGAGGTGATGTGATTTTCCTTCAGAGCAGACTCCGTACTGATTTTTCTCATTTCTGGACTCTTTCAGAATCCAGTTGGTACAGAGAAGGTGATGCACCTCTGAAATCAGTTCTCACTACATCTGCTTGACTCTTTAGCAGTTTCAGCTTCCAGCAAGGAGACCCCCCTACCCCTTTAGGAGTGATGACATCTGTATTTTTTGCTCATATATGGGCCCACGTTACAGCCCATCCTCAGGAGCCCCCGGTGCTGGCAGAGCAGCCCCAGGTCTAAGAGTGCTGAACAAGCCAGCACCTCTCAGGGGGTGTACGGCCAGCCCAGCGCCCAACCCTTCACCCAAAGCGGAGGAAAGAGGAACACAAACTGGTTTTCCTCTTCCCTTTGTACATGCAAGCCTTTGGAATAAAATACTCCAGCTGCGAGCTGGCTGGGCACAGCCTCCGTGTGCTCCTTGCGGGACGGTGAGGCTCTCGGACGGGATTACCTGTCGTACACCACGTCCTTGCAGTTAAGGACAACCGTGATCCCCGACACTGTTGCCATCGTGGCTTGGACTGTTGACACCAACCTGAAATGGAGAGAGAGGAAATGGGTCACCCCAAACGTCACCCCAGAAGGGCTGGGGAGCGGGGAGGTGGCCATGGCGCCGTTGCATCGGGGAGCTGTTAGCACGTAGATGCCTACTCCGAGCGCATCCCGAAGGCCTCACCATGGCCCGGAGCTCTGCCCCCATGCCCTGGTGGCGTGGGACGTGACCGCGGTGGCCATGCCAGGCGCTGCCACCCGGGGACACGGCGAGGGGCTGTTTCCACGTCTCGTCCCTTCCAGCCCCGTGAACGGGCGGTAACTCTGCCCGGTTCCCCGCGGGCAGAGCTGCACCGGAGCATCCCCGCTCGCCGAAGGGGTACCGGCCACAGCGGGGCGGGGGTACGGCCGGGCAGGGCTGTCCCCGACCCCTGCTCCCCTCGCGGGGTCTGGGCTCCCCCCGGCGCAGGCTCCGAGCCGCCGGGGCTCGGTGCTCTTGGCCCATCGGGATCGCTCCCGGTTCCGGCGCGCCGCGATGGGCACCGGTGCCGGTGGTCGCGGTTTGGGCCGGCTCCCGCCGATCGCGCTGGTACCTGCCGCTGAGGAGGATGCGGTCCTTGAGGCTCCATCCCGGGTCGGCCCAGCGCAGCAACCGGATGCAGAGGGCGAAGAGCCCCGGGAAGAAGGCGGAGGCGAGGGCCAGCGTCCGCCACATGGGGACGACCGCCGCCGCGCTGCCGACCGCCAACGGCAGGCCGGGGGGTGGCAGGGTCCGGCTCGGCTCGGCTTGGCTCGGCTCGGCTAGGCTCGGCTCGGCTCGGCTCGGCTCGGTTCGTCGCGGCGCGGCACGGACCGGCCCCGCCGTCCCGCTCCCGCCCCCGCCGCCGCCGGGACGCGCCCCGCACCGCCGGGCGGCAGGCCCCGCCCCGCCCGGCGGAAACTCCGCCCCCAGGCCCCGCCCCCGCTCAGACCCCGCCCCCGGGCCGGCGCGGTGGAGGGGTGTGTCCTCCCGCATCCCGGCGTGCCGCGCGGCCCGGAAGCGGCGGGCCGCCATGGAGGAGGACGAGCCGGAGCTGGCGGCCGGGCTGGAGGCGGCGCTGGAGCTGGCGCCCGCCGTGCAGGCCGCCATCGAGCAGGTGCGCCGGGGCGGCGGGGCCGGGCGGGGGCCGGCTGGGCCCCGAGGGGGGCCGGGCCCGCCTGCTGAGGGGCTGGCTGTGGGCGCGGCCCGGCGCCCGCTCCGTCAGGGCCCTGGGGGGCCCGCCGCGGGCCGCCGCGCCGGCAGTGTGCCCCAGCGAGCTCCGGGCTGCCCGCCGCCGGGCCTTGGGAAGCCCCACGCCGTGCTTGGGGGCGGGTGCCTGGCGCGGGGGAAGAGACCCTTCGGTCCCGGGGCGCGGCCG
Source organism: Tauraco erythrolophus (assembly GCF_009769465.1). Classification (NCBI taxonomy): domain Eukaryota; kingdom Metazoa; phylum Chordata; class Aves; order Musophagiformes; family Musophagidae; genus Tauraco; species Tauraco erythrolophus. The sequence continues at coordinate 4,044,282 of NC_141485.1, read as the reverse complement.
GCGCTGCCGGTGTCCCGGCGCTGCGCTGCCGCCCGCTCCGCTCCCCCGGGGCGCGTTAGAGCGGGGGGTGTCACCGTCGGCCGCAGCTGAGCGTATCTCATCTGGTCGCGTCCCCATCGCTGAAGAAAACGGGGCGCTGGCTGCTCTGCGGCGGGGCGCGCCTGTGCGCGGTCTCAGACTCATTAGTCGGTCTGTAAAGCGGCGCAGTGGAGGCAAACGGGCTGCGGCTGGCCCGAAGTCAGGATAACCTAATTGGCTTGGCTTGTGTGGTCTTGGTTATGTTCTAGCACAAGTCCTCCAGTCTTCCCTGAAATCCTTGGTGGCACTTGAAACCCAGCAAAAGTCCGTGAGAAACCAGAGTAAAATCACGTGTCCATCGGAGTCTGACTGAGCTTGTACTGACTTCAACCAACCGTTCTGTCCAAAGAGCTCTTGGAGTAGAATTCTGTGGGCAGCAACAGGAGCTGCCTCTCAAAGTATCACTCGAATAAGTTTTCTCACTGTCTTGAGTGTTGAGGCTTGTGGATCGCTTCTGGCAGCTCTCTGTAAGGAACCAGGGCAGATTCATGGTAGCTGGAACAGCACCTCATGTGAGCCCAGCACCAGAAGGTGGGGAAGGTAGCATGGTTTGTCTGTGGATGTTGTGCCAGCTTTGGAATATTATTGCTCAAAAGAAAGAGACACCCCACATACTCTTATCTTTGCATGAGGTTGATGCACTTGGTAGTAAACCATGCAGTAATTTTTGTGGAAACCTTGAGAATTGCTAAATTAAATGCCAACTCCTAAAGGAGACCTGGAACTTGTCCAGAAGGAAGAATCCTCGGTACTTTTTGAAGCCTCAGTGTTTGAAAGCCAGAGAAGCCTGATGTGATTTCTAGCATTCTATGGCCAAAGAAGGAGGGTAGATTTAGATTAGATCTAAGGAAGAAATTCTTCACTCAGAGGGTGGTGAGGCACTGGCACAGGTTGCCCAGAGAAGTTGTGGCTGCCCCATCCCTGGAAGTGTTCAAGGCCAGGTTGGATGGGGCTTTGAGCAACCTGGTGTAGTGGAAGGTGTCCATGCCCATGGCAGGGTGAACTAGGTGAACTTGAAGGTCCCTTCCAACCCAAACCACTCTATGATTCTATAAAGTTACCTAATGATGTTTTCATCAAGCACAAAATCTCTCTTCACAGTAAAATATTTTAGAGACAGTGTTGACCTGAGGTTTGGAGTGATGGAAAAGCCACCATATCCCTGGCAGAGTTATCTTAACAGGCAGTAAGGCTGTAGGCAGATACTCATATCTTGAGCAAGGGCAGATGTTGAGAATGATGCTGCCTCCTGCCTTTTGTCACTTCCTCACTGACATTTACCAGCCCAGTAATCCTGTGGTTCCCGTGAGTGTTCCTTAATCAGCTTTGGGCAGAGCCTGCCAGGTTGTGGTTAAATGAGCAAAACTGGCTCAGCTGACTTTGCCTGAGGCGGAGTAGGGAGCACGCGCAGACTGGGGCTCCACCAAATGTGGGGCAGTGGTTTCTAGTTAATGGTTGTGACAGAGACCCAGGAGTAGCGACTTTACGTGGTACAGCTGCCTGCAGCATCCATCTCTCTCTGCAGTTTGAGAGTGGAGTTCCTGGCTAGCCTTTCTTCCATCCCACCCCTTGCTTCAGCTGCTCTTAGTGCTTGGGGAGGTTTGGGATTAGTTGGATCCGCAGGAATTGTGAGCCCAGAGCAGGACAGGCTGGTTGTGATGCTGCAACTGTGCTTTTACAATGGGCTGATGTCAGAGCATCTTCCTCACTCAGGCACGACCTCATGCGTGTTTAACTGCTGCCTGCTTCTCCTTGGCCATAACTTGGGGAAAGATGCTGAAGAGGCCTATTTCAGAGAGAGGTTGCTCTTGTTTAAATGATCTCAAGAAAGCATTGCTTTTGCACTGCCAAACGTGTAAACGCTGCGTGTGCCCAGGTAATGCAGGTTTCTGTAAAGGCTTTCAGTGACCTGGGTGACGTGGGGAGGTGATGCTGTGGAGTGAGCTACACATTTGCTGGGTAGGGTTTTGACCATGGAGCACAGAGCTGATGGCTTGATAATTATGGAATGAATACAGTAGTAGAGAAGGGAACACAGAGTGTTTTAGTCTGTGGGGAGAAAAAGCACAGCCTGGCAGCCGCATTTGTATCGTCTGAGCTACTTCTGAGGAGAGATGAGATCTGTTGGCACCACAGCTGCTCTTTTCCCTTTCCCTTGGGTAGAAAGAATCATTCAGCAGATTCTGTTTCTGTCCCTTTTTTTCATGTGAAAGTGGCAAACCCAACTCTCCAGAGAACTTGTACAACCATTTCTTGATTCATCATGTTTCTTATTATGCAGCTGTGAGAAACAAATCCCCCATCTCTCACCACGGGGCCCTGCAGAGGCCAGGCAACGATAATGGCGGTGCCTCAGCAGGGGGATTCATTTCCACACAGCAGCAGAAGCATCAGAATGGTTTGGGATGCATAATTAATGGCTTGTGTGTCTTGGGAATTCCTTGCATGGGATCGATTGTGCTGGAGCTCTGTGTGGAAGCATGCAGGTGTATTATCTGTGTTTACCCAGGCTGATATCCACAGGAATTTTAATAGATCAGAGACCTGCGAAGCACATATACTTCTGGGCAGAGGCCTGACCACTCTCTGTGCTTGTTAGAACAATACTGTGAAACACGATTGGAAGTGGGTGCTGAGGTAATTAGAAGTAGTAGAGACTGTGTACAGTTACAGAGATTAATGGTGATGTATTGTTGGTTGCATTTTTTTTTTCTCCTCCCTCTCTTCAGGTATTTCCCAGCCAAGATCCACTGGACAGAGCAGATTTCAATGCTGTGGAGTATATTAATACTCTCTTTCCCACTGAGCAAGTAAGTAGTGCTCACATGGCCCTCTTAGTGCAAGGGGTAGCCTGACAGTAAGTGACTGAAGACGTGTTTAAACCTGTACCCAAGCCTTTTCTTTTAAACAGTAGGGCAGGCAGTAAGACTGTAACAATATTCACCTCTTAAATTCGCATTCTCAAGAGATTTGCTGTCATTATGGAGTTTCTTTCCACCCAAAATGTTTGCTGCATTAAAAGTCCTGCTTTGATCTGTAGAAATAAATTAGTTTTCTATATAGAGGCTTCTCTTGCAGTAAATTTCATAACTTGCCATAAATGATCATTGGTGAATGAATCCTCAGGAGTTGCAGTCAAATAAGGCCGGTGTTGCCTGTGAAATGTCACTAGAGAATCATCCATGTTTGAAACCTGGCGTTTCTTTCGAGAAGTAGACAGCAAGATTGCCGTGGGCTCGTATCCATTCTTTGTCTTCCCCACATCAGCCCCAGGGGCAGTTTTGGACCAAGCTATTGCAAAAGGAGGTGTTTCTGCAGCAGAAGATTGGGTTGTGAGGCAGCTTCAACATTTTCTGTGTTTAAGATCCCCCGTAGCACTGGCTTTTTTGACTTTTCGGCTCTTTCTAGTCAGTTTGCTGGTGATGCTGGCTTGGCTTTTTTCCCTTTGCCAGTAGCGGCGTTATTTTCCCTGAAATACCCCCACTACAGCTCCAGCAGCAGCCGGGCCTCCTCCACCACATGTGCTGGGTGTCCAGGCTCTGCAGAAGGGTCTCTGGCCAGGGAAGGCGAGGGCCCTGTCCCCATTGCCCACTGGAGGTCACTGTCACCACGGCGTTTCGGGAGCAATTCTGCTGCCCAGGCAGGGCTGGGGGCTCCCTGCTTGCTCAAGGCTGGGTGGGATGCAGGGAGCCCCTGGGACGTGCGGGGCGCATGTGTCAGTTCTTCCATCTGTAAAACAAAGTCGTTGCTCTCCTCTTTGCAAAGTGCCACGTGTGAGGAAGTGTTGGGTATCACAGCTGATGTGTATCTCAGTAAAAGGTTCCCTCCTTTCACCTCTCTTTCTTTTTTTTTTTCCATGTTGTAGTCTTTGGCAAACATCGACGAAGTCGTGAACAAAATCAGATTGAAAATAAGGTAAATGTTTTACCATTTCATGGCATCTCAGGTGGCGAGTAGTCTCACTGAGGCTTCAGAAGTACGGCCTTTGCGCTGTAGCTGATAGGAAATAATTTACTTAAAAGGCATGAATAGGGTCAGTCTCAAGCCCAATAGTGGGACAGGGGCAAAAATGACTCCCTGTAATCATAATTCTTTTTGATACTTTGCCCCTGTTGTATAATACATGCTTTTCAGGCTATTTTACTCAATGGGTTGCAAATAGAGCTTTGAAAAACAGTGAACTAAGAATCAACGAGTACCAAATTTTAGTACAGTCTGAAGGCTGAGAGAACAAACTACCCAGAAGATTTGGTTACTGAAAATTTATTCTTTGTGAGGTCAAAATAGCAATTGTAAAACCTCTCATTTTGTATTTTTGTATTGTCATTATTGGCAATAAAAGTACAAAATAAATGTAAGTGTGCAGGAAATACATTAATTTTCTGTACCATCTGGTATTGCCAGCCTGAAATGATTGAGACAGGACTTTAATATGAGGAAAGTGGAAATGAAATAGACAATGGAAAGCTGACAATATTGCTTAAGGGAAGAGAAACGCAAGAAGCCCTGGTTAAATTAGGAAATAGATTTTTATTTTTGCAACAGGAGTTTTAAATTATGTAAGACAGTGATGGCCTACAGAGAGAGAGGAGGCGAAAAAAGTGACTTGAGCATTGGTAGCACCAACTTTTTAATTTCACATCTATTCTGCAGCTCTCAAGGTTCCCACAATTGTTTGGGTCAGGCACGCAGAGAATGAGTTTGACATTGTAGATTCTTTTCTCCAGGAGGCTGGATGACAACATTCGGACTGTGGTGAGAGGACAGACCAACGTGGGACAGGATGGCAGACAGGTACGTGCATCTCGTCTCCAGTGACACCACGAGTTCTCGTCTTGCGATGCTTCATTGAAGAATGGCTCTGGCAGGCAGAACCCGCTCTCGTTGTTAGGGAGGTGTTTCTGCTGTATCTTACACTAATGGCTTGGTGAGCTGCTCCCTGAACAGCTGTCCTAGCCTGCTTTCTGATCGCCCTCCAAAGAGAAGTGAATGAGAAATTGATTTAAAAATCAAAAGCAAAACCAGGAGGCTTGTGGTTGTGCCTTTCTGAAGCTAATGATAAAATGAACAGGATTAAATAGGTACAAGCACATTTGCTACTGAGTAAGGATCAATAAAAGGCTATTTAGCCTTTTAACTAGGTTGTTTGCTGGAGTCTCCCGAGTTGCTCATGACTAAGCCTGATGACTGACTGCCAGTTCATCTTGCATGTCGCACTCAGCTCTCAGGTTCTCACTTGTCTTTTGCTTGACAGGTGTGTTTGCTCAGAGTACGGTACTGAGCAGCACGGGCATGGCTGCAGTGTTTGTGAGTGCTGAGCTTGGTGCACGTGTTATCAGATTTTGAGGTGTCACCCAGTGCTGCTGTATTTCCTGTGTCTGTCCTGGTTTAGACCAGGAACATTAATGTCTTGAATTGTCAATCACACTGCTTTCCTCAGAGTCAACATTGACTCATCTTTTTAATCCCAGATGGAAGACTGATTTGCTGGGATGTGGTGGTCATGCCCTCACCAGCATGGCTGGGTGTATTTTCCACTTCCTGCTGCAGTAGCGATTGGTGTATTTTTCTGATCCTACCTCTGCCACAGATTCTGTGTCCTTGATTGAATTATTTAACTTATCTATGATCCATGCCTTTGTATTGCTTTCAAAAACGTGCAAGATGCTTAGCTCTCTTAGCAGAAATAGTTTACTGCTTGCATGGTTACCTGACTACTGGTGTTAAACTGGGGATGTGCTTGGGATGTGGCATGCCTGTAATGACTGTGTGAGGATGAGACAAGAAATCAGGTGAGGAGGCAATTACAGAAATTAAGGAGGGAGTGGAAACTAGTGCAGTACTTGAAGAGTTTGGGTGTGATTGGAAAGCTGGTGCTGTTGCAGCCTTTTGCTCCTGTTCAAGGGGACAAATTCAGAGAAGACCACAAAAAAGTGGGATGGAGAAGAACTGTGGGTGAGAATTGCCTGGAGTGCCTCAGGACTTGCAGGTCCAAAGAATGAATGTGGGTAGAGATGAACAAAAGCAATGCTGCCATCAGCTGTGCTTGCAGGATAACAAAAGAGTCTGTGTGCAAGCTTTGTTTAGAGCTTTGCCTGTGTCTGTGCTTTCTCACTCTTTAATCCCTTTGAAGTTCTCCAAAGCATGTGCAGACGGACTTGGGCAGTGTCCTGCTCTGAAGTACTGGGGAGGCAGATCTGTCTGTGCAGCCCTTTGTTTAGTTTGCTTGCAAAGGAACCAATTAAACTTGAATCCAAGTAAAAACCTTCAAACATGTGTGTATGTGACGTGTCTGTGCAGGGCATCTTTTAAGTGGCCCAGAGCTGCAGTTAGTCACAAATATTCCTGTATTTAGCTGTGAATTTTCCCATTTTCCCTCACTTTTCTGCTTTGCAAGGTAGAAGCAGACTTTAAGAAAGACACCAAAGCTGGCAAAGTTGCACGGACAGCATGGGCTAAGGCCAGACAGTCTCCCAGAAGTGTAACAGGTGTTTCTTAAAGATATCCCAACAAATACTGAAACCATTCGATTATTTGAAAGTGTTAGTTCTCTGGTAAGAAAAAATATTTGAACCTGAAATGCTGCAAGCTTTTTCTTTCTGCATGTCAAATCGAAGTTCACCATTTCACGCCTGTATGTGCATTTCAGATGTTAACTGCTGGAACGAGAGTGTCAGAGTGGCAGGACTTGGCTGGGCCTCGGAGTTTAAAGCAGTAAAGGAGCATTAGCAAGCTCAGGCCTTGCATGTTAGCTTTGGAGGGACCTGCAGCAAAGAGGTCATCTTGCAGTGCTGGGGAATGCTTGAATTGCATTTCAGTTTGAGACAGAATTTGATATTTGTTTCCCCGGAGCCAGACACAGGAAGCCTAGAAGAAATACTTGCTGTTGCTGTCACCCCTTGCACTACTTTCTCCAAGTAGTTCATGCTGTGTGTGAGCTGTGGGAGTGAAGCAGCCTTTTGCACATGACCACGCTGTTGATAGCCGATCGTGGGGGTGAAAAGCTTGCTTTTCAGCTTCAGCTGTCTGTTCCTGTGCTGAAGAGTGCCTTTGTTTCACTAGTGTGTTCTCAGTGGAATCAAGGACACTTAGAAATGTTAAATTTTTATACAACAAAAGGCCTGGCTTCTCTCACTTGGAGAGGAAGGGTTTCATTTTCCAATGAAAATGGAAATTGTTTTGAAACAACTGAAAGCAAGGTGCCTGTAAGAAAAGCCAGTGCTCTGCTGGGAAGGGAGTGCTACTGAAAGGGGCTTTTATCCTTATTTACCTTTCCTGGTAGTAGTTTGGTCCCACAATAAAATTAGATTCTTTCTTCCACTGATCTTCTGTTCTTATTAAATTTGTAGGAATTTAGATGTTTAGACTGATATTTCCTATCAGACTTTGATTGAAGCATACACTGGATAGACAGTGTCATCCTGTGAACCTCTCCCTTAGGAAGCCCAGGATGAGGATCGTTATTGCATTGTATCACAGTAACCACAACTGCAAACCACCCTTGATTATTAAAGAACCTGTTAGCAAACAGCTTTTGCAATAGGTTTGAAACAAAGCTTAGAACCAGCCACAGCGAAAAGTTTAATCTTCGGATACCTTTTCCCATTTATAATGCTTTCTTACTGTGTGAGGTGTCTATAGCCAGTAGTGTGCAGTACTTGCAGCAGACTAGGTTTTGAAAAAGCCATTCCTTTTGGTGTATTTCCATCCCTTGACACACTGAGACCAGAGAGGAATGATGCAGTTTATCGAGTCCTTGGAAGTGCGTGCTGTAAATAAAAATGTATATGAACTCTGATGTTGTAGCTGCTTGAATTTCAGTGAGATCTCAGGATCCTGTGTATTTATTGCAAGGTTGGACCTGGAAGGTGTTTTGGAAAAGCCTCTTTTCTTCAGTTGCATTCTCTTCTAACAACTCATGAAGCGATCTGTAATCAGCGTTTGCCAGAATTGCCTGACTGTGTGGTATTGGAGCTAGAGGAGCCATCCTTGTCTGGAGAGTAAATAATAGTTTTCATAAACATCCTTTCAATCTCTGACTTCCTTCCAAAGGAAACATAAACCTCAGACACAGTGGTAGAAGTACAAAAAAGTTCTTATTTAAGTGAAAGCAAGTCAGGAGGGAGTTCCCTGCTGAGCCCCTGCTCTCAGTTGTCCGTGTTAGCCGTGCCCTGCCTGCCTCGGGTCGGCGTGGGGAGGCAGAGCTGGACACACGAGCAGTTACCATCCCTGCTGCCCTTGGAGGTGAGGAAGCACCCTGTGCCGTGCATGCAGAAGCTGGTTCAGGAAGCTCAGCTTTGGCTTTTCCATCTCCCGTCAGCCTTAGCTGCCAAACGCGGGGTTGGGAATCTTGCGCAGGCCGTTGGTTGAAGATCTGCCCAAATCACTGAGGCCTCAGACCTGCCATCAACCTATCTAATCTCTTTTTTTGGTAGCGTGTTAGGAGACCAGTGATAGCAGGCAGGTTCCTAGAAGACACACCAAAGGTATTCAGCCTTTAACAGCTTGTGTTCTCTTTGGGGAAGGGGTCGTTTACCAGCTGAGCCCAGCAAAGCAGCTTTCCCTCTCGTGGAGGAGCGGTGCTTTGCTGAGCCTTGTTGAGAGCTGCACCTTCGCAGGCGTCCAGGAGAGGGGAGCCCAGCCTTGGTTTTGAGACCAGGGTAACGTTTTACTGATCACTTATGGTGAAGGCGTGCTGCCAGCAGAGACGTGTCTGAATAGTGCTGCATGTATGTTATTCTCCCAGTTAGAGCAGTCTAAGTCCCAGTCAGACCCAGGGGGTATATGCAGTATGCAGCTATGGGAATGTGTTTTCCATGCTCCTTAAAGAAAAGGAGACCTTAGTGGTAGCAAGTTCAAAATCCCCATTGCAGATCCAGTCACTGCACTCCCTGTGATCGAGTCTCCTGTCCTGTCTGGCTGGTAACGTGGCCGTGGTGATGATGGGGATAACACTTCTGAGCTCCACCTGGGTGCTGAGATGATTGAGCAGGTCTTCGAGGTGAATCATAGGTGTGAGAAGGATGCAAGAGTAGCTTTTTATAGTCAGTCTTTAACTTTTAAACTGTTTCCCCAATAGTCTTGATCACATACACGTGTTCATATAAAGTAGTATTTAAGTATCTGAAAAAGCAGATTCTAAATCTAAAAATAAAGATGATCAAATAGATGTGGCCCCAAAAGAGTTATTTAAGCAGCTCTAAAGACAGGAATGCGCCCTTCTCCACAAAGCGTAACGTTTCCCAGTTCAAAGCATGTGCCTTTTTGAAATTTTGCCCTAGAATTTCCTCCAAATGCAAAAGCCTTAAAATAGTCTGGCTCATTTGGCTTCCCCTTCCTGGTGCGATATTTCAGTAAAATCTGTAGACAATACCGTGAACTTCAGAAATTATCTCACTAATGATCCTTTTATGGGAGGAAACAACAGTCGTGGGTGGAACATTCCTCTGCAGGGCGTAACCAAATTTTCCTTGGGAGTCCCAGACTTGGGCTATTTCGGATGCTTTGGGAGAGGCTGGGAATGCAGGAGCTGCTGTGGTTCAGCTGTAACAATACGCGGTTCGAGCTGCGCCGGCAGTTTCTGGGGAGCCAGTGCTGTCCGATTTTTTTCCTCTGTAAGGTGTTTTTTTTTTCCCAAGCTGCTGCTGAACTGGAGTCTGGGCTGACCTTGCTAAGAGCTGCAGTCCAGTTGTGGCATAATTTCCTCTCTGCCCTAGAGTGTAGCATTAAAAGTTCCCATAGATTTTTCCACTGAGCGGTTAACACACTCCGTACAGTTTTATTTGTCACTCTTTAGTTGTGTTTATTGCTAAACCTTCTGCATGGACTGGCTGTAATTTTTTTGACAGTTCCTGACATGCCTTTACTGGTTGTTTGGCAGAAGCTGCTTCACCTATAAGGCTTTTGTCCTTGTAATAAAGTAGCCTCTGCGTTTGCAGTCGAGTTTAACCCTTGGCAGTATCTGTGTAACTAGAACGTGGGTGTCTGGGTCAGTAAAGGTGAGGCAGCTTCGTACAAAATCTATTTCCGAAGGAATGAAGAATTCAAGAAGAATCCCAAGATTTGTGGTTTGATAGTTTGAATCTGAAAAAAAACAGCTTATTTCTGTTATGTATGGTCTGTCTTTCCCTTCTTGCCCTGTGTGCACACATGCATAAAGTAAATGACTGAAATTGAGTGAGTAAAGACTGTGTTTTAAAAAAAAGACTGGTTTGTTGCTTAGTATCTCCTACTGCATTAGGACCTGGCTCAATTAGTGCTAGAACAAAAGTGTTAGCGAGAAAAGGGATGTTTTCCGGACTGGGAAAAGCCTTGTGTGTTTCTCATGGCTGAAGATACTGGTCGATAACTTGAGTTGCTTTGTTTGGCTCCTACTTCTGTGCTCTGTGAGAACAGTAAGACATTTCTTTTTTTCATAACTACAGCAGTGCAAGAAAAGAGATGGCAGCTGCTGTGGTTAAAGAATACAGATAAATTCTTGCTGCCCGCCCTGAACCCAGCACAGCAGTAGACAGTTCAATTAGCCTCCCATCCTTCGGTAACCAGTGCTGTCCTTTCTCGTTGCATGTACAAATAAACATCTCAGCTCTGCAGCTGTGGGGAGGCTCAGAGTGCCCTGCCCTGTGTGTGTGCTGCAGCGTCTGGCAGCGATGAAGCCTGTGGAAGGAGGAGGATGTGTCTGGTGTAGAAAAATGCCCACAGGTTACTGGGTTTGGCAAGGTCGTAGACAGAAGTATGCGAAATACTTTTCTTGGGTTTTTTTTGTTGTTGTTTGTTTGGTTTTTTGTGGGGGTTTTTGGGTTTTTTTTTTCTTTAAATAGAGATCAGGAAACACTTTGCAGAATCAATATAGGGAGGAAGAAAGAGATGAAGATGGACAGTGGGCAGGAGAGAGTGATGCCAGTGCTGCATGCGGCAGAGAGCAGTGAGGAGCCTGGTACTGCCCTGCCGATGGGGCGATCCCGGCTCCTCGAGTGCCCATTTAGCTAGCGGGGTCCTGAGCTACAGGGCAGCTGGTGGATGGTGCCACTGGAGCCAGCAGCCTGTCCTCTCCTCAGCTCTGTGAGTGCTGGGTTGCAGGCGGTGTCAGCCTGGCAGGCAGGGAGGTGATTTTGTGCACTGTTTGCATAAACATACTTAATAAGCAGCATTGTTGCTTCAGCCTCTCTTCTCACCTCCACCTGTTTGTGTGGAGGTGGCTTTTTTTGACCGCAGGTTGTGTTTCACACTAAACTAAGGTAGTCGGTGCTTTCAGGTCTCCTACTGTAGGTGCTTATGTTTCATTTTTTTTATTTATTTAAATGTATGCTCGCTTTCAGACATCGAACTGCACGCTGCTTCCTTGACCGCAGCGCCCAGGTTCGGCTCGCGTGGTGGATGTTGATGTGCCTCTGCTGCTGGGCAGCACTGGCTGCCTTTGCCTGGCCCTTAAGAGCAGACGAGGAAAATCACTGTAAGCTCTTAATAACTAGTTAAGCCTAAGTCTATAAAATATTTGAGGGCTTTTTAGTGTCACAATCCCTGATGTTGTAGGCACCATCTTTCAGTTATATTCATTCTCTCCTACATGGCTAAGCCTTATCTCCTGTTTTTTTGATGAATGGGTCATTATTCTGAAATATGAACAGACTAGTGTTCAATTTCAGTACATTTTAAGATGGTGAATGGATGAGGGTTAAATATTGTGTCTTAAGCTGCGTAATTTTATATATTAAAAAAAAAAGTCATGCCACAGATTCTGTAAGACTCCAACTGAGTAATTAAAGTCTCATAATATTCTTTTGTAACCAGTGAATAATAAACAGAAGTTGAGCTGCCAAAATAAATCAAAAGCGGGTTTCATTTAGAGTCGTTTGCCTAGTGAATTATGACAGTTGGACAATGCCCTTCCCATCTAAGAGGCACAGTGAGCTTTTTCTAGCCTAGAACATGTTTATTGAAGAGGGTTTCAGGTGAATGGCATGCCAAGAAGAAATAGTGCTGTTTATTATCCTTCTGGCTACTAGCCATGAAAACTGGCATCTGCAACTCTATGAAGAGGTCAGGCATCACTTTTGCCATCTGCTGCAAAGTCTGGTTCAAGGCAGAAGCAAGTCCGAGCTTGACCTTGCCTTGTGCTTCTGTATGGAAGGGCAGGGGACGTATCCTGCCGCTGTCCTGCAGCCTGAGGCTGGAAAGCAGCTCGTGCTTTGTGCTGGCAAAAGGCACGCTTTCTTGCTGGTGCCATTGGAGGAGGTGCAAGCTGCAAAGTAAGACCGGGCTGTTCTGTGGCCAGTGCTCTTTGGTTTTGATGCCAGCAAAGCAAGAAGGCCAGTCTGAAAATAGAAATCTTGACAACAAGCGGGAGATTTTTTTTCTTACTATGGATCTCTTTTTTTTTTTTTTTCTTCTCTATTTTTGTTGTCTCACATTTTTGGTGCGTGGTAATGTTTATTCCAGCTGTGCTACCTCTGTGCTTACAGCAGGTGAACTGTCAGTGTTTCTACTTAGAAAATCCCTACTTGTAGGGTTCATGGTATGATTGTCCATTCCCCTCACCTATATTTTGCCTCTAAGGTCTCAACCTGAACACAAATTCATCTTGCAGAATCTGATGGGACTCGAGTGGTTGCTAAACTAGACCCCCACGGAAGTCAAGCGTGGCTCTGACACTGCAAATATGACCAAGCGCTGCCTGCAGTATGCAAACTCACCAGCAGACAAATCGACTGGAATCCCAGGATCATTTACAGACTTCCTAGGCAAATTTAATGTGCAGCACTCCCAGTCAAACAAACCAGGCAGCTCAGTGCTGGAGCAGAGGGTGAGCGAAGGAGCGGGTGTGCATCAGTGCCTCCAGCAGCCCAGGGCAGTCGGTTATTCGGCGCTGGAGGAGAGGCCCTGCAAGATGAGATGTGTCACGGCACAGGGAGGTGCAGTAAACAGCTGCAGTCAGGGTGTAAACAGGAACGATGTGAAGGGCAGAAACTCACAGCTTTGCTGTTCTGAAATGAAGAAGAGTAATGAGGGAAATAATATGTCTGCGTGGGGGAGTTTTTCCAGCGTGATAATAGTGTTTAATGTGTTGAGCAGAGCTGGGTGTGGGGAAAGGCTGTGGCCATTCACGTGCCAACGTAGAGCCGTGTGATGAAGCTGTAGTAACCCACCATGAGGTCCGAGCATTACGGAGCTTTGCTAGAGAATTATGCAACTCACACAATTAGTGTTTAGACAGCCGCGCCGATCTGGTGCAAGTTACAGAATCATAGAATGGTTTGGGGTGGAAGGGACCTTAAAGAAATTAGGTGCATGACTGTAGAACTTGTGTAAAATTGCTCACAGGTTAAAGACCACTAAAACCACTGTCATTTTGAGCACATCACCAGCTTTCATCATGGTGCAGGCAGCAGTGTGCAGGGCTGGGCGGTGCGATAAAAAATGACATCTCAGAAGGGTGTTGGACTAGCACAGGAGTGCAGTTCAGGAGGTAAACGGGAAGGTTTCAACCAGCACAACCTGGAAATCGCCTCTCACTTCACCCCCTGTGTCTGTCAGTGTTTGTGCAGCTATTCAGAACGTGGGATTTGATTTCTAAGGGTGTTTTAGGGGGTTAAGTGAAGCGACAAGAGTAGCAATTTTAAGCTTGGTGCAGTGTTGGACATAATCTGCTTTGGTGATTTAAAGTGTCTTGTGCAGCCTTAGTGGTTAGGACTGGAGCTGATGACAGAAAATTCTATTCTTTAGTGACAATTGTAGTAGTTATGTAGTGTTTGATGAACTCCTAGGGTAGAACTGTGCTAAAATCAAAACCAAGTGTGATGAGCCCTTCAGGTTTGTCTGCTCAGGGTAATCAGCTGGCACAGCTGCGGTGCAATAGCATCCTGCTCTGATGGACGAGCCCTCTCGGCTTCAGCTGCAGAGGTTTATCCTGAGCTGTAAAACTTAAGAGTTTTCTCTGAAATGAAATCAGGCTGAGAATCAAAGTATATTTCCACCCTTTCTGCATCTGAAGGGACTAATTTGTATGAGGTTTTAGTGGCAGAAATGGTTAGGCTGGTCACAGTGTGCAGGGGTTTCTTTGAAATCTCCGCAGCTGAGGCTCCTTGGAGAGTTGGGGATGGGAGCTTATTTTTAGTCATGGTCTAGAATTTTCATTGATCTGGGTTGTAAGTGTGGCAGCAAATGAAAGAAGCATTAACGCTCTGTAGTCAAGAGTGGGGACCAATCCAGGAGCATTAAATTCTCAGCATCCTGACCACAGCCCAATTTGTACCATTAAAAATACATTTGGATGCTGTGAATTTGGCAGATGTGTCAAGTGTCTATAAAAGAGGGCAGCTTTGTGATGTGAGTAATAACATCCAATTGAAATGTATATTGGCTAGAATCAAATAAAACTAGCACGTTTCTAGCACAACACCAGTCAGCACATGGAAACCATCAAGGTATTTTAACCATTACTGGGGACAGAACAGTGTTAATTCAGTTAGTCCCCAAGCTCAGAGTTTCCTAAGCAAGCAAACTGACTCTGAAAATTTGCTTTTTCCCCAGTTAAGCGACATTTTGTAGTAACACACAGCCTCTCAATTCCTGTCTGTGTATTTCCTAGTACTTCACTATTTGCTTGTGCAAAATTCCTGATGGGATGAGTAAAGAGGTATTTAGAAATCAACACACCCACTAATGAGCCGCCACTGCCTGATGAGAGCAAGGTGGCAGCTCCGTACCCAGGCTGGGAGGGGAAGGAGAGGGCTGTGTCCATCTGCAGCGGCTGTGGGGATTCAGAGACACAGGCTGTGATTCACTGAACTGTTTTTTCGGCTTGAAGATTGTTGTTAGTACTGTTTTTGTGTGTGTTAATGTCAATGTGGTACTGTAAACCGCTGGAACGTAACCTTTTAAAGGATGCATCACTTCAAAATCTAATTAATTAGATGTGGTCTTGTCCCACCTTTCACTTGGGTTATTTTCTTTCCTCCTTTTGCTGCTTGGAAGATCTCCTGTATAAAGGTGACACAAGTGATGATGTGCAGAGTGACCTTAGAAGTTGCTTGGGGTAATGCCAAGTAAAGCTATTCTTTAGGCTGTCGTCTTCTTAGTGATTCATGGTTTAACTTCACTCCCTATTGTTTTACACTGACGTGTTGGACTCTTTTCCTGTTACATCTCAAGGTGAAGAAGGTTGAAGAGCTGTAGCTGATCCAAGTACCATGTTTTTCCCTCCAGCTTTGGAGAATTTGATGATAACCTTTGTAGCTCACTGTCTGCCCAGCTTACCTGAGGTCTGGCTGTGCCCTATGGAGTTGAGTCTTCCAACTCCTGCATGTGGCTTCTCAGTCTCCTGCATTTCACCTCTGCTGGTAACACAAGAGCAGGGCAGCTTCCGCTGCATAAATACAGGCTGGCTGAGAAACGGGGATGGCTAAAAATACATCATGTCCTTAAACTGGAAGATCCCTGTGTGTTTCCCCCTGAACTGTGGTTTGGGTCCCTGCTTCTGCGGGTGTGGGGGCTGTACCTGCTGCAGTGCTACATGTGGAGCTGGGCAGTGCCCCACAGAGGCACCCTGGCATCTCACCCTGCCATCACACCCTGCTATTGCCTGCATCCCTCTGGCAGCTGGGATGTGCTCCTGAACCCGTGCCAGGGCAGAGGATCAGACATGCTACACCGGAGGAGGAGGAAGGTGATATGTAGCTGAAGCCCATCTTGTATTGAGGGCTCTGTCTAGAATCTCTCACTCTGTTACTGGTCCTACTCTATGTGCTAAATTTACTGAGAGCAGCTGGGGTACCCCAGGGGCAAATGTTATGGAAAAAGCCTCTAAGTAGCCGTGGCTGCGGTTCAGCCGCTGCTGACTGGTGGCTCTGCATCTCCCAGGCAGTCGAGCCCTGTCCGTGCCCTATCTCTGGGCTGGTGTCTGGCGTTCGGGGACCTCAGAGGTTGCATCAAGTTTAATAAATAATGCTGATGGGTTAATTGTAGCTTGCAGGCTCAGTTGTTGATTAGAGTCATATGGTGTTTTTCCAGTACATCGCAACCTTAATTTCAACATCCTTGTTTCATATCACTACAACAGATTATGTATCCAATCTCTTTATTTATTTGTGGTCCTCTGCCCCTGAAATGAACTGCCGCTAGAAGAAAGGAAACACAATAACTTCACTTTTGTAGGCTGTTTGGGGGCGCATACATTTGCATGTTTCCTGGTTGCACTGGTGAGGAACCCAGTAAATGGGCAATGCAAGGTGAACCTCCTGTCAAGCTGCAGATGTGAGATTACTGGATGTCGCTTGTTGTGTAAATTGGTTATGCTGGAATAAGAACAACTCCTATTCTCTTGATATTGTTTTGGGTTTAGAATTTCTGTCCAAAATAAACCCTCTGTTAAAAAAATAACAAAAGCAGTAAGAAAATGCTTTTAAAACTCATGATTCATTGTCTTAACGGGAGCAGAGTGTGAAGGAAAATGCTTTGTCACCAATATGCAGTGTAGCCTTTAATGTGGCTGTGGTTTCCCCTCTCCTGTTTTACAGGGAAAAGAATAATTGTTAGATACAGTAATAAACTTCTGTATTACATCTTGAACAATTAAACCTACTTTCATGCTCCAGATATTGATTTCCTATCCCTTAATAATGAACATCATTTATCAAATACGAGATATTTTCTTAAGTTTGTGTTTCCTTGATTTTGGTTTTTGCTTTACTCTGTCTTTACAGTGGCCAGGGAGGTGAAGGTTTTTCTCCATTATTGGTTAGTTTGCTTTATTTCCTTCCTCTATGTGCAGTATTTTACTTTCTGAATCTGCAGTTGGAATGTTTCATTTGTTTCTTTAAAGAAGTACGATAAGAAAGAGTAATTGTAGGCTTTGTGCAAGAAGTAACACTTTTATTTCAGTTCTGAACTTCTCATCGGGTCTGCCTGACTGTGCCCTCCTGACTTAAAAAAAAATAGATTTTCGTGCAGTGTTACTTTCAGCAAATATTTTGTGTGTTTAGATAAATGTTTTCATCTCTAAATGTAAATTATATAAAAAACAAGCATGTTGATGAATTACTGTGTTCTGGCTCAGATAAGGAATATGCAGCTCTTTTTTAGGAGAGTAACTGAAGATTTACGTCTTAATGACTAAGCAAATATTTGGAAGCAAGTTTTAAGGAATGAAACTAGTGTTTATGAGCAATTCTGGTTTACTCAAGTCCGCTAAGCTTGCTGTTGAGTTCTCTGTACGTGTGGTTTTTTTTTATTTTAAGAGTTAAGGAAACGTATCCTCTTCTCTAAGAGATGCCATACAGAACTCGGGCAGAACGGCAGCTGCTGGTCGGTCTCTCCCCGATGTCCCAGCCGTGTTATTTTTCACAGCAGCAGGAGACCACAGTTCTTTAATTCATCAAACGGGGGCAGAGCACATGTCGTCTCGTTTGTGTTTTTCCAGAGTCTATAAGGAGGTAAAAGCTGCAAGTGTCAGACCCAGCTGATGACACCAGTTCACTTTATTTTTGCCCATTTTAAGTGTATGAGAACAAAATCCTGTTTTACTTTGGTCGGTGTTCCAGGGGTGGTTTTTGGGTGGGGAGTTTGCCCACTGCTGCGTGCGCTGGTTTCCACTGAGCCAGAGAGCAGCAGGAATATGTTCTTCAGGTGTAAACCAGTTTCCTGTAAATAGGCTCTGCTGGTTTTTGTCACAGTATTATTAAATAACATCGTGACCTGTTAGGGAAATAGATTGAGTGTGGTTTCTTAACAGTGAGCAAAAGAGAAACTGCTGATATGTGGGCAGATAGAAATCCTTGTTTGGGCCATTATCTGAGGATAAATTATGGGCAGTAACTTTGGAAAAGATCCCCATATCCGAGTAGATGATATTCTGTCTCACGCAGAAAACAGATAAGAGAGTTTTCCCTTTGTGGATAGGGATTTTCATGTAAAACCTGGAAGACCTGAGATGGAAATCCTCACTCATGGTGTTGTTTACTCTGAATTTGGTTGCTGAAGACTGTCGAGATACCGTCCCCAGTGAAAGGATTGCGGTGGATGGCTGGAGGTCTCAGAGGTTGCCTGGGCAGTCATGCTAAGGAGAGCAGCTGTGGCTATTGTCTGAGCCTGCATCTGAAAAATTAGCCCTAGGAGAGTGGAATGGGATCGGAGATACATCAGAGATGTGTCTAAGATGGGAATTTGGGATGGTCCTGCTGTGTGTCTGCGTTGTTCTATTGTGCTGCCTGGTGTGTAAAACCCTCCTCAGGCTCCTGACGGCCGATCCTCTGTACCTTGCCTCCAAGTGGCTCTGCACACATGAAATCCTAACAAATACCTGTTCCTGCAGGTTGGTTTGAGATGATTCAAAGATTTAATAAGTTTTGTGAGATTGCCTTGGCTTTGGATATGAAGAAGGATAATGTCTCTTTTCGGACAATCTTTTTGTTGGCTGGCTAAAACCTCATCTCTTCTTCTGGAGAACTCAGCAGCTCTGACTTACACGGGATCATGCAGAGAAATTAGTGTTTAACATTAGTGCTGAAGCAAAGGGAAACATAGCAGTTGGCACCTGTGAAGAATTTCAGGTTAACTTTTTTTTTACAGACCTATTCCAAATCTCAGAATGTGCAGGACAGTTACTTCTTGCTTAATAGCCCACTTGAGTAATGTGCTGCAGCCGTGGTCTGAGACCAAGTACAGAGACTGTAGTTAAATATGTTGAAAGGAGCTTTCTTTAGTTCTTTGGTTTGTGTTTTATCCGTGTGCCTTAAATGGAAGAGGAGAGAAAACGTTATTCTAGAAGTTGGCTAGGCTGGAGCCAAACGAGAAGGTAGGTGCTGGTGTTTGGTTCTGATGTAGTTGTCCCTGCAGCACGTTTGTGTGTTCGTTTCCCTGGTCGAACATGCCATATGATAGCTGTGTGACACTAATAGATAAAGTGTTAACTTTCACATGATTCACAAGATATTTCAGAGGAGACTTTTTTTTTTTCTCTCCTCTGGAAAATGAGTTATAAAACGTTTCCAACTTTTATACTTTTATTATAATGCAGCTATGTTCCAGCAAAAGCTCCTGGCAGATAGTTTGCTCACACATTTCCAAATGAAGATGTGTTAAATTTATTCACTGAAGGAGCTTGTAGCTTGTGCTGTAATCTTGATCATGGGACTGGATATAAAAAAAGAGGGATAGAAGCCCACTTAACAGCGGGAAACAAAGTGGAGCTGGAGCTGGAAATGTTATCAGACTGGGAAGGCAAAACGTGTTGAATTACTTCAGAAGTCAAGCGTTTGGACATGTGTCTTCACTCATTGAACCCACGTGCAGCTCACACTGGTTGTGTGAGGTCAGGATTCACCATGGTTGTATAAAGGGGTCCAGATGCACTAAGAAGCTTGCAGTAAAATAGCACAAAAATCCAGGTGAGGTCCGTATCCTGTACTCAACCCTCTTTCCCTGCTCGACCCGTGCCCTCTCTTCTGTGCCTCGACAGAGCTGTTCCTCCTGCACGTGGGTGGGAGGCTGAGCTGCTCACCCTGAAGGTATCAGCAAAATATGCATCATATTTTCCAACAGGATAATATCCTGCTAATTCGGTGAGGGTTTTAGGCAAACACTCAGTGTTCTATATGTAATGTGCATTTTTTATTTGGAATTAATGATGAGCATAGAGTTTCGTGGAGGTTTCATTTTCTTGCTCTAAATACATATTGATCAGGAGTAAGTTCTACATATTTTTCCACACTTAATGCATCAAAATTTGTTGCAATAACCTTAAACCTATTAATAGTTCTTATTATAGATGTGCTTTCATAGAATATCTCTATCCACCTTCGCCAGAGTAAAGTGGATACTGAAACCCTGCTCCACTCAGGTTGAAAATCCCAACGTGGTGCATTGACTTTTGATGTGCTGATGATATTTTCTTTGTGAGAAAACAGCTCCCCTCCACTGCTCCAGCCCAGGGGCTGTAGGGAGCGACTGTGTGTTTCTTAGAAGGTGAAAACTGAACACAGGTTTTCTTTCCACTCTGATCATGTTTCTTTTCCAGGCCCTGGAAGAAGCCCAGAAAGCCATTCAACAGCTCTTTGGTAAAATTAAGGATATTAAAGACAAGGCTGAAAAATCCGAACAAATGGTGAGCAGCAGTTTCTTTCTAGCCTTTGAAAGGGAGAGGAACACTGACTTTTGCTTCCAGTTCTTGTTAAGAAGAGAACTTTTTGTCTTTGGTCCTGCTGACTGATTGGTAATTTGCTGTCAAGCCTGTGTTGAACCTGTACCCATGTCCTTGTGTTAACATGGCTGTAGAGCCATCATGTGTGTAGTCCCAAAGGGAGGAGAGAGCCCTCCTTACCTCCGTAAAATTTAGTTACTGTGGCTTGGTATTTAACCAGACTCTTGTTTTTTCATTCATTAGGTCAAAGAAATCACACGGGATATCAAGCAGCTAGATCATGCCAAGCGTCATCTGACCACCTCCATCACCACCCTCAATCACCTGCACATGCTGGCGGGAGGTGTGGATTCACTGGAGTAAGTCTGTGAATTTTTAGTGGTACTTCGACGCCACTGCTCAGTTCTTAAGCTTGATGCAGTGCTCTGAAGAGATCTGTAACAGCTGCTCGTATTTCTGGAGAGAAGTTTGTTTAATACGTTGCAGTCTTAATTTTTAGGACCTGCAACCCATGGTGCTGTATTTAAGGGTTTGCAGCATCGATCGCTTGAATTGCTGTGTTGATCCTTGGTGATAAGGAAGGAGTCTGGCTTCATTAAAGAGTAAGATAGTCTGTGCAGTTAAGTATCCTCGTTAGGGTTGTGCTCTTCAGGGATTTGGGGGGATTTTTATCAGTCTCATGTCTTAAACTGGACTGACATCTCTTTTTTGGAAAGGTCTACTCTAGTTCTGAGAATGAGTTAAAGAAGCCTTACAGCTTGTGCTGTGTGTGAAGTGGGGTTAGATGTTTCTAATAATCCTTTGTGGGTTTTTTTAATGTGCTTGAGGAAAACACAGGCTGGGGAAATCCATTTTTTTACATGTTGCATCTGTGAAGTTGCAAGACACAGGCACAGCCTGTTCTTAGATTGTAGCAAATTCTGCACGAACACTGGGTTGTTAAGTGTTCGGAATTAAATTTTACTTAGGCTGCTGTCTCCATTAGAATGATCCTAAAGGATGAAATAAAAATAAATCAACTTGATTTTTTTTTTTCCTATCAGTTCCCTGTGAAAGTTATTAACAGAAAAGTCAAGGCTAATAGCTTTTCAGCATAATGACTCTCCTCCCTGTGAAGCTTTAACTCACACTTTGTGTGTGATGACGAATGGCTTAACTCAGGTCATTATAGTGAAATAACATTTACTGCATCCGGACCCATGCTGGGAAGCGGATGCATTCAGTAGTTTACATGTTCTTTGCCAAGTGTTGCTTTTGACATTTATGTTTTTCGAAGCATTTAGTTGTGTGCCAGATTGGTTTATTTTAGCATCAGTTAAGTGAAATTTTAATGCTGCATTGGAATGTTAATGAAGAGTTGTGTATTTTAGAAAAATAAATGTCAATAGGGACCGGCATGACCCCATGGGGATGAGGTAACCTGTGGAATTACCACCCAGGATTTTCATTGAACCTGCCTTTGTAAATCTTTAATTTCCTCTACAGGGCTATGACCAGGAGGAGACAATATGGGGAGGTTGCCAACCTTCTCCAAGGTGTGGTGAACGTGTTAGAGCACTTCAACAAATACATGGGGATTCCGCAGATTCGACAGCTTTCTGAAAGGTAAAATGGTCAAACCTGAGCACTTACATTCCTGCTGGGACGGAAGGTTAGAAAATGTGTTGGGCAGAATCAGTTTCTCGAGGATGTAAAGGCTTGACATGGTCCTTTGAGCTTCTTTCCAGCCAAAACAAACAGGTTAAAATTGGACACAAATCTTGAGCAATCTATCCTGTTAAATAACAGTAATCAGTACGGATCTAATTCATGAATGATCTGCACTTCTTCTTGACTGGCTTTTAATTTACCTTACCTGGAGTAATCTGCGGAACCGCAAATTGTTTTCTGTGATCTTCATATGCAGGTTTTTGTGGTGAACCCTGAGGTGATGCTTTCTCCTGCTTTTTTAACCTCAGTGATACAGTTCAGCAGCCCGGCATGAACCAGAAATACATGCATTAACACCACGGTGCCTGGGGCCCCTTTCTGCCCAGACATGTGCCTTCTGCTGTCGAATTGCTGTCAAACTGCGTAGTTGCCCAAGGGTTTAGGCAGGCAGGACTTCTTATGCATTTGCCAAACTCGGTTATTCTGAGCACCTTGAGTTTTCTCAGCCAAAACTTGCTCCTGTTGCCCGTCTCTGCTGAGATTTGAGGCTTATAGCAAATCTTCCCAAAATTGGATGCAGGACACCTGACTGCTCTAAACATTTATGCTGAGCTAGTATAGTCTTGGTATTTTTAATGTGGAGTTACACGTTTAAATTTGATGAGTTTTGGTGCAGCTCCAACAGCAAGTGCCCACCGTTCTCAGCAGTAGTAGGTGAAGGCTCAGAGGTGACTAAGCCACCAGATTTTCTAGGGTCTTGGCTTCATTTGAGACGTGACAGCTGGGTGTCGAGGGAACGAGGCTCTCCCTGTTCTAGGGACCATTGCTGTTCCTGGCCAAAACCTACTCTTCTTCTTTACAGAGGGCTTTATTTCTTTTACATCACACACATGATGTTTGCTTAACAGCCTGTAGTAGTGCTGAGCACAGCTCAGAGGTGAAAACAGCCTATTAATGTTAGGGATGAACCTTCTTAATGACACAACCATACCTGATAGCATTTCTTTTCAGTGTGAAAATTGCAGATCTGTCACCACCATCCTCTTGATGCCCAAGATGACTTTGCTCATTACAGAGGTATTTGAAGGAGTAATTAATTTTTTTCCTAATTCCCTTTGCTAAGACAGCAGCTGGCTGCCTGTGCCATTTAGTGATGGAAACAGTGTTTGAGTGATTTGTTTGTAATATTTTCATGTAAATCTGTTGGACTTTCTTTACGGTATAACTGCCTCTTCCAGAAAACACAGATGGAATCCATGAGACAGAGCAAAAGAAAAATCCACCCTAAATCTAGAGAGAGAGATGGGGCCTTGTTTCAACAAAGAATTTGACCATAAGCATTTGCTTAAATGAACGTGAACATCAAGGAAATATAAACATATGTCAGTGCTTTTCTGAATTTAGGCTGTTGTCTATTCCAACCTCGTGCTCAGAAAGATAGCTTGCTTCATTTTCTTCCAGAGTGGTAATGCCCTTAGGCAGAAACCTGCTGTCATTGGCCTTTTTAAGGCCAAATATAATTTAAGCCTTGGTCCAGAATTCTGGCTGGTTTTCCCGTTCTGATGGATGATTATTTAATACTTTTGTAGTTGCTGATAATTATAGAAAGCAATTCATGCTGCTGTTAAAAGGCACAGTGGTTTCAAGTCACGCCAGAGAGACTGGCAAGGACATGGAGGAAAACTTCTTTTGTTTTATTCTCCCTTCAAGATAAGGATCTGAAAAACTCAAGAAAGTCTGTTCCTCCTATTTTTAGAATTGCCTCGGCAGGGTTTTCCTTCCAGTGTTTACACAGGGAGAGTT
The DNA here is from genome assembly GCF_009769465.1 of Tauraco erythrolophus. NCBI lineage: Eukaryota > Metazoa > Chordata > Aves > Musophagiformes > Musophagidae > Tauraco > Tauraco erythrolophus. The sequence continues at coordinate 4,020,617 of NC_141485.1, read as the reverse complement.
GCACCATCTGGTAGTGATAGAAGCGGCTGCTTGTGGGGCGAAAGGAGAGCTGCACCCAGGGTGTTGCTGGGATCTCCTTACTGCTTTGACATCCAGGCAGCAAATTACTGCAGAGAGTTCTATGGCACAGTAATATCTGCTTTGGAGTTTGACTACACGTGTACTTATTAGGGCCCAATTTGGAGCTGACTTTTCTCTCTCTTTGCTTGGAAATACTTTCGTGATTCATAAAACATCAAAGGAAGTTTGCCTGGCTTCTCGCAAGGCTGTTTTTAGGCTGAAATTGCTGGGGTTTGATATCTCGTGAATTTGGTTTAATGGTACAAGTGAAGCCTCTTGGATGTTTGCAAAAGCAAGAAATGCTTCAGTAGATGTTGGCACAGAGCTGTGACAGTAACCAAAGTCCATTACTTACAATAAGTCTATTATATACACTGCTAAACGAGCAGATTTCTTTAATAAAGAGCCTCCCTTTCTTGGTGTGAATGGAGTGAAGCCAAGTATGAATGGGAAACCATGGGAAGGAAAAGCGCCTGCTTGGTGGTGTTGGATGTGCTCTTCGTCATGGGGTGTTCAATTTAGGTTCCTGCTCCTGCATGCTGGGAAAACTAACGATGTGTTTTTAATGTTGATTTCCACCTGTTCAGTGCCTTTGAAAATCCCACTGTAAGCATTCATTGGAAACCTGACTGGACTCTCAATTAATTGGTTTCTTGTGCCGATCCTGTTGAGTGTTGATATAAAAATGTTACAACTCGCATCCAAATATAAATATTTTCCTCATCGTGTTCCTAAACCAACTTCTTATATGGTGCATTGGAAGTTGTTTGTTGTCGTAAATAGCAATATTTTGTTATCTCTCAATCCTCTTCTGTTTTCTGTCTGTGGAGGGAGCGTACAATTAGTGGTCACAAACCCACCCATGAAAGTGGTCGAAAAGCCTAGCAGATAGTGGAAAAAAGCCTGGAAAGTATTTAGGAGAAAGATGATTATAAGTTTGCCACAGAAAAACAGGCTAGCTCAGCCTCTTTTTATCTCAGCAAGCTGCCAGGCGTAGTTTAAGATTTCTGGTAGCTTTGGCTAAAGGAATTGTGGTTTCTAGTAATTTAATGTCATTTGAAACATAACAGTGGGTTTTCTTGTTTTTATTTTTTTAAAGGCGGGGGAAACGGAGAACAAAAGCCACTAATAATAAAACAAAAGTCAGAGAAACAAAAGTCACTAATACTCGTGTAACCAAAGGTTTTGGCACATGCGAGCAACCCCAGGAAAAATCAGTTCCCTGCTGCGGGGGAGCCAGGACGGCTGCTGCGATACCCCAGATCCTAAATCTGTTATCAGCTGGGAGTGCCTGGGGTTGCTGAGCCTTAGTGGGCAATTCATTTTCTGCAAGAGATTAAACACACGCCCTTATACGTGTGCAGAAACGGTCCTGCAGCGGTGAACGCGAGTGAAGCCAGCCGTGGGGTCGAGGCTTTTATCGCTGCGGTTTCCATTGCATGAAGATTATTCTGAATTATTGAAAGGCTCACAGCTTTCCATGGGGAGCGATTATCTCCAGTGGCTAAAGCAAGTGCCTTCCTGTGTTCCTTGCCTAAAGCAATCACTCTGTAAAAAGATGGCGTAAAGGTTTTCATGTTTCTGGTTGCATGCTCCTGGAAGAAAAATAATTGTGTGTTTAGGTAAAGAGCGACGGTTACTGGGAGGGCAGTGAGGCTCCTTGTTGTGGCTCACACATACCTAAACCTTTCATTATGTTGATGTCTCTGCCCTATCTCTATCTTACAAAATACAAAGGAAAAAAAAAAAAAAGCTAAAACTTATTTTCCATGTTTGCTTTTGAGAGATTTTTAAGCAGGACAGGTTTTCTAAAAAAATATATTTTTATCATCCCAGTTCAGCAAGGCATTCCTGCAAGTTCCTTAATTTAAGGATATGAGAATCCCTATTAAGACTATCCTTAAGTACTTTCCTGAATCAGAGCCTAAACCAACAAAGCCTGTGGACAGGGCTTTTAACTGCTTGACAGTGCCTCTTTGAAATTTGTTGAGTCTTTAGGAGTCCGGCTGCTGCTCCTTTCAGTGCCTCCGCTGTGCTTACACCGCAGCAGTTGTCAAATGGGAAGGTCCCCGTAGCTGGTCGTAAGGAAAGAAGTACCACAGCTAATACTTCCAGTTGTTTGTACAAACTCATTCATTTCTGTGATTCCTAATACTAAAGACTTCTTTTTTTTCTCAGTTATTTAAAAGGTAAAATTTTTCAATCCATGTTTACTGTCTTTTTCTTCTTTTTTGCTCCTTTTTCTTAAGGATCAGAGTTTGGTTCTGTGATGCTTTCTCACATGAATTACTAGTGCTTACTTGTGCAATGTAAGCAGATTATATCTGTGGTTGCGGCTGCTGGGCTGAGTGTCTCCTTAATGCTTAAACTTCCCACTGCTTCTATTTATTTCAATGTATTAGTGAATCCCTTTCATTTCACAGTTTGAAGGTGTTAACTAGGGATCTATACCTGGAAGAGTAGAGGAGCTTCTAAACATTCCTGTGAAGCAAAGAGCTTAAGTGAGAATTATGTTTGACCTTGCAGGCAGGAAGCTTTTTCAGCAAAATCCCCATAAATAAATCCTGCGTAAGGCAGGTCATACATACGGTTAAATCACAGATATAAAGTTATTTCAACCATCACTTTTAAAAGACCTAGAATTTTCTGCATTTAGCACCATTAAAGAATCCAGCATTGTCAGGTCATCTCGTAGTGTTTCGCTACTAATGGACCTCAAATGGGAAGATTAAAGCAGCAGATCATTCCTTGATAAGGTTGAGGAGTCTTAAACAAAAAAAATAAAATAAAATCCAAGGTCTTCTCCCCACAGTCTGAACAAACATTTTCACGAAAGTAAATGTAGCCGCTCTTTCTAACATATCAATCTCAGTGGAAAAATCCACTGCTTTGAATGATCACTTTAGGCCTTAAAGCGTTTCCAGTATAATAAAAAGTGATGGAAGAATTCAAGGGCTCAGAGGGATGTAAGTGCCTAACTGTTTGTTTTGGCTCTTTCTAGTATGTGTAGGCATTTCCATTTCCCTAGAAGTATCAATTAAGCTGTATTGACTTTTGTTTCTGGAAATTGGAAGCTTTATTCTCTCAGCTAAATAAAGAGAAAGATTGTTCAAAACTTTTTCACCCATTTCATACCTTTGCTCTTTTATGCTTCTTAAGACGTGGAGGATTTATAGGATAAAACCGCAGCCAACAGTGTTCACATGGATGCATTTAAAAGTGCACCTGGAACTGTGAAAGGTTCACGATGAAGACTGAGACATTGTGTTAGAAACATGCTTTTATTGAAATGTGATAGACATACATGAGCATAAAGGTAAATTGATCACATTGACATCAAAGGATCCCAGCTGATTAACTGGCCCTTATTGAAATGCTAAATTGCAGCAGGGCAAGAGCATCTAGGATGTGCTCTGCTACAGCTCAGGGATTGATGCTGTAGAGCTGGAGTTGTCATCCCAGTGTCATTCAGGGAGCAAATGCTCTCCCAGTTTTGACATACAGACCTTCTTAGTGTGGATGTTTTCTTCTTAGCTTTTTTTAATTTTCCCTTAAAAACTTTCATGTAGCTGTTAGCATTTCAGTCCACTTTGAAGTAGTGTTTGCAGGCAAGGGAACAAAGAAGTCGTACCACCAACAAAGCCCTTGCTTCCTCTGTCCTCATCAGGGTGAAAGCAGCGCAGAATGAGTTGGGACAGCAGATCCTGGCTGACTTCGAGGAAGCCTTTCCTTCTCAAGGTACAAAGGTAAAGTTCTCACTTCCCCTCTTCCTCCCTTTGAAAAGTGTTGCTGAAAACTATTCCATGTAATTGTCATTGGTTTTAATCTCATTTTGCATCTAGATTTGATCTCTCTCTGTTTCAAGAGGTGTTTTAGAAAGCAAATGAGTCTCCCAACCTGTAGGGTGCTAGGTGTATGTCTCACTGTCTCTGAGTGAATGGGGGAGAGGAATGACACCCCTCCTCTGTTGTGCTGTGCACATCTGTTGCAGTGAGGTCTGCAAGGCATTGAAGCAGTGCCCCAGGCAATTCACGTGTGGCCCTGTAGACCAAAGTGGGGTTCCCTCGGCATCTTGCCCAGGTCACCCGTTATTTGCTGGACACGAAAGGTCCGTGTTGTGTTTAGGGAAAGCCGAGCACAGGCTGTCTGTTGAGATGCTGCCACCAAGTTTGTCTCTGGTTTACTCAGACAGCACAGGTACAGATCTGGGCTAGGGCTGAGGCACCCAATGTGCTTCCTCAAAATTATGCATCCAAATGCTTGCAAACAGTAGTGGGGGGTAGTGGATGAAAACTGAATTTTGAATTCATTTCAAAGAAAACACTGGTTCTGTCTCTCAGAATACCAGCTCTGCTCATTTCTTCATAAAACTAGCAAGTACAGCAATGAGAAAACTATTTAGAACAGATCCCTGATGAAGGGCAAGTCTCTGCCCATGTGACATACCTTCAAAACAGCATTTTTTTTTTTAAATGCTGCTGAATTTTCTGTCGCCGCCACTCATGTCATGGTATATCAATGCAGATGAGCAGATACTACTTTAGGTGTTACAAGTTGATCATCTCTAGACTGCTTTTTCCCTTCAGTAATTTGGCCTTCAGTTTTGCAGAAAAGGACCCATGAATTCCCTCGTTAATTTGGCCTTGTAATTTTGCTTGTCCCACTTGTCAGCCCCTTCTCTTAGCTGTACCTCAGAATATCTAGGACCATGCAAGGCTTTGCAGAAATGGTGGGACAACAGTTCTTTCTGTCGATGGAGCTGGCTGCTCTTCTGCATTAGGGAGCTTCCAGGCTGTTGAGCTACAGAACAACTTTACAGCCAGGAAAATGGAAGGAGTTCAGTTTTCATCCAACAGAAGACAGATGCCTAAGTATTAAAGAGTAGCAGCAGAAGCACCAAAAAGAGAAGAGTAATAGGAAAGGATAAAAACAGGCTAACCTGGATGCAGTACAATTTACAGTCACCTATTCATATTTAACCTTAAATCATTTGTTCCTGTTTATTTTGATAGAGGCCTGGTGGACCCAGCAATGTCCTACGTGATGCGTGTCTAGTCGCCAATGTCCTGGATCCCAGAATCAAACAGGAAATCATCAAGAAATTTATTAAACAACACCTCTCAGAGTATCTGGTCCTTTTCCAGGAAAACCAAGATGTAAGGGAAGCTTAGCAAGCTACATTTGGATTTCACATTTTGCTCTGCTGGCGTTCACAAAGTTCATGTTTCCATGAGTTTCTGTGGTGAAATGTTTCTAACCCGAGGGCTCGGAAGCAGTGAATTGCGGGTGTGATACGGACTGGCTGATGAGTTGGGAGTCAATGTCGTCTCTGCCAGGATGACTTCCTCCCACCTTAGACCTCAGTTTCATATATCAGCACTGGAAATGCTTTCCCCTCATATAGTAAATAAATAAATTCAAGTTAGATATACTTTCTGCCCAGTAAAGGTTTGAAAAATAAAACTCTGAAAATTGCAAACCCAAAAAATTTCAAAAACAACACCTCTCCCCAAACAAACAATCAAAAAACCCTTAAAATGCCTAAAAAGCAGGGGGAGGGATTGCCAGGAAATAGATTAATCTTTGTAGCTAATTATTTAAACTTCCTGTCCTGATGCTATAAAAACTTTAAAAATTTACTATAAACATCTTGGATTTGAAAAAAAAAAAACAACAAACAGACAAAACCAACTTTATTTCAAAATGTATTTTAAGAATTTCAAAATTTTGACAGTTTGTGACAAAAAGGAGAAAAAGGTTAAAATGCTTCATTTTAAAAAGCATTTTTCCATCAAAGTTGTTTGGATTAATCTTTCTACTTTTTGACCAGAAGGCGCTAATATTGGGGGGGGGGAAATTTCATCCTGGTCATGTTGTAAAAATTCTTGTAGAAGTTTATGGGTCCACAGTCCCCAGAGTGTGAAAACCAGCTGAACACGAGAATCCAGGAATTCCTGCATTCTCATCCCATTGTTGACTTCAGCCTCTCTGTGAAACAAAGAGGGTGGGATCACATGAGTTATTATTGGATTGAGTTTTCGATAGTACCTACATGATTTAGGAGCGCTGTTATCCTCGTTTTCAACAGCACTTGCTCTCTTAATGCGCACGAGATAGGGTTTTCAGTCTGGCATGTGTTTAAGCACTTTGAAGAATGACTCACCGTTCCAAGCGTTATTAATAGTGGTCAGGTTCGCGCTGATCGATAGCCCAAGCTCCTCTGCAGAACCTACGGCAGCACAGAGAAGCAGTCAGGCTGAATATTAGCAGCTGCTGCTGTTAAAGATGATGTTCTCCATCTTGCTCAGGTGGCCTGGCTGGATAAGATCGACAGGCGCTACGCTTGGATAAAGCGTCAGCTGGTGGACTACGAGGAGAAGTACGGGCGCATGTTTCCCCAGGAGTGGTGCATGACGGAGCGCATCGCTGTGGAGTTCTGCCATGTCACGAGGTGAGCGTCTGGGGAGCTCACGATGCTTCCCAGCAGAGTCACCTTCCTTAAAGCAAAAGGTTGGCTTGTCTTTCGCCAAATCCGTCGTGTATCCATAGGACTCTACAGGCAGTTTTCAAATACCTGTGTAGAATTGCCCATGATTGAAAGCAAGTGGAGAGCGAAAACCCTGAGAAGTATCACTAAAACTGTGTGGACTCTTGAGAGAGTGAGATGATGTGGAAATCAATTTTCAGTGTAATAGAGGTAAAAATCAGTAGTATTAAAGGCCAAGAGAAATAGCATGAGCTGACTATGGTGTGACTGCCTCGGGCCTTGCTCCTTGCCAGCCAGAGATGGGATACCAGAGGAAGGTGCCAGCTGGAGTCCCAGTAGCACCATTGCCTTTGTTCTGGGACCCCGGTCAGAGACACTGCGCTTCCCAAGGTTTGATGCTGTGGACTTTCCAGGCTGCAGTGGTGCACTGAGGTGTTAGGAGATGGGGTCCTGTTACCCACAAAGCTCTAAACAACTGCGGTTATGTTTGAAATGTGATCTGTAAAGCAGTTTTATGTTAGAGAGCGTCTTAGGAATTAGCTTGAATTTTGTGATGAAAAGTGTCTCTGGGGAATAGGCTGAATTACAGTGTTAGGTTTCAGATCTTTCCCTTTATAGAAATCCACATTTGTTTTTTCTCTTTTTCCCCCCCTCTCTTTCAGGACAGAGCTCGCAAAGATAATGCGCGCAAGAGCAAAGGAGATTGAGGTGAAATTGCTTTTGTTTGCAATTCAGAGGACAACCAACTTTGAAGGACTTCTGGCTAAGCGCTTCTCAGGTTGCACTCTAGCTGATGGGACAGCGGTAAGGGGATTTCTAAACAGCAGCCCTTTAGTGCACAACTTCTTCAGCAGAAAAAAACCAACCTTTTCACACGTAGCTATGGTAGTGGGAGACTGCAAAAAGTGGCATGTACAGCCTCCTCTTGTGCTGGCACGTCAGGGTGTTTAGTGTGACTGTGTGTAGTGGGTTGTAAATGGGAAGGTGATTCTTGATCTTGCAGAGTGTGGTAGAGAGGGTGGCCCAGGGCTCACAAGAAGGGAAGGTACATCAATTGTGTACTTTTTTGGTTCCCCTGGGCCCTCTGCTGTTTGTGACTGAAGCCACATTGCTGTGGAGAACCACAAAGTAATTATGGCATGGTGACTGCATTATAATGTTTGTTCTCTGCGTGTCAATGACACATTATAACTGAAAGTCCCCTTTTCTCTTCGTTTCTGGTTACCGCACGTTCACCGCGTGGTGCTGACTTTCAGTCCCACACTGTCTGTTGGGTTAGTCTCACTTGCAGGGGCGTTGGTAGCTTCCACTTTGCAGTGTCTCATTGGTAGATTGTGAAGGCAGAGCCAAGAGAAACAGCTCAGTGAATATCTCTGGGGTCATCTCTGTGCTGCTTCTGCCTGAAATCTCAGCCAAGAGCTCTGCCAGCCAAGTGCCCTGGGAGCAGAGAGTCCACGTGCGGCTCGGAAGCCACGGCTTTGAGGTTGGCTTCTCTGTCCAGCTGGTGTCTCGAAGCCTACTTGGATGTGATAATTCAGCCTACGAGGCAAGCCTGCTGGACCTCTTTGTAATTTGCTGTGGATCAGTAGGTACTGCTAATTAAAAAAGGAAGTCCTGTAAGGTCTTCCTCCTGGTTGAATTTAGATCTCTCAAGAACATGGCTTTATTTTTCTGACAAATTTCATACTAAATTTGCAGCTTTAATTAAATTGGCTTCACTGGGTTTTTATCCCTTTGGAGAAGGTAGGCACAGAAGCTCTTACAACTGAGAAAAACAGAAGGGGAGGGTGTGACTTCAAGTAAAAGAAAATCCTCTCTGGCCCCCTTTCTGAGCTGCCTAGAGGCTATGGCACTCTGGATGTCATCATCTGACCTGCTTTGTGCACAAAATGAAGGCCATAATCATAAATGACTATCTGGTGAGTGGGGACAAGGAGTCTGGCAGGAGCAGGAATGCAGGGCTTACTGCAGCAGCAGAGTTTTGGGGTCTGCTGTCGTGGGTCTTCCTGGAGGATACCACGTGCTTCGGAGCATGTGGTTTGAGAGAGTGGAAGTTTGATGCTGGTCAAAATGCCCCTTCCAGGGCTGGTTCAGGCAGAGTGGGTGAGCGTGAGTGCAAGAAGAGCAGGCTGTAAGAGGGTGCTGAAGAGGGTGCTGGTGGAGCGATGAAGAGAGAACTGGGCTCTGGCCCAGTGGTAGGAGGGAGTGTGTCCTGACCTTGATGGAGAAGCACTGCCTGGCACTCTGTAATCACCTCTGTGCTTCGAGAAGACAAACTGCTGTACAGTGTTTTGAAGGGCTTAGTAAAGCAAAACATGGATGCAGCTGTGTGGGAGAGGGAACAAAACAGACTGTTCTCTAAGGAGCTTCCTCTTTTTTTAACAGAAAAAGCCAGAAGTGCCACCTCCCTCCACCAACCCATTTCTGGAGGATGAAACTGGGACAGACACAGATGAGATTGTGATTGAGAGAAGTGATATGGACAAAGTAAGTCTTTGAAGTTCTCTGGTTGTCAGTTAAGGAGTTTCTCTGTCAAAATTCCTGGTGGTGCCTAGGCTTTTCCCATCACATTGATTTGAAAGGTTTGTTTTCACAGCAATTAATTTAGCACAGTTTTGGTCCTCTGTGCAGCATACAGGCTCCCAGTATGACCATGGTTTGCTCTGGCTCACTTCACTGAAACCAAAGCAATCTTTATTTCAGTTAATAGTGCGGAGACAATACTGCCACGTGAGAGTGAGCTGGATTCTGTTCTGGCCCGTAGAGCAACAGCTCAAATGTAACTACAGGGTGTCTGTCAAAGAAAGATGAACTAGCTTAGCTGGGCTTTCAGATCCCGGAAGAATGTCCCACTGCAAGCAGTTGCAATTGGTGTTTTGCCTTGTCAGCCAAGCAAACTAAGTCTGGAGTCACCAGGCAACTCATTGAACTTTCAAGTGTCAGGTTTAGATTTTCACTCCAGATACATTACTTCTGGGATTGTTATCTCTCTAGTGCTTTCATCCGTTACCTTTGCAAAGCCGGCAACACCTAACCACTTGGAAAAGCACTGGGTTTCCAAAGCCCTCTGCAAACATTAAAGGAGTGAATAGTAAACACAATTGTTTTACTTGGCACCGATATCAAAGCCTGTAAGCCTCGTATTTTTTTCTCACCAGATAGATGTTTTCTGAATGTTCAGTTGTAAGTCTCTTGGGGCAGGTACCTTCTCTTTGTTTGGTGAGTTTACAGCCCTGTAAACAGACTGTTTACAGGGGGTGTCCTGATGGATGACCAGGGCTCTAGGAACCACTCAGATCTGTGGTCCTGGGGAGTTTGTGGGGTGATATCTCTCTATCAGCGCAGTTTGGTGCAGTGCATCCCCTCCAGATTTTCGCTCGAGCAGGACAGCCCTCTGCCTTCCACCCACAGCAGAAGTCCTGAAACAGAATGATTAAGCAAAGTTTTGCTCTTTCCATTAAAATACAACTTGGACAATTGATGTTGGCCAGACTTTATCAGTGATCTAGAAAACAGAGATTGGAAATTTAGGGAGACGCATGCAGTGTAATTTTGGTGAAGAGCTTGCTTTCCCGTATCTGTAATGGCTCTGATGTGCAGCATTGAGATGAGAGGACATCCTTGGAGAAGTCCATAGTGCTAGAAGGCAGGTGAAGAGACAAATTGCAAAGCCTCTTTAGACTGCTAGGGCTGTTTTTAGTGAACAGTAGAATGCACAGCCCTGGCCAGAAACAGTTCAGATGCTTCTGAGAAAGGAACTGCTTTGCTCCTTGTACGTGGGGAGGCTGGTACCAAGGCATCCATTGAGCTATCCCTTGAAATGCTGTTTGTGGCAGGTTGCCCTCTCTTTCTAGATAGGCCCTGTGTTAATGCTGACAACTCAGTGCTGGGCTCTGCTGCAAGGGTGGCTGCCCCACAGGTGCCTGTCTGCCACATGGGAGCCCCATAAGCCCCAGTAATTCAAAGTGCCAACAGCTGGTGGTTAGTGCTAGTGGGTTCATGTTGGAGGTCTCTAGCTGAAGAAGAGAAGGGACAGGAAGGGTTGAAGATGGAAGAGGTTTACCACTCAAAGCTCTTCAAGACACTTGAGAGAGAGCACAAGAATTGGGGGTGAGGTGGAGAATCCATGTTAAAAAAGAACCTCTTTTAGTGATCCTAGCAGTTCATTTTAATCTGTTTACTTTGGATAGTAATGAAAGGAAACTGGGCCAGCTGCAGACCTCCTTACTGTGACAACAGTAACCTTTTATTATTTCCATCAAACTCGAGGAGGAAATAGCTTAAACATCTGCAGCTTTTGGACAGAATTGCGCACTCAGAAATACAGCTTCACTGCTACTGTTAAAAGATTTAGTATTCTCTCCACCAGACATGCTGGGAGCAGCATGATGCAAAGACACAGGCGCACACACAGAAAACCAGTCCTGCGTTGGGAGTTGGCTCTTCCAGCCTGGTAAATCGTAAACATCATGAATCTGTGACCTTGCGTTGGTGCTGCCATCCTGGAGACTTGGCGACTGGAAGGTTTCTGTAATTACCACCTATTGTTTTCCTCCCGGCTCCGAGAAGCGTGTGCATCCGGCAGAAACGGGCAGACGCTGGCAAAGAAGCTGGGACGGAGAATGCTGGGTAGTGGCTTCCTCCCACAGCTGTAAAAACTTACATTCCCCAGTCATGCTCACAGTGAGAAGGTTAATGAAGCCAGTCGCATAGAGGTGGTCTGGTCTCCATAAAACCGTTAGCTCGCTTTAGGTCTGCAGCCATGTGTTAGTATTCATTGTGTCTTTGAGTCTTAATTATTTTGGAGCAATCCTTGTCTTGTCGTTCTTTGCTATTTCTGCAAATGACTTCATGCCACCTCCTCTGTCATTTAGGAGAGTATGTCCTTTAGACTCTCTTGTTTTGCTTTTCTTATGCTCAAAAGAAATTCCAACTGGAAAAATTCATATCTTCATTGGCTGGGAGCTGATCCTGGCTTTTTGTGGAGAGAGGCAAGAATTCCATTCCAGAGTCACTGCAGCCCTCTTTGCAGGCAGTGAAAAATTGTCAGCTTGCCGGCAAGCAACAAGAAAAACTGTCTATCGGTAAAAAAAAAAAAAAATCTAGCTGTAGGGTGAAGATGAGCCTAAAGGCCCTGCCCAGCCTGGTACTGCAACATGCACAAATTTAAGCGTGTGAGTAGTCCCAGTGGCCTCAGTGAGATGTGCTTGGCCACTGCATAGAGTGCAGCACTAAACTAAGCTGAGAGTAAACCGGATGACTCCCAAATGGCATATGTGCTTAATGCCATAAATGTGATTTTAAAATAGAAGTCTTTGCATCCCCAGAAACATGCTTCACAGTGACAGCGGTCCTGTCGTGTTGCCTGTATAATTCCAGCTTCTCCAGTAATTACGTTCTGTTTATCTAAATAAAATTCACCCAGATGAAGTCTGTAACTTTGAGTTATTATCCTTAATGTTCTAAAATGTAGGAATTTTTCAATATTGCTTCCAAATAACTGCTGCATTTCATTTCAGAGGTGACTAGTGGAGTCTGGTTACTATTTGAAGGGTGCAGCAATGTTTTGTTTACAAAGTACATTAAGATTCTCCTACTGAAATCTGTTAGCATGCAGCAGTCTTCTCTGTAAGGATAGGAATATTTTACAAGTGAAAAGTAATTCCTTGGAATATTAACAGCTCTGTAGCACTAAGGGAAGACTTGGATCCACTGATGCTGTATGTATCTTTGATTATTTGACAGTAAATTTGTGTATTGTAATATTTCTAAAGACTTAGATCCTCCTGTGCATTACTGTTTCTTCTAGGTCAAATCTTCAGGGCAGATTTGAAACCAACACTCTAAATGTTTTCTTACAGCCAAAGAAGCCAAAGGTTCCTGACAATCCTTTTCATGGCATTGTTTCCAAGTGCTTTGAGCCTCACCTTTATGTGTATATCGAGTCCCAGGACAAGTGAGTGACCAGCGTGCTCTTTTGGGTTTGTTTGCTTTTGAATGTGTATTACAGTTGGATTGTACTAGATTCTGTACTCAAGCTGCAGAAAATTAATTTCTTGAAAGCCTGCTCTCTGATTCCATCGGGAGCAGTATTTGTGGTTCGAGAAAGTTAGAATCAGTGGGACCTTTGCTTGGGCAAAAAATGAGCGTTCAGAGGGCTGTGGGTGTTGGTTTCAGCTGTAATTGCAAAGGCCTGCAGGAACGATGCCCGCTGCCTTTCTGCGGAAGAGGCTTAGTGTTTCTGAAATTGCTTCTGTTGCCTCTGCAATTCCCACTCCAGACATATGCCTTTCTTTCGTCTCACGTCTTCCACAAATAGTAGGTTTACTTTTTCTGTAAAATACACATGTGACTTCATGGCAGAGGAGTTTCAAGATTTGCTTTACAGAAAAAAGTTATTTGAGATCCTTAGATGAAAGCTGCTGTAGGCGAGCAGGCTGTAAGATAACATTATCATCACTCACAGATTAGGACTTTGTCTGAGGCTTTAATCCCTAGAACTCTTCTCCATCTTCCTCTTTGACTTGCAGCAAAATAACTTGAATGAAAGGAGCTTTCAGCTTAGAGCTCTGAAAAGTTTTTAGAGCTCTCACCACACTTTCTTGTGCACCTCGATTCACACCAGCATTTGAATAACATCTCTGTAACAACTGCAGTGCCCACTGGGAGAGGAGATAGTTGAAAAGGGTTTAATTAGGGTCTTGCAGTGCAGGTAGGTGGCTGGAAAGGAGAAAGAGATGCCTGCCTCATGTAACTCATCTGTCTCCACCCTTCTATCTTCCAAGGACTTGCACATGAGAGAGTGCAGAACTCGAGGCTCGTAGTGTCCTGATTTTGTCCAAACTCCAAGATAGCCATCTTGAAAAAGGTTTCTCATGTCCCATCAACCTTTTATGCTTAAAATAAATAAATAGATAGAAGCTTGCACAATGGTCTGTCATGCTGGGTTTAGGTTCCGCTCTGCAGTATAACAAAGAGAAACAGATATTTCCCCCTCCCTGCCCTCAGCCAGCTGAGCACTAACTTGTTTGGATATTTCTTCCCTTCTCACTGGGGGCCATTTTATTCCCCGTTTTGGTAATTCTAACCCACTGTGCTCCTAGCCCTTTCAGTTGCTTTTTTTTTTTTCCTTTTCCTTTGCAATCCTGAGATGTTTTATATTAGCTTTATAGCCACAGGCTGTAAGGAGTTCAAAGAAAAACTGCCACAGTATTCCCCATGCTGCCCCTGTCTGCCAAAAATTGCTTTCCTTTATGATTTTCTCTCTTCTTCCCCCTTTGATTGAACTTTTGAGGAATCTGTTGCTGATGTCTGAAAATGAGGAGTTGCTTAGATAATGAATTGTGTATTTGGGCTCTGAATAGTGAGAGCAGTGTGACAGTTTTGTTCATCATTGCCTCAAGTCTATGGCAGAAAGCAGCCTGGACCTTTTCTCCTGAAAAATTGTTTCCATACCCATTTAAAGAAACACGGTGCCAAAATCTGTAGCAATTTAAGAGGAGGCACCTGAAAGAAAGACTTGAAAGATGCTGCTCTCCACCCTTAGCTGCAGTGTAAATATCAGATTTCTTAACAGCGAAGCAGATCGCGTTTCTGCCCCTTTGGGATATGTGTCTTGAGCTCTTCTTTGTGGTCTGTTGGAACAAGGGGAGCGCACCACGTGTGAGCTGAGCTGTTCTGCTGGAGTGAAGGAAGAGCTCTGTCAGGTCTGCAGTGTTGAGAGTGTGCAGAGCCATGGTGAAGTGAGCTAAAATGCACATGCGCATTCAGATTGTTCAAAAAACTGGCACTTTCTCTTTGTGGTGGGTGTTTGTGGCCTCCATGAAGTCCATGGAAACTATCCTACAGGCGGTCCAGGTGTCTCAATGCCCTTGCCCTTCCCCAGTGCCCAACAGATACCAACTGTTCACATCGCTAAACCGACTGACTTAGTAAGCATCGTGTTCTTCTCTCCTGCTGCTGAGGAGTTGCCTTGTTCCTCTCGTGGTTGCCAGAGATGCAGAAAAAACACTGAATAGGTCGAGTGAAAGAAAAAAGGAAGAGGAATATAGGAGTGAAAGGATTTAAGAACCGAAATAAAATTCTCTTTATAAGATTTAATTTCATATTTTCTCTTGGTTAGATTTGGAGAGTTCTTGCTCCCAATAAATACACTACTGTTAAGAAATACCACATCTGTGCTACCAGAGAATTTGCTTTGAGCTCTTTTGCAGAGTCTGTCTAGAGAAAATGTTCCTTTTCTGTAGCTCTCCTGCCTTCTTCGTATTTCATCTCCCAGTGGCTTTTTCTGCCAAATTCTTTGTGCTCCCAGTGTAGCACACAGAGATTTTAGCCTTCATATTGTATTTGGGCCAACGGAGACTAATGTGGAAGTTTGATTGACATCAGCTGAGGTGTGCATTAATAATATATTAGTTCCCTCAGTGCACCATATCCCGATATTTTGGTTGTATCCATCCCATGCTGAAATCAGAGCAGTCCTCGTGGCCAGCCTTTGACAGGCAGTTTGTCCAGGTTAGGATCAGAACAAGCATGAAGCTCTAGCGCTGCTCTCCCAGCTATTTTGGACAGCTGTGTTTGCTCGTGCATCCCAGTTGACAAGACCTTGGGGGACTGGGAAAACATAGATACGTTTCATTTTGCCTTGAAGAAGAGGAGAACATGTGGAGTAAGCATAAAGAAACAAAAACCATTGACATTCCTCCCGGTGCCTTGAGACTGAGAATGAAGGTGAAAAAAAAGAAAGTGGCTGGTGAATTCTAAGAAAGCTTCACTTTGTTGCCCAGATGGAGCAAAGCGCAGATGCAGAGGTGGAAATGCAGCTGTTCAGTGGGACTTTTGACAAGGAGCAAGCCATGTCCCCTTTACTTGAGAACCTGAAGGAATGCTGCAGCTCGCAGCACGTGTGAGCCCTCCTGCCGCAGCCATCTGTTTGGCTCTCCTGCAGCTACGGGGGGAGGTATATTTTGCTTCACTGTGGTCGAATACAATCAATGCTTTGGTTCAACGTTCAATTGCTTGTGCCAGCGTAGAGATTTATCACATCAGTTGAGCACCCTGATGTTTTTACAGTTCTTGTAACAAAGCCGAGGAACTGAGTGTGTGTGTGGAATCAGAGCTATGTGAAGTGCTCAGAGCAGCAAGCAATAAGCATGAAAAAAAGGGGCTACTTGTCTTTGCAATAGCCTGTGAGCCCAACTTGAGCCAAAGAGCCTTGCTTTGTGACTTAAAGCCCTGATATTGCAAGCATGTTTCTATAGATTAGTTTGGCCCAGCAGATCATCCATGGTAGGAGCTCATCCGTTGTGGTGCAGCAATCTGTAAGTTTATTGAGGAAGAGCCAAGTCACCTCTTCCACTTGTGCAGCATTTTGAATTCTATGGTCAACTGGAATCAGAGTGGTTTTTTCTCTTTCATAAGATGAAAGAAAGAAAAGACAGAAACTGGGGAAAAGTTTCCATCGTTGGTAGGTTTTTTCCCCTTTCATTGGCAGAGGTAAGTGAGAATGTGCTAAAGAGCCTCAGCTGCTGTGCCGGCAATAAGGCCATACCCATCCCAGGAGACCCTGATGCAGTCTCTTTGCATGAACTCTGGTGTCATGCGGGGTGTCCTGTGAGCTGGCCTAAGATTAGGAGAACATTGCAAGTTGAAACTCTTCCACAGGATTTTAATGAACATTTTGTCATTTCTATGGACAGCATTGCCATTCTGTCTAATCAGTCTGTTGCTGAAAAATGATAATATATTAACTATAAAGTAATGCTGCTTTCTTTTTTTTTTTTTTATAAAAAAAGATAGTCCTGTTTCTTGCAGGAGTTGCAGTTCAGGTTCTTTCTTCTCCCATTCTCCTTCTAAGGATTTGGCTTTCTACTTGGATACTGTAGATCCTGGCACAGCACAGGTGTTACACTGTCAGCGGTGAGAGGGGTGAAGGCTGTGCTGTGGGAAGGGGAGAGCTGGGGGAAGTGGAGCCAAGACTGTAGTGGAAACGGGAATATAAAATACAGGAACTTGACAACTCCTTTTGGTCAGTGGAGTGCCACTCTGTCGTCTGAAATGTCTATATATTCCTCAAAAGCCAAACTTCCTTGTGGAAGGGTGAATGTTTTTGTTTGTCTGGGGGAGGAGGTTTATTGCTGTAATTGAGTTCCATCTGGCAAAGGTTACTCCACTTAGCTGAGCTCCGGTGTCAGGAGAGCTGGTCTTGGTTCCTGACACAGATGTGCTGTCTCTGGAGGAGTAGGACCAGAAGAACTCCCTAAGATCAGAAGACTTCTTTTGGTTCTATATTGATGGTTCTGGCCCTCTGCCATGCTAGAAAAGCCTTTTTGTCGTGATGAAACGGTGAAGTGAAGTTTATTGTTGCCTAAAGACCAAAATATTTGAGTAAGGACTGGGTTATAATGAATCACTGGAGACAATAGGAGGGCTTTTTGTGCTTTTAAAAAGAGTTTAAGTAGGAAGTGCACTTTGCGCTCATGCTAAATAAAACTTCTTTAAAGGATGTGTGAAGTTGTGCAAAACCAGGTGGTATCCAAATGGGACCAAGAAATGGCAAATGGCACACCATTTTGAGCACATCCCTTTAAAAGCCGTATTCCCTGAGGTCTGCTCCAGAGACCACTGATACAGGAAGCTCGACTGTTGCTTTTGTCGGTGCCAGGAGTGAAACTTGAGCATAAGCTTTATGCACTTGCATCAAATGTGCTGAACCCAGTCCTGGCAGACTTATGAGCTTTTGTATGTGACTGGAGAACAGATCGAAGCTGCCACTAAAACTCTGGAGTACAAAAGGCCGTTACTTATCAGTCCGGTCCTCGTTCTTGTATGAGGTTTGTGCTGAGAGAGCGGAGATAAGAAAGGGCTGGAATACTCAGCTGCTAAAATCTGAATGTGTTTGCTGGTGTCACAAGACGGGGCATCTGGTTTGATGTGTTATTCTCTCTCTTCCCTCTGTTTCTTCTTTCAACATACTGAAATATTTTCCTGTTGTTCCCCCACGTCAGAAATCTCGGCGAGCTGATTGACAGGTTTGTGGCTGACTTCAAGGCTCAAGGTCCCCCCAAGCCCAACGTGGACGAAGGAGGGGCCGTCCTGCCCAGCTGTGCCGACCTCTTCGTGTACTACAAGAAGTGCATGGTGCAGTGCTCCCAGCTCAGCACAGGCGAGCCCATGATAGCCCTGACCACCATATTCCAGAAGTACCTTCGGGAATATGCCTGGAAAATTCTGTCTGGAAACCTGCCCAAGTGAGTTTTGCTTCCCAAACACTGCAGCACCGTCTGGTGAGACATTCCATTGAGGAGCAGATGCTTTGTAGAGATAATTAGTAAATAGATACTCGTGAACACTTACGTTTCAGTGTCAAAGAAACCACATAGCAGCAACGTGACTTACGTTCGCTTCACGATTTTCTCACAAGTTTGGTTTGTTGCACTGAGAAACAGAAAGAGAACAAATAGACAGTTACGGCGTTGTTTTTCTTTTAAGGGCCCCTGGAGAGTAGCTTATTTGGCTTTGATTAGCAATCAGATTTACAGTTTCTTGAAGTCCTTTTTGAAATGCCAGCCCAAGTCTCTTCAGAGAGGTCTGGCTTTCAGAATTGCACTTACCCTGTTACTTGGGTAACAAATTTATGCTATGATTTTTAGCTGCCTCAGCTCAACGTTATACATATATTAATTTGTAATGAAGGTGATTTATTTGTGTCATGCTGAAGTGCTTACCTGTAACTCCCACTGTTCTTGTAACATGTATGTATGAATAAAATATGTAGATGTAAATCCAGTGAAAATAAAGGAAAGCATTATGAGTTTACACCAATATGGATAAATGTGCAGACTAAAGGAGCTCCTTGAGGTATGCCAACCTCAACTACAAATAATTTTGTATGCTATTTACCATCTACAGTTTGTTTCCCTTGTAAATCTGGGAGCAGCTGAATGAATTTCTGAAAACAGTGAAATCTTTTACAAATGGAAGAGGAGAGAGTTACATTTAGACAAGTGGAAAGATAAATTTAATGTGCATTCTCCATCGGACCTCAGCTGCATTCTTTATACGCATTTTTTTGTGTGCTCCATTTTTGCTGTCCAAGATAAATATCACTGTCCTATTTTTTTAATGGATTTGGATTATAAAGAGTTGAGAAGTAGGGAATTTCCTGACTTTAAACTGTTCTGAGTCTTTCTTTGTTGATACACAGCTGTTAATCACCGGAAGACGGTGGAAAGAAGCCGCATCTTCTGTAATTTACTGTGTTGACATCATCAGTTTTTAAAACAGACTACCAAAGTTTCAAATGCATGCTGACGTCTCTTTAGTACTGAGATGATAAATATGCCAAACTACCTGATAGTTACTGAGATTTTTCTGTAATCTTTAATTAGATTTTGAGTAACTGGCAGTGGAGGTGAAGCTAGCTGGAGAAAACCGTATTCCACTTGCATCCTAATCTACCATGTTGTGATTGAGAGAGTTGTTCTTTGCCTCAAGACTTGATACAAAGTTCTGTTTGTCTTTCTAAAAGATATTCCTTAACCAAAATAGCAGTTTTGAGTTTGATGTAGAGTGACACTGACCTGTGTTGCATAGAACATTGGACTTTGTGGTTATAAGGGCTTTTTATGGCATTGAAATGTAGTAGTAATTTTGCAGTGTGTGTGTCTGTACACCTGAAAACCTTACAGGTTTTGTCTTTTTTTTTTTCCAGGACAACTAGCAGCAGTGGTGGGCTCACCATCACTAGTTTGCTGAAAGAAAAGGAAGGCTCTGAAGTGGCTAAATTTACTTTAGAAGAACTCTGCCTCATTTGCAGCATCCTGAGTACTGCAGAGTACTGCTTGGCGACCACCCAGCAGGTGAGCTTTCCTCTGCCACACCACTGGGATGGCACCCACCAGCAGCCCCTCTCTGTCACGAGATGCTGTGCTGCTCCCTCTTCAGGGATAGGCTGCTGTGGAGACTGGAAGAGTCAGGAGTACTAAAATATCCATAGTAGTGTCTGCTCCGCATAGCATCCTGTTGATTATTGAGCTCTACATTATTAAATCTATGTTTCAAAGAAAGGAAAGTATTGATTTTGCTGTTTCTACCTGAGAAAAGCCATTTGCTTGTAATCCTGCTTTGCAGCATCAGTTTTAGATTCAATCCTTTTACACTTGTCACATAATTTGTTTTGGATTGAGGACCAAATTGTGGGAGTGTTTTTGTTTATTTGTTTTGTGGTTTTTTTTTTGAAGACTCTTCTCTTATTTCATGGTCTCCCTTTTATAAAAACAAGGAAAACTAATTCAAAACAGGTTAGGGGAAATGCTTTTATGAAATATTGGGGCAAGGTGAAGTGAGGAGAGAAGGTGTTTATGCTGATGTGCTTTGCAGCCACAGTGCTTGTTACATTCAGGTGCTTTCAAAATGCCATAAGGTGGTAGATGAGCTGTGATGTTTGGCCGTATCAAGGCCTCTCCACCACTAGAACTGGCAAACCTCCTCCTCGGCAGTTTGGGCACAGGCAGGGTGTTGAAAAACATCATCATAATGTTGAAAAACATTAGCAGGACAAGTGCCATGATGTTGAACTAGTACATTAGCGTGTCATACTAGAGTTACATGTATGACCTTGGAGTTTACTTCTTTGAGGACGCAGTGCCACCTTAGGCCATCCTGGCAGATCAATATGGCTAGGGTGTCCAACAAGGACAGATTTCCATTGTTGACTGAGTGAGTTTTGGATGTAGTCTGGGCAGAGATTAGGTTTTAAGAAGCTGACTTTTCCAGGGCATAAGTTTTCAAGAATGGGCATTTCAAGTAAGAAATCTGATCTTTGTTGTTTGTTTTGTTTCCTAACAGTTGGAAGAGAAACTCAAAGAAAAAGTGGATGCAAGTCTAGTGGAGAGAATCAACCTGTCGGGAGAGGTGGAGACTTTCAGCTTGTATGTTCAGCAGATGCATCCTCCTAGAGTATATCAAACATCCTTGTTTGTCAGCCAGATGGTGCTGGAGTAATACAAGCCCAAGATCTCGGTGTCACAGGACCCACCCAGATACACAGCTTAGGCATAGGCATTTCCCTGGTGAAGGAATGGTCATCCTTTGGCTAGTTCAACAGCAGCAGTAGTACAGACTTCAGATGTAGTTGTTCCCCATCGTCCTAGCCAAAGGATCAAGAGCACTGGGAAGAGGAAAGGAAATAGCGAGTTTCTATTTGAAACATCATTTGCATCTTGGCAGCTCTGTGAGGTGGCTGTTGCATTTCAAGAAAGGAAGCTATTTCAGTGCATTCCTTCCTGCTTTAACTTCCCACTGTTAATCAGCAGCCTTGTCAGTATGATCAAACCCCATTTCAGATGACATAAAAGACTAATCCAATCTTATATTTGAGGATTATAATTGAGAGAAGATTATCATTCATTAAAATAACTTTTCATGTAACGATGCTAAAAATATTCCCCTCTAACATCTTCTTCTCTCCACTGCTGACAAACAGATTGAATATTTTTTGAGACAAGGAAACAGAGGAAAAAAAAAAATTGTTTTGCCTCACATCAAACAAAAGAAAACCTTGACAAAGCTGGGAGAATAATCCCTAACACCAACTCTCCTTCTCCCTAAAACTAAGATTCAGCCCAAATAGCAGTAAGATTTTTTTTTTTTTCCAGAATACTTCCTTCCTGTGATTCCTTCTCTCTTTTCTCCAGTGAGCAGGATCCCACAGAATCCCCATCCAGGTTTTTTATATGGTCTCAGGCTCTGTTCCATGCTGCAGAGAATCCCTTCCCTTTAGATGTTTCTCAGACCTATTTAGGAGAGAATCCTTGACCAAAAGCTAGGGTTGCCATGTCCACTAAGCCAAAGCAAGTAAGGTAGCTGAGGAGTAGAAATAAAATATGCCATATGATGAGATTTTCTTAACATGGACAAGTCAAGGGTGAGTTTTGTGTTTTCTCATGACCTGTCTGGCAGGAGCCAGCTACCTTGAGTCGCTGCTCAGTTTCACGGTGGCTGCCTCACGAGGTGGCTGGTCGTAGGCAGCCAATATGACATGTTTTGAAAAATGTTTAAATGTATAGTTCACATTTGCTGGTTTGGGCAGCTTTAAAGTTACACTGACAGCCTGATGTATCTTCTAACAAAGGCTTTTTAATTGGCTTTCAGTCTGCTCCAGTACAGCGCTTTGTCCAGTCTTCTGTCAGTGTAAGTCATAGCTATAAACCTCTCTAGTGTTTGCTCATTCAGCATCAAACAAGTTGTTTCTTCGGGAATTTGATGTCTTGTTAGACACGGTCATAAAGAAAATGGTAAAACATTGCTGCTAGCACACCCTGGAAAGTGTTTTTTCCTTTGCAGAAAGGAGAGTACCCAACCACCCCAAATGCGTATAAAGTGATCAACTTGGAGGGTTTTACTCCTGGGTGGCTAAGTATTTTCTTTAGGAAATGTAGGAAAGATAATGAGCTCTTTTTGAAGCTCAACAGAAGGAAAATTATTGTTGTGTAAACCCAGAAATTAATTATTCCCACCCCCCTGCCCTATTGATCTGTTGTGAGATTACAGGCAGCATTCAGAGACCCATTGAAGGCCTGAAGTGTTGAACTTACTATAGGAAGAACTTACTATACTAGAACTATACTGCTCATTTATGGCCTCGTCTTCCCAGTTTATTGGCTTCTGTGTATTTATTGGGGTTGTATGAGGATTTATTAACTACTGCTGAAGTACTGTTACGTGCTGCCTGGGGCAAAGTTTTGAAGTGGCTTCTAGCAGAACCAGGATCCAAGCCCTCTTGGCGTGTCGCGATGCTTCGTGTTTGCAACACCCTTCTCGCTGCACCATTGCCCCTCTACAGCAGGTATTTATTTTGAAGTGTAGGCAAATAGGTTTCTCTCCCTGTTTGCAATCTCTTGCATTTTAGGCGAGAGCCTGTACTAGGTGACCCAGCTTCGGAGAGACTCCTGACGTGCGGAGACTAGAGATGAAGTCTCTTTCCTTCTGCTGAGAGGGTTGTGGTTTATTTTGGTGCTGAACTACTTTTTCCTACAAGTCACTGACAGCAGGCGCCCTGCGGGAGTCAGCTGTGCCCAAGAGACCTTTTTTTCAGTCCAGCTCCCTTGGCATTGTTTTAGCTGGTGGAATCCCCCAAGGGAGTAAATCCTGCAGTGCCCAGCAGATGCAGAGGCACCAGCAGAAACAGTCACAGGCTCTTTTTTATCCCAATGCAAGTTTCAGATCATGTAACTGGAAGCCAGTAGTCGCTTCATCTCCCATACTGATTTTTCCAACTAATTTTGGATGAGTTTACCTGTATAAACAAATTAATTGCTCTGAAGGAGTAGTCTTTTACTTGGTATCCTGTCTCAGTCTTTTTGTGCTAGAGCTCTAGGAAGGGGAACAGACAACTTCTGTGGGTTGTGGTGAAGAACACCACCCAGATCCCAGCAGCAGAATTAAGAGTGGGTGATACCATATCTTGATGACGAAGTGGACACTTGAAAATATTTTGAACAGTGAACTCCATAGTAGTACCCAGAACTTCACAAAGATGACGAGGGGGACGAAAGTTGGTTTGAGGAAGCACTGGTCAGATTTCTTACAGATCTACAATTCCCATCTGTTCTACCACCGTTAAGAAAAAGCGAAAGTAAAATCCAGCTCTTACATATATAATCCTGAAGTTGTAAACAGGCATCTGTGGCAGATTAAAGTTTACACTGTTTTTAAAAACTGTACTTACTTAGTGAAACACGTTCACTTACTACTTCCAGCAGAAGTTGTCTGTAATGCGAGTACAGGGTTATGTGCCCTTGAGGGTGGTCCGAGTTGCTGCAGACAATGGGTTTTGGCTGTTGTTTTAGGATCAGTTGCA
The DNA here is from genome assembly GCF_009769465.1 of Tauraco erythrolophus. Taxonomy (NCBI): domain Eukaryota; kingdom Metazoa; phylum Chordata; class Aves; order Musophagiformes; family Musophagidae; genus Tauraco; species Tauraco erythrolophus. The sequence goes on along the minus strand of NC_141485.1, from coordinate 3,997,209 downwards.
CCTTTATGCACATTGTAACATGGTGGCATCAAATATGTCTCTAAGCAATATCATGCTGTTTACAAAAAAAAAAAAGGGAGGAAGGGAAATGTGTTTGACTAGTGTGTCCTTTAGTCTGGTGTATGTCTCTGAGAAATTCAAACAATGGATGGCGGCAATCCTAGACATACTGTAAATAAGACATCTGCCATGATCTTCTCAAATAGGAGACACGTTCAGAACTCATACAGACGTACTTTTTAAAACCCTCTTTGCAAGTTTCTGTGAGTAGTGGAATATTGACTGTAAGTGGGGAGATGATAAACTGTTAGTTTTATGCAGACTGGATTAAATTCGAAGCTGAATCCTGGTCTGGGCTTGGTTCTCGGGGGTTTCTCCCCTTCCTGATGCAAAGGTGGAGCTTATCCCATCTGACACTTTTGATCTCTAGCCCCTTCTATGTGTCAAAACAGAGAAAGGTCAACTATAAAAATGTCCTCTCTATGCTAAAGCCCACTGTAGCTCCCTTTGAACAGTGTGCAGAACTTCCCAGCTTCTTTTCAGGACAAGTTTCAGCCGTGTGTATTCACAGCATAATGCTACTGTCAGCTGGTAGATGATTTTCCTCCTTTCACAGTCAAATAAGCCAGTTCTGGCACTGTGTTGCTGAGTACTACTCTAAAATTTGAGCTTGATTTTTTTTTTTTTTTTTTCAGTGTGATCTCCAACAGCATACAGCTGTTAGTGCAGGACCTGGATGCAGCCTGTGACCCTGCCCTAACTGCTATGAGCAAGGTAGGGGATGGATTTGTTTTGGAAGGAGGTAGCCTTAAGATCTATGTGGAGTTCTTGTTTGCTTTGATTGCTTGATTTCAGTATTGGCATATCCTTTTATGCTGCCTTGAGACTTGGCCATATATTGATTCCTTCTTGCTTCTTAGAGCAGCCGTTACTGTAGTTGTAAATACATCCTTCACTCCAAAAACTCCGATCATTCAGATTAGAGCTTTCGTTCTTTTACACCACACTAAAACACACGGATAATAAAATACTTTCTGTAAGTATCTAAGGCTTTCTCTTCCCCCTCCTAATGCCAGTAAGAGCCTTTAAAATTGGGAAAACTTTTGTTAGCATGAAATTTCAAATATAGATGATTGTTTGCTGTCCTCTTTGTGTTCTTTGACAAGATGTTTTACTAGCCTGCTTGTTTGTGGCCGTTAAATGGATGTACTCAAAGGGTAATAAGGAATTGAGACTGAGTCCTGTTGCTTCTGTGATCCTCTCAAGGACATATGGAGCCATTCCTAGAGAGGCCCATGTGATTAGTGCTTAAGGATTTTGTTGCTGTTACGCTTCTGGCTTTTATACGTTTGAAATGCAGAGCTGTGTTTTCTTGCCAAAGTATTGTGAAAACCCAGACTGCTTTAGACAGAGGTGAAGACAACAAAAGTGGATTGAACTATATTTTTAATTAGAAATATTAAACAGAGATCTCCGTTTTTTTTGTGGGATCAACACACTGTCTCGCTGCCATGAATTTTAATAGCTTTCTGCTTTATGATGTATTCCAGCTGTAACTAGCCCCGCCACCCCCAGCTAATATTTGAAGTGGAATGCAGCTGGTAATAGAGCTTGTACATGTTCCAAATGAAGAAAGGATTTTTTTTCTTTTCACAGTGAAATAACACCATTAGGAAGGGCTCTACACTTCAGGTGTTATGTGTGTGCCATGACAGCTCCTTAGATCTCCTCCTGAACCTACGTAGCGTAGTAGTATTTGACTCACTTAGCTCTAACTGTTTATACCCAAGTAAACCACAACCTTGGGGAAGCAGCAGCTGGTAGGCCATTTATTTGTGTCTTTGGAACACTGGTAAAATGCAGCACATGTGATGGGACTGATGATATATAAACAAGTTAAGTGTTATGATGTTAGCTAAATAAATACTTGTCACTTGTGCACACATTCCACTATTTGCATCAGACAGAGTCGCTTTTATGTGATTTTTTACTAGACCTGGGTTTGGTGCAAGAGTAATTTTTCCCTTCACCATCCTTCTTCCTTTCCTTCAGGGCTGGGTTATTACTCTGACAGTTGAATAAGAAATGTGTATAATTATTTAAATGCAGAGTTAGTATTTGGATGTGTAAAATTTCAGTCTTTATTAACGGAGTAAAAACTGTGTGCCTGATCCATTCCAGTTTTCCTGTACTGGGAAGGCATGTCTGTCTCAAGACTCCCTACTCCATTAGGGCTCTTCCTTTGTTTAACTTCTTTTCATTTACTTCACTGTGGTGTTCTCCAAGATTCGACATTCCTGGTCCTTTGTTGGAGTCTGACTTTTTTTTTTTCTTGCAAAAATGTTCGGTAACTATAGAGGTAAATTTAAGAAATACTTAAACCTCTAAATCCACTTTGGCTTTGGGCCACTTTGAGAGATTTAACACAGAAAATGGCATCGTGAATATTGCTTTCAGCTGGGAAAAGTGCTGAGTTTCCCTGATTCTTTACCTTGTGTGTTCTGGAAGAAATGGTAAATGACAAGGAGGCCCCATATTACAAAACTTGTAGGTGATAATCTTTACTCAAACTTTACAGCAGGTGTAGAACGATTAAACACGACTATAGGACGGGGAGCTGGGATGTGCAGTGGGGAAGGAATTTGCTCTAAACCCCTGTTATCATATTCTGGATAACAAAGTACTGTGAATGTGTTGTACTGATCTGTAGCAGGCGTTTACATTGCCTGATGTGCTTTATTTTTAATTGTTGGGATGAGGGAACTGCTAATCTGCATGGGATATTTTTGCCCCAGTTAAATTTATGAATCGCACTGGAGAAGGTTTGATTGACTTGCTGAATTAAGCATCGATTTCTATGTAAAACTGTGCTCGTAAGTGGGGCTGGGGGACATTTTAGTGACTCACGTCAACTGCTTGCTGTTTTTTTTACGTTTTGCTAAAACCTTTTGGCACAGCTGCAGTTTCCTACTTCCCTGCAACTGAGTGGACAACAGCAAGCATTTAAACACGGAGCTCTAATAATCTCTCCAGTACGTACAAGGAAAGCCCCAAGAGCAGAGCGATCAAAGCTGCCAGCTGCTAATTAAAAGTCAACATGAGCGCGTTTTAGCCAGCACGCAAGATGCAGCACGCAACAGTGCAAACCACAACTCGTGTCAGGAAGCAGCGGAGGCAGTTTCAAAGGCAGCGATTTCGGCTGCCTGCAGCACCCACTGGCTTTCCTTCCCCTCCCACCTCTTCCTGCATGAGCGACGCAAGGTCAAGGGAGAAGGTGCTGGCCTGGCAGTTGCAGATGCTCCCGGTGTCCAGTCCGGAGCCTGTAACGATAATCCGGCAGTGGGATGTGCTGAGCATGGGGACACTTGGAGACTGGTTCATCCCCCATTAAACCACAAAGCCACCCCTTTTGCTGGAGACCTGTGTCAGTGCTGGACATGGAGGAGAGATCTGGTGGTTCCTGGTTTGGTGGCCCTGCCACCCCATTCCCAGCTCCCTGGGGACACAAGGACTTATGGAGACCCACAGCTGGGCAAACCCAGGAGCGCTCTCGAGCCCCCGCTGTACCCAGAAGGCAGCGTGTCCCTTGTTAGGTACCGAATTACCCCGGTTTAGCTTGGGGTTTCTCTCCTCTCCTCTTCTTTTCAAGAAAATGCCCTAAAATCTTGAGGGTCATGTCATTTTTTTGTTGTAAAAGCCATCTCTGAAGGTAGCACCAGATCTTCAAACCCAGGTCCTGCCCTGGCAGGCGGCGGTGTCGCCCCGCGTCCCTGCGGCGTGCAGGTGCCTTTCGGCTGCTGCCGGGGCACCCCGTGCACCGGGCTGCTGCCTTTGGCCGGCGAGCGCGAGGCCACGCCGCTCCTGTTCTGCGGGCTCGTTTTCAGCTTGTGGATGTCAACTATGTGGATATCCCAAGAAAAACATAGGACAAGGGAAAAAGAGGAATAAATTTAAAATGACAGGAACAAAGCTTTACCAGAAGAGTTGGGCTCATATTTCTTTTGATGACTTTTCAGTATGTGTACTATGTCTTTCATTGCAGCTACTGGGTTTTTTTTTTGGGTGAAACAACACCCACACACACACAAAGGGCTATTTTTACTGTTCATGCTTTAAAGGTTCGGTTGTAAAGTATTGCTTTTGGAATGAAGACCAACAAAATGAAAAAGCTACTGTTTTATTGTTGTTGCAATAATTCAACTCAGCAGTCCCTTCCCACTTTCTGGCTGTTCCCACTACATGGGGATGGTCTGTTGGTTGAGGATGGCTGTCTGTTGAGAAGGGCCAGCGCTGGGAATGTGTGAGTCTGTCACAGAGATGGGCACCAAGTATTTCCATCGAATATGACAAGTGCTGCTAAGAGTAGAAAAGCAGTTCTCTTGCACAATCTTCCAAATGAAAGTAAGATGAAATTAAAACCTGAAGAGCAGGTGATGACAGAAATACTCTGTGATGTGGGAGGAGCAGTTGGGGTTTTGTTTGGTTGGTTTAAATAAAGACAACTTTTGCAGGACACGTGTAGACTCTCTCAGACACTGTGGTTTTGCAAAGAATTTGGCTTCTCTTGCCCATTGAGTCACTTCGGCTGCATGTTGTTTGGGTGGAATTGAATCAGCTGGGTTGCAGGGGACAAAGTAGCTGTAATTAAATGAAAACCAGGAATAAAACTTTACATGCAAAATCCAGAATTTGAGAAAACAAGTCTGAGGACAAACACCCCCTCAAAAGAAAAAGCTCATCTTCTACCTGTGCCCAGTTTCCTCTCCTGATTTCATATGTGTTTTCTTCTTGTTCCTCATGCTAGAGAAGAAACAGCATCTCCAAACAGTTAGTTGGAACACATTGCAGAGTGCGTAGTCTCGGAACAGTAGCAGAGCTAAGAGCACTTTTCTGGATGCTCGTGTTCCTCAGTGAGACTTCATTATATACACGGATACTTGGCCAGGCCTTACCCAATTACCTCCTTTTTTTTTTTTCCTGCATGACTTACACTGCGTGCTCCCTGCGTACTGCCAATAAGGCTCGGAGGAAGTCGAGTCGCACATCTGGCTTGCAGGGGCTATTCTGTTGCATTTCTGCTGACAGCAAATGAAAACAAAATGGGAGGTTGAGTAACTCTTCTTGTTGTGAATGTTTTTACGTGTGTTTGGGATGGGCTGAAGTTGGCATCCCAGCCCGTACGCCAGGAGTGTTTTCAGTGTGAGCTACGCTGGTGTGGAGTGCTTTGGATTTTAAGACTATTTCTACCTCTTCCATCTATCTGTCATCAGTCTCACCAGTATTAAAGCCTTGGCTGCCATACAGGAATCCAGGCTTTGCAAGCTTGCAGATATTTTCTCAAATGCCTGTAATCAGGATTTATATGGGCACTTCATCCCGGCAAACTGGAAACCATTAAATATCAAGGCAGCCTGACGTGCTCCAAAAGCCTGTTTAATCGTAGTGGTCCCCATTTGTGTAGATTACTGGTCACAGTCGCTCTCTGCTCTGGTGCAAAAAGGGCCATTCTGGGTTTTCTTTGTATCTTGTTGTGGAAGAATTTTGCACAATCAGTACAGTGACGAAGAACATGACCTTGATGGTGAATTGCAGAGGCAGTCGCTTGATGATTCCCTAGAGATCTTTTGGCAGGAAGTTTGTACAGTTTTCCTTACCTATTGCGTGGATCTTAATGAATTAAACAGTCTTTTTGGTTGTTTTTTCCCTTTTGTGCAGATGCAGTGGCAGAACGTGGAACACGTTGGTGACCAGAGTCCTTATGTCACCTCAGTGATTCTCCACATTAAACAGAACGTCCCCATCATCCGCGACAACCTGGCCTCCACGAGAAAGTATTTCACTCAGTTCTGTATAAAATTTGCAAAGTAAGTTACCAACGTGGCACAGAGTTTATCGGGGTCTCAGTAATCCTTTTGTACGTGATAATCTATTTGCCTTCTAGTGTGCGGCATCAGTGGCTGTTAGTGTCTGGGTAGAGACTTTCTCCATCCAAGGAGAGCCCAGAGAGAGGTGAGATATGGCAGCAAACACCAGCAGCTACTGGCAAGGTTAAAAGATCCTGGAATTTCTTGCCTCAAGCTTCCTACTGAGGCAGATTTTCTCAGATGTGTGTATTGATTGGTTCCCCTTTGTGTGCCTAAACCACCCCATAAAATACTGTGATGATCACTGCCCACTGTTTGCCGAGTACAGAAGGTTTTGGGTTGGACATCTTAAAAAGGCTTTGAATGTCTGAATATAGACACGACTCTTGCTATAGGAACCTGCTTTCCTTCCAGTGATAAAGAGGATGTGGTGCTTCCAGGTACAGAGAAATTTGGTACATCGTTTGCCTCAAAATAACTTTTATAATAACTATAGCACTGTGAGGAGGGCATGTGTGATGATGGTATTCTACCTTCAGAGTCTAAAAGCTGCTTTTCTGTGCAAAAATTGTTCAGTAAAGACGGGAAATATACATTCAGATTTTAGGGAATATTTGGGCGTCTTCCTGGCAAGTCAGTTGAGCAGCATGAAAGAACTGGAAGATGGGACAGAAGTTCCCCTTGCCTCTGGATTCAGGGTTGAGGGTGCAGGTCTCCATCATCTCTTGGACATCCAAACTTTAAAGCTATTTGTCTGAAACAAAAATTCAGTTCTTTGGGAAGATACTTTGAACTCTTCCCTGCTTGCCTGTGGCCAGCTGAGCTTTGCATGCCAATGCCCCAAGAAAAAATCTCAGGAGGACTTTGCCAGTTGTAGCTGCTGCTTTTGTTGTCGCATGTGACTGTGCTGGTAGACCTGGGAGCAGTACTGTGCATATCATGTGTCACTCTAAAATACCTTAACGTTTCATTCATCTCTAATAAGCTAATAGTCCTGAAATAAACTGTATGGCCTGGCAGTTACTGTGTGGGTTTGAGACTGGAGCTTCAGCCCCTGCTTCAGCAAGGAAAGATGCAGCAGGCTCTCCTGAGAACCGTTCGCTTTCACAGCAGGGAGGCTGGCCTGACAGTTTCCTTCCCCCTTTCTATCTCAGGGTACTCATTAGTTTGCATTAAGGAACAGTTACTGATAAATCGTATTATGACGTTGCCCATAATCACTGTTTGAAATGCTGTCTCAGTGAAAATTTATTGCACTTAAGCCTTCTATGTGGTTACGCTTGAATTTTATGTTGCTAACAGGGTGATAAATAAAACCCCCATTTACTCAGCTGTTCACAGCACACTCTTAATACCTCAGCTTAGTTGCCTCCCTTTTAACTTTATTGCTAAGCACGTACCAGGTAAACTCCAGATAAAATACCCAGCTCTCACATTTGAGAAAAGTTCACGTCTAAGCTGAGTGCCTTCATCACAGCTCGTTCCATGGAGGAGCACAGAAACCTGCAAAACTGCCACTCCGCTTCAAAACCTTTTTAATACATCTATGGTTCTGATCTACAGCACGTTTAAAGTGGGACACAGTCCTGAATTCACTGCGGTGTGGATCAGGTGTAGAGGTGAAAATTTGGTTCCTGACGATTGTTTTTGCCAGATCATACTTGGAATCCTTCTGCATAACTTGGTTTTAAGGAGAACTAGACCAGTGGTGAGGGTGGACTCACCTACTTAAAATGCTTATGACTTTTTAATGCATACAAACATTTGTATTTTTGAAGCTTTTAATTCTTAAGGAATATGCTGGCCTGCCCAATATAAATACTTTACCTTTTGTGTGCTCTGCAACGCTGAAAATCCTTTTAATAGGCGTTGTGTTTCTCCCTATGTTAATGCCTGTATCTTTTTGTACTGCCAGCCCCTTCCATCAGCTCTAATGGATTGTAGAAAGTGCTAGTGTTGAGTTACAGGACCACAGGGGAGAAGGCATCTAAAGTCACTAAATTTAAAACTGAGGGATCTAAGCCAAGTCTGGAAGAAGAAAAATGGCCATCAGAAATTGCATCAATCCTCTAACCTAATTTGTCATTTTTGCTTTGTTTTGACCGATATGCAACCCTCACTCCCTTGAAATGGTGAGAAGCAGCCAGCTTTCCAGGAGGCACTCGCAGGCAGGGCAAGAGGCTCTGTTCTCACTGCACCTCGGTCCTTATCCTTTGAAATCAAAAACCCGTGGAAAAAAAACAACAAAACAAAACGGTGAAGCTGTGGCTGCTATGCCGGCATGTGTTTGGGAAGTCTGTGACCTGACCTCGATGAGGAAGAGATTAGAACCAAGAGACAGGAAAAACAAACAGCTCTCTCCCTCGCCAGGAAAGCGGCTCGTCCATCACCAACAGCCAAGCGTGGTGGGTGACTGCAGTAGGCGTCCTCCCAGTCGCTCCAGCCTTTGCATTGTGCTTTTAGTGAGAGGAGTGTGGAAGAAGATCGTGATGAGGCTCCAGGAGGTTTCGAAGCAGCGGGCTGAGCTGAGGCTGGGTGAGCCTGCAAGGGCCGGTCACTGCCTCGGAGGGTGGCGTAAAGCAAAACCCTTCTCAGCTGCAGTGACTCAGTGACACCGGGATGATGTCCTGTAGTGGCTCATCTCCCGTCAGACAGACAGGCTGTGGTTGCATCTCTGCCTGCCTTGCTTAGCAAAGCGTTGTGTTTGATGCATCATCAGTGCAGGGGATTAGGAAAACACAGGCTTTGGCAGAGCCACTCCCGTTAGATGGGAGCCTCTCAGAGCATAGAATCATAGAATGGTTTGGGTTGGAAGGGACCTTAAAGATCATCTAGTTCCAACCCCCCTGCCATGGGCAGGGAAACCCTCCACTACACCAGGTGCTAGGGTCTCTCTGCTTTAGGTTCCTGATCTGTCTTGCACTGCTTTACGATTACACTGGGGAGTTGTCTGCTTCCATGGAGGGTTTGCTGGATTCAGTTTTATAATCGAAACTGTAAATGAATTCTGGCATCCGGTTCAGCTCTGTGGATGTGCAGGGAGTGGAGGCATTTAGAGTACAAACCGCGTGCAGAGCGTTGCCATTGAACACGCACGTATTATTCGCATCAGGATTGCCTGCTGGATGCTAAGAGAGCCAAGCATCGAGTCCAGCCTAGGCAAGAGACTCAAGCAAATTTCTCAGTTAAGTGCAACTGCTCTTGATGATCTCTGCTAGTCCAGAAAGAAAAAAAGAAAAAGAAAAGGAAAAAATACCAGAGCAGCATTTGGATCTTATGGTTTTGTCCTGTCTGTCCTGCTGGAGTTGAGAAGCTGTTTCTAATAAGGCAGCGTGAAATAACAGGCATGTGGGGATGGAAAGTCTCCTTACCCTTCTGCATTGATTGTGGGTGGCCATCCTAAGGGGCCTGGGAATTATTTCATGCAAGACAGAATGCTGTCTATGGGAGACCATGTGGTTATATAGAGAAGATGATTTTAAAAAAAGGAGAGGGGGGGTCCTTTGGCTGCCGGTCTGCCACCCTGCAGAAAGACAGGCTCGCCCTGTTTCTCATACACAACATGAGCAATAGCTCCGTGCCTGACCTTACCAGAGGGAGGGAGAGTTGGACCTACATGCAAGATCAAAGGTACGATTAATCTCATGTGCTCTTCTGCTTGTAGCAAGCTGCTGCATCCAGAGCTGCTACCGATTGATCATTTTATAAGGATCACCTAAGCTCCAGCTGCGCTTGGCACTCTCTAATTGCCCTCTGGGAATTAGTTATACAGCTGAAAAATGGACCTCTAAAACAGATAAGTTACATCTCTGCTGTAATGCTTTCGTGCAGGAGGAGACAGGGCTTGTTTTCCTTCTCTTACTTATATTTTGTTGCCAAGGTTGTTTCTGTGGTGGCCAAATTCAAAGCTGTTTGGGGCAGCCCAGTAGCTGGTTCTCAACAGCAGTTTGAAATTGTTCTCCTTGACGCCTCTCCAGGAAAAGATGATTCACTGACAGAGGTCGTGGCTGTGTCTGAGGGAAGGGGAAGGGAAGGAACCTTCGCTTGGAAGGGCTCTTCCTTGAACCAGTTCTTTCGATTTGCTCAGCAGTTTGGCATGCTCTGTGCCTGAGTTACGCTTCTGTCATTCTTCCATGAGAAAGGGCAAAAAATAAGTGTCCCAGCTTGGAAAACAGGTGGCAGGACAAACGAGATGCTGTCCATGCTCCTTGCTTTGTGGGAAGGAAACAAATAGCTTGACAGATGCAAGGGAGAAACCACGGTGAATTTAGATCATCACCATAAACGGCACCTCATTCAAAAGAACAGAAAACAGACCAACTTATGTGAACTTAGGACAGAGCCATGAAAATCTAAGACCTGCCACCAGGTCATGGACAAGGTCCTGGAAACGTGAGCTCCATCGGCATTCAGCTGAAGGTGGCCGTGTGAAGGAAGCAGAGTACGGTAGAGAACGAGGCAGCTAAAGGAAGACAAGAGTGAGTAGTGTGGTCCTGACAGATGGAGTTCGTGTTGCTGTCGCTGACCCCTCTCCTTGCATTCAGTCCTGAGTTTTGCCAGTGCTGCATCTTGGTATAGTAGGTGGGGCAGGAGCATCCCTTGCAGGTGCTCAGCCAGCGCTTCTGCTAGAAGGGAGCATCTGCTGCTCCACCGAAGAATGAAACTTCTACAAAGCCTAAAATCCACATGCAAAAAGCCAAAACCAAAGCTGATGCTCTTGAGTACAATGTCTAAGGTGACAAATATTGAGCTTCCATCCTTGCCAAATTTTTCCCAGTTGAGTATATGTACCTCAGTCATTTTTCTGAGTCTGAAGTCCATGTTAGTAAAATAGAGTAATGGTGTTTTCCTTTTCACAAAACTTTTTCTTTTCTTGATTGTGTTGGCCAGAAGCTTTCTGGAAGAGTGCCTTTTTGTGTGAATGTCCAGGGCCCAGCAGACCTCCAGCCTTGGCTGGACCTCAAGTTCAGTGTGTAATATGCATGATATGGAATTACTAGTATGTAGTAAAATGTAGATTCTGGAGGTACTTCCACTCCATGAGCAGCTATGCTAATCCTGTTGTGTTGCTGGGTTTAGTATGTACGATACTTTGTTTGCTTGTCCTTGGCCTTACACTATAATACTTCACATATAGCTTGTAGCAAGTTATTTACATAGAGTATATGTGCAACTTCTTAATTAACTTTGAGATCAGCATGGATTAAAACAAAAGAATTGTACTTAGGGTTGCTTTGTTATTTAGCGTACTTAATGTGCCTGGGAGTCAGCTTGAGGACAAGGCACTTACGGTGTCTTTGTGGGAAGCCATCCCGGTTTGCATGCTTTGTTACCACAGCAGACTTGTATGACTCCAAATCCTGACATGTAATTGTGTCGTTTTCTCTCTCTTCTTTGCAGCTCCTTCATTCCCAAGTTCATTAACCATCTCTTCAAGTGCAAACCTATTAGCATGGTGGGCGCGGAACAGGTAAGAAAAAGTAGTTGCATTGGCTGTAATGTTTTATGACTTTTGGGTCAAGAAGTCGAGGCAGTTTTTGTTAAAAAGGGGCAGAGAGATGAATTACTTGTCCTGACCTCTGGTGCAGCTGAGGTGACAGGGATACGCTCTGGTACAGGGCAGTGTGGAAGCAGGTTTATAGTGATCCTTTGGCAATTGAACCTGTCCTGGGAGAGAGGTCCTGGGCACCTTCCCAAGCAGTTTACCAATCAAAGTAACAATAGCACAGGGACAACAAACCTCTTGTACACTTCTTTAAAGTGTCATGATGAGATTGTCTTCATTGTGCTCACACAAAGGAAAAGATAGTTGTTTGTGGCACAAACTACTGCAAGAAGCTCCCGTGCCCATCTCAGAAAGACATGTTTTTCTGTGCCATCCTTTCCCAAAGCAGGTTGTTGCCCAGTCTCCCTCTGCTGCTACTGTGCCTCCTCCCGGGGTTAAACTCAAGCCCATTGCTTCTCTGCTCAAAAGAGCTGGGACTTAGTCAACTCATAGTTCACAACAGGAACACTTCATTGAAAAAACAACCACCCCAACCCAAAAACCCACATGTCCAGGCAGTTTCTCAGCTCAGGTAGTTTAAACACCAAGACTTTTTTTTTTTGCAAGTGTTGAACATAAAACACACACTGTGCTTGGTCTCACATGACAGTGTGTATGTCAAGAGCAGGTTGGTTCCTACACGTTCCCCACGCAGGCCTGGTGACGGTGGCACTCAGTGCACGTGCCTGTGGTGGCAGCTTGCCAGCCCTTAAGCAAAGTGACACCAGATCCTCTCTGGGCCTGTGTGCACTGCACCCAGGTGCTGGCTCCTTCCTCCCTGAGGAAGTGAAGCCATGGGAGCCTAGGAGCCCCTCTGCAGCCTGATGGCAGTTTTGCTAGAGCCTGTGTCTTGGCTGGTTTCCAGTGAGCACAGATAGATGTTTGCCTGCTAGTTGTGGCTAGCAGTTGTCTTTCTCTTCTTCAAGCTATGCAGGGAGGATGGGATTGTGGAGGCTTAGTGCAGTGTTTTCTCTGTTCTGGCCCAAAAATTGCTGAACAGAGGCCCTGGGTTTGGTGGGAGTTTTGAATCTCGCTAGGCGAGAGATGCTGCTGTGCCTTAAGAAAGGAGAATTTCTTTCCTGCATAAACACCTTCCAGGCATTGCGTCCTCAGGCGTTGCAAAACACATCAAAACACTGCTGCGTGGTGGGGAGGAGCCATCTCCACCTCCGCAACTCAGTAACTGAGACCCAGGGAAGTGACGACCCACTACCTGGGGCGCAGGACTGCCTGGCTTTCTCCCAGGAAGCAGCCTCCCTGTTGCATTTTCAGAGAGCTGTAGATACTGCAGGATGGTGAGACATGATCTCAGGGAAGGAAGGGTGTCGAATCACAGCCACTTGAATTAACATACCCGTTTCTGTTGAAACGCTGCCCCTTGCCCCAAGCCCCTGTCCCCAGGTTGCACGTGGGTGGGCAGCACCAGGGTATTTATTACCTTGAGACCATGGGTGCAGCTGCAGGGCTGTGACCCTTCATCTCCCACCCCTGCTAGCGGGCTGGGACCCCGCTACTCTGCGAGGATGAGGTTTGGATGAGGCAGGCTTTCAGCTGTCCCCTGCATGTACAGCTGCTCCCCTGTGGGCTGATTTAAAAAAGAAAAAAAAACGGAATTGTCCGTAACAAGACTGCTGTGAACTTCAAGTCGGTGCCTTAAAAGCAGCTTGGGTTTTAGGCATCAAAGATGGGTTCTGAGCCGTGTGCGTCTGCAAAATGAAACAGGAGCTTTATATCAAAACCTTCCTCTTTCTTAATGGAAAGCAAATGAGCGAAGTGTGGTTCCTGCTCATATTGTGTGATGAGCAATAACCTGAGAGTGATTAAATGAAGTCTTTTTTCAAACAAGCGTCTAAAGTGATTAACTGGTTGCCAGTGGTGGGTTTGTGTCTAATGTTCAAAGGTTTTAATATTACTGTATTGGAATAACAGGCCCAATTTGGTTCTTTAGAGCAGACTGGGAGATTTTTATTAGCCTGATTCACAGTGAATATTTCTCATTATAAATGGGACATACCTGCCTGCGGTTAGATGTACAGAGGTCTTCCTTCAGAAGCTGGTCTTGTCTCTCTGCAGCATGTAGCTCCTCAGTTCCCTTAGGATCTTTTGAGCATCCCCCTGGTCACCCACCGGCATCTTTCCCTGCTGGTTTCTCTCCCCTGGTTGCTGTGGAATATGCTTTCCTGGCCTTCCTGATCCTAAATACAGCTATTCCTGCTATTTGCTAATAGTCATGTTTGAGACCTGGACACTAGGGTGGTATTTACGGAGGCGTTCGGTGGGGGAACAAGACCAGTGGGTTGGTTTCGCTTTCTGTGTGTGTCTCTCTGACTTAACGACGATTGTCCATCTCGGTAAGGTTTGGCAGTGAGTTAGCAATGCCAGGGACCTGGAACAGGTAACGGGGGGAGATAGATGAGGGGACAGAGCCTGCGAGTGCTGTATCTGTGGGAAAGGCTACAGAGTGCACAAAACTCCTCATAGGCATGAGAGAGTTTAAATGGGAAAGACGTGAATTCCCAACCGTGAAAAAATCTTCCATCCATGGGATGCCTTGTAGACACGCAGGAATCCAGGTACAACAGTCTGAGCCAACATCAGGCTCCAGCAGCTCTTGGGGTGCACAGAGCTGCTTGTTTGTGCTGTGGTTTCCCGGCTTCCCGGGACGAGGTTGATGGCATCGGTTCATCTCATGCAAACCATGAAACAGGCAGCACACAGCAATGTTACGCTGCCGCAGATAACAGGGTCCAGATTTGAACTGGTGTGACCCACTGCCCTGGGCTCAGTCCTTTGTATTTAAACTGGATTCCCACATGTGCTGAAAGCCGTACTGTAAATGTTCATATTGTTCGTGGTGACTGCTGGCGGGTTCTGCAGTGCCCGTAACGTTGTGTGTTGCTCCAGAACGAGCTTCCAGCTGGTCCTCAGAGCCCTTTTGCAGGAAATACGGTGGGTGTGCCAACAGCCCCGTGGGTTTTCGCACTTGCTGCTGTATAAATAAATTGTGCTCCTCTTCCTCTAGTTCAATTTCAGATTTCTGTCCTTCATTGGTCTTGTCTCACCTCTTCAGACATACCTCATGCAATCAGAAGAGTGCAGTATTTGGGGTAATTTTGCTCTAAGAAACCCCAACCCACAGCATTTTGTCATCAGACAGAGCTTGTCTGTCTGGGCTGAATCTCATGGCTGCTGCTTATTTCCCTGCTGTTCTAGTAAAAAACAATATCCAGGCTGTGAGTTTGAGTGTACCGGTGAGCACAGGATATTTTGAGCAGTTCTCAATGTAGCTGTATTGTGTTGCCGTTTTCTTTTTAAAGAAAAAAATGTAGTGGTTGAGTAAATGCAGAAAACCTGATGCAATGGGTGGTTGGATGCAGGGGGAAACATGATGTTAATTCATTTGACCTCCATATCTAAATAATGGTATGGCTACAGGTAAGGGAGATTGTTTCACTTTATACTGTCACAGGGAAGAGGCATGGAAATCCATGCCTTGTGGGCCAGATGTTGAGCTGCCATAAGTCATTTCAAGTCAGCAGAGCAGCACTCTGTTAAAATCAACGAACAGTGCTGATACGTAGCCATGGGTGATCATGTCTCCTTGAAGTGTCTTTACGTGGGTCAGTCCTTCCTGTTCCTGCAGTCCAGTTACCAGGACTTTTTCCAGTGTGGGAAGTGTTAAACTTTTAAGGATGTTGGTTTGTAGCAGCTAATGTAGTTTGGTAGAAGGGACCTGAATAACGGGGTGTGATTAACTATTGCAGCTGCTGCTGGACACTCACTCTCTGAAGATGGTTCTCCTGGATCTGCCCTCCATTGGGTCCCAAGTGGTGAGGAAGGCTCCTGCCAGCTACACAAAGATAGTGGTGAAAGGCATGACTCGGGCTGAAATGATCCTGAAGGTAACTCAAGACTTTTGATAACCTGCCAGCCAGACTGCTGGACTGGGAATCAGAGCAAGCAAATTCCAGGGGGCCCTTCCTTTGAACGCGGCAATCTGCAATTGCACGTGAACGTATGCGAGCTTGTCCGGGTGCGCTGCCAGCTGTTCTACAGAACTGACTTATCCGCCTTGATTTTGCCCCCACGCTCTTTTAACATTGCATTTGAGTTTTCATCCTCATTTTTCAAGGTAACTGAGATCTCAAGTTCTGCTTACTAGGAGAGCTGGGGCACCACATTCCCTCAGGAGCTTGTGAAAATCAGAGCAAGCATCCATAACTGTATGCCGCAGGGCAAACCCTCCAGTTCAGGTTACTCCAGGCCTTTGTGCAGACTCCATCACTCAGGGGAGCCAAGCCGTGCTTGAGTCACCTGTTTACTGTCTAGTGTAACAGCCAGTGCAAACATGTCTGGGTTACTGTATTCACCAGAGTCCTTTTTCATTTTCCAGACCCAGTGCCTGGAAAATGACCCAAAAGCAGTGTGTTGTCTTCATAGAAAGTAACAAGCAAAGCAATCTCCCCTTCCCCCCCCCATTGCCTTGCTGGTTTAATGCCAAGAGAAGCCATGGGAGCTGTGCAATTGTACCCTCCTGGGCAGCGGGATTGTCCCCTGCTCACCAACAACGCTGTGAAGATGTTCATGTGAGTTAGAGGGACCTGGGGTTGGGCAGGACAGGCAGGTGCCAGCCAGAGCCTCCTGTAAACGCGGCCAAGGCAAGGAGGGGGTGCGGAGTCCGGGCTCTCCACGCTCGCCTGCTGCTCAGCGTGCCTTTGCTCCCATGCCCAACGTAATGTCAGAGCTGAGTTTGCATTCTGAATTCAGAAATTAGTTCTGCAATTCCATGCTTTTGGAGTAAGGTGACTGAGATGTTAGTAGATACGTTAAAGCAAGTCTAGATTTTCTTAGAAATTACTTGAAGAAAAATACCCTGGTACTGCCAACAGAGGAGCAGAAAAGGTTGGTGCCTGTTGCATCCAGAAACAGGTTTATCCTTGGAGCTTATATATGAATCAGAAAAGTAATGGAGTTCATTTGTCTGCCCTTAACGTCACATTGGCTTCATCAGGACTGAGATGAAAGCAGGAGAGGAAATGGGTGGTGGCTGAGCCCCGTGCCTCGAGCAGGGAGTGCAGCTGTGGGTGCTGCTGGTCCGTAGGATGCGGCGTAGCAGCGTGGCTGCTTTTCAGATACCCTGTGCTTGCCGTGCTGCTGCGTGAAACCCTTCTGCTGGCCCCGCGTGAGGGCTCAGTGTCAGTGTAATTAGTAATTAAACAGCGATGCGCTGATGGCGTTCAGTGCTCCACCCCTGTAAGCAGCGGGCGCTGGGGCTGAGTGGTTGCCTGGGGCAGGTTCGTTAATCGTAGCGACTGAATAGATCACCCTGAGTCCAGGTGACCCACACACAGCACTTGGGGCTGGTGTCAGCACCCATTGCTTGGGGCTGGGAGAGAAAAAGGTTCTTGGCAGTGCCCGCTCCTTTTGGACCACCAGGATTTCTGCAGGAAGGTTTCCTTGCAGGAGCCCAGAGGTGACTGGTCATCTCTGGCCCTTCTGTTTGCCTTGTGGGTTTTGTCTCTTTATCAGTGCTTGGACTCTCTCTGCTGTTTCCAAATTGTACATTAAAGAGTTTTTTCCCCAAGAAGTATTTCACCCCGTCAGAAGCCCAGGCTAATACACTCTGCCACAGTGTTTTCAGGGCTCCCCTACCTAGTACCGAGGTGGTTCAGAAGCGATGCCTCTGTGTCATACAGCAATACCACCATGCAGTGTCATGCCCAGGCTTATACCAGTGCAGCTAATTCAGCAGGAGCATCATTGAGTCCATAGGTGGCACAAAGAAATTAATTCAGCCGAGCCCTACAAAGCGCAGATGCAAGCGGGGAGGAGAGCATCGAGGTGCGCACGTCCCGCAGAGCTGTTTCCTTTCTCCTCTGGCTATGCTGTCTGAAGTTCCAGCGTTTCATCTTGGCAGAAGATTTTTACAAGGGCTGTAAATTAAGGATTTATAAGTGTATACATGGCTATGATGTTTCATTGGTCTGAAGTGCAGGAAAAGAAAGAAATGTTTTGGTGACAGAATACAGTGTGGGGCGAGCTGGGTCAGTGGAAACATATGGAAATGTTTTCAGAGACAGGGAAGAGCCTGGTCCTGCGCTGTTTCTGCCCTGTGTGTGCACACACACAGACACACACATACTCTGTCTATCCCAGAAGGATGGGTTTGCTGCCCAGCATTATCAAAAATGTGTTCTCTTCAGAGCTCACTGCTTATGTAAGGAAAATACAACAATGAGTAATCATCTTTCCAGCTTCAAGGCTATTTTAATTTTTTTTTTTTTTTCTGATTTGACTGTTTCTGGGACTAAGAGGTTGTGAGCTCCAGGGCAGAAGTTAGCGGACGGTTCGCGTTCTGCATCCCAGTCTCTGCAGAGAAGCGTACGAGAGGAGCTGCACCCAAAGGACAGAGCGGCTGCATGTGGCACTGCTCACCCATCAGGTTTCGTGTCAGAAGCAGGAGGACTGCAAAGCAGATCGCTGTGCCCCTGGGGACAGAGGGAGTAACTGCAGAGTGTTGTGAGATTTCCCTGCGATGCACTGTCTCTGCTCTGCTCCGGGCAGGAGGAGTGAGAGGGATACACAGCCAAAGAGAGGGTCCGGGTGACATCCAGGCTGCCTGATCTGCTGGGGACTTTGAGTGTTCCCACCACCACCAGCACTGCCTTTCTTCCCCAAGTAACTCACTAGCTAGTCTTCCCCATGCAACAAGATAAAATCTTGAGCTTTGCCAGTACGCCAGTGCCTGCCAGCCCACAGGCTACGAAGCCCTCCTGCTCTTTCAAACATGATACGCAGCCCCTTGGGTCCGAGCACCACTGCTGTGCGCAGAGACCCCGTCCTCCTCCCTGCTCCTTACTTTCCTTCACTCAGCTTTACCTCTCAGTTGCTAGCAGCATGTGCAGCCTCTTTCTTGTTCCTGAGGCATTTTATTTCAGGAGAAGCCAGTCCTGCTGTCACTTGTGTGCCTGAGTTGACTGAGCACTGGCTTTAACTCGTACAATTTGTCTGATCTTTTTTTCTCTTGTCCTGGCAGGTGGTTATGGCTCCACACGAGCCTCCAGTTGTGTTTGTCGACAATTACATCAAGCTCCTTGCTGACTGCAGCACAGACACTTTCCAGAAGATACTAGATATGAAGGTTAGAACCAGTCCTACAGAGTTTCTGCTCATCCGCTACCGCGACATTGAGATTGATGACTTTTTTTTCAGTAGAAATATAGAGGGATTTGGAAGGGGGAAGGCAAGTGTATCCTCTGTACTCTGAAACTGTGTAGACTTACTACTGAAGAATAGTGTTTCAGTGCACTTAGCATGCTCATAGCTGCTCTGGCTCCCAGGGCTGAGCTCAGTTGTCTCGGGATCATCCTGAGGTCTACATACAGCTCTTGGTGGGTGAACAAAAGGTCGAGGTTTGAAACGGGCTCCCCCGCAGCTCTTCTCATGCATTCCGGCTCCCAGATCAATGAAGTCCAGCCTGATTGCTTCCCTCTATTTTGCTCCCACAGGGCCTGAAGAGGAGCGAGCAAAGCAGCATGCTGGAGCTCTTCCGCCAGCGCCTCCCGGCTCCCCCCTCCGGAGCAGAGAACACCGGCTCACTCTCCCTGAGTGCTCCTACGCCTGAGCAGGAATCCTCTCGGATACGGAAGCTGGAGAAACTCATCAAAAAAAGACTTTAAGTGAGCAGAAGGAAACTCTGTTGCTCAGGACTAGCTGCAGTGACTGGCAGCAAAGCTCGTCAGACTTAATGATTTACAGTATGCTGCTGAAAAGTCCGTGTCCTGCCACTCCCGTACCCTGTTGATCTCTTAACCGTCATGTACCGTGGTGCTGCATCTCCTTTCAGACCAAGGGAGGATCTGACTGAGATGTTTGCCCTTAGACAGCTCAAGAGGAATGAAACCCAGGACGTGGCTGGGTCCACATGGTAGAGAAAATAGAGGTACCTGGAAGTCAGCAGCTATAAAAACGGTTTAGGTGGATTTGGAGAATATCTGACTGAGATTCACTTGGTGTCCCGGCCTTCAGCCTGGCTGAGCTCCTGCTGCAGCACTGAGGATTTTGCCTGAGAGTTTGGTGTTACTGCTCACTCCGCGTTGTAGAGCTGTTCCTCTGTTTCACTATTTATTGCAGGGAGGGACAGAGACTGGGACCAACCCCAAACCATCATCACCACCAAAAAAACCCCAACCCTTTAACAGCTGGGACCCAGGCAGCTGCAGCTTCACTGAATTGATGAGATGCCCAGGAGACAGCGCCAAAGAAGATTTCTCCCTTGCTCCTAGGACGGGCGTGTATAAACCTCCAGTAAAACAGCAAGGCAAATCCTTTTCAGAACAGTAGGAAAGGGCTGAATCAATGCCTTCTGCACCTTGGCAAACCTCCTGCCAACAAGCCAACAGCTTCAGTCACCGTTAGAGCTTAAAGGCCAAACCAGACATCTGCGGAGCCCATCTCCATCTGCTTGGTGTTTCTCTTGCATGTGCTGGACATGCGCGCTGCCCCCCGTGGGAGTTCCCATCCCACATCTCGCCCTCTCTCCACAAAAAGCCGTTCATGGAGCAAGTGTCAAACAGCGCCAGCCCCTCGTTCTCACACCAGCCGGCGTGTCCCAGGCAGGGGTGTGCCCCTTTGGCAGCTTCGCTGCCCGGCAAGGAGAGAGGCTGGAAATGTTGGCTCTGACAGGGAGCCTGGGCCTCTTCCCGGGACGGGACACTTACACCAGCCTCAGACTTTGAGGACCTTCCTCTCCTCCTCCTCCGATCTTCATCTTGCACCAGTGCAGAGAGGAGGAGAACCAAAAGTGAAATATTTCAGATAACTCTACCGCAAAGGCAGCGTGGAGCAGGGTTGGGGTCTGTGGACGGCTGCCCCCTGCCCATTGTGTGAGCTTCCCCAAGAAGTCTCAGTGCAGGGAGACATCACCTCGTCATTAGCATGCTGGATTTCTTCCCAAACTCCTCTGTGCCCTTTTTGGGAGACTTTGAAGGCATATGCCCAACCGTGAACAATTGACTCCCATATGGATTTAGGGGTGGATCGACTGCCCGTGCCTGCTTTAACTCAAGCTTCGCTTGCACGTGCAGCAGGAAGCAAGGCCTGTACCAGTTTGGCAGGTGAGGAGCAATGATGCTGTCAGAGGCCTTCTTGGGAGGATCGTGCTCCCCACCAGGTCAAGTTTGGGCCTTAAGACTATATTTATTAGGGACTGTGCTCACTGGGGGTTGTAGCACTCACCGCTGCACATCTGGGAGCCAGGGATCAGACACACTCCAGGAAAATGAGCACCCAAACCCAGAGCCCCACTGGGACCAGGGAGGGAGGAGGTGAAATGAGAAATCCCCAAGTGAGGCAGAGCCTGGACTCATGCTGCATCTGCCTGTTCCTGCTTCAGCACCATCCCCTCAACACCAATTCTTGGTGTTTTCAGTGGTCCCCAGGCCTGGGCCCTGGCTGCGGCATGAGGGTGCTCAGCTGCGGAGAGCCGTAGTGGTGATGTCCATCGCAGGCAGCCTCATGGCAGAGCAGCAGAACAACGCTTGTGGGGAGGGACGGCAGTTTCCCATCACTCTAGTTTTACAAATCTCGCTGCTGTTGCTTCCTGTACTTCGTCTCCTGATTTCATGTCAGGTGACAAAAGAAGGACTGATGGTTGAAAGCACATTGGGATTACGAACGCTGTTCCCCAAGGACGGATTATCTCAAGGTGCACGTGTTGGATGGTTCAAACGTTATCAAATGCAATAGCTGGGGAGGAGGGAACACGGGTTTGCAGGGATTCATTATTCCCGTGGAGGGATGAATAATTTATTTTAGACTAATTTTTTTTTGCTCTGTCTGTGGATGACACTCTAACTGAATTATCAATAGCTGAAGATGATGTTCAAGTTATCATCATGTGTCTTTCCCTGAAGGCTTCCTCCATTTCGTTCTCTGCATTTCATTCTGGAGATAAGAAGAAAATGAATTTTTAGTTTCAGCCTTCGAAGAACGCTACAGGTCTGGTGGTTGGAGTTCCACTTTCAGAGAGCAAGTTTGTGTTTTTCTACTTTGAGTGTAAGGGTTTTGTCCCCCGACTCGTGGGTGTTTCTCAGATTTGGCATGTCTGTATGCATACAGTAGCTGTTCGGGGTTTACATCTCTGGGTAACAAAGAATGATTTTTTTTTTTCTTTATAAAATGCCACTTTTCACGTTTTTTGGCCAAGGTGTAATTCTGCCTGTATGTTGGAGCGTGACACTAAAAAGAATTAAATGGTTACTGGTGTCTGTCTGCTGGGTGTTTTCTGTACAACTGCCACACAGCAAACCTCTGGGGCCGGGACGGACCTCACCCAAAATGGGCTGTACCCAGGGCTCCGCGCTGTCCATCTCCATTACTCCCTCCTGCAGCTTCTCTCTTTTCTGGCTTTTTCCACCTTCTGCTGCTCCAGCAGCTCCCTGCACCATGCAGGCGGCTCAGCGTAGCTGACCTTGTCCTCCTAAATAATCGAATCATTTCTGATAACACTAACTGCTGGAGAGATTTCTGAGAAAGCCTAATTTTTCCTTTGAAATTAATTAAGAGGTAGCGCTATTTTTTCCGTGCGTGATGTTGGAGTTTCTTTCGCTCGGAGAATTAATGACTCATTTGCTTTTCTCCTACTGCTCTGCCGGTTCTGCCCCCTCCGCCCTTGGGCAGGAGCAGCCCACGCCAGGCGACGCGGGTGTTTATTTCTTTCCCCGGATTTACAGCCGTGAGTTCGAGCATCCGAGTGACGATGTCCAAGTGTCCACAAGCCTTTTCTTGGCCGCAGCTGGGCGGGCGGCAGATGCCGATGCTGTTCGGCAGCGTCAAGCCACAGCCCTGCTGCGCTTCGGAAAACGAGCGGAACGTTTGTCTTTGGGCTGTGTCAGAAAAGGCTTTGGCAGAAGGCGTTCCTCTGCGCGCCTGCTCTGCTGGGGCCAGTTACGCCAGCTGGTGCTGCCGTCGCCCAAAATTTCTAGGTTAAAGCCTGTGCTTGTTCCCTTCTCTCAGCTGGAGCAGCTCCAACAGTCCCGAGCTGGAGTGTCCAGGTGGGAGCATGTTGGCTTGAGTACTTTGCCAGCCTCAACTTTGAAAGTGCAGGGACGGCTGGGGGTAGCTTGGTCCTGGGGCCAGGCATGCCCAGGATGCCAGGAGGCTCCCTGGGCCCTCATCTCGCCTGGGATACAGAGTCACAGGGGCCAAAGTACCGCAGTTTCCCTGTACTCAGGCTGCTGGGGAGTGGCAGTGCCCTTCTGTTCCCGGCAGGACATGGGGAGCCCATGGGGCTGCCATCAAGGTCTGGATCCCATAGGGAGGGGAAAATCAGCCTTTGCCGCTTGCAACAGGACCTTCCCAAAGCCCTGGGAGAACCTCAGCATGTGGTTCGTGACAGCAGCAGGGCTGTAAAAGCCGATCGAAACAGCGACTTCAGTGATGTGCCATCAGTGTTCATCCCCGCAGCCGAACCGCTCGATCCGCTCCCGGGGCCCCCATCGATCCCACTGCTTGGATGCGTCACTGTGAGCACGACTCCCATGCCTGGCAGATTGGCGGTCTGCACTGGGGGAGCAGCCTGGCATTTCCCATTGTTATGAAATAACTTCCTATCATTATGAAACAACACAAGATTCTTTGGATTTGCTTCCCCCTGCCCGCAGAGACAGCCCCCCGCACCGCATCAGTGTGCCTATTGTTCAGTTGCTGATAAAGCCGAGCGCACCCAGCCCAGTGGAAAGTCCTTTATGGAAGGAGGATCTTGATAAGATGCTTGTATCTGCTCTATCCCGCTTGTGCACGGGCAGTTAAAAAGTAAATAACATGGACAAACAGACTGTGATGTACAGGCAGGGGAAAAGATTTCCAATGCCGTCGGGGATTGCGCGGGTTGGTACGGTTTGAGAGGCTTAAAAAGAGACGGGCTTTCCGAGAGGGCAGAGTACATGTGCCTTAAAAGCAGAGCCCCTGTATGCAGTGGCTATCAATAGTATTTTAGTTATTGAGTAGTTAAAATTCTGGTTAAACATTTCCTTTTCATCCTACCTAGCAGGTGAATTTGCAGCTCTGGATGTTGGTGCTGCAGGAGATAGATCCTCGGGTCTGAGCCTGGTGCGAGGCAGGATGGGCTGCAGAGCCCTCTTGGCTGCTCAAACACCTCCATTTCACTGGCCAAACCGTGCAACAAGAGCCTGCAAGAGCACAAAAACCCTGTAATTTGTGGCAAGCCAGGCCAGCACAGGAGGTTTTTTGCTAGGAAATAAAGAGCAGCGAGGTTTCCAGAAGCCCGTGCGGCTCTGCTCATCCCCAGCACAGCCGGCTGCTCCCCAGGCACCCAGACCCCGAGCCCCACGGGAGTGGTTGTGGGGGCACCCACAGCCCTCGAAGGTGGCTGCTGGGAGGTGCCACAGGTCCCCTCCCTCCTAAACTGCACCAACTCGGCTGTTGGCAGTGTGGTTTTTAGCCCAGGAGCTGTGTGGCAGCTCTGAAATAATGATCGCCTTCATCTGGCAACTGCTCCAGCGCCTTCTGAGGCGTCTAATTTCATAAAGAGCTTTTATGGGAGATGTTGGAGCAAGGAGCGATCGGCTTTCCCATTGCTCGCAGAGACCAGAATCTCTCTTTTTTTGGGATGCGTTTAAATCAAAAGGAAGAAAACACCTGTCCAGCACATTTGTTCAGACCCCAAAGATTTCAATCACATTTTTGAATGTTCTTTTTCTTTCCATCTGCATTTTTCAGCAAAGACAAACAGCCTCATAGTATTTCTTCAAAGGAATGTAAATTCCTTGAGGAAGTCTCCGGAGTTCCCAGCACCGCATAGCTGCAAACCACAGACGCCTACGGCTGAAAGCTCTGCTCTGCTTTTAATTTTGGGGCAGGGAAGGAATTCTTTTCAGGGGTTTGGGTTCACTTGTGCCGGGCCCGTCAGGCCAGACTGCTTGTTACTGCACAGGGGAGTGTTGACTTTGGCCGGCGGCAGACAGTTGCTTTCCCTCCACAAGAGTATTCCCCCACTGAATCTGATGACACGGCGCAATTATTTCATTAGGATTTTCCAAAAAACATTCCCTCAGTCTCTTTCAGAGCTAGAAAGACCTTTTCCCTCTGTTTTCTTGTTTCAGCTTCAGCAGCTTTGACTGAAAAATGCGATTAAGGGCGGCAGCGCTGCTGCCTGAGCCTGAATCCTTGACGGGGGTGGGGGGTGGCATGGGGGTGGTGAGAAGGAGCAGCCTGGGGGGAAAACTGAGTTTTGACGGGTGGTGTTAAATTCCCGGGGGTGAGTGTAGCCTGTGCATAAGAGCTGCTGCTTTGCAGCCTAAACAAGGACCCTGTTTCCGCTGCGAGCTGCTCTCCGACAAAGCCAGGCTGAGGCTGAGCACTGGGAGAGGGTGGCTGAACCGCGAAGGGACCGGTGTCGGTGTCCTGTCGCTCTCATCCCAGCCCTGCCCCGTGGCTGAGTGAGCACTGCGTGGCCCCGCTCCTGTGCCAGCATTAACCACTGTGGCCTGTCCCAGGCCCAAATGACCCCTTGCCTCCCGGGAGCACCCGGGCAGACAGCAGGGTCAGGCCAGGTCTCAGCAAAAACACTTCGCTTAATCAATCTGGTTGTAGTGCCTGGACACTGCTAATAATTCCCGGTTGCTTTTCTGTACCCTCCACCCCAGGCAGCTGTGATGCTCTATGCAGGGGGTCTGGGGGGCTTAACCTGGCTGCTAAAACACCCAGTGGAATCTTGCCACTGGGGAAACCAGTGTGTTGGAGGTGGGGACAGCCCCGCAGGATCTGGCAGTCAGGGCTCACTTTTTCAGTGCTCCCCAAAATCTGCGCTGGCGCGGGAACAGGCAGCGCCTTGGGATGGTGCCCGGTGCGGAGGTTGGCCAGGGGCTGTGCTTCGGGTAGCCCGTCGGGAGCTGGTTTGGCCGCTGCCATGCGGCTGGGGACGGGAGCAAGGGCCCAGCGCCTGTGCAGGGACGCGGTCCGGGGACACGGGCATGGAAGCACCGGGATGATGGGGCACCGCCGGGATACGGGATGGGGCACCGGGGAGAGGCTGGGAGCAGGCCCCGCCCCCCGTCTTGGCCCCGCCCCTCCGACGGCAGCTCCGCCCCTCCCGCCGCGGCCCGGGCGCAGCCGGCGCAGGGAGCGGAGCGGCGGGCGCGGGGCAGAGCGGCTGCGCCATGGTGGGGCGGCTCAGCCTGCGGGAGGTGCCCGACCTCCCGGACATGAGGAAGCGGGGCGACGCGGGGCTCGACAGCCCCGACTCCGGGCTGCCCCCCAGCCCCGGGCCCGCCCCGCCGCCCTGGCTCCTCTCCTCGGGCAGCCCCGACCGCGCCGCCACCAACGGGCTGCCGGAGTCCGACCCGCCCGCGCCCGCCGCCGCGGTGAGTACCGGGCACGCCCGACACCCCTCCTGCGGGGCCGGCGGGACCCTCCGCCCGGGGCTGCAGCCGGGAGAGGGACGCGGGACCAGCAGCCCCGGGCACCCGCCGCCGCGCTGCCGCCGGTCCCGGGCTCGGTCCCGCTGCGGCAGGTGCTGGCCCCGCGCCGGGGCCGGTGGAGTGGAGAAGCCGCTGCCCTTTGGACTCTGCCGTGATGCTTCACCCGAGGATGGCCGGGCTGGCGGCGGGCGGCTTCTCCCTGGGCTTCCCGCCCCGACGCCCCGGCAGCCGGCCGGGCCTGCCCGCAGCGTCTTTTGGGGAATGGAAGGTGGAAAACCAGCCCGGCGGTGCTGGGGTTACGGTGGGGGCTGACAGCGGGGCGGCCGGCGTGGGGAGAGGTTGGAAACGACTGACCCCCGTTTCCCTCCGTTCAACGGACGCAGTCGTATCCCTTAACACACCCGTGCTGGGAGGGAGCCCGCCGGGGAACTGGGGTGTCCACAGCAGGTTGGGCCGTGTTGGGTCAGGGGAACCGGCAGTGTTTATAAAAAGCCTTCAACTTTGGGGTCGGCTCTTGCCGATGCAAGGGAAGCCCCTGTCGCTCCTGCCCCAGGTAGGGATTGGGATGGCGTCACAGCACATGTTTGAAAATCCCTGTGGACAATGACCTCTCGTTATTCCAGAGAGTGACCCAGAGTAGGAAGTTTGTGTATTAAATTATATTTTCACTTAATAGCATCAGATAGAAATGCACTAGTTAGAGAAGTGATTTTTGGATGTGGATGCTGAGCTGTTGGTACAAATACTTTAGAAACCCCAGATATAGAGGAAAGGTCCCTTTTCTACAGGGGTGCTGCCATGAAATTGGAAAAGGCCGTCAGAAAACCGTGCATTGAACAGGAGAGATGCTCACAGCCCGCCCGCCTCCAAATAACAAAGCGAATGTGCAGAGGTGGCTTCAAAACCCCAAGCAGGTGGCTTCCTTTCAGGGCTGCGAGGCTCCTGCCAAGGGCCACTTGGGTTTCCTTCCAGCTGCAGGACATTGCTGGGGCGGTGTCGGCTCATGGCGCTGCCTGTCTGGGAGAGGAGCATGGGGGCGCTCCGTGAATCGCTGCTCTGTGGGAACGCGTTAATCCTTCCCAACAGGTTGTGCGTGAATTAGACAGGTTGGGTTTAATGCCTTCAAATAGTAGCCACGGCATAGTTGTGAAACAAGGAGGTTGTGAAACGAGGAGGTTGCTCGCGGCGAGGTGCCCTGCAATAATTTCCTGCTGTGATCGGCCCGTGGGGATCTCTGATGAGTCCAGCAAGGAGGGCTCTTTTGTACACTGCTCTAACGTTCGCCGTAAATTGAACATGAGCTCATACAGCCAAGGGGCTGTAGCTCATGCTGCAGAAGGCTACGTTGCACCGAGGGGCTGTATTTGTCTCCCAGGACAGCTCCTCTGAAGTAAGCTCCCGGAGCTGTCTGCAAAAAATGCACCGCACCGCATCTTTGGTCAGACCTGTGGGTTGCACCTGCAGGCGTGTCTTGACTCACGGATCCTCTTGTACGTAACGTGAACCTCGACAGCTCGGTACCAGGGGCTACATAAATGTGTTTTCTTGAGAAAATACCAAATTGTGACATAAACGGGATTATTTTTGCATTTTTTGCAGAATTCCGTGTTCTCCCCCAGCCCTGTCCTCTCCAGCTGCCCTCCAAGATTGTGTCCTTTATCCTTTGGCGAAGGAGTTGAGTTTGACCCTTTACCACCAAAGGAAATAAGGTAAACATTGTGTTACAGTCATCTAGTTTTGATGGAGTTAGCATGTACAGGAGTAGTTAGGCCTTATCAGTGCCTATGAGTCAAGTTAATTTATTTGCAGAGCTATTGTTCCACGCAGCTCTACATTCCTGGACCTGGACGTTTGTACCGGCTGAAGGAGTGTTCAACCTCTTTTAATCCTGATGTTTTTTTTCCCAGGAAGACTTTCCTGTATTTTACTCTTCCTGCTTTTACTTCATTGCACTGCTCCAAAATGTTGCCTTTCAACTGATTAACCAGAGGGTGATCATGAGGGAAGATCTTCAAAGCAGCCATCTTTCTAGGACTGTTTTATTATTGGAAAGATATTTTGGTCTCCTAACCTCATGGGTTTGTAATAACGACTTTCTATCTTATCAGCTGTGGCTGGTTGTGTGAACTAGAAGAGAAATTAATTTTAAGAGAGTACATAATTATTTTTTTTTTTCATGTACTGCATCACTTCGCAGCCTGTGAATTATTCCTTTGAACCTCACGATTTGCAGTAATGAGAAGTGAAGGCTTCAAGTTGATTACTGTGGAAGCAGAAGTAGACTGATACCATCAAACGGAAGCCTAATGCAGGGGAGGGTGGAAAGTGTTGGTTGCCCTGATGCGGGGAAGGAACCAGCGCTGTGGCTGGAATTGAAGGCATTTAGCACCGTGGAAAAGCTAACACGGAGTTGTCGCAGTATGAAGGAGATGAAAACTTTCTTTTGCAATCCAGGCACAGAGGATTTTCTTGCCAACAGAGTTTGATGTGCAAATTGTAGTATTTTGCTGCTAGTTCAGTCTTCAGAGGTTTGCCTTCAGAGAGTGCCCCATGCCGGGAGCGTTAGTGGAGAACTCCCGTGTGACTGTTGGCAGAGGAGAACTGAGAAAATAACGTGTGCTTCCGTGGACTTGGTGCTCTGAGGAATTAGGATGCTTATGTGCAAAGCCTAAATGTGGATCTAGGCGTCTGGGTGTAGGCACTGGAGTTTGAAAGAGGTTCACAGCTTCATAGAGCTCAGGCTTAAAACAGGGGACATTAGGATTGAGAAGATGTTTGGTAGGACTGGCAGCTGGACAAAACAGTGACAGTGCTGGCTGTGCTGCTAACGTAAGGCTTTTTCTTCTCCCCATAAATGAGTAAGACACCAGCAGGCAGCGTTTGCCTGGTCTGGCAGCTTCTGTGTTGAGGTGGCAGGTGCAGGGCTGAGGATCTACCCCGGTACCCAACGGCTCTGCTTGCCAGAAGATGCAGCCTGGTGTTCCGGAGCAGAGCTCACACACGTCTCTCTCTCATTGCAGGTACACGTCCTCGGTTAAATATGACTCGGAGAAGCACTTCATCGACGACATCTATATGCCAGTGGGCTTAAGCGTTTCTTCTTGCAGTCAGACGGTCATCTGTGTCCCAGACTGCACGTGGCGCAACTACAAAGCGGAGGTTCACTTGGAGCCCCGCAACAAGCCCCAGCGTTTCACCAGCACCACCATCGTCTACCCGAAGCACGCCAAGACTGTGTACACCACCACGCTGGATTACAACTGTCGTAAGGCCGTGCGGCGGTTCCTCTCCAGCGTAGAGCTGGAAACATCGGAGTACCTTGGGAACGACTGTGTCCTGGATGGTTGCTGACTGAGGGCGTCTCTCTTGCTCTGATCCATCCCAGTCCTGTCCAACGTATTGTGCTACTCTCCACTAGCTAAAGTGGGTGCAGACCCTAACTTTCCGGTCGGGCTAAGGGAACCTTACCTGTTGCCACTTCTTTCTCAGCTCTTAGCTGCTTTAGCATCAAAACGGCCTGAATGCAGTTTTCTATGGGAACATAACTTAGTAAGGAACTTGTTTCTTCACCTTTAAAGTTGTGAGTTCCCTCCCCTTCCCCACTGTGCAGTAATCAGATGAAAATAACGGGAAGTATTTTCCCAGAGAAAAAAATTGACAGGTAAGAAAGAATGTGGAGGCGGAAATCCAGTTGATGCTTTGTGGTGATGTGCAAAAATAAGCGTGGTTCGCTCTCTTGCAGAGAACCTACCAGGTCATTTGGTTACAGATAGCCAGAGCTGTCATTCGTCTCAATTTCGATCGTGAGACTGTTTTCTCTAGAACCATCTCCTGGCAATTTCTGGAAAAAGGTAACAGAGAAAAATCTGGAATTCTGCATTCAACAGATACAAAAATGTTATCCTATAGCATTCATGTCCAGTTTGAAGGTGTGAGTTGGAAAGAAGAGGAATTCTAAGTAGAGCAGGAGATAAATTGCTTGTGTGGCTCCAGGCAGCAGAGAAAGGATCAGGTAATCCAAGTTCTTTAGATGAATGGCGTGATGTATCTTCTGTACTCGAAATGACTTCTACAGCGCCATAGCCTCTGTAACACGCTAGTGTTTGAGTCCGCGTAGCAGGACTTGTAATGAAGAATATCAGGCCAAAAATTATTCCTGTGTTGTTGGAAAGTGAGGTCTTGACAATGTGGTGGTGGAAAACACCAGTGCCTGGTTTTTACAGACATTGTACTGCCTGCACTGAGGGAGTTGTAACCAGGAGAGTTTCAGAAAACACGCTGTGTATACAGGGATGTAGAATGGAGAAGGAGACGCTGGGATCAGACGTGAGACGCTGTCGTGGTGATGGCTGTGAAGAGGGAGGTGGTAGCAAAGCACAGGCAAATTTTTATTGCGTAGCAAAATCCACAGCTGTAGCTCTGCTTCCCTGTTGAGCTTCTAAGTGCAAAGGTCCGTGTCCTCTCTGGATTTTGGTATTCAGAATGTCACTGGGATGGGGTAGCATCTGCCTGTCCTTAAGCTGCTGAATAACCCCTCCAGGCCCAAGTGCACAATGAGTTTGGGGACCAAAGGGAATAACTTCAGATACCATGAAAGTCCATCTGGATGTTATGTGCATTAGTTTATCGTGTGCTTTGATGAAAATAAGACAGGGAGGTTTCTTACTTTACCCAGATGTTTGTTTTCTGTGTTGACAGAGCAGCGTAGTGTGGAGAGCATCCACTTTTGGGAGCATGGCTTACATTGGTGGGTAGTGTGGTGTAGCAGCTCAGAAACACTTGGTAGACTGGATTTAGCTGGACACGGCTTTTCCATGTATTCCAAAACTCCTCTGAGGTGTGGGTCACCTTCAGGTGCCACATCAGCCCTGGACCTGCTTTTAAAGAGGAGAGCACAGCCCCCGGGGTGAACTTTGTCAGTGGTGGTTTGGAAACTCGGGACCCTGTTCTTGAGCTGTACTTAACGCGTGTTCGTGCAAGTGTGATGGTGTGGAATTGTGCTGAAATGATTTGGGAGACTAAAAATGCAGCAGGAAGGAAAGCTCGAGTTTGTGTGGTTTGGGTTTTTTGTTGTTTTGTTTTGGTTTTTTACTTATTTATTAGCTCAGAACAGAACGTCCTTAATCTTTGGTACTTGCCCTGGAAAACCAGATCCTGAAACAATCCCAGAGTGACAGAGGATGCCAAAGTCAGGTAGGCATCACTCCAGAGTTGTTAAGAGCAGCGCAGTCTTCTCATTAAACATGTTGGTTTCAGACTACAGTATTTAGAAGATGTGTCTTAAATACATGTCACAATTCTCCCCTAAACATTGCCCCAAGATATACTTGTTGCATAACAGGAGGCAGAACTCAGCCCCGAGGTGTGTGGGGTTTCAAACGGACAGAACTGTTCTTTGGGGAAGCTATTGCATCATTGCTCGCTTCGCAGTTTCGTGTACCTTGCTCCTGAAACATCTGGTGCTGGCCACTGTTGGACACAGGACGCTGGAAGAACACGGACCCTGGATTGCTCCGACAACACTCTTCCAATGAATTCGTTTGCAGGAGATTTAAGAGAAGATTATTTTAAGTTGGAATCATTAATTGTCCCTAGTTAGAAATGCAATGACCCTTACACTATGGTTTTAGGATAAAGCACCTGATTTTTATAAAGCAAACTTAATTATGTACCTCTTAAAAATATTTTAATTGGTAGAGATACCTTTTAAATTATTTATGTTCCAACATTTGCAAAGCTCTGATTAGCTCTGTGCAAGTGTTCTGATGTCTGTGACGTTTCCCACTCCCCCCTTCTAATTTTCAGTTTGTCTTTTACTTTATTGGTAATAAATGATCTGAAAACCATCCTATAGGGAAGTCTCTTTATTTTTCATTCAAAGCTTTTTGGTGTTTATTATGGTATTTACTTAGAAATAAATACATAATATTTCCTGCCAATCCCAGCTCCCCTCTCGTTTCTCTTATATGTTGCTATTGTTTACATGTTCTAGGAAGGCATTTCCTATATAAAACTGTCTGTATTAAAAAAACCCACAACACCAAATGTTGTGGTTTTATCAGTTTAGTAAGACATTGAAAAAGTGCCTTGAAGACAGCTGAAAATCCTCTCCAGTGTGTATTTGAATCGTTCATCTGGTATAGTTTTATTTTTAAAGAGAGTTTCTGGTATGGATTTCAGCATATCGTACGAGTGAAGCACTTATCCTCTTCAAATACAACATGTATTTAACCAGACAGGAGTTCCTTTTTAATTTTGGTTTAAAATGTACATTAGTAAATATAGCATAAAATAAGACTAGAAAGCATTATGCATTAAACTTTATAAAAACAAAATAGATGGTCAAACTATTGTTTTGAGAGAAATGCTGTAGTGTTTTTCTGGGTACTTAATCTGTTCTCTAAGCCCTTCCGAATGTGCAGGCGTGCTGATTTTGTTACTATCTCTGGCAGAGTATAAATAGATGCAATTGAATGTCAGTTAATTAATTCATAATGGGATTTTTTGCTTACTTTTTATTGTTCATCTGGTTATCTGCTTGCAAAAGCTCTAGATTTGAGTGTAATGGCATTATTGGAATCTAGGGAGCTTTGAAGCGGTTCTAAAGCACGCCGCTGCTCCTGCGGAAGTCTGTGCAAGCATTTGAGTACCGTGCAGTGTCTAAAGTATTAAACTAGAGAAAAGCCATGTATAAACATCAATTGCTGTTTAAAAGACTGTGCATTCAAAAAGCCATTAAGAAAAAACTTTAAAAATCAGAACAGTATCTTTCAGGAGATTCTTCAGGAAAAAGTTTCTCTCCTTTCAGATGTGCCATCTAACTTCCACGTGCTTCCTTTAGTGTGCCCCGAGCTGTTTTCTGTTACTTTAATATTGTAGTAGCACTCCGTGTGAAAGGTAGACTCCCCTATTTCAACTTCTCATAGTAAAGGAACAAGGCAGCCTACTGCTTGATGTGTTTTTTTTAATTAATATTGGCCAAATGGGCTTCTAGTTAGTAGATGCCACGACAAGGGTAGCCCTGTTGTTACAGATGTGCTCCATTTTCCTTGTGTGTGTGCTGTGCTGCTCCAGAATGTCAAATGTGAGGGTCTGATACAATGAATGTTTATAACAAAATGAAATACTGTACTTAAGAATTATGTCACAAGCCAGGAGATGAGAGCTGGATCCCAGTTCTGATTTTGCACCTTGCTCAGTTTCAAATGCGAGGTAAGTTTGTGTGCCCACAAATCATTTTAGCTCTGACAAGGTCTCCGGTCATTCAGCTGCCCACACTCACTTTCCCCACCTGCCACAAGGACTGGTTTCACAATGTCTGTAAATACTTGAAAATACTCAGATGTAACGTAATGAGTATTATTTTGAAATCAACTAATAGCAATAACCAGGGATACTCCAGGACAAATAGGCAGTATGGAAAGGAGCACTTTAAATTGCTGAAGTAGTCAGAGTTGCATCCATATTTTAGCTAACAGATTGGTTTGTTTGTTTTTAAAATGTAAATGTCCTGTTGTCCGTGCAGATATAAAACAGTGAGCGATCAGTGCTCAGCTACAGAACTTGAGAGATTTTGGGTGACACCGCTGGTTGCAGCTCGGAGGCTCTGCTAGCTCGTTCAGCACTCAGGACCAGCTCCCACTTGCTCCTCCAGAAAATAACCACAGCAATCTTCTTCGCACGCTGTGCGATGGCTGTTTGTGCCTGACGCCCTGCGGTGCGGTAACGGGGAACGCCTGGCAGTCGGGCACGGCTCAGCGGGCAAATGTTGCTGGATATACATTTCGTACCGTTTCCTTCTGTTCATCTTGTAGACACGCAGCCTTTCTTCCTCTGCTACAGGATCTTCCAGAATCCCGTCCCACCGCAGGCTTTCATTAAGCTGAGCAGAAAGACCTTGATCTGTTTGACTACAGTCCTCCTCGGTGGAAGTTGATACTACAGCCTTGTTTATTTCTGCATCCTTCTGATTCTCTTCTATGTTATTTTGGGCTGAGTCAAGGTTGCTCCCAGGACTTGGGATTTCAGGTGATGGAGGGGAGCGGGCTGGCTGCTTTCTGGTTTTGTGGTGGTGTTTATCTGTTAAAACGATGAACAATGATTTTTAGAAAAAAATGTATGCCTTGCCTCTCAGGCTTTCCTGCTTATTTCATAAAGAGGCTGATAAGTTCTTGCTGTGCCTTTACGTGCCCATTAATAAGAAACCAAATCTATAAGGAAATATTAATGGCCTAAATCTTATTTTTAAGTGGGAAATACATATTTACCTGATTGGCTAACATAACAATTCTCACACCTGTAAAATGTATTTATTGAAGCTATTAATGCATTAATAGCACTTCTACACTGGTGTGAAGTTCACTGTGCCTAACGCAATTTAGGCAGGAAATTGATTCTTAGTTGTTGGGGACTTTTTTTAAGCTGTTATCCATTAATACAGCAAGCAATGTGATTTTTTTTTTTTTTTTAATAGTACAATTTCTGGAAACCTTCAGGCACCTTTTGTACTCAGATACTGGAAGTGAATGGCTTTCCTTTACATGGAAGATTTTTTTTGAAATTAACCTCCCCTTTCTGTAGCTGTAACAGCAACTCAGCCCCACTAATGGGAAGTTAGATCAGTGCCGTGACTCATACCCGTGGAATGGCAAATATTTAAACAACTATACTGTAGCTTACCAAAAGAAAACCACTAAATATTTACAACATCCCCAATCTTAGGCAGTTTATGAAATTTCCCACTTCTTGACAGACGTCTTATGCCTCCTACTGCTTATGCCGTGTAGTTACATGTACTCAGCCTTTGGATACATTTGCAGGTATGTCTGAAACTGTGTATGAACAGGCTACAGGTGCAATGAAAGGTTTTGAAGTGGCACAGGTGATTTCCGAGGGAAGGCTGGTTTTTTCTCTTGCTGGCACTTGTCCCGCAGGACGGAGGGCGAGCTGAACACCACATCCCCTGGCCGACACGGACGGGCATCCCCTGGCCGACACGGACGGGTGAACCCGAGCTGCCATCCTGCTGGTACCCACACTCCGGCCGCTCGTCCCTTCGTGTCTGTGCGGTGTTGGTTGCACAAACATGCGACGTCGAGCAGGGGTCACGTACCAGCCTGGTGCACGTGCGCCTTCACCCGATGACCAAGTTCCCTCCCCACCCCTGCCCGGACGCTGCGTGGGGCATTTTGGGGACAGATTTGGCTTCATGGGGAACAATGGCCTTTGCCCGCGCCCGCTGCAGCCGCCAGCCCGTCTCACCTGCCCGCACGGTGGTGGTGATGGTGGTGGTGGTGGCACTCTTGTGCGGCAGCTGCTGCTTCTTTCTCCGCGGTGGCTTCGTGCCAGGGGCCCGTGGTGGAGGAGGGCACGGGCAGCCCCTCGCCCCCTGCCTGTCTGCGCCACGCTCCTGCCCACGGGGCCCTTCAGCGAGCTGGGCACGGCCTCCCAGGGCTGCCCTCGAGCCTGGTGGGGAGTAAGGGAGGGGGGTCAGCAGCCTCAGCCCAGCCTCTCCCCTTCTCCATGATCCTCCCTCCACCTTCATTCCCTTCAGTGCATTCCTCCTCCATCTCTCCTTTCCTCAGCACCTCAGTTCCCCTCGGTGCCTTCGCCCTCCATGTCCCCTCAGGTTTTTCCCTTCCATCTCCTCTCTCCTTTATACCTTCCTCCTCCATCTCCCCTCAGCTTTTTCCCTCAGGTTTCACCCTCCATCTCTCCTCCGCTCAGTGCTTTCCCTCTCCATCTCCCCCCAGCGCCTTCCTTTCCACCTCACCTTCCCCCTTCCGCTCTCCTCCCCTCAGCACCTTCCCCTCCATCTCACCGCCGCCTTTCCCCTTCCCTTTCCCCCCAGCGCCAGGTCTCCAAGGCAGCCCTGGTGCAGCCGCATGCCTGGGCCTGCCCGCTTGGCGGGGAGCCCAGTGCCATTGCTCTGCGTGAGCAGCCCTGCCCAGTTTGCTCCTCTGCGTGTGTTGGTATCGGGGCTTCCCCGGGGTAATATGGCCACAGAAAGTGTTGGCTTGCCCGAGGTAGCACAGCCCTGGCAGCAAGTGAGGCATTGCAGGGCGGTGAGGTTGGCAGCGCAGTGCTGCTGGAGAGGGAAACATCAAACTCGAATCCGTCGCAGGGAGAGCAGTTATCGGGGTCCTTCCCACCACTTCCCGGCACCTCAGCCCTGTAAATGAAGGTGCTGAAGGAAATTCCCCTCCCCTCTGCCTTTCCCCACGTCAAAGCAGGAGAGGCGCGCATGAAACAGCTTCTGCAGTGGCAACAGCAGCTCTCCTGAGTGTTCCGGGGCTGGTGCGATGCCCGGATCTCCTGCACTGTGGTGGTGAACGTTTTAACAGCCCCACCGTCGAGGGAGATGTGTGCACCCCACTCGGAGGTGAGCCTGGACAAAAAGCACTCGCGGGAACTCTGGCAATAGTTGCTGAAGCAACGTGCTGCTTATTTGTTGTCCTCTCCCTAGAGATAACGTGAGGTTTAATCCTGCTTTGGTTGCTTTCTCCCATCCCTCCCTGCCTGCCTCTTTCCTTCTCTCCCCATCTATTTAGACGTGAAACTCGGCGGACGCTTGCGGTTGCGTTCAGACAGGTTGCGATGAAATCAGGCTCCCGGGAGGCTGCTCCCACGGTGGATCCCGGGGCTGCAGGCAGCACTTCTCCAACTGCTGCTAATGGGCTGATTTCAGAGTGCCAACAGCAGGGCTTTCGCACTCGTGGTTGTTACTAATGCTGTGCAGCAGCCAGCGGGTCTCCAAAGCTTGCGTGTGGATGAAAGGGATGGTGACACAGGGCAAAAAGGCAAGAAAAATGGGAACAGCAGTGATAGGATGTAAATCATCCATTCAGACTCAAAAGTGAGTGTAATGTTTTTGGAGAAGAGCTAACAGAAGGGGATTACTTGTAGCTAGTGGTAATTGTCATTAATTTTATTATGATAAAACCTCACTTGCCAGCCAAAATTGGAGCCCAGTGGAAGCAGCTGGCTTGAGCTACATACAGAGAAAATAATCTTCTGACAGCTCCTCCCTGGAGTACCAGGACAGGTAGGACCAGCGTCCGCCTGGCTAACCTGCCCCTTCTGCTGCTGCTGCAGTTGGCTGGGTGGTGAGGTGCTCTCCGGCCACAGATAATTTTATTCTGAAGAGGTCTTGTCCCCAGACAAATCTCTTACCCTCTTACTGCTTGCTGTCACTTTCCTCTTTGTCCCTCTTTTTGGTTTAGACTGAAAGTCTTAAACTCTGCTGTGCCCAGCGCAGCCAGACTCCGCTCTCAGTGGGTGTTCTACCTGTAATTACTAAGAACAAACTTTCCACAATCCTCTGAAGGTTTCGCTGTGTCTTGGAGGCATATATCTTCTGAAAATAAACATATAATGAATTCATAAAGTATAAGTCTAATTTGTAAACCCTTGCCAGGAAGGATAATTGCATTCAAGCAGTAGATCTAATCTATATGTGTAAGGGTTGTTAGATTTACCTTTCAATTTGCTTGAGTATTCCTACTGTCCTGTAATTTTAGCTCGAGTGTAAAATTAAGTAAAGGTACCATTGTACTGGATTCCTTTGGTGACACAGAGGTGTTATGATGACCCTCCCCATTCAGTATAAAATCTGAGTAATGGAACAGGCAGGTACCTCTGAGAGGAGATTTGTGAACATGCTTTGATTGATTGGAAAAATTAGTAATTTTATAAGCAATTATATAGATCTGGTGACATGAGGAAGGAAAATTACAGGCCTTAAATTCAAAGCCCAGCCTAAACTGGTGTCAGAAAGTGGATCTTCACAGTTGTAATGTATGTGTGCTTTTATCAGGGTATCAAAGAAATGCCCAAACCTCAAATATATAACCCCTGGCTGCTGGGTTCTAACTCAAATGGCTTTTATTTTGGGGGGGAAGTTTGTTGGCACACTTTTTGACTTCAAATGCAACTACACTGAGAATTCCTCTAGATTTCTCCGTGGAACCAGTTTACTCCAAAATGTGCGTCATTTTCCTGTGCCATAGATGCACTGAAAGTGCGTATAGACCTACTGCACTGGGCTACTAAGGAAGACTTCTCGTGAAATGTTATAGTCAATGCTGTAGGCTCACCTTGAACAAGGAAAAAGAGAATGAGACCCGAGACTTGTTTGTGCAAGCAAAAAGAGCAGCAGCTCAGAATGGGGAGTTCATCTTTAAAACAGGTAAAAAAGCAGCTTAATTTGCTATGAAGCATAAATATTCTTTAAATGTTTCCTTTCTCTTTTATATTCTTGAGCAGGTGTGCTCTATAGGCAAGTTTGGGGTTTTTTTTTGTTCAGATTAGGGACTGAATCATTGGCCTTTTTATCGAGGAACAATAATTACAGGGACAAATACAAATTGAATCACTGAGGACCAAATAGTAGAGGATCGCAATCAGAGTAACAGCTTGGAGAACAATCCTGGCCTTCTTGCTGCGAATTGTAAAGCAGTTACGCTGAGCGGGAGCGGTCGGGGTGATGGGAAGGGAGTGCCAAACGCCTCCTTGCCAATTTTGAGCCTGTGTCCCTAGGAAATGGTCTTTCAGAGATAAGCAAGCAGCCAATTCGGCCTTTGGTTATTCTATGTGTTTAAAATTGCTCGTGATTAATGCTATTATTTGTGTATTAAAACACTAATTGTCCACCTCAAATTCTTGTGTCAAGTGTGGAAGGGACAGGTGATGGGAATCCTCACCTGAAGGAGCCCATGGTCTAACAAACGGCAGCCAAACGGCGGGAAGCAGACCAGCAGTGCAGCGCCTCGGCTCCGATTGCCCGGCAGGACGCGGCTGAGAACGGGCGCCCAGGCCCCTGGTTCCCAGTCCAGCATCCAAACTGGGAATCATTTCCTGTAGCCCTCCGGGATTGTGACAGTTAGGATTGTTTTGCTGTACAATAGGGCTGCTTTTCAGCATCTGTAGTTCTTCTGGAGGACACCTTCATGCCCACGAGTTTGACATCTCTCTGAAAATGGTGATCTTTATTTTTCATTTCTTAAGAAATGTGCCTGCCCGAGGGTGATGCAAGAAAGGCTGCTCCCTGGCGCGCGATTATGGGCTGTGCTGAAAGGATACTGGATCAGCTTGGGGCATCTGTGGTGCCACTGTCAGCGCCGCTGAGGCCTGCAGGAGAAGGTTGCTATCCGTTTACAGTCCTTGTCATGTGTATATTTAAAATCTCTGGCAGCTGTGATCTAGTGAATAATTCAGTGAAACCCATCATGGATAAAAGAGAGATTTTGAAGGGTTCTTCGGGTGGAAGTGCCTACTTTCTGAGAAATGAGTGTATTAAAAATTGACTTCATGCTATCAAGATAAAACTCAGATTTAGCCTTTTTAAATTTTTAATGTAATGTCATATTTATTCTCTGTGACTTCGAGCTATCAAGGCCCAGCCTCGCAGTCTGACTCCGAAGCACCTGTGGTTCTGTGGGGAACCTGATGAGCAAATTCAACAGCAGAACAGATACAGCCTCCAAGATGTGTGTTGTTTCCTGTGCCTATTGCTCCTGCCAGTACAGCTGGTTAAATAAGGTAATTTATCTTTTTCCTGAAGTTGGCTGAACACGTGTTTGATTTATTTATATTATCGACTGTGTGGAGGGCTACCCTGGTGCGAAATGTCATCTTCAAGTGCTTTCTTCCACAGAAATACAGGCTCTGTATTAATGCAAACCCTGCTTCCTCAGATGTATTTTTCAAAACTTGCCTATATCAAAAAGCAAAATATATGTACTCAGACTTCAACTCGATTTAGATAAAAGGTGGCTTAGGGTGCTTAAGCTTATCCTGTGAGGTCTTGTGGACATATAGAACTGATGGGGCGGGCAGGGCCACTGGGTTTCTCAAGAGCAGGCTCTGAATAGGCAGTAAAATCACAGACTGAGGGTTTATTTTCTCTTCTGTCTCTTTTTCTTCTCTCTTTTTCTTTCTCTCCCTTCCTGTCACATGGCAAATTTACTCGCTGCATCCACCGAACGTTAAGACAGTAATGAGCCCTAATTTCTGGGTGCTGGAATGTGCACCTCTGGGTGCAAAGGAATAATGTTTTCCTGTGATTTTCTATTGACTCACCATGCGATCCCAGGCTGCTGCTTCACCAAGTGCTTTGCTCCCCCCCTCCCCACCTCCCTGTGCTGCCTGGGACAGCAATTAGCGTTTTTACAGCTCTCCAAGAGAGACACGTTTTATTATGATGAAGTGTGAGGGAGTGGGCTACAAGGAATCGTTGAAAGCAGAAAAAAAGCCGTGCCAGCGCCTTGGTCCCCCCCTCACTGTGCACTGAGTTGGGTGGGTGGGTTTATCTTGGCGCACCGGGTCCACGCTGTTGGGTCCATGCCATACCTGGTTTGCAACCCTTCCTGCAGACTGAGCTTTTGCAGACAAGGGGAGCCCGCTCTCCCACAGCAGTCCCAGGAGAAATAGCTTCCCAGAAAAAAAAAAAAAAAAGTGAGATCAAATTTTGCTGCTGATCCCAGGTGACCTTCTGTAGCTGGTCACTCTTCCTAGGATCACTCTGCAGATTTGGGTCCTTAATTTTTCAAAGTTCAGGCTCCCTGTGGTTATCCTGGGCCCAGCAGGTCACCTTGGTTTGCTTTGGGATGCTCTTGTATTGTTTTTTCCCTGCAAAAATCATTGTTGTGGTGGGGTCGGTTTTTGCTGTGAGTTTGTTTGTTCGTTTCCTGGGCTTTTTTTTGTTTGTTTGTTTGTTTGTTTTTTTCTGCATTTTGGGTTTTGAGGCATTTGTTTTGTTTGGGTGGGTTTGCGTTTTGATTTAGTTTAGTTTTTTTTTTGTTGTTCTGGGGGTTTTTTTTGGGTTGTTTTGGTATCAGATTTCCTTGTTTGTAGTTCGGTTGGTTTGGTTTTTTTTTTTGCTGTGGGTTTTTATTCTGCTCTGGGGCTCATAGCGCGGCCGGTCCCAGCTCGCACCGCTCCGCGCCGGGCCTTGGCGGCGGCCGGCGCTCCCGGGGCGGGTGCGGCGCGGCGCCGCCAGGGGGCGCCCGGGCCCGCGGGGGGCGCCGGCGGGGCGGGGGGGCGCGGGGGCCGGAGGAGGCGGCGGTTGCGCGGCGCAGGTGCGCTCCGTTTCCGCCTTGTGCCCGGGGAGAGGCGGCTCCGCGCCGCGTCCCGGCGTGGCCGAGCCGGCCGGGAGTTTTGCCGGGGCAGCGGGGCCGGGCAGGTGGGTGCGCGGGGAGGACGCCGCGGCGGGGGGGAGCGGGCGGTGCGGCTGCGTGCCGGGAGCGCGCACGGGCGGTTCGTGCGGAGTTTCAAGCGGAGTTGCAGGAGTTGGTGGGTGTTGGCTGCCTGGAAACGTGCTGGGAAACCGCCGTGTCCGGGGCGCGTGGGGTACGGCCCCGGCATCTGCCGAGCTGGGAGAGGGGGAGCAGCTTTTGGGGGGGCCTGGGGCACCCAGACCGGGAGCTCCGCTGGTAGGAGAGTCTTACCTAAGATGCTGCTGAAAGCAGACTGGAAATAGAGCAAAGTGAAATGCACAAGGCTGAATTTAGGTGGAACTCAGCCTCCTGAAGGTCACTGGATGTAAGGGACAGAGGTGGGGGAAACAAGCCAGAAGTGGGAGGCTGAAAGCTGCGTGCTCCGTTGAAAAATCATCAGCCCCAACAGATATGTTGGGCTTGTGTATGTCATGCTGTATGCGTTATGGGAGCAACCATGTACATCCTGCAAAGGGTGGCTTGTCACAGTCCTTTTGGGTGCTGTGACGGGGCAATGTGTGCCTCTGTATGTACAAGGAAGAATGACATGCTGTGCCCGCCCCCAGGGTTCTTAGTCTGCTGCAGCTTGGGTCAGGTACTCCCCAGGGCCGGGTCAAAGTCCATGGCTTTCTTTTTGCACCTATCGACAACGTTCAGGGTGATAAAGGTCTTGGAGTTACTGCTGGCCATGCTTGTGTGTTGTTCAAAGACTTCCGAGGATGCCTGAAACCGATGCTATAACGTAAGGATGCTGAGAAACGGTATTTCATCCTCCATCAGATGCCATGGCAGGCCTGTGGCTCAGAGCTGTGGTGCATAGTGAGTTTTTGGCAAGGCCTGGGGTCAGGCGGCTCAGCAGAGTTTCTCCACTGGCCATGAGCTGCGCTTTTCCTGGTTCGCTTGAGGTTACCCGCGAAACAGGCTGGCACGCGGTGCTCCGGCAAGGGATTCCTTGAAGAACGCTGGCCCGTGCTCAGTACTTCCCTGCTATGTCCAGTTCTTTCTAAGAAACTCGATGCTTCTCTGGAGGCTGGGAGGTGCTGCCCTGCCAAACTCCAGCCGCGGAAGGCCTCCTGAGCTTTTTAGCATATCAGAATAGTGAAATGAGTCTCTCTAATTGGCCATTTAGATGCTAATTTGCGTCTCCTAGGCCCATGCCAGACCAACCTGCCCCAGAATGTGAGTCAGAAAGAGCCTGCTGTCTTCATGAATTATTCACTTTGCACAACGCACCTGCCTGGCTGGGGATCAGAAGGAAGTAGGGCCAAAGTCTGATACATAAGGATACACCTTGGCAGGTGGAACGGTGCTGGCTTTCCTCCCCAGCATCGTAGCGTGCTGGGGAGCCGGAAGACTGCTTTGCTTGGCTGAAGGCTGGTTCTTTATAGTTTACCATACATCAAGTAGCCACGCTAATAAGAGCCTCTCATTAATACAGGATTGTTGGTACCGTATGTCGGTTTTCCTGTAGAGCTGATTTTATCTTCCCACTCGTAGGACTGGCATGGACCTCCAGGGCATTGTATTTTATAAGTTCTTTAACAAGCTCCATCTTACAAGCAGTTAGGCTTCTTGCCACTGCTGCTAGGTTTAGGAAGCTGCTTTGGTGCATGGGAACCTTCTCTATTTTTTCCCCCCAGACCTCATCCTCACTTGCTCCTTTTCCAGCTTGGCCTTACAGAATAACGACACCACTCACTTTCTATGTGCTGCAGCCGGTTTGTGTTTAATTTGGGCTGGGCCAACTAGATCCGAATACACGGCTCTGAATGAGGTTCTCCCTATTTTGCTGGCACTGGTACTGCTTAGATTGAGCTCTCATTGTGAGACAGACTGGAGAAAGTCTGTCTGATTGGGTTCTTAAGTTGTTGTCCCAAAGCTTGCCAAGGCTTTGTGGTGTTTATTCGGACATTGTGTTTTCCTTGTCTCTGTTGACCCAAGCTGCAGAGCTGCAAGTCAAGTCTGTTCATACTGGATTCCTTGTGTCGCTTGGTTCTCCATCTGCTTCAAAGGGTTTGCACTGATCATGAGGATTTGTCATGGTAAGAAATGGCAAAAGGCCGTTTCTCAGCCATGCCCCTGTGTGCCAGCCCAGCTCTCTCCCTTCCTGAAGAGCAGGCAGCAGGAAGGTGATGAGGATCGCTTGGCTCTGCTGTGCTTATGCTTCCTGCTTGCTTAGGCCCTATATAATGTCAATGCCTACAGCAGGCTCCTCTGCCACTGGAGGGGCTGAGAAACTGCCCGATGTAGGTGTGAAGGGACAGTTCAAAGTGGTTTGTGTGCAAGAAAAGCTTCTATAAAGCCCCAATTCAGGCCAGCCCTTGTACAGGCACAGTTACTCTCTTTCTTTGGCTCTGAGACTTGGCTGTGTCTTGAAAGTCGAGTGTGTGTCTTCTGCCACGCTTCTACAGCCCCGAGGGTTATTCTGTCACTTTAAAACAGTCGTGTGCTTTGAAATACAGCTGTGGCAGTAGGATCTTTAAAACATGAGGGGAAGACTTGTGTCTGGACTAAATAGCCTTTCCCTGCCTGCTTGCTCTTGTCTCCCTGCTGCGTGACTACTGTCTGGGAGGAAAAGGGACCGGCCCGTGGTGGGTGGGAGGCAGAGGCTGGGTTAACCTTATCTATCTCCGCTAGTCATTTATCCTCTGTCATAGCAACAAGAGCAAACACTGACTTAGTTGCTAAGGTTTCCCAGGGATAATGGGGTCTGGTTCGAGGAGCAGAGAGTAATTACACTGCCTCTTGGAGGGAGCAGCAGCTAAAAGGAAAAACAGGCCAGCATGGTACCTGCTGCAAGCTGGGCGTCCTGGGGGAGGTGATGCCCTCGAAGCAGGCGAGTTAATTACACTGGCACAGCTCGGTTTGGGAATTGGGAACTCGTCTCCGGCCAACTGTTTAATTTTAATTTTTTGAATGAAGTATTTGAAAAAAAACCCTGCCTAATTAATTTCCTATAAAAACAAATTAATACAGACACGAGCTGCTTAGCTGAAAGAAGCAGGCAAATGAAAGCTGACTGGAGAGCTCCTCGTGGGCCCGTATAGGACATTTTTGTATTTGCAGGGCTCCGAGGAATTCATGCTTCTTGGGCACCTGTAATCAGCCCAGCTGCAGGAGGGCTCGTGCAGGCTCTGCTTTCACTGCCGTGAGGGGGTGTTTTCTGGTGCAATGACTACCTCAATGTCAACAAGACCCTTCAGTTTTAACTTTGATGTAGTCAAGGTAAAGTCAAAATGCGTTTGAGGTGGAAGAGTGGGAAAGGAGCTTGGTGTAGCGAGATGGTGCTAAAAGTGTACATGAGCTGAAAAAGCGAGCTGATAAATTTGGGACAGAAAAATGTTAAAGGTGTTAAATACAGAGCTACAGACTGGCTCAGGGAGTGCATGATCCAGGAGTCTCTGGAGGCTGAGAGGGTATTCTGGATAAGTATTGCTGTGTCGTGGTCTGTTCTTATACTCTTCTTTAAGCATCTGCTCTTGGGGCCCGTCAGATAGCAGGTAGGTACTGTGTTCACTCAACCTTTGGCATGACCTGCTACCCTGCGCTCTGTTATTAAGATGAAGGTACGTGATGTTCATGTTGTTATTCTGCTGAGAAAACTGACCTTCTTTCACAGAAGAGCCTGAAATTCTTTGAAGAGCGTCATGTCAAAGGGCTGTGTCTGCATACTGCCATCAGCCAGGGCTAGGTACAGGAGGTGCCG
The DNA here is from genome assembly GCF_009769465.1 of Tauraco erythrolophus. Classification (NCBI taxonomy): domain Eukaryota; kingdom Metazoa; phylum Chordata; class Aves; order Musophagiformes; family Musophagidae; genus Tauraco; species Tauraco erythrolophus. The sequence continues at coordinate 3,952,438 of NC_141485.1, read as the reverse complement.
ATGCAGCAACCTGCTGTCGTGGCCACCAGTTGCAGTAGGTGCAGAATGTGCTGGTTGTCGGAACGCAGATCAGGAGTACCCCCAGAAACACCTCCCGCTGCTGTTCTGCTGCTTTGGGAAGGCGTGCCGGCCGCAGGATCCATGGCTGTGTGGCTTGGTGGGGTGGTGTGCAAGTGTGCTCAGCTATACCCAGCCTGTGCCTGGGGGATGCACTGCCACACAGCCAGCTGCAGCCCACCTTCATCCTCCGGGCTGAGAACTGGGAACTGTCCAGTGGGAAAGATCCTGCTCACTTTGCTGTCCTGTGGTCGCTCTGCAGGGATGCGGGGCCATCACTCAGACCCCAACAGAAGACTTCTCCCTCACAGACTGAAGTCATGTTCTCAGGTGCTTTGTTCTCTGGCTGCAGAGTCCGAGTTTCATCATGAAGGCAGCAGAAGCAGCGCTTCATCAGAGCTGTGGGCAGAGATGTGCTCAGTTATGCATCCTCCAAACTGCTCCGGGCCCCATGCAAAGGGTTGGCTCGCTGCAGGGCAGCGCGCCTTCCTCGTAGCGCTCCCCTTAGCTTCTGTGCCAAGGGCAGCCAGGTGGACTCAGATTTAATGAGGTTTTGTTTCACATGACTTCCTCCATCATAGGAAAGGAACAAACAGGTGGAGTGTTTTTAAAGCAGGTCATAGAGTATCGATAAGAGCTCCCTTTTAATTCTTAATTAATTTTTAATTCTTAATTCAAGTAAAAAGCAGAAACTTGCAGTGGGAAGTTTTATTTTTGTAACACTACGTACTCGTGCTTCCCGAAGCTGTGGATTTCTCTTGCTGCGAGAGACTGGCTGGTTCTGCCCTTCATTAACTTGTTGAGAGGAGTGGAGGACAGGGAGGGGGTGGTTCGGTGAGGTAGGTACTAACTGGAGTATTTTTGAGAGAGAACGCAGTGGAGGCTGACTGCAAGAGAGGGATGTTTCGCCGCAGCCCATAGAAGTGACTCCCCAAGCTGGCGTGGTTTTGCTATCGTGGTGTTTCTGATCAGGCTGATTCCACTGTACTCCTTGTCCTGTACAGAGATAAGAGGTCGGATGCTTCACGCCTTCCAGATACTGGTACCATTTCTCTGGCACTGTTCCCGTGACCATGCAAGATATTCCTTTCCCTCTAGCTAGTGCTCCTGTTTCTGCCCCAGCAGACTGTGGCCTGCAGCCCCATGTCATTCTTGTTTCCTTCTCTGAAGTAGTTGTGTCAAACCACACCTGGCTTTTTTCAGAGGCAAGGGTGCAAAACCACCTGCAATGCCAGTTTACATCAGAGGGAGCAGCAGATACCCAATGCTGCCGAAAGAAAATAACTCTTGTAAATATTTTAGGGAATAATCTATTTGAAGGCTGTTCTGGGGTATGATGGATCTTTAGGCTGTGTTTTGTTTTCCTTCTCTCTTTGCAGATGCTGCTCAGGGAATGGTGGAGAACAGAAAGCGTATGCTGAGTAACAAGAGGCAAAAGAGCATGACATTGCTTGTTTTTGTTCAGTCATGCTGAGAAAAGTGCGCTGTGGTGTGAGGCTGGAGAATATGTTTAGGTCTCTCCTGAGAAAAACGCTTAGCTGATGTGCTCTATTCTGACTTGCCTTCAGCTCTGTTAGAGCAGATAAAGCTCTGCAGAGGAGGGGCAGATGTATTCGGCACTGCTTTCCGCCCTGAAAGCACAGCTACTGGCAAAGCACACTCCTCTGCCCTGACCGTGGAATGGGGCTCATCTCCAGCTCTAGCTTCTGTGCTAAACATCCCCCAGCTGCCCGTGTCGGTGTGGCTGTGTGCGTTCAGCCTTGCCAGCGTGGGCTGAGCTGTTCTCCAGGTGTGCGTGAGCGGGAAGGAAGAGTGTGTGGTATATCCGAAGAGTCGTTTAATGTATGCGTTTGTGTGGGGGGCATATGTGCATATAATCCTGTTAGCAACACATCACAGGCTTGGAAAAAATCTCTGGATAATCCCAGGTCAGTCATTCTGTGTGAAATTGTATCTTCTCTTTGCTTCTAACACTGGCCCCGGGGTGGGAGCCTGCATTCTTCTGCTGTTGATGCTTCATTGCTCCCCTGTGTGTGAGCTGCTGTGGGACGTGTGCGGGGACTGTGTTCTCTCCTTGCCTGAGATCGTGAGGAAGATGAAAAGAGCAGGAGGTGTTCTGGGACAAAATGGAAATGCAATCCCACAGCATGCGTGGCACTGAGCAGAGCAGAGAAAGTAGTTGGTAAGTTGAAGATGCCAGGGGTTAAGGATTTCTTGTGGGGATGATCCCTTTCAAAAGTGATCACCTTAACTAATGTGGTAAAGGTTTAAAAAATGATGTGTCTGTCCTTCCTGCCTCAGCCCTCTTTCTCTGCCAAACCTTCCCTGCAGGCTCCCATCTCCTCCCTGCCTCACTTTGCTGTACAGTCAGTCTGTGCTGCTGAGCATTATGCTGAATTGTTAGAGCCTTCACCCTTTTTATGCATCTGTCCTTTTGCACCGAAAGAAATCTGTGCTTCCTGTGGAATTCCTCCTCTTCTCTCCTGCCTGTTGTAAGCGCTGAGTTTTCAGAATCTTTCCAGAAATTGAATGGTCAGAGAGGAGGGAACTGGTTCGTTGTTTGTAACCGTTTTGGCTCTCAAGGCTGACGAAGGGTTTGGCAGGAGATATGTGGTAGTTCTTTAACACGGGTTAATGTTTCTGTGCTGGGGGTTGAGTGCGGCCAACTTGTGAGCCCAGCCTGGGGAGGGAGAGATCGATTTGCACGAGCTGCGTGCCTGCCTGTGCAAGAGGGCCAAGGCCGTGCAGCCTGTGGTGCCTCCGTGCCTGGCACAGAAGCAGAAGGCTCTGTGTGTCAGCAGGAGATAGGTGCAGCACGCTGAACCGCGGGCACTGCTGGGGTAAGTGTGCTGTAGGTTGAGACTGGAACATGTGTTTTCTTGGGAACTACTGCACAGTTGGCAGGTGGTACACCTTGACTGCTATTGCATCTGATTTGTGTTTGCCCAACAGCATTAAACACGTTATCTCTGCCCAGCAGGTATGGTTTCAAAGCTGGCAAGTGTCTGTTCTGGGAAAGGTAGGTATTAATACCTGGAAACTTATACATTAGGGCTCGTGAGACACTTGCTCTGCTGGAGAGTAAAGCCCGCTGGAGGAAAGCTCCGTACACCAAGACTGGCTTTGCCTCCACATAAATCTTTCGACTGCGCCTGTCCCTTGGTGCTTTCTGTTCATCTGAGCTGCTGGTAGGACTCAGAACTGCTTAGCTGCAAAGTCCCTTCTGGGGATGTCTTTCTCCCATGAGTGCATGGAAGTTGGCTCTTGCTGCTTGTACTGATCAGTTCATGGTGAAATTGTCATTGAACACAAGGGATCACTGGTGTGACCATGCTGGTTACAGGAGCCGCAGCAGGAGATCTGCTGAAAGAGGTGCTGTCTTAAACATCAGAGAATGCAAACAAGCTGCTATTGTAGGCTGTAGTTATAAATATCAGGCTATTATGGAGGCAGTTTTAATGAACGAAATGACTTGCCACTATTCATGGTGATTGTCGCGTGGGTTTTTGTTTGTTACCCCATTAAGAGGTAAAAAAAATCAACTGTAGCTTCTTTGTGTCTTTTAGAGTGGCTCTCCCTGTCAGGACTGCAGCACTGGGGCTCTAGAGGTATGGGGCAGAGGTTGTTCTTACCAACAACGCTTTTCTCTAGTTTGAAATGGAAAATCAGAACTGACAAAGAGTCTCTGGCTTTTTTTGAGTACCATAAAACCTAAACTTCCAGCCTTGTCTGCAAGGTATTTGAAGGTATTTATTGTCTTATAGTTTATGAGGAAGATGGTATGTTTTTACCACTGTCTGTGGGTGAGAGTGTCTGCTTCCACCGTGTGCGATGCCAGCGGATCACCTTTGTTTTGCTTGCCAGCAGAGTGACCCTTCAGGATGGTCAATAAGGCTGTGCCAAGCGCTGCCTGGTGCTTGCATGAGGGTGGGGTGGCAGCTGTGCTCAGTGCTGGTGTTTGTCTCTTACAGGTGTGATCCCTGCCTCTCCTCCCCAGCCTGGTGCCATGGCTGACACGATTTTTGGCAGTGGGACGGGCCAGTGGGTGTGCCCCAACGACCGGCAGCTGGCATTGCGTGCCAAGTAAGTCCTCACCACCCTCCTTCCAGCCTCAGCTCTGGCCTGAATGGTTTCCTGGTATCTCTGTAGAGTGCTGGCCCACTGACCTCATCCACAGCCTGGTTGGGAGGTGGGAGTTTGCCTGTCACGCAGACCCTTCTGTACCCTGGAAGTGTGCTGCTTGGGTGGGACAGGAGCCTCCAAAGCTGAAGCTCAGTGCTTGGCTGCTGCTCGGAGCTGCCAGCCTGCAGTGGAGTTTGCAGTGCACTGGTGTGTGGTGGGAGTCCATCCCACCAGCCCTCCCCTGGGTGAAAGGACGGGCTTGGAGGCAGGCTTGTATCTCTGCAGCACCCTAAATATAATTGATAGCTGCCAGCACTCTTTCATTTTAGGAACTTGTCATTTGATCTCATTTTCCCCTGAAGTTAAATTACTGTATAACCTAAAGATAAAAAGGGATGGAGATGAGTCAAGCACTAGAATTGCATTTGTTTCTTGGATGCTTTCTTTCTCTGACAGCCAGTACCCTGCCACTGCCACCTCTGCTCTTGTCTGAACCTCTGGGGTCAGCCTGCTGCAGAGAGTTAGAAAATAGGAGGTAACCTTGTGTCTGAGGGGACTGCCTGAGTGTGAGCAGTGCACACCACTGCCACTTCTCCAGCCTTCACCTGAAAGCCTCATTAAGACAGCTGCGCCTGGTAGTGCCCTGCGTTCTGCCAGCAGCTGTGACTTTATCCAGTGACCTCTAGACCTCTACTGAATAGTAATTAATTGAGCTGTGAAAGCTCCCGCCTGTCCCCGAGTGAGCTAAGGAGAAATGTCAGCCGCTGTATGTGAGGCACGGCGGGAGGTGGCTTGCTTAAGTCCTTGTGCAGGCCTGGGTTAGACCAGGGGGAGGAGGTTGCCAAATTTATATTTCCAAGTGTGCCTGGTGGTTTATGTGTTTGAACTGATGACCTTAGAAATGTGTGATCTGGAGGGAGGAGGGTGCAGGTAATCCCAGGTAATCCCTGTGTTCTGGAGTCTGCTGTTGGCATTTGTGGTGTCTGGCATCGGTACCCATGTTGGCACGGTTACCCCCAGGATGGCCAGCCCAACATGCACTAGTCTTCTTTATGGGCAGAGTCAAACAAGAGTGAGGACACAGAGTGGTATAATACGAACTGGAGCAGAAAGGAAAATGAGAGGGCAGGGAAAGGCAGCGCAGCACTCAGTGGTGCTGGAGGAGTGGCGTGGTGATGTGGTCAGTGAGAAGAGACTCATACTTTGCGTGTTAGCCAGGAAACAGACTTCTCTGATGGAAGGCTGATGCAGGCTCTGTGTGCCTGGCAGGTTTGGCCTGTGGGGCAGGTCAAGGGTTTTGTGCTTTAATTTCACAGCTTAATTCTTTCCTCCGCCCCCTCTCAAAGGCTCCAGACGGGCTGGTCCGTGCACACGTTCCAGACCGAGAAGCAGAGGAAGATGCAGGCTCTGAACCCGCAGGAACTCGAGGTCATTCTGGAAGTCATCCGCAAGGCGGAGAAATTGGACATCATCGAGCAGCAGCGCATTGGGTACAGTCACGTTCGTTTGTCCCCTTCCCTCAGAAGGAAAGGTCAGCGCAGATGGAGGAGGGGCTCTCCTGACTGCCTGAGCTCAGCCTCCATCAGTCAGAGCATCCCTTAGGTCAGTTATTTTCCCCTCCCATGTTGCTTGTTTGGAGGTGATGAGCGTTGAGAAGGATGTGATTTTTTTTTTTTTTTTTTTTTTTTCCTCCCCATGTCTCAAGCCTTTCTCGTGCCTTCTGTGAGCCTTGGGGCTTGCTGTGTTGCAGTCATTGACATGGTCCTTGGTAAATGCAGCCTGTGCTAAGGCAGCTGCCCAGTGGCTCTGGAAGAGGCTGGAGAAGATGCCAAGCTGTGCAGCTGCACCCACTGCTAGTGGACAGCATGGCTCACAAACTGCTGCTGGCCACACAGTTAGGTTTTCCCTCGTCTGAGGCAGCCTCTTGGGATTTTGCCTTGAGCAGTGAATGAGTTTATGTTCTAGTTGGCTGAGCCCTCTGGAATGGGTTTGCTAGCTTGAATTATTTAATTTACAGGCATCCTTTTGCTGCTGTGCATTTCCATTTGCTTTCAGTCCTACTGGAGATATGGCCTCAGCTGTGTCTGTGATCGTCCTGCACTGACTGCCTTTAAAGCTGGGGAGTTCAGCAATCCTGCAGCATTTCTCAGCAGTGTTTCGTGTTCGTGAGACAGGAAACCCCAGTCAGTCCCAGCCCACGTCCAGCAGGCCCAGCTTCCTGCCCCTGCGCTTCGCTCTGCCCCTGTGCAGTGCACATTAGTGAGTGCCAGTGAGAACTGGCAGTGATGTTTGTGTGATGTGTGGGAGACCCCACCAGAAGCAGCCAGCGACCCTGAGGGGGCTGATCATTCCTCTGTGGTTGTTGGTGTAGCTGCAGAAAGAGACAGCCTTGCTGTTCCCGTGCTGAAGCGTTCTCCGAAATGCCTTTGTTAACCCCTGGGAGTTCTCTTGTGCTGAAGTCAGGGATCATAAATCCGCTAATGATGGTTCAGCCTAGCCGTCCTGCCTGACCTCATCGCTATGGGCAGTACCTCTTTCAAACAGACCTTGCCTTCCTCTCAGTGCAAGACTTGGTTGATGGGACGTTAGTGCTAAATGAGAATGGGGTTGTGTTTCCTCCCTAAGCCGCTTGCACACACATGGCTGTGGCTGGTCACTGCCTCTCATAAATGGCCTGGCTGTTACCATCCCCACCTACGAATGGATGCCTGAGAATTGCCAAGCAGTGATCTCGCGACAGCAGCCTTGCTCTGCATGCTCTCCACATCCTACATCCTAATTGCTTATCCTGCCTTCCTTCTCTTTTGTAGTCCTGCTGCTACGGACATTGTGCATACGTATGTGCTTCCTGTCTTCCAGGCGGGCTGTTGAATGAAGCAGGGAGCAGTTACTGGTATTCCTGTACTGCAGCCAGGCTCATTCTGGTCTGATGGCTTCAGCCTGACCTTCCTGCTTCCAACGGGATGTGGGCAAGTCATGTGCCTGCAGTGCTGCTGCTTTCAGGGAGTGTGTGTAAGAATGGAGCGGGGCTGGGCAGGTCTAACTCCTCTGCCCTTTCCTGGTGCTGTCTGACTTGCCCTGGTCTGAGCACTAACGGCTTTTCCTGCTCTACAGGCAGGAAATCATTGTGACCCAATGTGACACTGAGCTCCTTCCTGAAGGGTGTAGGACCAAGCCCCACTGGTGAGCTGTCTGCCCTGCACCCGCTAGCTGAGCCACGCCTGTCAGTGGTATTTGCAGTTTTGATTTTTCTGGGCTTGGTGAGCATCAGTAGATGGACTTAGAGGGGTTTGTATTGCCTGAAGACCAAGAGCCAGCTGATGGGAAACACTGAGTGCAGAGACTGAAGTGAAAGTACATATGGTCCCAGCAAGGGGCTCGAAACTGCACTGTAGCAAAGGTAGACAGTCTGGAGCACATATCTGCAGGTTTTTGGTGTGCCTCAGTACCACATGCTTCAACTTCCAAGGTGAGGGCTGTGACCTCTGCTCTGCCTCGTTCCCCACAGGCGCCTGGTGGAGCGGCTGGAGAACATGAGAAAGAACGCCATGGGGAATGGCCTCTCCCAGTGTCTGCTCTGCGGTGAACTGCTTGGGCTGCTGGGCAGCACGTCGGTCTTTTGTCAGGATTGCAAAAAGGTGGGTTTGGTCACACAGGTTCTACGTGCTCTCTGTAGTAGATCCGTCTAGGAAAGGCCACTAGGCCTCTCAGAAGCTAGATAGCTCTGCACAGTTGACTTATCTTAGCCCCACTTGTCTAGATCGGTGCTGTCAAACCGTTAGGTTTTCTTTTGCACCCTGCTTATCTTATTCCTCAGGATCCTAAAGTGATCCTAAACTGCACTTAGTGCTGAGATGGGGTGCATCAGCCCCCTCTGCATCTCCCACTCTGGGGCTGCAGAGTGAGAAAAGGGACAGGAATGTATGGCCATCAGAGGCAACTCATAAAAGGGTCTGTGTGCTTTACTGTTATTTGCCCTTAGACCTTCCGGTAACGTGTCTCTTCAGAGGACTCAAGTCCATCTTTGACTTCCAAACCAGTGTCAAGTTTCCAACCTTGATGTATAAATTAGCCTGTGCATCAATGACGCCTGTGTTTGTATGTGGTGTTGGTGGGACCGCATGGGTGCTCTTTGAGAGACAGCATCGGTTTGCAGGAACGCTGCTGTTCTACCAGTGCTCTGCAGGACCACTGTTTCTTGTCTGGACTCTGCAGCCAAGGGGTTAATCTATATTGCTGTGGAGATGACAATCTCCAAGGCAACCACCTTATCCTCCCTCTGCTGGGAGGCTGGTTTTCCTGCACTTGAAGCCCGTCTTTCCCTGGGAAGATACCTCTGTAAGTGACTTTGCCTCAGTGCGTTGCCCGGGAAGAGGTGAGGGTACTTGCTGGGTGGAGGAGTGTTTCTGACTTGCTGGTGGTAGGGTGGAATGGAGCAGCCTGTGCTGACTCTGTCCCCAGTGGGTACTGGAGCAAAGGACACACTTGCCCATGTCACTGAGAAGTCCCGTGGAGCCCACAGGACATCGCTGAGTAAAACCTGCTGCTTTACTGCAGAGTGGTGCGTGTTGGCACCTCTGTGGTTAAGCAGCTGCTGGAGTTTGTGAGATGCAGTTCTCCTGCAGAGCAGGCTGCCAGGCTGGGTCTGCCCTGGTCCACGGCTGGCTGCAGCACTGTGGGCTTCAAGCTCTTGCAAGAGAGGGAAGGGGGTGGGTGCCCCTTGCAGTCAGAACCAAGGTCCCAGCATCCGTCCGTATCCGTCCGTACTTGCCCACCGGGCAGGGGGCTACTGTGAGCTGTGCTGGCTTTGCTGTCGAGTGAGCTTCTCCGCTGGATTCGGTTTGCAGAAGTAGCCTGACTGAGACAGGAGTTACGCAGAAGATTTCTTGTAAGGCAGTGACTGGGAAAGGGAATGCAAATCTTTGAACCCCTGGGTTCTAAGCCAGGGCGAAAGTAGCTTTTTAGGAAGGGTGGGGAAGGAAGCAGCAGTAAGGTGCTGCGAAGTGAAAGGTCTGGTTTGACTGGGAGCTCCAGGACAGCTCTCTTGGAGAGGAGCACGGGCTCTGTGCGCACGTGTCTGTGGAGAATAAAGGGCTGGGTGGCAGACAGGAGACGGCTAGCTGTTTCCTGCATTTCAAGCACGCGGAATAACAGGATGTGCTGTATTCTTACCCCCTTCCCTTGACGATTCTGCTCTCACCTTGTCCAAAGCCAGCTAGGTCACATTGCTACGGTGCTTTCTAACTCCTTCCTGTGATCCTTGTGCATAATGAGGAGGCAAAGGCTGGCCCAGATGCTTCCCTGTCCAGTCTGTTTGCAGTTGCAGGTAGTAACCCCCGAAGCCAGTGAGGCTGTGTGAGCCCAAAAAACCCCAGAGAAGGGCTGGGGATTTTTTTGTGGTTGTTCTCTTTTTGTTTGGAGTCTGTTGGGCAGTTCAGGAGGATTCATATCCAGGGTATTTTAAGGTGGGACTCTGCTTTTCCAGTGTGTATTTTGCAGGTGCTTTCAGCTTGGCTGCTGTTTTCAGCTGCATGCAAGCTCCAGGCAATGCTGACTGGGTGCCCAGGGCTTCTCCCCTTACAGCTTTTTAATGTTGTAGAGTGAATTCAGGGAACAGTCAACCCTTTGGCAGAACACACAAGAGTGGACTGTTACTTTAAGCTTGTTCCCTCTCATCCAGGGATATCCATCACTTGTGCAATGCTGTATGCAATAAGCAATGACTTGTCAGAGAATTATGGATTTTTAATTTCTTATTTTTCTTGCTAGTGTTGCTCTGTTACCATCTCATTGCAGCCCGTTTAATTCCATAACAGGAATTGTAATGATGCATCTGAAACATAGCAAAGAACTTACCTTCAGCAAGTCTCTTCTGCTGAATAGAGGTTCTATGTTGCTTGTAACCTGGTGGATTTTCTAAGTGCCACTTTCTGTTTTATGAAGAATATTTTTAACATTAGTTTTTATTATCTTAGAACTAAATGCATTATGGCTAGGCAAAGATGTATGCAAATCCAAATGTGTTAACAATAGCTGTAGTCAGACAAAGCATAATGTGTCATTTACCATGCAGAAGGTATTAGTGTCATGTGTAAAAGGTGAAGTATAAGTAGGAGAAGAAAGTACTTTATCTTGTATTTAATGAGGAATGGGGCTGCATGCATTGAATGTCCTTGATGTTTATGTCTTCTTCCGAGGGGTTGTGAGTGATGCTCAATTTTCCAGCGAGTCTGCAGAGAAGGGGAGGAGGAAAGCCCCGGTTTATATTGGAACGTTCAAAATTTATGGCTAAGAATAAAATCCCTTGGAAATTTCCACTAGAGGGAGTGATTGAATGTGCTATCTGCGTGGGGATTGGGATCTTTGAGGGTATTTAAGACTCAGATTTTGGTTTGAGGGAGGGAGAATTTAGGGTAGTTCAGGTGGTGCCTGCGAATTGCATCTGCAGTCCCCCTTGGCTTGGGTAGCACCACATAGAGTATTGATGCGCCAAACCCAACAGGTTGTCCTTATTTCTCTGGGAGGACGGGGCAAGGACAGTGACAGAGATGGAGAGGAGCACCAGCTTCTGTGGGGCTGCTGGTGCCACCTCTCACTTTCTTTGCAGCACGAGCCAGGGACAGATCTGCCTCTGGACTATGCTGACCAAAATAGTTGGGTGCATTTATTCATGCAGTGAAGCCATTGCCTCAGGTACCATCGTTCTGCCATTCTCCTCTTCCAGGCATGGGCACTGAGGGCTGAGTGAGCGACTGAGACTTCCATGCCTGGACACAGACCTCCTGGCTCAGAGGAGGAGCAGCCTGATGTGTAAAACCTTAGCTGGGGAGATTAAATTCACATGTCTCTGTAAGCAAGGTTTTGCTCTCCAAGGCCCTCCTGTGAGTGGCTTTTGCTCTGTGAGGATCAAAGAATTCATCCAATTTCTCATTCAAGCTGTAAGCCAGGTCTGATACACATCAGCTTCATTATATAATATTAGGTGATTCAGGTTGTAAATGGCTTGTAATGCCAGCGGAGACATGAAAGTTCCCTTGTGCAGCAATAGGGGCCGTGCGGCGCTATCAAGCATTCTGCTCAGGGAACGTGCATGTGGGCATGGTCGTGCCCGCTTCCCAAGCAGCCACGAATCAATAGCTGCCGAGAGCGTGCTGAAATGGAAGGGAAGCCGTGGGGTTTAAGACTGCGTATGTGAGGGACTGGAGGAGAAGATTTCCAGTCTTGCACAAACTCACAGTTGTTTTGTACTTGGTTACAGCTGCTTTCCATGCCACGGTGATTTGGTTTAGGATTTAGAGGGAAAAAAAAAACGCTCTAGAAATATGCCTGTTGGTCATGGGGTTTGATTTGCCCTGTCCAGTTCTCTTTTCACCCTGAAGTCAAGGACTGTGCTGTAGATTTGCCTTTGTCTCATGTCCATATAGACCTGAAGCTGCTTCCTGCGATCGGTGGTTCTCCAGGACAAATAAGAAAATTGTGCCATGTTTAGGTTTTTAAGGAAAGCAAAATACAACTATTGGGATGGATACTACTTGACCTTCTCTCTCCCAGGGGCTATATGGCTGTGGGGATTTGCTAACACCACTCTTTTTTTCCCTTTTTTCTCTCTCTTTGTTTCAGAAAGTTTGCACCAAGTGTGGAATAGAAACGTTTGGAGCCCAGAAACGTCCTCTTTGGTTGTGCAAGATCTGCAGTGAACAGAGAGAGGTAAAACGCAACTGTGGAGAGATGGGGCTTAGCAGTGTGCACCTACCTGTCCCAAGACTGTGCTAAACATGCATGGGCTCTACCCTGTGCCTGGGCACTGGGAGAGGAGCTTGGTCTGGGGTTTGGAAGGCCTGGCTTGAGGCCAAGCAGACTCAGTGAACACACACAATGGTGACAACTTTGGTTTGTGTGGGGGTGGAGGGAAAAAAACCCACCAGCCTCTGCAGCCTGTATGGCTTTGTGGGATTTTTCTAGCTATGGTCATAAAGACACTGCTACCTTCTGCTGCTGTGCTCTTTCCCTCCTAGCTCCGTGGCAAATAAACTTGGCTAAACCTGGTTCTTTAATACAGCTGGTGAGATCTAGAGCATAACTGCAATATTTGTCCCTCTAAAAATAACTAGGATTGCAGCTTTTAAGTCTGTTTTCCTCCCTGCCTGCAAAATCTCATAACTTGCCAGTGTGTGAGACTTCTAATGCAGGTCTCTAAATTTTTATTTCCTTCATCCTTGACTTTACACTGCAAAAAGTAATAGCCTTCCTCAGTTCTTGTCTGCCAGCCAGCATCCACCAACATCAGGGCTCGCTGCTCTACAGTGAAGTGAAGTCAGTGAATTTGTTCTGTGATTACAGAAGGATTTTCACTTGTTCCCATCAATTTATTTTGGACTATTGCTTGTGGTCCTTGAACATCAATCCAGTGCAGCTATTTCTGACCACTGCAGCCAACTGTGAAACCTAGGTGCTCTGCTAAATGAATTTTTGAAGTGTAGTGGGAGCATTTCTGCAGGCATTTGAGATGCTGAATTTTTTTTATACTAGTTGTGGAGACTTGGCATTGCTTAGGTTTTACACAGGAGGCGTTTGTCTGTGTGGGAGCACTTGCAAAGTTCGTGTTTGGGTAAGATGAAGGTTACCTGGACGCTGCTGGTCTTTAACCTTTGAGCAGTGGTGTGGGTAGGGCAGGCAGAGAGCATTCCAGCTCCTTGGACACTGCTAATATTTTGATACATTGAATCATCCAGATATTTCAAATTCCAAATGAAGGTCCCAAAATGGAGAGTGAGACAGGTAAAGATGTTTTCGGAGTTCTGCAGGGAGATGGGTATGAGACTAAAATTTACTTTATTTCTTTTATTCTGTTCTTTCTATATTTTTTCTCATCCCACACTGTATAATTGTTGGGGGTTTTTTTTCTGTTTCTTATAAAAATAATGGGGAGCTGTGGTCACTGGATGAAGAAGAGCGTTAACCTGTCCTGGCAGTGTTATGTTTGGCCAGTGTGTGAGGGTATGGTAACCTTCAGAGCTTGCTCTTTCCGTGAAACCTGAGATATGGCCAAAGTACTTCCCTAGTGAAAATGGAAAGAACTTTCCCTCTTAGACTAACTAAAAAGTAGCCTCATCTTATCTCCCAGCCCTAAATTTAATCTTTATTTTTCTGATTTTCTTTAAGGTCAATTCAGGTCTGTCTCCTTTTTCATTTGTGGTGGTACTGGTGGCCTGACCAGGAGAAGGTTGGAAGGGTCACAGTGTGACACACAGCCAGGCATCAAGTCATACATCCCCTCTGTCTTCCCACGTGCTCTAGTTTTATCTTGGTGGAAGGCAGGGAAGCATTGAGAATTGACTGAAGCCTTGAGGTATGTCAGCCAGGGCAAGGAAGTTGAGACAGTATCAGGATAAATATCTGAAAAGTAGCTTTGATCAAGTCCTCCCTAGTAGCCTGCGTGAAGCAGAGAGGAGGCTCATAGGCCTCAGGCTGATGGCTGGTACTGGTGCAGTTCCTGAAGCTGGTTCAAGTGTCATGATATTACAGGACGTACACTCGACTATCAGGTTTCTTTTAAAGTCTTATGTTCACAACCAGTTCCTTGTTGCTGTCTGTTTCTGTGATCTGGACCTGTCTTGTATTGCCATCTGCTCTGGATGAAACCCATTTGGCCACGCTCTTTGCTGAAGGTTATATTTGCTAGCAGTGCATGCAGATGGATGTCTGCTCTTTGGGATCAGTGATTCTCATTTCTGTCTGACCTCAATGGTCAGTGGGTATTGGCCCCATTTCATTTCCTATGATCCAGGCAGGGAGCTTGAGGAACTCACCGAAGGGCTTTGAGTTGTGTGATGCAGTAATAAGCCAATACTACCCTTCTCAATGCACAGCGTGACTGAGCAAGGTTCTTCTTTGGCTCATGCCAACAAAACACATGCTTAAAGTAGACTCGTCCCAGGCCACAGAGCTTTGGTAACACCTCTCAACTTGTTGAGCCATACTCAGGCCCCTAAACTTGTCCAGCTCTAGCAGATGAGTGTTTGATGCTGGTCCGGAGTGACCCCCCTAGCAGGCGTGATGAGACATTGTGTTTCCAAGGTAGGTGATTCCCTCCACATCAGTGCTTTGATCGCCGTTTGTAATTTTCTGAACCACACTCAAGCTATTTGGGCGTGATATTTATGAAGCTCTCAACTCTGTTAGTGAGAGACTGTCAGGCACTGAAGTGAGAAAGGGAGGTCATTCGGAAACCTGGGTGGACTAAATGATGTTGGCTGGAGTTAATAAGTGTCATCTGGCTGGGACAAGAGCCTAGGATTGTGATTGTCCCCTTTAGCCTCTGCCATGCACTGAGTGAGCACGTGAGTCTCATGTCCCACCAGGATCTCAAGCCAGGATAGTGAGGTTGGACGTTCACATACACTAGTTAAGAGCTTAAGTGTGTGACATTGTTCAAACATGCTAAAGCTTTCACCACTCCATCTTCCTTGTTATTATTTATCCCTGTTGGCTTGATCTAAGCTAGCATAAATTTAGTGACTTGTGGTAGTCATCTTTGCTTTTTGCTGTGTAGACAGAATCTGTGCTGGCTTCAGTTATGATTAAATCATCAGTATGCCTGGGTCAAAACGAAGACCAAAGTAACAAGCTATTGTTTACATCAATTTTTCAGTTGGAGTCAAATGTTTGTTGCCCATAGATTCCTTTTGGAATCCCAACCTCAGCCATTCACGTGTTCTTTGCTGCTTTCTGTTTCCTTGAAAACCTCCACTGGGAAGGCTGAGCTGCATAGCAATGAGAAACAAGTTGCTGTGACACTGTCTTATTTCTGGAGAGTGGAGGTGATTAATGGATTCTGCTTGCTGCTTGTGTCCCAATCATCCAGAAGCAAACCAGCCTGTTTGGCAGCACTCGAGCTGCTGAATGTGATGTGTACGTGCAGGGTGAGGGGCTCCAAGGTGCCAGAGAGGTGCTGGGACGAAAGGACTGTGTTCTAACACAGCCGGGACCTGACAGGGCCTGGGTGTTCCTTCTGGCAAAGAGAATGTCCCCAAGGACAAGCAGACACCCCTGTGTCATAAGTGCATCTCTTCTCCCTGAAGTAAGATAGACCTCATCTACATTAGGCCAGAACTGGCCTGTTGGAGTTACTACTTGTCCCAGCTGTTTGCAGAAGCATCTGTTGAAAAACCACTTTTGTTCTACCAGGAGTCTGTGGACGTTTTCCTTTGCAACGTCTTCTGAGGGCAGTGGAATTAAAGCAGGTGTAGATTGCGTTGTATTGTTCCTGCAAGCAAGGGTAGAAGCAAATTCAGTCAAGCTCACGTTCTCTTTCAAGGACAAGCATCTCCCTTCCTTCTTCACTCCTCCATGTGCTGCGTTGCCTTTCTTGGCTTTGCATCTTGCATTGTCTTTCTGGAGACTGAGTGTGGAGGGCTGATGCTCCTTGGGGCAGTCCTGTTTCTGCATGCATATGATGTCCCGTGGCATGATCAGAGGTGCTGATCTCTGTCTGCAGCAAAGGGTGGCCACGGGTTTGCAGTGAGCCTGTTTGCTAACTTGGCACTCAAGCAGTGATGCACCCATGGGAATGAAAGTGCAGGGCAGAAAGGGTGGAAGTCCTCCAGCAAAACGGGCTTATTGGAGCAGCTGTCAGCAGAGCAAAACTGCCTGGGAGGAGCTGCAATACAGCTGGAATGATTCCCTGCTGCCAGGCCTCTGGCAGAGCACGTGAGCTTGATAACAGCTTGGGCAGCAGTGCCTGTGTTGAATTAGTGGCGTGTGGCTGAAGTCTGCCTGTAACCTGGCTTGAAGGGGAAATGGGACCTGCTGTGTTTTGTCAAATCCCTGCCCAGCTGTTCAACTCTCTGCACAGCCTTGTTTTGACTGATGCCACCAGGTTCTGCAAAGCACCTTCCTGAATTACCACTTTATATATTTATTTTTTATATATCCATAATTAGCGATGCTATCATCGTAATTAAAATCCTCTTGGAAGCGTTTGTGCACATTTACATTTGAATTGACACATCCAAAATTGTAGCGATAATGAAAACAGCTTAAGCAGGGTGGGGGGAGATGGATTTTTTTTAAACCCCATCAAATATGAAAGAGAGTGTCAGCTATCAGGGACCTGTTAAAGTTTTAATTTGTCCCCTCTGCTTCGCTTTCCCTTTAATTTCTTCTCCTTTGCTAAACGGCATGTTCATGGCTGGCTGTATTTCTTGGTTTGTCACAATAAACCATGCAGAGGAAGAAGATTCCTGCACTGGAAGAACGGAATTGTCTCCTCCCCTTTTGCCCTCGGGGCTTCCCTTTTCACATATACACTCATACCATTTTGAACATTATAAACCAACATAGCCCAGGGTTATTCCTGCCTGGCACGATGATTTCTGGGCCAAATACCATGCTGATGGAGGGGAGTGTTTATTCTGGGTGACTCTGGATTGAATCGAAGTGATGTGCACCTGTTTGCAATTCAAAGAAGTCATCAATAGCCTGCCATATTATTTTGGGGGGTGGCAGCAAGTGGTTAGACTCAAAATAGTGTCCTCTAGAATAGAGCCACAGGGAAAAAAGAGGCCTGATTGAGAGGGGAATGATAAATCGTTGAAGGCTGGCAGCCATTGCAGCTTGAGAAACGTTGAGGTCAGAGGTGCGATGGATTTTGCTATTCCGGAAACAAAGCTCCAAATAGCAATTTCACTGCCTTTTAATTTTCTTCATCCTCAAGTGCTGAATGTGGGAGTTGACAACAGATTGCTGTAAATAATGTAATTGGAAATCTCTGTGTTATGGAAAAGCAGATGAATGCAAATAACGAAGCTGAAGAGCGCTTGCTCTTTCTCCCTGCCAGTGGTTTGCCGCGTGCCAGAGCTGTGGTGTAGAACTGGGACAAAGTGAGTGTGTGGGCATGTGCTTCGTGAGGGCAATGGCAACAAAGTCCTCCTGGAGTGGTTGCATTTGTGGGTGCCTTTCTCTTCGTTAAGCGTCGTAGCCCACGAGAACCTGCTCCCCCGCCTTGCGGCTGCTGGGGGATTGAGCCAGTAATGCTGGAGTCAGCATGGGCAGCTCAAGGTAGCTGTTTTCCTCTTGCACAGCACAGCCCGGGCTGCTGCGAAGGAAGGAGGCTGTGAAATGAGAACAGCTAGTGCGTGGCAAGCAGTAGATGGTAGAGCAAAACGTGGCTTTCCAGCTAAGACCCTTCCTAAGCATCTCTGTTTGCGGGACTCGTGGCTTGGTGAAGTGAACTCTGGGAAGGCTGCAAATGTTTGTTATGATTCCTTCAGCTGTGACCACATCCCTTCGTCAGCAAGTCCTAATGTTTTTTCTGTTGAGGAGTTCGTTTTAGCACTTGTATGTTCAGAGAAGGAGAAAGAGAAGGGAGATATTTGAGCAGTAACGTGCATTTCGCCAGGGCCCAGTGATTCTCTGTTAGGTCCCATTTACAGGCTGCACTTGAATGTGCTAGATAAAAATACGCTTCTGACTGTCTCATCCTGTAGCTATGATGATGGCTTGATGCAACTTTAATAGGAATATTATCGGGGTTATAAGAAGCGTTGAGCTCTCTGGACTTGCCATGGCCGTTAAATTGGTTTGAAGTAATAAAAAAAGGAGGCCGTTGCTAAAGCAGCTCTTCTCCCCCGTGTCCTCCCCAACTTTGCTTTATGATAATTTAGGTGTTGGGGAGGCAGAAGGACAGGAGCCTGAAGAAAGTCAATAATTGGCATGGATTTTGGTTGTGTTTGGCTGGGCCAGTTTGAGCGCAGTGGGCTGGGGGCAGCTGCAGCTGGTGAACCATGGTGTGGCTGCTCTGTCCTGAGCCAAGTGCTGGTCCACCCCGTCCTCATCTGGGATAATGCAGATACAGATCTTTACTTCCCTCTGTCAAGCACTCAGAGCAGGGGATGAGCAAAAGTTGGGTTGTTGCAAGAGTCTGGCAGTGGCTGGCTGTCCCTCTTGCTGATGAAATTCCAGCTCCACTCAAACTCAGGCTGCCATGGGGCAGGGATTCACCTTACATGCCAAGAGGACTGGTGGAAGCAAAACTCCCTCCTCCTTGGAAACAGCAAACTCCTGCTAATAAACAAGAGTTTTATTCTTGAAGCGCTGTTACAGATTTATTAATTTAAAATCAAGCAAGAACTTCGCTGTCGGGCCACTCTTGCGATCAATGAAACTACCATCAATAGCTGTCAGCAGCATCGATTTGTTTTGATGCATGGATGCTAAAACTAACCTGTGTGCCCATGTGCAGAACGGAACGTGAACCCTGGTCGTTTCAGCTGGGCACGCTGCCAGCCTGGGGGGAGCAGAGGTACTGAATTAATCTAGGGGAGAGCATCTTCCTGCGGCTGTTTTAGAGCTGATCTCAAAACAATTTCAGTACTACTGTAATGAGACCGGACTCTGTTAGAAGCACCAATTTAAAGTGAATATGTATGCATAGAATCAATTTTATATTAGTATTACTACATTATGCTGGGTGTATTATATCATTAACTCCTTCTATAACTGGACTTGCTCTGGGGTAGTGAGAAACCTGGAGGTGACCAGCCTTTTCTTACAGCAGTCCTTTCTGTGTCTGATTGGTTTTATGGCGTGCCTAAATTGTAGTTTGCCTGAAGATAATAGGTCTCTTCAGTGCTTCAAATTAAATTACAGATGTTGCAAGGTCTGTTCAGAGAATGACTGAAAGACTGTTCTGCCTGCAGTGTCCTGCACGTGCTGCTGTGCCTATCACCTCCTGCCTTCCTGAGACAAGGGAGACCAGGGTTTGGCCAGCCTGCAGCTCTTGCATTGTGTATATTTACCTGAGTGCAGTGGGCTAAGCTCTGTGTAGAGACATCTGTCCCAGATTTAAAAAATACATTGCATTTCCTGATTCTGGGGTTTGTGGAGATAGCAGAGCGCGTTCCTCCAGGGTCTCTGTGCTGCGCTGATGAGTGCTGTTGTACAAGCTGTACCAAATGCTTTGCAGTCCCTGTGTGCTAGAAGAGGGGACAGAAGGAGCTGTGTCAGTGTGTGCCTTGACTGGTTGGGTCACTGTTTTGGCTGTTTGCGTGCTGGGGAAGGAGCTGGTAAAGTGTCCTGCCTGCCAAGGACCCCTCTGTAGAAGAGGAACTTGCAGTCTTCTCCTTTGGGGAACTGGCTTCCCAGCTTTTCACTTGGATGGCAGCCTCACTGTCCTGCTGGGCTGTTACCCAGCAGAAAATCTTAGTGTAATTGCAGGGTGCTCTCACCTCCTTGTTACTAAATCCTGCTGTGGTGCACACGAGCTTCTCCCTTGCACTCTTACAGTAGCTGATGTGTGCACTGGGTTGCAGCAATGCTGTGCTTTCTTCTGCTGGGTGCTCTTCTTTTTAAAAGCATACTACCAGGTTCTCCTCTGAATTCAGGTCGCCTTCACGACCCCAAACACAGAGATTTTAGCTCTGTGTTGATGACTCAACTAGGAACCAGGCAACCTGCTGAGCAATCTCCTCCCATCAGGGAAATGGTGATGGTGGTGTCCTGCTCTTTGTGCCTGCATGAGAAGAACTTCTCATGAGTGCCAGGTGTTGTCACTGCACTCTGCTTTGATTAAGCCCTAAATGCAAATTGCAAGCATATTGCTATAATGAGAGATATCTGTGTTTGCACCATTGTCATCATGGTGATACTATAGACAAAGTGCTTTGGGAACTTGGAGTGGAATCACTGATGATCTCCTTCACTCTGAAGAGAAGTTGCAAGGTTTCTACATCCCTGCATGAAACAGAAAATGGTATTTTTACTATATTAACTTATTTTTGCCCTGTCTGTGTCATTAGCTCATTATTAGACTGCTGGAAGGCACAAAAAAATCAGGTTTTTAGAGGCCATTTCTCCTTGTCTGAGCTGCTATCCTTTTCCCATCCTCTGGCTCACAGCAGGCTTTATATTAAATATACTTAATAGAGCTCCTTCATCATAAGCTGCATTAAAACTAAATTGGAGAGTAGAGGGCATTCTTACAGGAGATATCGTTTAGTTCTGCAGGTTCAGGTTATTGAGTGTCGTTCTTCTTGTTCTGGGCTTTTCAAGCACACTCGTTAAATGATCTGACTTAGCCCGAATTGCTCTGTGAAACCAACACCAAGGTCGTGCCATTCGGGACTGCAGGAGACAGCGTTTCTGCTGCCCTGGCATTGCCGCCTGCATCCCTCAGCTACTGCTGGTCTTCGACTCTTTCAGAAGTAAAGCGACCCACTCTGAGGGACCTGGTGTGGCAGGAGAGACTTGTCAGGACTTGCTGCCCTTCCAGCCAGTGCAAGACTTGTTCTGCTCTAAGCAGAGCATGTGCTATTACTGTTGCCACCCATGGCACATGCCTGCTCTCTCCAGGAAGCTTTTCTTTTTGTGGTTTCTCAATGGGAAAGCAACAGATGCAGAATCTGAACTGCCGACTGCTTAGTGCAAGCCAGGGAACTTCATCCCAGAACCCTTGTGGTAAGCACAGGAACATGCATTTGACTTAAGCATGGCATCAGAGAAACATCTGGTCTTGACTGGGAGAATGCAAGAAGCTCCGTGGTTTGCACAATCACCACCTTCTCCTCCTTCAATCTGTGCCTGTTGCTCATTCAGATTTGTGCTTTTTAGTGGTGGAAGGAGGATGGAGGTGAGTTGGGTTGATGAGTGTGGGGAGGGATTTTGGATGCTGTGGTAGCTGTACAGCACAGGGGAATCAGTGGGCTCTGTGAGCTGGAAGGTGACATGTCTGCAGGCCGTGTTCGAGTGGGGTCGAGGTAGCTTAGAGAGGGTGATGGAGCTGAGCTTGCTGGAAAGCTCCTGTGATGCTGGTTGTGCTCTCTTGCTGTAAAAACCCAGGCTTAAGGTGGTGTGTCTCTGTCTCCAACAGGTTTGGAAAAGGTCTGGTGCATGGTTCTACAAAGGGCTGCCCAAGTACATCACGCCTTTGAAGAGCAGCAGCAAGTCCAGTGAGCTGCCCTCGCAGCCTTGGCAAAGCGAGCCAGCTGTGCTGGAGGCAGAGAGCATCAGGACCAGCCGATCCTTCACCTGGGCCAGGGGAAAAGGTTGGTCGTCTGCTCCGTGCCCAGGAAACAGGCAGGGGAGGAGAAGAGGACCTGTTGTTGTTAGCAGGATTCAGCTAATAGAGGAAGCCCTCTGTTAGAAGTAAAGGATTGCCAACAAGATGTGGTGTGTTTGCCATGCTGGCAGTGATGGGTTTTGTTGGCTATAGTATGTTTTTCAGGTTTCACTGTTATTTAAGCGCACATTGGTGGCCCAGACTGGCCCCAGTCCTTGAGGACTCCCTGTCCTTCAGTCCACCCTTGCTTTCCTGCGTTTCCTGCAGCCCCCGCTGTTTTGCTGGGACTGCCAAGGCAGGGACGAGCCATGAAGCAAGACACTTATCTGCAGTTGCAGCCCAAAGAGCTCCTCCTGCTGAACTATGTAGGATGGTGCCGCAGATGGACATTGTGCAGCCAAAGCTGACAAAAGGCTGGTCTTATTCTCTCCCTCTTTGGAGCTGCTTGCTCCTTGCTTCTGCTGTTCCACAGAGCACTACTGGGCAGATACCTCAAGTCGCTTTGAGCTGGGTTAGAAATGACCCCTCCCAACATCTCCCTGGGGTCTTCCCAGGGCCTGGAGCAAGTGGGCAGAGATACTCTGCTACAGTCAGTGGGCAGGAGTGAGCTGATGCTGGCTGTGACCACTTGCGCTTGAACCCCCTGAGCAGCCGAGACTGGCAAAGGGTGAGGTTTGCAGCATGGAAAGCTCAGGGCTGAGAGTTGTTCTTTAAATGTGTCTTGGAGAAAGCTGTTGGTTAACTTAGCTCTGTACAGGGCCAGGGCCAGAGCAGTGATGAGCCCGAAGATTTATTAGCTTCAGCATGAACATCCCTATTCTTTGAGGTAGACCTTGATTGAAGTAGACCATTGTATCACATGTGACACTTTGGATCACTGCCACGTCAGATCCCATTCACAGCCCTGCCTTGTAGGACCTTTTTCCTCCCTGTCTTCCATCTGCCCCCCCTGTTGTTGCTTGTACACCCACTCCAGTGCTGTGCTTAGAGCCAACTGGGGGGAAACAGCAGCTCAGCATAGAGGAGCTGAGCACTCAGCGGATGGATGCTGCAGAATTAAAGCTGCTGCTAGTCTGCTTTGGTTTCTCTTTGTTTCTTTCTGGTGTGGATTAGCAGAACTGTCTGGCCTCTCTCCCCTTCTGTCTTTTGCTATTAGGTCCCCTCAGTTGGAGAAGACCTCTTCAGTGTACCAGCAGCATACGCTATTCCACATCAAGATAAATCTTATCGGTAGTGCAGGGGAAAATAACCTCTTAATGAAGAGGACTCAGGAGAGTTGGGTTTACAAACCTTCTCTTCAGAGCCCAGCTAGGAAAGTAGTCCCAGCCCTATTGTAACTTTTGTAATTAAAGACAAATTAGATCAACAATAGATGGTTGTGCTTCCCTCTAGGAGATGCTTGGAAGGAGTTGTCTTAGCAAATGAACTGATCGATGGATATTTTCTGTTCTCATGATACAGAAAACATTATGAGTCAGATATGTTAAGCCCAGACCTGGCCTGCTTTTTAGTTTGGCTTTTCAGTTGAGTTTTGTTTTGGAGGAAGGTTTCCCCCTAATTACAGGCAGGAGCAGCAAAGGAGCAGGTGAAGGACAGCAAAGTGGCCTTTGGTAAGCTTTGATGTGGGTGGTGTGCTGCCTTTCTCCCTGTGCTCTGATTTTTTGGCTGGCTGCTGTTTTGTGGATTGGATAATATTAATTTATGGTTTTATTTTCTGGTGCTTTCTTTCCTTGTTGCCCTTCTCCGTTAGGCCGTCTGTCCTTTGGACAGCTTTCAATGGGCACTGTGGGCTGCAATTCATCTCTGAAGCTGCGAGCTGGTACATCTCACCCCTCCATTTAACTCTTTGTCACCTGCCAGTGCTGGGACTTGTGCTGTTTGTCATCCGAAACCTCTGCAATGTGCAGGGCAGCTGCCTTCCCCCATGGAGATGATGTAGCTGGGATATTGCCGACGTGAATCTGCGACTGGGCCTGGGCTGAGCTTTCTGAGACCGTGGCTGGCAAGGCAGCCTGCCTTACCTCTGCCTGCCTGATAGCTTTTGTCAGCTCACACCTCATGCTCTCACGCGTCCTTTCGGCGCTGAGTAAAGCCCTGTTGCATCTTTGGCAGGATGTTCTCGAGAACGAGCTCTGGCATTTAACGTGCCTGACTCTGACAGGCTGCTCTCGGTGGGGTTTCCGTTATCTTGGCCAGCCGTGTCTAACCCCACCGCTCGCCTCCCGAAGCGCTGAAGGAGCTGTCTCCCAGCTATTGAGAGATTCAAGTCAGGTGGGACCAGCACAGGCGCAGCGATGTCCTGGCACAGCTCCCGGAGAGCCTGGGAGAGAGGAGCTGCGGTTGTCCCTTTGACATCCTCCGTGCTGGGAGCTGCCTTTCAGCAGGGATGGGGCAAACCTCAAGTGTCTCTTTCCCCCTCCCCAAAACGAGGGGATCAGTGCCAGGCCCTGGGTGCTGGTGCTCTGGCTGTGCCTGCTGCAGGAGGGTGGGAAGGCAGTGGGACCGAGGGAACACAGGAACGAGCCTCTTGGAAGAAAAGCCAAACCCACCAGGAAGAAGTTTTATTTTTACACACCCATTATTTCTCTTGCGCTTACTGACACTGGGATTTGCCATTGCCTTTAGTTTTTCTGTAATAAACAAGCAGTTGCCATGGGAACCCTGCTATTAGTTAAGGCACAAATGTATTGTCATGGGGAGAATAGCTGTAATATTTTTTGTACTGGGGAGCAGCTCTGCTCCATGTGGTGGAATGTGGGTGGGCTTCTGCACCGGGTCAGGTGGGACAGGACTGTCAGGGGGTGGAGAGCAATAAGCAGCAGGGCTTCCTTCCTCTGAACTCTTGAGTTCTGCAGAACAAAATGTAAAGCATCTGGGTGGAAAAAAGAAAGTGTGATCCCTGAGCTATTGCACTGTTTGGCATGAGGGCTGCCTGCTGCTCGGCTTGGTCTCCGGTGGTTTCTCCCATTGCAACATGCTCCAGTCCCGTTGCCAAGCAATGCGGCGTGCTGGGCTCGGCACAGTCGGAGGCACAGGAGCAGGAGCCGGGCAGGGGGACACTGTGGGTTCAGCCAGTGTCTGTGTGCTGGAGGCCAAATTCCCAAGTGATGGAGCAGAGAGGAGTGTGCTGGGGCAGGTCAAGCGCTTTGCAGGCCACCGAGGGGTCATCCAACTTCTCTGTAAGTTTGGGCAGTGCCGAAGCTGCAGGTATGCTGCTTCTGAAAGGGAGAGCAGGTGGGTCTGGTCCTCTCCTCCTGCTCGGAGATGTCTCTGAACCTGGGGGTGGTGCTGGGCATGATCTAGCGTGGGGGCTGTGCTTGGTGAGCCACTTTGGTTGTAATAAAACTCTTCTATCTCCAGCCCTCCCACCCGCAGTGACCGGGAGCTGTCGGCCTCCCCGCTCCCCAGAGGTTGTGTTTGCAAAGGTTGATGGCACGGGTGCTGCAGGGGAGCTGGTGCTCAAGGGCTCATGCTCAGCCCGCTCATCCAGCGCGTCTCGGCTGCGCCGGGCGTGCGTGGCCGTTCGGAGCTGTTGCTGCTGGCTACCCATGCCCGCCCATGTGCTTTTTCCGTGTTTTTGGCAGCTGCAAGAATTGCCAAGCTTTGTGTGGCAGGGACTGAGCTCTGCCCTGCGATGGGCAGCAGGAGGGAGCGTGGCGGGCTGTTCCCATCGCAGGCGTGCCCGTGCCAAATGCACGCCTTTAATGCTAGAGCTCAAACCCAGCCAAGTGCTCCTTTCCCCTTGGCCTGGGCACATCCTCTGCTGCTGGGGTTAAGTGCAGCCCGCAGCCCGCCGCCGTGCCCTGCGGCTCTCCGTGCCACGAGCCTCCGGTACCTCTGGCTTGGAGGTTGAACCACGTGTTGGAGGGATCGCAGGCTCCAGCAGCAGCCACGGGAGTTCAGGCCCTCAATGAGTGACCCGGCCCCACATGAATACTGCTTTTCTTGCAAGCTTTATCTCGACATATATTTTTTTATAAGCCTTTTTTCAGTCAGCTGGAGATAGAGAGGGATAAATCTGTTACGTTCTCTGAAAGTACAGCCGTCCAACGACTCTTATTGATATATCAGCAACTGCTGGAATACCAGATTTATGACTTCTGGGCTCTGGAAAGTGCCAGCAGAAGGTCTGGGAGCTTTGGGAGAAAAATTACCTTAAAGGGAAACATTGGTGCAGTGGGTAAAATACACTTTTATTGGCAGCAGAGGAAATGAGAGCAGGCAGGGCTGCTCCTGCCGTGTAAGTGCGTTCATGTCATTAATATTTTCGTCCTCTTGTGCTGGTCCTCTCTGATCTGCTGAATGGCAGAAGGGAAGGCAGCTAAAGTCACCTCCACTGATTCACTGGAGCCTTCTCCAAATAAATCCTGACTTCCAGCATTTTTAAAGGATTCATGGAGGAAGGAGCTGTTCTAAAGTGATGGATTTTGTGAATCCAAGAGGCCAGAAAAGGATGATGACCAAGTGGGACAGGAGTGCATTTGCTGAGGGAATTGGGCAGTCAGACTGATTCTCAGAGCTGAGATTTGGATTTTGTGGCCGAGAGCCTGGTAGGTATGAGTTGTTATTAACAGCATTTCTATAGAGTCCCTCACCTCTCCCAGGGAGCTTTGGGGAAGTAGGGAAGCTGTCTTTTAGACAGCAAAACCCCAAACCAAACCTTTCCTTTGAGAACTCGTAGCCAGAAGTGCAGCCCCTCTGCTTGTAACGCAGCTTCGCTCCCTGCCTGGCTCAGCTCCGCAGCCCCATTCCCTGCAGGTGGGAAGTCCCGTTTCTGATGGTGTTGGCAGACTGGGAGAGGAAGGGCCGGCCCCGGGCAGGCTGCGGGTGCAGGAGGAGCTGGTGCCCGGGTGAAGGCTGCGCGGGCAGCACGGAGGGAGCCTGGCAGCCTGCCTTCTGCACGGCGCTTCCCAGCAGCGCGTCGTGCGTGGGGAGCTGCCTGCCGGGGCAACTTCAATAACGTTTTGCAATAACACTGGCAGCCAGCTTTAATATCCTCAGAGATGTTAACTCCAGAAAAGCGCTATTTTAGGTATTAATTTTTTTTTTTAAATAAAATATTTTGTGTAGTACAGATCGCTGCCTGAATACAGGAGTGTCTGTAGCGGTCCTTGGCAGAAATGTTTGACAGCTTGTGCGAGGGAAGGGATACCTGTCCTCCTGCCTTGGGCAGTGTTAAAGGGTTTGCAGCTCTGTGAACCACGTGTAGTGAATATTAGCGCTGATGTAGTGATGAGCTGACAGCTCTCATTGCTACCCCGTGGTTGTCACCTTGTACCAGCACACCCACGTCCCTCCTGCACCCGGCAGCACCATGAGGCTGGGCGCTCCCGGTAACGGTGAGGGAGCAAAGAGGTTTGTTCAGCAGCAGAATGGGGAATTCATTTCTCATGTATGTGAGCTTATAAGTATGTACTGATGAATATAAAGAAATAGTTGGGAGTTCCTTTTTCTACAGTAAAGGCTGTAGGTTGCAGTGTCGCCTGCTCTGTGTCCCACATGATGTTGTACTTTCCACCAGGAATTTAGACCCACTGTTTGAAATGGCTTCTGAGCTGCCAAGAAATCTGGTATCTGCCTTGGTCAGACGGACAAACGCTGTAGGTGCAATCCCTCAAACAAGACAGCTATTCTCCCGTTACCACCTTCTTCAGCCCCATCATTTCTATTCTGAGATCAGGCTATTACAAAAGCCCAGGAGACGGAAAAACACCTTTCTCATTTTACCCAGAGCAGCTGGCAGTTGAATTATCTTTTACACTGGTATAAGCAGGAGAGGTACTTGCATAATTGCATGGAAAAGTGGAAACAACCTGCCAATTTGGGAAGTTGTGTCTAGTAAAATGAGGCTCCTTCAGCTCTTGTGGAAACTGTGGAGGGTGGAAAGAAGCAGGACTAGTGCCAGGATTCAGGTTGGAAAAGAAAGAAGGGAAAAAAAGTGGCCTTGAAATGGGAGAAGAGTCTCCTTGAGAAAGAGGAGCGACTCTTGCCTTTTAAGCCTTGGGGGCACAGGAGTAATATAGTTCTGGGCAGCATACTGATAGAGATGAGCATCTGCTGAATGGACGATGAGCTAGTAAGGCTGGTTCTATGTGTAATTGCTGCAGGGTTTTTTATTTGATATGCTTGGTATTTATCTGGTGGTTTCCTCATAGATTCTGGAGCCTCCACAGAGGCCACACTTGAAATGTAGCTTGGAGAAATCCAGCCTCTCTCCCCACATTTCTCAAATGTGGATGCTCTTATGGTGGAGCTGAGACCCCTCCACCTGCAGCTGAGCAGGAACCAGCCTTGCACCCAGCCCAGCCCTTAGCATGTTGCTCCCACGTGGGAGATGGCAGACAGCATGAGGAGGGGGCTCGCTGGCGTGCCAGCATGGGGGTCAGCAGGAGCAGAACCCAGCTCCCAGACCAGCCATGCCGTAGGGCTCTCGGCTTTGCGGCAGGGAGCTTTGGGCAGCAGAGTGCTATGCAGGAGCAGTGTGATCCCCATGGTCCCAGTCAGTTTTGGGAGAGAAGCACTGGTGGTGTGTGCATCTGCTTCAGGTGCTGGCACCACTAGAGTGTGTGCGGCGGAGTTATAAATCATCTGTAAAAAGTAAAAGCACATCATGTTTGAGAGGAAGAGTGAACAGCTGTGGGGGAACTGCAGGTAAGGCTCCTTTCAGAGAGGGAGAACGTGATCAGCAAGTCAGCATTTGTTCATGTTTTATTTGGATCCATCTGGCACCCTCTTTGGTAAGTGTTATGAACATTGTGAATAACTGTCTCTCTCCTCTCCTCCCCCTGATCTTTTCTGCAGTGGTTTCTAGTGACAGTGAGAGTGACTCGGAGTTTAGCTCCTCCAGCCTGGATGACAAGCCTTTACCTGCAAAGCCAAAAGGCTCACAAGGCAGAAAGCACCGAGCAGGACTGGGTGAGGAGTTGCTGTTTCTTGTGGCTGGAGGGTGGGAAGTGTAAACTGCTTGAACGTTTGGCTCTTGGTACTGTGGGTTTTGGCTCAGCCACTTGCCTGCCCTATGCTGGTGCAGCCCACTGGCTTTAGCTGTGCCAGGTGAGGATCTGATCCTTTCTCACTGGAATCAGTGGGTCAAACTGGTGGTGGGTTGCTCCCTTGCCTGCAGGCTTTCAGGGTCTGCCCTTGCAGTTGGAAGCTGCTCCCCGCCACCCGGCAGCATGTCTCCAGCCTGCTCCTCACTCCTGACTTTGTAGCACAGGAATCGCTGATGCCATTTTAGGAGCAGAGTGTGGGAACTGGGTTTTCACACTGGTCCTGAGGGTGATTGGCTGGGAGGGGTGAGGCTGCTGCTCTCGCAGGACCATCATATGCACCCACTTCTCCCTCAGCAGCATCTCTTTTTTGTGTCCCAGCAGCACCCATCAGGGAGCCCAGCCAGGCCATGGGCAGGGTGCTGGGGAGCACCCACTCCCCTACCCTCTCGGGGAGCCGCAGCAGCCTGTGCAGCGAGCAGGGGGCTGCCCTCAGCGCCACGGAGAGCTGCCAGAGCGACCAGCCGGCCGATGGGCGCGACAGTGATGTTGGCAGCAGAGTCACTGGTGAGCTGAACCTCCTCTCCGGGCAGATCCATGCTTTTGGGGCTGACTTCCCTCGAAGCACAGCTTTCTCAGAGGCACACCTGGCAAAGCTGTGGCCCGGGATCGCCTTTCCCTGCTGCTTTTCTCATGGCAGATGCTGTCACAGCATTACAGCTCACTCCTTCCCTCTTCCCCAAGTGCAGAATCCATTCTGCAACATGAGCAATTGTGTGGGGTGGGAGCTGCCTGCACCCACCACCAAGAGCAGCCGTAGCCTGGGTCTGTCCCCTGCAAAGGCCCGAGCTCCTTTCTGCCCTGCAGAGGCAGCAGACCAGACTGAGCTTTTACTGAAGCAAAGCAGAAGTCCAGCAGCTTTATGAGACTGAATAAAAATTTTCCTAATGTTAGATGGCTCTTAAAGCCACGCACGGCTCTTCCCAGAACTCTGCAGTGCAAAAAGAGACACTTTTTCCCCCTCAACAACCTTGGAACAATTAAGTGACTGTGAGAGCAGAGGCTGCTATCACATCTGATCTGGAGCAGCTGAAAGAGATGCAAATGTGTTCTCTCTGCAGTTCCTGCTAATCTATTCAATAACTCCTTAAGTTATCGTTTCGTGCCGCTCCCTCCAGAGCGTTCCTGCCGCTCCGTGAACTCCTTTTGTTCCGGAGCCTGTTTTGTGCTATGCATGTTGAGGCGTAAATTGGATTAGAGAGAGCAGGTTTATCCTTTAGTGCAACATGGAGCCATAGACCTTCTCCGCTAGAAATAGCCAACATAAAATTGTTTCTTTGCTCTTCCCTCCCTTCCCAAGTTTCAGGGATTTGCAGTTTTCTTTAATTTTAGTTTTCACAAAGCAAATCAGATGAGTAATACTTCTGCTCTGTCTGTCCTCTCGCTGGATTATAGTGCTGCCCCAGACTGGGCAGTTTATTTTAAGCCCCTGTTGACTGTGGCATTGGAGACGACTGATTCCCGTTGTGTGTTGGCTCTGACGCCTACCGGAGCGGAGCAGCAGGTTGTTCTGCGGGATTGAAGTGGGTGGTGGTGAATAGTGGGTGTGACGCCTTGGGTGCTTTTTCTGCCGGTGCTACATGGCCATGCTGAGGTCTGGATGGATGCACACCCCTGGATGGTGTGTTTGTACAGCACTTGGCACATCGGAGCTTTCCTTCCAGCTATTTGAACTAACTGCTGCCTGGCCATGACAGTGCAAACAAATATGTGAGAGGCTGAAAATGCCTTTTTCTTGCTAAAAAACGTGTATGCAAAACTTGGCACAAAGGGTCAACACTTTTCAGTGAGATTTCTCCTTTCTAGGCAGCGCAGAGCTAAAAATGATGGGCAGCATCATTTAAACGTATGTTTAAAAAAAATGAAAACTGTAATAATCTCATGAGCCCAGTTAAAATAGTCCCTGAGATGTAGAGAGGATCCTGCTATGGAAAAGGTTAAGCCAGGTTGGCTGACTAGAGAATATCTGTGAAGATCTTTATGTCTGGGGTCATTTATTTCCCAGTCTTCCTGCAGAAGGGGCTGCTTTGTTCAGACCTGGTACGTGCAGCAGCGAGCGCCTTGGCAGGAGGGTTCTGCAGCCCCCAGAGCCGGGCGAGGGATGCAGGGAGATGGCAGGGAGTATTTCTGCTCACGTGTGCCGGGAGGGGAACGCAGCTGGTGGTGGTTGCGGTCGGTAGGCACAGGAACCGATGGAGGGTGACAGCAGGCAGGTTCTCTGTGTTATGTCATGTCAGGGAACCAGCCACCAGCCGGGCATCCCCGTGGGCCAGGGAGCTGCTGTGGGCTGGCAGGGAGTTAGGTGGCACTATGGCTATGGCTCTGTGGCCACAGCGAGTGGCAGGAAGGGCAACAGAGCCCCTGGCCTGTCTTCGAGCCTGTCCTGTGCTGGCGTTAGACCTCACGCTCCTTTCTGCAACGTGGGTGCTGGTGAGGGCTGGTGTCTGAGACTCTACCAAAGGTCTCTGCAAGGAGGCGAAGCTGGAACCTGAGCATGTTGTGGGAGGCATGTGATGTGCCCATGTTGTGTTTGCTACAGCTGAATGCTCTGTCCCACCGTGTGGGGCATCTTCAGATCTTCAAGGTGCAGAGGAGAGAGGGAGAGTGACTTTGTTTTCCCTCCGGTGTGTTTGGGATGTGGCCTTGTCTCCGTGCAGCGAGCGAGCAGCAGGGGTGAGCATGGTCGGTGTTCAGTTACTCTGAGAGCTCTTAGTGTGCCCAGCTGGAGCGACACTGCCGTGATGTGATCTGGGCGGCGAACTGTTGGCAATCACGATCCATTACGTACGAGTGTAGTAATCAGCGTTACGCAGCGATACGACTTGCGTCACCTCGAGTTCTGCGCAGCTCCGTAGCAGGTGGCTCCACCAGCTCAGACCTCCAGGAGGCTGCAATACCGAATGCCCCCGGGCCAGCAGCCTGGCAAGATCAGGAAATAAAGAGAAGTGCAGAACCAGCCCTGTAGTTCCCTAGGAAGTCTCCTGCTCTGCAGAGGGGCTCATGTGCTTGGGCATGCTGGAGGTGTGGGGCATGCAAATGGTGGGAGCCTTGGGGCAAGTGGCAGTGCCTCTCCCCACTTTATTTAGGTTACAGCTTCGTCTGCCTGGGAGGGGCTTTTCATGATGAATCCCT
Source organism: Tauraco erythrolophus (assembly GCF_009769465.1). Lineage (NCBI taxonomy): Eukaryota > Metazoa > Chordata > Aves > Musophagiformes > Musophagidae > Tauraco > Tauraco erythrolophus. Next base: position 3,921,022 of record NC_141485.1, on the reverse strand, counting down.
TTGGATGCCACTGTTTGCCAAAAAGCTGAGGCTGTTCTGCTGCTTCATCTCTTTGAAGAGCAGTGGAGGTGATGGATGCTGTATGTCAAGACTGGCAAAACTCTTCGCTGCGTGTCCCTGCCTGTGGGACAATCCCTGAGCTCTGCTGTGACCCAAAAGCAGAGCGAGGGGCAAAGATCCTTCCTCGTTTGAACTGCTGAGCCCCAGTTGCTGGGGGACGTTAGAGAGGTTTGCTATAGCTTTTCTGAAAGGCTTTGAAACTTCATAACACTGTGTTCAGAGCAATTTTTGCTTTATATTAGCACCTCAGGTGTTGTTCTACCGGTGACTTTCTTTTCACTTTTTCTCACTTCTACTCTAATTCCGCTCTCAAGTGCGACTTTGCAGAATGCTTTAGCATCCGTAAATCCCAGGCCACAGCCAAACAGGGAATTAGGGAGTGGTACTGCAAATGCAGCTGCTCTCACAGTTCTTAGCTCCTTAAGCCTGAAGGCCAAGACGACAACATGGTTGTGCAGCCGAGGGAAAACAAGGAGCTATTAAGAAGAGTTTGTAGATTTCCAGTGTGTTGCTCCAGCTCCGGCTGGGGTTTGGTGAGGCGGATAATGAAGCCTGGGGTTTGTCATAAAATGACTCATTGTCAGAGCTGCTTTGGGATTTAGGCAACCTCAGCCCATGAGCCGAAGTTGCAGAGGAGAGTGGTGAGTTGAGAGGCTGCCAGTTCTTTTTTATTTTTTACCACTGGCTTTCAAGCCCTTTCAAAAACATCGTTTTCTGAGGATCTGGTGTTTCTTCTTCTTCTGAAGCTCCGGTTCCTGGAGGTGCCCGCTCTAACGTGATAGCTGTTAAGAGGAGGGTCATGTGCTGGTTTTCCTGGAGAATGTTTTATCCTAAAGAGAAGGAAATTTGCACACAGGAAAGAAGCACAATCGTTTTTTCCCCCCTTACTTGCCCCCAGCTAGGGAGGTGACTCACCTTGTTGTGGCTGCGCAGCTGGTATGTTAAGGAGGTGCCTCAGTTAAAAAAGAGCAAAATCCTCACTGTTGTTAACTATGACATTTTTATTAAAGAAAGGGAACATTAAAAAGAATTAAACAAAGAAATCATCAATATCTTACACTGGTTTTCATTAGCCCATGGAGAGCTTTTAATGGAGATAACAACTTTGAGCTTGGACCTGGCTACTGCAGGGGGTAAATTAAGAGAAAAAGACATCTCTCCTTAGAGCAGTCACTGGTTCTACTGTGGTGGGTCCTCAGTGTCTTCTGAGGACCTTGTCTGGGGAACGGATCAATCCTGTTTGGTATTCTGTGTGTCACCTGAACAGCTTGCTGGTATGGAGCAGTGAGTGAGCTTGACATGGGCTGTGGGGCTGGAGAATGCTCTCATTTGTGCTTAGAAGAGGAGGTTTGAGAAGGAGCCACAAAATAAGCTAATGAATAAGTAGCATACGTCTGAGTGCAAATCAGAGTCTCCCCACCTCTGCTTGTTTGCCAATGTGTTGTCTAAATCATTAATATTTAAAGAGTGGTACAGCAGCTGGCAGTTAAACAGCCATGTTAAACAGTGGGGTTGCTGAATCTGGGAGCTGAGGCAATGATGGCAACACCTGGTGGGGTCTAAGAAATGTTGTGGCTTGCAGTCGCAGGGTGAGACCAGCTGGAAAGACCTCCAGAAGGCAGCAGGTCCAGCCTGGACGCTTCGCCCAGGATGCTGAAGCCGTAGCTTCTGGATACCTCCCTTTGGCTGCCTGCTTGGTAGCTGTAACGCTGGGAGAGGCTGAGCAAAGCTGAGCAAAGGGCCTGGAGCTGAGAGGTGGGCAGAGGTTTACAGGCTGCCCAGAGAGGTTGTGGAGTCTCCTTCTCTGGAGACGTTCAAAACCCACCTGGATGCGTTCTTGTGTGATCTGATCTAGGTGGTCCTGCTCTGGCAGAGGGATTGGACTAGGTGATCCTTTGAGATCCCTTCCAATCCCTGACATTCTGTGATTCTGTGAAATGCTGCTTCCAGCTCTTGTAATTTGGGGAGATTTATGCCCTGTCTTTCAGGAATTGACTGGATTTAGAAATGAGGTGGTGTCACTCTGTCCATGGCTCAGTGCCTCCCTGGCTGGAGTAGGCATCAACTTTTGCTCATAAATATACAAGCTGTTAATACGTGAGACAGGCAGAGCCATTCTGCATGTTTTTCGTGGCAGGAAATTCTCAGGGCATCTTTGAAGTTAAAGCATTAACTTCTTTTTTTCCTTCCGTTCTTTCTCAGATGTCTGTTTTGCTCCCTCAGGGATGATGAAGAGGTAACATTTTGCTTCAGTGGGTCCAACTACTCCGTTCCATGAAGGAAAAAAAATTGTCCTAACAGTAATTAGGCTCCAAACAGGATAGTAATTTCTATAATGACTTTCTTCATGGCAGTCTTTGGGGAGGTGACTTTTGTTTTCCTGCGTTTGGTGAGAAAGAGGCTTAAATGTTTTCAGACTGCTCGCTCCCATATCCGTGGGAGCTACAGTCAAACAGCGTGGACTTCCAGGGCTGGCGTTGGATCGGGGCGGAATAGGTGGGCAACTGCGTGGGGAAGCTGTGCTCACAACCCCTGCTCTTCCTCCCTCCGCCTTCGGCCTCTGCCTGCACTGAGGGCACAGGATAGGAAAGAAGGGGGATCAGAGACCCTCACCCACACCCAGCCTCTCCCTTCCAACCTCTGCCTCCTGCACTGGCTGCCTCATCCATCTTTGGGCTCTGCTCTTTGCCTCCCTTTGCTCAGAGCTTGCTGCCTCAGCCACAGGATTGAGTTTTCCTGCTGCCAAGGAGGATGACTTGTCCCTCTTCCACAAAGTGAAAAAATTGAATTGTGCCTTCACGGCTGAGAAGCTTTGAGCTGTCTCTGCCTCCTCGTATTGGTACTGCAGAGCACCGAGTGGTCCTGCTGTATTTATAAATAAAACATGTCTCTGGGTAGTGGCAGCATTAGGGAATGATTCAAGGTTTGCATTCTAGATACAATGCGTTTGTAAATGTGAACCTCAGAAGAAGCAGATGCCCCTTCCATATTTTAAGGAATTAAAATATTTTCGTCCTCAAGTGGTAGAACCAAAACATTTTCGACTCTTTTGAGTCCACCTTGAAGTTAAGTGAATAAAGGCTCAAGTACCTCAAAAGTAAATTACTTTCACTATTTCTGTATTTCTTTATGGAGTTTTAAATTGAAGACCTTTTCCTTGAAAATAGAGGAATGACAAAGACTCATTCTCTTGCCTCTTTCACTCAATATATTTGGAAACAAGTCTGCTGCTGAAGATGAAACTCCTATTTTTGTGCCTTCTTTCACATTGCAGAGGTCTGTGCTGTGGTCTTTGATCAAACAGCCTGTCTGGCCTCCTGCCCCACGTCCTTAGACTTAGTCTGTGCCCTTTGCAATGCGTTTACTCCTCACGCTTCCAACTTTCTATTCAGCATTTTTCACAAAGCGCTGAGGGCAGTAGTTGATGTAATCTTTCAAAACAAAGCATAAAGGAAAGAGCATGGGAAGTCAGTAGTATAGAAGTTAAAAGTCTGGATTTTGGAGCCTCTGTAAACACACTGAGAAGTTTTATGGCTCTGGAGGTTTTCTTTCAACTGGGACATCAGCCAGTAGCTGGTGGGAGGACTTTGCAGGACTCCCCATGCTATGAACATTTCCATGAACGCAGTGACTGGAAACATCCCTTGTCCTTTCTCCAGCAGTCAACATAATTTGTGTCCCCTTCAGTTCAGAGAAAGGAGAGAGAAGTTAGTACTGACCCACCACTGCCTCAGAGCTCTCCGCGTTGCCAGGCCCGTGTTTCACCTCGTGCGCTGGAAGCAGCATGTCCCAGCAGACCCTGAAGTGGTTAGCTCAGGTTTCTTTAGTCAACGTGAGCCAGTGCCTTCTGCAGCAGCACGTTGCTGTCCTGCACCCATCCCCAACCACAGGCAAGGGCTACGTTCTGCTGTGTCTCCTGTCCATGGCCCAGGCACATGGAGAGCAGCGGGATCACATGGAGGACCAGCTCTGTGGCACATGGATGCTGCCTCCTGGTTTGGAAACCTCTGAGAGCTGAGGTTTGGCTTTCTGTCTGACTTGTCCCTTTGAGGGACGCATGTACCGGAGGATCAGTTCTAGCAGTACAACTCCTTCTTTCTCCTTCTTTCCCCATTTCTTTCCCCTGCCTTTTCTTTAATAAAGTTTAATGGGCCCTGACTGCTGACAAAGTGTGGAGTAATGATGCACAGACGTTCTCTTCATTATTATTTTTTGGAAGCTCTTAAAATGGCACTGAGCATGCAAAAGCAATGTAAAATAACTTTGTCAAGTCGTTCCCCTTCACTTCTTTCCAAACAAAACTTTTGTCTTTGTATATTTTGAAGGCAAACGGCGTGTCCACACCAGAACGCGACGCTGATGAAGGTGAAGATGGAGCTGCTTTGCCTGGATCCAACATTCTCCCCTTGCCCTCTCCTGTAGACCTCACTCCAGACAGCAGCTGCTGCCAGTGGTGACTTTATGATGCCGTCTCTTGCACAGGCATTAGCAACACGATGGCATCTAGGAAAATGCCTGCCTGTCCTCCTTGCCTCACTGGTTTGATTTGGTCTGGTTTCCCATTCTGCTGACTGATGCGCACGTTGGGGTGCTGCTCGGAGAGGAGTGCCGTGCTGCGCGGTGCTGCTGCGGGGTCCAGACCCATGTTTGTTGGAAGGAACACACGAAGTGCTCACTAGGGCTGAAGAAATGTGTGCTGCCTCTGCCGTTCCTGGCTTGCCAAGCCCAGACCTGGGTTCAGCTCCTGGCTCTGCAGTCTTAAGGAGAAAGGGAAATTCACCCCCATGTCCCTGTAATGGGGTGTGAGGAGCCCTTCTGCTGCTTCTCAACCCAGGGGTGAATTTCCCTCTGTGAACCCCAAGGGTGAAACCAGGGCTCCAATTTGCACTTGAATCCCATGGGCCCAGGGTGTCACCTCTTGTATTGTCATCGTTGTTCTGTTTTGAGTTGGTGTGAGTTTGGTAGGTGATTTCTGAATAAGCTGCTGAAGCTGTGCTCTTGTTCACTTCTGTGATAGGGCTGTCTGCTCAAGGAGACACTTTGGTTAGTAAAGAAACACTCAAAGAAGCTTGCTGTGAAGTTTTCAATCCTCCTGGCTGTGTGCTGGCCTGTGTGTCCTGTGGCAGGGTGATGCTTTTGCAGTAGGGGCATGGTGTTGTGTGTGTCCTGCAGCTCCTGGTGGGATAATGCTCACCACTCCATGGCCCAGCTGGCTGCCTTTGTGTACTCAAATTGGATAAAAGCTTTCAAATTACCTTATCTTGTTAAGCTCTGCAGATTCTCCTCCCACGTGCACATGTAGTCATCTCTTGCAGGGGCCTTTGTTTTACCTTTTTTCTGCAAGTCTTGAGCATCTGGCTAACAGTGATGGTGTCACCATGAGCCAGGTTGTAGAAAGCTGTATTGTCCCAGTCCTGCTTATCTGGGATGGGCCATTTCCCTCCAAGGCCTGACAGATGAGGAAAATCAAATTACCTGACATCTCTAGAGCAATTAGATCATCAAAGGGTTGAACAAAACTCACACTAGGCAAGTAGGAGTCTGTGGATTTTCACTAAATGCTTCAGATCTGACCCATCTTTTGCTGAAGAAACAAAGGATTCCAAAAAGTTCTTTCTGAAATCATGAGTTTAAAGGCAATTTGTGCCTGTTAACGTCAGCCTTTTCCCTTGGTTATTATTCTTTTGTTCTATTCTGCTTTGCTGCTGGGCGTTTTGTGCAAATGTAGTATATGCTCTTACAAATGGCTGCAGTATGAAGATAAATGAGATTGGGTGCTGGAACACTCTAACAGGAGATCGGAAATCAATCCTTCACTTTCGTTCTAAATGAACATGGTCCAACAGAGGACCTTTCCCTTACTGCTCTTCCAGCCGACACACTATGACAGGTTGCTGGGAAAATCCTCCCAGCTCTTCCTCTGTGATATGATTCTGCCCTTTTAAAAATGAAAACAAAACATTTGGATAATGTCGGCTCTTCGAGGTGGCATAAAGAGAAAGCACTGAATGTGGGTTTCACAATATTGGTGTTGAAGAGAGCAAGGGATGAGTTCGTTCTCCGCCGAGGGATGCTCTGTGTCGTGGTCTGTGTTGTTTAAACCTGGCCATTGAGACTCAACCAGCTGCATCTCTGAAATGGGTAATGCCAAAATTAGTAGCCATTTCTGAAAAAGCAAATCCCGAAGTCAGCTTTTGCTGAAATGCCGGTGTGATTTCAGAGCTGAAGTCGTGCTGTTTCTACTGAGAGCTGTAGGGTCTTCAATTTCAGAAGTGTTTTGCCACCAAAAAAGTCCTGTCGTGCCTTGGAGCTTTTGACAGTCCTACTGAGGCTGTCTTGCTCGTGTTGTCATTACCGCAGTGCCTCAGACAGCCTGGCCTGCCAGCCTGAGTTAATTCTTTAGAAGAAGAAGGAGAAAGACACTTAAAAATTGACTCTATTTTCTTTAAACCTGTTACTTTCTCATCAAAAACTCTGCACTGAGTTGGAAAGAGTTTTTAAAATGGAGCATGTCATTCCTAACTCCTCTTGTGTTTCTTGTGCTTCGTTCCTGGGCAGTGCAGGCAGGTCAGTCATGTTTTCACCCCCACCCTCACTTCTCAGGGCTGTTTACCACACTGTGGGTTGCCAGCTCTGCACAGGAACCTGGTAATCCTTGCTGGTACTGTGCCGCTTTGAGGCATGGGTTTGATTTTTAATTGAGACTAGTTTTTATAAAACACTCTCAGAAATAAATTTGACACTGCTCCTGTACCAGTGAAACTGGAAACCTTTTTTTCTTATCTCCATATTTTACCTCCATGGATTAATTCTACCTGAATTCGAACCAGAACCATTCGATTGTCCATGGAAAGACTCCTCTTGGTTCGAGGGAAGGATCTAGCCCAGGAGAAGGTGATCTCCCACATGAGTGTGATAGAGGAACATCCACAGCTCTGTGCATATATTTCCTATTAAAGACCACTTTTCTCTTTGTTGCATCTCTCTTGGTTGTGTTTTGTAGCTTTGGTTGGAATATTATCCGAAACCTGTACCAGCTGAATGCCTTTTTCGTTGGTTTAAGGTGGGCAAGAAGGGCTCAGTGAATAGTGCTCAGTCTGCTCGGGTCGTTTGTGTTCTTTTATTATTTTGTTGTTCTCGTCTCCATCTCTTACAACTTTTATGTAGTGTTTTACTACTGGAAACAATAAAGCTTTGACTCAGTAACAAATGCTTGCCATTCTTGAAACAGTAAAAAGTTTTTTTCCATTCCCAGGTTGCAGATACTGCCCAAATCCTTGGGCTGTCTCCAGCGAGGAAGGAAAATAATCCAGCCAGTGGAATGGTGATTCACAGGGCTGGAGCGTAATTGAATTCTGCACTTGAAAGTCGTCTTTTATCTTGCCCCTCTTTGGGCCGCGTGCTGGCGATGTCAGGGGCCGCAGGTCTGCTCCTCAGCCCCTCTGTGGAAGGTTTTCCATGTTGTAACCACTAAGCATAAAGCAGAACTGCTTGTCATTCTGTCAAGTGCTGTCCCTGCCGCCTCCCAAGGCTTGTCACTCGCTCTGGTTTGACGGGTGGGGTCTGTTTAGCTTTGTCTACAGAGAAGCGTCTCCACGTTGTTGGCCGAGCGTGTGCAGCCCCGGCTGCTCTGCGTTCCCTTCCACTCAGCTTCAAGGTTTCAAATGGCTTTCTAATCTGTTTTTGCTTTTCCCATTTTCAAAGTGCTTCAATAATTGCTGTTGGGATTGTTTGCTGGGGAGCTGCCGTTAGTCCAAGGATGGAGCGTGTCAAGGACTAACCACCTCTTGCATTGTTCCTTCCCCCTCCGCTTGCCATGACAACAACCAATATACGGGAAAGTCACCTGCGGGATCTCTCCCAATCAAAAACACTGGCCATGAATTGCCACGTTTCCATGTTTGCTGTTTACAGCTGTGGTTTGAGGGGAGAGGGAGTGCTTTCTCTGTGGGAACCATGTGCAGCAGTTCAACGTAGCTGAAGCAAATGGGCTACCAGCTGGTGTTTAGACAACGTGTTTCTGGCCATTACTGAATCGGACAGCGAAAGCCCTGGACTATCAGCTGGAGTGCTTGGACGGTAACACAAGATAGCAGGTAATCTCTGCAGATGGCTGAAGTTTATTTGTAAAATAAAACTTAACAGCAGTTCTCTCCTCCCAGAAGATCTTTCCTTCCAGGGAAGAGGGCTAGTGGCACCAATGTCTCACCAGCCCACCTCTCATTTCTTCTTGCCACCACTCCCATTGCTTTGTTTGTCTCTGTGAGGGACACTGCTTTTCCAGTCATAATGCCTTGTTTCTGCAGGTGGGTGTGATTGAAGGAGAGTTCAGGGAAGTTTTTTTGAAGGGCTGATGCTGCAATGAAATAATGAGACTTTCAGCAGGCGCAGGATGGCAGGTGCCAGGTAAGCATCTTGTGGAAAACTTTTATCTTGAGCTGCTCATTCACATTCCTTCCTGACCATTGCCTCTTACTAGCAGTATGTTCAGGTAGCACTAGGAATGCCTACGATGCTTGAGAGGCACGAGGTGAGGATCTTGCCGTGTAGCTCCATGGCAGTGCGGAGACGGGAGCGCGACACGTGCTGCCTGCCAGTGACACGCGGCAGCGCGCACGGGCAGCTGCGCGTGTGCTCCTGTGCCTCTGTCCCTGCAGAAAGATTTCTTCTTGTTATCTTCATAGCAAAACATGAAAGGAGGAGCCCAGCCCCGCAGCTGGTGTGGCACGCTGCTGCTGGCCTGTGCCCTGCTGCCAAGCAGTCCCTGCAGATGCCTGCGCAGCACCCAAGGGTGCTGCTCTGATCAGAGCCTGGGAGCTGCACCTTTGGGGGGGAGAATTCAAATCCCCGCGAGGCAGAGGGCTGTACACCATCACCTCTGCGCTTCACAGAGCTTCTGTGGGTTTGTTTGAAGGCACCGGTTGCATTTCTTTTTCCTTCCACCAGTTCCTGTCTGGCACTGGAAGCTGTTTGTAAAATCTTGGAGGGATTATTGCTCGTTTTCCCTCTCTGGAATGAGTGGCTCTACATGATGTATTTCTATCTTGCCAGGAAGAAGGAATTGTGGTTTTAAAGTATTTTTGTTGTGGACTGTGTCCATTTAACAGCAACTGTTACACCCTGAGCCCTTTCTCAGTCCCCGGCTATAAGCCGATTCCTCCCAGGTGCTTCGCTGTTACTCTATAGTTGACCAAACACAGCAAACAGACGTCACCACCTCCCTTTCTCATCAACTCTCCTACCAGCCTAATCACTGTAAGCAGTTATTATCTGGGGCTGGAGACTTGCTGCTAATCAGGGCCTTATCAGGGCCATCTGGGCAAGGGGTGCTGGCAGAGACGCCTTCCCCCTCCTGAGCGTGACTGATTTCTGCTTTCAGAGGTCGCTCTGAGTAATTATCTCAGGACTGTGGATGCTTTTAATTACTTGCAATTATACACCTCCCCTCTGCCTGTCCTGTCCCATCCCATCGGAGCAACCCTGGAGCCAGCTGCCTTCTAGGCTTAGTTTTTGGGGCTGGATTTGGGAGCTGAGTGGAGAGATCGCATCTTCGAGGCTGGTCCTTGCTTTGCAAGGCTGCTGCTTTGTAGTGACAACCCTGCACAGCATCCCCCAGCTCAGCTGCTGGTACTGGCACTGTCCTGGATATTTCTGAGGCACATTGACCCCCAAAAGAGTCCCCAGACTGGTACGTACCCAGCCCCTGGAGAGGGACAGCAGCTGGATCACTGAGAGTGGCTGAGCCCAACGTTATTTGTTTCTCTGCTGGTGAAGGCAAGCTCAAGAGACCAAGAAAATCTCGGTGAACAGCTGAGCCCCGCTGCGGGAGAGCAGGGGGCAGGATCCGGGCCCTGGGTGAGCAGTTGTCAAGCCGCTGATGGGACAGACCTTCATTTTCAAATGACACTCATGCAAAATTAAACTCCAAGTAATCACACCATGGCCATTAAAATGGTGCCTTGGAGGACAGAAAAATAAACTGAGAAACACAAATTAGGGATATAAATCTTTCTGGCTGTGTCTGGGAGGTACCTGTTTAATTAGCATCACTGAGCAGCCTTGATGTAGTGAGTGCTAAGTAGGAAACTTGCCAAATTTTGCCTGTTTTGATAGCAGGTGACTTGTGTTCTGTTTGAATTTCCACCTTGTGATTGTTTTTCTGCACTTGCCGGAGTTGCTGCGTTGTCTGTAGCATGAGGAATTAGCTGCTGTCACCTGGGCTAATCAGATGCCGCTGCACCAGGGAGGAGCTGCCCGCACTGTCCTGCCTGAGCCCTCTGCTGTTGTGGACGTCTTTGTGTCGAAGGCCTAAGGGATTGCAAAGCTATTTCAACCAAGTATTGTGTGGTGGAGTTCAGGTATTTAATCATGTTTTTTAGTTCCTGCCCTCCTGGAGCACAGAGGTCACTCACCACATGGAAATTTTAAAAGAAGGGCTCTTCTCCCTGCTGCGTTGGAGGAAGGCTGGGGAGAGAGACAAGCTCCTTTCCCTGCAGAGGACTCAGCCACGTGGCTGGGATACAAATCCATCAGCTCTCGAAGGGATTGAAAGTGAGAGTTGCCTCGTGTTGGGTTGCAGTGAGTGGCTCACGCTTCTCTGCGTTGCTCCCAGTGCTGCCTCGCTGAGCCAGGACCTCGGTGCGAGGTGCTGAGCCTGCACAGAGCCACGTGCCTCTGTCCGGCATCAGGGACAATCCTCAGGGCTTGGAGGAGCCTTCTGCCTTGTGTCTCCTCTTGCACAGCTCTGCTGTGGGCTTTGGGGGTTTATTTGTGCAATGAATATCTGTGTGAGGATTTGGGTTAGGGAGTTACTGAGCCTTTGTTTATGGATCACCCCTGTGTATTCCAGCGCTCTGACACTAATTGGTACTGCTGTAACATGCATCTTTTTAACACTGATAATGTTTATGAGTTATTGGGTACTTGGCCTGGACCTGCCTGGGAATTGCAGGCAAGACATCCAGAGGTGCTGCTGTCTCCCAGGCATTGCCTCGCCGGGTTTGCATCCTGCCTCTATTCGTTCTGGCAGCCTCTGTACCACACTATTTAACAGATCACTGTTACTGACCTGTCACTGTGGGAGACGCTGGGATTAGGATGATGGAGTGGTTGGAGAGGATAAACAATAATGATGCGCAGCCCAAACAATGCCTTTCTCTTTCATGTTTTCTTTTTCTGTCAGTTTGCCATTCAAGTGCAATAAGATCAGTGCAGATAATTTGTGTATTCATACAAAACATCATTTTCCCTCCTGTGCTTTACCAGCTGCACTGCAGTCGGAAAGGCAAATACGCACTTTCTTTTGCATGGTTATGAATGGGTGCATCTGTTCCTCAAAGATAGGGAAAGGAGGGTGAAAGGTTTGGAAAGGGAAGGAAGAAATCAGATGCAGACCATTCCATTGCCTCTGTGGAGAGGGATGCGTACAGAAATCAGATTTCTGCAGCATGGGCTCAGTCCCACACTGATGTGTTTGGGAGGTGGGTGAGACACATAGAAAAGGCAGAGAAAGGAGTTTTGTTCAACAGGGGAGCAGCTCGTGGAAGCCTAGCCACCCTGCTGCGGGGCAGCAATGCCCGAGGGAGCTCAGTCCCGCTTGGGCAGGGTCAGCAAACCACCATGTGTGTGCAGCCGGAGCTGCGCGTGGGGCTGGTCCTGCTCCTGCGCCCGGGCAGCAGCCGGCAGAGCGCAGCTGCGGGCTCCCGGCGCCGGCTCTGCTCTCGCAGCGCTGCCGTGCTTCGGCTCTGCGTAGGGCTTGTCTGGGGATATCGGGGCAAAGGTTGGAAACCAGCTGGGCTGTGCTCGCTCCTCCCTAGCTGGAAATCACAGCTTCCTCACTCCCTGGGCTCTCTCTCTTCCTGCACCAGTGGCTGCATCCCTGAGCATCTCCGCATCCCCCACGCTCTGCCTGACAGTCCTTGCTGGTGGTCCCACATCCCCAGCGATGGCAGGAGGAGGAGCAGGGTGAGAGGTTGTGCAGCAGTGGACCTAATTTACTGAGCTTTCCTCTGTCCTTTTTCTTTTCTGAGAGAGGCCCACTAGAGAGGTGAGAGGAGGGAGAAAAAAGGGTTTAATTTTCTCCTGTTATCTGGTGTCTCCAGCTGTGAGCCACACTGACAGCTCTGGGTTGATCAAACACTCGAGCAGCCTCAATTCAGCGTCCCATCTACGTGGTCATAAATAATGTAAGTGCTCTGCCCCTGCCTGAGCCCATATCCTGGCAGCAATGCACCAGCACATTCCCTCCTCCTGTTGCCATCATGTTGGGCTCCCGCCTTCATTGCTTGTGACATGGAGTCATTAGGCATTAGCAGTTGGCATCGGCACTTAATGACACAATCATGTGCAAACGTGTTCTTCCTCCCAAGTAGGATTTTTTCAGCCAGAAATTCTGGTTCTCTCCCTCCCTTCGAGATGGAGTCCTTCTGAGTCCTCTGCCAGGTTTATTTCTATTTCTCACACACCTTGTGAGTCCAAAAGGTTCCAGATATGGGAACTGAACACCGCTTCAGAGTGAAATACAATGCATGCTACTTAAAGGGTAAAAGTTTACCAAAGCTACTGAGAGCCTCTCAGCTGTCTTCCAGCCAAGGGTCTTGACATGGTTTTTAAAGTCTAAAAATGTCCCAATTTAATAGCTTGGGTGGTTAAAGCAGATATATGCTAAATGCCAGGCTTTGAAGCTGTATGAGGCAGAGGGCAGAGGTGGCGGTGGGAGCCATGCAGGACAGGGACATGCTGCCTTCATCAGCTTCCTCGCCTTCCTCTGTGCTGCAGCGACAGGGCTGGTCTCTGCTTTGCTGGGGAGATGCCGTGCAGCTCGGCTGGCAAGTGCACGGCTCATCTGGCTGTGAGATGTGACAGGGCTTGTCTGGACACGGTGAAGCTGAATGGGGTCCCCTGGGGTCAGATTCCCCCAAGTGAGTGGTGGCTTAATGCTCCTTCTTTTCTTTCCAGTTTCTTCAGCTGCAGGAAGCGGCAACAAACCAAGCAGATGTGAGTTGGTTTGAGTGAAAAGACCCCAAAACTGCCAGATGATCTTGTCTGAGCAGTGCTTTTATTTACATGGCAGCATCATTACATGCACCAGCTAAGGGGAGAGAGAGGGCAGCTCCAGCTCACCACGTCCCAGCGAACTTCCTACCAAACTTCCCGCAGGATTTGCTGCTCTCGTTGCCGTTGGTTGGTTCAGGCACGTTTAATCCCAAGGGCACTTTGGGGTTTAGCTCTTTGCACCTTGCAGGCCAGCGCACGGAGATAAGTCACTGTAATTTGCAAAGCTTTCAGTGGTGGCGAGGCTTGTGGTTACTCCGAGTCTTGATGGGAATCGTTTGGACACTGTCGGGCCAGTCCTTTTGTCTGTTTTCATGTCAGCGTTTGGAAGGAGCACAGTGGCAATTTGTGGGGCTGGAGATGCCCGGGGATGAGCGTGCACCTCCTGCTCGCTCCCAGCTGGTGATTACTGGGCCAGTGAAGGGACTCAGTAACTCCCTGTGCAGCCCTACATTAAAAAGCACTTAGGGGCATTTAGTCGGGCAGCTGCCCGCTGAACGTCTCTCGCCCTGTAATTTTGTGGGTGGGCTGCAGGACTCTGTGCTCGGATATTACTGCACTACTTTAATACTGGAGCAGGTTCTGCTGAGGAGGCCAGGAGGGGAAACTGCTTATTTCTCACAGCCGTATAAATCTGATGTTGCCACCAAACCGTTGCAATGTGGCTTTGAAGGGTTTTTTTTTTCCTTTCTGTGGCCCACAGTTGCAGAGTCCGTATTTCTATGTTAAGAAATCAGGAATCGAGTAATTGAATCTCTCTCCCCCTTCCTGTAAAATCAAGTAATTGAATCAAAGATCATGTGATATTTAACAAAAAAAAAAAGAAGATAAAAGAGTTCATTTTGGGTTCCCTTTATTGGCCTCTTAAATTCCAAACTTTGCAGCCTGCTGGGAGTGTTTTATTGACCTCTTTTCACAGCTGTGAATAGAACAGACTTAACTACCTGTTATCCTGGGACCTGGGCTCTCCGGAGGTAGAAAGAGTCCGTGGGGACTGGGAAAGGGACAGTTTTGCCCTGGGTGACTTCGATGCTGAGACCGGGGATGTGTTGCTCCTGACCCCTGCAAGGGACATGCCATTCCCAGATGAGGTATAACCTTTGTAAGACCCTGAGGAGGAAAAATGTTGCTGTGTTGTTGGCATCTGAGTGGCCTGGGATTGTGCCTGACAGCAGGAGATGGTCCCTGGGGTTGAGCTGCCAATGGCTGTGACTGGTCACCCAGAAAGCTGCTGAGGATGCAGTCTGATGAGCTTCATTGGGATGCAAATGAATGTAAATTCATGTAAACATATGTCCTGGTGCAGGTAGCCACTCGTGCCCAAATTATGCAAATTTTCTAATCCAATAATGCTAATGTCATGATTATCCAGCAACACGATGTTCATTAATATGGTTCCCTGGCTCTTACACCCATCACTGTCAACACGATTATGCTGAGGCAGAGACTTGCAGTGTCTCTGGCAAGTGGAGCTGGTCTCAGGAAGGGACGGGGACACCCAGGTCACGACAGGACCAGGAAGGACCGTTCATCTGCCTGGCAAGGCCCAGGGGTGCCACGTGTCCTGGGGAGTCCCCTCCACGTCCCTGGCCCAGGTACCACCCGGCTGCCACGCTCTCCTCAGGGGGCCCTTCCTGCCAGAAGGAGACCCGGAGCAGATTTCACAGTCCCCAAAAGCCTGCAGAGTAGCTAAACTAGCATTTCTTAATATCCATCGCTGTGATCAGATGAAGAGGACTAGCAGGGCCATCTAGTGACTCCTCTGGCTGCTTAATGACCTGGGAGGTGCCCTTTCTTAGGTAGGTTTAATTTTAATTTTGTATTGTGAAGCATGCCCCTGTACCTGACCACCTCTCCCACCAGCTCCCCTTTTTTTGGCTGATGGTTGTCCCTTGCTCTGCAGTTTTGTTTTCCCTGGTTCACTCCAGAGCTGGAAAATGCTTGGGCTTCCCCACTGTGGAATGGAAATTTGTCCTGCGTCGCCTTGGGTCGAATGACATAAGGTCAGACAGCTAAATAGCCCATAGATCTGAGAGGAGAGGGCTCCTGCAGGCTGGCTTGCCTTCCTCAGCGCCGCCGGCAAAGCTGCTCTCCGGGCAGGAGTCTGCTTGTCTCGGCTGTGGCCTCAATTTCTGTGCTGCTACCCCGCAGGTGCCAGTGTAGCCACTTGCTGGGGCACTGCAGGTCTTCCTCGTCGCCGGCTGCTCCTTGCAGCTTCGTGCCGGCTGGCAGCCATGAAGAGCTCAGAGCTGCCTGCCCCAGGGAAGGGCTTGGCACATCACCCCGCTGCCTCCCGAGCCGGCAGGATTGCTCCCTTGGGTACCTCCTGCGGGTACAGCCATGGGGGTTTTATGCAGTCCCAAAAAGAGCAGGTTTCTCTCTGGTGCAAACATGAGCAGTCCTGCCCAGTTCAGCGAAGCTGGGACTGTCTGGCCCCTCCAGCAGCCTGACCCCAAAGCAGATATGGATTTGCCTTTCTCCTTGCACAACTCCAGGGCCTTTTGTTTTGCTCTTTCATTTGTCTTGCTTTTTTGCAGTGTTGGCATGATATTGGGATTTGTGGATGAGGCCAGGAAAATGCCCTGGCAGTCCCGGCAGCTGATTCCCTCGCAGCTCACCGAGGCTGGTTGAGCCTCATGATCCAGGGACGGCCAAGACAAGTCCCAGCTGTGCCAGCAGCAGCTGGGAGCAGCAGCAGCCAGGACAGAGCTCCGCCAGCCATTGCAGGGCTGAGACAGGTACATTTACTGCACTGAGTATCAGCACCGAACGGGGGCTTTGGTTAGATTGCTTTTGACAGGATGTCGTTAGCCTGATGTGTATGTGGGAGAGGAGCAGCTCTAATGCTCTCTTAATGCAGCCAAATTGCTCTTTAATTCTGCAAAACCAAGATGTTATTTCATGAATCCCCGGAGCTCGCTGTGCAGCGTCTTGATGCTGCCGGTTATCGGTGCCCTTTTCCCTCTGCTTGCATCCAGCTCCAAATTGTCGGAGCGTGGGGTGGGAGTTGTCCTCCCCTCGCCTCCCCGAAGCTTGGCTGCTTTCTGCCATCGCTTGGCTTTGCGTGTGTTAACTCTGGAAGCTAGTGGTGACTCCTGAAGTGCCTCCTCCCACCAAAATGTGAGCAGAAAGTCGATCAATTTCCATGGCAACAGGGCCAGGCCCTAAATGCTGATGTTAACTCTGTTTCTGGACATCTGTGGAGCCTGATGGGTTGGGCGTGCGGGAGGCAGTGGTGCCCAGCCCCGGTGCAGCTCCCCACGCCAGTGGTGCTGGGCTGGGCACTGCTTGCTGCATGTCCCAGCCACTGCAGGGTAAGGTGCAACTGCAGAATAAACATGGGGCTTTGCTCCTGGCTGCCTGGAAAGGCGTGAGAAGTGGTGGTGTCATCCTCCTGCAGCTGGGAGACAGTTGGGAAGGGGAGAGGTAAAAGCAGGGTAAAACTCCTAAGACAAGTCAGCTGGATAATCTCAGAGGACATTGACTCCAGCTCAGAAAGGCACTGAGAGCAGATAAAATTAGCCTAATAAGAGTTGATGCTACGCAGATCTCTCCCCTCCCTTGAAGGCAAGGGATTGGGTCTGCGTTTAGCTTGCAGGCACATAATGAGAAGAGCCGGCGCGATGCAAAAAGGTGGCTTTGCCCAGCCTCACAATGGCAAACCCTGCTGAGGCTCTGGAGTTAGGGGGAACCCAAGGCCCATGAGGGAAATAAGAGGAAAAAGTCAAAAAAGGATTCTTATAAAGAAAATATCCCTGAGGAGTGGCCCCAGACAGCGCTGTGTCCCAAGGTGGGATATCAGTGAGGGTGAAGCAGGACGAAGGCAGTTAGGGGGAGGGTTTGTACAGGATGGCATTTTGGGGTGGCCAAGGCTCAGGGTCCTGCTTTTCCCAGGGCTGCCCTGGCCCCTCTGTCCTGCAAGTTCTTCTTTCTCTGGCGGGTGCTGGCTGCAAGACCGCACGATGCAGTGGTGGTACCGGAGTGGCGAACGTGGATCACGTTTCTGCAGAGGGCTGAACCCAAATCATCCCGCGTTTCTAACCCAGCAGACTGAGCTGGGTGCTGCCACCTGCCAACACAGGGAACTCCCGGTGCTTCCCCTCTCTGCTGTTGGGAGACACCTGAAAGCAGCTCAACCAGCCCTGCGGAGGCAGGTTTGCCTGCGCAGGTCAGATGGGCGCATGGGGTGGGGGTGCCTCTGCTCTTGCCCTGGGTTTGGGGAGCAGTGGGTGCATGGGCCATGCTTGCACAGCTGCAGAGCTGCCAGGTGCCTTGCTGGCAGGCTGCCCTGCCACAGGCTGCCCTGCTGCTCCCCAGCCCCGCCGGCTTTAGCCTCCGTGTTGAGAGACACGTGCAGGCCAGTAATGCTCAGGGGCAGCACACCCTCCCCTTGCACACCATTCAGTTGAATTTTCCTGCAGCTTCCCCTTCTCACTGCACACAGATCTACCTCTAGTGAATTCGTGTATGTTTAATATGTGCTCTGTATAGCTAATATTTGCAGCGGCCGATTATCTACTCTGGTTGATTTGCAGGTGAATAATGTGTTGGAAATGGTATGTCAGGGTGCACACGCGCAGCACATTCCCTCCCCGAACAGGAGAGTAGACGTTTCACAGGACTCCAAAAACCAGTGCATTAAAATTACAAAACAAAACACCGACTATTTTGAGATTCACATCGAAATGGCAACATATGCTACACATTAAACATCAGCCCTTACCGAAAGTTTAGCTATTCTGGGCCCATCCTGGATGGTGCTGAAGATGCACAGAGAGCAGATGCCTCCCTATCTCCTCCTGTCTTGGAAGCTCCCTTGCAGGTCCATCTGCAGGTAGCAAAGCGCTGAAAGAAAGACGCAGTCCCCGCGTGCTGTAAGTTGGGTGTTTCATAAGGTCTCTGGGAACCTTAAGCAATATTTTGAGGGAAGAAGACTCTCTCTTGCTGGCATTTGCCCTTTGCCTGGCTTTGTGAAAGGGTTTGTTTGTGTCTGCTTTGTAATAGAGTGTGGGCTGTATTTTACCACAGCGATTTTGTTCGCAGCTGGTAATTGCTGGTTAAATCTGGTCAAATGATGGTTGTTAGCAGGGCCTGTTTGAGCACAGATAACCTCAGACATTATTTGTGCAGAGGAGCAGTGGGGGCCAGGGTGCACTGGGATATCGGCACTGCTGGGGAGCCTTAATCGGCACAGCCAGGAGTAAGCCTCTTAGGATTATTTAGCCAAGTTTCCTAGTTATCATTATTATTATTGCTTTATTTAGCAAATGCAAAGGGTATTTAACCAGGTAGGGTCCGCAACGCACTCGATGGGCTCAGCCAAGCCTCCCCAGCAATCGAGGGCAGAGGACTTCCAGGGGAAGCAGCCTCGTTGCCGGGAGCTCTGCATCAGCCAGAAGACAGCGCCTTGCATGAGCCAAGGAGCAGGGCACATGTTGCTTTTCAATTAACCCCCTTCCCATGCACACAGCCATGCTGGAGCTAAGCTCATTTGAAGACGAAAGAAATATGTTTCATACCTACCAGCAGGGTGGACTGAAGACAATGTAGGTTCTGAGTCACCCCAAAGGGATGGAGGGGTCTCTTCCAGCAGCATTGGCAGCACTGGACTGGCAGCGTGGGTATCCCCTGTTCCTGCCCCTGCAGCCAGGTTGAGCTGGCATTATCTTCTGGCACTCTCTCATGCCTAAGGCTGTGGGTGCTTGCTGTGACTTAACACAGGCTTAAAAATGGCTGGGAAAAAGCAAAAAGAAAGCTAGGGCTGTGCAGGCTGGTGCTGGTGCTGCCTTGTGTCATCTCCCTGGGTGACTGTCAAACCTCCCTGCTCCCAACCTGCAGTGAGTCCCCCTGAGTTCAAGGGTGTGTGAGATCCAGAGGTAGTTCTTCCAAACGGAGGCTTTAGTTTGGCATCAGCTCTTCATGCGCTTTTCAGACCTGTGTCTTCTCCAGCAGCACCGGCAGAGCAGAGGATTTCTGTGGGATTGTTTGGGTTTGAGCTGACAAAGTATTAAGTAAAGAACCAGTGGGTCAGTCGTCAAATCCCTGGTAAGCGATGGAGGTGTGCAGTCCTGCTGCTGTACTTTTCGTTTGGAAAGGAATTGATTAAACTGGGATCAGCCCTCGTTCTTGGCGATTTAAACCTGGAGTAACTGACAGCAGAATTTGATGCTTAGTGTTTGAAACGAGTTTGGTTGAAGTGTGTCCCGAGGACAGCCTGTATTTATGGATGCGTGTTTAATCTACACGCTACTGTTTTGTTTGCAGTGGGAATGCTCCTTCTGTTCGCCCATTTGTGCGGCACCGGCAGGACGGCTCCCCAGACACATAAGGAAGCTGGGCTGCTGCATGGCACTGCTCAGGGCATGGAGTGAGTGGCACAGGCTTTGTTTGGGACATGCTTAAGTCTCTGCTTATGCCCCTCGGTCAGGACAGCATTTAAAGTCGAAGCTGTCCTGAGACAGGATCCTCTTCTGAGCCTGGACTGGAGTTGGAGCCATGAGTCCTGCATCCCACATCCCAGCTCTCATTGTGGGATACTTTTGGCACACCAGCCCATGCCCTCATCTGATGTGAGCAGCTGAACCGCTCTGTTGCACCTCAGCACAACCTGCTGAGGTGCAATGTTGCGTGTGCTGAGCTCAGGATGTTGTCACGACTTGCTCGCACCATGGAGAGGAAACACAGCTGTTGACAGGGGCGATGTGCTCTTCTCAATCGCCCGTTCCTGCTTTCATGTTGACTCTGTGATGGCCATCTTCACCTTCTCTAAAGGATGTCCTCCCTTACTCCAGGGATGGAGTATCTCCCTGCAGAGTGGCTCTGCTCCCTGCCAGGCAGAGCTGCCGGTCCTGCTGCTGAAAGCAGCCACGTGATATTTAAACTATCTCCCCTCTTGCTGGGCTGGCGAGGGAGCCAGTGTTCCCCCTTCCAGGGGAGCGAAGGCCGTGTGCGTGGGCACTGCAGTGGCTCTGAATCACCCTGGCAGAGTGAGGGATCAAATCGAGTCACATTCCAGGGCATTAGACAGACGGTGGGAATTAAAAGCTTTACCTGGAAACTGGCTTTGTATCTGCAAGCCCTGCTTTTGTCTCCCAGCCCAACTCTCTATTTTTGTCCTTTTTACCTTCTGTGTTGTGTGTCGTGTGTGCCAGTGCTTGGTGCCTGGTTGTGCAGCCAGCCCCAGCCGTGGTTGGGGAGCCCTCGGTAAATATTGGGCTGTGCAGCCTAGGAGGAAGCATTCAGGCAGCGTGAGATGGTAGGAAAAGTGTGGTTTATAAAAAACAAGCTGCTTTGGGACTCATTAAAAGCTAAGGAAAGGCTCCAGCTGCTTTCAGTAGGCTTGGGATCGGTCAGAGACTAGAAAGTCCCATCTGGGCTATTAGCAGTAAGTCTTGTTTTTTTGTTTCTTTCAGTCTATAAGGTTTGGGGACAGGGTTTCCCTTGGGGGCCAGTCCTGCCCTGGCAGCAGGGAGGTTTGCCTGCTTCACCTCTGTCTGTGCTTTTCCCTTAATCTGGTCCCCCTTTGTGTCACTGGTTTCTGTCTGCATCCCTGGGTGAGCTGAGCATCTCCCGTCGGCGCTGCTGGGCCTTGATCCTGGCCATGGGCTGTCAACAGCATGGGGCAGCTTTCGGGGTGCTACATGAGATGGGAGGAGGCAGAGCTCAAGGGCTCACTTTAATTCCCAGAGGCTTGATTTTCTGACCCTGTGAAACAATCCTTTTCTATTTGAGTCTTGTGCTCTTGGAGGAAACATTTGAAATAATGATGCTTTTGTAATGGCAAAAATGACATTAGGCTCTCATACATAACTTGATTTAATCTATTTATTTATTTGCCCTTTCTTAGAGGGAATTGCTGCTATTTTCTGGGCATCAGGCCCAATTTTTGCTTCATTCTGTCTGAGTCCACACCACATCCTGGATGCTGCACCCAAAGATGGAGCCTGTGTGGATGAGCACATCCAGGCTGCTCCAAACCTGGAGGCAGCTCTTTGTGCCTCCCCTGATGTTCCACCCATCGTCTTACCACGCACAAGGTTTTCAGCCTCGACCACACAAATGCAAAGCAGGTGTTGTTTCCATCTGAATTAATATATTAGGATGTGGGAAGGGAGTTAAACCGTCTCAGGCTGGATCTGCTGTTAGAACTTCCCGCAAGAGAGCAGTTTGTCTCCTGGCAGAGCGGCACAGATCACCTCTGCGCACTAAGTGGGAGCCACCTTGAAGTGAAAATATGGCAGAGGAAGGAAAGAGCGGCTGAGCGGTCTCCTGTTCTCCCAGGTCATTAGAGCATCTGTGTGCATCATGTCTAGGTACAAAGCGATGACAAGTTTGGATGCTTCAGGAGATAAATGTTTGCTTCCCGGTGAGAAGTAAATGAGGTTAGTTTGCCTAGTGTCGGTATGTTATGAGTCGGGGAATTCATTAGCATTTACCAAAATCTGGATTAAAAATTGTATTTTTCATTAGACAAAAAGGTTGGGTGTCATTTTGCTGGGTCTTGGGCAAAATTCTCCAAAGAATTGAGCTTTACCACCCTTCAAGAGACTGCAGTTCTCAGTGCACTGATATGGGATCTGTGTGTTGTCAGGTTACCTGGTGGAACCAGCTGTGATCAGCTTGACATGGTGGGGGGTGACCAGCACACACAGCTTCACACCAGACCCACCATGCCTGAACCAGCAGAATGTCTGCACTAGGGAAACTGCCCCTGCAGAATATTTCAGACACATATTCCTGGGCAAGGTGAGTTTCTGTGCAGCATTTTGCATTGTGTTCTCACAGCGTTTCTCTTCTGGCCCTCCTTGTTTAAAACTCCACTTCCAGTAGCTTGTGGAACCACAGATTCATTTATTTGAACACAGGAGGAGATTAGGTAAAAACACAGGTTTGAGACCAACTCCCTGAGCAAACCACAGCTCAGCATTTACCAGGGAGCTGGTGGCAGCCTGCAGGGAGCCTGTCCCCTTCCCAGCTGGTGACGGGGCCCTGTCCCTGCCCAGAAAGGTGGCTGGATGGGTGCTGAGCGTGGCCACACTGGCTGTGGGCCCTGGCCCAGCCCGTTGCTCGCTCCTCTGCCATGCTTTACTTGCTGCATTGTTCTATGCCAGTAGCCACAAATGGGCTGGGAGAGGCTGTGCCAGCTGGGCTACGAGCAAGTGCCATGTGTTGCTTCAGTCTCTGGTGCATTCCCAGCCCCAGAGGCTGCGGGCAGCTTGCCTAGCCCACCCAACTGGTGCTGAGCTCTGGAGGGGGCATTGCTGCAGGCTGGGGCCAGCTACGGCAGCAGGGCACCAAATCTGGGCTGCCCCTGCGAGCCATGGAGCAGGTAGAGCTAGGAGTGGGCACCGTGCCACCCGTGCCCCTGCTCAGTATGCAGCAGAGCATCTCCCTGGCATGGCCTCGCAGCGAGCCAGGAGGGTACGGGGGCTGCCACAGTCCTCAGGGGCTGGGGCAACCCTGCTTCCCTCTCTCCAGTGTGCCGGGGATGCGATGCAACAGGACAGCAGCTCCTGACCCCGCACGGTGACCTTCCACCCTCCGGAGAGATCGGGCTGGAACCCACCTTGCTTTGGCAGGGAGATGGGGTGAATGGGTGTGGGGAGGTGGGCTTTGACCTGGCTTCTGCTTTGCTCCCCCCGGGCATGGCGGGGCTTTGCTGGGGAAGGGGCAGGGGGCTGGCTGCCCACGCTGGTGGCCACGTTCGGGGTGGCAGGCCGGCCACAGCCCTCATTCCTCCGCTGCTGGGTACCGCTTTGTTGCTAGCTGGTGACATCACCCGAGAGCCCACCCCCTGCCTCTTATCCGTCTCTCCGTCTCGCTCACTTATTCACAGGCAGCGCTGGCAGGATCAGGGACTGTGCGAGAGCCGGAGCTGGCGGCAGCAGCATGCGTGCGGCGTCTGAGGCTCAGGGCGCGAGAACCACGTAAGGTGCCCGCCGGAGCCTCCCCCCTCGCCTGCCTCCCATTCCCCCGGCAGAAACTTCACGGCTCCCTCGCACGCGGTCCGGGCTTCTCCGAGGGGGCTTGGCGCCGACAGCCGCATGCATGACACTCCGAAAAGGAGAGAAAATGACCATAAGTATCCAGGAGCACATGGCTATTGACGTCTGCCCCGGCCCCATCAAACCCATCAAGCAGATCTCCGACTACTTCCCCCGCTTCCCCCGCGGGCTCCCCGCCGCCGTCGGCCGCAGCAGCACCTTGCGCTCCGCCGTCAGCCAGCCCTCCGTCAGCCCCGCCGAGGCCCCTCGGGAAGAGGACGAGGACGTGGACCAGCTTTTTGGGGCGTATGGCACGACGCCCACCGAGCAGCCGGCCAAGTGCCAAGCACCCGAGGAGGTGGTGGACCCCGAGGGCTACGAATCTGATGACTGCAGTAAGTTCCTAAGTTTCCACGGGAGTTTGCCGGGTGCAGAGGGCAAGGGTGGGTCTTAGGGCTGGTCCCCCATCTTTCTGCCTGAGCCGTGCGCCCTTCCCAGCTGCCAGCCACCCCGTCCATCCCTGGGATTACATTGCAGCAGTGACAAGCCCTCTGCTCTAGCCAGAGAGGCTGTCACGGCACCGCTCCGGCGCTGCCCCTGGCTGGAGGGAGGCCCTGGGAGTGTCCCTGCTGCAGCCAGGCTGGCCGCCGAACCCAAACTAGGGAAGTCTCCCAAGAGCCACCAGTTGCTGTGCTTTGCCGTTGTGGTCGATGCACTTCTCTGCCTCGTCCTTGCTCGGCAACTTGCCTCCGAAGGCTGCCAGCTGGGCTCAGACCCTTTGGTTAATCCGTCTCGGTGGTGCAGCCTGCTCCAGCCACGCTGCTGATTAGCTGGCGATACGCTCCGGCAGTGCCCAGCTCCAGATCGGGGAGATTTGTTCGGAATGACATCTGCCCGGGAAATCTCTGCCCTCTCCCTCGGCAAACTCCGGCGTGTCGTTCCTCACCCTTCAGCTGCAAACGGAGCCCTGCATGAGACCGGGAGGGGGGCTTCTGAACAGAAGGCTTCGGTTCTGGTAGATGCAGGTGTTTGCAGTGAGATTTAACCCCTCCCCACCCAAAACGTCCTTCCCACCCAGCTCAGTGGAGCTTGCAGGCTGCAAAGCAGCTGCTGTCTGGCTCTGCCAGCCACAGTGGCTGGGATAGCGTTGCTTGCCTTGAGGTCGGTTCAAAACCAAGGTCTCTATTCAGCCCAGTCTTTAGGGGCCAGATCCTGCCAGGGGCTGAGCACAAAGTTTGAAGCTGGGAGATGCCAAAAAAGGGAGTCAGTGCTGCTGAACGGTGCTGCGTGCTCGTCCTGGGGGAAGGGGGAGGCTGAGCTGTTTACGGCCCGGCGCCGGGCAGGCGGTGGCTTTCCCTGTGCAAAATGTCACAGCCCTGCCTCAGCATCGCTCCCTCGCTGCCGGGCGCTGGGCTGGCCTGGGCTGCTGCCATCTATGCCAGAGGCTAGACCGTGATCCCAGGGAGAGCTCTCTGAAGGGCTGTGCTGGCTGCACGGCTGCCCCCGTGCCCCCTCTGCCTGCTGACCACCAGCTACAGCTCTGGGAGAGGCTGTGGCTCTGGGTGCAAGCCCTGAACTGACGCTCTCTCTCTCCCTATCCCAGTGTCGGGGTCACACTCTCTTAGGGGGAGGCGAGAGCTGCCGCGCTCCCAAGGAGAACATCTCCACTAAGCTGTGTTTGTCCCAGCCAGGCAGTTAACAGTGACTTTAACTGGATTTGGGTTATTTGCTGCTCTAATTATTAGCTTGTAATTGCTCATCCTGGCAATAGAAATGGGAGCAGCTGGGCTTCAGGGCCAGAGGTGTGTGCGGGAGCTGAAGCACTTGGGGCTGTGGGACACAGCGCTCTCACCGGGTGACTCCCAGGGAAATTGCCCAGCATGCTGCCTTCTGCATTCAGCCCTGCCGGCGGTGCTGGAAGCAGCTCGGCTCGGTGCCAGGGGCCGGTGGGTGTTTGTCTCACCCCGACTAGTGTTAGGAAGAGTGTTTCTTGCAGCGTAACAGGTGTCAGGCAAACTGCTGAGGCTGTTTTGCCAGATGTGGTGGGTTTTCTGCTGGCAAAGGCACAGCGGTGCCAGGAGCGGAGTGGGGAGGTGGGACTGCTGGTGTCACGTATCTGAGGACAGCACGGGATGGCCCCAGCCACTCTCAGGGCACTGGTGGGCATAAATGTGCAGGATGACACTGTCACTCCTCCATGTTTAGCAGCTAAGTCGCAAAGCCAGACGAGGGCTCGCTGGCCCCATTTCCCGAACGGGGAACTGGGAGGGGATTCGTGCAGCCTGACTTGAGCCATCAGCTACGCTGGGGAGTGTCTTTCAGCTCCCCCACGTCCCTGGTGAGTGATTCAGGGCTGCTGCATTAGTCACCTGCACTAAATGTCCCCTGGGGAACCTGTCTGTGCCTGTACGGCAGGGCAGCGTCAGAGGTTAGGTGGTGTCATTTCCCTCTGGTGACACACAGGGTTCAGGGAGTTGACCAAGGTCTCTGGGGATGGTGGTGTCGGAGCCTGGGTGCAGTGCTCATGAGTTGGGGTCTTGCTGGGTAGGGGCACATCTTGCCTCGCTCCCCACAGACGGTCTCAGCAGAACCCCCAGAGAGGTGCAGGGAGAGGGTTTTGCCATGGCAGGATCCATGTGGAGGAGGAGAGGATGGCTCCTTCCCACTTGTCCCACCTGCCTGCGAGTTTCCCTCCTCCAGCGCCGAAGCGATGGTGCTGGCTGGCCAGGTGGGAGCAGTAGAGCTACCCCTGCCTGCAGAAACGCAGCATTTGGCTGGGTTTCCCCCATGCTCATTCCTGCCCGGGATTACTTCTCCAGCCTGGTGTTTCTGGGTTTCCAGCAGCACCAGCCCGGTGGGTGACGAGGCCACAGTGCTCAGTCACCGCAGCACTGCAGGGTGGCATCGGGCAGGGGCTGGACGGGAGCTGCCAACCTCCCTGCCTGACCTCGGGCACCCTGGCAGGGCTGCAGGCAGCTGTGCCGGGTAGGTCCTGCCTGCGCCCTGCTGCAGCTCACCCGTGCTGGCTCCCTGCACCGCACTTCTTAATCCTTTTGCCGAGTGGTGATCCTGACCCCACCAGCAATCCTGGGAGGTGCATGCAGAGCTGGGCAGGAGCTCCCCTCCTCCAGACGGCCTCTCCCAGAGGGCAGCCCTGGCAGAAGCATCAGCATCTGCTCCCATCCAAACAGGGCAGCCCGACGCAGCGGTTTGGCATCCACAGGGAGCAGGGACGTGTGTGTATGTGTGTTGCTTTGGAAAACAAGAATCCCAGGGCTGCAGGAGGCAGGTGGGATCCCTCCAGAGACAGGCGGAGACCTGACTGCGGTGCAGTGGGGTGGGAAGGGACCCACTGCCATGGGCAGATGGCACTGGTCACTGGGAGGCTGATGCCCAGGTGCAGGTTGATGGCTATGGGACACGTGGGGCTGAGGCCAGTGGTTTGGGGCACTTCAAGGCAGCCCTGCGGAGCTGGGGAGCACAGCGCTCAGGGGAGCTGGCGGGGTGCCGAGGAAAACAAGCGTGGTCCCTGCGGGGCAGCCGCTACCAGCCTGTTGAATGCAGCGAGTGGCAGGAGCAGGCAGGGCCGGGGAGCTGACAGAGCAGATAATGAGCGGAGACGTTGGGGCTGACTCTGGAAGCGCTGGGAATTGCGTGGAGCCAGCCTTTCCCATCAGATCCACCAGCAGTGCAGCTGTGAGGATTTGCAGGGTCGTGGTTGGCACCTTCTGTCATCCCAGGGCCCTTGGGAAGCCCTTGGGAGAGGGACTCATCACTACCCTATGCCTCGTCTGTCTGCAGGGCTGCTCTGGGACCGGAGCCCAAGCTGTACAGAGCAGGACTCTTCCCGCAGCGAGTTTATCCCCACTGGAGCTTCTGAGGAGGGAGAATGAGGCAGGAGAGGTGGGGAGACGTGTTTGGTGCAAACCCTGCAGAAGGGTGGTTTGGTGCCGTTGGAGCAGAGCGGAGAGAACCAGCAAGGATTTGGGGATGGGAAGGGAGGACTCGCTCCTGCTGCCTCGGGACACCTCGGGACACTCTCAGCTTGTTGTTGGTTCCTCTGGCTGGTGCCCGGTGACAGCAGTGGTGCCCTGTCCCCTGGGGTCCCCAGCCACCAGGATGCTTCCCACCCAGTCAGGCGAAACGCTGCCAAGGGGAACTTGGTTCACAAGAAAAATAAGCAAATGCCAGCTAGGTGGCAATGTGCCACCTGCCAGGAGCCTCCCAGCTCCCTGATTCCACCCAAATCGCTGCTTGGCTTCCCAGCCAGGCTGCACGGCGCTGGAATTTCCTCCCTCCTCCATATGGGTTTGACTCTGGGTTTTCGGATGGGGACTCAGCCCCAGAGCAGGAGTTTGGAGTGGGACCTGGCATCTCTGGAAGAGCTGCCCCATACTCTTGCTGCCAGTGCTCTGGGGCTGTTCATATAGGTATGAACCCAGCCGGTTTTATAGTGTGCCCAGCTTTGCTCGTGGGAGGAGCGGACTCTCCAGCTCCCGAGCTGCAGCAGCATAAAAACGACTTCTCCAAACTACAGCTGAGAGGCCTGTCCTGGTGCGCGGCTGCTCGTGACGCTTGCTGCAAGCAACGCCACAGAAGTTATTTAGAAAGCCTCTTATTTTGAGCAAAGAAGATAATTAGGCAGGCAAAGCTGTCATGCAGATATTAATTACTGGCCGCTTAAAGACGTAAAGAAGAATGAGGGTCTTAAGGGGTGCAGGGTTTGCAAGTCACCTGGCAAAGCTTTCGGCCAGACCGGAGGCGGCAGGAGAGACGACAAGGGGAAATGTGCATTGAAACGATGAGGATATTTACTTCTGAAATGCAGCTCCTTAGCATATGCTGCCACTGCTATTTATAACCTTTGAATCGTCTTTTCAATCCAGATAAGGCCAAAAGAAGTTGGTTTTTTTTTTTCACTCAGGAAACTAAACAAACCACTGCTGATTTCGGCAGAGCCTGGAGCGTGATTTTGCCAACCGTACCCCGACCCGAGCTGCCTACGCCAGAGAAACGTGTATGGGTACCAGGCAGTGTCAGACCCGAGGTTTAAGGGCATCAGGGAGCTTGTAGCCCTCACAGGATGACACAGGGTGTTAACTGATGTGACCTTGGATTAGCTCCTGTCTGGTCTCTCATGGGATACCTGGATATTGGGAAGGTGCTGGTGTGGGGTGCGCCCTTGCCCTTTCCTGCTGGCTGCCCTGTCAGTGGTCCAGGTGGAGGCTGCCCTTCCCATCGAGTGTTCCTGGTTCTCCAAGGAACCAAGGAGCCTTCAGCCCCTGGAGATGCTCATTCCCTGGGGGTAGCCATGGCCAGGGACACCCTGGAGATAAATGTGGGGCATCCAGTGAGGCCAGCACATGAGAGTAAGTGGGATCCGAGCAGGCATCCCTCTTCCAGCAGCGATGGAGGGAGCATATGGGCCGTGGCCTCCAGGGTCTTTGCTAATGAAGGAGCCGCGCGGCTGCTGGTTAACGAGGGGCCAATCCTTCTGCTGACTCCCTCCCTCCCAGCAGCCTGCCCAGCCCTTCTCCTTCCCCTGGTCCTGGTGTGCAGGGCGGGAGACAGTGCCCGGCTGGAGGAGGGAGGTTCCCTGCCCAGGCAGCGGCTCTGCTGCCCTCATCCCTTCACTGACACGCCTTGCTCCAACGCGCTCGAGCCCAAGGGGTTCCCAGATCTTTCATCTTTGTATTTAACACTGAAGGCAATTTTGGGGGGTTGTTAATTGCAGTACTGTATTTCATTAAAGGAAGAGAGAGGGAGAGATTTGAAGGCCATCTCTAAATTGAAATTGCTGAAAGTCTAATTGCTGCTGACATCAGGGACCATTTAGTGCTGTAAAACATAATTGCATCTCTGAACTGTTCTGAGCAGATAAGCATTCCTCTGAACACTCCTCTTGGAGAAGACAGAAGAGCTGATGAGCATCCATCAACCAGCCTTGCAGAGAAGCAGCTACCTGCTCCGGAGCTTGCCAGGGACTGGTGCTGTGTCTCCGAAATGAGGAACTATTAATTGCCATAGATTTTATGTGAAAAACCTACGAGGAGGCAGGGAGCAGTTGCAAGAAAGAGAAGTTGTGCTCATTCCTCACTTCTGGTCTTGTTGAATTCAACCACATCTGTGGAGGTCCCGAGGAAGGAAGGTCTCCTGCCTGTGTGCTGGATCCGGTCCCTGCTGGGTTTTTGTGTAGGACTGGGGACATCCTTCCCTGCCTACAGCAACAGAGCAGAGTCCTCTGATGCTGCCAACTGGCATCATGTGATTCAGGTGCCAATGGGAATGTCCATCTCCCAGCATGGTGTGCTGCCCCTGGGACATGTCCCAAAACCTTCTACAGGACACCTTCTTCATGGAGCAGCTCATGGTGATGCTGCCTTTCAGAAGTGTCCTGTTTCCACCTGCCTTTGCTGCCTTCCCTGGCTGATGCTGGTGGCTGTAGGTTTGTACCATCAGACCTGGGGGCTTACAGCTGTCAGGGTCTGCAGCACCTCGACTCAGCACCTGTGGGATCCATCCCTGACAAGCCACGCACGCTCTCCCCGCGGAGTCATACGATTTGCCAGCAGCAGCCCAAGCGGGTCTGTGCTGTGGGAGGCTGCTGGGAGCATCGGTGCTGTTTTCTGGGGGTAACCTTGGGGTTTTCAGAGACTCCCTCCCACATGGAGCGGGGAGTCAGTCCTCGAGCTGCCTGGGTGCTTGCTGCCCACGCTGCCCTGCTGTGTGCTGGCAGACCTGGATGAGGTGCTGCCGCAGCTGGGGAGACAGGAGCACACACAGCCACCTGCCAAAGTGATCTTCAGCAGCCCGACTTGGAAATGGCACGAAATAATTTCTGTTCCTCCTGAGGAGTCATTTACCGACATTTTACATGGGGCTGTAAGTGCACAGAATTACTTGCTGCCTTTCAGGACCTTTAAAATTATCTCCATTGCAGAGGAAAATTAAAGCAATGGAAGAATAGGGACCTATCTTTTATAGTGCATTAAAAATACCCAGTCTGAAGGTTACTGAACCTGTGCTTTCTGTAAGGGAGAGCTAATCCAGACAATCCCCAGCAGTCTTTTTACTGCTCCACTCTGATCTCCCTGGCACAAAATCCATGAGCAGATTATCTTGGGAGCAGCAATGCTGATAAGCAGGGGGACTTAAGGCTTTTGGACTTCTTTTTAATTAGTTCTATAGTTTTTTTTCTGTGCACACCTAGATTTCTCCCAGCGTAGAGCCTTGCTGGGCTTTCTAATGGCCATGAAAGCTTCCCTGACTTTGGAAGGTAGGGAGCCCACTCAGTCATCGCTTCGTTCCTCTGCGCTCTGTGCCGAAGCTTGTGGGTCCATGCTGCAAACGCCGGTGCCGCTCTCGTGTCTTGAGCATCTCTTGGTCTGAGAAACTCTTCTTCCTGGATGTCCCAGGCCACCGAGGGGGTGGATCTGCCTCCTTTCATGGGCCAGGCGAGGGCACGTAGCCTGCAAGGACAGGGGCTGGGTAAGGGAGCGGAGCACAGATTTATCACTGCGTTTTCCCTTTCATCCCGCAGGTATAAATAGAAGCTACTTCAGCCTCCCCGTCACCCTGGGCGCTGATGGGAAATGTCAGCAATAAACAATTTCTGCCGACTCCACCAACAAGGGCGGTAGCGGCGCTGTGCCAGGACGCCGCGCTGCCCGCGGGCTCCGGGCGCGCTCGCCACGTCCCACGGCTAAGCCCGCAGACGCATCTGCCGGTTATGCTGGCCTCTAATAATTTTGTGGCCCGTTGAATTAATCAAAATGCCCAAAGGTCAGTGGGAGAAGAGGCCGCATTCCTGTGCAAGTCAGATTTATTTTCCTTTTTAGAGCCTGTGTTAAATGCCAGATCCTGGCCAGCACCTTCCCATCAATCTCTCCCAATTCATAGAGAGGAAGGAGGGTCAGAACCTGCTAATGAGTTCAGCTCTCCTAATGGTTATTTTATCATTGGAGCAGAATAATCGTAATAATAATGATACATCCTGCCTGCTGTCTGGAGAGCGCAAAGCTGCCTTTGTAATGCCTGACAAAGACAGTTATTTATATTATTTTATTTGTAGCCTGTGTGATTAGAGGGCAGCGTTCAGAATAGCCCAGTCGAGTTAAATACGTCTCGTAACAGCGCTTCGAGTCTAATTGCTGCCCTTTTCTTTTCTAGGCACTCGCTCCCCTAATTAAAAGCATAATCGAGTTGCATCTCAGCTGCAAGGATGGGTGGGAGGAGAAAAGCCATCAGAGAAGGGCGGTTCGGCCGCTTTGTGGAGGGCCCTGTTCGGAGCCGGGTGCGTTCCTGGGTGGCTGCTGCAGCCCGGAGGCTTTGGGCCCGATCCTGCTGGCTGGCGGTGGTGGGTCTCCCACAGCCAGGGCTGGATGTGCTGCTGGCGGTTTTGCAGGAGCGGTGAGAGTGATGAGACCCATGCCAGTGTTTTGGTGTTGGCGTGCCTGGCCACTC
This sequence comes from Tauraco erythrolophus, assembly GCF_009769465.1. Taxonomy (NCBI): domain Eukaryota; kingdom Metazoa; phylum Chordata; class Aves; order Musophagiformes; family Musophagidae; genus Tauraco; species Tauraco erythrolophus. The sequence continues at coordinate 3,889,463 of NC_141485.1, read as the reverse complement.
GCTTGGCACGCTTCCCTCTCCGGGAGCACAGGGCTGGCTCTCCAGCTGGGCTGCGGTCCTCGGGGGTTTGCATGGAGCTGTTGTGGGCTGCAGGGTGGCTCCCACCCCCAGATTCAGCTCCTGCCATCTCCTCAGGCTCCTGAGCAACCCTGAGGCCAGTCTGCCTGGGAGCAGCTGGCCGGGGACGCAGGCAGCCCGAGTGCTTGCCTGGTCTCTGCCTTCACCGCTGTGCTGGATCCATCGCCCGCAGTGCGTCCCCAGGAGGGAACGGAGACAGTGTGGCTGCGTGGGAGGTGTGTCCTCAGCATCTGCCACCCTGCTGAGTCCTGGCTCTGGCAGCAGCGCTCGCCCTCGGCTCCGTAGTGGCACCTTAGCTGCCAAACCCCAAGTTAGCCTGATCCCTTTTGTCATCTCCATACGGATGCGTTTTCAAGCAATTAGCTCAATGTGTTCTGCTGATGTTTCCACATCCCTCTGCTGAAGGCAGACCCTTCTTTGGGAATCGAGACTGGCCATCAATGAAAAAAAAATCCCTGCATAGAGGAAAAACTCTCCAAGGCTGGAGGAGAGCTGGGCATGAAGCCTGGCAGGGCTGGGGGGAGCCACACGTCCCTGCCTGTGCCCTCCTGCCTGCTTGCAGCTCCGAGGTGAATGGGAACTGCTCAAGGTTTGCTCTTGAACCACCAGCACTGGGGAGCAGGACCTCAGTCCCCATCTGCAAAACAAGTGTCTGCTGTTGTGTTACGGTGCTTTTGGGTTTTGCCCGTCTTGGCGGAGCAGGGCTCCCCGCTGCCCTCGCCCCTGGGACAGACTCCGGCCAGGAAATACTGATGAAGCCTCCTGTCCCTTCGGAAGTCTGTTTTCCCATCAAGCTTCTAATTTGTTTTATAAATTGCCAAATCCAGCAGGCTAAGCCGCGGCCCCCTTCTGTGATAAAAATAAAATAACAGCTTGAACTTGGGAGGGCGAGCGGCGGGGCTGGCAGGAAGCGGCTGATTAAAGGGCAGGTGGAAATGATGAGGCTCCGAAAACCGGAGGCTTCATCTTCCGCTCTCGAATGAAACTGCACATTTGTCGAGTTTTGCTGACTTGGCTTTCGCCCGTGTGCCGTGGAGCCTCCCGCTACGCCCGCCCCGGCGCGCCGGGCTGCGCCGGCCCCCGTGCTGGTGCTCGGACGCTGTCGCACGTGGCCGTGAGCTCCCGGTCGCTGAGCGTGGGCAGGGGGCAGCCAGCCACCAGCATACTGGGGCACTGCTGCCTCTTCCTCCTCCTTGCATGATGTGGAGCGAGTTTGGCCGGTAATTGCTCTGGGAATGCCCATTCGGGCCAAGCCCAGCGATGACACACAAGGTGTTGCAGCTCTGGCCTCACGCTGTACCCCGTCCATCTCCCCCGAGCCCTGGCAGGAAAACCCCACTGATTTATGACTTACCCAAACCGGTAGCTAACCTGCCGTGAAATCACTCCTGAATAAGGAGGGGGGCACGTTATTCTGCTAGAAATCTCTGAATATTTGCTCTGCTTTGAAGGGAAGGTGTTTGCTCCGGAGCACTGATTTTTATTTGCTAGCAGGCAAACCTGTAGCTCACTCGCGTTTGGGCTAGAAGATCGCTGTGAAATTGCAGCAGGGAGGTTTCAGTCCCCTGCATCTCCACCGCCTCCCGGGGGGTACGTTGCTGCAGAGGCTGTTTACGCTGGGAAAAAGCACCTTATTACCTGCCATAAAGTTTGTCTAACCTCCCAGGGAGCGAACCCTGCTTTGATATTAAGCAAAATTGTTCTGGTTTTTATTTGGTTGGGTTTTATTTCTTTGCTCTGAACCTGCGTGCACGTCAGGAAGGTGCAGTTACCTTGGAAACAGCGGTGGGATGCTGTGTGGTGGCAGGGCAGTGCTCGGGCAGACCCCTTTCGGGAAGGTGGGCATGGAAAATTGCGGGTTGCAGGGTCCAGAGTCGCCCTGGAAGTTCAAGGCTGGTGGCAGGCGAAGCTGTGCTGGGGGAGATGCTGCTTCGTGTCCAGGCTTTGGTGCAGAAATTGGATCTGAGAGCCTTGGAGAAGGTTAAATCATGTTTCGGGAAAACCTGTCTTTTTAAGGCTTTTCCTCTGCTTTGGTTTAGTGTAACGTGCTCAGACTGTCCAAAGGGAAAGAATTTCTCAAATCAAATGTACTTTTACTGCTGAGGCTCTTGTGGTTTGTTCAGGTCTCCTGCCCCTTCTCTTTGGTCCCGACTCGGGACCCCATTGCTGCTCTTCCCGGGTTGCGGATGCTGTGAGAGAACACTGCATTGATTAAAAGCTGTTGGTGTTTTTCATTTTAACCATAAAAGTATTTCCATTCTCACTGGGTTTAATTTACAGTTTGCAGCCAAATTGGAGCTGGGAAGGGATCCCATTGGTGGCTCATTTGTTTGAAGGTGTCAGTATACAAATATGCATTCTGGGAATGCCAGCGGCACTGGAGAGGGGAGATGTGCAGAGTGGGTCTCAGCTGTGTCCCAGCCGTGCCCAGATCTTCCCAGAGAAGAGCCATCAGCTCCTGGGGGATGGAAAACTGCTGACTGCAGTGGGACTGCTGATAGATGTGGGCGACCTGTGGGAAAGCCCACGGAGGCAAAGCCTCTGCGCTGGCCGCAGTGCCCAGGTGAGCTGCAGCCGTTCCTCCCTCTCACTCCTCTCCCAGGGCTGTGCCAGACCCCTGGCCAAGTGTGGGGATGGCCACCAGCCTCCCAGCATGAAGCCATGTTTCATAACAGGGCTCGCAGGAGGATGCTTTATGTTTTATAACGTCTGCAGCCATTTCTCTAGCATCTTCATCCACTCCTTTTGTGCTTAGAGGAAAAAGAACCAGTGTTTGCTGGGACCCGCGGGTTAATAACATCTTTTCTCCTTTGCAGCCACGCTGGGGACGCTGGATTTCAGCTTGCTCTATGATCAAGAAAACAACGCTCTCCACTGCACGATCAATAAAGCCAAGGTACGTCTCAGCGCCGTGTGTGTGAACAGCAAGGACCGAATCCTGCCTTGTGGGGCCACCAGAGCCCTGCCCAAACCACGAGGCCACCCAGGTGCCGCAGCTGTGCCAAGCAAATGCAGCGGCGCGGGCAGCACGTGGGGATGGCCGGGTGTTCCCCCGTCCCCGGGTTGTGCCAGGGGCTCTCCACATCCATCCTTTTGCCAGCTCCAGTTTCATCCCCACACCCAGTGCTTCTGCCCTTTCCCTTCCCTCTATCCCTGCCTTTCAGGGCGTTTCCAGCAGGATGGAGACGGCTGCTCATCCCGTGACGAGATGCTTGCAGCTATTGATGCTTTTAGAAAAGCGCCCGACCCGATGTTGTTATTTACTTGACGCTGTGACCGGCTGTCAGTTTATAAATGGCTCTTTTAAATGCTGCTAATCATTGCCACAAAGTGCTCTGCCTCAGCGCCTTTGCCGTCTGCGTGATTGAAGAGCAGTTAGGGGTTTTTTACACATTTTGGAGCAGAAACAGGTAACTGAGGTCCTAATTCTGTTTCTGGGCCTGTGGAAGGTGTTTCTGGGTGCTACTCAGCCCCTTTCTGCTTCACCCGGCACGAGGACCAGAGCAGCGAGGGCTCCGGTCAACATGGCTGGGCTCTGACAGTGGTGGGTTGGTGGAAGAAGACCTTAGTCCCTGTAGATCTTGGAAAGGAGTGGAGGGTTTTACAGAAGACAGGACGATGGGCTGTGAGCTGAGCCCCCAGAGGATTAGCCCACACCGTCTGCTTTCCTAGGATGCTCCTCTCCCCTCCAACTGCAACTGGCTTACTTGCAGCCCCCACCCCAGAGCCCGCTGCCCTGGGTGCTGAGCTGGGTGCTGCACTGGGTGCTGAGAACGCATGTCCCCACCCCGGGGTTCTCCCTCTCTCAAACATGAAGGCTTGGCTTCAGGGATGAGCATGGAGGCGTCTGCTGCGGCAGACCTGGAGCTGCTCCTGGCCGGGAGGCGAGCGCAGCACCCACAGCTCCCGGGCAGGGCTGGCAGGGCAGGGACGAGGCAGCCGGCGGGTTCGGCTTCCCTCCCCGCCACCCTCCTGCCTGTCGCCCGTGAATTCGCCGGCAGCCTCTGGGTCAGGCTTCCCTCAGCGCGCTCGGGAGCGGTGCCAAGGAGGAGATTTCTAATTGGGTTTGCAGTGGGTGGAAGACAGGGAGGAAGGAGACCTGCGAGCGGCAAGCGATAGATCTAACAGCAGCGAGAGCGAAGGCAGGGCTGGCGAAGGAGAGCCCTGGGCCCTGCTGTGCCCACCCAGCTGTATGGGAATAGCAGTTGCTGACCCCGTCCCACGGGACTGGGGGCACCACATGGCGCCGGCATCACCCCTGCTCGTGGGATGGGCAGACCCCCCCCTCGGCGCTCTGACATTCAAGCGTTCGAGTCCTGTTCATCATTTCCATTCTGCTCTCATTCTCTCATTTTTCTCTTTTATTTACATTGCCATCTGCTCGCTCTCATTTCATCTCTCGCCTGGGGAAAGCTGCCAAAACTTGACTACAAAAAGGTAAGAGCCAGGACCCCGGCTGCCGGCGGTGGGAGCTGGCGGTGGCTGCGTAGACGTTGGAAGTAGTGCCGTAGAGGAGGCGATGCGGTGGCCGGGGAGCACGGTGATGAGACATTGCCTTTGGATCTGGGCTGGGGCTGGCCTGGCCAGTGTCTTGGGTGTGATGTCTCAGGCCCCCAAGGAAGGTGCCCTCAGGACATGTCCCAGCTCCAGCAGCTCCTGGAGCCTCAGTCACTGCCAACAGCTCTTAAAACCTGGACCACTTCAGCCATGTGGGAAGTGCTTTTCTTTCTCCCTTTGATGACCCCCCTGAAAAACCCTCTCCCTTTTGATCTTTTTGCTTCTCTCTATTTATTTTAATCTCCAGCAGTTTTACATCTACTAATATCCCTCATGAGTCCCGTTATCGGCTCTTGGGGAGTGGGAAGGGGGTTAGTGGGCTCTTGGAGGCACCAGTGACAGGTTAAATCCAATCAGTTGTGCTCCACCACCGATTTTCTGCTCGGCAGCCGTCAGCCACTCTATTGTGCAGGAGATTGGGATAACCGATCCGTGTGGGGCCGGGGTTGCCCTGGTGCCAGCTACCCGGGGACATCTGAGGTATTTCTTGGTGTACATTCGCTGCGAGATGCTGGGTGTTTCCAGACCCTCAGGTCAGCCTGTATCTCAACTTTGGATGGAGCTGGAATAGGGCATGGAAAGAGGTTTGCTTTGTTGTGGGAGGTACGGATGTGGAAGCTGGGAGCCACGGGGCTGTCCCCAGGCTGTCTGCTTACATCAGGAGCGAGGGGCTTGGTGCCTCAGTTTCCAAAATACCACAAAGATCTGTCCTGCCATCAGGCAATTAATGCCAGCAGATGGATATCTGGAAGCTGATTTTGGAAGGCAGCAAGCACCCGGCATCTCTGCAGGCTCTAGCCAGGGAAGCAACTGTCCTGTTTTTTCCTGGAGATGAACAGATTGAGTGCAGAGCTGCTGTTGGTCCACATCTGGATTGTGTGGTCAGTTCTGCCTCTGCAGGGCGAGGGAAGACCATGGCACACTCAAGGAACATCCAGCTCCAGCCTCTTAGGACAGTCCTACACTTTGGCATTGCTCTTTCAGCGGGTGCGATCAGGGCTGGCTGTGCCAGCACCGGGTTGTCCCCCCAGGTATGCTCGTGTGAGCCCTGGGCAACTGCCATGGCATCAGGGTGCGCTGGCACTGCACTGTGGGGCTGAAGCAGATGCCTTACTGGGGTATCATGGTGCCAGGGAGGTAAGGACCCAGAAACTCCATCACTTCCTGGCTGGAGCAGGACTGTGGTGGCGCGTCCAGCATTCCTGCTGCCTCTCCCTGGGCTGGCAGAAAGCTGAGGGCCCTGTGCAGGCAGGAGCGGGCAGGCTGCCAGGAGCCACCTCGCGCTAATGGCTTTCAGTCTTGGCAGCAGCCCTGCCCGTGCTCTGCCTTTCACGCTTCAGGCGCGGCTGAATTCAGGCACGTTGCGGCTCGGCCCGGATCGATGGGAGAATAAATCAGGGCGGCGTGGGAGCCCGTCCCTGGGCTGCCGTGCACGAGCACCGCGCGCTGTCCCGGGGTTGTGTTGGTCTGTCATCATGTATGGGAAACAGCCGGGGCGATGCCTATAAAATGTGATAGAAAATGATATGATTAACGTGGAGGTGGCAGGCTCTGTGCCCTGGCATGCCGTGCCCTGGCATGCCGTGCCATGGCTTGGGTGAGGGTGAGGGTCTCCTTTTCTCTTTCTCCTTTTCCATTCTGTCCTGTGAAGCCCGACATGCTGCATGGAGTGAGATGCTAACCTGCTATAGGTGGATCTATAGGGGTGTGAGGCAGTGCAGACACTGTGGGGCTGTGCTATTCTGTAGCTCCATTGGTCTCCTGCTTTTGGGAGGAAGATGCCCGGGGCAAGCCGCAGGCAGCGGTGCAAGCAGCTGTGCAGGCAGTGGTGCCACCAGCTCCCTGGCCCCAGGCAGGCCATGCAGGGCAGACATTGCCCGTGCGGGGGTCCCTGGGCTGCTCTCCCTGTGCCACTGGCTGCAGCCGCAGCTAGAAGACACCCGGGAGTTTCCACCCTGCCGAGCATTTGGATGCTCCCCCACTTCCAACCAAAGCTGAGTGCTGAAGGTCTGCGCTGAGCATTACTTATGGATTTGCTCATAAATATTTATCACTGCAGGGAAATTCCCATCTCGAAGCTGCGTGTTTCCTCTGGGCTGGCAGGGTGGGAGCGCAGTTTGCCTCATTTCGGAATGGGATGCCTTGGCCTGGGAAGAGATATCCAGGCTGCTTTTTGGGGAGCAGGGAGCCTGCTCAGCGGGCTGGCAGCTCGTGGTGGGGCGAATGATGGCACGAATCCGTCTCCTGTGATTCTGTATGCCTCAAGCGTGGCATTAATCGGCAGCCCGCTTAGCCCGGCTCGTAATTAAATCCTATTGATTAGCTAAATGTCACTGGCATGGAGAGCAGCTGGCAGCGGCTGGGATGCAGTGGGGCCATCGGTCTCTGTAGGATTGCAGCAGGGATTTTGGGACTGGGAGGAGGAAGGGAAAAGATGAAACTCAGTCTTGACTCCACCGCCCGTGCCGTAGTGCACAGCACTGTAAATTGGTCCCAGCACAAGGACTGGTCGAGCCGGGGCTGCGCTGGCTGAAGGCAATGGGAGACTCTGGCCCATGTGTGAGCCCTGTGGTCCTCCTCTGCCTCTTGGCTCCCTTGGAGCAGCTTTAGGCTGGGGGTCCCTACGTGCAGGGGAAGCAGCAGTGCTGGTCACCCTATGGGTCCCTGGGAGGGGTGGGCTCCCATGGGAGCAGCTTTACCAGGCAGAGCCACGGGGCTGCTCTCGTTAAAGTCAGCCCTGTGCCAAACTTGTATCGAGTGACATGGGAGGGAGGCAAACGTGACATTTTCCAGGCTCCCATCACTCCATCTTCCATAGCGCATCTATTAAAAAAGCCTTTAATAGCCTCCTCACAAGGTAATTTAATTGAACTGAATTGATGGGTGAATTACAGAGCTGCCTGTCTTTCTCCATCCATTTTCAGGGGAATTTGCTTGCTTGCTTCTGATTTCATTTGCCGCGCAGCATCGGGCAGGTGGGCATCTCTGCCGCGGGAGGCTGCAGGGAGCCTTTGCTCTGCTCAGCTGTGGGCAGCTTGTGTGCCCGGCCAGTCGGATCCCAGCCAGAGCCTGGGGACCAGCCCAGCCCCTTGCTGCCCTTTCTGCCCATGGAGCCACAGCCGATACCACCACCATCCTCCTGTCCTCCATATCTGCTGCCTTCCTCTTTCGCTGGGCCAGGGATGTCACCTGAGAGATGCTGCGGTTAAAGCAGAGCCGTTCAGCCTCCATTCACTGCTGATATTTTTATCCTTTTGGCTCTGCTTTAGACGCAAAATCCTCTTTGCTGGGCACCATTTGGTCTCCCTTGCCCTGGGGCAGCGCGCTCGTGTCCGAAGCGGAGCCCTCACCAAGGTCAGGAGCTGCTTGGACCCTCGACCGAGTTGTGTAAATGAGAGAGAGGTGGGATGGGGACATCCCAAGGGGCTGCCTGGGTGCCATGCACGAAGCAGGGTGTGTTATTTCATTCATGTGAAGTATGGAAGCAATTTATCCCCGCATTTCCCTCTTCAATAATTACATTTTCATTGCGCGCAGCATTTCCATCGGCAACTGATCCGAATGTTTTTTCCTGCCAGGTGGATCCCTGGCAGCTGCACACTCATTAATCCCGGGCACCGAATACTCTGCTCATCACACAAAGGGCGTGAAGAGTCTTTAGCATCACCCAGCCTGGTTTCCATGGCTGGGTTGGAGCTGGGGTTGGATGGGTACCTCTGCAGAGAAACCCTCCTCTAATCCAGGCAGAGGTTTGCCTTCAGACAGCCTAGAAATAACTCGTGCAAGGATCCCACAGCAAGGCTGGAAATAATCCAAGTACTTTCCTGGTGCAGCCATTATCATTTCTGCTAAAGATCAGTGAAAATTAGGCTCCATTTTTCATGCTCCAGTGTTGCTTCCTTACCCCGTGGAGTTTGTTTCCGTGCAAACTGTGCAGTTATGGCTTTGGGCTGGGTCTGTGCTTCACCTTTGGATCGTTTTCAGCCCACTGGTTGTTTAGAAGAGGAGCAGGTTTGTCTTCTCCCTCTGCCCGTAGCGGGATCAACTCCAGAGCATCGCTATAACAAAAAGGGTCCACGTCAGCCTTGAAGAGCTGTAGGAGTCTCATAGAAAATCCATCAGGAATGGCCGCAGCGAGTGTTTCGTTGCGTTTGTGCTCCAATACCTTCAGATTTCCCTGCAGACACCGTGGCAGTCGGCCGGCGACAGCCTCCCGCTGGCCTCAAAGCTGTTCTTCCTTCAGCTGTGCCTTAATAACGAGGAGTAGGTAGGTGCTATCACACCCTCTGGGAGCGCGTAAAAGTAACACAACAGCAGAGGTGTGTGTTTGCTCATAAGCAATTATTAAATGACAAAACCCTGTAATTTTAAACCTTGAAAATCACCGTGCTGATTTACTTAACCCCCAAATTAATTGTGATCAGGGTGTCAGAGTCAGCCGCTGGAAGAGCGGAGAGGTGCTTTGTGGCCGATGCCAAGTGCAGGTGAGGAGCCTTCCCGGCTCCTCCTCGGCACACACAGCAGACGACGTTTGAACGCTGGGTGTGCTCTGCTTTTGCTGCACAGCCCGGATCCTGCACTGACTGTACTCTCCTCCTTCCTCAATCGTGGGGAAACTGTGCAATTACTCCGTGGACCGACGGCATCAGCAGATGGGCTCAGCGAAGCCACCCTGCCTGCCCAGCATCTCCTAGCTGTTCTAACACCTGCTTTTTGCTATTTCTTCTCCAGGGCCTGAAGCCAATGGACCATAATGGTTTGGCTGATCCATACGTCAAATTGCACTTGCTTCCCGGAGCCAGTAAGGTGAGACGCCGTTTTGCTTCTCCTTCCCTTCCTGGGGCTGCACCTTTCCCATTGAAATCAGACCTGGGATGTTTCCCAGGGAGAAGCTCCTCACCAGGGGCTGCGGGTAGCTGCAGCCAGCCCTGGAGCCTCCTGCCCAGCTCTCACTCAGGCAAGCAGGAGAGAGTGATGGCAGGAGGTGAGAATTGGGGCTAAATGCATCCTTGCAGGGGTAGCAAGTGCCTCTCCAATAAACCACTGCCCAGGAGCCGGGTGCCAGCCCTGACTGCTCATCCTTGGGAGCAGGGGGTGTGAATGCTGCGCTCCAGAAGCCCTTGGGAAGCAGCGAGTGAAATGATCTGGAGCTATAAACAAACCAACTCCTTTTTCTTTTTCTCCTTTTTCTTTTGCATTTAAAACCCCTCAGATCGTAATAAAGCGGAATATAAATCGTAAGGGAAATATTTCCATCTACTTAGGTTCAGTGCTTGCTGGAGAGAAGAGTAATTAAAGATATTGATGTGTAGTGAGAGCTTGGTGTAACTGATGGGGATGTTGAATTTAAATGCTAAATGTATGTGTTATGAATATTAATTGCACTTTTATTTTACACTAAAGGAAAGACCTTTTTGGGGGAGGTGTATTTACTTGTTACGGTTCAGTTGAATTAATTCATAACGTTCAGGGCGGTAGAGGGAGTTTTTAACCACATTTCAAGTTCCGCTGGAAATAGGAGAGCTGGGAGTGCTTTCATCAGCGATATTATCTGTCATTTCCATGTTTTGCAAATGCATTGATTAGCATTTCTGCTGGAGGTGATGGGGACCGGAGAGGCAGGAGGAGAGCTCGGAGCCGAGGGTAGGGCAGGAGCTGCAGAATCTCCAATCCTGGAGCAGCTGTGGGGCGACCCTCTCCTTGCCCCCATGTCCCTCTGCCTCTGTGGTTGCTCTGTCTCTGTGCCTTGTTTCCAAACAGCACTGCCCAAATCTGCTCTGGGAGAGGTGAGCAGGTCTGGGGGAATCATGGATGTATCCTGGGCTGGGTTCTGTACAATCATTCCAGCAGCAGGACGGTCCCCGATTCCCTCAGGTGTTTCTGTCCCTGGGCTCTCAGGCAGCTGTGGCAGGGCCCGGGTCGGAGCTGTGGTAAGCAGGGTGGGATTCGTTCACCTCCTGCAGAGGTCTCCATGTGAGCTGGTTACTGACTGTTAAAGTCATTCCAGATGGGAGAAAAAGGTGCTCAGTTCCTCTCGTTTAATTCATGTCCTTTGTCCACGGCAGTGTTAGCTGCTGGGTGATGTCCATCATGTTACTGACTTTGCTAAACCCACTTTCCTTCCAGACCCCTGAGCCCCAGCCCCAGGATGAGGCCCCAGTAGGTCTGAGCAGGCAGTGGATGCCATCAGGGCACTTTCCCTGCTGTCCTTGTCACCCCTCAGCAGGCTTTACGCTCCCTGTCTGAGCCATATCTCGCTGCTTGAGCTAGAACCTGGCATGGTGGCCACAGTGTCACCAAGGAAGGAGATAAAATAGGGGTGGGATGAAACCTGGCACCATAGAGTGCCGTGTTTGAAGCAACTTTACAAAGTCGTGATAGATCTAAGGCAAACGAGGTATTAAATCAATGGCCACGGCAGGCCATAAATGAGAGCACCTGTCTGCAGGTGCTTCGGTTGGCATCGTTCTGCTGTCACCCCTGGCCATGCCTCCGGGCACGCAGGGATGGACACAGCCAGGCTGGTGGCCGGGAGCAGCAGCGCTGGCTGCCCACGCGCAGCCCGGCCGGCGGCTTCTCCTCCGGCGCTGCAGAGGCACTGCTGGAGCGACGTGGAGGGTGACTGGCATTGCAGGGCTTTGGGTGCTGCTGCTAATGGAGTGCCTGCCCCTGCGTCCCCGTCGGCTCCTGGAGCATCGCGCCTTGCTCTGGCAGTGTCCTCCTGATCCGGGGGATCAAACCCAGCACAAGCAGCTGCTTTGCACAAAGTGTTTGGGAGTGAGACGCTGTGCCGGGGTCCCTCGGTGGCTCCGTTGTACTGGCAGCTCCTCTGGTTGGTGACCATGTGTAGCTGATCTGCAAGAGGTTGTGTGTTTGGGGTGCTTTTGGTGCGGAAAAGACGTGCCAACAAGGTGACCCCCTGTCCTTGCTCCACCACAAACTCTTTTCTTCACATCCCACTCGCGTTTAGCTCAGGGCTGGGGAACCAAAGCTGGGGAGCGTAGCAGCTTCCCATAAAGACACACGAAACATCTTTGAAGTGTTGATTCCCTGAGAGTTCCTTACGCCCAGCAGTGGCTGAGGCAGGGCTTGAACTTTCTGACTTTACATCTAATTAGAGGGAAAATTGCTGCTCTGTCAGGCTGTCCCAGGTTGGGGGGTTGATGGAAAAGCCTCATCTGAAGCCTGCAGCCCTTTGCTTCTCCTCTCCCTCTGTCCCCGACACAAGCAAGTGGCTCAGGGGCTAAAAAGATTAGTTTCCCCTTCCTTGGGAGGTGGCTTTGTGCCAGGGTGCCCCAGCCATGCCAGGGGACACAAGTGGCTACGACAGCCTCGCTGTCCCTGGCCTCCCTCTCGGCAGAGCTGCGGTGCTGGAAGGAGTTGCCAGTGCTAACCAACTGCGTGTCAAGGAAGTTATTGTGAGGCAGGCAGGAACGGGAGCTGTGCTGGGAGCAGGAATGCAAATAACCAGCCAAAACAGCAAATTGGTATTTTGTAAAGAACCTGAAAAGACATTTTTCCCTCCCTCTCTCTCTCTCTCCCTCCCCCCACTGCTGCATAGATGAAATACTCATCCTCTCGCTGCGCTCTGCCAAGGTTCCCGTTTCACCGGCGTTCCCAGTGTGCGGGATGCAGGTGGGATCGCTTTGCAAACGAGCCAGTGAACTGACGCATCTCTGCCCCTCTGCTTGTCGCTGTGGTTGGGATGGGTTTGGTCCACTCCGTCGAGAACTGGCCGGGGCAACGGCACCACTTGCCCCTTCATCTCCAAACTGCACTTCCTTTTCTCTCCGCTCCCTGCCCATCGGTGCCCAAACCATCTCCTGGGGCCGGGTCCCACTGACCACCACCATCTCCTTTGCTTTTCCAGGCGAATAAGCTGAGAACCAAAACGCTGCGCAACACACTGAACCCCACCTGGAACGAGACGCTCACCTACTACGGCATCACCGACGAGGACATGATCCGCAAGACCCTGCGGTAGGGCCCGGGGGGGTGAGCAGGGTGCTGAGCCCAGCACTGAGGGGTGGATGCGTATCCCTTCCCGTCACTTCGAGGCCACTCCAGGCATCCCTCCCCATCCCAGTGGCGATTTCCTGGGGGGAGCTCACGGGGACCCCCACATCCCAGCCCCACAGGATGATCCTGGTGGCTGCTCACAGCAGAGTTATTACCCACCAAAACGTATAACTTGTGCGTGTGCGCTGCACGCATCCATCACCTCCACGGTGACTGGTGCTTGATTTACAGGGAGCCTGGGCTGGAATGGCCGGTGAGGAGCGTGGTCCTGCTTTGTCATTAACTTCATAACTCACTCGCCGGGCTCCTGTTATTTGGTTTTAACCTCTTCATGCCCAGCTCTCACAGGCATGTTAAGGCTTTGTGGTCAGATCTTGCTGAGAAAATCTGCCTGGGAAAGCTCTGGGCCCGTTTCAAGGCTGATTTTTTTGACAGACATCTGTGAATTATTGTCAAACTAAATGAAAAGTGTTTCTATGTATTTATTCTATTCTCTCAGTTTGGTTCAGTCTCTGTGCATTCAGCATCTCCTGGCAGCATCTCCCAGGGGCTGGGGGACATTGCATGGGGCTGGAGGTGGGCAGAGGCAGTGTGGTGGGACCATGCGAGCTTGGATGTGCTGCTTTGCTGGGGCAGACCACTGCAAATGCAAAAGTTTTTATATCTTGGCCACCATCCCACCTGGGTGAGGGCAGGGAGTGACCCGGAGCCGGCAGACGGATCCTGCCCGAGGAGGGTGCTGGGTGGCCTCAGCCACGCTGTCACCTCTCTAATCTGGGGCCACTATGCAGGAGGATTTGCTGTAAGATCTGCTGTCAAACAAAGGAGGGTTTTGTGTCCTGCTTCGAGGACTCAAGGCTTTGTCAGCTCCGTGGCTGGAATCTGACCCTCCTTATTTGCAGCTACCCTGGGAATCTATTATTTTCCCCATGATGAGAGCACGAAGCCACCTTATTAAAGGTCCTGCTCGGAGGTGAATTTGGGCAGAGCCCACCTGTTGTCTGCAACGTGCATAGAGATGAGAAATTTAGCGCCGTGGATTATTATTTCACATGGAAAATATTAGTCATGCTGAAAGTGCTGCAGGCTTGTCGGCTGGAAAGCCTCTGGTTTATTATTATTATTGATGGGTATTTTTTTTATTTTTTCACTCCAGGCTTTGAAGTTTTCAGCCTCTTCAAGTGTGGAAATCAGTTTGTAGAAAGATGTTCAGCTGAGTTGTTTGCTGAAAGGTGCCAGGGAGCAGAAGGGCTTGACCCCCACCCTTTCCAGGCCCTGGTAGCTGCTGAGGTTTCCTTGCCGGCAGCCGGCCCAGTGAATTAGGTGATAATTAAGGATCCAAATCTTCTCTGCATGGAGAGGAATATCCAAGTGCAACTCTGACTTGTTGGCATTTGCAGCTGGCTGATGGGGTTTGCTGGTATTTGTCCCCATGGTGGTGGTGAGCCCCACGGTGACATTGCCACGAGGGCGGTTGGTGGCCGGGAGGCTGCAGGGGCCATGTGAATCCTCACCTCACCTCCAAGCATAGCGCCGGGCTCTGGCACCGCATCCAGATGGAGTGGGCTCTGTCCTGCGGAATTAGCGCAGCCTGGTCCCTGCTGGCAGTGCAGTGACATGGGAGCCCCCATCCCCACCATCCCGGCACTAATGAGGCTCAAGGTTTGGGCACCTTGGCAGCACCCATCCCCATGTGCCAGCGGGCAGGACCAGCCTTTTCCTGCGTGGGCAGAAAGGGGAATTGCATCCTTGGTGTTACCGTGGCAGTTGGCACGCCAAAGATGACCTAAAAGCCAATAAACTCAGGGCTGGATGGTGTGTATTTTTAGAGGGGCTCAGGTGGCTCTGCCATCTCCCTGGGAAGGTTGTGCAAGCAGAAAAGTGGAGAAGTTTGTGAAGTGAAGCTTGGTGTAGGGCTGGGGCATGTGGCTTTGGCTTTGGTTTTACCTGGAAACGATTCTGGAGAAGAATTATAGAAACAAACTTTTTGAGTGGAGAAGGTTTCCCAGTTGGCATCTCTGCCACAGGGCTGTCACCTGTCATGTGGACTGTCTCCTCCCCTGGCTGCAGTGAGGCTCCCCAGGGGCTTTTCAGCCTCTTCTCTTGTGTGAACCCAAAAATATTTTCTAGTTGGGACTCCGATCCTTTTAAAAATGTCCCATGTGCAGATCGGTGTGTAAAGGTTCGAATGAAATAACGTTTCTCAGTCCCATCTCCGAAAGCAACGTACAGCAGCGAGGGTGCTGGGACACCCTTGGTGGCCCCGTGTCCTTCCCTGCACCTGGTGCTTCCTCCCATGCTGAACTTCGGCCGCCGGCACAAATCACGGTCCTGGCAGCAGAGCCCAGCCTGCCCTCGCGCGCTGGGCATGTGCTCAGCTGCTCTGCCCAGCGGGTTTGACAAGATTTCAGGTGGGAACACAAACTCCTGCCTATGGCCCAGGGAATTCCTCTGCTAAAACAAAGCTGCTGAGCACCACGGCTCCATTTCATACCTTGAGTGGGGGAGCCAGAGCCTAAAATTCAAGTGCTCTTCATTTTCCTTAAGAGCAATTCCCCAGCCGCCCTTTTCCTTTTCTCTGTCTTTGTGGTTGAAGATATTGACAAAGGAGATTTTATTTATCCTGAGGCAGGTTTAGATGAGATGAGACTTCTCGCAAACCAACCACAAGGTAGAAAAATCCATCATTTATTTTAATTCCTTGCTTGGAGTTTCTTCTTTTCAGATATGGGCTATTTAATTGGGCAGAAAAATGAAAGGCTGGGGACTGTTGCACCTCCTCATTTAGATACTCGGTAAATTGTGTCCTCGCTGCCTGCCTCGGGAGGGATCTTTGGTTTATCTGAGGAAGGATGGATGGGCTGGGGTCCCTGGCAGCTGGGGCTCACCAGGGGTTTTTTCATTTTGATGTAGATTGAGCTATTTCTTGTCTATGAGCCTCACCATAACACCAGTGGCAACATCCCTTCGTGCTCCTGGTGCTGCTTCCTGCAGGAAGCATCTCCCGTGCCGTGTATTGTCCTGCCGTTGGCGCTTCGCTTTGCCCGCCCATCATCTCGGCAAAATATCTCCTTCTCCACCAGGAAAAGCTGACTTCAAAGCTGTGGGGATGCCGGCTTCCCTGGTGCTAATCAGGCGAGGCTCCTGCAGGGCAGCTGCAGGTAGTTGAAAGAGCATGAGTGATGCTCCCCTTGGTCTGGGAGGTGAGCGTTCCCCTCGGTGCCGAGATTCACGGAGGGGCAGGGAACGCGATTGCAAAGTCTCTTTAATGTGAAAACAACGGCAGAGATCAAAGCCGCCGCCAGCCTCCCTGCTGCCTGGAGAGCGTGTGATGCAGCGGAAAAGCTGGAAAAGGACCCAGAAATCTTTCCTGCCCACCTGGGCTCTTGGTGGGACGTGTCCAGCGTGGGCCAGTGGGTCGGTGTTGGCATGGGGCACTCTGCCAGTGCCTGCAGCCCTCCTGGAGGGACGGGCGGCATTCGCCTCGTCACAGGGGCTGGAGTAAGGGCATCCTCTGCCTCTTGGAGAGTGGAGTAATGGGTCCCCTCTTGTCCAAGACCCCCAGCCCCACACTGTGCCCAACGGGTTGCCCCTGGTCCCTGTGTGGCCTCATCTGCACTGGTTGAGTGACTTTGCTGTGACAGATCCAAACCCCGGGAGCTCTTATGGTTCACCTCCCCGAGCAGAACTACCTCCAAGGGAGAAGGAGAGGTGAAGGCAGCCCACCTAATTGTGCTGGCAAGCAGGGTTTTGTTAATGAATCAGCCCCCTCAAAAAACACCAGATACTGCAGATTTCATGAAATGCAGCAGGTGGGAGGATCTTGAAAGGTCTCATCCATTCATTGAATTAAATATCCTTGAGTCTAGCCCAAGGCTTAATAGCAATGAAACCACCCACCATCCTGAGAGAAGGCAAATTCAGAGCCACTCGAAAGATGCTGGGCTCGGAGGGTCAGGATGGCTGGGCTTGGGGGCAGGTGAATCCCACCCTGCAGTCCCTGTCCCGGTCCCCGTCTGCCGGCACCATTGCTCCCCGTCTGTGGTCCGAGCACGGCCGTGCCACAGCAGCTTGGCCATGGTCTCCGGTGGTGGGAAGCCAGGGTACATGATGGGGGGGATGCAGAGAAATGCTACAGGGGAAATTGGAATAGGCAGAACACAATCGCCTACATTTAAATTATACATGTAATATGCAATAAATAGATTGTATTCATAACAAATATCAGAGATGGCCAGATATTGGATACAATTATTCATATCCAGATACACTGGCGAAGTGATGCATTATTCATATGACACTCAGCTAGCCCACGAATGCCAGGAATTCTTTGTTTAATCATGTGTTTGACAAACATCATGACTCATTAAATATATTATTCAGAAAATAGTATTTGATCAGGTCTAATAGGCGTACTGCAGACACTTAGAGATTTGGGATCCCAAATTGCTTTACTCCAGAAGGGCTGAATGAGGTTCTCTCCGGAACTGCAGGCACACTCCTAATTGCACCTAACTTTAACTGTGGTTTCTGAGCTCAGACTTCGAGGCGTTTTGTGACGGAGCCCAGCACTGAATCCTCCTTTTGGTTTTAGGAGAGCTGGGCAGCCACAGGACACCACCTTTTTCCGTTTTCTCTCCTTGCCAGCCGTTGCCTGTCCTTAAGCCAAGCCAACATCACCTGCACGTCTGCTCCTCCAGCGAGAGCCTCCCAAGTTGCTATAGGGACCATAAGGGATCTTAAATACAGGAGACACATCTTCAGGCTCCGCTGCCTATTACGCGCATGTGCGTTGTGGAAAAGGGTCCTCGTTGACCCCCATTCTCCCCTTTCCATGACGGGAAAGAGGCCGGAGGAACGCGTGTGCGAGCAGAAGTCGTGAGTCAGCGGAGCGGGGTTGCTGGAGCTGTGCGGTGAGTCAGGGCTGGAACCCAGGAGCCCAGGGCTGAGTAGGAGGGAGAATAAGTTTAACGAGCAGTGATTGTTCACTTGCTGCTTAGTTTTCCTCCAAGGTGGTTTTCACCGCCTTTAACTTGAAGATCAGGACCCCTCACTGAAAGCTGTCAAATCAAAAGCCGAGCTTGAGGGATGGAGTTTAATAACGAGAGGCGAGCGAGGGGTGAGGTTCAAGTTAAAGGGCTCGGGATGACAGGTGAACGTGGCTGCCAGAGGCGTCTCTCGCTGTTTGTCACGGAGCTGATTTTCTAACCCAAGGCATAAAAATTCCATCACATCGATTTCTCCTAATAACATTCAGGCCGATGTAATTGCATTACACCTGTTTCCAAAGGGGGGGCTGGGGCTGGAGCTGCCCACTTGTCTGACTCACGCTCGCTGCCCTCACCTACGGGGCTGGTGCACCGCCAGTCTGCCAGGGTTAAACGTACCACCCCGGGTGAACCGCAGCCAGGCAGAGGGACGGGAGTCGGGGCAGAGGGACGGGGTTCGGGGCTGAGTCCGAGGGACTGGGAGGGCTGACATGAAACTGCATCTGAACCACCTCTGGTCATCACACATGGATGGGCACCTGAGAGGTGGCCAGAGATGCCGGAGGGAAGATGGGGCTGGGAGAGACCTGGCGGTGTCTCCAGCTCCACCAAGCTGCTCAGAGGCAGCGGCAGTTCCCAGGTCTTGCAGATGTGCCAAAAATTGCCTCCCAAGGGACCCAGTTCTGCACAAACACCTTAACTAGCTTGGGGCGTCAGCGGGGACAAGGAGGACGACCTGCCACCTCTGGCCCTTGGGGAAGGGTTTGCCCTTGGGTGGGCTGCAGCCAGGGCAGCTGTGCTGGTCCAGCTGCCTCGGGGTGTTCCTGTGCCTGGGCTGTGCTGGGCAGGGGGCCGGAGCCGGCGCTGGGGAGGGCACGCAGGGTCTGTGAGATGCAGCAGAGCTGGTGTTCTCAGAGCTGCTTGCTAAGGTGGGAGCAAGGGGCTTCCCTAGTGGGGCTCTCCAGCCTCTCCCAGTGCAGCACTGGAGATGCTCTCCCTGCCACCACCACTGAAGTTTTCCAGCCGTTTCCTTCCTGGGCTTCCTTCCTCCCGTCTCGGGTGGTTCTGGGGCTTCACAGCAAGTGGGACATTGCATTCAGTATCTCGTCGTTCTTCTGGGGCGAAGCTGGACATCATCAGGGGAAGAGCGCGTTACTTGTGTTCCTCAGAGGCAGAAGTGGCACCAAGCCCTGCCTCCCGGAGCGTGCCAGAGACGGCACCGCTCCATGACTGCCAGCTGTAAAAACAGGCCCCTGGCTGTCGGCTCCCCTCCTCTGCAGCCCCGCTGCCATTGCCGTGCGCTCGCCTTCCCTCCCGGAGCTTTGGGCGGATGGGTGTGGGGTTGGGCACGCCTGGCAAGCGCCGCTGCTTGTCTGGAGCTGCTGCTGCTCCTTTTTCGGTTCTGTTCTTTAAACAAGCGGCGAGAGGAGGAAGGGAAAGAGGAAATATTGTGCCTGCATTTCAGATTCTCTTTGAGGATTTTACTGTTGGCGGTGGGGCGTTTTTTTTTTGTGGGTATCTATAGTAACGCTGCATCCAGCTATGATTTTCTGAAAAGCAGCGTTCCCAGTCTTTCCGCTTGTATTAATTTTTTCCAAACCCCCTTCCTCTGCTACTCACCAGCCCTGACAGTCCTTGTGCTGTGTGACTGAGCTGTCCTGTGCCTTGTTACTCACTGTGAGCATCAGAGTGGTCAAACCATCCATGGATAAACTGTCCATGGATATCCCATCCTGGCGCTGCCCAGGGCAGAGGTGTGGTGTGCAATTAGTTACTCTGAGGCAAGATCTCAGTGATTATTTATCTGTAATTACTTTTACCCTTTCCTGAATAGGTCTCACCTGTCAAAGCTGAAGCTGGGCAAGGCAGAGCGTGGTCCCCGGGGACAGAGGTGCTGCCCGGGAGAAATGGGCACCAATGGGAGAGGGTGAAAGAGAGAAAAAGTCAGGCAGCAAAAGGATGAGAAGACACTGTAGGAAATTTTAAAAAAAAGGGAGAAGGGAAGGGAAATGCCTTTTCTTTATGGATAGGGAGCCCAGCCCAGCCCTGCGTGGCTCCGGTGCAGGGTGCTCCCCTCAGAGCGGGGACAGGACGGCTTTCCCTGTCCCCAGCTCCAGGCAGCGCTGCTGGGGCATGGCTGGTCCCTCGCAAGGCAGCTACCACGCTCTGGGTCTCCTCCCTGGGATTTCAGGAGCTGGGAGCAGAGGCTCCCTGTGAGTGCTAACTTTGCTCTTCTGTCGGCTCTCCTGACGCCCGGAGCCGGCTGGGAAGCAGCAGCGAGATGACTCATTAGCTGCCAGCTCAGGGAAAGGCATTTATAGCTTTCGCGCGGCAAACAGCCTGCGCTCAGCATCGCCGTCACTGCCCTCGGACGCAGGCTGCCATCCCCGGCTGCATCCCAGGACCCCAACGAGGATGGGAGAGCTGCACTGGGCTGAGGTGTGACGCCTTTCGCAGGCTGGGTCTGGCAGCAGCTCAGAATAGTTTTGCTGTAGTCACCGATGACTCTGATGTTTTAATGGAAGAGCCGTTAGGATGCTTGAGGCCCCGGGGCTGCTTTTTCAACAGCGCCTGGGCTGGGGCCTGTGTTGGCTGCAGACACTGCAGCACTGTGCCTCTACTCAGGGTTTGGGAGCATCTTCCTGGAGGGATTTTGGTCCTCAGCAGCATGACAGCCGTCCTGAGGGTGCAGGAGCCCTGGACAGGCTGGGGTCTGAGCAGGAGAGGTGGCCATCGGGGCGAGCAGGTAGGTCCACGTGGGCAGCTGCGTGATGGAGCTGGGACAGTGCAATGTCCCGGTGGGGAGATGTGGTGCAGCACAGCCTCCACCTCCCCCGTCCTTCTGCTCCCCCAGACCTGGACTGCTCTCCATCCCAGCAGCCTCGGGTCTCAGCCACGGGGGTAAAGCAGACCAAGATATTGTGTCCCATTTAAACATCGTGAGCTGCCCTGGCCGGGCTGTAGCAGCGGATCCATCCCTTGGAGATGCCCGATCACTGGCCTGGGCAACAGTGGCCTCAAAGCTGTCTCCTTGCTGGAGGGACCTGCAGTGTGACGGAGCAGCCCCTTCCCTCGTGCTGTCACCTCCCCTCTCCCCAGCAGCCCCGCTCAGCCCGTGCTCATTGCAGGATCTCGGTCTGTGACGAGGACAAGTTCCGCCATAACGAGTTCATTGGGGAGACACGGATCCCGCTGAAGAAACTGAAGCCCAACCAGACCAAAAACTTCAACATCTGCCTGGAGAAGCAGCTGCCGGTGAGTGGGGGGGTTCCGAGTAGCATCCCCTGCTGTGGGCCTGTGGATGCAGCGATTTCTTCTCCGATTGAGCCCTCGAACATAATCAGGGATGGGGAGAGCATCCCTCCCACCAGGGAGGTGGGCGTCCAGCCACGGCTGTGTCCTGAAGCAGCCTCCTTACTGGGTGCATTCTCTCCCCCAGATAGATAAAACAGAGGACAAGTCGCTGGAGGAGCGTGGCCGGATCCTCATCTCCCTCAAGTACAGCTCGCAGAAGCAGGGGCTGCTGGTGGGCATCATCCGCTGCGCCCACCTGGCTGCCATGGACGCCAACGGCTACTCCGACCCCTATGTCAAAACGTGAGTGCTGCTCTGTGGCCGGGCCAGGTCAGGTGAGATGCTGCCGCTGCCTGCCCTCAGTGAAGCGGGGTGGTCCCCTCTTGCCTATCCCTGCAGTGGAAATTAATTGATCTCATTAGGAGATGCAAATGAAGGTGTCACGGCAGCAGCTTGCGTTCGCCTGGAGCGTGTTGTATCCCCCGATGGGTATCCCCCGAGCAGGACGGTGCCTGTGCCCAACGGTCCTGGACCTCACTCAGCACCTATGGGCACCTTTGCTTTCCTTCCCGGTGATACCCACAGCCTTTCACTCCTCAAAGCCCGTGCTGTCCCTGCTGGGATGGGAATGGCTGCTGGGTCAGGTCTGGCCTTCCTGGCTGGTGACACTGGGGTGCAGGTATCCCCCGCTCCCAGCCGCAGGGGACGGGCAATTAATTGCCCCCTTCCCCAGGTCCCAAAGGAGAGGAGGCTCCCAGCCCCACTCCCAGCCCCGCTCCCAGCCCGGCAGCGGGGCCACCACCCCACACTTTGGAGGGACTCTAATTACAGCATGTGTGTAATTAGGTCTGACAGCATTTTAATCGCAAGCTGTGGCTCCGGTGGCTCCAGAGCCTGGTTAACAGGCACATTTAAGGTCCCGCTGACACTGGGAGTGCCTTCCTTTTGAAAAACACCAGCAACATTTAAAAAGAAAATAACAGAGCAATTAAAACGACTGTGATGGGCTGCTGTGACTCGCCCTCACCCAAGTGATTCAGGGAAGTCGGTGTCAGCCAGGGCTATTAGGGGATGCTGAGGAAGACGGTGGTTTGCTGGCGTGGGGCCCTTCGCTGCAGCTCCTGGTTTTTGGGTGGATGGCATTTTTCAAACTTGCTCTCTGCAAAGCAGGGGGACATGGCGAGGAAGGGCCGGCAGCTCCCCCCACGCACATCCCGCATCCCTGTCCCCGCACATTGGCTCAAAACTTTGGCACTTTCGGGGATGATAATTGTTAAGGCAAAGCCACTGGGATAAACCGCGCCTGGCACCTGGGAGGCCAGTAATGGAGTTTATGGGCAGCACACTTCTACCTTCCTGGTTAATCGCTCTTTCGGAGTGGAGGTGATGGCATAAAAATCCACCTTTGCTTTTTTAAACGCTCCTGGGAGGCTCAGTGCCCGGTACTGGAATTCCCTTTGTTGTACCCAGCCGTTCTGTAGGTGCCCCTTGTGCTGTCTGCAGGGGATTGTGTCTGTAGGGCTTGACTCAGAGCAGACAGACAAGTGATGCTTCTCAGTACAAGCCCTAATTTTTTAATTATGAGCAAGCTCTGGAAAGTGTAACGAGGAAGCAGAACTGATATTTAAGGGAGCAGCACCGACACGAAGCGATGATGGATTGACTTTGGCCTGGCCCAGATTTCAGGTGCCCTCTCTGCTTGATGACACTTTAATGTCGTTTTGCTTTTTGGCCCCGCTGCTGCGCTGCAAAATATCTGCTGGAAACAGTGGTGCACGACACGGCAGCCGCTGTGCGTGCTCCTGCTCCCCCTTACGCGCCTGCAAGTGGTTTCTGGCAAGGCTCTGGATGAGCAGACCAGTCGCACAGTCCCAAGTCTGGACTGGTTCTGGGCTGGGATCGTTTGATTTTGGGAGCTGGGAGCGTGTGCACGGTGCCAGTGTCCCCCAGGGAATGGAGATGGGATAATTGGTGCTCTGTGATGGCAGCCAGCAACCAACATGGCGAAACATTGCTTCCTTCCAGCCATCTCCAGTGTTTTGGCACGGGAGGAGGGGGCTGCAGGTCCAGGGGGCTCAGCCACCCATCTCACCCTGCCTCTGCTCAGGAGCTGGTCCCACAGGTGCCAGCCAGGAGGGGTGCAGGAGCTGCGTGCGACCATGCGGCGTTGCTTTCGTTGCAGTTACTTGAAACCAGATGAGGACAAGAAATCGAAGCATAAGACGGCGGTGAAGAAGAAGACGCTGAACCCCGAGTTCAATGAGGTGGGTTTTTGCTGGTTGTGGTTCTTTCCTAGGGGCTTTTCTCAGTCCTTGGACTTAAAAGGGAAAAAAAATCCCAACCTCAGTCATTAGGTGGAGGATCGAGGTCGAGGTCCCCGTGGGTGGCAAAGGGCAACAGCCTGAGGAGGACGGACAGCCTGTCCCCCTCCTGGGGGTCCCAACCCCTGCGGGAACCCAACATGAGTCCGTCCTGACTCGGTCTCCACTCCCCAACAGGAGTTTTGCTATGAGATAAAGCACGGCGACCTGGCAAAAAAGACCTTGGAAGTCACAGTGTGGGACTACGATATCGGGAAATCAAACGATTTCATAGGTGAGTGGGGCACTCCAGAAGGTCTCCTTAGCCGTTTTTTTTTTTTAATCTTCACCTTTTGTGCCTCTTCTTTTTTCATCTGCTGCTCTTCTGCACTTCTCCAGCCTCCTGCTTTGTTCTCCATCCCCATGTTAGTTCTCGGTGGATTTCTGTTCTGCTTTTACCCTCTCCTGTGCCTGAGCCTCCCCTCCTGCAGCCGACCCCGCTGCTCCGTGCTTCGGACATCCCCCACGCAAGGAGCACCCAGGCAGGGAGAAGATGTGTCTCCTTCTCCCCTTCTGCTTTCAGATCTTTTTTTCTGAATAAAAAAAACAGTCTTAATGAGGAGGTTTCATTTATCTCTGTTGGATATCTAGGCTGTTGTGATTCTGTTACTGGTCGCTGTGATTTATTGCTAACGAGCGCCCAGTATCTCTGACAGCCGCTGCAATTGCAACGAGCACCCAGTGCTTGGCACGAGAACAAGCTGCCCAGGGCAGATCCCACACCACAGCCGTGAGGGGCCGGGGAAGCCGGGCTGTGATTGCCCATGTGCCACATCAGGTCCGTGGCATCGGATGCCGTCAGAGTGGCTGTGTGACCTGGCTCCATCCGGCATCCCCCGGCATTCTCCAGCATCCCTCGCAGGGCTGATGCTCAACCCCACCTCTCCCTCTCTCTCTTTCTCGAGGTGGAGTGGTGCTGGGGATCAACGCCAAAGGCGAGCGGCTGAAGCACTGGTTCGACTGCCTGAAAAACAAGGACAAGAAAATCGAGCGCTGGCACACGCTAACGAACGAGCTGCCAGGAGCCGTCCTCAGCGACTGAGCGCCACGGGGCCGCTCTCCGGGCAAAAGCCTTTGGACTTCTCTCGTTTACGGATTTGGATACGGGGGATTGTGGTACTGGGGCAGCCGGGAGAGCGGGACACCCCGCGCCATGGCCCGGCTGCAGGGAAACCCTTCCCAGGGAACAAGGCAGCGGCGGTTTGCTGTGCTCAGCAGATCCCTAAGGCTGTTCCGAAATGCCTCCGTGCGCCCCGACACACACACACAGACTCTCACGAGCCTGCACACGCATGTGCACACACACACACACACACACACGTGTGCACACGCACACGGACACCACCCGCCTGCATGCACTGCAGTTCTCACTCCTCTCCTAACTCTTTGCTGTACGGAATTACCCTCTCGCTGCCTCGCCGTTCCGTGGCAAAAATGAACGCGTCGCTCTCCGTTCGTGTGTCTAATATGAGCAAAAAGGCGTCACTAAGTCCTGGAACTGTTTTCTCAAGGCAATCGTGCCATATTTCTGGTGGTTTGTCAGTCTCTGTGGTTTGGACCTAAACAGTCTTTGATGCATTTAAAGCTCCTCCATGGGAATGATTGTGTCCCCTGATAATAACCTGGGAAGACCCTTTGTTTTTCTTCCAGAAATGTGCTCATCCTCTCCGATAACCCGTGTGAAGTTACCCAGCAAGCTGAAAGAGCTGTGCAGACCACGGCTTCCCTCTCGCCATTCCCGGGATCGGGCAGCTTCACATTTGCAGAAGCAGCAAACAAAATCCAAAAAGCTCAGCGTTTTCTTTTGAAATTGAAATATTTAGAAGTTCCTACTTCCCGGGATCGGCAGCGAAGCCTTGTGCTGCCCTCGCAGCAGCCACCCTCCTAACGAAACCGAGCTGTTACACCGGAACACAGTAATAATATCAAAATATTATAATATTTTGATAATAATAATCCCAGCCCTCATCCTCCATGACCCACCCTGGTCAGTCTCTTCATCCTCATCCCACCGGACGCCGGCTCTTGTGCAAACACGACAAAAAAGTCGTGTTTGCACAAGAGCCGGCGTCCGGTGGGATGAGCTTAAAATTTTCTGCGAAATGCTGCACTTTTTGCAGTGATTTCTTAGGAAGAGCTGCTGTTCCCCATCCGTCTCGATCACCTACAGCTTCTGAGCCCTATAGCTGTGTGTACGTGCGTGTTGCCGACTTCTTTAGGTTTTTTTTTGGGGAAAGCAATCTGGAAATCTCGGTTACTTTTCGAAGCGATGCTCGTGTTACACCTCGTTTGATATGGGGGAGGGAAAAATAAACAAGAAAAACCCACAAACCAATGTTCCTACGGGGCTTTTTTAATGATATTTGTAATGCATTCTATGGATCTGCATGGATTTTATTGGAACGGCGGCAGCGTGTCGAGTAGGATGTTCCTGGTGATCCTGTCGCTGGGCCAGCACCTTAAAACCTGGTTGGGATTTGAGCTTCCAGGAGAGTTATGGCAGCGCCGGGTTGGCTGTGCCTCCCTTTTCTTGTGAAATTTCTTTCAATCCATCATTGTTTTCAGCACATCTTGCCATAAAACTGATTTATGCCTGAGGGGGAGTAGGACACGACATGTGTTGGGGTGTATGTGGGGGGGGTTTCCTTCATTTTGTATCCCAATCCATCCATCCCAGCTGCATGCAGAGTGGTGGTCGTCATGCCAGGCCTCGTGAAATGTTTGATACCGATGTTTTGCTACCATGTAAAGGCTGCAGAAACTGTCCTTAACCTGCATCCTAAAAGACTTTTGTATTTCAGTATTCTCTCTCTGTGTACTTTTTGTCAGATTTGTTAATATTTATAACGAGAACCCAAAATAAAAAGGGGAAAATAAAAATTAAAAAAAGGTTGATGCTGGTGGTGCAGCTTTTGAGTCCCCCAGGTCGGTACCACGGTCCCGGGGACGCGTGAGCTTGGTGTGTCACAGCGCATCATCTCTGACGGAGCACCGAGCGACCCGAGATGTGAGATGAAGAGCTGGGACCTGGCGAGGGCTCAGGGAGCTGAAGATGGTTTTGAACCGGAGGATTGGCTGCTGCTTGGCTTTGTTCTCCACTCTCCAATATCTTGCTGCTGAAAAAAATAACAGCACTGGTGCCGTGTCCCCCACTTTCAGCGGGGACCCCGCGCTGCCCCTCAGGGTGCTGTGACATTTGCACGGGGACCGTACGCACCGGCGGTGGGGGGTGGAGGGAGATTAGTCAAGGGAGGATTAAAAAACCCATAAACCTCTGGCCTTTCTGACACCCCCATTAACTTCGTGCCACGTAAGGCGCTGCGCAGGGGCAGTACTGTTAGCAGGACGGCGGTCACGGTGCCCATGCAGTGCCAGGGGCTGGGCCAGGCCAGTCTCTGCCTGGATTTTGCCATTGTGGACGCCGTGACCATCCTCCCCGGGCACAGGTGCGGAGACCTCCTTCCCTGGGCTGGGAGTGGAAGTGCCACCCACCCCCGCGGCTCCTCCAGCTGCTCCGTTTAACGTGTTTTCCTCACTGTGGTTTTGGAGCGATGGGCTGCGTGTTGCCAGCGGGTCATGTTGCGGCAGGGCTGCTCACCGGCGCCAAAGGCCATCCCCTCCTCCGAGGCTGCGGATTCCCGTGGGACACCCTGATGGTGCCAGCACCCACCTCGCCCTTCGGCATCGCCGCACCTCGGCATCGCCGCACCTCGGCATCGCCGTGCCTCGGCCCGCGCCGTTGTGTTGAAATTAAAAACCTGCCGGCGGTCCCTGCCCGTGTTACACCGGCTGCCTCAGGCTGCGGCACCGTGTGCCGGTGGCACGGCAGATGCTCGCGTCCCTGATTTGGCCCAGTTATGCACAAGTACGGCCCAACCTGAGCTTCCCTCCTAGACCTATAGATGGACAGACATGCACCCTTGATCATGTATATATCTGTCCCCTACACCAATACAAATATATAACTCCACACGCATTATATATACATAGATACTCATGTATATGTGTGCATATATATTCTTGTGTATGTGTGAATGAGTTAATTAAGTATATGCTTGTGTCTGTTCATATATTTTTAAAAGATGAAAGCTTGGCGTTCTTCCATACCGTTCTTGCCCACTGACAAGGTGCAGGAGCCGCAGCGGCAGCAGGAGCTGGGCGAGTGTCCCCGGACACGCCACGTGCGGAGCGCATCAGGGCAGGGAGCACCGAGGGCCAACGGTCCCGCTCTGTGCTGGGGTGGCTGGTGCCACGCGATCAGTGCTGGCCCTGGCACTGAGGCAGCTGCCCAGGCAGAGCCCAGCCTGGCACACGGCGTTAATCCATCGGCCCCGTTTGATCAGCTCAGGGGAGCAGATTATCATCCCTGCGCCCCGCGGGGTGCGCAGCGTGGAGATACCTGTGCGTGTGTGTCCAGCTGCCTGTGTAGTGACTGTATTTGTAGTGGTACCTCTGTGTGGGTATTTGTCTGCCTAAATATACAGCTGTGCACAGATAGCTTCATAAATAGGTACACATAAGTGTATAAAGCCACTCGCTATATTTTATATGTAACTATTATAATACGCATATAAATATATACTTAATCTGTTTGTATAAAATATAGAGATAATATTGTGCAATTTATAATATATACTCTGTGTATATAAGTAACTCTCTACGCACATACATTCACTTTTAGACATTATAGTATTACAATAAATGTTATATTTATACATATATATATATGTATAAATCTCTCCTCTACACAATATAGATAGATATAGGTATGCATGTACACATAAATACATGCCTTCTTCTATATTCTATAACATATTTATGCATGTGTGCATGAAAATATATATATTTGTATAGACAACTACATATACATATATGTATTTGTACATATACAGGCACTCTATATGTTATGGTGGTGTTATATATAAAACATACAATTACACATATAGAAATGTGCATATAAAATATTTGTATGCTATATATACTATATAAAATATATGAGATATATATCTCAAATATATACAAAAATATGTGAATTTATATTACATATAGGTACAGATATAGGTAGCTATATGTAAAGGCACACTCATATGAAAGCATGTATACATACATGTATTCTTTATAATATATAGTATACAATACATTATAAAATATATATTACATATTGTGTATTATATGTAAACACTTTGTACATGTTTATGTGTATTACTTTTTAATAATTTAATATGCATATCTAGGTGTATAAAATATTTTAATGTAATATATTGCATAAGCATGTGCTCCATATTAGATGTGTAACCTATTGCACCACGTACTTGTATTGCACACAGGCGTAGGCAGCGCGCTCTCGCACGGGTTCTTCCGTTCTCTCTCTCCACATACCCCATGAATGAATGTACAAATATATATACCCAGTAATTCTTCTATATATTATAAATATATAGTTTATATAGTTTCTGTTATCTTTAGTATGAAATATATATTAATTACTATATTAGTAATAGCAATATATTTAATACATGTTTGTCAAGTGTATTTATAACCAGTGCAGCACGTGGCTGGTGGCCGCCCCCGGCAGCTCCGTGTGGTTGGTGGGGACTTTCCTTTGCCCCTTCCCGTGCGCTCGCCCCTTCCCAGGCGAGGGGCACCTGCTGCCCCCCAGCACCCTGCACCCCTCGGGGCCACCCAGCTCAGGGCTGCAGAGGGGTCTACCCCGATGCTCCCAGGTCAATGCGACGGGAGCACCTGCAGCCCAGAAAATCCACACTACTGGGAATAACTGGCCAGTCCCGGGCACCGGGGCTGGGCAGGGGTTACACTGACGGGGGAGAGCAGGTGGGAAGCATACGGGAAAAAAAAAAAAAAATCTGTTTACTCAATTAAATGATGCACCATTCAGCCATCAGATTTTTTTTTTTAAGTCACTCTTGATCCCCTCTGGAATAAAGAGCTGATTATAAAAAGGGAGGGGAAGGACAAACCCTTCAGATTAAAAAAAAGCTTAAGGTATTTTAGCACAAATCTCCTCTGGGGCACGTCAGGCCCTCCTGCTTTATAAAGAGGTTTTGCTTTTGGGGAGAGTCACCTGCATCAGCTCCACTGGTGCTGGTGCACCAGGAGACCCATGTACTCCTCCAACAGCTCGCAGGAGCCCCCAGATAATGGGACCCCGGGGCCTTTCGATGGGCCCCAGTGGCCCCACCAGGCTCCACGGGGCATGTACCTGTCAGTGGCCGTGCTGATGGGCATGGTTGTGGTGTCAGCCTCGGTTGTGAACGGCTTGGTCATTGTGGTTTCCATCAGGTACAAGAAGCTCCGGTCGCCCCTGAACTACATCCTGGTGAACCTGGCCGTGGCCAACCTGCTGGTGACGCTCTGCGGCAGCTCCGTCAGCTTCTCCAACAACATCAACGGCTTCTTTGTGTTCGGCAAACGGATGTGCGAGCTGGAGGGCTTCATGGTCTCCCTGACAGGTAAGGACACCAGCCTCGAGACCTGTCTTGGTCTTTGCTTGGTGTCACTGCGTTTAGCAAAGATGCTTTGGGGGAAGTTTCATCAGTTTGCTGCTTCTCCTAAAGGCAAAGCTTCAAAACTCGTGCCCTTCAGCTATTCTTTAGTGCAGGGGAGGGTCAAGTAGGTGTTTGGCTGTGCCAGGTCACCACACGCTCTGTCTTGGTCTTCACAGGGAGGGAAATGTCACTTGGGCACAAGGGGAGTCCTCGCTCGGGATGTGCTTTGCGGATGCTGGCTGCCATGTGAGCACACACAAGTACGTGTGAGCACCAGAACCGTGAAACACTGCACAAACCCCTTTGTGGAGGACACTCCAGTGGAGATACAGTGGTCATAACCACGACATGTCACAGATGCCCAGCTGCCAGCTACGTTTTTAGGGGCCAAATATCCTCACAGATCTCCCTGCCATAAGAAAAACATCTGATGTCTTGTTACAACAATATTTACTTGAGCAGCTCGTGATCACCATCTGCCATGTCCCAGCACAGGCAGCAGAGCGGTGGCAGAGCCCATTCCCAGGACACAAACCCTCCTCCTCTCCCCAGGCATCGTGGGGCTGTGGTCCCTGGCCATCCTGGCCTTCGAGCGGTACGTTGTGGTCTGCAGACCCCTGGGAGACTTTCGGTTCCAGCACCGGCACGCCGTCACCGGCTGCGCCTTCACGTGGAGCTGGTCACTGCTCTGGACGACCCCACCGCTCCTGGGCTGGAGCAGCTACGTGCCTGAAGGTAGGGGAGATGTGCTTCAGACGTGAGCTCAACTCCACGGCTGCTTCTTGCATATCGTTTTCAAGCATGAGATAGTCAGAAGTGTCTATTCTCGTATTTAAAATGTTGACACCTCCCACTTAGTCAGAAGTTACCCGCTGCACGACACGCTGCAGCCATTCTTAAAGGTCTGATGGACATCAGAGCCACGTGCTGCTCCAGCTGCTGCATTGGGCAGTACCCAGCACACACCCACCCGAGATCTGCTGGTGAGGTGTGGTACAACGCTGCACACCACAGCAAATCACCCTCCTACTGAAAACTGCGGGGGCTGATCTCCGGGTCATCGGGGCTGGAGAAGTGAGAGGTGCCCGGGCAGCGTCGCTAAGAGGTGGCAGCGCTGGCATTTGCTGGTTTGGAGCCTGCTACCGAGCCTCCATCCAAGCCCAGGATGGGTTTAGGCTTGTTTCAAAACTTCTTTGCTCCAGGTCTGAGGACGTCCTGCGGGCCCAACTGGTACACTGGTGGCAGCGACAACAACAGCTACATCTTGGCCTTGTTCGTCACCTGCTTCATGATGCCCCTCAGCCTGATTCTCTTCTCCTACACCAACCTGCTGGTGACTCTGCGAGCGGTAAGTACGGCGAGGGCAGGTGAGTTCATTAATGCTTTTCTGCTCACAAAACCGCCGGCAAGGCACAGCTCCATGGGGACGGAGAGCCTCACGGCAGGCTTTTGTGACAGCCGATGGAGCTGACATCTCCCGGCGCTGATGTCAGGACACCTGGGGCATGGAAATGCTGCTGGAAGTTGTTAACAGGCGTCTCTCGCTCTTCAAAACCCCCCGCAGGCTGCGGCACAGCAGCAGGAATCGGACACAACGCGGAAGGCGGAGCGGGAGGTGACGCGCATGGTGATCGTGATGGTGATGGCCTTCCTCATCTGCTGGTTGCCCTACGCCACGTTTGCCCTGGTGGTGGCCACCACCAAGGACATCGCCATCCAGCCAGCTCTCGCGTCCCTGCCCTCCTACTTCTCCAAGACGGCCACAGTTTACAATCCCATCATCTACGTCTTCATGAACAAACAGGTGAGAGAGAAAGCCATTAGCTAACGAAACTGCAGCATCACTGGGGCTTCTGGAGAACAACTTAATGGCCTCATAAAACGGGGAGGAACCGTCTGTCCTATCTGGAAGTGCAGACACAGGCTTGACCCGGGAGTTGCTGTATAAGCAGCAAGGTTTTGGGGAACAGAATGGGAAGGGTGGGAGCAGCCTCCGAGCCCGAACAAGAGCTCATTTTCTGCTTCCATGATTTTATGGAGTCAGGCAACTTAATTTTCGATCACCAACTGCTCATTGAACACACAAAGCAAACAGAATGAAACGTTTATTGGCAATAAACTGCCAAGGTCTGGGGTGGGAATTAATACAGATCTCTCCCAAAACACAAGAGGCTGAGGAGCCTCCACCCCGCAGCCTCTCCTTCCAGGACTCGAGGCAGACACCCACTTTCTCCCACAACACATAACCTGCATTTTCCCAGTTTCAGAGCTGTCTGCTGAGAACGGTGTGCTGCGGTCACCACTCCTGGGGGACGGGAAAAACTGCTCCGGCTGCGCCCGACCCCCGCGCCAGCATCGCTGCAGACGGGCTGCGGAACCAGGTGACACCGTCTCACCCTGTCTAACTGCTGCTGGATCCCACCTGCACCACCAGCGGCTTCGGGCTCAGCCTGTCCCACCCGGCCTGGTTCAACACGGGCACGGAGAAGGGCCCGGAGCTGCCACTGCTCCCCACGCCCCGGAGACGGGTGGCTCTGGGAGCTTAGAGAGGTCCCCAGCAGCCCTGACGCTGCTCCCCAGAAAGACACGACATTGTCTTCCCATGGGAGAGGAGCCACCCCATCACGGGATCAACTACAAGCTTTTATTCCGCTCTCCTAAGGAATCACCCCTCCCTTCCAGCCCCTCACCTCGGGGAATCAGGAGTCTTTTAAGAACGTTAAGAACAGAGTAGTTTTCCCTGGATGCAAAGCTCCCCAATTTGCTGTTTGGCCCCGGAATTGGGCTGAACACGCTCAGCTGTGACACCACCTCCAAATGGTCCACAAGACAGAGCCCCACATCCGCCATCCCCAGACAGACCGAGTTCTATCCACATTGCCCCGTCTCGCTCTGAAGTTCAAGGTCATGCTGTGAAACGGCCAAAAATCCAGCAGGTGTGTTTAAGTGCAGACTGTGATAATAAACATTAATGAACACGGACAAGTTCACACGTATCTGTTTTACCAGACAGAAACACTTCACCCCCTGTGACTACAGCTGGCACTTCTCTGGTGGCAAGTGCCACATGTGCCATCGCAAGGGACAGCAAGGAAAAAACGTAGCTCAAAGACACAAAGTTAGGCATTTTATTGCTATTTAAGGCAATAAGGAAAGGTCTTAAATCCACTGATTTGCAGCAGTAACAGGCCCTGTGGACCCTGAGGCCAAGGGTCAGCAGAGCCACCACTGCTCGAGTGTCCAACACCAACAGAAAGCAAAAGATGCCAAAATCCATAAGAAAATAATAACATCAGGTGTGTTAACTGGAAACCCCATGGAAGTTTTTTTTGTCTTTTGAGTCTCAAAACGCAATGTTTATCGACACCAGCTGAAATGACACTTCTGGACTGCGATGCAGCTGATGCGATTTAGGAGCCTACGGATAAGGCTCCTAAGCGCAGGATTTAGACAAGGCTGCAGACCGCGATCCCCCGAGACTCTCCTCTATCCAATTCCTCTATCTTCAAAAATGCTGTCAGCACCTTGTCTGCTTTCATAATTAATTGTCTTTCAAATTTTGATTCCAAACACTTAAATTGCTTCCAAAATAAGCCTGATCCACAGTCGCAAGATTTAAAGGAAGATTTAAAGGCTCACTCTCCCCTCTGCAGTTCCATTTCTATCACACATCGTCCACGGAGACAATCCCAAAACACGTCTCGCTCCTCTCCTCCTCCCACCATCTTCCACAGCTTTTGCCATCACAGCGAACCCATGAAGGGCTTAGAGAGAAGCGATGCTAAAAGTTGTCCATCACCTCACTAAATTGTCCCACTAGCAGTCAGAAGGGCAATCTGGACTGGCACAGGTTATGATGAGATTTGGGAGACCGAGGGGGTTTTTTTTCCTCTGTCTGAAATTCTCTGCCCCAAAACAAGAACAAAACGAAAAATCCCAAACCCAAGATCAGTATGGCACAGGTACAAGGGAGCTGAAACACGGCTGCTTAGAGAATCACCATCTGTTTTTCTCACCTGCCCTCACCCCGTGCCCCACCACATCTCTCGACCGACCTCCCTCCTCTTGCTTTCCTACACGCGGAACAGCTCGGCACTAGCAGCTCCGAGAGGAATTAGAACAGCTCAGTATCACTCTTTTAATTTAATTAATTGGCCTTTCATTCTCAGGGAAGCTGAAAAGCAGCATTAGATGGGCCCCCTGTGATCTCCTCTGTTGCCTTTCACTAGTCCTTGTTTAATTCTCTTGTTAATGACAGCTTTTGTGGCCATGCTTTATGTTATCTGGATGATTTACATTCATGCTAAACTTAAATCTGGAAAAGCAGAAGCAGCTGAAAAACTGCAACCTCTCACTGCTCATTCCGGCCTCGATAAGGAGGGCAGACAGGCTATGGGACTACTTGAAAGGCTCTCTACCAACAGAAATAAAAATTCTCCACATTAAGATTTACAGAAAGATAGGGAAATGGTTCACAGTCTACTCACCATTTGGCTTGACAGATAAAATAGCAAAAGAAATCCAAGAAGCTGAGGAGATTTCACACGTTACAAACCAAAGTGATGTATTATTACGTCCGTGTAAAAACGCTTGTGTGCTCGCTCCACTCCACCACCCCGCCGCAGCCCGACAAGCTTTCATTACTTTTTATTTAATTGAGCAAGTCTATGAACCATCACAAACCATTGCCCACGGCGAGAGGGAATGGCCCCGGCCTGTTTGTCAGTGGCGGGTAACAAGCCACCACGGACAAAATCACACCACAAATTTGCAATTGAAGGTCTGCACGCGTTTGTCACTCCCCTCAGCTCCTTGCCACAGGCTGTCATGGAACACAAGGCTCTGCACAGCCCCAGGACCACGTAAAGCAGGATCTTGTTCCAGCAGCTCCTATCAAGAGTATATAAAGTTCTCCTGCCTGCAGCAAGGATACGGAACTCACGCAGAACAAGCCAGGGACCTGCAGCTGGCAAGAGCCTGGCTTGGAAATATGAAGCTTTTGCTTGGACAGAGTTGTGTTAACGCACAAAAGTGAGCCCCCTTTCCCGCACGCTGGCACTGCTGTTACCCTGAGGTGCAGAACTCAAACTGCAGCCTCCTTGCTGCTGGCGATTCTGCTCTCTCACAACCACGACATGACTAGATGGATGAAATTATTTTTATTTTTTTTCTTGATCTCTTCTGAACAAAGCTCCCCCAAAGTCTGCCAGTTTGCAGCATCTTCCCTGGAGTAGCTCTATCAGTATCTAGTCGCAAACACAGTCTGATGATGGGAAACATAGTTAATAACAAGTAAAAAGAAAAGAACAAAACCTGAAAGAACCCCAAAGAACAGAAAAAGAACCACATGGCAGCACAATAACCTTGGAAACTTTTATTAGTATTGTTAAACCAAAATAACTAACAGTTACAGACAGGTAGAACTTTCCTACATGAACAGGAATGAAAAGGCAAGACATGGCACACCCAGTTGAATGAAGGCAGCTGAAATCCCAGTGTTTGTTAAAATGAGACATGGACAATATTCACACCTCCTGCACCTGAACAGTATTTATCAGAGCAAACATCAAACATGAAGTTGCTGTGCCCATCAAGATCCTGATCTGAAGCTCAATTATATCCAGGGACACTGTTTTTCAGATGAGGCCTACCAAAGGTGTGGTTTAATTAAACAACTGGACCCTTTCTTGCTGTTCATATCATCTTGTGCCTTGCCCAGTGTCACCACGAGATGACAATACAGAAATTGCTCCACTCCGACTAGCTGATGACCGCTGCTAACCCCTGCATTCAGGGCAGGACAGGATGCACATCTCCCGTCCTTACAGGCAGCTGTACTTACAGTTTTCAAGTTATTTATCAGAGGAAAAGGTGCTGACTTCACTTTCCTCTAGCACATTTCAGCTAAAGCACAATAAATGTTACAAGATGACTGGAAAAACACCTAACATAATAACCTACCATAAACAGGTGTTAAAAACCACCTAACATAATAACACCTAACGTTTTTGTAATGCTAACCAGTTTTTCTCATGTTCTTGTCTAACGCTGGCAGGGAATGTATTGCTGCACTTGCAATCTCTGCAGAACACTGCCTTTTTCTCATTAGCTTTTTGCACAGCAATTAATCCCCTTAATCAGTCAAATCAGTTCAATGCTAGTCACAAAAGCACTAAGAAAAGAGAAAACAAGAAATTACCTTGTTAAATTTAATAAGCAAGGAAAAACACACACTGCACAGGCTGTAACAGTGCTCCACGCTCCAGCATGGAAAAATTTAACAAGTGCCTGAGCAGTAACAGCAGTCCACGGAATTACAATCATTTTTGTCTCTAACACTGAAAACTGCATAATGTAACAGAGCAAGAAATTCTTGTGTGCATGCGCAGAAAAAAACCCACCACAGAGCCAGCTTCGTAGGGATGTCAGAAACCAGTTCAGTTCTGCAATAGCACTGATGCTGCCTTTACACACAACGATGGCGTAAAACCAGAACAAACTGTGTTAAAAGTAAAGCATTAGATTCTCTTCTGCACTTGTCGCTGCAGTTAAAGGAAGTCTGAGCTTTATAATTGTTACGTGGTCGAAAAGGGTTGCAATTCACAGGCAGCAGTATCAGAACTTATGCACTATGCATTTTAATTATGCAGGAGAGCTCTGATCCAAAACAAATCCTGTAGGGAAAAAAAAGAATTACACACTTGTTTTTTTCTTGTATCAAACTACAAGTTGAAGAGAATAGATTTCATATTGCCCCTTTCGCCTCCCGGGGATAGAAAACAAGAACGTATCTCGTTCTGCCAGAGAAGACACAACTTTCTGCCAAAAGCCCCATTCAATTCTCAGAGAGGCCCACCTGAATGGAGAAGACGACGACAGCTGTTACTGTAAGTGGAGTTTCTGATCTTCAGGATGTGTGCCTAAAAAAACATGTAAATTCAGCTCAGAACCAAGAAGAGCACACACAGCCACACACCACTTCCAAGAGAAATTCTTCTCTGGCTTTGCCAGCAGGCACAGCACGCTGAGTTGAACGCTCCGGATCTCCCCGCCAGATCCATTACATTGCACTCGTAACCAGAAACCAGCCTCAGCGCTGTTGCGGTCTGGTGTACGACACAGGACCCTCTTTGTGATCAGAAATCATTCTGTTTTCAAAACCTAAAGCTGGATCCCTACCAGCTCAGTTCTAGAAGTCTGACAGAACACAGGGCTATGTATGCTAGTGCTGTGCAAATAACAGGCACAATGTTACCTCCAGATCACTAGGTTTAAAAATTACCACCAACATTTCCAAAAGTAACTAGTGATTTGAGACATTTCAAACTTTGGGTGCCCAGCCGAAAAGCAAAACACATGTTGTAGAGCTGACTGCTGCAGAAATGTTAAATGCCCACAACACTGATGACCAGCTTGCTTTAACTCGTCTTATGCCTCACACCGAAAAAATCAGAAATTATCTCTGAAAAGTAAAGGCTACTGCCTTTTTCTTTGCAGACAAAATGCCAGTTCTTTCATACTTTTTGCATAGCACTAAATGCACGTTAACTTAATGCAAGTATGTCAGTCCCCTCCCTGTAACAAGAATCTGAGAAAGGTTGAAAATGGCAACCTTTCACTTTAGCTGCAGAACAGCAGTCAGCTCTGACAGGTCCTAATGGTGATCTGGACTTACAAACAGAGGAAACTTATCTCACATCTTCCTCCTTACTTCTAGTTTCTGTTCAAGGAAGACAGGGAGATGAGACCAAGAGTCAGATGTTTAAGGGATGTGATGGCATTTGCATGCACATCACAGGTACATCCCAAACCATACTGCCAGTAACCGAAGTGCTGACGGTGTGAAGCGGTTCGGTGCCTAAGCCAGAGCAGCTGAGCACGGAACAGGACACAGAAGCAGCATTATCAGCTTTCAGAGCTTTCAAGTCAGTAGAGGAAACTGCACTCTCCCTGAGAGAGACACTGCAACTCTGGCAAAAATGGTCCACAATGCTGTCAGTCTCAACTGACAAAAAAAAATAGAAAGTTTTCAAGTGTATCTCGAGAGTTTAAGCCTAGAGCAGCTTCCTCTCCTTTAGAAGTACAGGGTACTTCTAAAGTACAGATGAGGGAAATCAAGAAAAGCAAAAAACTAGTCTATGCAAGCTCGACATTACAAATGCCGAGGACCTTCTGAACTCCCTGCACAGCTTTGTGTTGCTCTGCCTCTGGCTTCGACTCCAGCTTTCCTCCACTCCCTTCTTCCTTGCATCTTCTGGATCTTGCAGGCTTGCAGCCCTTGAATGACAGTTTTGTGTATCATCCCCATTTTTTGTACTTTCTTTTATACAGGGTGAATACAGAGCACTAAACCAGATGCCTCTGGAGATACTAGATGCTTTTTCATTTTTACCTTGACCTGTAACGGGCATCTGCCCCCTCCAACCCCCAAACTGCCTCTCCCCTCTAAGACTACAGATGTGCTTTAGCTTTACATCCATACACAGACTCCACTGATTCCTTACATAACATTAAGCAAATGTGGTCCTAAGAGGAAAAAAGTTATTTGGGCTAACAATCTTTTCCTTAAAAGTAACATACACATGATTTCTGCCATTTTCTTCATTTCCTCCTATATTGCCATGACAGTATAACTATCTTCCCAAACTCCTCTCTGAAGAGCTTTCGTGATTCTGTTCTCTTAATGTACATTCTTCTCTATGTCAAAAAATCCACTATTCTGTCAAATTATCTCCGATTTCTGTAAAGACACTGCACAGTCTTCCAAGCCTATTGAAGTATTTGCTTTCCACCTACAGGAAATTATATTAACAAAGCATTCTTTTCCCTCCCAGTTTAGCATGGAGAGTTCAGTCTCCAGCCAAGTTCCCTGACACACTACTCTCTAAGGAGTGACAGCTCATTTTCCGAAAAGCCCTGCATAGGTCTGTACACAAAATGTAAACAAAATAAACTTATGAACAAAATATCAATTATCAGCTAACCCAAGAGTGTGTCCCTGAGGTTGTCCTCGGATCTCCTCATCTCCAGGAAGGGCATGGAGCATGCTTTCTAACATATCATCAAGAGTAGAGTGAGCCCTGTGGAACGAAAGATTTAAAATGGATGCCAGCAAATTCAACACTACACATTTTAAAACAAAAGAGTCATAATTATGAGGGTTCTTTAAAAAGTTGGCTCACTGTAAGCATTGAATCTTGTTAAAATATACTGGAACCATTATTCTAAATCTTTGTAACCCAAAGCCAAACATGCCTTATTGTTCTTTTTTCGTACCTTTCTGTTTCCTCTGCTAGATTAAATGACTCCTTAGTCCATAAACTATGATTTCTCTTCTCATTTCTCTCATATTCTTTTTCTGACTCTCTGTCTTCCATTTTAATTTCATCAGGAACTATTCACGTAAACAGAAAGATTTTAATATCAAAGGTATGAAGGCAGATAATAAAGAAATTAAAATGAGTTTTTATTTACTGTGCTTGGGAAGCTTCCAGTTGTCCACTTCTCAGTTACTCTTTCCTCAGTCATCTGATTTTCTACCAGATAAGTAAATTCACATTATCTACAGTCAAAGGTGGTCAGTAGCAAGACCAAGATAAATATTTGACTGTAACACATTTTTAGGTTCACAGGACTGAAACATTTTGCTTCCTACTAAAATGAAAAATGCATGTGGAAATTAATCTTTAATCTTTCCCCTTACAATCCTAGATATGGGAGAAAAATCAAAAGAAAACCTGTGGATGTTTGCTTTGTTACCCTACTTAGCAAAATCCAATGGTATCGCCCCCCGCCCAAGACTTATCTCAGTAGTTCTGTTCCCTACAGCATGTGAATATATTCAGCCACCTTCTGCTAAGCTATGATAAGCAGGAAGCAGTAGGTTGTCACAAAAATGGAGTCTGAAATAGCTGTACTTTATGCAAATACAACAAAACCACAGTAATTGAACAGCGAGCAATACAGGCTGCTGCATTCCTTACCACCTAAACCCAAGATCCTCCTATGAATAAAGTCACAGGAGCTTCTATCCTCTGGGTAACAATTTTAAATGGGAAAATATCTAACAAAGCTGTAGGATACCACAAACAAGTGCCAGTGTCATTCTCAAGTGACTATGCTACTTAGCTTTTTTACAGATTAACTCATGTTCTGCCTTTTTTTTTTTGGTCTTTTTTTTTGTTTTGTTTTTAAACTGCTCTTCACTTTCTGACTCACTGGCAACAAACGCAGAGCCTGTAAAGATTTAGGTTTTCTGCTCCTCTGACACTGCTTGCTGTACATCTAAAAATTATTCCAACTTATTACTATTTGCAGTTTCGAAAGCACAGAGATTCACTACTGCTATCTTTGGTATCTTTGTAACAGAACAGGAAATATAACACTGATTACCCCAATGGATGCTATTTTCTTACACCATGAGATCAGAGGCATTATTTCATTATGGTGAGTAAGAAACACAGCAGTTAGTGTGCACTGGCCATTTTCTCAACTGAACCACCCTCCCAGAATGGAAACTTCAGCTCTATTTTACATCAGCTGCCCACCATCTACACTTTTGTGTTTTTGTTTTTTTTTCCCCACTTATGTTTGAACACAGCATACATTATAGTGGCATAATAAAAGTAGAAGATTCATTCTGATAGTTCAGACCTTCAAGCCTTCCACATCCGATCCCCATAGGCTTTGGAGAGTGACTGAGAAGGACAGCAAAGACTGGTGGAAGGGGTACGATTCGCAAAAATACTGCAAATAACCTTACCCAGAAAAGGAGAATCCTCTCAGATTTCTGCTGAACCATGAATACCAAGAAAAGCTAAAAATTGAAGTGTATCATACAGCTGAACATACAGTGACAAGTATTCAGAGTAATTGTGCAGCAACGCAAAAGTAATTTAGTATCTGTAATCTCTGTTAGGATTATTATCAACTAACCATTTATATGTACTCCGCAGTCACACAATTCCTTCTCTTTAAAGTCTTGAGCGATGGAATCTTGCTGCTTTAAATATTCTGTTAAAACCAGCATATTTCCTTATTGATCTACATACTCTTTCTAAATTGACTCTATACAATCTAAAGTACCACACTACTTATCCATCCAAACCTCGATGAAAACCTTTACATAATGTATAATTAGTTCACCTATTAATCTTACAAATTGTCTCTGACCATTATTTATTCACTTATTCAGTCTCCATCTGTCCTTATTTTGGTGAATGAGCAAATAAAAAGATTAGAACATGTCTACGTGCCTCATTTCTAAAAAGGTATAGGACCTAGATATGTTTAATTATCCCAATGCCTGCTCTTAGTTTAGCAAGAGTTTATAGCTAAGTAACCAAAGGAAATTCTTCTGTAACACACGCCAGTAAAAATAATGCAGTTTTTACATTGTGTTCTGTCTGAACACACATGTGATTACAAAAAGAAACGCAAATCACCGAGACTGAGCTCTGCAAAAAACACCTGAGGGATGCAGCTGCCTGGCTTGCATTTGTTTTAATGGAGCATGCATTGCTCCAGGACACCTTCCAAAAATTCAGTTTACACAATATTCCTCTCAGTGTTAAACTACATCTACACTCAACAGGCTGGGTGCTGCCATCAGCAGCAACTAACCGTTACGTGAAATGCAGAAACTTTACGGCCTAACTTAAATAACTGCCAGTTATTTAAGCTGTTGATGCCTAACTTCCTAATCATTGACCTGACTGCAACTAATTCAGAAGCTCTTGTGTACTTCAGTAGTGAATGATTTGGGAGAAATCCTGACTGAGCACAGCTGGAAAGCCTCGTACCATTTTGGGTGAAGTGCCTCTTACCAATTTCATCCAGCAGCTCTTGGGCTGGTGGAGGCAGCTCATCAATGAAGTAGTTAGATGCCTGTGAGAGTGCTGAGATAGAAAAAAAAATCTAGTTAATTAGCAGTGATTAATCCTTAATAACTGTGATACAGGCTTACATTATGGCAGCATCTTGCTGACAAATTTCATTTATCAACCTGCACGAGCCTGGCTCATTCACATTTTATCAAATAGCCTTAAATAATTTCATGATGGAAAGATCATTTAGAACTAGACTTGCACATTCAGTTCTCAATCCTGCATTGCAAATTTTAGGCCAGTAATATTTACACTTCAAGCATAGGTTGATTAGAGGTCAGAGTTCTTAGTCTGCAGGTGTAAACACAAAATCCATTACCTAATTACCACTAGCAACACACAGTTGTGTGCAAAGCTGTTTATCCCTGTAAAAATAGATGCCCAGCAGAAAAAAAAAAAGAAAGGAAAAAGAAAGGCAAAGTAAACTGCAAAGTTTCTTTTCAAATCTGCTTCCCCGTTTATTGATCATTCTATTTGGGCTGGGTTAAGAGACTTACCAGATGCCTTCCTGGTGCTTTTCAAGGATGCAGCAACTACTGGCAACCCATCCTGTGTAAGGTCATATGGAATGAAACACAAGAAGGTAAATTGAACAACTTCTGGTCTTCCATCCTCCTCTTCAACATACTAAATCCAAAATCAGGTAAGGCTTTAATTAAAGCTTCAGTTGACCACTACACATTTTTGAATAAGCTCTTCAGACAGTTCACAACATTGAAACAGAGGTAACATCCAGGTGAGCCAGACGCGCCAAAAATTTTGCTTGGGCTGCTGTGCACTCATCTTTTAGCCGGCCATAAGATACTGTCAGCTACATTATCTCTAACCATTTCATCACTCTGTATGGACAACTGGATGGGAATTCTCTGAAAGGACAGCTCCAACATTTCTTAAGTTCCCATTCTCTGTTTTGAATCTTTAGTTATTAAAGCCAGGCACACGCATTTACCAGAAGAGCCTCCAAAATCAAGAATTTATAATCACAGGCAAGTCTTCACTGTCCTCAAAATGGAAACAGATGCTTCATGCACTTAATGCTAGAATACAGTTTTAGACAAGAAAACGACACAATCAAGTATCTCCAGAGAGCCAGTCAAGACAGCACTGCTCTGTTAATGGGCTTAATGAATTCCAACTGTCTGCTACGCCAGCAGAAAGACACAGACCTGACAACAATGAACACACTCGCTACTGTTCTGGTTGAACAAACCCTAATCGTTAAATGCCAACCCCACCAATGAATAACAATAAGAAAGGGATAAAGGTAACTATTTTATATATAATGGTCTGAAAAGACAGTTAAAATAATGCTGTGACTCCAGAACACTTTCAATTCCCAAAAGATTACTGGAAATCATTGACCTTGGAAATTGTCAGCTCCAAAGAGAGAGGATTTTTTGATGCGACAACA
Source organism: Tauraco erythrolophus (assembly GCF_009769465.1). Lineage (NCBI taxonomy): Eukaryota > Metazoa > Chordata > Aves > Musophagiformes > Musophagidae > Tauraco > Tauraco erythrolophus. The sequence continues at coordinate 3,846,365 of NC_141485.1, read as the reverse complement.
TCGATAACATTATGCCATGTCTGTGCATAAAAAGGACAAATTTAATCCCCCAATACAAGGGCTTTCTGAACGTCTACTTGCTTCCAAACTACTAGATCAAGGCTTCCACCTTAGTTTTCTTCCTCAAGGAATCACTCATTTACCTTCCCCCACTAAGTTTTGAGAATTCTTCAGTTTCACATGAAAACTCACATACTTGAACACACACGAACTTGTATTTAATTTTCATTCAAGTTTATTCCCTACTTTCACCCAGTCAAAAGCCCACAGTTCACAAATGACTTGGGAATTCAGAGTGGTTCGGATAAGCAACCTGCTGTTAACTCACCAGAAAACCAACTCATCAAGCCCTCTCTCACAACGAAAACCTTTCCTACCCATCATTTTGCTGATACTTACCACTTTGGCATTGCAAAATTACTGGATCCAATGCTGGGAAATGGCAATTCTTTACAGCCAGGGAAGGGATGGAAGGCAGGCAAGGCCATTTTGATGGTGATTAGGTGCAAGGGGAAGCCAGCTCTTTTCATAATCAGTGGCACACACAGACTGCTTTGAAATCTATCAGAACTTTTCTCATTACGTCAACAGATCCAGAATTCTAAATACTCACAAAGACCTAGAAGTATTTCTATGCTTTTCAACTTGCATTTATTTTAAGGAAAGTATTTTGAAAAATATTTTAAAGAATGGCTGGCAAAACATAAATTTTCTAGACTTACAGGCTCATTCAATTCGGATGGGCAAACTCCTGAAGCAACAGCGGGAATTTCAGTGTTCTCTCCCTCTTCATAGGCTGTAGTGAATGTCCTGCACACGGCAGAGATCTCTTGAGAACCACAAAAGGAAGAATCTGAAACATGGCAGTGTTTGTATTTGTTAAAGGCTGCTGGAGTTTTTTTATCTAGAACTAAAAAAAAAAAAAAAGAAAGAAAAAGACAATAGCAAAGCTGGAAAATGATTTTTGGATTTTTTTGTACATTGGTCACATTCCTACAGGAACAGAAAAAGGTTTCTTGTGTTTGAAAAGGCATCTGCACAGGAAACTCTTTAAGAAATTATTGTCCGTAAGTGATCTCTAAGCAAAACTCCAAACTGATTACCTAGGAGTTCCATCTCAGACATTATTTATGCAAAAATTTGCCAACTGAGAAATTTCAACTACTGTATTACATCTAATTAATGAAAGTACAAAGCAAATGATAATTTGGTGCTCTTAATCAACACTGAAGTTCAGCAAACATTGACATCACTTTATCAACACTCAAACACACCAAGTGCTTATTAATCATGTCTTTAAAATGCTAAAATCCACACATATCACTACTAATCTATGTTAAATGTCTAAAACTATTTCTGATTTATGAAGGCTACCATTAACTACCAAGTCTTTATCTTTCAGAGACCTTTCAGATATGAGCTTTTTCAGCTGGGCTCCCATAAATTATCCTTTAGTTCTATGTTAAAGAGATTTTTTTGGCCAAGCAGGCTCTAGCTACAATGTTGTCACTATCCAGACCAAAACAATGAGATTTCAAACAACAGGTACAGCATCTCTTGTGGTTACTTATTCCAAGCCTGACATTTCTGCACTGGTGCTGCATGAACAGAGTTTCCATGATTCACATCAATGATTTTTACGTTAGCAAGTCTTGGCAGAAGGTAGAACTCCTGAGATAAAAAGGTGAAGTAATTCACTGGTCCTCCCTTCTCTCCCCTCTGCAGTTACCTGAGCTGAGTGGAGTGCTGACGCTGGTTGGTGCACGCCTCACTCTGGGTGTTTTACAGTCGACACCCCTGTGGTAGTTCTCTTGTTCATAGCAGATACTCGACAAATCCTGAATATCTGTCACTGATCTGAAGCATTGAAGGATGTTCTGACAGTTAGAATAGCCACTTCTTACACTTGTGAATCACGAAATTCTACTATTTTCAGGTTCTTGAAATTTTAATTTTGTTCAGTCTTATCTAGTTTTCCAGAAGGAAGAGAGACATTCCCTTTGAAAACTTCCCACAGAATCTTGGAAAGCTAAAGATCACCATCTCCAATAATGTTGCAGAGACAGAAAAGGTTAATTATTTGCTTTCTCTTCCTTTACATGTTTTCTTAATTTTACTAATTCTCCTCTAAAAGCAAGCTCAGGAAACTGCCTCTAGAAAGGGCAAGAACTTCAAATGCGAACCACTAGGTAGAAAACTCCAAAGCCAAGGGAAGACCTCAGGTTTAACAAAAATTAATGATCCATTAATTAAGACTAAATGCAGGTCTTAGGAGCCTTCAGAAAAATTACTCAGATAAACTGCAACTGCTGAAGATTTGCACAGGCGGTGATGTCTGCTCAAGCTATGAAAATTCTTAAGTGGCTGCAGGACTTTACATTGTCCTCAGAAGACTATGAAATGAACAGATGTCTACTATTACCAAATCAGTAATTTCTATGCAAATCTCCATTATCTGGAAAAAAAACCCTAACTTCACTATTTAAGTCGCAAACCTGTTCTGCAAATGTTTCCCAAGAATCTCAATCACAAGACTATTTTTGTAATAAAATTTATTTAGCTACATACTAATGATTTGCTCTTTAATTTTATTTCTTCTGCGTGATATGGACAGAAGAAATAAAGAATCCTAACACTTCAACGTTAGATTAACACTAAATTAATTACTTATGAATAGGAAAATATTTCAAACTAAGGACAGCTGTATATGATAGCTCTTTTATACCAATTTTCCAACTTATTATGAGAAAATATTCTTTCAATCCTTCAGATAGGTTCCTCTCTCTCAGCTTTGGTCTAGCTCATCTTCCTGTTTTGCATCAACACAAAACTGTTACAATGAAAATGACCAACTTGCTGAAGTTTTGATATAAAATGGTTTATGGCTCTTACACATCTTTTTCTTTGCATTCTTCCTGTGGCTCCCACTGTATCTCTTCTCGTGCTACTTCAACACTGGAATGAGGGAAAAAAGGTCATATTCACTGATCCTCTCAGAGAATTATGAAAATAAATATACTTAGTTGCCTGCCTTTCAAAAGGTTTGAAGGACTATCTACTCTCTGAGGCAGACTGCAGCTCATAAAAACTTTTGGCTTAAAACCTTGGAAGGTGGAGAGTGCTAGGAGAGAAATGCCATTTTAAGCACATTATGGATTTGCGAGAAAACTTCTAATTGACACATACTGTTTCAAAACAAAACTGAAAGTTAAGTAAAAATCTATGAATATTTATCACTACATTGTTTTATCATCCTCTGATTGGCCTGCATTGTAAACTCTTTTCTCAAACTGTAACAACCCCATTCGAGGTCACAGAAGCATTCAAAGGGGATTAGTCACATAGTCAGAGAACAAGTCCTCTCTGTCCTGTTGGCAAAAGCTCGATTCCTAAGTGAAGGGAGCAACCAAAGCCATTATCTTTCCCCTTAAGGCCGAGTATTTACACACTTGCTGCCCAGCTTGGACACTGGTAACTGTTCCTCCAGGGGAGGGGACAGTAAAAGCAGCTCTCACTCCCTCACTTGGATAAAGCCAGCAGCTGCCAGCTCCGGAGGAACACAAGGAAAGCTGAGCTACAGAGAGGGCAGGGGCTTTTAAGCAGCCTGAAAACCAGTGCTTAAAACGCTTCAGGCTGAGGACTGTTTCTCTTTAAGCGGAAATACCCCTTGCAGCATGAGGCGCTGATTCTGGCCAACATCTCTGCACACTAGTAGAATATAAAATTTACAAAAATACTGGATATAAACATCTCATGTTTGAGAGATGAGACTGCAAGTCTCCAAGCATGGGCTAATACTATCTGCAGGCAAGAAACAGTGCACGTACTCGCATCGGACTGTTCCCAGAGGAGGGGAAAAGGTATGCTCTTCATGCCACTTGAGCTCCAAAACCAAAGCACAACAAAATTAAAACAGATGACTGAAGCCTTAATTTAAATTATCTTTGCTCTGTTTAAGACTGTAGCTTATCAGTGTAAAAGGAATTGCAATATATACATGACTTATTTTTCCTATTTCAGCTCCCTCATTAAGCGGAAAAAAAAACAACCCACAAAACTGAACACTGTAAAAGACAAAACCCCATGAGACTTGTTGAAGCCCTTTTAGCATTTTCTTGGCAAAGAACTATGATATGTAGATAATCATTAAAAACCACCGCTGGCATCTTATTTGAATATTAGCTATATAAGCAAAATTAATAGAGAGTACACTTTATAACCTAATTTATGCTTGAAGTAATGATGAAAATAAGTCTGTCTACCTGGCGACAGGCACACGGCTCAGCTGATTCACTCCTAGCGCGCTACTGCCGGAGTTCTGCACTGCTGTGCTGCAGAATGGCATTTTTCTTCCTGAATACAAACAAAAATGTTCCCTGTTACTGGGTTTTCCAAGTACAAAAGAAAGGGACACAACTCATTGAGCAGGAAATTGCAACTTTATTAAATTTTTTAGTTCTTGTGACCTTTGTTGTTGTCAAGAGACAAATGTGGTTTAAAGATGCATTTTCATAAACATACCACAGCTGCCAGACAGTCAACCACTGAAGCACTGGGGAATATCACAACATTTACAAATTTGAGCTAAGAGAGGCAACAGACTAGAGACACAGCAACAATCCTTCCATTATTCCGCGCACACACACAATGTCAGCTCTTACAGTTCATAAGCTTGAGATTCTTCTAGCAACAAGAATATTAATGTGTAAATACAACTCTAATTCAGTTTCCAGCACCATAGCAAGTCGCACAAAAAGATTCAACTTAGCCCTAGGGTAAAAACAAAACAGTTGCCAACAAGCTTTGTTTTGTTTTTTAACTGAAACACACTAAGTACATAATCATCACACTCAACAACATTTCAGTGATTGCAATACCCAAACCTCATCTTCCAAAAATCCTGAGTGTCCTGAACTCTCACTAAAATAATAAGGAATAAGGGACCAAGTGACACTGAAGAATCCATCTTCAGCCTTCTGATGGGAGCGCTCCTGACAAAATGTAAGTGCAACAAGACTCTCTCTCCCTGACTCAAAAGCACCTTCAAAACAAAGAGCACATTTACCTGAAACCTGAATAGCTGATCCTGCTTCTTCAGGTACCTGTTTCTGTAAAAATCCTTCACGAGCATCTTCAGATTCATCCTCAGCATCTAAGGCCTGAAGAGAAGGACAAAAGGAAGCGAAACGATTTCTCACAGGCAAGCTGTGAGGGCAGGACAACTCTCACAGGACGATGTTTGCAATAATCAGACGGGGAGACAAGCTTTTCAAGAGCTTATCCAACAGCATGGATTGGATTCAATAGTCCATACAATAGTTTCAAATCTTCAAGAAATTAGTGAAGATTGGTTTAAGACTATTTAGTACTGTAATTGATAGAGCTGTGAAGGAAAGGCTGAGATCATTAACTGCCTAAAACTTCTCTCAGCCACAGATTATGTAATTTCTTTGTAAACAAATTAAGAAAACATGCTCCTGCTGTTTTGGTAGTCTGGGTGTTTGTGGGGGTTTAGTTGTTCTGGGATTTTTTGGTTTGGTTTGGTTTTCGGGCAGGGGTCTGTGTTTTAAAGGAACTGGGTTAAAATTTTCTTCCTTTTAGATAAATCTTTATTTGTAGATATTCTTTCAAAAGAAAAGAATACAAACTTGTCGCTCTCCCATTTTGTACAGCTCTTCTTCAAATCAAATGGGAGCATACGAAAACCACACATTGTGTAACTTACATACAAAGTTCTTGATGCAGACTTCATTCCTGACTTTTCTGCTATTTTTACCTCTAGTTCTGACCTTCTCTGAGCATGAGCAGTCAAGAATTCTTCAGACACATCAGAAGATGAATCAAGGGAATGACATAATTCCCTTGAATGTCCCTGTGAAAGACATCATCATTTGAAGCACCTTCTCCGCTCTCTGTTAAAGAACGTACATTTTAGTCAATAATGGTAAACAATAATGCATCTAACTGAAATTATATTTAATTTGATCAATCTTGAGTTTGAGCCTACCTCCTGCTGCTTACATTGCCTTGATGGTTAATAAAAAAAAAAAAGAAAAAGCAGAGGGGGACCGTCAGTCAGATCGTAACTGAAAAGAGCAGCTGTCTTGGTAGTGCAGTGTGCAACATGGAGAGACCAGGCTAAACTGTTTAAAAGGTTAAGTAGCTGCAGCTAGATTTCTTGGATTATTATACATACTCTAGAGAGATTCTCAACTTGTTGAGGAAGGCCTGAATTCTTATGAATGGCTATTCCAGACTCTGATTGTTCACCTTGTGACAGCGACTGGCAACTTCTCCCTAGGATGTCACAATGGAACAAAATTATTAGACAAAAAATAATATGAAGTGAGTTAACTGAACCACTGATGGAATATCAATGAGAGCAGACAGTAAAACTACATTGTCTGTCAGGAACATGGAGAAATAATGACGCTCAAACACTCACATCATTAATCTAGGCACGTGAAGCTCTCCTTGTTCCTTTATCCATAACTATTACAAAAGCACTACCCACTATGCTGTTACAGAAAAAGTATTTCTGTAGTCCAATTGAGAGAAATGAAGTGTGAAAAACTCGTGGATTTGAAAGCTTTGGGTCTCCCATGCTGACACACGGTCATCAATGATGATGAAGGGTCTCCAAGCTCACTGGACATTACCTCCACCTAATAACACGTAATACTCATCTCAGTCTATTATTTATGTTTACTAATGACTGAGTGATTGACCTGCTTTGGGGGCAACACTCTGGAAGATAAAATTGACAATTATTGTAACAAGATCACAGAAAGTGACATCTGCTAGGAGATGGAGAGACAGGATGACAAGAAATTGCTTTTTAGTTTTCAGCCTTACCTCCAGAACTTATGCATGCAGGCTCCAGATCACTCTCCTCAGATTCAGATCTATCCTCACTGTCCAGACTCCAAAGCTCAATATTACCACCTGTCTGCCACTTGTATCTTTGTTGGTCTTGACTCTTTTGGGCTCTAACAGTGACATGTGGAAAGGCTTCCATTTTACCCTCTGCTTCACTTTCGGATGTACATTCACCAGCTGGATACGCACAGCCAAGTTCTAGTTGTCCTGAGGCCACTCTTCTGGCCATTTGCTTTACTTCAGCTACACAAAAAGAACAAAAATATCAGTTCACACAACAGAATCTGGACCTTCAAAGGACTCCCTGTGTTCCATTGTGTCTGCAGACTTGGAAATGCCAAAGTTATAGCCTGTAAGCTCCTTTATCATGAAAAGAGCTAAACACTTCCTTCTCCTTGAAGGCCAGCTTAAAAGTTGCATAAATTGATACAGACAAGTCTACATGAACAATTTTTGTTAGTTTGTATTTTCTATTCTTCATGCCTGTGCTGCCATCCACTGGTCATTGCTATACTAGTATTTCTAAATTCATATGCTGTCCCTCCCTTACATCCTCCAAAACAGGGCTAGAAATTCTTTTGAGCTTTATAATCAAATCATCTTAATGTGGCTGTGATTATTCCATGCCCTGAATGTGCAAGACACAGGATCCTACTCATTTGGTTTTCATCCAAGAACAGCCTAACAGAGCTCCAGCAATTAAGGCACACAGACCTTTCTTAAGTAACAAAATGTGTTAAGTTTTAATGCACTGCACTGCAGTAAGACCTGCAAACATTAATGCCAAGTTAACGCTGATTTACTTACTCCTCCATTCTGATTGCATCATCCTTCTCTCCTCGTTTATTTTTGTACTGGAAATTTCAGATCTTGATTTTGCACAGCACCTGTAATAAATTGTTATGAGATGCATCAAACTCTGATAACACACAAGCGTATTGTGTTAGGTACTCCCCAGTCAGTAAAAGACTAAACGTTGGTTTAATGTTAATTAAAAGGCTGAGAGCACACATGCTCTAAGAACCAAACAGAACTAGCAGATTGAGCTGTCAGGAGCTTAGAAAGCACAGACAGATATTTAGGTCTATAACAGATTAACCAGACAAGCTGTACATTAAAATCTAGATTTCAAAAGCTGTCAACTGCCTTCAGATGGTCTATCTATATAAACACTAACAGACAGTGGATGCTATGTAGATTTATTTAGCTCAGTAAGGTGATCAGTGGACAACTGAAGATAAACAGAACTTCGGACTTGGATAACAACTATCACACCACCAACCCAGTTCCAATCTAGAGTTCATATCTGGAATATTTATGTCCTAAACAAGTATGTTCTTTACCAATGGGTCTTACTGATCCGACTGGATCACGAATCAACTTAAAAACTGGAACAGTTTTTCCAACTGATGTGACTCCAACACTGAAGGAGGTACCTGTCCCCATCTTTCCAACTAATAAGATACATGAACTTGCACAAGGTTTGCCAGGTACTTTTAACATGTACTTTCACCCATACTTAGAAATATAAAGGGATGACATCAAAAAGCACAGCAAACATGGTGAAGTAACACATGCTCTGCTGTCATCAGGTTTACCAAAACCTACTCCCACAGCCCCTAACAGAGGTCCTAGTCCTACACCTGTAAAAGCCAAAGTATTTTTTGAGAAGTGAATGAGGCCGTGCACAGAGAGGAGACCCACCCTTAGTAGTAACTCCTTAGATTGCTCTCCTTAGGCACTGTTACAGCTTTGGACCACTGACCTCCATCAGTGAGGCATCTGGAATCTGTCCTAACACAATTCTTTAAAAGCAACTGCCCTGTTGCAGCAGTTACCCTGTCAGCTCTGCAGCCAACACTGACTCACAGCAGGGTCCTAACTGGACAGATGGCTTTTGGGTCACTGAAAAAACATTTAACACCATCCTTGATCCTGGATGCGTCTAATTTTGACAGTGGCTGTATCAAGATGAATCTGCTGGAATTAACTCTTTTGTGAATATGATCAAAACTCACCACCTCTCTTTTTCACTTCCACTTGCAGCAGAATCTGAATCACCTCCTCTCTGACACTGCGAGTTGAACTTTTTTTTGCATCTTACAGATACATGTGGGAGTAAACACTGAAACGAGTCCAACAAGCCATGATTCAGCACACGTTGGGCATTCTGGTAATTACTAGTTGAGCTGTCTATATACTAAGAAGCAGACTGTGCAAACTTTATTCCCTAGGTTGTATTTTAGTAGCACTGTTCGTGAGAAAGACAGACAACTCCAGGCCTTAGCCTAGTAAAACCTCTGCCCTGGATTTATAGCAGGTTTCAGATGCATGCAGGCAGACTATCCTAACACGTAGTCCCACAGGAATGAGTCTACCTAAATGACTCAAATTATACCCACAGCAGACACAGGACATGAATTTCACGCTTTCTCTTTGGGCTAAGCATGTCAACTACTTATATTTAATAATGAAAATTATCTAGAAGCCCTTACTCATGACAACTTAGGCCTCCATAAATAAGCATACAGACAAAAGTCTTTCTTTGCTTGCCCTTTTCCCTGACAGTCTCACCTCCATTTTAGTACAGGATTTTATTCCCTTCTGAGTCACCGGACTAGTATTTGGGGAAGTGGGGGGAGAAATAATACTATAGCATTGCTGAGCTGACTATTTTCATTCCTATATATAATGCACATGGTATGCACATATATTCATATATTCTAAAAGATAGATTCATCTCTCCTCTTGGACACCATCCATAATTACGTCTCTTTACCCGCCAAAGAATTCCTCGACACTTTACCTCATGGTCTACGTTCATTTGATCATCCAGGTTTTTCGTGACACTGAAGCTGAGATCATGATGGTTGTTTTCATTTTTACTCTCACTCGTATCATGAAAGCACTTCCATTTTTCATTTTGAATTGCCTCCATTTCCTTTGGTGTCTTTGAAATAACTTCAAAACTCTCCCTACTCAGTGTTCCTTGACATATTACCAGTGGTGGAATATAGTCTCTTGATGGTGGACCTATAGCCTTCCACAGAAAAGTATTAACTCCAGAAAACACGTTATTGGTATTTTGGGAATTATCATCAGATCTGTTCCAGTGTCTGTCTTGAAAAATTTGCTTAGAAGACTGACTCGTCGTGGTTTCCCACAGCAGCTTTTGTTTTTCAGCAGCCTCTAAGTCATTCAGTTTCTTCTCTGTTTGGCACAGAGGACCTACTGCCTGCTGCAACATGCTTTGCATAATCTTTACATCAAGGATACACTTAGTGATGAGCTGCTCGCTTTGGGACGGGCAACTCATTCTTCTCCCAGCATCTCCTCTCACCTCTTCCTCACTTATCGTCTCCAACTCTTCTGTAGTGTACTCTGTACTTGATTCTGAAAAGCTACCCTCCTCATAAACTGGCTTTTCCTCACACTGCATTCCAGGGGATGCAAACAGGTCTCCGAGGGCAGCCTTATCTTCTTCCTTTTGCCACTGCTTTTCACCCTTTGGAGTTTGACCTAATCCAGCTACTTCTTCTGGAAAGTCTTCGTGAAGTTCTGGAGAACTGGCAAACATTTCATTTATTTCAAAGCTATGGAGGCTGTCATCGACATCACTGACACTTAGGGTCGCCTGGAGTTCAGAAGCTACGTCATGATTTTTGTCCCGTGCAACTGGTTGTAGACTGGTTGATACCTCATGGTCCACTAAAGCGCTATTCTCCTCAGGGAAAAGATAGTATCTCGGGGCAGTAAAGCTGTCTGAAAAAATTTGATGTGAAGTGTTAGGCTATTTCTCCAGATGTCCATCAAACATGTTGCTTAGGTACATTTAGGAGGTAACGTCTTTTAGAGATTAACTGCGCAGCATTTAATACCTCTGCTGAAAACAACGTGCCTGAACTTCAAATATTAACCATAGTCTTGAGTCTACATTAACCATTAGGGTGGTAACTAGAACCCAGAGCTGCTATTTTCAAACTACGTCATAAAATCTGTAAACCCTCACGTTATAATTATTTATATTAGAAATTTATGGACTGAGGAGCATGCTAAATTAAGCACACTTGACATCTTGCTGGAGTAAACTCACCAGCCTGGGTTATCTCTTTTCCCTGCAACTCCCGTGTTCTCTTCTGGTAGCTAAAAGCTGATGCCAAACAGATGTTCACATCTGCAAAATAAGCGGGTCGTTGTGCTTTTGACATTTCATCAGTATGACCAGTTTGAGACTTAAGTAAGTCCTGTAACACAAAAAATGGAATAAAAAAGATAACTATATTTGACAGTTCAATGTCTCTACCTTCTCTTTTAACGCGGTTTGCCTCCATGATCAGAAAAGTATACTCAGTGCTCAGACTGCACACAAAAAAGCCTCCCACCAAGATTTAAGCAGAGCAACTTGAATCTGAATGGACACAAAACTCTGCTGTTTTAAATACATGAAACGCTACAGTCCTGGAAGTCACCTTCAAGTCATTTTTCAGTATATATTGAATATCCTGAAGTTTTATGGAGCGGTAGTGCTGTTTAGGTTCTAGCCCTGACTTTACAATATCATAATAGGGCACAGGAAGTCTGACATCTGCTTCTAACTGTTGTCCTGAAATCATGAGCTGCTTAATAACTGAGTCTTCAAGACCTTTCCAAGGAGGGGTCTCTGCAAGACATAAATATAGACTTTATGTCACAGGCTGTGTGTCAATGTAAATGAAAATAAAGAAAAAAGAAAAAAAGATAAAAGAATCAGAGATACCAAGGCATTATTGTCTGCACATTCCCTAATCTACAACTACCATCACAAACCACATGAGCACTCAGTTCAGCCTGGCATCTCCTTCCTTTCTTATCTCACCAGTGGATGCTTTAAAGGGAGCTGACAGCAATCTCTAGAGGACAGTGACAGCGTAACTCATGCTCTGGATTCTTCATTACCAACTAGCTAATAGAGGGTTTAATTTTTAGGGTAATTGTTTATTCCATTTCACTGTCAAAATAAAGTCGATACATAACATACGTTACATTATCTGTAATAACAATACATTATCTGTAAGTTATCTTAGTGACCAAAAAGATGAAAGATTTTGCACATTGCAAAGAGTTAACTGAATGTTTTGCTGTCCTTATACGAAGAAGAAAGATAAACAGCAGAAAACCACCGTACACAAAATTGTATCTCTGCAATACCAACCATTAATCTCACCCTTTAGCTATGCAATTTTAAGTTTTCTGATTACATCTTCCAAGAGTTTCCAGTAGTCTTTGCTGTTGCCATTAACATTTGGGGGTTTTGCCTGGAGGGTTCCGAGTTAACTCTGTAATAGCCATCACAGCAAGGTCTGATCCACTCAGAGAGGAATTAGACATTTGGGGGCTACTCTAGTGACAAAAGCCTAAACCTGCAGATATACCTGTCAAGGCCTCCTGCATTACTGTACAGAAGCTGTAAATATCCGATTTGACTGTGACAACTTTTTCAAGGATGACTTCAGGAGAGCACCATTTATACAGCTGGACTGGGACAGGAATACGCGTCAGGTCACTGTGTTCTCCACCATCTTTGCTACATAAAAGGAAGAAAGTTGTAAACTGGAACATGCAGCACACTCAACCAGAAGGTATACCTTCTGCAATTAAGCACCTGAGTTTGGCATATCTGTTTTTAGTTTAAATACCTAAAAGGTCCAGAGTAGACTTGCAAATAAAAATGTGTAGTGTTTTCACACCAATAAATGTATTTTATTATCCTGGGCTGCATCAAAAGAAGGGTGGCCAGCAGGTCAAGGGAGGTGATTCTGCCCCTCTGCTCTCGTGAGACCCCACATTGAGTACCGTATTCAGCGCTGAGATCTCCAACATAAGGACATGGAGCTGTTGGAGCGGGTCCAGAGGAGGCCACAGAGGGCTGAGGTGTAGAACCTTCAACCATTTTAGGTAAGCCTCCATAAGCACAAGTTCAGTAGAACCAGAGGAGACTTAATTTCCAGCCTAGCAGCAGAATTAGTGACTAAAAGAGGAATTTAATTTCTGTTCTGTAAAATTAGGTTCTATTTCTTTATGATAGTATTTTTGTACTCCAATAAAGAGCTGCTTCTCTTTCTAGTTTCTATTTTCAGATACTTCTAACAAAGAAACTTACTGTACTGCCTCTAGCAAAGTTAATGTACCTGAGCAGTAGTAATTTGGAGTTTTAACTCCTGTAACTCTGTTGCCTGACTCAGAGACAGGGGTCCTTAGTCATCAAGGGGGGCACTTCAGTAGAATTTAGCACTAAATTTGACTTCACTTGTGTTTGTCCCTTTCTCAGAAACAGTGAGGAAGTTCTTTACCTCTCTATCATGTATTCCAAGTTGCACAGCTTTGCCTCACCAGAAGAAACAATTTGAATAGCATAGGAGGTAACTGAACGGTGGATAAATCCCCGGAAGTGTAGGAAACGCAAAGCTTCATTAATTTGAAGCAGCACATGCAAAATCGTCTCCATGTGCAGAACTGGGAATTCTGTACGCTGAAAAAAACAAACAGAAGTACCAAATTTGCACTGCAGGTCGTCAAAGCTTGATGTAGTAAAAACTATTATTGTACAGAAGAAGGCAAAGAAAGTAAACACGAAAACACTGCAGTAGAAGTTGGACGAATTGCACTTACTAAATAACATTTGTTCTCAATACCAAAACAACGCATAATACCTTAAACAGTAATTAAGGGGGGGAAAAAGATATCTATATTGACTATGCCAAAATTCACTCCGAAGGAGAATCAACTCTTTCCTTTGACTACAATCTCTCCAGTAGCTTAAGATGTCTGCATTCAAGCAGTTAAAGGCATAAAATAATGACTCAACTGTGAAAAAGGAAGAGAAAAAGACTGAATAACAAGAATAAAACACAGATCGGTTGATTAAAAAAGTAAAAAATATGAACTGCAAGCGAGTTCAAGCCTTCACTTTTATACCCAGGCAGTGTGCAGTGTACTACATGTAATCATTGGAGGACAAAAGCTGCATTGCCACATTTGCAATATACAACCACGTGCGGAAGATTAAAAGTTCAACTGAATTTAACAGCAGCCATTTTCAGACTGATACAACAAGAAAAATCAAAGCAATCGCACCTCAACATGAACTGAAGCATTGGCCAACTACAAACTTCACCAGCTTACACGGAGTATCTGACACTGCGCAACGCACGAGAAAACCAGACACGGACCGATGATTTTGTCTGCTTGTTCTTCGAGTAAAGATGGTAGATGTAGTTACTAAACTTCTTCCTCTCGATTAGTTACTGTTTAAAAACCAAGTATTCCACTTACCCTTTCATGAAGGATGCTGTACAGAGAACCGAAGTTAACTCTTTCATACACTAAACGGGTTTTCTCCAAGTCACTAGACAGACAAACAGACATCAACTGTAGCAGATGAGAATGACGGAGTTTACTGCAAAGGGAGAGAGAAAAAAAAATTAAGACAATCTGAGACTAAAAGAGAAAGAGACCTGGCCTTCTAAGCCTTTTTACCAATACAACATGAATGCTTCTAATTTAGTATTAAAATACCCCAAATTTTAAAAGAACCATAGATTAGGAGGCATTTAGGAAACAGCGCTTACTGTCAGAACTAGAATAATCTATAAACAAGCAATCCAGGAAACACGCAATAAAGCACTCATCCAGACACAGGAGAAGAGAGCATCATCTCCTGTAGTATCCACTGGGGAGGAAACGGAGCGGGGAAAGACAGGAGAAGAGAGAGACTCATATTTCTCATTTAGAGGGAAAGTACAACCACAGCCTAACAGTCCTCCCGAGGTGAATCACACTTCCTCACCTCACTGGAGACCCCCACACCCCAGGAGCACTTGCTGCTACTGTCTGTTCTTTCTTACCTACTGCGTTCCTGCTCTGCAATGAGAAGATCAGCTAAGCATAGTTTACTACAGTTCTGATGGGGCTCAAAGCTGAGTTCCTTCACTGTAACTCTGCTGCCTCCCCACATTAAGCTACAAGGAGAAGAAGGAGAATTTCCATGAGATGCTTTCTGCAGTATTTTTTTTCCAGTTACAGAATTACCTACAAATAATTTTGTCTTTCTGAAATGCTCTGGTGCTGTCTCCTCCTGTTAGTAACATTACTTTGACGATTCTGGTAGTAGCATATACTCTTTCAAATTCACAATAAATTCTCATCCTGGTAAAGACTGGATGTAGCAGGACAAGTCTGCTGTTGGAAGACACTACCCTTCCAGCACCCAAGGTAAAGAACAAGGACACTCTAAAACCCCTTTCACTAAAGGCTGGCAGCCCACTGTGACGCAAGCCAGAGCTTTGGAAAGATTAAATCACCCATTTGCAAATTTTCTGGATGTCTCTGAGGTACAACTACTTGCTACACAATACAAAAGATAAAGAAAGGCTCAGTCTGCACTTGCAAAATCATTTCACCATAGGTTTGAGCAAGTGAGCTGCAGAAAGGAATATCCAGAAGCCTGAGGTCTGACCCAATGACTACAAGGCCTAAACTCTGAACAATGCAACCCCAGCAACGTATTTCCCACCACAAAAGGAATCAGTACTGAAACTTTGCTATCAATGAACAACCATAACTGGGTTCATATTGCTGGAAAGGACAAGGGCAACCTACAGATCAAGAGAGTCTAATGAAGATATTAATCAATGGACCGCAGAAGATAAGTTACAAGCAGAAAGCAGTGGATGAATATAGAATAGAGAAGGAAAACTATCCAAAGCATCTGGAGTAACTTGCTGCTTAATAGTAACAAATACACACTACGAGGGGCTAAAATCCCATTGATTCCACTTACTTTGTCATGATCATGTATGGTCCAACGTGGTAAGAAAACGTTGGTTCATCATCTGCCTGAACTATGTCTTTTTCCCCAATAATAGGGAGAGATGTCAAGTATCCTAGATGCCCGCTGCCTGCAAGACAAGACTGAAACACCACCAGGGCATAACCAAAAGGAATATGCAAAAGTTCCCAAGATCTGTCACAAACTCACTAAAAACTTCAGTGCAATCACTGCAAGGGGAGCATCAGCCAAAGCATCAAAATGAAACGTGAAGATACCTATGTCAAAAGCTTCACTTGCTAGTGAAGCTGGAACAGGGAAAGCAGAAACAGTCACTAAGAGCTCCCACAGGCGACATTGAGCAGTAGTTTCTATTGCCTGTTCCAAAACAGCTTCCTGTGTTAGGGCCTGCTGATGACTAAACGCTTGAATATTTGCGCTCTCCACAGTTTTTTTCCACTGTTTAAATAGAAATAAGAATGCACTAGAAGTAAAAATAACACAGGTGAGGTAATTACTGTGAAGATTCTGTGACTCCAAAAAACTGTACTAATACCGTCAGAAAACTATAATCCACAGCATCTTACCTTCCCAAAACCAAAGCTGTACGTGTTCTTGGCATTAGCTCCACCTTTCAGAAATCTACCCAGAGGACTGTCAACATTCCTAAGTACCAAAAACACAAGCAATGAGATTAACTAACATGCCAAAGCTTTGAGTAAAAATACAAAAAAGAGAGAGGAAAAAAAAACCATGCAGAAATTCTGCAACAGCCGTGTATTTCAAATGTTGCACTTGACTGGTCCCACACACAGAGTGTAATGTGCATGCTGAAATTCCAAATTACTGTGCAGCTCATTAAAACCTTTTAGATACACCGTTATGGTATGTATTTATTTAAAGCAAGATAGCCAATAAAAAAAAATATATATGCATACAGGCATGCTGCATCACTTTTTGCTCACAAGTATGTATTTTTCCTAACATGAACCTGACATAAAAGCTCTTGAAATGGTTGCAAACGCACCCCCAAAAGATATGCAGTGACTTTAAAAGGTCAAGAAACAAACTCCTTCATGTTACTGCCATTTCAATACTACTAAAATCCAGTATTTCATATTGCTAGTTTCAAGAGTATCTCTTAATACACAAGTATTTACAACTATCAAGTTTCCATTTGGAACTCCCACAACAGAAATAAAAAGTATCATCATTCCTAATACCCATTCGTTTTAAATCTGATATTGTCAAAAAGAAACAAGAACATGTTAATTTTAAGATAATAGAATATGGAAGTAAAACTCCTTGTAGCTCAATCCCTCAGTATTTGAGAATGTATTCTTACTCTTGAACAAGACCACCAAACCTAGATAGACTGCAGACCACTGGTTTTGATGAGCCAGCCTTTCGGAGTAGGTCAGAGGGAAAATTTTGAATGGCAGCCTGCATATGGAATGTACAACGCTGTATAAATTCCAGGATCTAGAGAGGAGGGGAAACACAACAACAAAAAATTGCTTCAGAAATGTGAGATAAACCTTTTTAAATTAATAGATCGTGACTACTGAAAAATAACTAGTTACTTGCAACATTTAAATAGGCATTTCAAGAAATGGATACACAGAGAAAATCGATTACATGAAAAGGTAAGAGAAAGCTTACTTCAAACACGAGATGACTAACTTTCAAGACATTCACCCACTTAAAATTGTAGTATCAGGTTTCTTTTTTAGAGGAGCATTGTAATAAGAGGAAAGAGGAGTATTATGAGTTTTAAATCAATATTGCAGTCATGAATAAGCCTTCTTGATACATTTTGCTACCATGCTAGTAAAAATGACACATTTGCTGCCACTGTTCACGCACAGAGACACACTTGAAAACTACCTCAGGTTTACTCCTGAATTGCACACATGCAAACATACTACATACATCAGGGATGAAGAACAAGAGCTTGTCATTCTCCTCACTGCACAGGTACACATAAAGGTCCTAAATAGTTACAGAGAGATGCCTCTGCACCTAAGCAAAGCCTTACTTAAATAATCTGAATCATGAGGGCTTCAAAATACAATTACTGATATTGAATAATAATGTTAAGTCATTTTTCTGACATGTAAAAGTCATGTTCTCCTTGGAATGCTGGAGTTTCTTCACTCTAAGACAAAGACGCGAGCACATACCCAGCACATATTCGAGACATATCACACACGTGTACCTGAGCACTCCTTTCTTCTCCAGCTGACATAGCCCAGTACTGTGGATTTCTTCCATCTTTATCGTGTACTCTCAGATCACCTCCTTCATCCAATATCTTGCTAAGAATCCACTGATTTCCTGAGAAAGCAGCTGCATGGACTGGGGTGCTGCCATCATAACAGCGACTGAGGAATAAAGGGCAAAGCAGAAACGTTTCAACCTACCCCTACAACACTCAACCAGCTGTGACTTTGGGAAAAAAAGTAGCATACCTAGAATGTTTATGTACTCCCAAACAATAACATATACGGAGAAATATGGAAAATTAAGCACCTACTTTGGCTAAAACAACAACATGCATCTTAAGTGCTTCTTCATTTATATAGGGAAAATTCTGTATTACATTGACTAAAGCCACTAAAAAATTAAACATTACTTTCAATTTAAGAAGAAAAATTTATTTTTATACTTAACTGGTTAGCGTCTGAGCCATAATCCAACAGCACATCTACTATTTTTTCAAGACCTAGCAAAGCAGCAGTGAAGAGAGAAGTTTGGCCCATGGAATTTACAGCATCAACAAAAACACCTACAAGAAAACCCAAAAGATTATGAGGACAGCGCTTATCCCCCACCACCTTGCACAATGGTTCATTAACACTGAAATTGACTGCCATATTCCCTCTGAAATACTGGAAATGCAAAAACATGATATTAACAGAAACTGGAAAAAGAACAAACAAACTTCCATGTAACTTTTGATAGAAACCATACACTGCTTGCCCACAATGTTTTCAAATACAGGATGTATAAACATGGGAGGCAAAGTATTAACCTGGATGAGCACAGGTAACACCGCAGGACCACATTAATAAAAAACTACATTCTTCTGAAGCAGTAATTGAGAGCTAGACGAGTATTTTGTTATGTTAAGCAATTTTATTCAAAATAATGAACTCCATTCTGCATCGAAAAGAGAAAAAGTAAACTACAGTGACACAGATCTGACACAAACATTGCGCGGTGACATCATATAAACTTTATGGTACGTAACTATTTTTAGAACCACCGAAAAAAGGACGGGCCACAAACCACTCAGCCCGTGCTCTCTCCCTCCCGCACCCCGAAAGGGCCGGGAACGGTCATCGATGGCGGGCGGCTCCTGCCCAGGCAGCACCGCCCGCCCGCCTCGCGCTCAGGAGACAGCACCTCGCTCCTCCTCGTGGCTTGTGACGCCGTCCAAGAGCGATCACTCTCCTCTAGTGACCAACTACAGAAATGATCCCTGAAAGTATAGTCTTACCGACACACCCTCCGCGCGCCCAGCCCCACCGGCACGCACCGCCCTGGAGCACACGGACACCCCCCCGCGATCCCACCCACGGCACCGGAACACGAACCCCCCGCGCTGCCGCCGAGCCGCCGCCGCCGCGGAACCGCGTCCCGCGGCCCAGGGCTCCGCTCCGCGACCCACGGACCCGCCGCGGAGGGAGCCCGTGGCGGGACACGCCCCCTCATTTGCATGTTCTGCCTCGGACGCCCAATCAGACGCGCCGCCCTCAGGCAGGCAGGCGCGCGGACGCCGCCCGCGCGCCCTCTCGCAGCGGGCGCGGCGCGGCCCGACGGGCATTTCGGGGGCACCCACCGAAGCCACCGCAGAAACGGCTCTCTGCGCGCCGTTCCCGCAACATCCAAGCACAGCCCGCGTCCGGGGCGCTGTGGCACGACTGACGCAACGTCAACGGCAAGCGCACGCGACTCTCTTTCCCAAAGAAGCCCCTCTGCCCCGCGCTGCTCGGCGACTCTGTGCCAAGAGCGAGCAGCTGCTGCCAACGCCAACAGGAGCGACATCGGCGGCTCCAATTCCGGAAACAGCTCGACGTGACCTGGACATGAGGGGCTTCTGGCCCCAGCGCGCTCTCGACCCCTCCCCGCAGCACTACACCACCTTCGCAGCACCCCCAGAACTCTGCAGCTCTCCCCGACTCGGACTGTGCTATAGCAGCGTCTGTACTCTCCTGGGCGGGCACGAAGCTCAGCGCTCCCGCTTTCCAATGAACCTCGTCTGACTTTTGAACCACTCAATAAAAAGGCGGGCCACAAACCACTCAGCCCGTGCTCTCTCCCTCCCACACCCCGAAAGGGCCGGGAACGGTCATCGATGGCGGGCGGCCCCTGCCCAAGCAGCACCGCCCGCCCGCCTCGCGCTCAGGAGACAGCACCTCGCTCCTCCTCGTGGCTTGTGACGCCGTCCAAGAGCGATCACTCTCCTCTAGTGACCAACTACAGAAATGATCCCTGAAAGTATAGTCTTACCGACACACCCTCCGCGCGCCCAGCGCCACCGGCACGCACCGCCCTCGAGCACACGGACACCCTCCCCGCGAGCCCACCCACGGCACCGGAACACGAACCCCCCGCGCTGCCGCCGAGCCTCCGCCGCCGCGGAACCGCGTCCCGCGGCCCAGGGCTCCGCTCCGCGACCCACGGACCCGCCGCGCAGGGAGCCCGTGGCGGGACACGCCCCCTCATTTGCATGTTCTGCCTCGGACGCCCAATCAGACGCGCCGCTCCGCCTCCGCTCCCGCACCACACCACCCGGGGCCGCTCGCTGCTCCCGGCGCCTCGCCCTCCACCCACGCAAGTACAGGTCCGCAGAGACAGGGCTCCGCAAGCGAAACGCCTCGCAATTTGGCTATGCCCACTCCAACCCCTTGCAAAGTTTTCATCAAACAATACAAGAGACAACCATCTCAGTCCGCGCTCCCTCTGCCCCACGCCAGCAAGGCAGCCCTGGCACCAACACCAGGCAGCACTGTATCTGTCTCGCTCGGTGCTCTGGAGGGAACGCATTGGCTTCTAGCGGCTATCAAGGCCCAACACTTTCAGGCACACTCTCACCTACCACCTAGAACTCCAGAGAGTATCACCTTAATTGACATTATCCTTTACATCTCTGGATCCAGCCTGAGCACCAAGGACTTCTGCTCCACAGCCAACAGTATGCTACTGAATAGTTTCTCCCAGATCCCAGCAGATACCCTGAGGTCCCAGGATCCAACCTGACGTATCCCATCTTCGATGGTATTGCACAGCATAAAGATCACATCATCAAGCAGTTTCTGCCTAATTCCCATCGGACTCTGATTGAAGATTTACCATGCTCCAGATGAGTCTGACCGACACAGACTCCCACAACATGTCACGAAAGGCAAATCCTGAACAGTTTCTCCCTCGTCTCTCGTCACTGTCTGAGGAACATTGTTAACCAGAAACAACTCCACAGCACCCACCACGTCACGTTTACCCTACACAATGGATGGCTCGAGAATACCATCGCCTGACTCGCACACCCAGGTACTGACAAACTTTCAAAGCTGTTCTTTTCACTGAATAACTAACTCCACTTCCTCGGACATTAAAACTTAAACATGCCTGGCAGCCCGTACGGGTCACCTCTATCGAAAACCCACTAAAGGGCTTGAGAGAAACCAAGCACTGTCCTTCCTGTGGCACGGGAAACAGCCGAGAGCTTATATGTTCCACCGGACCGTGTTTGCTCACAGGAAACCGCCCCTTGCCACAAACATTCCCTCCTTCAACTGTTTTTATAACCACTCAATAAAAAGGCGGGCCACAAACCACTCAGCCCGTGCTCTCTCCCTCCCGCACCCCCGAAAGGGCCGGGAACGGTCATCGATGGCGGGCGGCTCCTGCCCAGGCAGCACCACCCGCCCGCCTCGCGCTCAGGAGACAGCACCTCGCTCCTCCTCGTGGCTTGTGACGCCGTCCAAGAGCGATCACTCTCCTCTAGTGACCAACTACAGAAATGATCCCTGAAAGTATAGTCTTACCGACACTCCCTCCGCGCGCCCAGCGCCACCGGCACGCACCGCCCTCGAGCACACGGACACCCCCCCCGCGATTCCACCCACGGCACCGGAACACGAACCCCCCGCGCTGCCGCCGAGCCTCCGCCGCCGCGGAACCGCGTCCCGCGGCCCAGGGCTCCGCTCCGCGACCCACGGACCCGCCGCGCAGGGAGCCCCGTGGCGGGACACGCCCCCTCATTTGCATGTTCTGCCTCGGACGCCCAATCAGACGCGCCGCTCCGCCTCCGCTTCCGCACCACACGTGACGCCGCAGCCGCGCTCCGGCCGTCCCGCCCGGCCCGGGGCCGCTCGCTGCTCCCGGCTACCGGCGCCTCGCCCTCCACCCACGCAAGTACAGGTCCGCAGAGACAGAGCTCCGCAAGCGAAACGCCCCGCACTGGGGCTACTAATTGCGAAGCCAACAACTCTCTCCTCTCCAGGAGCGGAAATGGGACGCTGGTAGCACAGCACAGTGTGCCCAGGCTCGGGTGCGTGCAGCTCTGTCTGCTACCGACAAACCACATCATCTCTCAAATGGTGATTTCCGAAGAGTCTGAGGAGACTCCAGATCCCAGGTATTGCAGAGCCATAGACAAGTTGCAGCTAATACAAAAGCCTACAGTTTCTTCAAAGTCACCCCAGGGCTATGAAAAGCCTCCTCTTGACAATTATTAGGAGAATCTCGTTTCCTAACTATTCTGCCAATTATTCTTTATCGTATGAAATTGTATGAACTTTCTTAAGACACGTAACGGCATTCTGCATAGTCATGGCTAAGTGAGGATGACTAAAGGACCTCAGCTCATTGCCAGGAGAAGGACAGCCCCCAAGAAGATATTGACCTTTGGTTCTCGGAATCTTAAAAGCTGTCCAGGAAGAACAAAAGATACCCCTTGGCCTACCAGGATGAAGCCAGCACCTCAGCCCCTCCAACACTTCTGTGAAACCCTCCCGTCACAGATAGGCACCTGCACCAAGACTGACTCCAGGCACACCTAGATCAGAAAGAAGCAAATGGATAATGACACCATAGGTTTATAGTTGCCTTGCAAAACAGTAGAGTTTGTGTGTGTGTGTGGCACAGGCCAGTTGCAAAGTTTTTATGACACAATATAAGAGACAACCATCTCGGTCCATGCTCCCTTTGACCCACACCACCAGCGACCAGGCACCAACACCAGGCAGCACTGCACGTCTCTTGCCTGGTGCTCTGAAGGGGATGCATCTGTCACCTTGCCCTACACAACGGATGGCTAGAGGATTTGCATGACCAGGTACCAACAAACTTTCAAAGCAGTTCTTTTCACTGAACATTAAAACTTAAACCCTCTTTGCTGCTTCTCCCCTCCCCTGCCCTGTCCGTGGAAGGCCCACGCTGTCACTGCTATCGAAAATACACCCAAAGACCTCGAGATGCTGAAGGCACCTGAGAACCTACGCATTTGCTCGCAAACCTGCAGCGAACCGCCCCTTAGCGGGAATTACCCGCTCCCTCCGTACAACCTGCTTTTGAACCACCGAAAAAAGGACGGGCCACAAACCACTCAGCCCGTGCTCTCTCCCTCCCGCATCCCCGAAAGGGCCGGGAACGGTCATCGATGGCGGGCGGCTCCTGCCCAGGCAGCACCGCCCGCCCGCCTCGCGCTCAGGAGACAGCACCTCGCTCCTCCTCGTGGCTTGTGACGCCGTCCAAGAGCGATCACTCTCCTCTAGTGACCAACTACAGAAATGATCCCTGAAAGTATAGTCTTACCGACACACCCTCCGCGCGCCCAGCGCCACCGGCACGCACCGCCCTCGAGCACACGGACACCCCCCCCGCGATCCCACCCACGCACGGGAACACGAACCCCCCGCGCTGCCGCCGAGCCTCCGCCGCCGCGGAACCGCGTCCCGCGGCCCAGGGCTCCGCTCCGCGACCCACGGACCCTCCGCGCGAGGCTCTGTGCGTGACACGCCCCCTCATTTGCATGTTCTGCCTCGGACGCCCAATCAGACGCGCCGCTCTCATCCGGGCAAGCGGGCGGGCACCGCCCCGAGCTGCGCTCCCCCGGGGCCGCCTCTCCGCACACAGCCGGCGGGCAGCGCCCAGCGGGCACACCGCAGCCGCGGGGCTAAAGAGCCTCTCACCTGCAGGAACAGCACATGCTACCGCAGTTCTTGATAGTAAAAACGAAACAGAAATGCATCCGATATTAGGTTTCCTTTACAAAATTCCCTGTTCCCATGTAGTTAAAAATCTAGGTGTCAAAATTACAAATATCTAAACCATACCTTAAGCATTTTGCTGTTAGAACTAATAAAAGTTAAAATCCCATTTAAGGAGTATATTCCTAAAGTAGATTTTCAGGATTTTAATTTTACAATACCTCAATCATTTCCTTACAATCACCTTATAACTAAAAGCTTAGTTCTCATTTCAGTTTACTTATTTTAATTCATTTTTTGATTCAATAATTAGCACTGCTTACCAGAAAAGGCCAACTATGATACATCTTGTAAACATATTTCACCCAAAAAACTCAATTGTACAGACAGTATGCTGTTTTTACCACAAATATAAACATACAGGAAAAAGTACAACTTTTCTGCCAGCACTTGTCTAAACTTAGCTTTTACCTTTTTTCAGAAGCTTCTTCACTTTCACATAGTTTCCTTTCCTGACATACTGATGCAGCCAAACTTCCAGGGAGTCACCTTTCATACGTCCAAGCTGGACTGGGCAGGGAACTGGAAGAGGGAGCGCAGGAGCCATCTTCTTTCCTCAACAGAACTAGGAAAATGTATGAAATCTAATGAAGCTACAAAAATGCCATAGCTCAAAGAACTTTTTTACTTCAAATACCCCAGCAGCTGACACAATCGGTTATGGCTGTTTCCTCCAGATGAGTCCGAAGACGGAACATGAAATTCCCTCCCTAACCGTGCCCTGTGAGGAAAGGCCTGCCAGGAGACACACCGATGAAGGACTTTGTTAGGAGGCAAGGCCTGGCCGAGGGGAAATACGGCGCCAAGGAAGATCAGGTTGAGGTGACGGGCAGAGGACGCGCCCCAAAGGCTGCGGGGTGCGTAGGCCCCTCTGACTGGACGAGGGCGGGAGGCACCCAGCACCGCTCCCGGGCCGGGGCTGCTCCGGCCCAGTAGCCCTTCGGCCGTTTCTGCCCGTTTCCCGCAGCTAACGGCCGCCGCTCCAGCCCCGGGCCGCCGCGCCCGCACGCGCCTCAGCTCCAGCACCTGCCGAACGGCCGCCGGGCGCGTTCCCGCGCGCCTCGCGGCTCCGCGTGCCGCGCACGCGCGGCCGCCCCGCCCCTCCCTTCCCCTCCCGCCTCGCGCGCAGCCAGCAGTTCCCGCCCGACTGCGGCGCGGGAGGCGCGCGCCTGGGGGGGGCGGTCCCCGCCGGTAGGGGGCGGGGCCTCGGCGGCCTAGCGCGGCCTGGCGCCGCCGCCGCGAGCATGCAGCGGGACGTGGGCAGCCTGCCGCTCGCCCCCGCGCTGCGGGCTAAGCTCGTCGCCGCCGGCTTCCAGACGGCGCAGGAGCTGCTGGAGACCGGCCCCTGCGGGCTGAGCAAAGGTACCGGCAGGTCCCAGCCCGGCGGCGCGTCCCCTCGCAGGCCGCCGCTCCCGGCCGCTCCCTCCCCCCCCCTTCGGGAGGTCGCCCTCGCGGCCCTTCCCTGGCCTTTTCCTTCCCGGGAAGCTTTCGCAGTGGCTTATTAGCGAGGAAGGGGTTTGAGCAGCGGTTCGCGTGCTGAAACGGTTGATGCATGTGGAGCGGTTCGGGCTCACAAGGCCCTCGAGCCGTGCTGGAGCGGCAGCTCCCCTGGGCAATCTCACTGAGACCTCAGGTGGGTCTGGAGATGGGGGCAGAGCCAATATTTAGTGACTTTCACATGTGCCTAAGCGAAAAAACCAAATTGTGATAACAGCTCCTTCTTACACTGAGATGCAATCAGGATACAGAAAAAGGACAACCAGAGGATTCTGTCTGTCATGCTTCTTCTTTCCCCAACTCTGCATGCTTTAAACAAAATAAACTTGTATGTAATCAGAAAGTTGTGTTTTCCAGGAAGCTAGAATAAAATTTGCACAGACATTCTAGGAAGTGTGTCATGACTTTGATTATCAGCAGTTTTATTATCTGTGCTAATACGTAGTAAGAGTTTTGCCTTGAAGATCAGAGTGAAGTAGCTAGATCACAGCAGAGCTGTGTGTATGGACACACAGAGATGCTTGCAGGGATCTCCTCTCTGTTCCTAGCTCTGTGTTTCACATCTGGAAGTGATGTGTGAGGTGCTCAGCCCTGGAGTACCCTGAGAATTCAGAGTGTGGTCAGTCAGTGTCGCTGACTTCTTTTACAGGACCTTATTTACTTGAAATGAAGTTAATATGGGAGCACATTTAGTGCAGAACAGGGGATTGCTCTGGCAGATCTCATCCATGTTTATGAACAGCAGTTCTGATTTTATTTTTATTTTTTTTATTTGTAGATAGCTTACTGTCACCTGAATTCTAAACTCAGGGCATTGTTGCTCTGAGTTCTTCTGAAAATCAAGTCCTTAGTTCCAGAGATGTTGGCAAGCTGTGAGCATCGTTACACTAAAAGGATTAATGTTTCTGCGTCACAGCGCAGGATGGCCAGGTTCTGTCAAACGAGTTGAATTACCTCTTCATACTTCAAATAAATCACTGTTTCTAAAAATAACGTAGTGATTCATGGTTTTGACTTTTCTAGAAATTGGAATCTCCAAAGAAGAGGTACTGGAAGCGTTACAGATTGTGAGGCAGGAATGTCATGGGGACACAGGAAGGGCTGCCGGGGGATCAGGTGCCACCAGAAAGTGCACAGCGCTGGAACTTCTGGAGGAAGAGCAAGCCCAGGGCTTCATCATCACCTTCTGTTCAGCACTAGACAATATTCTGGGAGGTGGTGTGCAACTAACAAAAATCACCGAGATCTGTGGAGCGCCTGGCGTTGGGAAAACACAGCTATGGTATTTTATTTTTTGATTACTTTTATGCGACTGACAATCACTTTGTTTAGTGAAGAGAGGTCATTTTTCTTGTTGTCAGGACAGCAATCTCTGATTCTTCTACAGCATTTAAAATGTGATCATGATGATGGCTGTACTGCTTCCTGTTCCATGTGTTACTCAGCAGAAATGTCACTTTAGGAGTGAGTTGGGAGGGGAGAGCTTTGTGGTGTAAACATTTATCTTCTTTTCTGTTTCCCATGGCAGTATGCAGTTGGCAGTAGATGTACAGATCCCGGAATGCTTTGGGGGTGTAGCTGGAGAAGCTGTGTTCATTGATACTGAAGGAAGTTTTATGGTAGAGAGAGTAGTGGATATTGCATCTGCCTGCGTGCAGCACTGCCGGCTTATCGCTGAAGCTCATCAAGAAGAAGGTACGTCGCTGAGTCGTTTTTTCTGCCTAGGAAACTGGGATCCCAGGGAAACGAGTGTCTCGTAGGCTGCAGTTTTACAGTTTGAGGGTTTCAGCAGCAGTGCTGGCTTCAGGAGTTGTCGCTGCCGGCCTTTCAGTCCCACCTGTGTGTATCATACATACTGCATCTGTGACCGTGCTGCAGGCTGAGCTGATCTACTTCAAGAGTAATTCTCTTTCTGCATGATGGTTGGTGGTTTTTTCAGTTATATGAGGTGGTGTTTTTTTTTTTCTTTTTTGGTTTTTGTTTTTTTTTTTTAAAAATCACTTTAATGATTAATTTACAGCAAAACCTAAACACAATTCTGTCAGCAAAACTGAGGGATAATGTGCTGCAACGCAGGGACAGGAAATAGGGAAAAGAGAAAGAGAAATGGCAGAATTTCTTAAGGGAGTGTTGCTGCTGAAGCCTCATCTTGTAAAACGGTAGCTGGAATTCAGCTCCTTCATAAGGTCAATATAGCCAGTTTGCATTTAATGACGAGTTTTATTCTATAAGTCATCAGTGTGTTGGGGATACGGACACAACTTTTGTGATACTCTTTAGAGTATTTTATGCAGTAAACTTCTGTTTGAACAGAGGTGAAAGGACACCATATGAAATGAGCTACTGCCTGTACATAATGGATGATTAATAGTCATGGTTGTCCTCTGGTGGTGTTCTGGCTTGAAAATGATTTACTGGAAAAGTTCCTTATTCAGAAATAAATTTTTCATTTTTAGAGCACTCCCTTGGAGGCTCCAGTGTATCTACATGCAAATGCTGAGATAGCATCTGCTCACCACGTTCTTGACTTTCAAGCCAGATGGAATGTATGTTTCTTTCACTCTTTACCTTGACTGTTTTTGTTTCTGGGGGCTTTGCTGTTGCTATATGTGGAAGACTTAGTTTGGTAGAATGATGAAAGTAGCAGTACGCTAGTACAGACTTCTGACTCATTTACTCATCTATTTATTTGTTCGCAGATCATCTGAAAGCTTTGGAGACTTTCTCTCTTGAAAGTATCCTTTCTCACATATATTATTTCCGTTGCTGTGACTACATAGAGCTTCTTGCACAGGTTTACCTCCTCCCAGACTTTCTTTCAGAGCATTCAAAGGTAAGAGTTATTGCAGACTTACCAGAAGATATGACTCATCTTCACAGTAAAGATTTTCAGGGATGGTATAGCAAGAGTAACACGAGTAACACCTTGGTACCTCATCAGCTTGGCAGTGATATATTGGCTGGTGCCAGAGTACAAATGTAAAGCTTGCTTGCTTGTTTTGCTTTTTCATTCCCATCCCAATTACTCTTGAGAGTAATTTGCTTTTGCTACCGCTGCTGCCATCATCCTGAATCTCCATTTTGAGGCAAGGATGCTGGATCTATGTTGCCACATGTTGTTACATTTCTGTGAGCACTGAGTTATGAATCATCACAGAACTGCTTTACAAAAGAGTCTCGGAGCCAGGGGTGCATGTGATGACCATGATGCAGGGGGATCAGAAAGGCTTAGTGCCTTTTTTTTTTTTTGTCCTAGAAGATCACTGAGGACCAGAAGCATCCTGCACCATCTTGGCATCCAGAAAGTGACTCTTCTCCTTCTTTCCAACACATCTTCTGTTGCTACAAGCAACCAGAGCCAGCAGCTTGACTCTTGGGTAGACTACAGCCAAAAAGTTTCCTAGTACCTAGTGTCTTAGTGAAATGCTATCGTAAGGCAGATTTTTACCACCTCCCTTCCAGGTTTCTGGATTCTGCACAGCAGATCACTCCCTAACAGGATTCAGGGAAGATGACTTGTGTCTCGGTCTAACAGGGCACGAATCAGTGTTGTTTACTTAGATTGTCTTTTGCATATCATTTCCGTTTTTGGAAACTATTATGTCTTGAAAGCACAGATGGGAGTCTTACTTTTGCTTAGTGTAGTCTGGTATTTCCCTTTCTCTGCCAGGTACTAACGGTGCCCTGTTGTGTTTGCTCTTGTGGAAAGTACATGGCTTCATTAGCACAGTTACACTGGGCTGCAGTTCTCTGCTACCATCTGTGCTTATTATCTGTGCTTGGCCTGGAGCCTGAAATACTGAAGGTTGCAGGAGAACCGTAAGACCTTCTGATGATTCCTTGGACATGCTATAAGTGACTTGACAGATTGCTTATTGCAGTCCAGCTCTCATTAAAATGAGTCTGATCCCTCTGTGCAGACTTGGAGCTGAGACTGGGACCACAGGAAACCTCCAGATTTGTGGGTTTTTTTGAGAGATACATAGTTGTAGGGAGTGTCATTTGGAAACATGAATTAGTTTGAGATCTTATTAATAACATGAGAAAGACCAACAGTATGAAAAAGACTAAGTTAGAAAATATTCTTATCATAATAAACATAATTCTTTAAGGTCTAGTAGAGACAAACTGACATGGAGAAAGCATGTGGTACTAAGCTCTCTCGATATAGCTTACTCTTGAATACTTTAAGTCTACTTGTTTGCTCTTTTATAACAAGTGCAACTGGGAGAAAATAAACTAAATTGCATCCTACCTGGACATACTCATGCAATAGGCAAGTTATATAACTATATATACATTCCTTTCTAGCATGAGTCATGTTTATACTGTTAAACTGAATGTTCTTAAAGTAAAAAAATCATGCATGAGGAAGTTGTACAGGCTCATGGAAAAGAATTTGCATGAAGGAGGAAAAACAAGAAAACAGAAGAATATCTTATTTTAATTCTAACTATTTGATCTTCTTTTTCAAATTAAGATTTGTGGTTTTTTCAGGTGGAGGCACAGGGCCATTTCAGAGAGTAATGTTTGCAGGCTTGTATGATCCAGACAAAGCTACTTCCAAGTAATGAATTAAGTCAATAATACAGAAAATCAGTTTTTTTGTGTTGTTTCCAGTTTGTTATCTTGTGCATTAATGCAGGACCTTGTAGGTACCTAGGATTTGAGTGACAACTGAACATGCAAACATTGTAAGACTATCTGTCTCCCTTCTGTATTTTAGACGAACTTGGGTCATCAAAACAGCTGCAACAAATGAAGTTAGAATAAATCAAACTGCCAAACTAATGTTTATATAGTGTCTTGAGGGTGATGAGCCAGCAGCAGCATTGTGCTCTAGCTTCAGCTAATGATTGCTACAAAAGGAATAGTTCAGCAAAGCAAACATCTTCAGGCAAGACAGATACTCGGCTCCATTGCATGGTGTCTGGAATATCTTTAAGCATCTGTTAAAATCCCTGAGTCTAAGGTAGATCACTGATATCAGCCTTAGAATCAGATGAGTTACCTTAACAGCGACTACAGACAGCATGTATTCTAATTTTGGTTTAGACTCAATTTTTGAGAGAGAAGGTGAAATAAATCAGTGTTCATGGAGAGTTGATTGAAGTGAATTCTGATATTTAATGATTTTTTTTTTTCTGCAGGGCTTTCAGTCCAGCTTTGTTATTCTGTATTCTGTACCAGGTGCTGCAAAGATAAGTCAGTTAGTTGTAAGTGAGCAAGCTCTGAAACTGGAAACAATCAGAAAGGCAGCTCTGTGCTAAGTTAACTAATGGGAGAGCTTAATGCAGTAT
This sequence comes from Tauraco erythrolophus, assembly GCF_009769465.1. Lineage (NCBI taxonomy): Eukaryota > Metazoa > Chordata > Aves > Musophagiformes > Musophagidae > Tauraco > Tauraco erythrolophus. The sequence goes on along the minus strand of NC_141485.1, from coordinate 3,815,604 downwards.
TTTGTTTAAGCTAGTGCAGCGATGGTCTGAGCTAGTATCTCTGCATAATGCAGTACTGCACTTAGCAAGTGCACCAGTGTGTTTGGAGCTTGAGGCTCTTCACCCTGTGCTCTTGTGGTGAAGTAAGAGGTCTTACTGCTTTTTGTCATTGGTTTGTAGGATAGTAATGGTAGTTTTTCCTTTTCTTCCATGTTGAGGTCCGACTGGTGGTAGTTGATGGAATTGCATTTCCTTTTCGCCATGTCTTTGAGGACCTCTCGCATCGGACAAGGCTTTTGAACGGTCTGGTGCAACAGCTGATCATCATAGCAAACGATCATAAATCAGCGGTGAGTCTGGGGCAGGTTTGAATCCCACAAGGTGTTACTTTGGAATAAATGCATTACAAAGAGTTAAGCAAATGTGATTTGTGATTGTCTGTAAATAGCAAAAGAAAACTGCAAGAATGTCCTCTACGTTCGTGTTTGCCAGTTTGGCTAGTAAATATAGATGGCATCAATGATCACAAAACTAAGAAAATTTAACCTCCACTTATCTTCAGAAGAAGTGGAAACAGTCTGGGAAATTTAAATTGGTCTGAATAAACAGAGCAGGTCTCTCAGCAACTTGATCTATTGAAAATTTCCCTGCTTATTGGAGGGAAGTCAGACTAGATGACCTTTAAAGATTCCTTCCAGCCCAAACCATTCTATGAATCTGGATTGCCCGGGCAAAACTGTTTAGGTGGAAAAGTCCTAGACTTGCCAAAATAAGTAAAATTTGCATTAAAAGTAGCCTGTGGATCATAATTAAACGGTAGCATATCGATTGGTCGTGCTGTTTCACATCATCTTCTTTAATGATTTGGCTGGACAAGGACTGCTCCTTTGGTGACTTTTACTTACAAAGCACGGACGTTAAAATACATCAGGGTATTTAGGAGTTCCAGCGTGACTTTCCACGCTTTGTTTAAAAATAAACTACAGTCTTAGGGAGCAAAACCACTTTATCTGCTAGTATGGCCTGCTCTTCTGGCATCCATGGAAACCCATAGCTTCCTTCCTGGGCATTGTTTCTATGTCATTTACACCAATATGGAGGCCGGGAAGTCTGCGGCCGCGTAGCCAGCAGGTGGCACTCAGAAACTGCCTCTATTCCAGAAGTTGTTTTGGCAAGTCCTTTGCAGCCCAGAAAAGCATTGTTGAGGAATTAGAGCTTACGCAGTCTCAAAATGGTGCTTGTCCCTGCAAGTGTTTCCAGGTGATTTGCAACCTTGTCACCCGAAACTCTCTTGCGCAGTTGGCTTTTGTTCCTGACTGCTAAAAATAAGCCTCTCCTTGTGCTTCCTCCGATAGCTGCAGGAAGGGAGCACAGCTCTGCGTTCCGCCTGGGCTCCGAGATTGTGCTCGCTGCTGAAAGCCAACCCTGGCTCTCTCCCTGACATGAATTATGGAGCTTCTTCCTGCTGTTGTGGGCACCAGGGGAGATGAATGTTACATGACTGCTTGATTTGCACAGCCTCCAGTCTACTGAGTGCTTTCACTCATAAATCGAGCGCCTGGTGACCTTGAACAGGAGCAGTTGTCCTTGCACAGCCTTTTCTTTCTTTTTGGTCAAGGGAAACATATATAACTTATTTCTGTTGAACAAGTGAGCAGTTCAGCACAAACGCTTGCTGAATAAACACTTGCTAAAGAAGTGATCAGTCACAGGGCTTCAGAAATGATTTAGCTCAGAGTGGCCCTCTTGCCAGTTTTTGAGTTAGTTCCATGTAGCTTGCAAGCAGTCTAAATTCAGCTGGCGTGCCAGAGATTGCTTGTTGGGCAGCGAAGCTGGGCAGCCTGGATGCTCTAATATGGTGGGAAGTAAGTTCTTTAGTTTCTAAAGCTGGACCCAGTGGGTTGTGCGAGGCTGCCCAGACCAGCCCTTCTCCAGCAGTGAGATGGGGAACCTATCTGGGGCTGTTATCATCCATATATGATGAGTTACTTCTTTAAAATATGCAATATACGTCTTGGGGCTCTCAGCTGTGTAAATGTTCTGGTGTGTGCTCAGTGGAATTGCTTGCTCTAGCACACTTTTCTAACTGTTGAAGCTCATACAAGCATGTCAAACAATGAAACCCCCTAGGGTTTATGGTAGGTACAAGTTTTTATTTTTCATTTTTAATGAACTTTGCAATTAATATTCCTGGCTCTTTTCTGTCTCACCCACCCCCACTTCTACCAGGGATCTAACCTAGACTGTCTGTGAACCTCCTACGAGTGATTTGTGCTGCGAAAACACTCCCCCGCTCTGTCTGTTCACTTTCATTCTGCTTTGTATTGTACCCACTTGCGTGTTTTTAGACTACAAGGTGCAGAAATTCTGTTAATCACTAGGCTTCTGCATGCTTTGAGCAGCACCACCAAGTTCATTTATGCCACAGTGACTGAAATCTGTCTCTTTCTAGAGGGCTAGTATAAGTCATGTGCATCTAAATACAGAGCCAAATAGTATTTAGTACAAATATGGTGGAATATGCAAGTTATGTAGAGTTTGTATCCCTTGGAAAGGGAGAAGCTTAGGTTTCTTCAAAGTCTTGAATGAAAGGTATCTACCTTCCATGCCAACTGAAAATACGTTTTGCAGGGTTCTCTTATTTTGTTTTGACTGTTGAGAAAAGATGAGGCACCTTTACAGTTTCTTCTTGTTAACACAGAAGCTTCATTACAGTAGGCAAGAGTTTTGCCAGAGTCACTACTTTATTGGCAAAAGCTTTTTGAAAAATCCCTCTCTTCCCTCCCACCAGTATGCTGCTTTTCTGGAGATTTTCTTGTTTGTTTGCTTCTCTTTCCTCTTTTAGGTAGTTCTGACAAACCAAATGACAACAAGGATTGGACAAAATCAGTCCACATTGGTACCTGCTTTAGGTAGGTGTTCAGCTTGTGAGTTGAAAACTGAATTAATCTGCAAATCTATGATTTCCTTTCTTTTGGCATCATGTACAAAGAAGATGAAATTGTGTGCTGAATCCATGGTGAGACTATTAGACCCATCTGGAACTGCTAGCATTGTGGCAGTTAGTGCTTATCTATGTCAGCATTGTAATTATAATTACAACTATCAAATTTTATTCTAAACTCAAACATGGTGTGCTGATTAGGAGCCTGGTTAGGTTTTTGAAAAGGGATGACAAATATTTTTAAAATAATGACATTTTCAGATTGGAGAAACTCACAGATTGAGAGTGTTGCTGGATGGTTTTTTTTTCCCTTGTAAATCAAAATTTTTAATACTAAACTTGATATTAGATCTATCAGTGTTCTTTCAGGTGACCGAATCACCCTTTATGGGGAAGCATTAGGTACTAAGAACTCTCTGAGTAACTAGGTTTTTAGACCTGCAGCTAATGTATTGCAGCCTTCCCCTGAGGATCTTGGGCTGTGGAGTTCCAGCTGCAGCTGTGTCAGCTAAGGAGGCCACCACCCATGCTGGAGGTCACTGCCGCATCCCGTATGCTGGCTGAGCTGTTTATGTGATTGTCTCCCAATCCCTTTCTGCCAAAAGTGGGCCAGGTAAGCCTGAGCCATTTAAATAATAAGTGAAACTCTGATAAATCAAGTAATTTAGACTGAAATTGATTGATGAATGATCATACAAAAAATGTAGAGATGGAGCTGGAGGCAGTAAACCTCTAGCAGGAACGTGGTGATGAACAGGTTAAAGCACCAACAGAAGAAAACAGCATAATGGTTGCACACCTCAAACTATGCTGCAGTTTCCTAAATTCCCAGAGAATCATTCACTGCCTCTCCAAAACAGTGTAAGTTGTTTATTTTGCCATTACGCGTGAACACGTTCCATTAATTATTTGCAGAGGTGTTTCATATTTGCTGCATAGCTGGAACTCTCCACCCGCTGCTCTCTCCAGTAATGATGTAGAGGGAAGTTCTGTGTGGGATCCTCAACTACAGCTGGCCCATGGCGAGTTGAAGTGGTTTTTACTGGCTGCTACGTTTCGCCTTGTGATGAACAGAGTACCTCATGTGGACTCTTGGGCTGTGGTCGCAGGGGAAAATAGAAGAGTTCCTCTGAAGCAGAGATTTTGACAAATTAAGAAAAAGCTCAGCGTTTAAACCTTATTTCAGATTGTAACTTCATATTATTTCATGATGCACTTAAAGGGCACAAATTCTCTGTTCACAGCTTCAGTTTCTGTGAACTAAGTAATATTCCCCTGTCCTGGAGGGGAGGGAGGAGAAGGGGACAGGACAAAGATGTTCTCAGTGTCTGTACAGGCATTGAACCACTTGGCACAGATGTAAGATAAACTGAACAAATACAGACAGTCTCCTTCCGAGAATGTGGAGAATGTGGAATTTTGAGCTGTGCATGCAGATAAAGACCCAGCTTCCAGTGTCTGACCTTTTTTGTCATTTGTACCTCTTGCTCTCTGATGTATTATTTTTGGCAGCCTTTCTGGCTACAAACTCAATTAAAGCTAATAGATTCTGTCTTTTTTTAGTAGCCAGTGTTGTTTGAGAGCTGTTGTGTTTATTGAGTCATAGGGACAGTAAAGAATGTGAAGACATTCAGAATAGGTTATAATTCAAAGATACCATGTATTGTCTTGTGCACATTTTCTTTTACAAACATTTAATTTGACATAACCTCATATGGACCATAAACTGATTATGACTCTCACCAGAATGTGTGTGTAACTACATAGTGGTGTTAAACTGAGTAGTGTGTTCTCTTGCAAAAATGAAAATTTGTACCAGTTGGTTAAATATTTAAGCTAAGAGATAATCCCCTCGTCCTAAACAGTGATATCTCAAGTTGAGCATTTCAGAGTGGTACCAAGATGTGAATTTATTCCATAGACTCAGTGCAAGTATTGAGTTGGTGGATTACAAGGTGATTTTTACAACCCATCCTGAAGGGATGCTATTTCAACAGTCTTATCCTATAGGCTAAAGAACCTCTTACTCCTCCATAGTTTGCTGTAGCCAAAGGAACTGGGGTCAGCAGCAAAACCCCAAGTAAAATCAATCCTGTTGCCTCCCATAAATAAGTTTTATTCCCCATTAATTGGTAAGCTTTAGAAACAGCCTTTTCTAAGATTTCACAAGCGCATTAATCTCTAAACTCTTATTCAGCTTCCTAGCAGAAGGGAAGTTCTTAATTATTAAAAAAAAAAAAAAAGGACAGATGCTGCAAGGTATTAAGTCAAGAGCTTTGTGAAGGGGACAGCTTTCCTTCCCACTGGTGATAGTTAAGCTGGGTGTTCCTAGACATTTCTACTGGATATATTTAGAAAGGAGGTCAAATATTAATCTACAGCCAGTTTAACTCAGAAATATCTCATTTTACAGTAGCATTTTTCTTTCATATTTGATAGTTGGAAACATTCTGGTGTGGAGTTTGTACCCATTGTAAAATGTGTTTTGATCTCTGATTCGGAACCGTATCTGATAGCCAGAATCTTTAATCTCAACTTAGATATAGTGGAGCAAGGTCTGGCAAGACGCCTAGAAGGTCTAGATCTTCATTACAGTTGAATCTTTTTTTTTTAATTCTTCTCTGTGCTGTAATGAATACCAGAGCACATGGGGCATGTGGGGCTGGTGACATGATGGAGACCTACAAGTGACTCAGAAGTTACAGGGCTGTGTGCAGGTGAATAGTAGAGGCTTTCAGCACTTAACCAAAATGGCTGTTTTAAAATGCAATCCATCTTTGGACTGCTGACTGTCTCCTGGGATAAACAGAGGAAAACACCCAGTAAGACTGAGCTTGGGGTCAGCTGTGAACCGAAACAGTAGGACTGTTTCCCCTGAAATAGGATAAAAGCCGACACTTCCTTCTCTCTTTCCACCACACCCCCTCACCCTTTGCTTTTGGTTGTGCTCTTTTGCATTTTGCTGTCAGGAGCAGAAGACTGCTTCAGGGGCCCTTAATGCTTTAATAATCGTTGGTTTTCTCCCAAAGCTTGTATCCCAAAGGGAGTGATGTTTGCTCATAATTATGCCTGAGAGACAGCATATCGTAATTTTGAAGTAGGATTTAGACATACTCCGTAGACTTCTTCAGTAGTAATTAGAAAAATCTTTTCTTTATGTTGTCCCTGTTTTCAAGATTTGTCTGGTGCCTGTCAGTGATTAGGTGTGTATAAAACCTTTCTACAAATATGGAAGCATTGCATGAAGCTTTCCATAAAACACACTGCGAATACAGAGGTTATTCCTTGTCTCAGTATATTTGATAAACTAGTTGTGAAATCCTTGCACATAAGCAAAAGATGTGATTCATTACTGAAAGAGAGGTGTATATGCTTTAATCATGGAGTTTATTTGGAAGACTGCTCTAATTTCAGCTCAGTTTAGTGATGCTGCTGCTTTTATAGGAGATAAATAAAGTGGCTTGTCATTTTGTGTCACCCAGGAGAAAGCTGGGGACATGCTGCTACTGTCCGTTTAATCCTTCACTGGGACAACAGTCAGAGGTAAGTGGAAACCCAGGTACATAATGGCACTGACAAGCGTGACATTTGAGAATCTTTCTCCGAGCGGCTTTGGTGGCCAAGCAGGGATTTGAATTTGACTTCTGGCCTTGGTCTGCCGTGTCCCAGGCTACTGAGGCTCAAGAAGAGCGTTTTAGTTCAGCCTAAGACAGCGTGGGCTGAACTGTCATGCTTTTCTTTTCCACCATGGTCAGCTTGCTGCAGTGCTGTACTTTCTTTCTGACAAGATGCCATGTCTCATGAAAATATAATATCCTAATGGCAGTTGCTCAGACACAAGAATTTAGGATCTGGTGGCTAAGTATTTTTTTTTTTTTTTACTATCTGCATTTTGTAAGCAGGGAGTAGAATTTCTTTGCTTCAGTCTTTTAGGCCCCAGTCAGTACAAAGGCAAAGGTGCCAAAGAAGACTTTTCTCCTAGACAGTGATTCTCAGGACAGACTATTGACCCCGGAGCCTCAGTGGCAGCTGTTGGACCTTTCTGCTTTTGAATGCAGCAGGATGGTTCTGCACAACTGGCTGGTGATGCAGATACCAAGTTACAATGACCTGCAGAGAGGTAGTAAGAGAGCTGCGTTTACTGCCAATGCAGATCTGACCTATGGAAGATGATTTTAGAAGCCCAAAGAAATGAAGATGACACGTCTAAAACCAGTATGAAGTTGTGCCTCTTGCAATGAGATCTTTTCTGTTTCCTGGTTCTTTTTTCCCTCTTCACTATATTGCAAGCTCACTTCTCTTTCCTGGTCAGTTAAATTTGTCTTGTCTATGGTATCACAATGCAGCAACTTGAGATTAAGAAGCCTTGCTTCAATTCCCTAATCTTCTGCGAACAGTGAATAAAAATGCTACTGGAATGTTGTTGCGCATAGTTTTGCGTGTTAAACTTGAAAGAGAAATGCAGTGACACTTTCTTGGGGAGTTTTGTTTTTAAATTTTAAGTTTGAAGGCAATGCAGAATGATTACAGCAGGCTGTTTAATTTGGAATGAAATTAACATCACTGATTAGTTAACAGCCTTTATAAGACAGAAGTTGCATCAACATAATGATTGCAGAGTGAACAAAAGTTAATTTTATATATCAAAAGTAAAAAGCTTTTTTCTTCTGCGACACAGCTAGGGAGGTTGTAGATACGGGTTCCAGAGAGCAAGCCAAAGATGGACAAACATGTTTTATTTACTGGTCTTAATACGGAGCGGGGCCTGCAGAAGCATAGTGAGTCCAGTTACAATGGCTTATCTGCAAAAAGCAGAAACAGCTGAATTCTGTTGCATTTTTATATGAACTGCCTATTCCTGATGATCCATTGTGTGCTTCTTGTTTTTATATTAAGTTATTGAGGCACACAGATGACTGAGAATCCATTTGCCTTTTTTTTTTTTTAAATTGTGCTTGTACCAAATATGATACCTGTCTCTTTCTCTCTACTACCGAAACCATCAGCACTTAAATATGAGGGTTCTCATTGCTGCGAGGAAAGATGTTGAGTCAGAGGCATGCAGCAGAGCTCCAGCTGAGCGCTTGTAAAAGCATGGCTTCTGCAGCTTCAGATTTAGGCAATGTTGTAAAGTATAACCCACCACCTAAATGTTCTGAGGAATTCCCTGTGTAGCTAATATGAAGTGGCAGTGTTCCTCAGGCTGTAATTACGTGCTCTCTAATAGAATGGCACCTCAGGGAGGGAAAAAAAAAGCCCCAAAATAATTAACAGGATCTTTGGCAGGGTGTCTTGATACAAAGAGCAGAACACTTTGTATATTGGCTTTACATCATGTAAATTTTGGGGAGGTGGGCATGGTGCAGACTAGCAGCCCTGGGACTGGTTGAAAAACCCCTTACTTTTGAGCTGCTTTGCAATCTTCTGTCTATAAGATGCATTGCTTGGAGTCTAAATGCACAAAATCAAGGAAATGTTAGAGGAGAAATAAAAGAGCAACGATTTCCTCAAGGTTATGTTGTATGTTAGTGGCAAGGTCAGGCTTAGAAATGGGACATCTTATTCTCATTCTCCATCCACGAGGTTAAATTGACAGGCTTGTGAAACCTCTAGAAGAAAACCCTCCCTAGAAGTATTTGAATTCTTGAGGGTATCTCCCAGCTTTGAGAGGTCAATGAACAAATGATTGCTTAATGGAGCAGGATAGAATTGTGCTCAAAACCCATTTTGTTTGTGTTTTAAGAAAGTGGCGTTTGGAATTAATTCATAATGAATATTGTTCCAAAAATGTGATCAAATACTGTGATGAAACAAGGCTAATTAATCATTCACTCTTTTTAGTAGGTCTACATGATATTTGAGCTGACAGGTCATGTAAGGATGGGAATTTGGCATCCACATTTTAAATGACCTATATGAAAATACCTATATAAGAATGCCACTGCTCACCTACCCCATGATTGTGGGGAAAACTTGGGTCTGGTCATTTGGTTGCTTGGAATTTTTATTATTGTATTCACTAATCATAGCTATCTGTTATTTCTTTAAACAGGTTGGCAACATTGTACAAATCACCGAGTCAGAAGGAGTCGACCATACCATATCACATTACAGTTAGTATTTCTTTTGGGAGGGAGATACAGAGATGGGAGCAAATTGTTAGCTGTAAAGGAATTTTCAGTCACAGAGACAAAACTGAGAATGCTTTTTGCTTTCTTAGTGTTGCCTTTCAGTTGCCTTTTAGGTAGCCAGTAATACTGGGATTTCTCCAGGTTTATGAATGTTTTGCACCTTTTCTCTTTAGAAAAATGACGCAGCATGTTAGCCCTCCTAGAGTTAAAATATTGTGATTTCCAGATCAAATTTACAGGCAGCCTGTCCCCATCTGTTCTTGTGCTAGTACTGCTTAATTTATCTGCCCTTGATGTTAACTTTTGGCCTAAGTGCAATTACAAAGAACACTCATGCACTCCCTGAGCCTTCGTTTTGGGACACTTGAACAAGCCAAGCTGTTTTCTCCTTTGTCAGGTAGGTCGTTGTTTCCCGAGTGGTTCTTCTCTGCATCTGTTCTGTTTGAGTTTTTATCTTTTTAGGACAAGGGTGACCAGAGTCATACATGGTATTCCAGAGGTCTCACCAGTGCTTTGTGCCATACGTATTTCCATATCTCTCCTTTAAGTATGTTGCCCAATGTAACCTCGGTTGTGTTTATCCCTTTCATAGCTCCGTCCTACTGGTGACCCTATGACCAGCCAGTATATACAGATTTTTCTCTTCTGTCACTATCATATGAGAAGCTTCCAGCTTAGTGCTGGAGTCCTTATTCATCCCTAGTTAAATCCTGTGATTATTTTCTTTTGTGGAGTGCTTAGATACATATTATTGAGAATACATACTGTCTAAGATCTATTTAGGTTTAAAAAAACCCCACCGCTCTACACTTAAATCTTCAAATTTCACATACATAGGTACATGCCATAACTATTTGCTATGTGTCCTCATGGAAACACATTGCCATAGCAGTTCCTGCAGGTTTTAATACTACCAGAAGATGAGGTCTTCAAACTATTGAACAGAAATCAGATTTTTTTTCACTCCTGAGTATAGTCACCTGGACAGGAGAAATACTGCAAATATATTTCTTAGTTCTGTAAAGGCTGGAAGCATAAGTGGGATTACATGCCAAGGTTGTTTGGATCATGTGATGCGAGTGTGCAGCTATTTCTCTCCAGCTGACAAACAGATGGATTTTATCTTAGACAGTTTAATTGCCTTTTCCTTTCAGTTTTATATGCATTATAAAGCAGCTATGCTGTCTTCTTCTGTGTGAATGCACACGATCTTGAAATACAGTTGAGAGCGTATCCTAATCAAAGATTAGTTAAAATTTAAGATTATCCCTGTATTTTTTTCACTTAATCCTGTTGAGCTGCTTCAGCAGATGGTTTCTGTAAGTAAAAAATGTATTATCCCTGTTTCTTTCATGAAATTCAGGTCTGATGGTAACAGTCTGCTATTATCGTTTGTCATGCCCATCTCAGTAGTTAAACTGGAAGATGTAAATACATGTTCAGTGCTTCCAAATCTGATCTAGCACATCTATGTATAACCAGCATACCAAAAAAAAAAAACAAAAAAAACCCGCAAAAACCAACTAAATTATAAATTCCTCAAGCCTAGATCTTCAAAGCTGTTTAGGCTTTTGCAAGTTACGTGCTTTGGTACCGTTGACAAACTGGCTGTTCAGTGCCTCTCAGCTAATGGAGAAGCGTGTAACTTAGTGACCAAGCTGTAGTTCTTTTTCAGCTGTGTCCTTTCTGGTGTACTGGCAAGTCAGTCACCACTTGCAAGTGTGGAAGCTCTGGAACACCCATCGAATGAAACAGTTTCTTTCACAGGCTGAGAAGGATTCATTCTTAAATGCAGAGTATAGAAATGTAAATTGATTTATGCACAAGGGAGTAAGTAGATCATCTGATTCACCTGAGTTTCCCGGGTAATGTGACCTGATTATTTCATCGTGAAAGATGGAGACCCAGGACCTATATTCTGGGTAGGAATTGCCAGTATTTCCCTGAACTGTGGAGGGTCTGCCAGACTAGCAATGACAACACTGCTCAAGTAACAAAGCCTTTGTCAATCTTGATGCAGTGTGTAGATGCAAGAAGACATTAAGGAACAATTCAAAATGACCACAGACTAACTGGGCTTTATAGGTTCTTGGTTCCATTAGCCACATTCTTGCCATCTAAAAACCACTAACAAGCTTCATAAATACACACAAAATTCTTGTATTTTCAAGGTGCTATGCCCAGAAGGTACATGCCTTTAACTAGATGCAAAACATCCATACTAAGCAGCCTACTTTATCACGTTCTGGCCTTTATAACGATTGGAATGCTTTTGCTGGAAGTCTAGCATGCTGGATTAAGTGGATTCTTGGCTCCAGATCCACCTTTGTGCCTCAGGGAAATGGCGGAGATTAGATGCAAGCAGCAGTTAAACACTAAGCTTGAAGATTCCCCATTACGCTATTTAGAATAACACTTGAGTTGCTTATAAGAGCAGAGGGACTGCAGAAATTCTGCCCTTGTGGCACCTCTTTCTGTTTGTTCCTTTAAAAACTGCAGGCTGTGTGAGGTGAGGCATTTAGAAATAGAAATAAAGAGATGGGAGACTTAAGCAAAACATTTTGATTGGGTTTTGTTCTGTTTTGCATTGATCTTGGTGTGGGACACTGGGATTTTAGAAAAGTCACATGTCTGATAGTAATTCTGCCTTCTTTTTCATACTGCACCAACCTAAAATGTCAGCTTTCCTGAAATGCTCCCATCCCCACATTGTATCTACCTGAGCGTTCAGAATCCCCAAAGCAATTTCTTTTTCGGATGAACCCCCTTTCCTCTCTTAAGTCTGCACTGCAGCGAGTCTTCACTGAGCTCCCTGCAGCAGCAGTGCTCCCTGCACAGCATTTTCTGGAGATGGGAAGACAGACAGTTGCAGGCTTCACATCTCTTCACATCTCAGTATCTCCATCTGCATTAATGACATGTTTAACTAACTGATTTTCCAGATCTTTCGTATTTTAAAATCTTCTAAAATCATTAAATTGTGAGCTAAGGTAACAGAAAAGACGAATGGTACTAAGCCACATAGATCACTTGAAGCTCTCTCCTGAGTAGCAGCTTCTAGTTTTCACTTCTACATTTAGTTTTTGGCAGTTAAAGGTTCTCGTCCTATTGTGTGCCATAAATTATATGCTGGGACAGTCTTTGCAGTCTAGAGACCGATTCAGATACGCTGTTCACTTACAATGTCTCATTGATGTTTTCAGTTCATTAAGTAGATACATGAAACAAAAATATCCTAGGTTTTAGAAAGTCACAATTGTGTTTCTGAAAATGACTTAGGCAATTAATCCAGTCATCTCCTTGCTTCTGTGGGAGCTTGAATAAGAGCTGAAGGATTTGGCTTTTAATTTCTTTAAATAGGCAACATAAGTTAATTTACAGAGCAGTGCTTCGTAGCCATGGGGGTTATTAGTGGTAAAATGAAAATGATAATCTGGTTGGTGAAAATAAAATATCTTTAGAAAAAAATAAAATGAGGAGACACAGTTATTAGTTGGCACGTGTGTTGAAAAGCTTGCAGTTCTGAGCTTAGCCTGCTCTATAAACGTTCTGTGGCTGCTCATCTAAAATAAATGACTGCATCATACCTTATTCTGATCTTCTGGGAACTAGTTACTCATGCCTTATATCCACAGAAGTGTTATCACATGATTTTGCTTACATGTTACAGGCTCATGGCTTCCGAGACGTGCAGCCTCCAGCTGTCACTCAAAATGCAGAATATACTGAGATGAACCCTCGCAAGCGGCCACGGAGAGAAGAGGAAAAGTGATAGCGATTCAAAAGTTGAATGTTAAAAAATGTGTGCTGCATGAGAACATGCATAGTGAACGTGCAACCAAAGGTAGCCTGAGAGGCTGTACCTGTTCTGGACATTATTTTAACATTAAGACTGCAAAATGCAAATTTCCATCACAGGAGATTCCTTTGTGTATGGCATAATTTTACTTTATAATAAAAATCTATGTTTTCTGTAACAAGAAGCTTCAGCTTTTTTGGGGAAGATGGAGAATACAACTACTTCTTTTACTGTGGGTAAAAGAAAACAATGAAATGCAAGCATCTAGTGTAGTACATTTAATGACACAGGTTTGATCACTCCTCTGGTTTTGTGTGTGGCTGAATTTTAACAAGGTTTCATGCAGCAATCTGCTCACGTGCCTCAGACCAGGGCAGAAGGCAGTGGAGCTGCTGATGGATGCTTTCCCACAAACACGTGCTATGCCAGACTGGGGCATCAGCCCTTACCTGCTGCAAAGTCCTTGATCAAGGACAGGGAAAGCACTGGTTTGAACTTCTCAGTTATCTTGCAGTGGTAACAATAGAGATGAAAGACTAGATCTGAAGGATGAAAGATTTAATCCAGCCTGGTAATTTTATGTTCCTGTCTTAGTCAGTAAGAATACGTTACCATGACTCAAGTGTGGACCAAACCTCTGCATAGGCCTTAGCTTCCCTGTTCTTTCTTTACCAAAGCATTCGGAATGAAGATTCTGTAATCAGGATCTGGTTTGTTCATGGCTTTAATAAAGAGGAAACCCCGGCTTCTTGGGCACCAGCAGTATATTAGCAGCTCCAGAATCTAAACCAGATGAAAGAGCGAACGTACACTGCAAACAGAGCAGGGATTTATCCTCTTTTTACTAAGAGAAAACAAATTGATAGGATTATTAGAGGAGAAGAAAGGTACTGCAGTGCAAAATAATAATTACCTCAATGATGAGAAGCGTTTGTCTGTACACATGCACACATGTGACCCCTTTCTGGCACAGTGCTTGATAATGTTATAGCTGAGGAAACTCAGCCAGCAGGCTAAACGGAGAATTCAAGTTGTGGGAGTCACTATCTTTAATTTTTAATTTTAGTAACACTAAACTGACTTTGCCTTGAAACAAAATTCAATGCTGCATCTGAGTCACAAAACCTCTCTATTTAAAAAAGCTGCAAAAAAAAAGTGGTAATGATTTTTAGAATATTACAGTGTTTAGATACAAATTACATAATAAAATATTAAAGGGAAAAGTATTCAATTGCCATGCAGCAAACTGGGCTGTGTCAAAATTTAAAAACTCTGAGTCAGGGAGAAGCTCTCAAGCAAGCATGACACAGAGGAAGAAATGCAGCGGGATTTGTGACTCAGACCAACATTTCAATGCAGGAGACACAGGCAAACAAAAGGATCCTACGGCATGTGATGTCAGCAAGCAAACGCTCCGTTTGGGAATAACAGCTTCCTACGTATTGCAGTGCAAGAGAAGGGGGAGCCAGCATGCCTGCGGAGCCACACGGAAAACCATCCATTCCGAATGTTGGAGCAATATTTTAAGAAGCACTGCTGGTTTCTAGTGATAGCTGCATTCTAATGTGTTTGATATTAATGGAAAAATAAATTTTTCTCAATTCATTGTGTTCTGATTGAATATCCTCAACATGTTCTTCCGTGTGCAAGGAGAGTAATGACATGTCTCCAATATACTATTAATTTCAGCCGGCCCTTTTTTTAAATTTTGTTTGTAGTAGAGTAGCATCCGGAAGCCCCAGCTGAGAAGCTGATCCTGTTATACCAAGATAAATAATTTTGTCTGAGTAAATGTGAGATCTTCCAGTATTCCAGGCGTCACTATCAAAATAAAAAAATTGCGTAATTACTGGTTAACAGCGGGAATTACAAAACGTCCAGAGGAAATATTGGATGCTGTCTATGCTGAGATTTTTAATATTTTTTTTTTCATATTGAAGCCATTATAAAAATCAGCTCTGCAGACCAGAACTAGAGAGAAGGATCTGTTGGTGGAGACAAAATTAGATTAAATGAACCAGATTTTGTTCTCATCTGCTGGAGACAAGGAAGCTGTTCCAGGCTTAAAATTGCGTATAAAGAAACAATTTGACCATTGCCTCACCAATAAATCTTCCGTGGCAAGTTGGTATTTTCTTACATGTGCCTGGAATTCTCTTGCGTTTCACAGCATCAGTGCACAGCAGTGAGTGGCATGAAAGAATTTTATGACTGCACAAAAAGTAAGATTCTAACTAGTCAACGTCATGGCACTGAATCAAAAATAAAATAGGTTGGTTGATTTGTTGCTTAGGTCCCAGTTTTCTGAAAGCCAAGAGCTTTAACTATCATGCTGAGTTTAGAATTATTCAGTTTTGTAGAGATGACATTTACTTGTGGTGTCAGAACCTACTTGGTCACCACAACAAGAATACAGAATCTACCACAGGGCTTGGCAACCGGAAAACATTGTGGTCACACTATACTTCTTCTCAAGCCCAAAATCCTGCTTTGAAACTCTTTAGCTTGGACAGAGAAAAAAAAAACAATTTATTTCTTCCTTATTTTGTGTTCTGCACCTTTTCCATCATGACACACTGAGAAACCAACTAACTTCCAACTAGAATAACTTTAAGACATGGAAAAGAAATAGCTCAACTGAAGGTAGGAAGATGCAGCCAAGGTTCCAGTTGTGCAGTCTCATATTGAAGTGAATTACAAACTCGTTGACTGGTGTGGAAGGAGATTCAGCTGCTAACCTGAATGTTGAATACAATGCTGAGAAAAGTACATTTAAAACATGACATCTATTTTTCTGTTGAATTTCAGTTACTGTTCCTTTAGTTATTTTGAGGGGACTAAACTTAAGAGATCAGACTTATTCTAAGGTATTTCACGGACTAACGACAAAGGAGAAATCCTTACTGCCTGTGTTTTTAACTCCACCCTTTTTCTGAACAACAGAAGGTCTGTAAGTTGGCAGGACAAGTCATGGTGTTCCAGCTTCTCAGCAGAGGTTGTCTCTACCACGCTCAGGATCGTCATTATTTAGAAAGGCGCATTAAGCTGCGTTACGCAGTTTTAACACAGGCTATTTCTCTGTGAAATATATTTGACTGAGTTTTGAAGTATGGTTTGATGCTTTCTTGTCCTGGCACAGAGCACCTTGAGGGAAACTGAATAAACAGAGCCCTTACATTGCAGTAACACAAATATTACAACAGGGTACATGAGTGAAATATTACTTTTTTTTACAGGATGAGAACCAGGGAAGGTAACCCGTGATTCCCAAACCACTTCAAGCACAACGGCCCTGCTGAGAGCACGCACGCAGGAGCTCGGCTGTGGGGGAATGTGGGCCACCGGCTGCCGGAGCTGGCAGTGTCTTAGGGCCAGCAAGCCGCTTGCCCAGCCCTCCCCCGCACCAGTCCTCCCTCGACTCAAGGCACTGGTGCCAGCTGCTACCTGCTCCTGGGCTTCCCCTCTGCCCAGCACCCCGGGCTGCGTACTCAACGTCTCGTGGCTTCTAGCCATAGAGCCATTTTGGATGATTAGTGTCAGGAGGGTTGGCTTCCCTTGGCTAGCACAAGATTTCTGCACTAATGTTCTATATTGAAGAATGAAATCACCGGGAACTGGCGCCCTTCCCAGTACTGAATTTCACCCAAAAATGCACCCACTGTTAAACTGTAAGCTACTGTCTTGCTTCCTACAAGCAAGAAATATTCATACAATACGCACTATGTATTTATTAGAGTCTAAGGTCTACATAGTTTTAACCATATCTATAGACATAAGAAATGGTATTAAAAGAAATAGTTCAGTCACTATATAAGCAGCAAAAATGTCAGATTATATGCTAAAAGGATGCATAGAAAAGCATACATTTTACTAAGTCATTGTTCCAGAATTATAACTAATACTGTTCATTTTATTATAAGAATTACTTGCCGTTGACTTAAATGGAGCCAGAGAAGCATCAGGATATTAAAAAACCCCCAAGCCCCCTACATTTCAGTTTCAAACAATGAGAAGGGGGAATGTTTTAAACCTAAAGTATCTGGTAATGTATATAGGAAAGTAAAAAGGAAACTCTACAGACCTGAATAAATAGTTCCAATTGGATCTGGATGCTTTTCTCAAAAGCCTCCAAACGTGCTGTTGGAACACTTGCTCAGTTTGGTATCTCACATTGCCTTATATCGGAGTATTAAATTTCTGACATGTATACTTCTAATACTCTAATTAGTGTGAAACGCTGCAATTTTAGCAACACAGTTACAACTACACTTACTTAGTGATTCTTTTCATGACATGTGTTCCTAAAATAAAATGTTTTAGACTAAAGAACAAGTCGTCTCCTTAGCATGAAAATTATGCCTATAAAGTACAGCATGTCAATATGAGATTGTAACATAATTTGTAACACCTTTTTCTATTATATAAGGTTACTACACATTTGACTGTAAATGTTAGGGAATACATCACATGAATATATCTCTCTAAAAAAGTCATCAATTCATTATTTTCTATAATTGACATAAATTTCTGTGGCTAATTCATAGACTTTGAGACTGTTCAAAGGAAGTTGGCATTAGTTGCATGCATACTTTAAAGTCTGTGAATTCTGCCTTTCTGTTTCACCTGTACTCTTATAGCACATATATTACAAAAATAATGGCCAGAGTCAGGACACAACAGCGGTTGGTTGCTGGTACTCATGTAAGTATCTGATTTTTATAAAGTGTGTATTTTTGTTTTTTAAAGAGACATTCCTAAGTAGGTGACTGTAAAATTCCAGGTCTTGTGACTGGAGCAGCATATCACAGAATCAGGAATCTAATCTACAGTAAGATGATGAAGAAGTCATTAAAGTAACTCTGTGGAAGAACCAATACAATTTAAAAAAAAAATCCCACTAGGCACCTACCTTAACAAGCCTGCCTTAAACTTTGCTCTCATTTTAGAATGAACTTCACCCTCCACCCCAAAAGAGCAGAATATGCACACACTATTAAACCCCTAGAACAGAGTATAAACGGGATTTAAGTGGTACACCATTTTGTGTCGCTGCCTCTGAGCAAAAGTAAGCTTCAGGTTTGGGAATGCCAGTAGTGCTGTATTCACACAGTACAGTTCTGTGGGACTTCAGCCTCAGATGTCACACGTTGCAAAAACGGAAAGTACGAGAGGAAGGGCCTGGCACAGTAACACTGCCAGCAAACTCTGTTGTTTGCTGATACTCAGGATGTCTGCACCCCTCATCTCCATTTAGCAGCAAAAGGAAATTCCGATAATGAAGAGTGACTCTTGAAGTGGACCAACCTCAACAAGAAGATACTGGACTCTGGTGTGCTCCTGCCTGCAGGATGACCTGACAACATCCAGACCACATTACTGTTATGTGGTCAGCTGTGTTTTGCTGAGGCAATCCTGTGGGCACTCACCTACAGGGACATTTCAAACAGACAGTCAAAGGTTTAACGACGTAACAAATTTTGTCTTTGCCTTTGTTGGCAGGAAACAAGGTATTTCATGCTCTATCTGCTTTGACAGTGTTCCAGGCCTGTTCAGTCGTTGTGAGGGCTCGTCTTTTCATTACTTCTTTCGTCCACGTACTTTTCTCCAATAGATTTCCAAATCTAACTGAAGAGGCATGGTCTAATATTCTGTTTCTCACTGTTGCTATTCAAAGGATCCCCTTTCCTAAACAGGGGTGTGAGTGGAAGGCTGAAAATGGAATTTTCCTTTGAAATGGGATTGGAAATTTCCATGACAGCTGGAAGTGGGATTCAGGCCTGAAATCCTGTGTTTTGCAGTGGATGTTGATATTTAAGAACAATCTTTGACTACTAAACTGGAAAAGCTGAAATGACCTCAAAAACTTGGGGGAAGAAAAGTAGTTGAGAGAAAGAAATAGAGATAAGGGCTTTGGTATTTAAGAACATCCTAATACAGTACTCCTTTGTATGGTATTGGAGTGTATATCATAGGTATATTAAATATTGGGAAGTCATTCTTAATGTCCCTACATGTTTTCTACTTGTCAGTGTACAGAAATCACTTCCAAAGGCTATAAAAAAATTAAAAAGCACTTCTTTTCGCACTCCATACAATTCGGGTCACCTCCCCAAGGCCTGCTCAAATCCTGCTTATTTCTCACCAGCAAAATGAGAAAGAGGAAGACATCATTTTATGGCTAAAATAAAACAGATTTCTTCCAAAACAACACTGGAAAACCTTCTTTTTCTAAAAAAAAAAAAAGCGTGATGAAGCTGGAAAGGATACAAGCACCTATGTTTCCTTCTCAAGTCAGATGCAAGTCTCATCCTCTATTTGGCAGTATGTTGCAAACCGACAATTTCAGACTCAAAGTTTTATGAACTGTGAGTTTATTTCATCCACCTAACCTCACCACTAAGAGCCAACTCGTGCTGCTGCTACCCAGCAATCCAAAGGCATGTACCTCGGCGTTCTAAATTTAGCTTCCAGAGTTACTGAACACTAAAAACCATTTCATGATAGAACCAAACACGCCTCTCATAGATTAGTGATTTACTTGATAACACGCGGTACTCAGAGCTTCCTTTTCTGGACAGCAGTAAGTAACAGTGTGGCTACCTTCTGTGGTAATTGCCCACCCCACTGTCTCCACACAGTGAAGAGATAGCAGGTTCCTGGCTGCCTGGCTCAGCCATACCACCCACAGCTACCGTATGTTCCACATCGCAGGTTAATAAGAATGGTTTTTCACATTTCCCTCCCAGAAACAAATGTCAGCATGGCTTAGAGCCATAAGCTCTTTATTTAATATTGAAGTAAAACAATACTAACTTGACCGCAGTGCCAAAACTTGACAAAGTATCCTGAGTACAAAGTTCTACTCTATTTCATTTTAATTAGTGTCCTTTGCAATTAGACAAATGATGAAAAGCACATGGGGACTGCCAAGATGAATCAAGGACATCTGGTAACTTCAACATTTCAACATGAAACAGAGTAGGTATTACTCTCAGATACTCTTACGTGCTGTTTGAAACAACTACAAAAATATACAATTAACAAAAAAAAAAAAAACAACAAACCTATCTAAATGCTCTTGAATCTTTTCTTGGATAGCCTGAATTGCTGTTTGCCATACAACATGAATCTGATCACACAACTTGCTGAATTAGCTGTTACTTCCCTAAGACACTGTTATAATAGAAATTTTTAGAATTGAGATCATATTACACTAAGATTACCTGGATTATAGTTTCTTAGAAACTCCAATGGCCTCTGAGTTACTAGTGAAAAACAACTAATCATGAACTTAAAACTGCTTTTTTGATACTTGCATCGATATGCATTCTCTTGAGGCTTGTGACTCACTGATGATGCAGTACACGCAAATCTGGAAAAAAAAAAAAAAAAACAAACAACAAAATCCAGCAATGACATAATCAGCTGCAACTGTGGGCTACCTCTTCAAAAAGAGCTGCAATCGTTTTTATCCCTCACACCCACCTGGCATTCTTAAATAAATTAATGTTAAATTGAAAATATATAAATGATATACTGAAAATAATACTTAGAGAAAATCTTTCAGGAGAAGCTATGTAATTTTCTGTCGCTTTAATAGCTTTTGACTGTGAAAGACTAAGACTGTGACAATCACATTTTTAACTCTCATGGCTTTTACATATTCACAAGATTGCAATATGATCAGTTGCCGGAAATATTCTAAAATTAGTTTGGCTCTGAAGTAACAATTCACCAAACAGAAGACAGATTTACAGCAGCACCTGACATGCAGAGGTAATTACTACAATGCAGAGAACAACAGGATTTGGTAAGCTACTGTCCTTATTACAATCCATTAAAACTTGAGAATATTTTTGCATATGAGGCTTGTGATTTGGCCATTTTTCAAGGCATATCTGACATTAAAGATGTCATTCCCTCACATGTGTACAACCTATTTTAAATGTGCGACAATTATACCTGCCCATTGTTGGTATTTATGGACTTGATAGCTCTGACAACAGCTTTTCAGCAGCAATGAATAAACCAAGCCAACGTATCTTTCACGAATGAAAGTCGTTTATGAGACGGCGACAGAATATCAACTACAGTTTGTCTCCTACCGACTGGCTGTAACTTTTAAGCTTAATTCGGTGCAACACCTTCCGCTACTTGTGAACTCCCCTTTGCCCGAAGCGCAGCTTTCACGTTAATACGTCATTTATGGATCCTTACGGCTATTCATGCGCCGATCTTGGACGCAAATTAGCGTCAGGAGTTCTGTTGCCAACTCTTGCAAACGGCTAAGTGCGACGCCGAAGCTCCGCTCCCCGGGATTTCGGGGCGGCCTGGGCAGGCGAAGGGCCGCGGAGCCGCGGGACGCCCAGCCCGGGCCCGCACACGCCACCCCACAGCGCTTCCATGACCCGCTCCGATTTCACACCCGCTCCGCCCGGCAGCCAGCCCGGGGCCGCCGGCTCCGCGGGGCAGCGGGGCCCCCACAGCGTGAGGTGAGGCCGGGCCGAGCCGCCCCCGGCCCCGTCCTGGCAGCGAGCGGGAGCCCCGCGGCGGCGCTGAGCGCCGGAAGCGCGGAGCGCAGGGAAATCCTGAGGCAGAGATTAGGTAACAGGGAACGTGCTCTCAGGTTTCCTTCGGGTTCCTGCGAGGAACCTACGCGTCTGGCTGCCTTCGCGTGACTCACCACATCGGCGCGGCTGTCAGCGCGCCCGCCCTCCACCTGCCTCCCCCGCGGCCCTTCTCCGCCCGCCCGGCGCCCTCCCCTTCCCGCCGCGGGCCCAGCCGCCCCCTCAGGCCGCGGCCCGGACGCCCTCAGCCCCCTCAGCGCCGCCCGCGCTCCCGCCGCGGAGGCGCGCGCCTCGTCCCTCCCCCCGCCCCCCCCCATCCACCCGCGGCGTGCGCGCCCCCGCGGGCCCGGCTCGGGAGCGCGCGCGCAGGCAGGGCGGGCGGGAGGCGGCTGTCGGCGGCGGGCAGGGAGCTCTCTGCGGGCGCAGTGCTGATCCGCCGGCGGGCGGCCGGGAATGCGAAGCAATGGCCGCGGGCGGCTCGGGCAGCAGCAGCGGCGGCGGCAGCGCGGAGGAGAAGACCTACCGCCGCTTCCTCGAGCTGTTCTTGGGCGAGTTCCGCGGGCCCTTCGGGGCAGAGACGGCGCCGACTCCGGCTCCCCCCCCGGCTGCCGACGCCGCGGCCGCTGCTGACGAGGACCCCGGGACAGAGGGAGAAGCAGGAACGGCCGCCGAGGCGGAGGAGGGCGAGGGCGACGCCGGCGACCCTCAGCCGCCCGCCCCGCCGCCGCCTCCCCCGCCGCTGCCCCCGCTGCCCCGGCCGCTGTCGGAGTACATCACGGAGGAGGAGGTGGAGGGCGAGTGCCTGGACCTCTGCCTGCAGCAGCTCTACAAGTAGTGAGTGCCGGGCTGAGGGGAGGGCGGGCGGGGCTGCGGGGAGCTCCCCTGTGCGGGGCTGAGGGACTGCCGCGGGGGGGCGAGGGCAGGGTGTGGGGCTGCGGTGGTCCCCCCGTGTGTGGGGAGTCTCCGGCGTGGGGCTGAGGGGACTCCCCGCTCCGCGGGTGCGAAGGCAGAGGGCAGGGCGGGGGGCGGCGGAGCCCCCCGTGCTGGGGGAGGCGAGGGCAGGGCACGGTCCCCCGGGCGAGGAGTTCGGGACCTCGGTGGTGCCGAGCTTCTCGGGATCAAAGCGTCCTGCTCGGTCCTGTTCTCCCTCGCCCAAAAGGCGCCTCTGCTCTCCGCCCCGCCGCCCCTTCTCTCTCGCCGGGACGGGGAGCGAGGAGGCGAAGGGAACAGACAAGGGGGAGCCACGAGCATCCATCTGGAGAGCAGCTTGCCTGGGGAGGGAGAGCGGCGGGGGGAACGTCTCACGCTCTGGTGCCAAAGCAGGAGGGGGGTTCGCCTGTGGTTGATTGTACTGAGGCTTGAAATTGAAACGTTCCCTGCGTGAGGGTTTGAAAGTGGGGAAACCTCTGCCAAGAAAGAAGGAAGGGGGTAGGGCAAGGGGCAGGGAAAGAGAGGCAGCCCGCTGCCTTCCCCTCTCCAAAAAAAACCCCAAACCAAACACATTGGGAAAACCACGTCGTGTATTTACAGACCAGGGAGAGAAGAGGAGTGGAAAGCCTTAGGAAAAAGCTCTCCATAATTACGGGGCTCTTTCTGCCGTCAGCTGGGGAAAGCCAGCTATACCCTGTTCTGTACGGAGGCAGCTTCCAGATCTGTGCTTTCTAAAGGCTGGTGCATAAAGAGGAAACAGATGGGTTCTATTCCCAGTGTGAAAAGTCTGTGGACTGAAACCTAAGGATCAGTTCCCAGTGCCTTGTATTGTGCTCAGCTTTGGCTTTGAAGGCTTGAAATAGAAATGGTTGTTAGTGGTGTTTCTTTAGGAACCTTTTTAAACTGGTGCCACAGGAGGAGACAAATGAACCTGTGAAAATATGCACGGCGCACTGGGGAGCTTTCTGCCATTGAGCTGATAATTGCAATGAGAGGTGTTACTCAGCCGCGAGAATAAATAAATAAAGAACCAGGTTTGTACAACTGCACAGTCTGTTTCTGTTCAATTCTCATTTGCCCTCTGCGTTTGTGGATGAGAGGGACAACACAATGATAGCTGCGGAGGACAAAGCTCTCCTGTTCACACATGCTCACCCTGCCACCTTTGGAAAGTCTTTCTCTGGAACACAGCAGCACATTCATAGGATGTGCTGGAGAGGAGAGAGGCAAGTCAGTCCCTTCTACCTATTTAGAACGTGTTTTATTTTTTTAAAACAGACTAGTGAAATCAAAAGTCAGATTAGTTTAAATAAAGTTTTAGACATAGAGAAGATTATTTTAAACTTTTATTTAGAGTATCCCTATGAAATGTTTTTGAACTTGAATTCCCCCCCTGCCCCCTTCTCTCTCTGTATGTCCCCATACACCAGGACAGGCAGATTCCCCAGTTTGAGGCCCACATTCATGGATGAAAATATTAAGGGAAAAAAAAAAAGACATTTTGAGAGGATTCTTTATATAGGGATAGCGCTTGCCAGGTTGTGGAGTGGTGTTGGTTTTTTTTCAGCCTTTGTATAAATCTTTTGATGGTTACTGAATGAAGCATCTCATTGGCTTTGTTTATGGTGAAATCAACACAGACTTCCTTCTATAGGCACCTACGTTCTGAAGCAAAAAGCAGTATCTGCCTCAAAATTAAGGGAGCAGGGGATCGTGTTATAAGGAAATTGTTTTCCAAAGGCTTAAGTATTTTGACAGTGTATAGAAAATGCATTTTCAAATAATCAATTAGTATCTTTTAACTGAAGATTGAAAGACATTGATTTATATCTGTCTAGCTAACTGTAAAATGTAATTCTGTAAAACATTTTGCAATATTATAAGCCGAATCTCGTAACTTTTAATAGAGAGCTAAACTGAAATAGGTTTTTCTTGAGTGATGGTGGAATCTGAGGTAAGTGCAAGCATGCAAAAGTGTTCTTCAGGTAAAGTATTGTAATTTTAGTAGACTCTTCAGTCACCAGAGAAACTTAAAACTGTCACAAGATTATAAAACAGGCAGAAGTAGAACGTCTTCCCCCTTCACAGCTAAGGGTTCAACTGGTCAGATGATTCCAGAGATGGGAAACTTCATGCATATGAGTAAAGCTAGTCTTGTGCCAAATGGTTATGATGGTGTTAAAAAACCCAAACAAACGAAAAAGCCCATGAAAACTTGTGTGGAGGGGAATGTTTCGTTGGCGCGTCATTAGCAAGAACACTGTATTGTGAAGGCATGTTTTCTGTAACTGTAACCATGTATTAGTCAAATCACTGGTTTGCATTATATGTGGCGTGAGGATAAAACCCATTACTGTGAAAAACCCAACAGCTGTTTTTCAGCTATTTTAAGCACACTGCTTTAGTCTTTTTTGAGGGAAGTAAGACCATCTCAGAAATGAGAACATATCGCCAATCATGAAAAAATATAGTAGGTTTCTGCCACTGTGTAGATCAGTGAGTTCCTATTTATGAGATTTTCCTGCTATTTTCCCAAAGACTCATATTCCCCTTTGAGATTTCCAGTTCCTGGTTTCTTTCTAGAGACAGCACATGCTTGGAAAATTTTATTAATGTGATCTTTATATCTGTCTAAACACCACAAAATGTGTACTGTGTGCTTTCTTAATGATCCTCAACAGAACGAAACTCATCAATAGGAGGTGTGTTAGATGAAGAAACTAATCAAGAAAGAATCATGATTTAAGAATTGCATTGGAATGTTGGCTGATAGCTTGAAAGTTCATTTTGTGATTATCTTCTGTAGCATCTTATTCAAGGGAAAGCTGTGTAATTTAAATAGTTTCTATGTAGAAACAAATATGCTAAGGACTCAACCTTACATCTGTTAAATATGAGGCCCCATTGCTTGCTGCTGCTGGTTCAGGAGGAGACCTCTTTTCTGACTTACTTTAAAGTTACTAACTTGATGTAACAAAGTCATATATCGTGCTCTGTTCTTTCCTCTTCCTACTAATATTTTTATTAAATCTCGTGTATTTAAAAAGCTGGTTCTTGACAAGACAGCTGAAAAACGAATCAACAAAGATGTGGTTGCTAAGAGAGGAGAGGCCAGACTGAGTGAAGCAGTGCACCTTTAGAAGTTGTGCCACTAGGAAGAGCAGATGTATCTTGTTGCATTTTTTTCCTATATCAGTGAAATAATTTGAAAAATTCAGTTGTAGATTGTTCTTGCTTTTCTTTCTCTCTTTTTTTTTTCCCCCCACCAAGCTTTGATGGGAATAGGTACAATTGGTGTCATTTGTAGGTTCAGGCTTGCTTTCAGCGATTTTGGTGGTACAATATTTTGCTTTCAGATATTCTTTTAGAAACATCTTTAGCAAGCCTGGAAAGTAGGCCTATTTCTCCAGTGTTTAAATTTGCAAAAGACTGTAAGTAAAATAAAATTTAACATTATGTCATCTTAAGTGCTTAAATAAAGCATTGATGATAAAATGATTATATGGAGGACTGCAAAAGTCTTGCCCTGACTTGGAACATGAAAAGAAAAACTTGTAACCATTACACTTTTAGATTTCTTCACAGAATACTATGCAACATTGACAGAATATCATAGATCCCAAGTTTATGATTAAAAAAATGCAGTACTCAAAGTAAGATTTAAAAAAAAAAAAATTAATCCTTTTTTATTTTAAAGAGAGAAAATATTTTCATTTAGGTTTAAGTATCCCCCACAGTCTTGTTATGAAAAGTCAAGCAAGGCAATGTAGACTCAACCTTTTAACATTGGAATTAGGTAACTGTGGACAGTAATTCGAGTGGAGTCCTTATCCCTCAACTTGCCGTTTCAAGCTAAAGAGGAAGAACCTTTTGTGGTAATTTTACATGGCCAGAAATCTTTTTTTATCAAGGAAGCTCTTAACTTGAAAACAGTGTTCTGTCTGTTGTCTCCATCACTCATGAGTGAAGAGACTGTATCTTCTCCTTTTAAAAAAGCAAATGTACAGATTTTTAACTTACTTTCTTAACCCCTCTCATATGGAAGCTGGCATCGTTGTCACTATCTGAAAGTTGAAATTCATATATTATG
Source organism: Tauraco erythrolophus (assembly GCF_009769465.1). Taxonomy (NCBI): domain Eukaryota; kingdom Metazoa; phylum Chordata; class Aves; order Musophagiformes; family Musophagidae; genus Tauraco; species Tauraco erythrolophus. The sequence goes on along the minus strand of NC_141485.1, from coordinate 3,789,164 downwards.
CCAGATTGGCTTTTTAAACATCATATTAAACACGCTGTGATGTTTTACTCTCTTATTATTTGTCTTTTATCACCTACTCTGTCGATTGCAATCTACAAGCCCTTTTAGGAAATACAGTTAACTACTTGCCATCTCTAATATCAATCAGAAGGACCAACGGAGAAGAAATACCATCCTTTTTAAGATGGTGCTTGTTTCATCTTTTGTGAAGTTTTACAATGGAAACAATGATAATGTTGGCCCATGCTCACAATAAACAACTGGAGTAAATATTGGTTGCATCAGTTTTGGAAGTTTTCTAATGGTTAATGAGGAGGTTTGACAGAGACCATTAAATTTCCCACCCTCAGCTGTGCTGATGAGTTGGTTCTGCACCGTCGCTTGTTCCTGGGTAACTGCGTGACAGTGTTATGGCTGAGGGAGTCAAGGAAGGTCGTAGCTGTGTTAGTGTCTCACTGGAGCCCCCTCCAAAATTAGGAATCTCTTCCTGAGGGTAGTTGTTGAGCTGGCTGCTGCCAGCTGTGTGCCACAGAGTGGGCGACAGTGGCCTGGAGCCCCAGAGACTCAGCAGTGGGCATCAAGCTCTGCCACGCAGGCGTGGAGCTGTGTGGGGATGGCTGCTGATGCAGACCTCCTCGGACCCAAGGGATTTTGGTCCTGGAAACCCTGGTGCTTCTCTGTAGAGAAATTTTAAATCATCTGCTGCAAGTGCATGCAGAAAGTTGAGAGAACTTCAGTACTGTTGAATTACTTGTTACTCTTGCAAAGAACCTACTAGGAAATTTAGCCTGTATGTTAGATGCTGGTGATGTGATGGCAGAGACGGGCACGTTTCATAGGCTTTAGACTGGAAATCATTATAATCTGCAAATAGGTGGTATTTAGTGGTAATCGCTTTCGAAACACAACTAATGGTCTACACAGGGAGAGATTACGTTGCTTTTAAGGCATCTTCAGTTCATGCTCCCACGCTTTTAAAAATACTGAATCAAATCAGATATTTTGTTAGTCCTTTTAAAAAAAGAATATCAGCTAAAATGAGCTATTTAAATTGCAGATTTACGTTTTGTAATGGTTAACATACATGGTGACATTTCAAAACTTACTAATTTATGCTTAAAGGGATGCTGAGTTTTTCAAGTGCGATGGTGACTGTGCTTGGAAGTTGCTCTATAGACCATTAAAAAATTCATTTTTAGTGAACAGATTATGGGAATATGTTCATTCCAGTGCTTTTATTTCAATGAATGTTGCTACCAGTACAACAAGTTAAAGTGAATTAATTTTGTTAGGAGCTTTTCACAGCAAGATTATTATTTTTTTTGACCCAAGGGCAATTTGCATAGATTCCACTACTGCTAGTGAAGCGGTTTGCTTTGATGTATGAATTGATTGAAGAATTAGACCTGTGCTAACATGTTCTTTTTTGGGACCTTATATAACCACTATTGGAACTGGTTTGGGTTATCAAGAAAGAATGTATATATGTATATATCAATCTGTATAATAAATTTCATTTGTGATTTGTTACTTTTCATTTAGCAGATACTCAAAAACCTTTGAGTAACTAAAATCCTATTGGCCATCTCGTGAGACACCTTTTGCTTCTGTCTTTTGGATGTGATAAGCATGTTCATGTTAGGCTTCATTCCTTTAGAAAGTTTGTTTAGTAGTTCTTTTTTGCACATGCAAAAAAGTAGTTCTTTTATGCACTCAGCATAGAATATTTTTGTCCTGAAAATTCCTCATTGCAGTTACCTTCAACAAGGGCAGAGTATTTCTCCACCTGTACTTTGAAGAAAAGATAGTCAACTTAGTTGTGGTTCTTTTCACGGAAGATTTTTAAAAAAATAGTTTTATCGATGTTAATGTTAAACTTTTAGTTTGATTTACAGTATGTTAGCAGCAGCTTCCATGCCTTGACTTCTCTGTCACTGGTGTATGCTCTCATTAATTTTTTGTCATCTTGCTAAATTGCTTACAAGATGACATTAAAAGCAAAAGCAACAGGGCATGTAGTACATAGATAATGGGAGTACTGTTTATTCCTATATTTGATGTCACTCTGAAATAATCTCTGGCTGTTCTGCATCATTTTCTTTCTTCATCTTGTTTTGTGCGTGCTGTTTTTTGGTTTGTTTTCTCCTAGGAAGTGTTCTCGCTGACTAGGAAAGAGATGTGAAAAATAAGATGAAATGGAGTTAGCGCTTTAAAACATGAGATGTTCTTTGAACCATGCTTGAAGACTGTCTTATGCAATGCAATCGTGATTACATAATGCAAATGGCTGTAAAAATAAATGTGTCCTGGACAATACGTGTCCATGACATGTTGGAAACCTACGACGTTACTAAACTGTAAATGGTCATTGCGACATGTTATAATGTAGATCTTCATCTTTGGTTTAGCTGAGATCAACCACTAAACAAATATTCTAGATTTTTGTTGTTATAACATATTAGTGATCAGATAAAATGAATGCAGATTGTGGACCTGTTTTATGGAAACGCTTCTGCTGTGCCTTTGTACTTCATTAGGAAGAAACAACATTACCCACGTTTAATAAGGCATTTTATAAAGAAGTAATCATCAGAGCCATAAATTAGAACTGCATGGGAAATAGCTGCCCTTGGGTACTTCAATAATTAATACAGAAGTTAAACCAGTTAACTAGATTGCAGGATGAACTCAGTTTATGTTTATATTGGATGGAAAACAGCTAAAGGCAACTAATGACTGAGTAACCGAACCAACGTTTCAAGCTGTAGTACTGCTCAGCAGTTCTGAACTCTGCATGCAATCAGTTGAAAAGTTTGATATTTTTTTTGTGGGTAGACCAGGATTAAAAAGTTGACTGCTAAACTTTGATCGTGGGAAAAGGCACTTGAATGCAGACAAGTCCGAATTTGGAAACATTTGCACTTTCTTGTAGCTGTAATTACAATAAAAGGATTATTTGATTAATTGGCTAAAATTGTGTGTGGCTGTTTAAAGTTCATTTTCTCAGAGGATATGATTTTGAAGCTATTTTTGATGGCTTTTTATGATCCAGTAAAGTCTGTTAAATTGTACCTAATATTTTTTCAAGTTTGGGTTCTTTTGCTCTTCATTTACAGTAAAGAATTTGAGTACTTTCTCTCATTTGAGAATATGATTTTTTTATAGACTCTGTACTTCCATCATGATGTAACTAAAAATAAAAGCAGCATATAAAAATAGGCCTTGGCATTTTAACTTCTTGGCACTGTCCTCGAGGCTGTTTCTTTCACCTCAGGCCATGACCTTCTTACCGAGGTTCAAAAATCTGAGATGAGTGTGGTAAGTTATTCCTCATCAATGTTACGAACACTGTATTCTACACATTATATTAATTAGATTCTGGAGTGATTATTTTACTTCAGTCTTAACTTGACGTTATGGAAGGCTGAAACCTCCACGCTCTAGTTGAGAATTCAGCAAATAGTTATGTGTTTTCTTTTTGTGTTTCTCAACAGAGAAAATATTAGGTAACTAAAGATCTGGTTTTCTGCGTATATTAGCTCTGCATGTAGTGAGCTTGTTCCCAATTAGGCATTGCTTGGTTACTTCTTTAAATTGTATGATAGCACTGATAATGCTCATGATAATTTATTTATTTTTTTTAAATACAGTATTTGGTTTATTAGTTTATAATAGATCACCTGAGAATCAGGGGAAACATTCAGTTCCCGTGGGAACCTACGGGCCTGGTTGAGGACAGTGGTAAACTGTCTAAAATTTGTACCTGCACAAAAAGTAGGAATTTAAACTAATATAAACTGATCATACTCGCTCACATATACAGCATCGTATGTATTTTAGACTAAAGCTTTTACCAGCTTTTCCTATAAGTATTGTCGTTCTGTTTAAGTCATCTAATCATTGTGGTTGAGGCAAACATGATTGAATGCATGCATTTATATATAAAGGTCCTATCTTAAAATTTTGAGTTTATGCTTTCAGCTGTCTTATTACCACTTTCTTCTGAAAAGCTGTGTAAAAACCTATGTGGTGGTAAGAAAGTCAGAAGCTCAATGTTTCTAGAGATTAGGAGGAACACTATTGTTTGGGCAGCAGATATGCTTTCTGCTTGCAGAACATGGGTGTGTTGGGTTGTTCTTAGTTCTGCTTGCTCACTGGAGTGTACTCCACAGAGAATAAGGGATGTATCTGTTATAAAATGCATTTAATCTCTCTTCTTCTTGGCACTCCAAAAATGTTATATCAGATTTTAAAAGAAAATGAATTAGTTCTAACCGTAACATTCAAAGGTGGATTGTTGGTGGAAGTGCCCCCAGTAGAAATTAGCACTGATATAAATGCTGTGCTGAACTACTAAGGTTAGCCAATGTTAAGTTCAAATAAACATCTGTTATAACAGTTAACATAGATCTTGGATTTTTGCTGAATATTTTGAAATTTTGACACATGGAAGTGATTTCAAAGTGCTGCTTGTACGTATGATTCCTCTGCGATGGCAAATAGGAGTAACTAATAGTAGTTTTGATGTGCCTAAAAAGGATGGAATTTAAGGTATGTTCATGTCTTAGAAATCTAAAGAGAAAGTGAAATATATTATCCATTTATGATACCTCTCTCAGAAGAGAGAAAGAACTCCCCCAGACCAAATACTGTACATCTTTTACAAAATTAAAAAAAAAAAAAGTGTGAGCTGTTTTTCTCTGGCCTTTAACCTTTTACCTCAATGGTAGGAACTGTGTAAAATCCATGAAAAGAATTGTCTTCCGTGTAAACAGAGAGTTAGAATTATCACTGTGTAACTCTCATGCAATTCCCATTGAAATAAGCGGAGAAAAGACAAGGGCTAATGGTTTTAAAATAGAGGGAGGTAGATTCAGGTTGGATATTAGGAAAAAATTTTTTACCATGAGAGTTGTAGAACACTGGAACAGGTTGCCCAGAGAGGTGGTGGATGCTCCATCCCTGGAGACGTTCAAGGCCAGGTTGGACGAGGCCCTGAGCAACCTGATCTAGTTGGAGATATCCCTGTTCCTTGCAGGGGGGTTGGACTAGATGACCTTTGAAGGTCCCTTCCAGCCCTAACCATTCTATGATTCTATGATTCTAAGATGCAGTTTCCAAGAGGGTCTGGCTGGGGCTGTATGAAAGCAGTCTGCTCCTCTTCCTCACTGCACTGTTCATTTCAGAATGAATTTTAAGTAAACTTTCCTAATTGGGGTTAACCTTTCTCGGTTTAACTGATTATGGATGACCACAGCGATCATATAAAATACTCAAAATCTTGCTAATTACGTTGTATGCTAATTTTAGAATGACATTTTTGTGTATTAGCTACTTCTGGTTTAGCACATCACGAAACTGAGTTGGTGCAATTCGCATTCACTTTGTTTCTGTAAGTGCTGATGATGTTTTTGACTTAAAATATAGTCATTTTTAAAAACACAAAACAAGCCACAAAGTTCTAAATCTAGCTCTAGGAATTAAAGAAAAAAGAGCTTCTCCTATGAAATTACTAAATATCCTAAGATATTTTCCCCAAAAAGATCTCACAAACTTTCCCTATGTCTTGGGACATATGAGAAGGAAAGTTTCTCAACAGGGAGTAAAACCAGGCATTTTTCATTATCTGGAATCATTGTTTGTAGTAGAACAGACAAAATTTGAAAAGCACTTCTTAAATTCATCCTAACTAGTTGAAAATTTAAGGCAGAAAGCAATGAACTCTAAGTATTTCGATTAAATGCGCTTGTAAAAGGTGTTTTGTTTCTTTTAATGTGATTCTATGTTATAGATTATTTTAAAATTTCAAAATATGGAATTCATATATTAGAAAATATATAATTTCCTTAATAAAAAGCTAGTTTTGCATTAACATATTGAAAGATATTCAGTTTAATTTACTGTCCTCTGAGAACTGTTGAAGTAATGCAGTTTGTGTTTCCATGCGGTGTCTGTGCATCTTAACAGGAATAAAGACAAAGGCTGTAACAGCCCAAGGAATGTTCTAGTAAAACATGTATGTTTGTGTGTATGTATACACCCCCCACCCTGTCTGTCTAAGCTCTCTTAAACACCAAATTTTGATCAGTCCCTTTATGAACAAAACTTATCTATCCAGGCAAGAATTCGCAGTGAGAAAGTAGTTACAATCTGTCTTGCAGTCTCATCGTCTGTATTATGGAGGGGAGCAAAATTTTAAATCTGGAGGTAATGCCTGGTGTGGGGTTTTTTGTTTCTTTTTAATTCTGAGAAAATTGCCATCTGAAACAGAGATAACAAAAAACATCTTTTGAGGAAGTACAGAAAGAAAAAGGAAAGCACCTTGAGGAAGTCTGCTTTATATTTGTAAAGATGTGAAAACCAGCTACTCAGGTAGCATGAAATAATAAAACAGAAAGAGGAAGAAAGAATTAAATAATATCACAACCTGAGTGACCCACTCATTCACGTTCTTTCCATTCATTTCTTAGAGAATCATTGTGAGTCTGTGAAATGGGTCTGCAAAATAGAGAAACTCATCCAAGTTTTTTATAACCCCTGTGTTACTGTGTCAGACTTCCTAAACTGGGAGTTGGTGATGCGCTACTGTATTGATACTTTATTTGTCTTCATTGTGAGATGCTAGGGCCTATGCTGTTACTTTAACTTTTAATTTAGAGAAAGATCTGGTACTTTCTTATGCTTTTGCTTTCATGGGCGTTCAGCTTCTGGGGTCCCCAACACAAGAAGGACATGGAGCTGCTGGAGCGGGTCCAGAGGAGGCCACGAAGATGATCTGAGGGCTGGAGCACCTCTGCTATGGAGACAGGCTGAGAGAGTTGGGGCTGTTCAGCCTGGAGAAGAGAAGGCTCCAAGGTGATTTTATTGCAGCCTTCCAGTACTTAAAGGGGAACTACAAGAAAGCTGGAGAGGGACTTTTTACAAGGGTGTGTAGTGATAGGACAAGGGGCAATGGATTTAAACTGAAAGAGGGCAGATTTCGATTAGATCTAAGGAAGAAATTTTTCACTCTGAGGGTGGTGAGGCACTGGCACAGGTTGCCCAGAGAAGTTGTAGATGCCCCATTCCTGGAAGTGTTCAAGGCCAGGTTGGATGAGGCTTTGGGCAACCTGGTGTGGTGGAGGGTGTCCCTGCCCATGGCAGGGGGGTTGGAACTAGATGATCTTTGAGGTCCCTTCCAACCCAGACCATTCTATGATTCTATGTGGGTTTGCTATTGATATCTTGTTACCAGTTACAGATGCTTTTCAGGGGGCCATCTTAGGCTTCACTCAAAGTTTTTTTTAGAAAGACTGATAAGACAATTCAACTGTCTCCTTTTAGCGGTGGAAAAGGGATGACACCATTCTATTTTGCCCGTGGCCATCTAGTACGTAGAAAAGAAAACATTCAAATATGTTAAATCAGGAAAAAACCCTTTTTTTTTAAAGAGCTGCTTCTATGTGGGAGTAAAACCCAAAATTTCTATAGGCTGGAAAAACAAAGAAATTAGGTTTGTTAAAATTAATAAGCAAATAATAACATAAGATCGTACGGCATTTTAAATACTATGTGCAAGCAGAATGTTTTCCTCATTTTCCAATATGCTCACTACTGCAAAAAATGGAAAATGCCATCTCTTCATGTTATTCTGGTAGCCTCGTGGTGTATGCTATAATGGGATCTTGTGGGATTTTGCAGTGATGGGCATCTTGTGTCAGTACTTGTAGTAGAACAAGGATTGAGAGAGTTTGCCAGAAAAACAGATTGCTGCAAAATCGATTTGTGAGGATGGTCAAGAAAACTGAACAGAGTGAATAAGTGAGATGTTTTACTAGAAGCAGCTCAAGTGGCTGTCTAGATCCAGTAACTCGTGTTTACTTTTCTTAGTTGTTCATTTTTGGTGACAAACCAGTGTTATCTACTAGAGCAGTAGGGAACGCGAGTTGCTAGTCTCACTTAGAACGAGGTTAAGTGACATGATAAAAACGATTACAGTGAGAAGTCTAAAATAGCTACCCTGGTAGTAATACTGGTGGCAACAATAAACATGGAAAGTTTCAGGAAAATGCCGAGCTAGACAATGCATATGGAGGTTAATTCGCATTTTCTGTGTGTCAAGAGCTTCCAAGTTATGCCAAAGGAAGTTTGGGCTAAACAAAAAGGCACAGGATATGACCCTCAAAAAATTGCTGCTTTTAAATCCAGGAATAAACTAACGCATCCTGTAGTTTCATAAACCTTTATGTTTCAGAATTGCATTAATTTACCATTTCTTTATCCTTCTTTTTGAGGAACATGATTTATTTTACTTCTCTGTTCTACGAATAAGGAAGGATAAATACATAAAACAGGGCAGGAGGTTGGAAGAAATTCATGGTAAAAAAAAAAGCAAATCGGTCTTGATTTAAAAGTAAACAGAAAAAAATTCCTTTCTACTTAAGAATTTTTTTTTCCCTTCTTAATCTTTTCTCCCCACCCTTTTCCCCCATCAACAAGTTTTCATGTCTTTCTGTAGTTATAAAATTGAAGACAATTAGATTGTGCTGCTGCTACAAGTGAAAATCCAGAGCTAGTGGTATTGTTTGATATGTGCTTTTCTTGTGCCACTATATTAATGAGGAGGGAAGAATATGCAAAACAAAAGGTAAAGCAGACCAAGTAATCGTATCACAATTCAGCTCAAAATAATAGAACTACCTAAATTTCAGTTTAGCGTCTGAAAAGTGTCTGAGAACATTTTTAACTTTCACTTTGCAGTCTGAAATTTGAAAGTACTTGCTTGTTTCAAACAGTCGGAGCTTGATGTAAAACACAAAATACTGTGAAACTTGCCATGAACTTGCACGAGTTGGCATAAAGGGATGAAACTGGCCCTACAGAATTGTCCAGTGCTTCCTTTGGGCCACAAGTTCATCCATCGTACAGATTTGGGTTTGTATTTATATTTTTCCCCTGGAAGAACAGGTCAGTGATTGAGCCTGTGGTGCTCTACCTTCTGGGATGTTTCTGGGCCATAGCCTGTCAGGTGAAACCTGGACCTTTTTCACATAAATGGAATGTGATGAAAACTTGTGATATCTTTCAAAAGATTAAATGTCTAGCTGTAAAAAAGACTGTTGAAGTTTCACTAGTTACACTGTAAACACTTAATCATTTGGTTTTCAGATTTTTTTTTGTGAGTAAACATACGGCGTCTTCTAGACTGCTCTTGAGAGATGTTTTTTTTTAATCTGCGATACCCTAATTCTTTCCTTTAAACATTTACATTGAAATTGATGGGTACTTTGAAGCTTCGAGAATTCCTCCAAGTCTAAGTAAAGTACTTCTTATCACTCAAATCCTGAAAAACAGCTCTTCAGGCAGATAGGGATAGATTTAATCTGTGACAGATTCTAAGTGGGGTTATTTTCCAAACATATGTAGAGGTCACCATTTAACACTTCAAGAATAAAGGGACAGAATGAGAAAATGTAATAGATTCTGTATCAAATGAAAATAAAAAAAAAAAAAGTGAGTGTGATTAGAGCATCTGAAACACCAGATCAGCCAAAACACTATTAAAAGAAATTGCTGACATGCTTACTTCTTTAGTGAATTACTCGCTAACTTCTGCCTAATGGGCTGTGTTTAAATATCTGAGTAAAATGTTGATTGAAACTAATAACCTAATCAGTTCCATTTAAAGTCTGGACAGCTGAAATCAATGAACACTAAAGGACTGATGCCCCTTCTCCCTCTCCAAGGTGAAAAACTGTATATTCTTTTTGATTTCTCAGGTGAAAACTGCACATTTTTTTGTGAACCATATTCACTTATTCAATAATCTAATTGTCAAAAGTAGCTATAGTGCAAGAGCTTTAATATTATTACTATGGATTTACAGAATTGCAATCTTTCTTAGGTTTCACCATCCTCTTTTATCAGCGTTGAATGTTTCTTCCATGACAAAGGAAATCTGCCAGTGTAAATAGGTGCTCCGAATGGTTTTGTTCAACTGGTATTTCTGTATTTAAACCAGCAGTATATGCTTTTTTACTTCCAGGAGCAGTTCAAAAAGGTAAATTTATCGTTCTCTATCAGTTCTCCCTCATGTCGTTCTGCTGGTTTATAAACAGGAAATAACAATTTATCATAGTCTAGGAAACTCATAAAAACCAGAAGTACGTTGATGTAGCAATACCCAAGGAACTGGTGTTAATGAACTTTGGTTGCTGCTTGTTAGAAATTGTGAGGAGGACAGTGTACTTAGTTTCAAAGGTCAAAGAGTGCAACTAATTTACTATTTCCAACCCCCAAAATACATCAATTTGAATGGAATTGGTAATTAGTGGATTTGTTCTTTCTGAAGTGTAAGAGGAATTGATAATTATTATATTTGTTATTTCTCATATGTAAAAGATCTGGTACTCTGCTTGCTGATAGCAGAATTTAAATGTGGAGTGATATGTTGACTTAATATTTGCAGCTGTATTAAGTATAGTTGTAGCTCCCCAAATTGCACGTTCCAGCCTACATGCTTGGATATCTTGAAAACTTGTGAAATGCTTTCTTTTACTTTTACTCCACAGATTTACCTGGGTTTACCACCTCCTGGGTCTAAATAGAGTTTACACGTCTGTTGTGTGAGTACAGTTAATGGTATGAGGATGATGCTAGTCTCTGTATTTGCTTGCAAAGGTTGGTTATTCATTTGTTATAATCTTAATCTGAGAAAAACAAAAATATATGCATGATAAGGCAATATATTTTTAAAACAGCACTGGTAGCTAGATACATGGCTGATTAATTTTACTGTAACTTTTCCTGTTGCTTCCTGTGTGTAGTTGTAAAACCATTACACTACTATCCATGAAAACAGTAGAGACTACGAGTGTTAGTATGAGTAGACAATACAAGCTGCTAGTCTCGCTTACTGCAAGGGTAAGTGACATGATAGACAAATTTTACGGTGAGGTGTCTAAAATTGCTGCTCTTATTATAACACTGGTGGGAACAACTAACGGGGAAAGTTTCCGAAAAATGGCAACATAGACAAAGCACTTGAGGAAGTGTTACCCTTGATAACATGCTTGAAAATATCTTCCAGATAATTTTATCTCTGAAAACTATTGGCCAAGCCATGGTGTTCAATAAAAAAATAAAGCGCACGAACACACAGCCCAGATCCTGTCCATGACAGCTTTTACCTGTACCCATGAAGGTAAACAAGCTTGCCCATGCTCGCCAGTAGGATCAAATGAGTTTCATTAGTTAAAAATAACATGCTTGTAAGCATACTAAAAATAGAAAATCAGTTAATTGATACGTTGGTGTGTATATGTAAATTCTTGTGATAGGCCTTAACACCTGCAGGGAACAGACTTCTCTCAATAAAGTATATGGGGCAGCTTACTGCCTGCCTGTTTATGCAAAAAATAGCTATATAGTGATAATACATAGTTAAAAGCTGGTTTCATAGAATCATAGAATGGTTTGGGTTGGAAGGGACCTCAAAGATCATCCAGTTCCAACCCCCCTGCCATGGGCAGGGACACCTTCCACTACACCAGGTTGCCCAAAGCCTCATCCAACCTGGCCTTGAACACTTCCAGGGATGGGGCAGCCACAGCTTCTCTGGGCAACCTGTGCCAGTGCCTCACCACCCTCAGAGTGAAATTTTTTTTTCTTTTATCCAATCTACATCTCCCCTCTTTCAGTTTAAATCCATTGCCCATTGTCCTGTCACTACACGTCCTTGTAAAAAGTCCCTCTCCAGCTTTCCTGTAGGCTCCCTTTGAGTACTGGAAGGCTGCAGTTTGACTGCATATGTTTGACTACATATGACTCTCAACCCATTTCCAGTTTTTCCAGTGCTCTTAAACTTTGCCCTGTCTGCTCCTGTGGTGACACTCTGAGCTGTCATCTCTCTCTTTCTGAAAAATACCTAAACTTGAAGAAAGAAATCTGCATAGTGTATCATCCTAAATAGCCTCACTGAATATGAATTCTTCCTATCAGTTATCTCTCCATTTGTATGAATAAGTTTCATTCAAGCCCTATTGATCACAATTAAAGGTTGAAATTAGGAATTGACTTTGATGAGCTCAAGGCAAATTAATCTCAAGGCACTGCAGTAGGTTGTACTCGCTTTCTGTTAGTGAACTTGACAATCAGGTTCAGTCAGAATCCAAAAGTGCAGCAGGAGGACTGTATCCCAATATCTTAATGTGACAGCTACCAAGGGAATTACTTTCTGAAGCAGAAGAAGGGAAACTGGAAACAGTGAGGGGGTGGATGCAGACAGATATGACAGGATTCTAAGAACTTGGGATTCCTGACGGCGTAGGCCTTCAGAGACCACCCACTGAGCTTTGGCAGGTAATAATCTAGGAAATTATAATACACTTACTTTAAATGAATCTGTTGAGATGTTTGATCTGAGATCTTCATTACACATACAGGAATGCTTTTGCTGCCAGAGCTGTTATTTTACTAAATTTATATTGAAGATGAGATTTCAGAATGGAGCTTGTAATGATGTAGCATCCAGTTGAGTGAGTAAAAGCGTGACCAAATTCTACAGAAGCCAACATCAAGATATTCCTATAAGTGAAGAAAGTTCAGTTAACTTGAATTTGAATGGTCCTGGCGTGTATCCTAGTGCTGTGCCATGTGTGTGCCGATGTGGGTGATTATATTACAGAAATCTGGCATGCGGAAGAATCGGTGTGACTAAAGATCTAAGATTTAATCCCCCCACAACTAATGTTTCTACAGAAACTTCGTTCAACAGAGTAACTCTGTGCAAATGACAGGAATTACTGTTTATAAACATTTAAAATAAGGTGTTTGCATTGCACTACACAGTCTCGTTCCTTTGTCACAAAGCCACCAGACAGATTTTCGTTTTACAGCTAACCAGATTAAGCATTCTGGCTAGATCTCTGTATGCTCTTACAAAAGCATTCTGTCTTCTTCCCCTCCCCGTCGTGCCTGATCAGTTATTTCGAATGTGGAATATAAAGCAGTATGTATGTAATTGGCGAAAGAAATGGAATATATTTGTTGGTGGCAAGGGAGTTCAGCCTCTAGTGGGGCAAATAGCAGTGTGCTTAATGAGGTTCATAGCGTAAGATTTAGTAGGATTGTGAAGGAATTCCTGTCAGAGTGTGGCTCTGATAGGACTTATCAAAGAGTACATGCTACTTATCTATCTTTGGCAGAGAACTCTGACTCCATTTAACTGTCAGTGCATCTATAATCCTTCCAAGTCTGGAATTGTGATAGAGTGCCAAATATCTTGGATTATGTATTGTCAGAAAGAGTAAAATCTGTGATTGTAATATCAAACAAAGCAAATGTAGCTATTTAATGAAATAATGCTGAGCTTTTAATATGGCATAACATAAGCCTAGATTTTATTTTTTTTTCAGTTGGTAACGTGAGCCATTTCAGTATTGTATTGAAGATAAGACAGAGAGATAAAGACTTTTGGGATTACAGCTACCTATCTACAGATAGATAACAGACAAAACTAGCAATTTTTTTGGTTATTTTTGCATGATGGAAGTCTTAATATACACACTGTTGAAATGTTCTTGTCAATGAGTACCTTTGTGGCATTATGAATGTGGTGTTAAAATACATTGGAGATGAGACAATGTTACAGCATTCAGCAATGAAAAAATAACGTCAAATAGGATGAACCAGCCTAGTGCTGAATGGTGTAATCAGCAAGCAGGCTATTTTAATTCTATCTCTCCATAAATCAACATCTGTCTGCTTGCTATTTGATCTTTAAAAGCATACACACAGAGACACGTGCATACACAGGCTCTGCAAATAAATATATTTAGGGCTGATAGAAACTGTTGTTTCTCTCTTAAAACTGAAGTCCTGTGTTAATTCTCAGAAAAATTCCTGCCAACTGCAGTACCAGTTTTCCTTAAGGCAGCTTCTCAATGTAAATAATTCTAGTGGAGAAAGGGTTGGGTCAGGGGGTTCTTTCCATTTCTGGTTGTTGTTCTTCAGCCCCCTTCCCCAGTCAGTGCTCATCTAAAATTGCATACGGCTGGCAATTCTACCAGTGATGTACGTGATAGTGACAATCCCATGTGAAGAACCAGACCAATGCCACCAATTCATGTCATCTCAGTTCCTTGTGACATGAGTAGATGGTCATCACTTTCATCTCTCTTGGTACAGCTGCCATTCTCTGTTTACGTTCTTACTGTGAAGACCACAGCACCTTCTATCTTTATCTATCTGTGAGATATGTCTATTAACAAGAACATTTAAAGCAGGTGAATAATTCTTCAATAAAAAACCTCTTGACATTTTTTTTCTTTCACCTGTAACAAAGCTCTTGGGCAAATAGTTCCTACAAGCCTGTGTTTTTCTTAATTTCCTTTTCAACCCAAGGGTAACAGCAGTTAAATCTAGTAAAATAAATGTTGATTGATGGAGTTTATTCATCGTGCCAAGCTAATGAGGCATCATAAATATATTTTTGAATGTATAAAATCCATTGGGGGTAATTGCTACAGTTGGATAAAAGATGCAGTGGCTTCTTGATTCACTTGCCTTGGAGTCAGGAACTAGCTGAGCAAGTCGCTATTGATTCAGATTTATTTTTTTTCAGCCTGCAATGATGCAAATAGATTCTTTTTCAAAATTATCCAGAGAAGAACCATGGCAAAGCAAGCCTATCTGTTTTTTTTTTTAGTTTATCCCCAGAGATGCAATAAAACGATGGAATCGGATCCAGAATTTCAAGAAGTAAAATAACGTTCCCATTTCTCTTCTGCTGATATACTTCTTTTACAGGATCTTGGGTGAGAGTACTTGTGTGGTGCATCAGTGTCCTTGCTTCATTTACCTGTGTTTGCCACAGAGCTGGTTTTTGTTCTGAAGAAAAAGCGAAGGGTTACCTGTATGCATGGTAGTGTATATTGAGAATAAAACAGTGATCTTGATCTGTATGTAATGTGCAGGTCTGCTGCGAGTGGTTAGAAAATGTCTGCCAGCATTTGGAAATGTTTGTCATAATACAGGGAATTACAAAGTCAATTGGTAGGCTGGAATTGCTTTCACGTGGGCTGCTCGTTTGCATCTTAACTAGATACTTCCTCATTAGTTGGAGAAATGCAGGTCAAAGAACCGGGTCAAAATCTGGTGGTTTTGCTTCTGTGTGTTGCTATTCATCTCCAGGAAATTTGGGTTGAATGAGTGAATGTGGACTCTCTGTTAATTATCAGTATTATTTGTGCAGGGAGAAACAAATTAACTTTTACTTGCAAAAATACCTCCCTGCACTGTATATGTATTATTGTATCAGTGAAAGGTTTGTTATTCATGTTGATAACCTACTGTGTTTTGCAAAGTTCAAGAGAATAATATTTTAACACCATATTCCTTTGGGTATGATGATCATACTAGTTAAAATTTCCTGTAAATTGAAATGTTACTTTTAAGGTCATTGTTCTTTATGCATAAGAATGAAAAGAATATGATGCATTTGTAATGGAAAAGAGCATTGCTATGGAAAATGTCAGCATAAATTGTTCCTCTTGTGTATACAGAGGTTCTGATGTCAAAGGTGAATGTTCTGATATTAAATGCCTTGGAATTTCTTTAGCTGTAGTAAATGTTCTCAAACTCAGCTATTCTGAGTATCAGCTTGTCTGGTTTGGTACTCAGTTAGAAGAACCTGACACTAATGTTCATCATGAACACGAGAGCCGGAAGCAAAACCAGTGCAAGTGGCATCATCCTGATTTGCCAGATAAAATTTTCTTGCTGTCCTTCATCCTCCATTCAGGTTTTAAATTACCATTCTTTGTGTAAGAAAAGTGTAAAAGTGTGCAGGTGTCCTTCTAACCCAGGCATAGTATGAACAATTTGGTGCAATAAATTAAAACAGAAGGTGAAAGCTCTTAAACTAGATTATAAGGTGTTTCGGTTGATCATCTTTCATTAGGAAAAACTTGAAATATACTTAAGTGTTTTGAAAGTAGTTTTCCTGTGATGGGATGGGCTATGACTGTGAAACTGTGACACCTACTCTGTAACTGTGCTGAGTTCTGGGTACGATGGCTGCAGTAGTTCTGCCTTGCCACCATCAATGGGTGCCCTCCATAACGTTGTCCCAACTGGAAAAGGCCTACAGCATCTCACCCAGGTGTTGTGACTCCGGCTCATGAGAGCTGCAGTCTGAACCCATTGAATCGTAGAATGGTTTGGGTTGGAAGGGACCTTAAAGATTATCTGGCTCCAGTGCCGTGGGCAGGGAAACAACTGGAAGTGTGGAGCTGGAGATGACAGCACAGGACTGGAGGCCCTGCTGCAGTGCAGCTCTGCTCCGTGTTGAGTCCCGCCACAGCCCACAGTATGACTGATGACACAGATGAAACGCAGATTAAACCAGCCATGCGCTTGAAGGGATGAGCACAGAGGAAGGAAGCTGCCTCTCAGGGCTTGTGGTTTAAGAGTACAGGAGTATGGTTAAGAAAATCTTTTGCAAAGTCTGTGTTTCCCTTTAGCCTCATACCTTGCTGCCAAAGGGGCTGAGCAGATAAAACATGGATTGTTTGTGGCCAGGATGAAGTTTAGGTGAAGGTGCAAAGAAGTGTGTGTAAATTACCACTGGCTGCTTTTTGTGCTTATTTTGGAAATGCTAAACAAGGAGTGTTAATGGTGTCCTTATGACCTATTAAGCTCTGAAAATGTTCTGAGGACTTACATAAATGTCTAGTAAAACATTTTTTGGGAAAGGGTGAATTTTAGATCTGCCTTGTGAAGGCGTGCGATAGCATACAGCATATCCACTGTTGTTTCACAAGTACGTTCCAAGTGACTTTTTTAAACAACATAAACTCTTAATTGTTCCTCAAAGAGCAGCTATTCCATTCCTTTGATCATTTTTGTTGCCCTGTTCTGTACTTTTTCTTGTTTGTCTGTGCATGTATGTGTTGAGAGGGGGAAGGTGTAAGGAGAGAAACCCAGACCAAGATCCAAACCAGAGATAGGATTCAAGTTGCATGCATACTCAGGGTTTATAAAGCAGTATAACAATGTTCCTGTTTCTAGTAATTACTACCATTCTATTTGCTTTGTTTTCCTTTAGTGAAGAGTAAGCTGGCTTTTTAGTAGACTTACTTCTTATAACTTCCAAGGTGTTTCTCCCAAGTGGTAATAGTCAGTTCAGAACCCACGATTTTGTATGTGAATTTGGGATGGACGTTTTTTCCCCATGTGCATCCCTTTACATTCATCCAGAGTATAATTCTGCCTGCCACTTTGCAACCATCACCCAATAGCATGACATCGTTGCAACCAACATTACTCTATCCTGAGTAAATCTTATGGTAAGATATGTCATTTAAGAGAAAGTGTGTATAGCACTGAATAACTTTTAAATGCTTCATAAATCAAAATAATGAAAATAAATTGCTCCTGTGCTAAGTATAGGAGAATGCCCATGAATTTTAAACAACTGGCCTCAATTATCCATCCTGCTGTGGTGCTTTCATTCAGATAAGCATGCAGCAAAGTACTTGGCCTAAAGATGTTCTTATGCTGCGGTCTCTCCATGGAAACAGCCTTAAACCATAGAAAACAATTCAGTTTTTAAAAGGCTGAATATCCTTTCCACTTGGCTCCTGAAATAACTTTGAGTTCAGCCTCACACGTGCTGATTGTGAGTTAACTAGGCAAAGGCTGAAGCGCATTTTTGGAACCGTTTTAAGGAGAAAGTCAGGGACATTGGTGTGACGGCCGTTTCACTTACACTTCAGCTGCTAGTGTTGTCTCAAAGAATGATCTGTTCCTTCCCCACTGAATTTTAACGTTGTGGCCCTTTTGGAAAGCTGAGGATTATGAGCTTTACCAACTCATATTGTGGAGTCCTGCTGTTTGTTAACCATTTGCTTTTTTTTTTCATATGCAGGAATTACAGCTAAATTTCTCTTTTCAAGCTCTTTTGGCAGTTGCTGGTCTGGTTGATGCGAACAACCTTGTTTGTATTTCCCTCTTCTCTCCAGACAAAACCAAATTTTCTGAAATGCATAGGAAAGAGAACGAATCACCATTTTGGTTTAGTCATAATTAGCCAGAATATTGGGTCCAGCAGACAGTTTCAATAGCTATTAAAATTGAATTTGTGTTATAATATTCCCTTGGAACTGAATACCGGTTCATTTCACATCCTGTTTTTCTCCATAGCTCTCACATGGTATATTTTCCTTGAAAGAAGATTGTATATAAGAAAACAAACCAAATTATTCTGACCATATGTCAGGGATACCCAGCAAAGTATATTTTGCAAACATGACAGCTTGATCCAAAACGCATAAAAAAGTCTTTCCTGTTTTAGTGATTTTTAGGTAGTGAGTACTATTGTGAACAAATTAGAATTTTACTGATATGCTGATGACAACCAAAACCTCCACTATTCACAGGATTGGGAACTGGGACAAAAAGATAAGTCAAGACTTTCCTGAATGGATGCCAAATCCTTTGTGAACTGTCTGAAATGCCGCCAGCGAAATGACTAGATTATGTTGATTCCTTATCGCTAAGAGAAACAGCAAATGCTACGCAGTTGCTCCAGTCGTGTTGCCATGACGTGACCTCCTTTGGGTAAATTATGGTCTCCTTTTGGAATCAGAGTTATTTTTATCTTCATTTTCAAGGCTCCACCTTATTTTAGTCATTTTGTTTCCTCTTTGTTTATGGCTTGTGCTCTACCAGCTTCTCACAGTCTGACGTTCCCTTGTGCAGCAAACAGTCTATTGACCTTTCACACCCTCTGTGCCCATTATAGTTTCTCTGATCTTGAATGATATCCTGTTTTTCTCTCGTCCTTTAGCTTTTTCTTCAAGATTAATGTTTCCATCAACCTTCTACTGCTGACTCATTCCTGATCTCTCAACTGACTTGCTCCCATGAACTGTAATATGTCAACCTATGAAAATAATTTGCTTGATAGAGAGAATGACCAAGAAAATATATGGATAATTAAGTAACATCGTATAATTTCCCTTACTGTTCTGTGTCTGTCAGGTGTCCTGCCCATGAAGCTTAAAGATTTAGCCTATTTTGTCTGTATTATTGCATGTGTCCAGCCATGGGCCTGTAGAACCAAGGCAGACACTGAATCTGTTCTTCTTTTAGAGTTGATTGTCCTTTGTTCAGAAGCTGCACAGCTGCTTCCTTCCTGACAATTCTGTACATTTTTCTAGTGTTTTTCATCTGTGAGTTTTCAAACTCATCATCATTTATCTCCTTGACTATCCCTACTCACATATATTGAATTTTTTCTTGAGTTATGGGGAAAAATGGGATTCTGCAGTTGATTGATTTACCAAAGAAAGCCTGTAATAAAGCTAGGCACAAGCCTGGGCTTTCTTGATTTCCTATTCTTTCCACGATCATTTCTTCCTCTGCCAAGCTAAAGCATAGCAAATAAAATTCCAAAGCGTTTCATGGTTTTGGTTACACAAATTTTAGCATCATTATTGTATTGTAGGAATATTGTCTCTCTAGTTTGCCTGAGATACTTAAGTCTCTCAGGAAAATTAAATCATGTTGCTTCTTGGTTTTCTTCCTCAACTGCCCTTATGTTTCTGTAACTTCAGTTAGATGCTTGAGAGAGCTAGATAAATCTGGAAACTCTTGTTGTCAGTCTAAAGTACGTGTTGGGTCTGGAATGAAAGTGACAAATGACAGGATTGGGAGTAAGAGTGGGTACTTTATGCTTTGGTTCTGTTGTACAGGTGTCCTGAAAACAAAACTAGGACGTAGGGTTGCAGCTGATGCCGGATGGATGCCTACCTGCATTCATCCAAAGGTGATGTTCTGTCCTCAAAGGTTGCATGGTGGCAGAAGGGATTGCAGGATGGAGAAGGTGATTTACCTTCACTTAGTAGGTTTTCTCAGTGGTTAGCAACTGAACCTTCCTCCTGACTAGTACTGTAATAATGGAAGACAGAAGCCAACGTGTTTGATTTCTGATAGTTATTGTGGCTGCTGCTACAGCCATCTGGAAAGAAAGATTTCAAGTCTGCAGCAGGAGATGGCTGGAGTTGAGAGGAGCCAGAGAGACAGTGTCTGACTTCAGACACCAAAATGTCTTGCAATATCTCTGCTCCTAAGATACGCTGCCCTGGGAATAGACCACCGAGGAGGTAAGAGGAAACCTGTACAGATGGAGCTGCCCTTTGAATTAGTATTTCATTTTCCAGGACTATCAGACTAGTGCTTTTCACATGCCCTAAAATTTAAAACAAATTGGAAATATTTCAGAATTGTGAGTATACACAGTCTAATCTGTTTAATTGCTGTCTGACAATATGAAATCAGTTCTGAATGTATATCATTCAGTAAAATAATAATTACCATAGCAACACACACTACATCTGAAACATAGCTCTTCCCTACAAAAGCCCAGAAACTGAAAGCCTGAACTCTTCACACAGCTCTAAGAGCAATTAGTGAGGTTTCTTCCCTTTTTTCAAATCACTGTATTTGAAAGAGGCCGACAGATGTCGAAAGGTAAACAACAATCAAATGTTGTTTCTGTACTTCATCCTTAATTAGGGATAAATCAGTGTATTGTATCTTTTATGGCAGAGATCATAGCTGATTTTGTGCACCAGAGATAAAAGTGCAGTACAGACAGGATATCAGCAGGGATATCATCTTGGTGCTTCTTAAATCCTGCTCACACTTGGCCCAGAGGAAAAGGCATGTTCTGTGACCATTTCCCTCAGGGCTTTTTGTCGCAATTATCCTTCCCCTGGCTAAGAGGGAGCAGTAAAGCTCCCGAGCAGGCAGCCACAGGGACGTTCAACAGGGTGTTCCACTGCAGGTTAGAATTTTAAACTGTATTTCTTGAAATATAGGAGGTCAAATAGAGATGTGACAATATTTTATTTTGTCACTTTCTTATTCCTAAATACATAGAGACTCGGGTTTGTGTGTGTGTTGCTAAAGAATATTGGAAAAGTACAGGGTGGCTTTCTGTGGGTATCCTCACAAAATGAGGTACAATACTTCATTTTGAAAAATAACACAGATTTTCCTTTACCTGTTTTTTTTTTTTTTCCCCAAAACAGTCCTATTAGATTCCGATGAGATCCATGTTTCTATTTCTAAGTTTTACTTCTCCGTGAAGAACATCAGCTCCGAATACCTGTCAAACTCACTAAAGGTGTGTGCAAGCGCATGGAATCAGCAAGCCAAAGTTAATCCTAGTCAGTCTGTGCAGTTCAGTCACTTTCTGTAATTACAGTGGTAACAACTATGTAAATATTGCTTGATTTTGTTTATGCTTGCGCCTGTCTATATGCATGAAGAGTTTAGTGGTTTTTCTTAATGGATGCTGTTACTGGCAGGACAGTTTAGAGTTCTCAGTCACGAAATAATTTAAAAATGTCTAAGAAAGAATAAAAACCAGCAGTGGTCTTAGGTGCGTAATTTGTTCCCTTCTGTAGTTTAAAATGACGGAAGCAAGGATGAAGAGACCTTGTCCTGCAGGGAGCAAAAAGCTACTGAGCTGAGGGGATGATAGATGACTACACTAAAAATGGTTTTCTTTCCGGAATGGATTTAGGAGTCATTGGCTCCATAATCTGAACTCTATGGTCTATTGCCCTTGGGGTTTTTTTGGTGAGGAAAAGAAACTATTTTCGAAGATGTGTTTATTTACAAAAGTGCTTGTTGGACGTGCAGTTGATTTCCTGCCCGTTATTCCATCAGCAGCAGTAATTGTTCAATATTTGACCAAAACTCGTGGTGCTAAAACTGTTGAACATTCACTTACGATCTTCCTCTCAAATATTTAGGAGTGATGGCAAACCCTCTATCGTAGTCTCTCACTGTGAATTTACATAAGCGTGTGATCATTGCTACAAGTGAAAACTCTGTTTCTTCTTCCTGACATGGTGGAAAGATGTTTTTGGTTAGATCCAAAAATGCACTTGCTGTCCTTCTGTAGAGAAAGCGCCAGTTTTCCGTGCTCTTCAGTAAAGGATCCATCATGAACCCTCACCCTGTTTTCATGGAGGAGTTCCATGATACCCGACTGATGTAACTGATCCAGGTACATAAGAACATTGTGTCATTAGCACGACTGATTTGTACCATTTCATTAAGCATTACCTAAAGACAGAATGAGAATTTTTAAAGCCAAATTTTGCTAGTCAGTTATATGTGTACAATTATTTGCCATTATTTCTTGATGTAACTTAGGAGTGTGTCAGGAAATATTTTAAATTAACTTTTTTATGCGCAAAAGACTATAGACTAACAGATAACATTAATTTTTACATTCTCTTCTGCATGTTCAGAGTAGCTTCATATAAAACAACCAGTTTTTAAGAAGTGATTTATGTTCGGAGAATGGAATTATTTCTTTGGCTACCTGCTCAACATGTATGAAATACAAGCGTGAGGGAGGGACAAAGAAATATTTTTCTCTAGATAAATGCAGAATCACAGCCTTTTTCACCACTCTGTTGATCACTTAAACCAGCAAGTGTTTGAAGATACGCATTTTCAGCAAACCAGTTCTTTGTGTGTACAAAACTACCAGTTTTATAACTCTGGGTTTTTTTGTTCTTGTCCTATTTATTATTTTGTTACCGTCGATTTAAAATTTTTCTCTGTGTTTCTGTGGGGAAGCATTTGTAGTTTTCAGTTGCTTAGATCCACAGCAGCAACAAAATCCTTTGGAAGGACTTTTTCCGGGAAGCAAGAACATGTTTATATATGCAGTTTAAATTGCTTCTTTATTTGCTTTTTTTTCCCTAGTCTGTGCTCTTTATGTTTCCATAACAACAGAAAAACTCTTTCCATAGTGCCTTAGTATTTTTTCAGCAAAATACTTGTTTTGTTTCCCCTCTTTTTTCTCTCTTTTTTTAGATTGATACCGAAATGAGTACAAATTGCAACCGATAGTGGGAAGAACAGTTCTCTTTTCTCTTAGTAAGGTTTCATAGGTCAAGATTGCTTCTGACTTGCTGTAATCAAATACGTTTTTTCCGGGGAACATGCCCGCAATCTTCACATTTTCCACAGACTTTTTTGCTTATTATTCTGCAGACATCTATCATAGCAACTCAGTCTCCAGCCAAAGAGCGCTGAGAAGAGCTTGCCAGCACCTCTCTGAGTTTGGCAGGAGGTGATGGCTTGAGAAAGACATAGTAGGCTTAAGAAGACTCTGCTCATTAAGTCATATTCTTAATAGTCAGGTTGGCCAGGCCTTGGCATCGGTGGCAGCCTACAGCGGATGCACCTTTTGGCAGTGCTTTCTGATTAAAAGGGCTTAATTTTATTATTTTTAACCACACCTGTCAGTTTGAAAGCATTAATTTAATTTTGTGTGTGTGTATATATATCTCGAGAGAGATTATTTGTGACAGGAAGGATAGAACACAGAGAAATTTAAAGGCTTTTCATTGATTTTCCCCCCTCCCAGCTATCCTCTTTTGCTATTTATGCTTTAAATTTATTTAAACCTTAGATTTGTTAAATATAATTAGATTTCTGTCACAACTTTTGATTTCAGCTTGAGAATCATATAGTAATTGAGAACAGAGCTCAACACCATCTCGAAGTCACCAAATTATAATTTCTTTGCCTGTTTTTTGAGATTAAATAATTAATCTGGGAAAATAGTAGTAAAGAGATTTGGTAATGTTTGGTGTTTCTTTGATCATAAAGAACTCATCCTGTTTATTAAAGGTAACTTTTTAGAATTTCAGCACATGGGATCAGCGTCACTCGTGTATTTTGAATGCTGAGAGTCTTCAAATATGCAGGGTACCTGCTGAAAATTCAAGAGTGTTTTCTGTCAAGTTGAGGCCTAATTCAAGGTCAGTCACTACTGACAGAAATTCTGTCTTTGCAATTCTCTAACTTTTAATATCAAACATTATAAAATTGAATAGTTGATAGAATATAATTCTGAGTTAATTTTTGATAGTGTTCAAGTCAATATTAATGTTTATCTTCTATCCTATAGTGTCTTTTTTGTACCATATCCATAATAAGAAAAAAAAAGTGGTTAACAAGCATAAACTTACCAGTCGGAAAGCCGATTTGGAAAACTGTATTTATTCAGATGTATTTTTTCTGGTGTTTGTGCGTAGCTCTTGCTTTTTATTTTTCAAATAGTCCTTATAAAATTAGCAAAGCATTAAACCAAAGGTATTTATAGTAGCTGAAAGAGCTTTGTATTAACAGATTTTTGTGAGTACAAGTTATACTCCATGAGCAGATGGTAGCACCTGCGAAGTTATAGATACATGTACCTATCCCTTTGTGCAAAAACCAAGTCCTATTGTGTTTCGAAAGATTGATTGTTGAGAGTTTACCTCCAAAAAGCATGGTAATAGCTACAGTAAATATAAATGCTAGACAGAAAAAGGCTATCGTTTTGGAAGGTTACTTGGGAAGATGTATGCTGCATATGAAGGTTACTACAAAGAAAGGCCAGTTAATTTCTGTCTGCTTCCTTCTCGTTTTGTGTGTTGAAGGTGTAAATCACACTGTTAAACTGTGAGTATTCTGAAGTCTTTTGGTTTAACAGGGTGCGTTGAAAGGTTTCACTGGATGTAGATCTTATTTCATGTGATGTTAAAATGTTTCCTTTCTTTCGGTTCCACAAAATTTGGTGTAGTTGTTATTGAAGACTTCTCCACTGGACTTTGGCACTGATCATTATTCCTCACCCCATTTTATTTTCCACTTTCACTAGCTTCATTAAGTATCTTTAGATGAGGATTAAAAAGATGGGTTGGAGGTCACATCATCCTCGCCAACTTGTAATTATGTCCCTATTATCTCTAAAATCAAGACTGATCTTATTAAGTAAGGAGATTTTCCTCCCACTCCCTTGGGCATGCTAACCTGATTAACACAAGGTCATTCTCGAATTCTTTAAGTTGCTTGAACTACTTGTTTTTTGCCATATCCTAACAAATATGTTGCTTTCTGTCCTGTGCAAGTAGGTTGCCCAATATGTCACATTTCCAAGTTGTGTATGCTTTCCTGTGTATGCTGGCCTCGTATCTTGAAGATCAACGTAGTATGCTGCAATCTCCAGTTTTACTAGTGACTCTTCGGATTAGCCTTCACATGGATCATGAATCCTGAAGCAGAAGTGCTCTGCTTTGTCCTGGCTGTGTTCCAAGACAGTTTTATTCTCTGCGTTATTTTTCTTTATTTCCTTACTAACAATAGCAAAGCATCTAGGTGTATTCGTCAGTCTTTCAGAATTCAGAGTGTCACTTAGCTACCAGGGAATCCTGGCAGACATCTCAGTGCAATTTCAAGACATTAGATTGCAATTGTTTCAGATCTCAGCTCTTAATCTTTTTTTTTGGGGGGGTTGTTTTGTTCTTTTAGAGAATTATGGAGAAACTACTGCCTTGGGCCATTTGTTCTGTACTTTCTGTGCTGCTTCATGCATTGTGTATTAAGCAGCATGGGAATCACTCTTAAACTCAATACTGTGTCCAATTCTCCAGCATACAACTTAAATACAGACTCCAGTAGGTCCGCATGAAAGGTCACCCTTCAAAGTATGGAATTCCTGTCCAAGGGAAGAACAGCAACACCAAGCATGTCCTTTGATATTTACCGGGTAATTGAATACTTATCCTCTCTTCAGGAAGCTCTCCAATAAATTCAGCTTAGAAACGTCGACAAAACTATTGTCTGCCACTGGGCTATAAATCTTCTTGACATCCAAGTCATACTCAGTAAGCTTTTTCTGTATGTAGTAGTACATTTTAATGTGTTGGGCAATCAGCTGGAAGCAAATTATTAAGAAAAAACATTAAGACTGGTTTCACATTTTGTATTGCTGACTGTTGCCTTAAACTGTAGGCGTCTGTGTGAACGTGAAACGTCCTAGGGTAAAGCAATGGCAATTTACCTGTCTCGGCATGACTTCAGTAATTATTGATCAGTAGATGCAATCCAAACAATTCTGCGCTGTTTTAGAAGTGATGTAGGCGTTGGATGCATTTACAGTAATTACGTATTTATAGCTAAAAACAGAACTGAATGAAAAAAGATACAGGACCCTGTTCACAAAATGTCATGCCCTCCTCTTTTGTGTTTGAAAAATAAAGCAAATATTCTTCTTCTAATCCGTTTGTACCAGGCACATATGCAGTTATTACCTTTGTATAATGTACGTATTGCGTACTTCCAACATTCCAGTGGAGTCTGTTTGCTATTTTTCATTTGTGATTTCAGTTCATAAGTAACAGGTCTTTTTGGAAACAGTAGGAGAGGATTCTTCAGGAATCCATATAGCATTTTGTGACTCCTTATATTCTGAAAGACTTTTCCCTACAGGAGCTTGCCTCTGCCTGAGCTAGGTAGAGATATGGGTTTCACCAGACTCTGCAAAGCTGTGCCTTCTATGGGAGAAGTGGTTTGTAATAAGCATTAGGATATAATTCGTTCTTTCCTAATCCTTGCAGAGAATGAACAGTTCACTTCAGTAATTCATTATAATGATATTATATTCTAAATTATGGTGCAATAATAATAAATACATTGCTGCAGAGTATAAAGGGGAGTTTTGAAATAAAATTATCTTCTCTAGATGTCAATTTTCCTGTTGCCTAGTTGTCCAATCTCCATTTTATGTATGATTGTGACCAGAGCTCCTAATTTCAATTTCCAGACTTATAGATGTCTGTGATGCAGAGGCGAAATGACACATGGCTTAATTCTGCAAGGTGCTGAGATAGCTCAGCTATTTATGTTGTTTTGGAGGAATCGACACGTTCATCACTGATTTGATTTGCTGTTTTTATCGTATGAGAAACTTTTGTAGAGAAAGATGAGAACATTTAGCTGTTACATTTTTACGTGTATTTGGGCATCACAGCTGAATGCTGGTTTTCCAGCTGCCTGACGTGCTTTGTTCTACAGGAAATTGCAAGTCAGCTTCTTGGTGCGCTCCCGTATTGGCAAATTTTAGACAAATTTAGAGTATGAAGGTGGTATCTCCCGAGACCAAAGATCTCATTTATAAAGACTTGTTGTGCCCTTGTTGTTCCAGTGCCAAAGCTGGAAGCAGGAGGGCTGTGTGCATGGGAGGAATGTGAGACTCTCACTGCTTTTAATCAAACTGTTGCTCAATTTACAGTTTTGCCCTGTAATGTGTGTTTTGTACCAGAGATTATTAAGCTTTTGAGCCTGCTGGACTCTGACATTTGTCATAATATTAAAAGCTTATTCAAAGACAGCAAATAAAACACTTTTTCTTATGAGTGAAACTCAGACAGACAAATCCAGCTGTTGCATGTAAAAATAGCTACAGATGTCCTCAACAGGAAAAAGGTTTTCACCCGTTGTTATAGCAACAGAAATTCAGTAGAACTTTAAGATTAGATATTGTCTACTTTTTTCAAAATTTACATTAAAAAAAGCATCTGAATTAATTTGCTTTTATAAAGAAGCACTCAGATTTAATACGAAGAAATTATGCAGTATGTAATTAATTCCAACTTACAGGTTATGTCTACCACTTTTGCATGATACATAAACCACAATCTAACTTTTTTTAATAAGTGGTCTAGTGTCAGTTTGAAATATGCTTCATGTTACCTGTACAGCATTTTGTAGATCTCTTGATGTGGGATGTCTCTTATGTTATACGCTGATTGTTAATACTCACATATGAGATCATATCATCCTGTTTTTCTCAGAAATAGTTGTGTTGTGGCTGAAAGTCTGGAAATATGAGGAATTTATGTAAATACTTAATTTTTCAGGACTAGTATTCTGACTTGAAAACATAAATACTTCTCACACTTGGCCCAAAGTGTGGGCCAAGTGTGGGCCCAAAACTTGGATTATTGGATTTCTTCAGCAGGTGTCAGATCAGCTCATTCTTTGTTTTGCAGCTACTTTTGCATTATGTGCAATTTGCATTCTGGGTATTGTCTCGTGGTTCCTTTCCCTAAATTTAGGGATTGACATATGTGGCAGCCAGACTAGTTATTGCGTTAGAAAAGCTTATAATTCTGAGTGCTTCGTATTTTTACTATCATTTTGATATGTTTCAGGCCTCTGAAAGTTGCGCCGTCTCCCTTTTTTGCCCTATGTTTCTTTATGTTTTGTTATTTTTTCGAATTTCATAATAATATAAACAATATTTCAATAGAAACCTACCCCTCAAACTGTATAACTCACCTGAGTTGCAAATTGTTATTCTTTTGATGCAATTAATACTTAGCTTCTCTTGCCCTTCTTTCCCCTCCCTTTGACTGACAATTTAAATATTTAAACCGTAGGTTCTTTGCGTCAGGGAGCATTTTCTGCCTTGCGCAGTAGCTCTCATTTGAAATTCCGCTGGAGTACAAGAAATGACAGTCTGCATCCTGGGACTTCTACTGCCTATCAGTATATTCGTGTGCGTTCACGGAGGACTAGAATAAAAGCCTTGCCATTGAGGGCTGTGTGTTAGTAAGCCCTTCGTTTCCAGTGGCCACCGCACCGCTGTTACCGCCATCCATGGTTCCTGCTCCGCTTTCGCCGCTCCGTTATCCTGTCCAGCCTTTGTGTTGTGCCTCCGAGCTGCTTTGCTTTGTGTGCTTGCTCACCAGCATGGAGGGGACAGGAACACTGTCCTCGGAAGTGGGGAGTGACAGAGCAGGCGTGATTAGGATTCTGGTCACTGTCACTTGGCAAACCAACACGTGGAGTGGCAGAAGGAACAATGCATGAGCAGAAGAGTTGCGTGGGGTAGATGCAGAAGTAGAGCGTGGCGTGCAAGGAGAGTGAGGAGATGGCATGAGAAGGAAGTAGTGTTCTGTTTTGTTCATACATGGTGTAATTTCTTTGTGATGACCTTACTTATGAAGCTACCTCAGGAATTTATAGAAACGGTAACAAAAAAAGATGACAAATTCCTATACAGAATTCCAGTTACACATCCAAGCGCTGTACCACTGTGACTGAGACAAGGGAGGGAGGAGTGGATAGGTATCAAAATGTTCCTTAGATGTTCTTTTTGCAAGAATAGTCAAAGTGTAGTATTGTCTTTCAGAACTTTCAAAGGAATCTTGATTTGCTTAAAAGCAATTTGGCTGATAAAAAATGTGGTTCTAAAATAATTTAGGGATAAATCTAAGGTATGCATTGATTGGAGTAAAGGTAATTTCTTATCTGCAGCTGAGTTTGCAAATTCATTCTCAGTTGGACTGATTAAATAATTTGAATCTTTCAATTTCTGGAAAGCATAAACAGCCTTATTTTTTAAATTTTAGTTTATAATTTGAAATATCCCTGCTATTGTGTCCAAACAGACAATGAATGACTGTCTAATACCTGGAGAATTAATGTTAGCAGTATGAGACCTAACTGGAGACTATTAAGTGTATTTTAGTGCCTCTTCATTGTAAGTTATGTTGCAGAAGCAAGTTTGTGTATTTTTACTGGTTTTTTTATTGAACTTCAGGTTTGTTTCCATATGAACCTCAGTCTTGGAAATTTTTATGACTAATAAAAGTAATGTTATTCCTTAGGTCATAACTTAAAAGAACTCAAGTCAGCCTTGTACACTGTAGGAACGTATGAAGTTGAATCATCTGAGCAAAAATAGATCACCAGAGAGCAGTAGATGAACCTATTACAAGCAAATCTGCTGCTCTTTCCAGTCTGGACAGGACAGTAACCATATCAGCTGGAGGGGAACGTTACGTAGCTGTGAGAGGAGACATCTGAGGACACAAGGTAGTAGTTGCAAAGGAAGTAACATCAGCAAGTGATTCGAGAAGGACATCCGTGTGATTGGAGATATCCTTGTTTGACTGAACTTTTGTATTTATAGAAAGAGTGTGCTGCATCTGCTCTCTGCTAAAATTCAAACACCTGTGAACCTGAAATCAGCTGCCACCTGGATGATAAGCAACAATTTATGTCACACAAAATCCACGTGGTCCTGTTTTTGCATGAGTGTCTGTAGTTCAGACTGTTCTGTAATGCCGTAACTATGTGATGAAGTTTCAACTTCTATGTTGAAAAGGAAATTTAAAATTAAACATGAGAATTCAGGGTCGTAGTAACACCATGTTGTCTTTCTGCTCTCGTTATATCTGGATACCTTAATGAATCAGGAAAATGCAGCTTTTTCCAGGAACAGAAATTGCCTCTAGTTTTTCTGGTTTAGATGTCTGTTTGTTTGTTGATATCTGTTGTCAGTATTGAAAAGTAAGCCTGGAAGAATTAGAAAAGTGTTTCATGTGGTCTTCAAGTACAGAGAAGAACTGGCTTTGCAGTCAGACTCCTTTAAGGTAATTCTTTGTAATAGCCTTTTGTCACTGCAGTTTGATTTCTCTTCTGTGTCATAAGGACATAAAGATGAACATAAACAATTTTTGTAACTGAAATCAGTAAAAACTTTAACTTCTTGCATTGCATCCTTGTGTAATTACCTTTTGAAGACTTTAGCTTCAAATAACTGAATTGATGCTTTTTTCAGTGGTTAATTTTCAAATTAGTATTGACCATGCTGTTAAATAAGTAAAAAAGTTCTAGGCCTGTTGAGCCATTGGAAAACAAAAAGTTACAGAAAATGGGAAGCATAAAGGAAAGGGATATATAAATACACAGTATGTATAATTACTTGATTACTTAGCCTTATAAATAACACACAGGAATCATGTTGCGTGTAGTTGCGTATACAATATAGCAAAAACATGCAGAAGGATTGCTTTGAAAAGACCCAAGCTATGTACCAATATGTAATAGTTAACCACGAAAACAGCTTTCCAGGAGACCTCTTCTGCTCTCTGCTATCCAAAATGTTTCTCCAGAATTTTTACTATCTTCTACCTTGCACATGAAGCCTTTCATGAACAGCATGGATTTTTCTTTTTAGGTCTAGTTCACATGAGGATAGTCCATCAGAGACATCCTCCCTGGCATGTAATTAAAAGTGTCCTATCTGAAAAAGAATCCTATCCTATCTGAAGAATAGACCTGATTGCATAAAATAATTCTGCAACTTGGAAAGGATTTTGCCAGATTCAGTTCAAGAATATGCAGTCATATTCTCAGTCAATGACCTTTTGCGTTGGCTTTCTCATTCCCTATTTTTATTAGCAGATAACAGTCCAGTTTACAAATAATGGTAAATATTCCCATGAAAGCAGTCAGTAAGTCAGCATTAAAATCCACTTACAATTAAATATTAGATGTAGTTTCAGTTAATGCTGTCACGTTCATTCAGTGGGACCTTGCCCAGTGCTTAGTAAACAAATCTAAACAAATGGATGTGAGAGCTTTCAGAGTGAAACTCTTCTGGGTTGCCTGCCAGGCTTTCCATTATTCATAATCAAGATTTTTTTTTTTTTTTTAATAAGTTGACCTGTTTAATGATAAAAATGCCTGTGAGTATAATTAAATTGAATTCTGTGCTTAAAGTGACCCTCTGATTCATGGGCATTTGCAGTAGAAAGAACAAAAATAAAATTAAAGCCTTATTGAAAGGTACAGTAATTAAGTCTCTCAGTTCTGATTATTACCAGCTGGGATGAGAACAGTGGATAGGCAAAGAATATTCCTCAAGCAAGAGGCTGCCAGTGTAATGTATCTAAAGACCTGTCTGCATCGAAGATGCTTCCCTAGTTAAAAAAAAAAAATATTTTTTTTTTTTAAATAGGGCAGACCAGGCTTATAAGAACTGAAATCACTACAGAATCATTTTTTACAGACAGATGTAAGAGAGTTAGTTCTTCAGTCTTGCATTTTTTTTACAGCCATAAATGAGCAACCCTGAGTGAGGAACAACTATAAAATGTTATCACCAGTGTAAGTGCCTGGTAAGTGTTGCTTTGATAGAGAGTTGGCTGCTCTGTCCTTGGGTGTTAAGTGGAAATGTGAGACAGAGCAGGCTCTGGAGCTGACAAAAAGATGCATCTTCCACAGGCATTCAAGATATTGAATGATTAAGTAACTAATCTGACTTTAAAAGCGCTCCTTTCTGTTGCTTTGGACTAAGGGCCTGATTAGATTCTTAATTCGCTACCTAAATTCTCACGGATTTCAGAGAGAGTTAGAACACACCAATATCTTTGTGATCAAGCTCTACATTCTGTAGCCAGAAGACGCTCTTATGTAGGACAGGCACTGGAGGGGGTACACAACATTGCACAATGTTACTGCAGGTTACGTTATGAGGTTAATTAATAAGGGCTATGCTCTGGAGATAGTGTCTCCTGAATTACCCTCCTTCCTTTTAAGGGAAAGAGCTAAGGGAAATTTCACATGTTTTTAATAGAATAGAAAAACCATGGAAAATAGGGCTGAAAAGCAGCTCAGGAGGTCATCTAGTCCATCTTTCTACCTCAAGGTAGAACTAGCTAAATCTAAACCATATCCTGAGAGGTACTTTTCTGACCTCGTCTCTAAATTTCTGGCAGCGGAGATCCCACAACCTCCTTATGCAGGCTATTCCAGTTCCCGGTAATTTTAGTAACAGGTGGAAAGTTTTTCCTACTGCCTAATCTGTTAAATTTTTTCCATAATATTTGTCTCATCCTCATTAGCGCAGAAAACAATATAATGTCTTCATCTGCCTCATTGTTTCGTGTTTGAAATAGCATGTTTCCTTATGCATCATCGTTTATTCATGGCTAACATTTTCTAAACTTTTGATCATTCTCATTGCTTTCTGATTGCTTCCCTCTAACATTTGCATTTTTAAAATTAAGATCTTTATTGCAGTTGAAGAAGCTTGGCTATTATCACGTGTAGGATAATACGTGACCCTTGAGTGCTCGCAGGGCTGTAATTCACTGGAGGGGCTGTGCTGCCGTCATTCACTTCGGAATGGTACCAGGGGCCCAGAAGTGAACTGGGGCGTGCATTCACTCCGTAGCCATCTGTTGTTTTTTTATTACAGCCTCCAAATTCCTCATACTTTGATCTTACATTTTGCTCTTAAAATCTGATTGTCTTCCCCACCCTTTGCAAAGGGAAGTTGAATTGTAACTGGTAAAAATACAGGAATGGCTGAAAGAATGTGCCTGGCAAAGGAGACACATGGATGTGAACATTGAGGTTTGAATTTTGTTCTGCCAGATTTTATCTGTCCTGTTAGTAAACTCCTTTCAACAAGCGTTGTCGGGCGTGCTCCTTGCTATTTCTATCCTGGATCTCTTATGCACATAAATTGATCATAGAGGGTTGGGGGGTTTTAACGCCAAAAAAGCAAATGGATGATTCTTTTAAATCTCTTCTGTACTTGCCAAGCTGAGAATCACAGTATCTTCTGGTGAGTGGCTTGGTCTTCACCCAGGTCTTTAGCAGATGAAGTTTCTTATAAAAGTGTTACTGATGTTTGAACTTACTGGCCATAATGGGAAAAAATAGTAAGTACTCACTACCTATTCCACTGCATGATGATGCACTATATCAAGTTGAGTCTAGAATAAATTACACTATCTATTTTTAAGATTTTGTTCAGTTTTGTATTGAATTATACTAACTGCTGAGTGTTGCTGTGACTGTGTGTACTGTTCCTTTAAAAGAGGGGTAAAAATCAGGTTATCAGAAATGGCACGTAGTCATATTTAAATTTATGTGACAATGATAGAATGGGCTTGTGTATGTTTTATCTGGTTAGAAGCAAGGTACAATCATGACTTAGAGTTTACATATGCATGAACAACCTTGAAATATTGTGCTAATGGTATGAAGGAGAGGGCAGCAGGCTGTGGCTTTAAGAACATATTCTGAAGTTAAATTATGAATTTTGCGTGAGGCTGAGCACTGTGTCTGTCTGGAGGCTGATGTAACTTCCACTGGAAGACTCAGTCCCAACCATGCAGTGCAATGGACTTAGTCTAACAGCCTTTTTCTGTCTCAAATATATGCAAATGTAAGCGTCTCCCTGAGTACTCCCACTTACTAAAGGTTTCATCAGGAAACAACATAGTATTAAATACATGTAGTGAGAAATCAGCTTGCCTTTTTTTTTTTTTTTAATTGGTTGCTGCTTTAGATTCCTTAAAATACTATACTTCTAGTAGTGAAACTTTGAAGGAAAAATATATAGATTGATTATTGGAACATCCTGTAGTTCCAATGTTGAACATCCAGATAGGACTTTTTTCCCTCTCTAATTTCCTGTTTCCTGACCATTTCACATTTCTTGTCTTTTTCTGCACCTTAAATAGTTTGTCCTGGAAGGATGGCCAAAGAAACATTGGGAGGTCGTCTTTGTTAATCTTCAGCTCATCAGACTTGGGCCACACAAAGCAGAGGTGTGTCCGGAGGAGTCAGTTTGCATCGCGTGTTCCAGAGCTTAGGGGGTGGGATGTGGGAGAGTGAAAAGATAATCGGTAGAGAGGAGCAAGTGTGTGATTATTTTTGCCATCTTGGTCCCATGCCGAAGGCTGTGGTGGATGTAGGATGCAGAAGTATTTGCAGTCCTGCCTTAATGTTACTCACTGTTTCTTTCTCTTACCTGTCTTTCTCACTATTTTCATTTAATAAATTCCAGAGAGTAACTGCAATGAAAGAGAACTGCTTTCTAACTTGGAAGTAAAATATATCAGCATGTCAATCTCCCTTATGAATGAAGTGCCTGAGACATTCACATTGTAGGAAAGATGTCTTTAATTATTGCAGTAGCAAGTATACAAATTAATCTTAATCATTCTATTAATTTCTTTCTTTTTTTTGGTAAGGTTTTGCAGATATCTAAAGCTGAAGAGTTACTCAGACATGTCTTACTGTACATTATTGTTCTCTTCATTGCAAACCTTTCGTAAGTGCTACTAAACGTCAGAGAAAAGCTTTGATCACTGAGGTGTTAAAATCAGTAAGATTCACTATTGTTTTCAGTTGGGATCACAATAAACTCGACACGTGTACTAAAAAGGGCACATACACTCCTCCTTTTCCAGCCTAAATGAAGTTTGCTATCAAAACAGGCATTTTCTTTCTAACAAGACTTAGAGCTGTATTTAAGAAATTGCTATAAATGCTAATATTGGTTTGCAGTTTTTCCTTTTTCCTTCTTGCTAGGTAGTCTGGGGCAATACGCTTTGCAGAAGGAGGAATACTGAAGGAATACTCGTTTGTTCCTTGAAGTCATTCCTGTGGGAGAGGGGATGTAGCAGAGATATAAAGTCCTCCATCAAATGTAGAAACTCCTTTCCCTCATGTCCAGGACTATGTTTGTTTCTTGCGATGCCACCTACTGAAGATTAATGAAATTTTCATTGTTTATTTAAAAAAAAAAAAAGAGGAAGATGAGAAAATGAGACATTAAATAAATAAAAAAATATGTAGCTCTGTGGATCAGAGACCTTAAGAAAATATATAATTTACCCTTCTGTGTTGTCTAGATTAAGCTCACTTTTTCCTAATATAATGGTGACTCATAGCTAAAAGGCAGAAGAGACTCATGAAGAATTATGCAATAATGCATTATTCTTGACAAGCTATGCGAAATATCTAGAATTCATATACAGCAATAAACAGGGGACCTGGGCAGGTATATTTTTTTCAGACTTTCTGCCACAGGCTGTCCTTGTGGGTGGGAGAGCGTGATCTGTCTTGGCTTTGAAGGCAGAGCGAGGTGGATTTGCATTCTCGTGTGCATTGTTTTCCCGTTTTTGTTTTGTGGGCGCTTGAGCTTATGTCTCTATTTTATTGTCATAAGTATTTTCTTTTACTGCCACCTAGCCCATATGAAAGTGTGTCAGAGCTAAGGCTCAAGCCTTGCTATGCTTTATTTGGGAATGAATTTATTTTCTTGCTGCCTTTGGTACTAATAAAAATCTATAAATCAAATGCATGATTTCAGTAAAAATGTGGCATGGCTGATGATTATATAACCAGCCCTGATCAACAAGAACAAGCTGAATATTAGAAAACACAAGAGTTTTGATACAAGGGTGAGATTTTTCTCACCAGTCCATTATTGGTTTATAACAAAACTGTAACATATTATACTTGTTTCATTTCCCTGATCCCTGAGGAGTTCGTATTGCTGCCTGTGCATTCCTTCTTATTTCATATTGCTACAGTTTAGTAATCTAATTTGAATTGGCCTTTTAGTATTGAAATAGAAAAGCAAAGCTAATGAATATGTATCTAACCATTAAAGACAGTGCAGGACTGAGCATATGCCTTTTTTCTGCACATAGAAAAATGTACAATATTTTACACTTGTAAAGATTTTTGGAATTTTGAGGTTTGCGTTCTTTTTTCCCCCCTCATACTAAAGGGAATAGTTGAGCTTAATTATGCAAGGTGCTTCGTTTGCACTTCTGGAAGTTTTTAGTGTCTTCAGCTCATGGCAAATCAAGCCCCTAACTTTTCATTCTCAGCAACTTCAGGAAAGATTTGGACTCTTTCATACTCCCTGTAGTTTTCCATCTGCTTTTTACAGTACTTTTTGGCATCACATTTTAGAATAATATCTGTGACTACATGGATGAAGTAGGGTTCTTTCTATATTCTCTGTCTACTATGGGAGCAGCTGCTAATCGTCCGTCCCACGCACAGCAGTGATGTTCCTGGCTTGTGACCACAGCTCTCATCCTGCTAACTCAAGGCAAAGAAATGAGAAAGTCGTGAAGCGCTGTGGAACCCAGGAACTGAACCACAAGAGACACAGATGAGAAGCTCACTGAAGTAAATACAACAATATTTTATTTGGTAGTCTTAATTTTGTAATATGGTGTCCTTTCCGAGCACCTTCTGTCTAAGGATTAAAACTGGTTTCAAGGTATTAATGAATTAAATTTCACAGTACTCTTCTAAAGTTTTAAGGCAATAAACCTGTTTGACATTGAGATGGATGGATGTGTAGAGATTAAATTATTTGCTGGCAGAAGTGTCATTTGTCAGATGCAGAACTGGGAGCAGTGCTCAGTCTCCTATCATGTTACATCTTCCAATTTACTACTGCTGTTATTATAACTTAAATCTTGCTTTAACAGTAACTTTTCCTCTGTTATCTCTGCGCTCAGCTGGTGTTCCTAATACTTTTTTTTCCTTCATGTGTTATTTTCGGTCTAACCAATTGCGATTATGTCTTTCATGTTGACTCTATGCATCTTTTAAAAGCTCACTCATGCAGGTGCACCACGTGTATTTTTATTTGAAAACTGTCTGCCCTTGAGGCAATCTTTGTGCTGCCTGACTGTACTTCTGATGGATCCAGTTACATGCTATTAGAGTCTTTTACAGCCAAATCCAACAAAAAGAATTCATTGCTATTTTTCAGTGTGGATTTAGAATACAGATTTTTTTAAATTTTTTTTTTTACATTTGGTGCTTTGTTGGCAGTTAAAAATTGTCGCACTCTCATGGCTCTTCTCACGGTCTAAACTCTATCACAGAATTCTCTGTTCCAACTAAGAAAACATACTTGGATTTCATCTTTAATTGATTGCCTCCTCCTGAATTTGTTCTTTTGTGATTACACAGTTACTATTCTAGTTTACTGCTACCCTTAGTCGAGAACTGTGCCTTTCAGAGGCCTCTTTGTTTCTTTAGTTTTTCAAGGCCGTTATTGTTGATAGAGTTGGTACTGGCTGTGTGTTTTGGGGGGCAGAATTGATTGAATTTTTTGTTTTGAAAATATTACTTGGCTCAGTGTTTGAATGACATCTTTTCCGGGGTAGCTACATGCTTTTGTGTGACCTTCACTCTTCTACCTGTTTTAGTAATCTTCCCTCTTCCTTTTCCCAAGGAATCTGTGGTGATTGTTCATATTTAAACACACACACGTCCATGTATATAGGTATATGTATTTCAGCTACAGATGTTGAGTATTTTCCTTCAAGTCAGTGTCTCAGTATGATGCTAAAGAATGGTGAGAGAAGGATGATGTGGATTAGGGGACAAGATATCAAGGTAGACAGATTATTTTAACCATTCTAATTTATTGAAAAACCCATCATAGGTGTAGAAAATCAAGATGATATTCACATTATTGTAGTTAAATTTTAGCTTGGATAACTTCAGTTCCTGTATAGATTCCCCCTGTTCTTTCTGGCATGGTCCATTTTTTGCTGTTTGTTCAATACAATTGTGTAATGTTTCTATCCATGGTTAGCAATTTGCTGTTTTTCATCCAAGGTAGCTTGTACGTCAGTGCTGGTAGAAGCAATAATTTATTTTTAGGTTCTAAATTGTTTGGAAATGTATAAAGCACTGTAGATATAGAAGATAATAATTTGTCTCCAAAGGTTCCTTATTTTTTATTAATGTTTTGATTTCATATTCTCTCTGTCTGCATATCACTCCCTGAATATGTATTACCATTGTAACTGATAGTGTGACTCCTAAGTAACTCTCTTAACTGCTGATTATAACTGTGACACTGCTCCACCTGAAGAAGCTTTGAGCCTACTCATCACTGTGGGTGAGTCAGTCCTCACTAGTGTATTATTTACAATCCTGGTTCATGGAGCTTCAAACAAGTCTGTTGTGTTTGAGGAAGATGTCATAGAATCATGGAATGGTTTGGGTTGGAAGGGACCTCAGAGATCATCCAGTTCCAACCCCCCTGCCATGGGCAGGGACACCCTGCACTACACCAGGTTGCCCAAAGCCTCATCCAACCTGGCCTTGTTGTCTTCTGATCTGAGTAAGTTTTTGCCAGATCCCAAATTAACTTCCAGATAATGTTGATGGT
The DNA here is from genome assembly GCF_009769465.1 of Tauraco erythrolophus. Lineage (NCBI taxonomy): Eukaryota > Metazoa > Chordata > Aves > Musophagiformes > Musophagidae > Tauraco > Tauraco erythrolophus. Next base: position 3,750,511 of record NC_141485.1, on the reverse strand, counting down.
TTGCATTTGTTCATTTTCCATAGAAATAAAAAGCTAAGTTTTACATGTGTATTACATGATTCCAAGTTCTGCTGTATGTTTAACTATACATAGGATGGACCTAAGTCCAGCTACCGGGCAAAGGCAAGACAATAACACAAATTTTTATCCCCTTTCCACTTGTTTTACTCAGTCTCGTGTTGTCTACAGGCTATTGTGTGCTGCCTACTTTCTTGTGGTATTATGTAACAGATTCTTTCTTATATTTAGAGCTCGTCTGTCTTCTGAAGAGATCACAGGTTTAATAATAAACTTACAAGAAATGATGACAGTCTTCCTGGAGGGGGGTAGAAAGAAGAGGTGTTGGGTTGTTCTCACATGAGCTGCATTAGATTGGGGGTAACGTTGCTGCCTCTGAGGTGGGTGAATTGATTGTGTCGATCCAACGTGGCTCATGCAAAAGAAAATAGAACAAATATGACTGTAAGAAAAGACTGATTCTTTTGCATAAACAAAGTCTCAATTTTTGGTGAATAGGGAGGTAGAATTTGTGTTTTATTGAGAAGTCTGTGGTAGAGAAACAATGTCTTTAATCGTGCCAGATTTACTTTGTAAAGTCAGAGCTATAAAAGGTGACAGCTCTTATTTTCAGTTGACCTTGTAACAGTGATTGGAATGTGTACACAGATTTGTTTTTAAATGGTGCTGGAAATAATTTTAGGACATGTCTTCCAAGTTTTAAATAATTCACTGTACCTTTCAGGATGGGAGAGAGGCTACAGCACTGCAGACTTGTTTGAAATCCTCAGCTTGCTCAGAATCAATTCATATAGCCTTTGTGCGCAAAAAGAGCTATATATAGCTGCATACTGCAGGCGGGCTGTATGTTGCACAGGCTCAGGACCTGCTTTCCCAAAGCAAAAGCCATGTTCTTCATCTTCTGAATGAAGCCGTATTCATCATCTTCATCATGGTCACCCCTGTGACACGGGGCATCGTCAGTACAACTGTCTCAGTAAAAGAAGAGTGCGGATTTTAAATCAGCCTCTGAGCTGGGAGAGTGGGGAGATGAAGCCGAGGAAGGGGGAGCAGGGCAGCACGGAGATCCGTGCCACTTGAGCCTGCTTGAACTACGGCTCATTCCTACAGTCTTAACATGTGATGGAGCCACCTTCGGGTGCCTTAATAACCTGTCATGTCCCGAAAGTGGTATTTCCCCCCTTATTTCTTTAGTATTTGGTAGGAGGAGGTTGGTTTGGTTTTTTACCTTTCCATGTTTTCTTTTTTTTTCTTCTTTTTACTCCTTAGAGATGCTACAATTTGCAGCATTTCTTGCTGTAAATAGATCCATATAGAAAGCGGAAGGTGAACTATAAAAGGAAAACTGTTTGGTTTAAGCTTATGTTGCTACAACTACTCCCCCAGTTCATCTCTCTGCAGCATTTGAGCGTAAATATCTCCTTGTCATTTGTGGGCACGGTTCTCCTCGTGAATTGATTGTGTAGAGTGAATTTCACACTGGTGCACTCCCCTGTGATGTCAGTACAAGGTGGGAAAGCAAGATGTTTCCTCAAATTTCTACCCAGACATAGCTCAACAGAGGCACGTTATCCCATCAAGACAGGTATTTGAATGTGTCTTTAAAGCCACAAAGAGCATAAACTCAACTATTGTGTTCAACATAATTTGTCATAGAATCATAGAATCGTTAGGGCTGGAAGGGACCTTCAAAGGTCATCTAGTCCAACCCCCCTGCAAGGAACAGGGACATCTCCAACTAGATCAGGTTGCTCAGGGCCTCATCCAACCTGGCCTTGAACGTCTCCAGGGATGGAGCATCCACCACCTCTCTGGGCAACCTGTTCCAGTGTTCTACAACTCTCATGGTAAAAAATTTTTTCCTAATATCCAACCTGAATCTACCTCCCTCTATTTTAAAACCATTACCCCTTGTCCTATCACAACTGGCCCTCCTGAACAGCCTCTCCCCATCTTTCTTGTAGGCCCCCTTGAGGTACTGGAAGACCGCTATAAGGTCACCCCGGAGCCTCCTCTTCTCCAGGCTGAACAGCCCCAACTCTTTCAGCCTGTCCTCATAGGAAAGGTGCTCCAGCCCTCTTATCATCTTCGTGGCCCTCCTCTGGACCCTCTCCAACTGGTCCATGTCCTTCTTATGTTGGGGACTCCAGAACTGGACGCAATACTCCAAGTGAGGTCTCACGAGGGCAGAGTAGAGGGGGAGAATCACCTCCCTCGACCTGCTGGCCACGCTCCTCTTGTCAAGTATTGCCAGTTTCTGTCCCTCTTGTTTTTTGTGTGTTCAGTGTTTCGTGATGTCTCATAAAAAAGAGGCGTAGAGGAGAGACAGGACTTGGGATTTCCACGTTCCACCCTTGAATGTGAAGTTGGATTTGCCATTGTAAAATGAAGATAATATCTGTGCTTTTTTCCAGCTGAAGGGAGGAGGGATTATTGGCAAAGGAGAAGAGAAGCACTGAGTTTGACACTGTGAGGTGCTTTTAGATCATTAACTGGAAGGTATAGCACATGCTAAATAACATCTAAACAAATGAGTTCTCGTTATAATACTAGACAGCAGTTTGAATGTGACTTGTTCAATCAAATCTAAGTCTGTGCCTTTTTTTAAAAATAATCTAATGTCTTTGGGAGACTCTCTCTTACCTGCTGTTCATGAAGGTGATTATTGAAGATGGATAGCAGTAGACTTGGCTGTTGTCTCTTTAGGAAATCTTTTAAACCAGGATTGGAAGCAGACTATTTTACAGCCTGTAGAAAGACGTCTAAAGGCTGCCATTGTGTCGTTCAGGCAGGAACAACTGAAAGCCCTAATGCGTTTTATCTGCCGTTCTGTTCCTCAACACTATAAATAATTCAGATCTGTTGGCTTAACTACTACTGGCAACTGTTATTTATTAAGAATGACTGAAATAACTATATGGCTCAGTAGAAGAGAATGCATTGGGGACTTTAATGTGAAACAGAATAGCTAAAACATTTTGATTATCATTTAAATAAAAAACCTAAAACTCTAAACCCGCCAATATTCTTTGCAATTTTGCAACGGACAAGTGACGGTGGGAAATTTTTATCTGTAAAATTATTTTTAAAGGTACTGCACAGTCTTTTCATGTTTGCTTTTAATTTGATTTCTTGCATGTCACGCTCAAGAGACAGCAGGTGAAAAAGCAGCAGTGTTTTCTGGTGATCAGTGCAAGTGAATTGCTGTTCTCTTGTTCCATCCATGGTATAGGGTTAATTAATAATGTCTAGCTCTTCTTGGTACTGTTCATCATTAGGGTTGAAATTGCTTTCCAAAGGTCAACATCATTATCCCTATTTTGCAAACAACAAATTAAGTCACTGGAAGGGCTGAAATCAGGCAGGGTATTGCTGTAGCAGAAACGAAATATGTTACTGCGAAGTGGCAGATATTTGGCTGTACATCATAAGATGTATTACTGTATAACACCAGAATGCTTTTGCAAGTCAACTGATTATAAATGGTGCATTTGGAATAAATTTTGTATCACAAAAGAGTTGACATCCAGGACTCAGATGACTAATTATCTAATCTTACATCTGGCATAAACACCCAAGCCATTTGTATGATGAAGTGCGTTTCACAGGAGTGAGAAGGAAGCGAGAGAACATTCTCTGCTGACTCAGTGGTCGTAAATCTTCTGGGGCGTGTTTTGCCTTAGATTTGATATTTGTTCAATGGGTTGAAAGAAGTTAAGTGATCAAATGTCATTTGAAAATCCTGGCCTGCAGCTTTTATTTTTTCTCGTTTACATGAAGACAAATATTACGATACACGCACAATTATGTGGGGACTTGTTCTGTGTGGTGTTACCAAAAGCTGCTCATTCGAACGGGGACTGCAGATTCATTGTCTTCATCCTTTTTAGAAGAAGTCATTTTACATTTGTTTGCCTTAATGAAGATATACAGCAGAGATATAAATGAAGAGAGCGGTGTGTGCTGCCGTGTAGCATTTCGTTTCATTTGTTTGAAATTAAGTCATTAACTATAACAGAGCAATACGTTTTTCCTTTTTGACTAGTAATCAGAGGACTTTGGCATGCCAATCTGATCTGAAATAAAATAGATGCTCTGCATTGGGCAATTCTTATTTAAATTTTATTTCTGGACACGTCAAATTTATATGGTATATCTCTTCAGGTTGAGGGAAGTATCAATGAAAGTTTACTGTTAACAGCAAGAAAAAATAGGAGAGGAGTCGGTGGTAGGTAAATGATATGCCTGAACTTTCAGGGGCAAAGCACGCCTGCTGTAACAAGATTTTCTGCAACATGAACTTTTCTAGATAGTATGTCATTAAATTTTATAGTAAGGAGGAAAATCGTCAAAAACTCTGACTAGAACATAAACCACCTGAAATAAAAAGAATACATGTAAATATCTTCAGAGCAAGTTTGGACACTCTCATTGATTTTTAGACAGCATCTCATTCTGGCTTGATAAAATACAGGATTTATAAATTAAATTTTATGTGTACTGTCTATGGTTTTATGCTGATGCTGGCACACTTTCAGATGTAAAACTAAATTACTTTTTCCAATAAGGCAGCATAGATTGAAGCATGGATTCCTTTCTTTGCTAATGGAACTAGTAGAAAGATATTGAATTATGCTGACTTTCAAATTGACTGAGAGCCCAAGAGAGAAAAATCAATGACATTTTTAATGTCCTGCAGAGCTTTTAAACAGGCCTCGGCCTCGCAGAGGAGCTCACTATGAGATAACTGTTGTTGGCGTTGGGTTTCCAGTTGAGAAATGTGCTTCTTCAGGTGAGCGTGCATCTTGCATGCGTGTAGGCTTCGTCACCGTTCCAGGCGCGGAGATGCTAAGCAGGCAGTGACTGGTTTTTGGAATGGGAGCCAGAAGACTGGTGACGAGGTGTGCATGTCACTCCAACGCGTTTCTGTCGGAACGGAGAACGCTCCGTGGAACTGTGCCAGCTAATCCCCATAAAACAACAGCAGCAAAATCCAGAAGGGTCTTTTATCTCAGTATAAATTCCTGATGGTCTCATGTATAGGTAATTCCAATAAATTATTTTGATTAATTAATGAGAGGGTAAATACAGATTTTTTTATTTATTTTTGCTATGTGTTTGCTTTTACATGGCCAAGCCCTAGAGATCCAGGCTCTACAATAAATGTCCATCAAATACGTGGCTTACTAGTATTTTTAAAATTTTATAATAATCTTTTTATAATTTTGTAAAATGCGTTTTATAGCAGTAACTAATAAATTTAATAAAACACTATCCAATCTCTCAGAATCCTGCTACTCAGATAGAAAAGGTTCTGATTTAGATGATGCATCCTCAACATCTCAGTATTGTAACTGGGGCTCGTAGACTCTGGTCCATTTCAGTAATAAAATGGTTTCTCTGCATTCCTTCAAAGTCTGGTTTACCTTTCCTTTAATAACAGATGGTTACAACATGGCTGTGGAGGACTGTAGTCCTGGAATATGATTTTCAACAGCAAACTTTGTATCTTCCATTCTTTGATGTAATGAAGAAAACTATCATATAGTCACTTCTGGGAATTCAATTTCTTGCAGTAATTCAGCTTTCAGCTCCTGGAAGATTCATCTTGAGTTTTTAAGGGTTGTTCATGTTACAGTAGACAACTTCTGTCATTTTAAAAGCAGCCTTTAATGCAGGTAGCGTCAGCTCTACAGAGACTGAAATATAAGTAACCTCAGAACTGCCACATTGTGCGAATGAGTTCGAGAAATCATGGAATTAGGTTTCAAAGATAATACACAGACAATCTGTTCGGCCGAATAGCTCTGTGGAAGCTGTTTTATGAAGTTTGGGTTCTCCATAGTTCACCCTTTCAGTGTCAATTGTATTTTAGTGACAGTCATTACATCATAAAAGCTTATGAGTGGTTTGTGGTCAGCAACCGTTTATTTTTTAAATATACAGTGGCCTTGGTGACATGGTACCTCATCAGAGAGACTAAGGTGACCTTTTGATTTTGTCTTGCCTACGTTTTGTCAGTTTTATGTCCTGTCATGTGCACTCACCCCTCCGGAGGAAGGGAGCAGTGACTTGCTACGCAGCAGAGTATGGATTCGAGATCTCAGTCTAATTCATGTCTTGAAGATAGTATGTTAAAAGTCAAGGGTCTGAGCATCTGAGCCCTTTTGTGGGACCAGTGCCAACGTGTTCTAATGATCTCTTTTTGCAAATGTTTCCCGTCTGATCACCAAACCTCATTTCCTGGAGGTTTCCCTTCATACCTCTTTCACGTATCTTCTACTGGAGAGAGCATTTTATTGACTCTTACTATTGCATTAAAAATGAGGAAAAAAAAATGGAATGTTTTTTATCTCAGATTAGTGTAGTTTATCTTAGTTTGTGAACAAGTGAAAACCAGTGTCTTTGACTTGTAGTGGTTAACAAGTGATAGGTAACAGGTTCTTTCTAAAGGTATTTTAAAATTGTTATTCTTTCGGTGTTTTTTTTTTTAAGGTGGTTATTTTAAAATTGAGACTATAAAGTATTTTTACCTCTCCTAGTCAGACCTGTCAAATATAAGCTTCAGATAAGGTTTTGTTCTATTTTATGAGAAAGTTCTATTTTTATTTCAATGATTGCAAATAAGTTGAGAACTTGTACTGTTCACCATCAGCAAAATCTCCAAGCCTAATATGAACTTGGAAAGGAAAACTATTGTTCCTATGACAGTAATTTTATTCTCATTCACTATATTTATCTGTGGAGTCTTTAGGACATTTCTGAGGTCATAGCCTCTGTAAATGCTTTGACAAGTAAGGTACAGCTATTACAAAATAAATACTGTAGATAAATACTGAAAGTCTGATTGGTATGTCAACGCATCTTAATGCAGCTGTTGAAGATGTTCTCTGATGAGCAGTGCACCTCTGGTTTGGTTTGGTTTGTTTTGCTTTGGTTTTTTATGTCCAGTTCAGATAGACTTAACTGCAGGAAAATATCTATAAAGCTCGATCACTCTCTCCAGAATACGGCAGTGAGCAAAATGCAAAAGGTTAAATATTTGGTAAAAGAGAGAGAGCACCTCAGTGTCTGTATAGAATATGGGCATGGTAAAGCCATCAGAAAGAGTATATTTTTGTAAGGGTTGTGTATTATATTTCTGTTGCTTACAACTGTCATCACAAGGACAGAAAAATTTTGAATGTGACCAGGCAGCTGTCTCTGTGAAGCCTATAGATAGCAGCTTCCTCGTGTAGCACATTTTCAGCTCCTTCAAACAGATTTATCAAGCATCTTTACTGTCTCAACACTGCCAGCTCAAATGACTTCTCAAGGAGCTTTGGTTATGCAATCTTTTAAAAGGTGCATTGTTTTTTCTGTTTGTTTTATTTTGTGTGTGTGTGTGCTGGTTTGGGTTTTTTTTTTAGTAACTCACTGCAGCAGCTAAAATCTAGTGCAGGGTTTCACCGTGTGTTAGGGGAAAAAACCATACTCCATTTGTCCACCGTGACCAGGCTTGAAATAAGCATCAAAACTTTCACCAGCTGTGCGAAGCAGCAGAACAGCACAGGTGAGAGCGGAGCGGTGAGCGTGCAGGGCAGCGCGATGCTTTGTGAGTAAGGAGAGGAGATCCTGCAGGGACGGGAGCTGGAAATAGCATTCGCTTGGCAAAATTAGAAGATACATGGAATGGTTTGGGTTGGAAAGGACCTCAAAGATCATCTCATTCCAACCCCCCTGCCATGGGCAGGGACACCCTCCACTAGATCAGATTGCTCAAAGCCTCATCCAAGCTGGCCTTGAATCTGTAATCATTTTGGGGTCTAAGGACTGCTTAACAGTATATTCCTCTCTCAGTGCTTCTCTGAGTCCTGTCTGACTTAACAGGAGTTCGGAGACAAACAGAAGCCCCTCAGCTGGTGCCCTGGCTTTCTGCACAGCCACTGAAACAGGAGGTGGCTGCAGGGAGGGCTGGGTAAAGAGCCAAAGGATCTTCCCAAAGAATTTCTCTGCTCATTGCTACTGCAGTTCACAGCATGGGACCTTTCAATAATAAAGACTTTAAAGGCTTCTTCAAAGAGCTTCCAGGCTGTGTCAGAAGCTCCATCTGGAAGAAGTCTCATGAGACTTTGGAGTGTTTTGTAAATACAGGCTGGGGACAAATGAGGTTTTTCTTAAATTGAATCTTGCAAAACTTGCTTTGTAACAAGAACTTGCAAAAGGCCACATTAACACGAGTGTTTACCAAGCTGCATCCCTAGTGTAATGTCCTTTGGAAAGGGTGCAGTTAGCTTGTCATCCCTACAAAGTCTTTTACTAACACAGTAAATTATAGGCCTTATGGGAACATGCTGTACTCGGTTCTTTTCAGGTCCTGTTCTTGGTCTTGAATTGCTGCTGAAACTACATACGGTGCTTTGTACTGTTTGTGTTTCAGCAGATTCAGCAGCATTTTGATTTAAATCACGTTTCATTCTGACTAAAACAATTGCTGTTCTGTAGTGTCGGGATTCTTGAGGTAATAGGAACACTTTTGTGATTTACTGACCATCGTGGCCTTTGAAAGGCACCAGTATGTTTCGGTCCGTTTTTCCTGCTTTGTTTGGGTTAGTGATGCCTCATGGGTTACACCAGACCGTGGCAGCGTTAAGCGTTTTCAGCACTGGTGGCACTCGGTTGTGTATTTTGGTCGGGGCAGCAATGTGCCTGTGGCATCATTTTCTCATCAGTAGTGCTAATGCTCCAGCAACACCAGCATTACTGAGTTTGAAGAACTTGATGTCTGTCTGTCTTTCATGGTTTTCATCTTTTGAGATGCATCAACTTTTCTAAAAACGTGTTTACTTCGTGCGGTTGTTCGTGACTGTGAGTTAGCTGCCTGCATCAGACTAAACCTGCCTGTCTAGAGCTTGTTTGCCCATGTATTCCCCTTCTGGCAGTGTATGAGAACAGAGAATGTGGAGCAAGAAAAAAGTATGAAAGCTCCATAAATCTTGTATAAATTGAAAATGTCTCCCACTATCATCTTAATATTTTTCCCTTCAGTTGTGCTCTTCCCTGGAAATCTCAGAGTATTTTACAAACAGTGAATTAAGCCTTCTCTAGCCTCCTCCTCCTCCTCTGCCCCATGAAATGACCTTATCATCCCTTGTTTATAGATGAGGAATCGAAGGTCTGAGTGAAGTGACTCGTCCAAGGTCAGCTGCCGAATTAGTGGCAGGGCTATGAATAGACATAGGCATTCTAGCTCTCAGCTCTCTGCTGAACAAGAGCGTGCCCTCCCAGTTTCAGTTTGCCATAACTTAATGACTAATAACATTTGAGCATCTAGAATGTGCCAGAAGAATTTATTTTCAGCAGCCAACAGGTAATCCTTAATTCACCAGCAGTGGGACACAATGCACCTCCCATGTCCCCATGGACCCTGTCTGCTGCTTCTTGTTTTGCATCAAAGACGTGAGGACAGGTGAGGACTACCAGTGGGGCAAAGTCTGATCACTCGAGTGTGAGTCTTTGCTGTTTTGTGGGATGCTGTAGGTGCTCACCTGAATGTTCACTTTTGTGATAAAAACAAAGATCATAGAATCATAGAATGGTTTGGGTTGGAAGGGACCTTAAAGATCATCTCTAGACCTGATTCTTCATTTGTCTGAGTGTAACAGTAATGAAGTGTCCTGACAGCAGTTCGGCTTCAACATCTAATCTCTTTTAAAAGAAATAAAAAAAACCCTCCAGTGCAGGCTGCTGTTCCTTGAAGGGGAGAAGTAATTCAACTAAAGTCCTCTCAGGAGCCAAGTAAGAGAAGTAAATTTTGAGTTGTGCTAATCAGGAAGAGGAAGTCATCTGTCTGCATCTGGTCACTTCCCTGGTTACGTGGCATAGTCCTGTAACGGCTACATAAGAAGCTTTGTGATGAGCCAATGTCAAGGGCAATTAATTCTTTGGCAGGCAGCTGTTATTATTAGGACACAGAGTGGCCAGACATAGAAGGAAAGCCTTCAGCTGATTTATTTTCTCTACCTTTTCCATCAAAATTGATAAGTCATTCAAACCCTAACGGTGAACTTTCATGCAATAAGAATTTTAAATTTGCCATCTCTTTTTTCAGTAGGAGACCTTATGTCAGATTTAGAGCACAGAGGAATAGCTCAGAGAAAATGTTTGGAAAGTCTTCACCACTTTAATGCTATCAGGAAGGAGCAGAGTAGTGTGTTAAGCTGGGAACGTAATAATACGTGGGCTGAGTTAAGACCACTTCAGACTGTTTTTCTCAAACTTAATTGATGGAAACGGTTCACTTTTAGTCTGGATTTATTACCTTAGCAGAGTTATTCCGGGATTGCTGCAATGCAACTGTGGGTGTTCTAAACACACCCACGCTGCCAGAGAATCAGGAAGGATGTACTTAAAATCCTCTAATTTATCTAATAACATCTTTAGCAGCTTTTTGTGTAGGTTTAGTATTGTAATGGAAATGCACTCCTTGGCTGGATGAAGAGCTCCTGTGTAAAACTGGAAGCATTGGCTGGAGGGACATGTAAACAGCATTTGGAGCTGATTGGGAAAATCCTCTGACCAGCTGCATATGCTGTAAATGTACCTTTCAGCTTTGTAATCTGTCATGATGGTTAAAATAATATCTAAAATTTCAGATATGAATGTTCATGACTCTGGGTCGGCATAGACGTGGCCTTCCCACCCTCCAAGCCCAAGCAGAGCAGAGGTTCCCTGTGTCGGGGCGTGTTTTTTCTCTGCTGAGTCTCTATTTTAGCAACTGTTGTTGCCCCAGTTCTGAACCAGGTTCCCTCTTTGCCCACCAGTGGACATTCCTGCAGGACTGGTTATAAATGACACAAACCGAGTTTGGTTTTCCTAAAAAGTTTCAGCACGGAGCTGGTGAGGGTAAGCCTCGGACTGGGAAACAAGCTCACATTCCTGCAGGTGCCTGTTACGTTTGTGCCCGAAGCTGACTTGTGTTTGGAAACGCTTTCGGTGTGGATTCTTCTGCTGTCGTTCGTTAGGCTGAACCTTAATCTTCCTCTGCGTTTTTTCGGAATGCTGTCCTCGCAGTGTTGCCAACTGCCGGCAGAATTATTCTATCCCCGGCATCGCAATCTCTCGCTTTTGTCGTAACATGGAAATGGCGTGTAATACGAACAGTAACCAGTATCACCACTCCGGAGTATTGGAGCTAATAATAGAAATGAAAAACCTGCTCTTTGTGAGCTAAATGAAGGCGGGCAGAGATGGAAAACCAGCTTCTACGCGCACCAGAAGTCAAGGAGATCCCGGTGTGTTTTCCTCTTGCTGATTACTCTCAACCACCGGGCAGTGCCGTATGTAAATAGGATCAGAGTTCCCGTGTTGTGCTGGGAAGAGCCAGCCCTAAGCCAGCTGATTTCCTCCAGCCGTCGCGCTTCATTAGCGCGCACGTTGCTGAGGCTTGGAGGCGCTGCGTGAGCGGAATGCCCGGCTGCTAATTCCAGGGAATGCTCTTACTGAGGGTGCAGTAACACGGTACGAGTGGCTTCCTGCGTAACTGCGAGGGTCGGAGCTTGGCTCACAACGACGTAGCACTTGGACAGAGCTATTTATTGCTAATCTGGTATTTAAATAATTTATAGATATGTTGAATAGTAAATAATGAGGGTCGGAAGACTTATTTTGTGTATGTTTTCTAAATCTGTTACATAATCTTACTGTTTGCATCAAGAATCTGGAAAACTTTATGGTAAAATGGCTTTTCAAAAAAAAAAAAACCCGGTGTAGCAAATCAGATTTTTTTTTTTTTCTGTCTGGAGTCCAGATTTCACTGCTGAAGCTATGGCACATGGGCCAGTTTAGGATGGCCGTTGGCCTTCCTGGGCAGTGAACCAAATGTGAGCACAAGTGAGGGTCGCCATGTGCTTCTCGGGCTCCAGAACCACGTCTGATGAGTCTGGTTTCGTGTGTAGAAGTTCTTACTGCTCTGGATCTGGTTGGACTGATGCTTCTAGGCTAACGCCCCATCTACAGCCGTGCTAAGAGCACTGGGCCTAGGCAGAGGAAATAGGTTAAGGACGAATGTGTGCCTGTTGCCTGTTCCCTGGACTGGCCGAGGCTGGATTCTGCTGTTGTCGATGGACGGTTTCCGAGACCAAAATGAGCTCGCATGGCTCTGCCCAGTCCTGCAGTGCAGACACCTTATGCAGGACATTGTTACCTCTGGTGATACCTATGGAATCTGGAAGTTTCAGACTGTGTCAGCAAGAGACACCTGGAAAAGTCAGGGCAGACCAATGGGAAATACAAAGTTATGCATAAATTAAGAGGTATTAAACTCTGCTTGAATGAGAGAACATACATTAAAGTGGCCTTGGTTTGCTATACATTAATTAACATTGGGAAATAACGGGCTTAATTAAGCTACAGTGAGTTAAAGCCACTTTACTTTTGATAGAGATCATTCATAAGGGAGCTTTTTAACCCTATGCACGTCAACTTCATACCTCCTTTGGCTTTGCCTAAACCTTCAGTGTCCCTTGGTGAGGTTCTGGACACTTCGAAAATTGAGGACTTCTCTTGCCCTTTGGAATCCTGACTCCAGTTCTTAGGAGAAACTGGACAGAATGGGCTTAAGGTAAAAGTGTGTCACACACATGTAGAAAATCTGCGCTAAGCAAGGGCTGCATGACAGACTGCAGGGGGGTTCAAGTCGAGATTTGAAAAGCATTTAACTAGAGGTTACGAAATGGAACATTAAAGCTTAAGAGACAGGGAACATGAGTGAAACAGGGTTGCCGAAATCCATATGGTGAGTTTGAGGTCTTGCTGCAGGGCTGTGGTGCTGTCCAGCAAAGAAGAATCGGAAGTTTTACAAATCTGGGTTCAAATTTCTGTTTGTTTACAGAAATGTATTGTTATGTATTTCCCTGACTGGAAGTTACCTTGCTATATCCAATGAAAATATCTTTTTGAGGGTTTCTTTTTGTGTTTTGTTTTGTTTTGTTTTTTCTTTTCCAGTAATTGCCCTTCATTTTTGGCTGCTGCTTTAGCTAGAGCAACTTCAGATGAAGTCCTTCAGAGTGATCTTTCGGCACATTACTTACCAAAGCACGTGGACAACGCAGATGGGATCATACGTAAGTACATCTGCGTGTGATGATGTACAATTTTACATGGTGTGGACCTGCATCTTTCATTTGCAGTGTATACTGGAACACTCTGCAGATAATGCGTAGATTTTTAAAGTCAACATTGACTTCAGCGATCCATCAGATCAGTCTGACCACTTGAATGGTACTAGATTATCTACGAATTTAATTAATTCGTTCTACCAGCAGCTAAACGAGGTTGGAATAGGTTTCTTGTAAAGGAATATCAGATATTGATGTAAAAATTAATGGAGAATTCTCCATTACTCCTGATAGAGCTAATGGCTAATTTCTTCATCAAAGCTTTCTCATCTTTGAGTCTTGTCTAGTTTCAACTTTTACTGTTGAATTCTTTCTCCATTTTTAAATGCCTTTCTCTGGTTGTAGTTGCGTCTTTTATCAATTTTTTCTCCCTAAGACCAGGTGGGAATCACTCCTTTCTTTTAAGTGCATCTTCATATGTATCTCGTGGCCCTGAATTTTTTTATAAGCACTGTAGACTATGTGGTCCTGCTGCTTGCTGGCAAGTGCCAGTTGTCCTCCTTTATCCTTAGAGCAAAGTCAAATATATGTTGGAAGGGAGAATTTAATTCTGAATTATTTCAGTCAGTATAGTTTTACCTTGGCTTTTAATATTTTTTTTGGTTTAACAAAGGATGGTATAAAGATATTTCATGCTTAAAAGAAAAATTTCCTTTTCTCCATTTATCTGTGTTTGCTAACAAGATTTTTGCAGCATCCAGATCAAAGCCATGCTTCCTAAATAGTTTCAAGATTCTGCTGACCTAAATAGCCTTGAAAAACTTTCTGGGGTGTTCATTACAATGAAGAAAAATGTTTCTCACATCTATTCAGAATTTTGTCATTTGATCTTGAAAATACAGTCACCAAACCACTTTGTCCATTCTCTCCTTTTTTTGATTAAAAAAAATAAGTAAATTATTTTGGGGATAAGTAGGAAATACAAATCTGTCTCTTCAAAAAGGAAGATTCTGGTGTATTTCTCAGAGGCTTTTGGAAACCTGAAAAGAAGAAAAACATGCTATGGGCTCCCTTTTTGAAGGTATTGCTGCCTCCTCCTGCTGAGCAGGTAAATGGAATAGATTTGTCATTGTTCTGGCTGAGCAACCTTCATTAATTTCAAATTGAGATCCCTGAGACTTGCATAAATATTTGACAGTCTCCAAGGAAATGTTGACTAAGCCTCCACACAGAATATCTAAAGAATTCAACCAAAAAAAGAAAAAGAAAAAAACCCCACAACACAAAACCATTTAAATATATCTAAATCTGTAAACCACCAGTGCAAACGTAGATTGACACGTGTTCGGGCTATAGCAGGCACTAAAAATATGACTCCAGATGCAGTATGTTGAGGTGAATTGTCATAATGAAGGTACTTGGAAATAAAATACACCTTTACAGATGCGATGTAAAGCGTTTAAAATATGAAGATAAAGAGGGAGAGGAAGAGAGAGAACATCTTGTGGACCGTGGTAAAGCAATGGTTTCTTTTGAATACTGCAATTTCAAATAATATACCATAAATGATAATTTTTGAAATGGAGCATTGGCTCAAGTGATGCAAGGTTTGGCTGAGAAAACCGTAACAACACTAGGGGGATTCATGCAGGACTGAAGGAGGTTTCATTGCAAAAGGCCACCAGCTCTGTTCTAGCCAACCTTCTTGGTAGGAAGCCATCCAGAAGCCTGGGCTAGTTACTTAGAAGAGAGCTGTGACTGATGAGTGCCCAAACTGGTACTGCATAGGGAGACTTTCGTTCTTGGAAAGGAAACAAAGGGAACTGTAGCAGGTGACAAAAATGGGATTTCTACATCTTGAATTTTATGCTCAGAGTTCACTCTTTATCCTGATGATGTTTGCACTGCTGCGGAATGTGAAACCCAGCTGCATTTAGCTGTCTGGTTTTGATAGCCAATTCTGTGTCGGTTTTTCTTATGAGCCCAGAAAGATTTTTACTCTGTATAATACAAGGAGACTTTTACCTGATTTGCCTCAAGTTTGAATTTGCTAGAAGGAAAAAAATTATTCCAAATTTCCTTAGTGACACATTTCAGTCTGAGTAGGGCAACGTGACAAATCATATTGCATGCTTAGGACTGGGAAAAGCAGTTATTGGTGCGCTGATGGAAAGGAAATGAGAAACTTCATGGAAGAAAAATGCTAATCTTAAAAGAAGAAAAACTGTTTTGAGCCCACGAATGTAGGAATGCAAGAATATGGGCCTGATGTATTCAGAGTGACCATGTATCTTCGGATATCAAGAATAGAATCTGAGAGCCACAGGCCATGACTGATTCTTCTCTTCCAGTTGAAATGGAGAGGAGTGGGAGAGCTTCCATGAGAATGGAAAGACGTTTGATTTCTTTTTTGAAAGGCTGGGGTTAAGAATGTTTAGGGTTTTTTTCATTAAGATATTTGCATGGGGGTTCGGTGTTCTTAAGGAACCACCAAAGGAGGCTGGACAGCAGGACCACGTTACATGGTGGAGGTACCGAAAATATCCAGCCGACTTGACAAAGCAAATCGCAAAGTCCCGTTACTCAGTCTTTCCACGTACTAGGAGATGGGATTGCTATAGCCAAGACACAAAGAGGTCATTGACTAGTCAGAAACTGGAGTTCTTAGATTAAGGAAAACCTTGGTCATTAGCGTGATAATGTGTCTACAAACCTGTCTACTGACCCCTGTCCGCATTTTCAAGAAAAGTCTTAAAATTTAGGTGCTAAAAAGCAGAATCTGGTGACTGGATTCTTTACCCTGATTTTGCCCTAAAAGAAGTCAGTCATCTTGGGAACAACAACGCCTGAGTTGGAGTTCCCACTAGCTGTGGTACAATTAAGCGCTACTTCCAACGCTGGGGATTTTGGAGCAGCAGGAGGGAAATGAAATTCTCCGTGACACAACCACAATGACAGCTGAGTCAGCTCTGGCTCAGCGCTGCAACATTAACAATTGATGAGTAATTTACAGCTGGGAGGGGGTGGTTTGACTGTTGTGGACCTTTCTCCTGTTTTAACCTGACGAGCAATTACTGATGCTGACACTACGCCATGCTCTGAGTGTCCCACCAAGTGACACTGAAATGTCCACCATTTCCCTTCAAACATGCCCACTGGAAAAAAATGGAAGACCAAGTCTGTGGGGTTCACTTCTGGAAAATATAATTTGGACATGTCAGGCTGCAGGTGTTCCCTCTTTAAATATATTACCCAACAAAGAGATTTGTGGTGGCACCAGTGAGAGCGGTATAAGTGATGTGGGGGAATTGGTACCCATTGCTATGGCAGTGGTGGGATGACCCAATCCTTTGATTTCCACCACTTGTTTTTAAAGCTGTGTGAACAAGAAGCTCCTTCTTTTGATTATATTTATAGCTTGTTTCCAGCTTAATGGCTGCTTTTGCAGATCAGGCTTGAACCAACCCATAATCAGCAGAGCTGAGAATATCTCTTGCTCCTAAGGATCTGGGCCCCCTGACTGCTGCAGCCCACATCTTGTCAGGAATTAGTGAATGCTGCTTTTAGGTTCCTTATGGAATTTCTGTGAACTGAGAGATGCTGTGACCCTCCCCTCTGCTCCCTGTATTCGAGCCATTCCTCCTCCAGGAATGACTGACACTGATGGCTTGCTGCTCTTTTGCTTTGAAGATCTCTGGTTCTGATGGATGATCCTGAACACAGAGATTCTTACTTCCTGTTTTCCTCCCCTGAATTTCAGAACAATTGTCAAATGCTCGAGTTTTCAAATTTTAAAATGACTATTTCTCAGGAGTGACAGCTCAGCATTTTCTTAAATTTAAGACCTTTATGGTTTTCTTATTTGCTCATGCAGATTTCTTTAGCACATCCACCACTCAGGAATCTGGAAATCATGTTATGAAACTAAGGTGGGACCTGAATGTGCACACTACTGAACGCGTACTCCACCAAAACATCAAAGTAACACCAATAATTTCTGTAGGTTATTTGCCACAGCGTTGCCTCAATTCTGCAGTGAGGTGTGGTTTGGAACAGATCGTTTGGTCTGAAACCAGTATGTCATTGTAACAGATTGTGGTTTCTGTTGTCCGTGCTGTATGCCATGATGAAGTCCCTCTTGGAGCTGCTGTGGCACAGCTGGCACCACCCTGTGCAGAGCCACACGGGGGATCAAACGCGGAGGGGAACGTTCTCGCTTTTCATTTTTCCTGATGCTGCAAATGAGTTCCCCAAAGGCACGGGAAATGTTTAAGTTAAAAAGACAAACAAACAATGAGCTGCTTACTGATGAATGCTGATGATGGTGAGTTTGGCTTCCTCTTTTTATGCATCAGAGCCCAGAATTTCCCTGCTGACATCCATTCCAACTGCTTGGCTAAAATGGTTTTGTTTCATCTTTGTAATGTATGCAGGAGAAAAATTTTCACTTAATAACACTCTCAGCCTCTCATTTGTGGTTTTTGCTTTCCCCAGAGATTGAGACCGTGAAGCTCGCCCGCCTAGTTTTCAGCAAACTGCACGAGATCTGTAGCAACTGGGTGAAAGACTTTCCACTCCAGCCGAAGCCCCACCGCTACTACGAGACATCCATCCATGCCATCAAGAATATGCGCAGGAAGATGGAAGACAAGCACGTCTGCATCCCAGACTTCAACATGCTCTTCAACCTGGAGGTAAAAAGAGATCATGTGGAAGACAAATATGCTAAACACAGTTTCCATTCTTGGGGGAACTAGGCAGTCGTCTTCTGTGAAAATGCAAGTGACACCTGAGAGGGACCTGAGGAGGAGCTGACAGTCAGGAGGCAAACCTGGTCTTAAGTGAGTTCAGTTGATATTCTGTGACCTTAGCGGCAGTATGACGTGTGGTTTCTACGTAGGGTATGTAGAATAAAAGAGCAATTTTCTCAGACTTCTGGTGAAATATCGTCTAACTAAACAAAGTTTGTATCTGGCCCGTCCTGATGTAGCCACTCATGCAGTGGCTGAAGGGCCGACCTGCCATCGTGCCAAAAGCAGCCCTGCTTTTGTGGGAGGCAACTGAGGCGTTGCAATCCCGTGTGCTAAGTCAAGGTGGGAGCCTCTCTTTGGCTGAAGATGCCCAGGTGTAGAAGAGGATTGCCAGTGGAAATGAGGAAGTGGTTCAGCTTACAGTTCAGCAGTTGTGCCAGTTGTCTACAGGGGTGGGTCTGCACTGCTTCTCTTGGGAGGAAGAAGTCAAAAGCAAAAATAAGGAAAGTTAAAAAACAAAACACAAAACTTGCAGGAGAATGTGGTGCAGTTCACACAGGAATCCAGCAACATGAGTAGTTTGGTGGAACTGGGGCCAGACTTCCCTCCATTAATTTCTTTGTGTGGCCATCAGTCAAAACACTCATGCTTGCTCTTCCTTCAGGTATAAAACTGGACACTGAAGAATGGCAAATAGAAGAAAGTGGCAGGAATTTTACCTTTAGGATCAGATTGCTGCATAATTGAGTCTTTATTACATTCTGTCACTCTAATAATCATCTTCTGCCCCATCCACGTTCTTGCCTTTAAATGATATAAATGCAAACAGAGGCAGATGTTTCCTTTCCCTGTCAATTGTCAGCTGTCTTACTCCAATTTGCGTTGGAGCCCATTACTTAAAAATGACAATGTACAAATATTCCAGGCATTGAGATGGCTGTCAAGGTTGAATTGGCACCGACAGTGGGTTGGTGTGTTGTATGTGTGAACGGGCACAGGAGCTGGCGTCTCGTGGTACAGCATTGTTTCCCTGTTGGAACAGATAAGGGGAAGCTGAGAAGACTGACTCGATGAGTGATTTTGCTGTATTTGATTCGTGAATGTAATCACAATTATCTGATGAGACAGTACGGACAGGTTTTTTTAAAAACCAGGCATCTAAGGTGATATGGATTGGATTTGGAAAAAAAAATTTAAAAAAAGAAGAAAAAAGAAAGCAGAGGTTGGTTGGCTTCACATTTTAACTATACTGGCATTTTATCCCTGGTGGATTCCAGTCTTGATGTAGACTTCATGCAAACTGTACTGGATGTTCCTCTCCCTCTGTGGTTTTTGCAGCCACAAAATCTCCTGCACAATTTGATGAGAATGGCACTTTCTATTTGAGTTGAGTGACTGAATTGTAACAAACGGGACATAAGGAGCACTGAGAGCTACGTGGGTGATTCTTGCAGGACATCTCTGGCAGGTTGCAGGTGGAATTCATCAGCAATAAGGTGGAAATTTCCCATTGCTTTTCCAGTGCAGATTCTGTCTCTAAACGCAGTTTAATGAGGACTACGCAAACCTCAAATTGAAAAGTTTGAAGATAAACCAATTAGCTGTTTGTGTTGCTTTCTCCTGAGTTGTTTTCTCAATGTGTTTCCATTGACAGGACCAAGAAGAGCAAGCTTATTTTGCAGTGTTTGATGGGCATGGGGGAGTGGATGCTGCCATTTATGCCTCCATCCATCTCCATGTGAACATGGTCCATCAGGAGATGTTTCAGCACGACCCGGCAGAGGCACTGTGCCGAGCTTTCCGGGTGACCGACGAGCGCTTTGTCCAGAAGGCAGCCAGAGAGGTGATTGAGTTCCTCGGGCTTGACTCTGAAAGGATGAATCCATAAATTCCGTATTGTCAGCAGGGGTGCTCCGAGTGCTGTGCTGGGCACAGGCGCGGGTCAGCACAGAGCTGTCCACGCACAGTCCACAGTGCCAGCGCCCGCTGGTGGGCTTCTTGGTGCTCCATACAGATGTCAGCCTCCACTTCTCACAACATCCAGTTCATCTAGAAGGATGCTGCTGCTCTTCTTACGTTCCCATGCTAAGTAGCTTTAGTCCTTGGGGTGTTTTTCCCCCTCATCTCTACAACATATGTTTTTCTTGGCTCCAGAAAGCAGGAATAAATGGATAACTGACTCCGAGGCCTCCTAAACTTAGGCAAGGGCTGAGTTAAGTGCAGGGAGCTCAGGATGCTTACAAGTAGACCTCCCTCCAAGTTCGTTAACATGCAGGCGTTTCTATCAAGATAGGAAACAGGCACGGGATGCCGACTGAACCAGTGGCACAGCCGCTGGCCAGCAGAGCCCGGCTTCGGAAACGTGATTCCAGTGCAAGGGGAGTCACAGGGCAAAATCCATCCCCAGCCTTCAGCCGGGCTGGCTCTGAGGGACAGTCACTGAACAGACGTAGCAGTAAGGAAAGCACTGCCCCTTCGCCCCGGGAACAGGCTGCCTGTTGGAATATCAGCATGTTCTGTCCGAGTTAAGCAGGAAAACGCTTCGAAATGGTTCTTGTTTGCTTATTTAAAACTGGGGGTGTTTTTTTTCATCCTTTCCAGAGTCTGCGTTGTGGAACCACCGGGGTGGTGACTTTCATTCGAGGAAATATGCTGCACGTGGCTTGGCTTGGGGACTCCCAGGTTATGCTCGTGAGGAAAGGCCAAGCTGTGGAATTGATGAAACCCCACAAACCAGATCGAGAGGTGAGAGTGGCCCGGTAACGCACCCGGGCACTGTTTACCATTGAAGCTGGCAGCTGGCAGCCTTCTGTGGATGCTGGGACGCTCAGTGTTGCCTTCCCAATGTCTCTGGGAGCGGCAGCACGTGTTCCAGTTTACCCTGGTTTGTTTGAAAGTTGGCTCGGATTTGTGTGCAAATCCTTTGCTCCGATCTGGCGGGGCCTGCAGCCTCCACGGGGCCGTGTTGGTGAAAACACCAGATATTTACTGACGCGCTGGGCGTGCGGGGGCCGCTCTGAGCGCTCTGCCCAAACTGCTCTCGTGTCGCCTTGCTGTGCAGGACGAGAAGAAGCGCATTGAGGCACTGGGTGGCTGTGTGGTCTGGTTTGGAGCCTGGAGGGTGAATGGGAGCCTGTCAGTCTCCAGAGCTATTGGTAAGAGGGGGCTTTTCATTCCTATTTCAGACTTGCTTTTACTTTCTAATTAAAACTTTAATTTTCTAGTGATCAGAATTTGAAATACAGCTGAAGATAAAACCTGTGAGCAATGACCTCTATTTAAAATATTTACCTCTACAGTTTGAGGGGATAATTTCCAAATAATTTCTTTAACTTGGGGTGAGAGTCACTGGACCCAGGCCGCGTGAATAAAAGGGCTTCCAGATGCTGTGGCTGCGAACCCACCATTTGTGTGTGTGTGTGTTGTTTTTCCACAGGGGACGCTGAGCACAAGCCATATATCTGTGGGGATGCAGACTCTGCCTCCACTGTACTAGATGGCTCTGAAGACTACCTCATTTTAGCCTGCGACGGCTTCTATGACACAGTCAATCCCGATGAGGCAGTCAAAGTGGTGGCTGACCATCTAAAGGAAAATAATGGCGACAGCAGCATGGTAGCACATAAATTAGTGGCATCTGCTCGGGATGCCGGTTCCAGTGACAACATTACTGTCATTGTGGTATTTCTCAGGGACATGAACGCAGCAGTAAATGTTAGTGAGGAGTCGGACTGGACAGAGAACTCTTTTCAAGGTGGGCAAGAAGACAGCGGGGAAGATAAGGAAAACCATGGAGACTGCAAACGACCGTGGCCCCAACACCAGTGCTCAGCACCGGCAGACCTAGGGTATGATGGACGAGTGGATTCCTTCACCGACAGAACTAGCTTAAGCATAGGGTCCAGCATCAACCCGCTTGATGGTCAAGGCTATTTAGACCTGATAGAAACAGAAACTAGTACACCCGTGAGTGCCAAATGCCCACCACCGACCCAAGCGTTTAGTCCTGGCATACCAAAGAGTGCGAATTTGATCAACGGCTCACCAGTGAAGAACGACTCACCAGAGCGCACTGCATCATCCATCTGTGGACAGAGTGATCCCAGGGAGTACAACGCTCCTCTTAGTTTGGGTGCTGCAGGGCAGAGCATCTACAGGGTGAAGGGTTTATCCCCCATCTTCTTTGGGCTGGAAGATGAACTGTTCAAATCCTTGGGAAAACGAGCTGCGTTCTTTCACTTCCGGCTCTGTAACGGGAAGAGGCGACGAGGAGCCAGGCTCAAACCAAAGTTCCACACGCTGCTCTCGGCTCGTGAGCCTTCCCACATGGAAGGATCGAGTCTGTCCTTGCCTGTCCGGGGCCGCGGTAGCACAAGGATGTCGGTGAGACACTCCCCGTGGTGGAGGCTGGCCCGTCACAGCGCGTACAGCGCGAGCGTGTTTTTGATGCGAAGACAAAGTAATTGTATACCAGATTCATCCCTTCATCAATGCTGTAAAATGTAACCATCTCCCTCGTGTTCCCCCGTCAGACTCCCAAAATAGACATTCCCAAAATAAAACTGGCATCATCAGAAAGCGAAAAAAGGTGGGCATTTCAGAACTGTACTCCAGTCCCCTGCAAAGCTCACACCATGTGTACATAGATCTAGGAATTAGCAAATGTAGTCGTTTCAATCTCAACCGAGTTTGCTGGTGGTGCCGCCCCGAGCAGCGCCACAGCCACCCCACCACCCGCACACACAAGTATCCAGTCACATCCACTAGCGGAAGCCAAACAGCTGGTTCCCGGGAAGAGACACGGTGAGGGAAGAGTGTTTGCCAGCACCGAAAGCTGAACCTGCCTGAGGTGCGGCTGTGGAGCAATACAGAAAGATTCTGGTTTAGGACTGCCAAATTTTTTTTAGAGCGGGGTGGGGGGAAGTTGCCATAGAAGTCGCGGTGCGTGGGGGCGTTTTGTGTTCTGCTTGCTGTTTCTTTCAGGCTAGCGTTGAGATGAATTAGAAAATTACATCCACTGTTGCAGGTACAAGACTAAAAGCCATACAGGGTTTTACCAGGTAACTTAGGAATGGACAAACTAAGCTCCTGCTGCTCTGGTCTCAGACTCCCATTGAGGTACAGACTCATAATTTACCTATTTTTTTCATGTAACATAAAATGTGGAATATAAAGAAAACTGTTTTTTGTAGTTTTTAAAAAAATTATTTCCTCTGGCTAGAGGTGCAGTGTAGGGAATTTCGTATCTTTCTGGTGCTTTTAGTGGCATTTTTCTCGGTTGTCAGTTTAGGAAACTGTTCTCAATTAGTTTTCATCGAACATCGTTGTGCTTAATGCTTTGAGCCAACCTCTTTCCACCGTTAACTTCATCTCAGGTCTTAAAAGAAACCAGTCCGTGGAGATGTTCAGTACGATACCACTGTCACTCAACCAGTCAAACCAGAGACCTGCTTGTGAGGGATGCTGAGCAATGGGATGAGCTGCTCGGTTTCAGTAACGATTTCTAGATGACAAAGGTGTGATTTAATATGAAGTTGTGGCATGAAGGATGGTAGGATGTGACGTCTATGGGGAGCAGTATTGCTGCAGTTTGGCATTTTCCAGCACGTGTAGGAAGGGAGGCCGGGCCGCCGGGGAGGCAGCGGGTGCAGATGGGCAGGGGCTGTGGTTGGGCCTCAGGGGAGCGGGTAAAATTCACTGACAAGCCAGAGCTCTGCTTTGGTCAAACCCGGGCTCAGAAAGGAAAGTGAGGAATGTCAGTTGCCCTGATTTTCATAAGCAGAGCGTTATTTATCGGACTGGGAAACAAGCAGCACCCACCAGCTCTGCCGACTCTCGCGGTGACGTTAAACCCACAGGGGAGCGGTTCGTTGGGACGTACGTACGCAGACGATTCCCATCAGCTCCGCTACATCCACATCTATTCTTTGTTACAATAAGGCATTTGGAAGAGTATGAATAAAGTCAGTCTTCATAGGCGTTTATCATAGAATTTGTATCATTTTAGCAGTAACGATTTAAGAACAGTATTTAGCAGGAATTTGCAAAGTATTTTAGTATTAAGTAGTCAGATTATTCAGCATGATGAGATGGCAAGGTTTGAATTCTGCCAATTCCCGCTGCTTCTACCTTTGATGCACTATTTTAAAAGCAATCTGATGAACAGCAAAAGGCTTTGTGAGTAACCAGGAGTTGGAGTGTGGCTTTAGATTCCTTTGATCTTCTTCAGACTTTTTTATTTATCTTACGGGATCATTGGCTCTTATCTGTCATCTTATTAAGCCTTAGCTGTTGTCAACGTTCTCTTTAGCTGCAGCATGTGTTCCAAGTCAGATTTACTGAGGAAATTTGGGAAACCGTGAAACGGTAAAATATGCAACTCTGGGGCATCTCTGCGGTGCCTTCGTTTTAGATTATTCACAGTAATAATGACGCAGTGAAGGTCCATCTTACAGCTGCCTGCCGTGCTTCGGGGAGAAGGGTGGTGTAAGTGCAATTCTTCGTCTGAGTAGATCAGAATGAGCTACGTGATGGATGATGAACTTCTTCCCAGTCTGCAGGAGCAATTGAAGAGCACTGGACTGCATGTGTGCTGGTTTGGGAAGGATCTAGCTTTTTAGGTGTGGATTCATAAATGATAATTCTGCGACTCATACCATGTATCTTGCTAGGAGAAAAACAATCTACCATCGTAGTTCCAGTGTGGTCAGGTAAAACCATTGTATAGATAGCAAGTGTTCATTTCTTCACTAAACACGTATTTATAGAGTAGATAGGAACCATTTGTAAGGTAAGTCCTTTAAAGTTCTATAATATTAAAAGTAGTGGTTATTGGTCCGATATATGCTGCTCTTGATTCTACACACTAGACAAAAAAGCAGTGCTTCGTGAAATGCAGTGTTTTCTCTTAATGCCACTGGTGATAGGAAGTAGTTCTCTTCAGTTCAAAATCCTGTGCCCTTATTTGCTGCTTGCTAACGTAAGCAATAATCCCTCTCTAATGGTATCTAAGTGTTCTGTATCTCGTACTTTGATTGTCTATCTGGTGACAGTGTTAAAATATTAGGCTAATATAAAAGTATCTAACTGTATTTATTAACTGTTGATACTGAGATTCAGTCTGTGACCTGTGTTTTGTATTTTTATCGTGTATCTTAGTGGTGGTGTAAGTTTGTATAACGAATCTTTCCAATAAAGAGCTGAAGTATCCCTTTTCCGCATTAACACAACCCGCATCAGTTTCAGTTCACGTGCTAACCGTGGTTGCAGAACTAGGAGGTAGGTAGCGAAAACGTTTTTGTTTTGGTTTAAACGGTGTTGGTTTTGAGACACGGGCTGCAGGCTGTTCGCCCGAAGCTGCTCAAAACTCGCTCGTGAGCTCTTCACTGTGAGTATTAGTGGGATTCGCTCGATCCCCACTCTGGTAGTTTCCTGTGTACACTTTTTCATGTGCAACTCTGAGGAATGTCTGCGTTGCAGAGAGCAGTATAGCACCAGACCAGGGAGCTGTTAACCCATTGCAATTTGCACTAACGGTGGGTGGAAACGCATGTATATAACTTTTCTGTACCTAGAAGTGCCATCAATTGTCCTTGCAAGTTAAAACCATTCCGTATTTGAGTTAGATTGCATTGCAACACTGAAGGACAATGTCAAAGCAGACTTTAACTTACGCCACATTTATAGTGGTACATCGTCACAGCAACTCCGCTCTGTTTTTGGAACACTGTGTGTCAGTGAGAAACGCGTTGTCCTATGGGCAGATAGATGAGGCAGAACAAGTTCTGTGTTTAGAGACATGGCTGCTGTAGTTCAGGTCCACTATCTCCTCACTAAATCCTCCCGACCCTGGCAATGTTCTGCAGGAAAAAAAAAAAATGAGAAAGATTGGTCTAAATTAGGGGCTGTTTTAGCACAATTTATTCGCTCGGCACTAGTCACATAAACAAAGCCATCGAAGGGGATACTGCAGCTTTGTTCATGCCTGTAATTTAGGGCAATCTTTCTTTAAGTCATATCCTCTTTGCAACAGGAACAAGACTTTCTACCCTTGTATCATGTGCAATAAGTAATAATGAAGCATTAACACCACCTCTGACTTAAACGTTCCTGTCCTTCACCAGTCCTCGCTCATCAGGCAACTGCACTGTACTTGCCAGCATTAAGGCTAAAGAGAAAACAAACACCCCTCTTAGGGTCTAGTACAACTACTGTGTGTCACACCTGCACTCCGTTAGTTTTTTTCTCTCCTTCACTCTAGAAGACATCTCGGAACAGGAACAGGGGAAGCTGGCTGAGATCACCCCGAGTACTTCTACTCCTGCACCAGTACTGTGTAGATAGCCCGGCGTGTTGTCAGTTGCTACACTGGGTGCTCCTGTTGTCCCGTCTGTATTACCTTGTTCATGAAACTAACATGTTCTTTATGAAGTGAATAAATCAAAGCTAATCATTTAACTGCGTTGGGACTTTCCATTTGCAATCTTGTTCTACAGTTCACGTATGAGTTTAGTTGTAACCATGTATAGTCATCCATATTTTATTTATGAAAGCTGTTTATACAGAAAAACTGTTGAAGTTTTACCAATATCTTAATAAAACAGTAATTTAAACCACACTTCAGCTAGTCTGTTTCTTTAAGAGCTAAAAAGGACAGCAACCACCACCTGAACTCAGTGTCCTTACTGTGGCGAAAGCAAATTTCCTTTGTGTGACGTGTAACAAAATGACACAGTTCAGGTACCGGCAGAGTTATCCAGGGCTGAGATAAACAAGTCTTCCAAGCCTCTTCCCCCACCTCCTGTTTAAAAACCAGCTCCGTATAATTTAGTTCTCCATGAGGTGAGCAAAGTGCAACGGTTCTGGCTCCTGTCTTGTCCCTGCAAAGGTTGGACACTAACTCCAACACTGATCATGTGGCTCATCAAAATGATTTCCTTCAGCCTGGGCCTCTCAGTAAGAGTAAAGCATCTGTGAGTGTTGATTACTGCTAATTGAGCTGTGTGTAATAATCAACACACAGCCCTGTGCAACAGCAAACACTAACCATGCACTATATCATGGGGTGCAGCTTCTCCTGGGCCACCTCCAGCACTCAGCAGCTGGAACAACCTGTGCACAGGCAGCT
Organism: Tauraco erythrolophus; assembly: GCF_009769465.1. Classification (NCBI taxonomy): domain Eukaryota; kingdom Metazoa; phylum Chordata; class Aves; order Musophagiformes; family Musophagidae; genus Tauraco; species Tauraco erythrolophus. The sequence goes on along the minus strand of NC_141485.1, from coordinate 3,723,518 downwards.
GGGAGCTGCTCCTCCTGCCTTTAGCCCAGAAATACACAAACTTACTGCACAAAGAACCAAATTGTGGGTAAAAACTGGGGATCTTCCTGCATTCCTCTTGCAATAGAGGAGATTTAAGCATTTGGTCTGGCTTTGGCTGACACAGCTTTAAAAACCCCAGATGGATTTAAGCACTTTTCATTGAATACTTCAAGGAAAAAGTGGCAAGTGTAGAGCAGGAAAAAGTTCTAGAAGCAGTCGGGCAGCGCAGCAACGCTGCAGGAGGGAGCACATCCAGCCTGGCAACAGCGCACTAATGACCCCAACAGACAGGCTCTACCTTTTCACCGATTTCCACACAAACACCTAAACTTCACACCAGATTTCAACATTCATTTTATTAACAAAGTGCAAACAGTTTTAAACTACGAGTTGTACAGCACGTACACTGCGGAATGTCCACAGAGACACGAACGTCAGTAGAGGCAGCCGAGACACGGATAACGATGGGTTACAGTTACTCATGCTTTGTCACTAACCAGTTACTCAGCTTTCGTCATAGCTTCACAAGTAGTTTAGCAGCTCAAAACGCAACGCACAGTGGGCAGAGTTTGGCAATGTGTTCAGCTGGTCCCACCACAGGCTGAGGAGAACACCTTCTGTGCCAGCTGCTTCGCCCCGACTCTCCCTCCGTCACAGCTGCAGGATTCAGCAGTCTCACACAATCCGGTCACACCGTTTAAAACGAGGACATTCACGTGTTTGCGGTTATTCCAATGACACAATAGGACACACATCCTCAAGCAGGACTCCAGCACCTTTTGGACATTTTTTCAGAGCGTCTGAAGCTGGCAGAGCCAGCAGGAATGCAACCTTTAGTGCAAGGCCTTCACAGGTCATTTTGCCCCAGTAACAGGTTTAAGACGACTGTAGAAGAACCACACGAGGGTATTTGACAGAGCGGAGTGCGCGCACAGCCACAAACAACAGCCTCGGGATAAGCTCCAGTGAATGAACGCACCTCTTCCCGGGAACACGTCTTCAGGCCCCAGGCCCGCTCTCTATCTGCTCCAAAGAAAGTCAGCTTTCATTGAAAACCCTCACACTGGGACGGTTTTAAGGCTTCAAGCAAATACAACCTCAAAAGTCAAAATTCCATCCAGGGGTTCCTACTGACAGTTGCGTAAGCGTGCAACACAGCCACTCCTCCCTCAGCACTGCGTAATTTTAAGGACTGCCTTAAACACAAGGGTGGCTGCTGGCCCTGGGGAGGCAGGTAGCCACACAGAAGCAGACCCGGGGCTCGCTGGGGACAGATCGCAGCGTGTTAGACTGTACCAACCCCCCCGTGTCTACTCACAGTAGGACAAACGTTGCCTCATCTCTGCAGCTCGAGGAACAGGACGGGACAGGTGCGTCCCCAGGGCTGCAGCCACCTCACAGGCCGGCCAAGGCAAGCAGTTACAATTACCTGGTGCTGTCTTCTCCAGGAACAAAGCTGAGATCATCAGGACCGACTTGATCGCCCTCTGGGAACACTGAGCACCGCTCTGAGGCTGAAAATAAAATAAATGAAAACTCAGTAACCTTCACCAGATGAGCAATCGGAACACGGCAAGGTAACGCTCCATCACCTGCAGGGCCCCCTGCGTTGTACTTCATCCCTAATACACCAGTTCCCCATGTGCTTGACAGAGTTAAGGCCGCCACAGGGTTTTAAATTTAAGATATCTTTAAGTCGAGTGCAGATTTGAGCCATGTTTTGCTGCTGCCGATGAGCTGTGAGGTTTTAGTGCCTGCTGCACACATACAGCAACGCAGCAAACTCCAATTACTGAGCCAAGTGGTTAGGCCACGCTGTGAACGCAGTGTGGGATGCTTATTCGGGCCAAAAGTCAACTTCACTCACTGTCAGCTGTCACCTTCCAGTTTTTAATTTGATCAGAAGGTTAAAGCTTTTCAAAAAAACATGAGATAAGTTTTTCAAACTACACTGAAGTGCTCAAAGCACATTTCTGCCAATTCAGATGCAAATCCATGTCTAAGGCAGTGGTTCTCTCCCTGAAATTAGCAGATTTAACCTGCCAATCCTGCTACACAGGGAGTTCCAACTCAGAAGAACTAGAGCTATGGATTTTCCTACACTTCCCCAGGAGACTCACCTAAACTGACTTCTCAAGGCTAGAAAGAGTTCCCCTCTCCTCTTTTGATCTGGTTTTAATTAGGATCCCAAGAGAGGAGTTCCAAATCTCACTGGCACTTGCTTGAGCCCCAGTACCTCCCTCTGCTGCGCCATCAGGGATCTTCTGTGTCACAGGAGCCCTGAGGAAGACCCGCGGGATTGTTTGGAAGGTGGGCTCAGACAGTCAGTTCTACCTTCGCTTGAGGACTGGACAGAGAAGGCATGGTTAAACCCCTCCGAGGCAGAGGTGGCATCCTCCTGCTCTTCGTTTTCTGTGTCACATTCAATGTCACTGTCACTGCTCATTCCTGGTAGGAGATGAAGGACATGCTTCTGACATACCCCAGCTGCAAAAAACCCCACAACCACAAGGCGAAAGTGATGGCAGTAAGATCTACATAGCTGGAGCATTCAACGTTTTCACATGTAAGAGTTACCAAAATCAAATACCAAGAGCTGGCAGGAGAACAAGAGAGAAGGAGCATGTTGAGAGCTAAATGTATTTACCAAAGTGCCAAGGAATTTGACAGAACAGTGGGTACCAGCTTTGAAGACAGCCTCATTTTGCTGTGCAGCTTAGCTCAAGAGGGACCAGTTCCAACATGTCACCAGCTGAGCGCAGACTCAAGTGTCCACCACTCCTTCCTGCCTGAGCTGTGCTCCCCCAGCAGCTGCTCAGTCTACCTCTACAACTAGGACAGAAAATAAAGGTTGTTTTTCTAATAGTTGAGAGCTAGTATGACCCGTGGAGCAGATGCACCTACCAGACCCTTCAAGCAGCAATACCCTGTTCATCTCACACACATAAAACATGCTTTTCCTACAAAAAAAGAACCATAGCTGTTGATAATCAAGGTGGCTTCTTTTGTTTTGCCAGACCTTGAGTATGTGTTGACAGCAGTAAAAATTCTCCCTTTTGTACAGTTTTGTGGGTGACAAAAGGGGTTTGCTCTGTTCTTTCACTTCTGAAGAGCTGATACTCATTGCTAAGAACAAGAAAGTAGTTAAGTGAGGAGGCAACTCCACTGTAGTTTTCCCTCTGAAAGGAAAAAAATGTAACATTTGTTTCCTGGGGTTTTTAACAATGAAGTATTTCAAACATTTTCCTATTAGGCTCTCTGCTATAACAGAACAACTGCGGGAACGCATCACGATCACGCTGCAGTGACTAAGAGCAGAAATTCAGTTTTGTCACTGAGAGACCTTCTGTAAATGCCAACTCCTACACAATATTGCACACTGCAGATAGAGATGGATGCTGGCACCTTAATATAGGCTTTGCGCTACAATTCAGTCATTGAAATTCAAATTAGTGCAGGGGTGGAAGGCAGGAGAGTTTCAGCAAGATAAGAAAAAAAAAGCCTCTTCTACGTGGACTTTCAAAAAAAAAAGCAGTAATATTTTTTTCCAGCATGGAAAGGATGCAGGAAGGGAGGGGGGAAAAGTTTCCTCCAAGTCTCTAAGGAAACTGGCTTACGTACCACAACACCCGACACGAATGAAATGTTGGATGGATTCTAGCACAGACGTAGAGGCAGTTACCAATGTGGTTTGTCCCTGAAGGCAGAAGACCTAAAAGCCAAGGTCACTGGCTACTATTTTAATTAGGTACGAAATTATTTTCAAAGCCGTGCAACTCAACACCAAAGCAGAGACCTGGAGACATACTGAGAGGTACAAAAGCAACCAGTAGTCCAGGGAAACAGACGGCACCACCTAACGTTATCTGCTGGGTCTTTACAGATGTTCTCTCCTCGTTCAGATTTATACCACAGCTGCCAAATGCTGCTGCAAAGTTCAGCAGCCATGAGAACAGGTTTTGGGTTTTGTTGGGGGGCTGGCTTTTTTCCTCTTTTTGTTTCCCCTTCGAGCTATTTCCATTACAGAAACGGATCATCACAGACTGGAGTGCTGTCACACTGCATTTGACCTCTACATCATCTGATTTACCTTCTTCTGGCCCTGCAGAAGCACCTTCAGAAAGCATACCCTGCAGTTCACCAGCTTCAGAGTTGTTTTCCAGGCCACCTGACTGTGCTCCTTCTGTACGACATCCTTTAGAATTTGATCTTAAGAAAGAATTTAGAAGAAATACAAAAACTTATGTTAGAAATTCAGCTTTAATCCAGCTACGGAAAAAAAATCCTTTTAGTGCCACATCTAGTTTTACTGATTGTTTAAGTCTCTTGCCTATCAACTTAAACTTCCAGCTTTGATTGATTTAGAAATATTAAACTTGGAAAAGTTTGAGATGAGTACTTTCCAAAAATGGTAACTCTTGCTATTTAGAAGAAAAATAACCTGAGTACTTGCTCCATTGCACTTTGCTTAGCTAGCCAACAGGGCGTTATTATGAAATTGCTGAAAAGTAGAGTCACAGTGAAAAATATTGCCTTAAAAAAGGAAATCAGAAGTGATAAGTTTCAGTTAGAGGATATTTTGCAAGGAATAGTGTGAAAATAGACTGGGCCTGTCTTTCAAATCAAAGTGCCAGACTATGTCCACAGCTAATCAAAATAAAAGAAAAAAAAAGAAAAGACAACTTGTAACCTAGTTATAAAACCAAAAAATTGATATCCAGAGGGAACAGCAGCAACCAAGTAAACTTCAAAGTAATTTCTCTTCCATGCTACAAGTACCTGGTTTTAGCAGATTGGTATTTTCTTTCTAGATCAAGGGAAGGTGGGGGAGGAGATAACAAGAGTTAAAAAGAATAAAACCCTTACCCTAGAGCACCAACTTTTCTGGTCTTCTCTACGGCAGCTAAGCCATTTAGGCCAGGAACTCCCGCGTCGGAATCTGAACCTTCACAAGGCCTTTCCTCCGGCTTAGGCAGCGCCTCAGAAGCGCTGCTGTTAGCCAAGGGCCTGGCAGAGTGATGCCGACTGCCCAACTTCGAGCTCCCAATGCCACCTGAGGAAAGAGGGGGAGAAACTCAAAGCACATCCAGCATTACTTCAAAAGTCTAAACATCCAGTTGGTTTGCATCTCCAGTTTGGTTCCAAACACGTGTACGCACAAGCACACCTTCCCCACCCTCACTCTTAAAACCTTCCATTTTCCAGTCAACATACAGGCAGCACGTTCCATTTGCTATCCGCTCTCTAACCACACAGAGCTGCTGTTTCAGCCGCCATTCCTGATGGCAGACTCGGGTAACACAGATTACTCTCTACCCATCTTGGGTAGTTAAAACTTATCTTCTACTTATCTTCTAGGAACACAGACACCCTCTCCGCTGTCATTCTTCCCAGCTATTGACGCAACATTGTTTGGCTGCAGTAAGGCAGCCTTTCTAGTCGTGGACAAGGGTGAAACCAGGAACTAAGGTTACAGTTACACTTTATGGTATCTTCTAGTTTCTCACCCAAGCCTTCTGTACCTTTTCACCATTACAAGAAAACAACTGTCATACCCCATTCCTTCTCTGAACACTTGAGAGAAGCAAAATACCAATTCCTGTGCTGGGTGTTTCATTCCATTACCCTTAAGGAAGGGCATCGTAAAACTCAGGAGCAGCAATATCAGATAACTCTTATCACATGTATCCAGAGTGTTCTTGAACTCCCTTTAAGTCCAACCACTGCGTCAGTACTTTTTGATCTATGACTTTCACTGCAAAGTTAGTGCCTGAAACATCCTCAGAGAGACCAGCAGTAACATGTAACACACATTTATGTTCCGCCGAGCCACCTGTGCTGCGCTGTGTCACAGGTCATCAGCCAAAGGTCTGCACAGGCACAGTCATGTTAACCAGATTTGAGAAAGGATCAAGTTTTAGGGAAACTTCAGCTGCCAAGTAAAAGTCTTCTTGAAAAGCTTTTATACAACAGATGCTAAGATGCAGCACATAAGCCAAGATGATTTTGTTTACCTTCAGAAGTTTGACCATCTCCCTTCACACGAAGATTACTGTCCCCACAGTCCATGGCTCTTCGCAAAGACAGACTACCCGCCGCTCCAGAGCGAACGGGTTTGGGTGAATGACTTTTCTTACTTGCAGCTGCAAAAATATTTTAAGATGTGACAAGTGTTCAGTCAAAACAAGCATAAAGACAGAATGCTGCAGCAGTTTAAGTGAAGTTAAGCTCCCTATCAGTCTCTTTGCTCATTGGCTCCCAATCCTGCACAAAACTCCTTCCACATCCTTCCTATCAAAGATGTGGGCGAGAGGGAAGCTGAGCTAACTACGGATGCAGCCAAGACTACACAAGTAATGTTCACTTGCCTTACACTAAGACATCCTTCAGGAAGCCATCATCCAGATTGCTCACAGACATCATGAAAGTATAAAGGACAAGGAGAGCCAAAACCATCCCTTCAGCTCTTAAAGACCAGTGTAACAAAGGCCCTCAAAAGCAGGAGTGAAAGGCATGTTATGGAGCTCACACTGTTTACCACTTCCCAGACTAACCATTCTCTGAGCATGCGTCAGTGTGGATCCTGCTACAGAAACTTCTCCAGGTGGAGGAATGGTGACTGGAACAGCAAAGTTCTGGTGCCACCACACCCCATAAAGGTGGGGGATTGAGGCTTCATTGCAAGTCAGAACATTGCTCCTGTTTTAGAGCACTGTATGCCTGTTCCTCTTGTTCTGATGCAGAATGGAATGACTGCCCCGTGCCTTAGTAACCTCTGAAGGATGAGGCATTTGCTACGGAAAGAGGTGGTATTAAAAACCACACAACACACAAGCCAGCACTTCCAATGAAGTGGGTTGATCCTTCTGTGGCTTATTGATGGCATGATTCAAGGCTCCAAACTTTAACACAACTTTCTCTTAATGTGCACCAGAGAAGCAATTCTCTGCTCTGTGGAAGTGAAGAAATGCAAGAGAGACTTTTGCTGCAGTTGCAAAAGCCCTGTTTCACAGGTCAGTATTGAAAAGGATGGAGAGAAACAACTATCCTACAAGTTCTTTAGTCCACTCATGTTTATAATTTATTTCTTACTCATCTGGGCTCCAAAATGCAAGCAATAACTTGAATCGAAACCCAGATGACTGGAAAATCATCTCTCCCAGGCAACAGCGAAGTGAGAGAAAATTAACCATCAGTGCTTTTATTCAGGTTCGTAAGCAACAAAGCACTGGCACAGCCTTCATGCTGGTATCCGAAAGATTCCACAATGTTTGACCAGTGCTGCCAGCAGGACTCTGTAACAGTACCTCAACAGATTGATACACAGGCACCTCTTTGAAAGAAGTCACTTTTCAAAGGGCAAAGTCTCTCCAGAGACTTACTTGAATTTTAGCAAGATTTCAAGGTACTAAAGTATAGCAAGTCTGGAATTTTATATTTTTTTCCACTGGCAAGCGTCATGAAACATCAAGTTCATAGATGTGCCAGACACAGAGCATCAGTCAACAGGAAGTGACCTTCAGCTAGAATCAGTTCCATACAGAGTTAAACTTCAGAATCCTCATCACATTAGATGTGCTACTGGTGGTGGAGCAAAAGTTTTGGCACTTTTACTGAGAAGGGCTGAAACCAGTTTCAGTAACATTTACTTACTCAAAGGCAGAACAGGTTTTACGTTTCTGGATTCTTATAGCTGAACTTGAGTATAAGTAACAATAAAGGGTCCCTTTCCAGGTGCCTAGATATATAAACCACCTGTACAACTGGCTTCTGTAAGGGTGACATTTAAATCCCCCCTTTTCTATGCACTTACAATTCCTTATGTAGCAACTGGTAACTGAAGGCTTTGTCAGTAGTTCCATTCCTAGTTCTTCCAACTTGCTGCAGCTTTCCGTCCCACAGGCTGCTAAAGCACCTTGCTCGATGGAGAAGAAGCTGGGCTGTCCATCACATGAGCCAGCATTGCTGCTTCTCACTTCTGATAGTTGGTTTTTTACATCAGACATTTTACTTCGAACTTCAGCCATCTGAGTTTTAAGTCTTTTCAGCATCTTCAAGTCAGGTGGCACGCGCCACATGGCCTGGTGCCTCCGTTGATCTCGATCTTTTAGAGAATAGGATGACGCTTTACCAAAGGAAAAGTTAAAGAATAACAGGTGAGTAAAACTGTTCTCAAATGAAAACAGACATCTATTTTTAACAGCTGTAAGAATTCTACCTTTTGCTCTGCTATAAAAATGAGGGAGAGAGACATTCTCCTGTACTGGTATGGCACCATAACATTTAGGTTGCAAGCACTGTACAGCTACGGGGACAGATCTTCATTCCGTGCCCCATGGAAGACCACCCCAAAACCTGCTCAATGGAAGAACCAAGGCTCCCAGTTCTACTGTGTGAATGCTGATGACAACTGAGCTACTACTCCATATTGCCAGACAAGCTTGAGTTCACAAGCCTGGTCGCCAGTTTATGTCAAATTCGTTATGTGTTTTTATAAAGTTTGTTGAGTGCGTGTGTAAGATTCTCATGCCACCAACATATCATGTTAACATACAGAACTCAAAGAAATCTGAAACTAGGCAAGGAATTCTCTTGAGTACCTAACACCAGAAAGAAGGTCGAGGAGCTAATACCCGAGTAAGCCTACATGCTGCTCAGCTAGAATTAGATCAACTTTGATGTCTATTTGAAGCGTTATAAATTCTATAAGCGTTTCACTGCAAATTCAGCTGTTCGAAACTGTAAAGCCAAGTGGCTCTTAGAAACCTTCACCTTAGGAGGTGAAGCCTAGCAAACCCCAAACGTAACAGCAGCTTTCTCTTAGTCGACTGACTCGAATAAGCTCTGGGAACAGTCAAACCTTGAGGGAACCTCAGCAAAACAGGTAATTTCAGCTGCGTAGCCAGTAGATAAAGATGACCAGGAAGCCATTCAACACAACAGGAGAGCTTAATCTCCTCAGTAGTACAGCACAAAGTGCAACACCCTCTCTTAAGGGCCTTTTGTCTAGGCCTTTTTACAGGCACAACAGAGCTGAGACTCACAGTTCATGTGCTGCCACCCCTGTTCGTACTTATGGAGCTGACTTCCATTTTTGGAAATATGGATTACATTCAGCTGAAAATTCATCTGTTTAGGTGACTACAATTAAAGCTAATCACAAAAGAACAAATAGTTTGAGCTAGCTTTTAGATTCAATAACACCAATGGCATTGCTGCAGCAAAAGCAATGGTCCATTGCTACAAATAAATGCTTCTTTCTTTTCTGTTCTATTAAGTCATCGAATGGTTGTTTCAGAATGGCCTGAAATAAGATGTTGGGGTAGTGGGCCACCTAACTCCAAATAAGTGTTAATCATGATAAATCTATTATTGAGGTTGGATTTAATTTTAATTCTTCACAAAAAAAAACCCCACAAGATAAATAAGCAACCTTCAGTAACAGCCATGGGTGTCAGAGCTGCCAGCTTTTGCCAGTTGCTTTTGCTGCACATGAAGTTCATCGCTGTTTTCAGTTGAAGGGTCCTAACTGAACCACAAATATTCTTCAAAGTCTTCCATTATTTAAATATCATCACTATTTTTGGCTTCTGACATTTTGATCCGTTTTTCTTTCACTAATCATTACACATGTTCTTCCAGCCTTACTACTACATACATTTTTCTAGTTCTGTTTTAAATGCCTTTTTCATATCAACATAAATTCCAGGATTTAATTTCTGGTTAGTGCACACGGTGCTCTCAGCCACTAAGCACACAAACTGTGTTAAGTGAGAGGTGTAACTGCCTTCTCAGCAGACAGCTGTTCTGTGTTGTCTTTCAGTGCTAAGTCCTTCTAGAAAAGGACCTTTCATTCATCTCCCACAGTTGTGGTCAAAGAAACTGCATGAACTGTATCTCTACAACGTTGCTACACAAAAAAGACAGCCAGTTCAGTCACATCCCCTAAGAAAAGATGAGAAGACCCTCCTCGATAGACGCTTCTGTTTTCAGTTCAGTCATCTAGTGTTCTCCAGCTGAGGTCAACCGTTAAGACAAAGCATGTGTTAGAGCCAGCAGTAAGATGCAGCATAGTGATGAGCACAGATGAGGATATGGAAGTGCAGCTATTTATGAAAAGGACTACCTGGCACCCCTTTTCCCCCTCCCCTCCTCAAATCTGCTTCTAACTCTGGGACTCTGTTCTCAGAGCCATTTCCAAGTTGGAATTAAACCATTTGATATGAGATGTATGGTTACCTCTGTTCTGCAGAAGAGAGGCAGGAGGACGTGGCTGAAGGCCCCAAAGGTTTTCCATACCATTTCTGTCTTTTAGATCCAACAAGTGGATTAAAATTAAGGGATCTATATCTAGTAAACTGCTACTGGCTGTTGAGCCTAGGGCACTTCCCCGCCTTGAAGGTCTTCCACTTGCACTGGTGTAGCCATGGCTAGTACCTAAGGAAAAGTTACAGAGGAAGAGTGTGCATATACATGACAAGTGATGCGCTATTCCCTGTAAAAACAAAAAGACAAGAGTTCTGCAAGACATCAGTATTGTTTCATGCATTTATGGATTCTTACAGCAATCAGATATGCTTCTAATTAAAAGTTTATGTTAAAAAGCATCAGAGGGCAAAAGAAGAGAAAAAAAGGATTTCAGTTCATATCTTTTAATAAATCTCTTACTAAATAGATTGGTAAACAAATCAGTACAAAGAGCATTTATTCTGAAGACATGCACATAAACTTTCTAGTGGGAATCTTCAGTTAAGTTCTGCTCTGTGTCACCATGTTCCCATTACATAGGGGCCAAGGTACTCAAAAGATGACGAGAGTCTTCACAGAAAATAGTTAGATGTGAGAGACTAAAATTGTACAGTTTACTAGAACTCCCTTCCACCACAGACAGGTGACACTACTAACATTCCAGACTGGAAGATAGTGCAAGCAGGAAGAGATTGTGTCAGCTTTTACAAACGCTGTTAAAAATTACTTTTAAAAGCTTCTAAAAAAAAAAAAAAAGCTGTTTCTACAGCCACTGTGCTCCTACTCTACAGGCTGTCCTTTCCCAAGGAAACAGACGTGTCCCTCAACTTCCTAGCTCACAAGAAATTTTCAAGTAGTTTTGAAACAGAAGCTAAAAGCAAGACAGTTAAAGAATTCTGTCTTTCAAGTATTAGCAGATTTCTACAGCAGCACAAATACCACCTCTGGCATCTTTGCCATAGATAAATATACTTATAGTCCATACACAAATATTTCTTTCAGAATCTTATTAACCTATGGCTAATTTGGGCTATAATCATCTCTAGGCTGCAAGAAGTCTTAAGAGTATCTTTTCATTATTGCATTTCAAATGTAGTTCTGCTTCACTTGTAAGGATTCTTTACTTCATTCCCTCCACGTACTTCATGTTTTACAGTGCACTAAAACCTAAGGGCATGTGTCACACATTCAGAGGCCACAGAGACATCAGTAAAAATTGCTCGGAAGTCTACTTTGATTGGAATGGAATGGGTTTTGAAGAGGCAGAAAAGCCTCCCCCCAAACTCATGCACCATTTTTAAACAAGCACATTCAGAAGATTTCCCCTTTTTTTTATTGAGCCAATGAAATGTTTCTGCTACACTGCAATAATCAGTACAAACCACATGGTGCAGCATTTCCAAAAATAGAAATGCCTGCAGAACACGCAGCTTGGTGTTCCTTCCAAGAAGAACAGCAGAAGGAATCCAGCAGCGTTTCACATATATGGGAATTCTGAAGGCTGTTCTTCATACCTGATGCTCCAGGAGTAGCAGCAGCTGCTGCATCCTCCATGAGATCTCCTTCTTCCAACTCCATATTACTGCTATATTCCACATCATTTTCTCCAGACCTTGAGAGATGATCGAGGTGGAAAAAGGAGAACAGAAATTATTAGCTTTTTTCAGCTTTTGTTAAACATTATGGCACATACCTTGAAAACAACATGAAACACTGTAAATAGTATTTTCTGCATTCCAAACGACACAACTGAACAAATCAAAGTGTGTTAATTAAATGACTGACTCAATAACCAAGAGTCCAAAAGTGCCATACGTATCTAGACTGTAAAATCTGATCCTACAAACTACTATATTTGTATGTGTTACAACACATTCTCATGTTTTAATGAAGATTCTAGGATCTGACATCATCTCAGCTAAGAACCTTAAATTCCCTAGTTTCAGTAACTGTCCTTATCATCACTCTCTTACTACTACAACACTTCCTAATACAAACTTCTCTTTCATCACATTGTAGAAACAGATTTCTTAATAGTCTTTTGGGGAAAGAACCTTCACAGACTATCACTTGTCAAAGACAGAACATAACACTAAATAAATTAAGAGATTGGAAAGATAGTAGCTAGCTGACCAAAAATGCAATGTTTAGCGTTAACTGCATCAGTTCCTGTTGTTCCCAATATAGGAAACACCCCTCACATTGCACTGGAATCCCCCACACCTCGTAACTGTGATATAGCAAATTAGTCAGTTTCCACTGGAATTAGGATGATGACCCTGGCAGACAAGATGATGATTCAAAAGGCGTTTAAAGTTACTTACATGGTTTCTTCATCAATATCATTTTCTTCAGTGTTACTAGTTGCTGTCGAACTAGCTGAAGAGCTGCTACCATCAAGATGGTTCACCTCGTCTTCTCCAGCAAGATCAATATCCAAGTCACCATCAGAGAGCTCATGCTACAGGAAAAACAGAACAAGTCTTTACAAAAAGAAACTTTTCAGTTGCACTTTGGTGCATTCACCAAAAGCTGTGAATAGAAACTCTCTCTCCCAGAGCGTCACACTATCATACAGGGGTTAGGAGGGTCTCAAAGCGCAGTAAAGACTGGTAACAAACAGAGAAGCTGGATTTGTCAGCTGCAACTTGGAAACTTTTTTGTGGTGGGATCTACTAGCTCTATTCTGGAACATCTCTCTAGTGTCATCTCTCACTGCTAGCTCTTGAGTGTGTTATCTCCTATTTCCATACAGAGGACAATAAATCTAATCTACAATTCAGAAGTTCACCTCTGTTTCTATTGCTATACTATCATAAAAAACTACACATAAACAAAGAGGCAGGAAAAAGATAATTCCTACATTAAAGTCTTCATGCTGGACCTTCTCTTCCTCCTCTTCCTTGCTATCTCGCACTAATCCTGGAGCAGCAACATTCTCAAGTAGTACTTCAGTGCTTTGTCCAGATTTCTTTGATCTTGCTTCTGGGCCATCGTCGTTCTGGGGACTAAGATGAGTGTCTGGAGGTGAAATGCCTCGTGATTTCTGAGTCCGGGAAAGTTCAATCGCAAGCCTCTTTAATATTAGAAGGATACACAAAAGTATACATAGAAGACAACAATGGAGCATCATTGTCAAGTCAAGTAAGTTTGTTGACTATTTTAATAATGTCAATATCAAACTACCAATAGCAACCCAAATAAACACAATTGTCAAACACGAACACTATAACCTGAAACAGGTAATTTACTCATTAGGTGATTTCACATTAATATACAACCCACTTACTTCTTTAAGGTTATTTATTTGCTGGATATAACTCGTCTGAGCTGCTTCCAATTGAGCAATATACCAGTGTTGATCTCGGCACTTTTGGAAGAAGGTCGGCGAGCGTACTTGGAACCTTCAAAGGAACATTTAAAAGGGTTTTTTTGGGTGGTTGGTTGTTTGGTTTAGGTTTTGTTTTCATCTCCCCTACCAAAATCTGAAAAGCTCTCCATAAGAACATCATACAACCTGAAATCTAGTGATGAAATAAACTTATCAGACATGTACTTCCATACTTAGTATCCTGAATGCACTGAATGGCAACAGTATTTTGTAGGAGAGGTAGTTATGAGAGGTGGTTATCTTCACTAACCAACCCTAAAAAAATTAACATGCTACAAAGCAATTACCAAAAGCAAGAGTAAGACAGTACAGAGAATATTTGAAATAGATGGATAAAGCCTCTATATTTTGTCATAACGTTGCAATTCCCACTGATGGCACTGGTTCTCTTAAATGACAGACTCCTTTATTCCCAAAGTTTTCCTATACTCACTACAACTGTTTCTAAAGAGGGGCAGAAGACATCCTTTTCCTTTAATTCGGGTAGCTACAGATCTCTAATCCAGGCTTAGTGTCAAGCATAGCTACTCCTCAGAGAAAGAGATATACTTAAAGTTTCCACAACTCCCTTTAGCACATTTTCTTCTTTAAAGCTTCTGACAGTGAAATCCATTTGTGACAAAACATGTCACAATTATTTTAAACTCAACTACTTAATTATTTCCTATTTCAGTAGTAGGTGTGATACTTTGTGAAATGATAGCAGGAAAGAGTCCCACTACATTGTCTGTCTTACCTCAGGATCACAGTGTCATTTTGCCTGTTTAAATAGCCTTCGTTGGCTAGCAAGTCTAAACGAAAGAATCTGTTGTAACCCCAGCATTCTCCAACTTCAAAATCGGAGGCAAACTCTCGAATTATGTTTTTGGTGGGATCATTGGTGGACTGGTGAACCATTTCCACACGGTACTCATACCTACACAGGGGAAGATCACAGGTATTAATACCAAAATAAAGATGGCAGAATTACTGAATACAATACTTGCAAGCCCAGCTGAAGAGGTCATTCAGACTTTTACTGAACACTTATATAAACAGTATGAGGGGGAGGAAAGCAGAAATAGGGAGCAGAGTGGTAAACCAACTCCAGGATCGAATACCAGGAGAGACAGATTCCCTTATCGGTTGTTTTGCCAGCTTGCTTTTCATCTCGAGAAAGGCACTGAGGAAAAACTTTTAACATATTATCTTTGGGCACAATTTAAAGCTCAATGGACAACAGAAGTCTCACTATTCCTTTCGAGAGGGCTCTCCATCAGTCCCTACCTACACTACAGAACCTGAGGTCATTCTTTGCAAACCTCTCCAGATGCTTTGCCACCAGAAAAAAAAAAACACACAAAACCAAACCCAACAGCTGCTCTCACTACAGGTTTGCTTACTTGGATGTCTCTGGCAATCCAGCAGACAGCTCCAAGAACACAGACAGGTAGTAGCCCCGTACTACTCCGTTTCCGTCCTTGAAATAAATAAAATAAAATTGAGAGATGAATTGATTAAAAAAGAGAAAGCAAAACCTAGAAAAACAGAACAAAACCGCTTGATATACCCTTGAAGTTTAGAATACAGCTTGAACCAATCCAGTTTGCAGCAGTAGTTTACTTTTTAGGCTACAGTTTTGATTTTCAGTCTCCTGTGACCTAGAACTCTTACTGGAACTTGAATCAACATGAAGTTTGCATCGAGAAGCACATGTGCGGTCTAGTACTGTTATCTCAGACATAAATCTCAAAACACAGCTTTAATTACTCTATTAGCATTTTAGGGGTTCAATTAAGTGGAAGACTAAATAGACAAACACTTATCAAGGTATCGGAAAAACATTTATTTAACATACAGAAAAAGCAGTAAAAAAGCTCATAAAAATCTACTTAGTTTATTACAGTCCAGTTCTTCTCAAATTCTCAACATGAAAACAGCTCAGGTTAAACATTAGTTCTGAAATATTTTGCATACAGCTGCATTTCAAAGCTACTTAATTTTTGAAAGGAGAGCAATTTCTTTAGCAAAAACATGCAACAGGAAAAAGTTAGGTCAATTAACTAAGAAACAATATTAGAACCACCAGAAATCAAGAAAAAAAATAACAGCAAAACCTCCATCACACTCACCTTAATCAAGGATGAGGAATGGCTCAACTTGAACCCTCTAGGTTGAAGAAACATTTCAACTTACCATTTAAAAAATAGATTTAATGCCTTCTGACAGCACACCTTATGTAGTCAAATCCTGAATTTACAATACCCTGAAAACTTACACAGGGGTCCACTTCTGCACTGCAGGAACACGATCCTGTGCGTGTGTGGGCTTAACAGGTTAATCCAGTTCTCTGAAGATGCCACGTAAATCACTAACAAAACTTGCACTCCACCACGAAACACACATTTCACCAAAAACAGCTGCAGCAGCAGCCAGAGCTTCCTGGAAGCACTGACCAGACTAGTGGACTGTAAAAAGATCACAGTTTGTGGGTTCACATTCCAACACTGACAAAGATATTGCTTCTGAAATCCCAACGTTCAGCGCACTGGAAGGACATCAGTACGACACACACGTTTTAATGTCAGCATTTGAGAACTGGCTGCACAGGAAAACAGATTCCCTTTCAACTAATACCTTGTCCTCCTCTCAACTTCCCAATGACTTATTCATAAACATAAATACGCTGAGTTATTCTATACTCAGTTCCGCAAGAAACATCTCCAAAAAACACTCAGGCAGACAAAAAGCGTAAAAATATCTATTAAAGTTCCTATGGCATATTGCTGAGGCCCATTTTTAATTGCTTTTAAATTAACCAGACTAATTACACTGAGAATGTTTGTGCTGGATATCTGGAGGCAGAGAGGGAATACTCCAAAGGTTGGTGATCAACTCCACAACCTTATTACGTTCTTTTCATACAGCTTTTTATATACAACCTAAGAAGAGACTAACTGATGTTTCCTTACAAGGGAAGCACAAGAATGCTGGTGAAGTGTTTTGGATGGGACAACAACTCTAGTTGAAAATATAACTTACTGGATAAACTTTCAATCTCCAGCAAAGTCCTGACACTTGAAGAGGTGGACTGTAAACAGGATCTGCTCGCTGACGCAATGTGCTATTGGGAAAGGAGAAAAAACATTTGCTATTGGGACAAAGCAAAACCTTTCATGAAACAGGAAGCTGCACGTACAGTTGCACTCTCACATTCCAAAATCATCCTTCTTGCTGCACAAAGCACCTAGCAGCATATGAGGCCCATGCAAAATGTCCATACAAATGTATGTATTCCTTGCAAAATTATTCAATCTTTGTTAAGAAAAATAAGTAGTTTGCCTTTACCACGGAAAAATCTTTTCAGCTAACTGTTTAGCTAGGGTTAATTGTTCACCTGGGGAAGAAGAGATTTTTGATTGAATTCCTATAGCTTAGTTTGTATCGAACAGTTTCCTGTAGAGACTACTCCACATTTTAAAGAATACTAGTCATGTTCAGAAGAAACAGAAAAAGCTTCCCAATATTCACAGTAATTTAAGATACATTCTTACCTGAAGTTTTCCAAGACAAACGTAGTTGAGTCATAGGCTGGAACCAATTCACTGGGAGGGAATAAATGTATTAGAGTGGAATAACACGACATTAAATATCCCAACTTTCGGAATCTTCAGAAGCATTTAAGATGATTTGGGTATCAGAGTCACTGAAATTCACTAGGACTACACTGGGTTATTCCAGTACTTCTGAAAATTCCATTTATAAGCCTTCTCCTCAGTACCCCTTCATGTCATATCGCACAATAAACCAAGTATTTTATGTAACGAAGGAGCAACCAAAAGTATTTAAGAGGATTTGCCCTTTTACCTGCGATGGCTAGTAATCTCTTAACAAGGTGAATTTTTAATGTAAGGCTCCTTGGTAGTTCTAGGAAGGATGAAACTATTGCATGGCTGAAAGCACAAAGCCTAAATGGTTTGTGTTTCAGAGCAGGAGGTACCTTACTGCTATTGGCAAATGAACATTCGGATTTAAACTCTCCTCAGAGAGGCATTAAATGATTGTTTTCAGAAAACATGTCAGGAAAATAGTTTTGAGATTGCACTTAAAAGCAAGCCAAACCGATTTTTGCTAGAGGACGCAAAATTAATTGAGGAATTCTTTTAAGACTTCTCCTACTTCCAATTTTTTGGAGATGCTTTTCAGCCAACTAGCCTAAACTCTCAGACTTCCCCAGAACCCAGCACTAGCAGCACCCACTTTATGAAGAATTGTGCTGTGAAGTGATTTTGGCTATATATTCTGAATTAAGGTGACCTGCAGAGGAATCTCAAGACAGCCTTGCAATTATATACTGAATGACCCGATAATAAGAGAAAAAGGACAAGTCAGTAAACTAAGTGTAAAAGAGAAAAAAAATTGTCAGCTGGAACCCACTGTCCTGACTCCCCAGCAGGGACTACAGACATAAAACAAGCCCTGCTGGAAAAGCTTGCTTGCGGCATAGAGTACTAAGAGGAGTAAGTTCAGCAGTTTATCTTTTTCGGTGTATAAGCCTGGACCCAAATTCAACCAGAGATGCCAAGTTTACCTCCGATTACCACTGCCACTGCTCACATAGCTGGGAAGCATGATGCCCCTTCACTACAGCAACAAGCAAAACAAAGCTTTATAAGATGGCTTTCAAGTTCAAACTACAACAGAAAGGAAACGCAGTGTTCACCTTGTGAAGTCTGGGGGAACAGGAGTAGTGACAAACGAGGCCATAGGCTTCCGATGAACCTGCTGGAACATCATCAGGATCTCTGAACTTTTGGATATCAACTCACTCTTACTGCACGATCGCAACTGTACAGGGAAAAAACAAAAAGGGAAAAAATATCCTTATGTCATTAGTAGAAACCAAAGGTTTTGACCACTTTTGTTTTAAAACAAATAAATTGCAGGTCTGTCAGAGCTTCAGAAAGATTGCCCACAATACAATGTAAAACGAAGCTTCGAGGGTGTTTGTTTTTCCTTTTTTTTCATTTGTTTGGGCTGTATTTCCCTTGAAACTGTCAGCTCTTCAGACTAAGAATTTGCCTATGAAGTCCATGGTCACGTGTTCTAAAATTTCTGCCAGGAAATTAAAATAGATATTCTAATTGTGTCTCACTCCAAAGCCTGCGCAATCCATTTGGGAAGTCCTGAATATTTAAGACTGAAATTCTACAACAAAAGTTGAAGCAACTACTATGTACTTCACTTACGTTACACTAAATTAGATATAGGGAGTCTGATGAATATCAAGTCACATGTACTACTGTGTTTAGGCACCAATAACAAAGTAAATCAATCTGGAAAGGATGCTTAATTAGGCATTGGGATAATTTGCTCAAATACATCACGACACAGCGATACAAACTCCTCTGACATTAGACAGTTCTTTTACATTTTAGTTATTCCTTTACTGCTGTATTGACAAGCACTGTACTTTTTTTTGTTCATCCAAATTTGAACAAAACAAAGCCTGTATTGTTTTAAATAGCAGGCCAAAAATCCCACTTCATTTGAGATATCTTACAAAACCAGTGTAATAACAAAGGGCTTTTTAAAACCTGAAATAAAATAACATCATCTGTTAGATATTCCTTGAATAGCTAGCACCGCATTTTCTAGATCTCTTTACTAAAGGAGACAAATCTACTCTGCTTCTTATTTATACCTTAAATATTGGAAAAACATATTTTAGACTTACGTTTCAAACTTTGTCAGGCTTAAATGAGACTAATATGTACATTTTAAAAAGTCACATTCTGGACAGTTCTTCAAATAATTCTATTACTTTCACAAAAAGAATACGAAATTCAAAGCCTCTCCTGATTAAAGACATATATGATGACTTTCAATAAGCAGCAGAGACCTACACCGTTGTCAGATGTCTGCCTCATCTCACGACTTTTTAGTTAGTAAGCTTTTCCTCCTTTTTGGAGGGAGAAGAAAACCCTTCCATTTCCTCAGAGCAAGCAGAAATTGTTCAGGGCAAGTACAATCAAGCTCTGTAGAACTCATTTACAAAAGCTGAACTTGTATAGCTACAAGCAAGATGAATAGAGTGATACCATGTCATCTTTGAAAGACAGGTGGGTAGGAATAAAAAAAAACTAGAACCAGTTCAGTTTCCCTCAAAAGAACAACGAGAAACAGAACATTTCTGTTTATTGTCCATTTATAGCTACCACTACTCATACGCAGTGGCAGAACTAACAGAATCTACTCATACTGTCTAAATGCAACTTACCTTAAACAAACACATAACCCTGTAGTTTTTATGATATTGCTGTTAATCCCTGCACTAGTCTTTCAAGTAACAGTACACTTGTCATCATTTCTAGAAAACATACTTCATTTTAAGAAGAAACTGTACAACGTAAGGCCACTTAAATGGAAAGATACCCTGAAGAAATATCCATCAATTAATAGCTTAAAAATAAATAAAATAAAAAGAAAGGCCGACTGAGGAGGGATCTATGTAACACAACATTTCAGCTCTTTTCATAATCACCTGATGTTCTACTTCTTGAAGCAGGGATTCCAGAAGTTCAGTTTCTTGAGTAAGAGACGTCTTTTGACCTGTTTGAAGAAAAGAAGACACATTTAAAGAAAAAAAGACATACTCACTGGATTTTAAGGAACCGAGCTTTAACTGTTTTCTACCTGGAAGCTGCCCTGGAACCTACTAAGGTAAAGGATTTCTAAATATACCAAGGTTGATTGAGAAAGCATTTTAAAAGCAAGCCTACGTGTTTAATTAGAGCTGCAGTGAAGAACTCACTTGAGGTTAAGACAGTATCGAAACATTGTGTCCCAGAAATGGCTGGTTCGTTGTCTTGAGGTACTTATTTTTTTACAAATTAAAAAAAAAGGCAAGTTTGACTTCACTGAATTTGCTCTCATCCAGACAAGCCTCTCCCCTCTATTAGCGGACACTTTTCTCCTAAAAGCCACCATTTCTATTGACTTTGATATTTAAGTGGGTTTTTTTTATAAAAAAGAACAAACAATGTTTAAATGTGTTTATGCATTTCAACTAGCATAAAGAATAAAAACTAAGTCACAAAAACCTTTGTTTTCTATCATGGGGATTTACTTTGTCTCCATCATACATGACATACCTGAAGAACATTTGGCAGTTTAGAGAAAAGGCATTACATGGACAAAATGTCAACCTGTACATACAAATAAGTAAGACATTCTACCTCAGCTTTAAGACTGATCTTTAATCAGTACATGTTAAAACAAATCTTGTGACTCATTACTGTATTCCACATAGGCACAAACTACGTATGAACGTACCAATCCTGGATTTAACTTCAAGCAAGCATTTTAAAGTACTGACATGAATTTGAAGAGGAACTTGAAATATAGCTAATATACATTTACTGTGTTGTTTTGTTTTTAATGGAAGTGAACTGAGAATAAACACAAGCATTAGCAAAGCTAAAGACATTTTCCAAGCATGAACACTTCACATCTTCTTCGGCACGGGGCGGGGAGGGTGGGGGGTGTGTGTGTGTGGCTGTGTGAAGATTTCAAGCATCAGAAATACATTTTCAGCACAGCTATTTTATTGCCTTTTATTTTTGAGATGAGTACATAGACAAAGTCAAGGATCTACGCGTCTGTGTACTTTGATCTATTTGTTGCGTACCGTGCAAAACTAACGTCCTAAGTGTAACATTTCAGAAGGGTCTAAGGAAACCCATATCCCCAGATGATGTTCACCTTCAGTACATGCTCCTGTCGATGCACTACAGAAATGAAAGCGCATATGGAACAACCAAGGTGCAGATGCAAAATCAGCTGAGCAAGGCCTGCACAGAGTTGCAGTCAGCTGAGGAGCATTCTGTCCTCCTCGTTGAAAGCAACACTTAATTTTTAGTAGAGTTGCTTTGGTAAGCTTCAACACCTGTGAGTGTACCACCTGTCTTCTCATCTCTGTTTACACCAAAGGAGAGCTAAAGTGACCGGTCTCCAGTTAGCAAAAGTGTCAGGAACCAAACTAGCAGCTCTGATTCCAGACACCGTGTTCTTCACGTGCAGACGAGGCTGTCTGTGTGTGTGCATCTGAACTGCTGCTCACCAGACATCTCATACGGACTTCTGATTTTTTAAAATTACAATAAAAAGAGTATGTATCACAAAGATGTTGAATTACAAAGATGGACTTCTTGGCTAACACAAATGACGGTGTAAAAACATTTTAAGTGAAAGGTATTAAACATCTTCTGACTAGACAGAAATGTTCTCCAAGTTATTATCCAGGAGTTTCTAACAGAACATAACCAACTTACACC
The DNA here is from genome assembly GCF_009769465.1 of Tauraco erythrolophus. Classification (NCBI taxonomy): domain Eukaryota; kingdom Metazoa; phylum Chordata; class Aves; order Musophagiformes; family Musophagidae; genus Tauraco; species Tauraco erythrolophus. The sequence continues at coordinate 3,701,543 of NC_141485.1, read as the reverse complement.
CAACAACTTAGAACTGTATCACAGTAACTACATAATTAACGAAAAGCTTTGCTGTAGGTAGTTCTCTGTCAGCAGTTAACTTGCTTAATAGCATAAACTGTGTAAGGAGTCATGCTCCCAGGGCAAGAAAGTTTCTCAATAGATGTACACGTTGTTAACATATTGCTCCTACTCATAACAGATCAGGCAAATACCTACCCATTAATGTTATAAGTTTATTCTTCAGCTGAGTGTCCAACCGGGCAATCATCATCTCCACTGCGTTCCTGATTTCCCGAACTCGTTCATCCTTCGCGCTTCGCACTGCCTCCACGTTCCTCTCCTGAAACAGGGTTCAGGAAAAAACATGCACAAAACCAAAGCCTTCACACTTCTGCATTTTCACTCATTTACATATTGACTTCACTCTCTCAGATCCCAGAAATGCCTAGTGCTCCCTAGAGACCCCTCCAGCCCTGTTTTTCTATGAGGAGACAAAAAAAAAAATCCTAGTTTTACTGAAACTTGCATGTTTAGAATAAGAAAATAGTAAGAAAGGTGTTTTCGGATGAGCTGCATTACAGGCTGTTGCCAGTTGTAAATCTCTTTTGACTTTCACCGAGTACACGAGCGTGCCCTCTGCTGGGTGATCAAAGGTTAACAGTAAAGTTGAGCAACGTTTTCTCATTACATAGAGATTTGCCATATGGGGATTATTTAGTATCAAAACTTGTAAATACAACTGTCAGTTTCTCTTCTGTAACTCGAGCAGCACAGAAGAGTTACTCTCTTGGTAACAAGAATAATTTGATAAAAATGGCATCCTTCACCCTGGAAGGTGAGGGGCACAATCCTCTCAATATTTTACGAATACTTACAAGTAGCCCACGTGCTGATATGCCACGTTTGAGCTGAAGCAGCACTAACCTACCACTGCACGTGGCAAACAGCTACCTGAATAACAGCACAGACAAAAAACATATGGAAACTTGTTTAAAAAAAACTTAATTTATTTGCACAAAGACTACACCATAAATGCAACGGCATTCAGCAGAACATAAAAATAATCCTTCCTAGAACACAAGAAACTGTATTGAATTGTTGGAATTCCCACTGAAACTGCCAAAGCTGAACATGTTGGTATTTGGTTGTCCAACACATCTACTCCTACAGGGAAAAAAAAAAAGGAGGTACACAAGCTTCAAATCTCAACAGGTGAACTGCTTTACAGCCCATTACAAATTACTCGTAATTTATTCTCCGAAAGAAAGGAAAATAAGCTCAATCAAAATCAGGCATTTTTATACTTGTTTAGAAGGGCAGACTGCACTTTGAAAGACCTATTTTTGTCAACACTTACAAAGAACTGTGCAACTCCAGCTTTTTGATAGCATACACCAAGATAGAAACTCCCTGTTGGCCAACACATCTTTTCCTGTCTGGCAACTACAAAACCAGTATTGAGAATATGCTGATCTTTCCACATCGTATAAAAAGAGTATAACTAAAAATAAGAACGTCTCTCTAGGGAATAATCTGATTAGCTCCAGAGAATCTGCACAGGTACTGAAAACATCAGGAGCACGTGGAATGGTGTAATATTTCCATATCCCGCTTTACAGTTATCCTTTGACAAGGGTGTGCTACAGGAAAATGTAACATTATCTTGCATCGATTTCTTACCACTTCTTGCACCAAACTGATCAATTCCATGAGTCTTCTCCTAAGCTTTGCCACTTCCTCATTTACTTTTGTGACATGCTGCTCATAGATTTCTGCCAGTGGCTTAAAAGTATGTCCTCCGTGCTGTTAAAAAAGAAAAAGGAGGAGGGGGATGGGGAATAATAGAGCATCTCACTTTAACTTGAATTATTCCTCTCCTATTAAATTACTGAAAGAGAGGGGAAGAAAGCCTCCTAGTGTATCACTCATCTTGGAAAAGTTCCAAAGCAGATTGTACGTAGGAAGTCTGTCTTTCACTTCCCTTCAAAAGAAGTCATGAATTTGGCTTTCATACCATCAAAGCTTCCTGTCAAGAGTTATTTGGAGTTTCAACAGTCCTCCAAAAATAAACTGTTTCATTCACTGTGCAACTAAGAATCAAATAAAGATAGAAGGGTGGTGGGTTTTTTATTATTATTATTAAGACACCCTTCCCAAACAAAGGCAGCACACTGTTAGCCAATAATATTTCCAAACTATGACAGCAGTCTCTCCTTGAAATATTCAACTGAAAGGATAATAAACAGTGTGGTGGATTGTGCTGCTAATCCAGCTTTGAAGATATTCAAGATCACAGGCCAGGACATTCAAATAACGTAGGTGTAATCTATATTCTTTGAGAAAGACTTCTTCCTTCGCCCATAAAATTCTCAGCACCATCTACAGTTTGTCCAAGACATCAGGAAGTTTGCAATAAGGAAGGTAATTCCGACCTCCTTTCAGCAAAAAATTCACTTTGCTTCTCTAGTTCCAAACAGAAGATACCGCCTTTCGCAATCAATGTTCACATTAAATGATAAATACACACACAACTGCAGTATTTGCATGGCAATTCAACAGCCATAACAATACTTTTTAACAAGCATTTCTGTCTCACAACGCTTGCAGTGTCTTACTGTAACATACCACCTGCATATATAAGCAAGCAAGTCTCTTCTTACCATTCCTCCCCACAACGCACACTGGTGGCAGATACACTTCTTGCAGGTCCAGCAGAAAACACTAAGTTTTTCATGATGATTTTCACATCTTAAACAAAAACACACATATCGTCAACAGAAAATAGCTATGAATTTTCTGCAAACTCACTTTAACATTTTCACTTGTTTTGCTACCTGATACTGACAGCAAAGCACAAAACATCAGCATAGTTTTGCAAGAAGAATACTTCTATTCAGTGACAACCTGTTGTAAAATAAATGTTGCTCTTAATATTCTCTCAGGAAGTACTTCACAGAGATAAAGTACATCACTAAAACTGGATTTCTACCCATCAAACAAAGGATTTCATCAATGAATCAAGCTCAGAATTTAATAATTTCACATTATTAAAATCCTAATCATATGCAACCTAAAGTAACCACAGAGCAATGGCTCATAAGCTTTTTGGACAGACTGATCTCTGTCATTTCTTAAAATTTCAGGAACATCACCAATCAACAAACCAAGCACAGGCCAGGCCAGACCTAAAATACCTGCCTCTCGCCCCTCCATTAGGATTCAGGAACTTGGGGAGAAGGCAGCTATAGAACACATAATTAGTCCTTGTCCATTTTTTTTTTAAGGTGGCTCTCACATTTTGCCTCTCCAAATCTCCAGAATATATCCTAAAACACTAATAGCACTAGTAATGGGATAAAACCATGAGAAGAAGTACTGATAGTTGCTCCCAGGAAGAGAATACATGAGAAAATACAGGAGGCTCCAAAGACAAGGAAGGAGTATGGACAGCAGTAATGTGACAGGTATAGCAATAGTAGTGCTTTCTGTGGGACTTGATTATCTTTTCTTTGATCTCAGTCTGGGTTTATCAATTACATTTTCACAAGGGACTAGAAGACATCTTCTCAGAACAGCTTCTCTGCTTTCACGTGCCGAGATACCAAATCAGCACCCAGAGTCTTACTGGGACTCCCAAATGAACATGCCACCGAGAGAAGACTCGTTTCAGAGGTGTGGTCAAGAAGAAGGGCTAAGCCTTAACAGGTATTGCTATCCCTCACGTTTCCTGTATCTCCCACTTAAACTATACTGAGTCCAGTTAGAAACAGAAGTGGTTTTCTAGGCAAAGACACTGAAGAGCTTTTCACATACCGCTACACAACAGAAATGAATCCCAACTTCTAGTCAGACAGTGAGTATAATTTAGCTTTTAAGGAAGTAAAAGTTAACAGTTTGTTCCCTGATTTTAATAATGAGCTGAAATTAAAAGCCCGCTCATATAAGGCAAACTGCAAAACGCTTTAGGTGAAGAATGCTCCATTTACTTGTCTTTTTCATTTTCTTCGTGCTTTGTGAGATTGCAGAGCTGAAGTGTATCGAGCTGTTGTGTGACCTCTTCTGCCCACCGACAGTTTACGAGCTCTCGTAGCTGCAGCGGGGCTCTGCAAGAAGCATTGCTAGAGTTAGAGCAAGGACTCAGCTCCAGGAGATGAAAGAGACACATCGAAGTGAGTTCAGTTCATCAATTCTACACCACTGGAAAAGTCACATGCAAAAAGCTGAAGCTGTACTAGTTACTCCAGGGGGGGAAATAAAGTTTTAAGTCAATTTGCTCATTTAGGGGCTGGGGGGAGGCGGGAACCACAACGAATCACTCTCCAGTGACATAGAGAATGGCTACATGGGGAATCCAAGAACTATTTCCAAATTTCTTGATAGGCTCCTGGATAACACTGGGCAAATAATTTCATTCCTCAGTGCTTCTAGAATTTCTCACATTATTCAACCATCCCCATTGCAGTGCTTCAATCATCCCCTTTGTAAGACGTAGATATATTTACCTCCTTATAAGGATTTTAGAGCTATTGATCAAATACTTTAAAAGCTGAGTATTAAAAGAGTTCTGCAGAAACGGTTGGTTAGTTATTTTTAAATACCTTCCTTCCCTTAGGGGAAAAAGTATGCTACCTTCCAATTTTTGGTCTATTAAGAGCTAGAATCGATAAGTACTCAAGAACTAGAAGCACTGAGGGGTGCCAGGGCTTGAGGGGATGGAGTGGGGCATTGCTTTAAAAAAAACCAAAACAAAACAACACACAACACATTACAGCTACCTCTGAGACAAATTTGCAAGACATCAGGCATGTCTCTCAAATTATAGGTATAAAAAAAGTACACATTTCAGTCTGAAAACTGAAGCTTCTGGACGCTGACTATTGCAAGAAGGATATAAAAAGTTCTAATATCATCTAGTTACTCTTATTATACCAACTACATGCACTGAAAACAACAGTGTAACAGGAAAGAACAAAGATCTTGCTTAGCTTGTCACAAAACTAGAACGTATTTTAGAGTAAGTATTATACCAGGGTAAATTTTTATAGTAACAGCAGGCAGGTCTCAAAAAAAAAATTTAAAAAAAAAAAATTCAAGCTTACAAATTTAGTGCAACCTGCACTGAAAAAAGATTGCTCGTAACAGGACAGTACAGCCAATTCCTGATAATTAATTTCTGATATTAAAAATATCTTACCTACAATGAGGGCACTGAGCTCTTTGTTCAGTCAGCCAACGCTATGAAAGAAAAAGGAAAAACATTTTTAAAGAGACTGTAAGAAAGACACTTCAAGCAAACACATTCTATCATTAATTAGGAGTTACTTCTTTTTATTACAGCCTTCCTATATTTTTCCTTTTTTAACAGATTTGTAATTTAACTGTTCAACCACTGAGTCACAGAAGAAGCGGCCATTTGTATCTTAGTAACAAAGCAACCCCTTTTCTTTAGATGTCGAAGACACTTCAGTTAAAATTATACAGAGAGTTTTGAGGTACCAAATATTCCATTAGAAACCACAGACCTGGCACAGATTCCCATAGTTATAGACTAAACTTCTACAAAAGAAAGCAAAAGATACAAGCAGCATATTTTTTGGAGTCTAAATTATTAGTCTTCAAGGTAACTTATTGCTTCCACTGGAGCTATTTATACACAAGTCAGATACCTGCAGTTCAGTGATCAAATCCACAAGGACTCTCTGAATGTTCCTCTTCCAGAAAGCTCCAACAACAAGCAGCTGAGGGAAGAACTTCATCTGCCCACTACAACTTGCAAGTGTAAAAGCTCAGCAGCTGAAGCGCTTAGATTTGTCAGCTCACTACTGCATTTAAAGATTCTCATGAATAATCTCTCACCACCCAGCAACAATATGTCACCTAACATTCTTCATATGTAACACGAATCCTTCACCTGCAGTTCTTGTCGGAGCTTCCAAAGCGAATGGTGATCGCTCCGATTTCTGGAAACACTACCCGAGGTCTGAAAACCTCAGCTGAACCCTCTCCCACTACACTAACACACGACAGCGTCTGGACTTGGAATTGAAGTGTTACACACATCCGTAACCATCACCTCAATCAATGGACCGAGGTACTTCAGGTGCTGCTCCAGCCTGCTATACCAGACTCCCTCAAGAAGGATTTAGCCCGTCTCTGATCATATCATACTCGTTTGGTAAGCACTTGAAAACGTATCCAAGATGACAAGAGGTGATACTATGACCTTCCAGTGCTTTAGATTGACAGATGCAAAGTCAGCATTTGTTTCCTTTCCCAACTTTTCTCTTCCACACAGGCATCACTGACTCTTAAAAGATGCTAAAAAAGGGATCATTATATGTCTGTTTCTTAAAAGCAATTATTCCATATAGTCCCTATAATTAGCACTACTGAATGTAACACATGGCCTGCCTAGTTTTCCCTCAGGGTGTCATAAAAGATTTTGAAAGGGAAACTAAAGAGCATACAGCAGGAAAAAGGGATCCTTGGAACTCCAGGAAAAACAGAAAGAAAGAAGCAAGGATGTATTATAAGATCATACATTTAGAAGAATAAACTATAATAAGCAAACTCACCCGAATACAACTGAAACAGCACAGCTTGGAGCAATGAGGACACAGTCGTGCATCACGCAGTTTCTCCATACAAATAAAACATCGGAATACTTCAGCGATGCTCTGCAAAGGGTAGATTATCTCTATTGTTAATTCACACACTTCAAACATATCAGAGTTGCATTTATTTTCCAGGCAGAGTGCCAGCGTTCATAAACGTAGTTCCGTTCCACGCAGCTACGGATAGCACATCTCAGAGGAAGATACTAAGTCAAACACCGTGGCTCTCCTCCCTGTTTTCTCCTACACACACCAGCTCTTAGCACCCATTTTACAACAGTATTCTTCTCCCAGCAATAGTTTCTTTGTTTCGTTTATCTTTTTCCAAGCGGGCCTTTCTGTAGCCAAGAGATTACTCCTGCTCATGTTCACATGGGATTGAACAGCTGCCAGAAGAAACTGTGCTGCACCTGCAGATTCTAAACCCACAAGTTTCAGTGTACTGGCACCCAACTAATTCAAAAGCACGGCAGGGATGTGTATGTATCATACAGAATGCTAACGAGAGGGGCTGAATTGGACAGGACTTTTTTTGACTTCTGTAAGACTTACATTCTTTTTAAGGTCTACCATTAGCATCACAGTTTCTACACTCTCTCACATCCTATTTAATCAATCTTGGGCAATAAAAATGTGATTTAACATAATTTTTTATCTACCCATTTGAAGAAAGAAGAATTTTGTTCTAGAATACAATCATCTCATTTCTCACCATTCTCAAAATTAGAAAGATATTTTGAAACACCAGGTAATGTTTAGTTTCCATAACGATATATTTTTCACTGATAAACGTTTTACGTTCTGTACCGTACAGGAGTTAGATCCCTTCTACCTTTAACTATGGAACTTTGGAAGATGTTTCAGATGGGCTAATTTTTTCCCTACAGAGCTGGAATTATAAATCAGCACAAAACTGAAACACATCTTCAATTTACAGATACCACAGTATATCCCATATGTAGTGTCGTCTTTAATGGTTGCAAATCATTAAAATGCAAGACACGCACTTACAGGAAATCATAAAAATCACACAATGAAATTGTTCTCCCGTTTGGCTGCTGTTAATGCAGACTGCCCTGGTTACAGGCAGTACACCACGGAGCACTGTGCCTTCGCACGTGCCAAGACAGGTTCTGTCAGCACCGGGTCTGCACCCACCTCCAGAACAGGCACCTTTGATGCTCCACCAGCCTATTTTCTAATCTTAACTATGCAAAAGAATCATAGAATGGTTTAGGTTGGAAAGGACCTCAAAGATCATCCAGTTCCAACCCCCCTGCCATGGGCAGGGACAGCCTCCACTACACCAGGTTGCCCAAAGCCTCACCCAACCCGGCCTGGAACACTTCCAGGGATGGGGCATTCTCTGGGCAACCTGTGCCAGCGCCTCACCACCCTCAGAGTGAAGAATTTCTTCCTTATATCTAATCCAAATCTCCCTCTTCCAGTTTAAAGCCATTGCCCCTTGTCCTGTCACTACGCGCCCTTGTGAAAAGAACCGCGTGCCACCTACCAACGCCATCTCTGCCTCCCTCCTGCCCAGCCCGCCAGCGCACACCGAGCCGCGCTCCCCGCTGCGCGCATCCCTGTCCCCGCACAGCCGCAACCTGTTTTCCGCCTCGGGCCGCTCGCGGCTCGGTGCCGCTCGGCCTCACGCACAGAGGCGGCCCCGCCGAGGGCCCCGCAGCCCCGGCACCCCCCGCCAGCGCCCCCCTGACCCGCAAACAGCTCAGGGCGGTCGGCCCGGCCCCGCCGCTCGCCATCCCCCGCGGAGAGGCAGGCGCAGCCGCCCCGCCTGCCTCCCCCGCGGCCCGGGGGATGCGCCCCCGGGGAGGCAGCGCGTCCCCCGCACCGCCATTCGCGCCTTCCCTGAGGGAGCGCGAGCGCCACGGCCGCCCGCCCGGCCGCTCACCTCCACGCTCTGCTCGTCCATGGCCGCGGCTCGGGCGGCGGGGGGGAGGCTCTCCCCGCCGCGCTGCCCGGGGGCGAGAAGCGTTAGGAGCCGCCAGGGAGAGCCTGCGCGCCGGCCCCGGCCATGTTCGCGGGGAGCGCGGCGCCGCCTCCGCCCGCGGACCCGCCCTGCGGCCGCTGCGGGGAGGCGGGGCCCCACCGCCGCACCGCGCCGCGCAGCACTGCGCATGCGCCTTGCCGCCCGGCCGGGGCGGCGCTTCCCGCCGTCCCGGTTTGCCGGTGCCGAGGGGAGGGGTCGGGGTGAGCGCGGGCGGGGCCGCGCTGCGCTCGGTGCAGCCGCAGGGACGGGGTGTCAGCATCTTCGCTGCACGTGTTTCCCACGTACGGAGCCGTTTTCAGCGGTTTAACTGCGCTTTTAATTTAACTAATTAAATCTTGAACGCTGTGGAAGGCGGCGAGAGGAAGGATACGCCTTGTGCGGAAACGGATCGATAGGATCCAGTCCAGATCAGTTTGTGAAGCGATGGCAACCTGGTGGGTAAGAGGGCACTCAGCAGCACGTCATAAAATTAAGTTAATCACTGTCATTTCCTCCCATTTCTTCTTCCATGAGTCTTCTTCCCAATAAACCCTAAATAGACCAACCATTTCACTGATGAGCACAGAAATCAGCCTTTCCCTTCCTCAGGGCACTAATTTAAATTATTGTCCTTCGACAGCCATCATTTTTCACAAGAAAACACAGGACCTTTATTATTATCTTACTCTCTCAAATTAGGCTGAAATGAACATAAAAACATTGAATATATGGAGAAAAATCCCCTTTTTTACTGTGAGGGTGGTCAAACACTGCCAAGAGAGGTGGTGCACTCTTCATCCTTGGAGTTTTTCAAGGCACAGCACTAAGCAACCTGCTATAGTTGGCCCTGCTCTGAGCAGGGGTTGGAGTGGACAACCTCCAGAGGTCCCTTCCAACCTCAGCTAAAAAACTGTAAAAGACTGTAAAAAATTGAAGATGGTTCACATCAAAGGAAAATGAAAAGGGTCAGGGACCAGGTTTGGGGGTTAGGGCAGGGCTCAGGGTCAGGAGTCACGTAAACAAAAGCGTAATAAATCTGTGGCCTCATCTCCTTAGCTTTCATCATTTATTCAGGAATGTAAGTACAATTAAGTGGCTTGGGCAATTTGTCTTAAAAACCCACTCAGGAATGGAAGCAAGAATATGGAAACATCACATGGCTAACAATACTCTTCAAAAAAATGCATCGACTGTAGTCCTACAAATATCCAAGACAAAATAAGAAACTCAATGGTTTTTAACTCTCAAATTTTAAGTATTATAAAAAGAATTTGTATACAGAAACGTTAACAGCTTTCCAACAGTGCACTTAGAACTCCTAGACACCAGAGAAATACCTGCTTGTTACTAATCCAGGAGCTATGACCAAGATGCTTTTGCATCAAATGAGAATGGACGGAGCTTTCATTCACACAACGAATTTAACATTTCCTTGTTTGTCAAGTTCCACAATAGCAAGTTCTTTCAAGATTCGTGTTCTTGAGTCAGTGGCTTTCATATTCATCTCGTTCATCTGCGAAACATTCAATGCTGCTCTGTAAGACAGAAGCAAACTATTCAGCAAAACAGGGTATCGAATATCAGTTTCTGCGGAAAAAGGCTAAAAAGTGCACGCTGTTTAACGAGGGATTTTTGCGACTGCTCTGTAATTCTCTTGTTCAGACTGTCATCAACTCTTCTGTGCGACTTCAAATCGAGAACAGTTATTTGCTAATCCAACCTTAGAGTTAGAGACAGAATTCTCAAGTTAAACACTTCCTTATTTTTAAGCTCAGCCTGCAAGAAATCCGCAGCACACATCCCAGACAGGGGTCAGGGCTCGGGGAGACCAGAGGGGTTGGTGCAAGAAGGGCAGGAATCAGGGGTCATGGTTTAGCGTTAGGGCTTTGCTTTTCCAGTCTGGATGCAGATTCCGAAAGCTAAAAGGGTTGGCAGTATGAGTGTGTCAGCAAAACTTTCCTGGGTAGTCTTGGACATCTGTACAGTGAAACGAAAGTGAAAAATCTGTTTCTGAAGAACCTGACATTCAGTTTTGAAAATTATCAAAGACTAGTACATCATTTCTTCCAGACCATAAACACAACACTATCCACTTCAACACCATCCAAAGCAAGAAAAACTCCCAGAGGTATGAGACCTATATGTAGAATACAACTAACGGCCCTTATTTGTCAGCTGAAGTTATTTACAATATCTGCCTTTTTCAGAAAATAAAACAGTTTAATGCATTACTCTTTGAATCTTAGATAGCAACTTGGTATGTTGAAGTAGCACAGAACTATTAGAGTTCAATATTAGAGATGGAAGTCTTGAAGGATCGATACTACTCACAAAGCTTACAGAGGCTGAGTGTGTCGGAGGGACATCAGTCAAGGGAAAGGGGGAAAAAAAAAAGAAAACAGCAGGAAGATTTTTCTTTCAGCACTCACCTTCAGTTGAGTCACAGACTGTAGATCCTGAACAACATGGCTAAAAATAAACAAGAGATAACATCAGGATTTGTTGGAATTTTGTTTAGGAATTATTTTTTACAATTTCATTTCTGCATTAGTAATTACATGTTACCATTGGGTAAACAAGGATCTCACAGCCACTGAAGTTAACAGCAAAATCTTAGGCATTAAACAAATCCTGCTTTCAAAAAAAAAAAGAAGAAGATGGCTTTCCTATGCTCAGGCAGCCTTCAGAGGCTGAGAGTTCTGCCGAGCTGAAGGCAGCTATATCTGACTGTCCTCAGCCAGAAACACAGCACTGACGAGAAAATCCCAGGGCTTTTGTGACATCTTTCCATTCTTTCTGCCATTCAGAGAGTATCTTCAACAGACACTCAGTGCCAACGCAGGGACTGGTATCAGTTAGACTGGCCTCAGTAGCTGTAGGATACAGCTACATTTTGCACTGGGCGTGGTTTGTGTCGGATGTATCTTAAGGGCTTTAGAATTAAATAACAGAAAGACAGAAATTGAGAGCGTTCACCAAGGTAGGAGAAGATACTTTTAAACAAAGAGTGAATGAGACTGCAAGATACGGGACGCCTTTCAGGCAAACCAACGGTGGCAATAAAGGGACGGAAAGCGAGGCATCCTTTGGGAGAAGAGTAGTGGGCAGTGAGAAGACATGTAGAAAAAGATAAGGTCAGTAAGAGAATTACATTCCATTAACCTTCTTTAATATTTTGCTTTTAATATGAGATCCAGGCCAAATCTTTGCAGATAATTAAAGGTTTGTGCTTTGAGTAGCTATGGGAGAATATCCGACTTTTAACAAGTATTAGTTTAGATCTGTGTTCTGCTGCATTATACTTAGAATATGCTTATTGCTACTCATATTCAAAATTGTATTTAATATTTTAAAGGAAATTACATTTCTCTCAATTTTGATACACATTGATTTGAATCAATTACACTCTTCACTCCCACTCAAAGGCTTCTTATATAATGCATTTCTGAAAATAACCACAAACATATCCCAATTGAAAAATAAGGGGAACAAAGTCTTTCATCAAAGCAAATTTTTCCTTTGTGGACAATTTCATTGGAACAGATCATAAACTTAATCAGTATACAATGAAAATGAAAAGTTTTATTAGAAACTTTAGTCCCATTTCTGAAGAATTCCATTCATTTGAGAGGTATTAAGTAACAAAACCAGCCCTTCTGACTTCAGCTGAGCTACCCTGGATAATGGTTTCTGGAATACTGACACTCCGTGGCCCAATTACCTCTTTCACTAGCGATTTCTTTTCTTTACCACTTTCACAGGCTAACTGCTGTGCGGCAGTCTGTTCTTCTTCTGACAGAGGCAAGTGCTAGAAAAAAATACAAACAGATAACTCTTGATACTTTCGGTTCCTAGGGTGATGATATTTACAGAAAAACTCAATGTCTGTGTAGTCCTTTTCTCATGGGAACTAACAGTAGACACCTACTTTCCTTCAAATTAAAGCAAATTCGCAAGCTAAGTATTTCTGAAAAATCCAACCATAATATTGCTTTAACATCAATACTATAATTGATTCAACAGAAAGAAGATAAATTATTCAATAAAAAGAAGTATTTAATTTAAAGACTTCTATTTCTCTGTAACAGTTTACTCCATCTTTGGTTTAGGAAATATACAAAGTACAATAAAATCTTTATCTAAAAAGTCTAAATATAACTCAAGAGACAAGAGCCTTCCATTTTTAACAAAAACCAAATATGAAATTATTCTTGGCAGCATATTCTTGGAATACAGGGAGAGAAAGTATTTTTTCCTTTCTGTGACATATAACTACTGTCTTTTAAATCATTTTACAGTACATTTTATCCGTAAAGACTCACCAGTAACTTGTCTAGAGCTGTTGAAGATTAAACACAATCTCAGGGCCCTGTCATTAGAACATTAAAGTGCGAGCTCAGATCTGGGAATGTGTTTTAGTCTCACCAGTTCTGTCTTTGCCACTAGACTACCAATTAGCTTTTTTGATCTAAATCATTTACTTTCCTTGTAAAGGGACAAAATTAATGCTTTCACAACCTCTTTGAAACTGTAATGAAGCAGTGTCTGAAGACCACTTATGAAAATGTGTTGTTATTGTGTTTTTTTTTTTAATTGATAGATAGGCCTTATCATATTGAGAAAAACTTACTTCTTTGCACTAACAGCAATTCCACCACTTATGTTACAATGTGCTGATTTTAACTTACTCCCTTTAGACAGTGAAAATACATTTGCCATTTAAAAGCTTTTTGCCTTTTAAAATGGGTTTCGCTTTCTAACTTCTTTAAGGTAGCTGCTTTTAAAAGAAGTCAGTATAGAACTGGGACACAGCTGTGCAAAGAGGCATCCATTTCCATGAAAAGATTTAAACATATGTCACACTATTCACACCATTATTGCATTGTTTCAACTGCACAACTGAATACCACTAGTTTAACTGTTGAGTGATGAATCAGGCTTGTGATTTACAAAAAGAACTCCAATCTTGCAAAGATTTCTTCTGGTAAACAGTCTTCTTATCTTCTAAGAGTCTTCACGTATGACAGTTTCCAAAGGAACTACTCACATCTACGTAAAGGTTACACAAATACATGTTCATTTACAGGTCTGAGACTTGAGTGATTAAAATGTAAACACTACCTCAAGGTCAGTATGTTGCTGTAACGCCTGAACCATCTTCGTTGTGTTCTCTAGAGCAGCACGGATGCCCTTCATGGATTCTCTTTGCTCTATGGAAACTTTTTCTAGCTGCATACATAACGTTTTATAACGAGATTTCACCACTGAGAGTTCTTGCAAGAGAGCAACTGGATTTTCCTATGTAGAAATTAAAAGTACATTTAAACTATTTAAGAAGAGAAAATTTAATGTGGCCACATACCAGTTAAAAGTGTAGGCGTTAGAGCCACTAAAATATAACATGAAACAACCCTTTACAGCGAAAAGTGTATCTGTGAGCATGCTTCTTCTATACATTTACTTTTTCATAAGCAAAAATTATAGATAGTGTTAATAAAACAGCCTAAGTCTGTGGTTCCACAACAAATACAGGAGGATGAATTTACTGTGCTGGTGAATTTTAATGGCTTTTCTGAGTGGGAATAAATTAGAGACTTCTAAAACGATTATTTTTCCACTATATGTTACAATTTACATGGAGACACGGACGTATTTATAAATTTCTTTACATGCTGCCATTTATTGTTTTCTTCTTCCTCTCATCTCTCCCCCAAATCTGAATTTAGTCATTGCTTATTAGCAAGTTTATCTTTGATTTCAGAGCAAGGGTGCATTTTAGCTCAGATTGGAATCTCTTAACTTCAGGTGTTGACACTACTGCTCATTTCTCAAAGCAGAACACGGGAGAATTTCACTACACCAAGAAATCAAAGGAGGTTTGTTGATTTCTGCACTGAATGCATGTTAGGCCAGTTATCTTGCTATATCATGCAAGATATACTTTATAATAATAACAACAAAAAACTAACAACTATATAAAAGAACAGCCACATATATTTCAGGATTAGAGAAAATTACCCATTTACTACCAACTTCATGCAAAATGCAATAAAATCTACTAATTTAATCTGAAAATACTACCTCCTCTGCTGGATTCTCAGGAAGACTTTTCAGTATTTCAAACTCCAGTCTGTGTTGAATATAATCCAGATCAGATTCTGCCTTCTGGAACTAAAATATTTAAGGTCAGCCACAGCATATTAAAAACCAAAAACTGCACACAATTCCCAACCGTTGGCCATTCCTATATGTCAGGAAAGCAGAAGGCAGATGCTGGCATTTTAAGGACTCCTGTACTATAACAGAGAGTTTCTATTCCTCCAACCTATTCCTTCAGCTAATGTTTGCCAATTATGCTGACACGCATCCAGCCTGAAAAATCCAAAGCAATAAACCTTCAGAGTCAACAACTGTTTTCCTCTCACGTGTAAGAATCACCCATGTGTGCACCCACACACTTCCATTAGTTTCCTCCTCTCTCCATTTCTCTAACCCAAATTACCCCATTGTTCTCTGCATCTCGCCCGTAGTACCTTTGTCATGCAGCTCCTCAAAATGCACAAAAACATTTCCATCTCTTCCTGAATTACATTCCGTCTCCCCTGCAATGCCAAACCTCTCAAGACGAAGTTTTTAAGCAGTACACCAAAGAGGTAAGTTATCTCGACAGAAAAGAACACGCGCCTTTTTTACACTGATCTTCACTGGGCGCAGGAGGCGTTTGGTTTTTTTCTCCCGAGATAGCAACATATTTCCCATCAATTTTTAGAGCCTTTTCTGGGCTAGTTGCTTTTCTTTTCGAACATTAAAAGTTCTGTTAGCAAAACTGCAATACTCAGTTATTTACACAGCAGAGATTATGAGTAAGTGTTCAGGATCCAAGCATAGCAACAGAGATTTTGTGATAATTATGTTAGGAATGCATTCTCTCAGATGGTTATAATACCCATAATACATTTTATTATTCCCCAATAAACCAGTCTGACAAATAGATAGTAAAATTGATGACATCACGTTTCTTTCCTTGGGATAAATAAGCCACCAGAGAATTATCTAATTGCCTTGTAAAACAGTCTGCTGATAGCATTATTACTTAATTAATTTAGTCTGCAATTTTAATATATATTAGGGACTTCTGCTCTAAAGAAAGGCAGTCTTCCCAGTTCACAAAAAACTCAGGAATTTCTTAACGTAATAATTTGGGGATTTTACAGTCGCAGAACAAAGAATGATGAAAGCAAGTTAAAATTCTTGTCACTTCTGTGACTTGGTTTTCAATATTTATATTGAGATGAGCCCCAAAGTAACCATTACAACATTTTAAGGCTCAAAACAGGGCTACAGTTGTTAGCTGCATCTGAAAGCAGTCTACTACATCCAGTCTCTGGATGTAGCCTGTAGTCAGGCCTGGTTACCAAAGGGTGTTTTATTTTAAACATCAGCCTTGGGATCCACCTTCAGGAGCTGCCATTAAGACCTTTTGAGGATGTGGAACTTCAGATGGCCTAAAGAAATAGTCTTTGATCCAAGATATTCTACGAGTAAAATCCGCGTTCTCACACACTGAAAATGTAGGATCTTTCCTATATATACACACCTTCAGCGAATTCTCAAATAATAGCTTAAGAAAAGGAAAATAAATCTAGTAAAGACCTTGAGCATCTATAAATCAAAAAGGAAAGCTTTCACTCATTACTCCCATAACTTACCATCTGCCCAACAAAACTCCTTCCCACATTTAACCCAGAGACCAGTCACGGCAAAATGCGAGAATAAACCACTTTTTATTCCACTATGTATTTGAAAGAGCTTAGGAGGGATTTTCCCTAACTGCTCAATCATTTCGGTTCTCCATCAGCCAACATTTCTAGGTTTTCATTTCTAGGGACAAGCACCCCAAAAAGATAATTTTTTGCTTTTCGCCAACTCCACCATCTGATTATTAATTATTGGGAAAGCACATGGGTGGTTTTTAAAATTATCCATGAAGGTCTGTTCCTGAAATATTCAACATTGATAGTGTGAGATTTACAGAATGACAGCAAGCCACCAATACCGTGCTACTGCTATCATTCAAGACATCAAAAATTGAATGTGAAGCTGAACACTTTTCCATCCTGTGGCTGTAATTTTAAGATTTGTGCATCATGAAAATATTGACAGTGTTCAGTATCACTACTTTCTCCTGAAAGAAACCAACTCTAAAAGGAACCAATTTATTATCAGTTATTTCAAAGCATGTTTATAAGCACTGCCACATGTTCATCCATTATGATCCATTCTTCCTTTATTTCATAAATACCTATTTCTTGCTGTATTTCAGGAAACATACATCTGCAAAAATCTCAACGCTATCGATTAGGACCATTCACATGATGAGTAGTGTACAACAATCACCCAGAAAACGCAGTTGGTGAAATGTAAAATTGTGATTTACTCACAGGCTTGGAAGAAAGTGTTAGAAAGTGTGAGACCAGCCTCAAGCCACTGCTGCGCGCTCTGCTTTCAGATGCTTTGACAATACTATTGCACTGCTAGCTGTACAGTACAGTAGTGCAATAAAGTCAGAGCATTCGTTAGCAGCAAGAGTTCTGTACGAGTAATCAACACACTCCAAATACGTATCGGGAAAAAATAGGTTGAGTCCCGTAGTGGTTTCTGTGGATCATGGAGAATTGGATAAAGTTAATGTTCACCAAGTCCTGCTACAGACACACGAGAACTCACATATTTCAACACATCATTATTATTCATGATCCCTGTCATTCCGCTGACCGAGAAGGGGGATAAAAAAGCAGGAAGATACTCAACAGAGCACTCAACTGATCTGTCAGAAATTCAATTTCAAACAATTTGGTGCTCTTTTAACTGGAACTACATTTCCAAATTTATAGCAAGCAAAGATTCTAAACTGCTCTCAGACAGATGTTCTTAAACTTCATTACAGGGAACACTCATTTCCCAATATTGTGGATGTCCATTACCAGTGGGGTTACCACATGCATGTTAGACCACCATCAAAGTGGGGGTGTATTTCATAAATCTGAATAAATGTGTTTCTTTTTAACAAAACCAGTAACTTTACATAAAAAGTTTGAGAACTCTTAAGATTTGAAGGCACTAGACACTTAACAACAAAACGCAAAGAACCAGAGGAATGGAGTGGAGATACGGATGATTGCTGATGGATGCAGAGCAACAACCTGAGCCAACTCCACACTGAAGTAGATAAGAATGCTCTACAGTGTTCCTTCCTCTTTGTAGAGCTCTTCTTTCTAAGGAAACACACACACACAGAGTCAATGGTATTTATCAGTAAAGACCAGTTAACATTTCTCCTTGGCAAATAAGTAGAAGATAACGAGTGTGTCATGGTTTGATGTGGAGGGGGGGGGGGTGGTTCTGGTGGCAGGAGAGGGATTTTGCTCCCTGCGACCTCCCCGGTTTTGGATCCGGGTTAGGCTTAGTTCTGGCCACCAGATCAGACTGCCATCCCCCTCGGGGTTGAGCCAATAGGGCGCCTCTGCGAATTGCCCTATTTAAGTCAGGACAAGGGAACCGGAAAAGGTGCTTCGCCCAGGATCGACCAGAGAAGGGAGGAGGGCACTGCCCCCGCTCCCTGGCTCCCGGCCGGGCGGCTGCCTGCGTCGGGCCGGCGCTGCCCACGGAGGATGGCGGCGGCGGAGCCAGCTGGGGAACTCGGGGGCACCCCACTCCCGGGGTGCCCACTGGGCTGAGTTCACCTGGAGAGGACTGAGATCTGAGAGAAACAGCTGCATCGACAGCAGGTCAGTGAGGATGGAGCGGGAGGAGGTGTGCCGGAGCCGAGTTTCCCCTGCGGCTGATGGTGAGATAGCAGGCTGCCCCCCTGCAACCAGGACGGCCTCGGTGGAGCAGCGACCCACTCGCAGCCCGTGGGGAGAAGATGCCTGAGCCCGAGGATGGTCGTGTTGGGGGCACGGCAAGGCAGAAAGGCATCTGGAGTCTTCGTGACGACCCACGCCGGAGCGAGTGGCTGCAGCTCCCTAAGTACCCGAGACTGTGGTATAGCCCACACCGGAGCAATCTGTGGGGAAGGATTGTTTCCAGTGGGCTGGACTCACGTTGGAGAAGTTTGTGGATTTTTCCTCGTGGGTAGGGGATCCATTGGAGCAGGGGAAAAGGGTGTAAGGACTCCTTCTCCTTTAAGAAAGAAGCAGCAGTAACAGCACGGAATGAACTGACCTGCACTCCCCCAGTCCCTGCCCCCTGTGCTGCTGGGGGGAGGAGGTAGAGCCGGGAGGAAAAGGAAGGTGGGGGGGGGAGAAGGTGTCGGTTTTAAGATCTGGTTTTGTTTCTTTCTGTCCTCTCAAGTAATCGGTTTTTATTTCCCTTTGTCCTTCTAAGTAATCATTAATAAACTGTTTTGCTTTGAGAAAAGCGCTGCCTGTTTTGCCCAGGACCATGGTTGGTGGGTGCTCCCTCTGTTCTTGCCTCAACCCTCAGTCCTTTTGTGTTTTTTTTTTTCCCTCTCCTCTCTACTTTATTGGAGAAGGAGAGACTGTGTGAGTTTTAGTTGCTGGATCAGCCTAAAACCACGACACGAGTGCAAAAAAAATAAATCAGTGGCAATCTCATTTTACAGTTGTTTTGCAAATCACATTCTGGTCTCAGACATACAATAGTGACTTCTGACAATAATAATAATAATAAACGTAGACAGTATTGCTGGCCAATGCCCTTTTAACATTGCACTGCTTTTTGTGCATGATCACTAGTAGTACAACATAAAAAGGGCACTGGACAGACACCACTCAAAGAAAAAAGTAGGTCTACTATACCAAAAGTATGGTGACAGAAATTAACAAAGTGGCTCTGAATGAAGTGCTCTCAGCTCATCTGACAGTTTACCCATTTGTTATCCATTTTACTAAATGGACGTCCACAAAATTTCTCTCAGTGCAGGCACTAGCTCAGCATGCGAAGCCCTGAGCATTACAGGTGAATGAAATAGTGGTTGTACAGAAGGACACATTTATCACCAGCAGCTACCATCCACTGTACTTTCATTAGAAGCCAGACTCTGTTGAAGCTGTTGGAAAGATCTCCAGCACCAACTGACATCAATGAAGCCTGTGCAGCACAGTCACAGGTGCTGAAGTGCTACAGCACCCAGTATTCTTATTTAAATTGTTAATAAGCCAACTTCACAATCTTTTGCATAATGAATCTCATCTTATATTGTAGATGTTACGGTTCATTCAGCTCTTCTTGTCTCTGTCCTTTCAGCAATAGTCTCACATAACCATCCATCACCTGCTCTTTTCATACACATTGTTCTTTTTAACCTCCTACAAATCAGTTTATCCCTGGTTCCATAAGGCTAAAATGAGGCTTTCCATGAAACGCATGTGAAAACCTCCAGGGAAATAAGAAGCGTTATTTTATCACACTTCTGTGGAGAGCTGACTTCACAGGAAATCCAGGAACAAGAAGCAGAAGGAAAAGCAAGAGAAACAAAGTTGCAACACATGAAGCTAGCTGCCCGTGAACATCTTCTCATTAACAAAACGATGACAAAGAGAAATACGGCACTTTTGAATGAGGTTTGGATACAGGAAATCAAGAAATGAAATTATTTGAGGTGTATTTAAGAAAACACCCTTTTCCTAAAAAAAAAAATAAATAAATAAACAGGTGAAGATGCAACTGCCTCGTGCCACCCAGCAGTTTTAATGGAAGGCAGCCGCCAGGAGTACCATCTTCTGCTAGAAAAAATAAGAGAAGAATCAAACTGAAAAATGTTAGACTAGCAGGGTGAAATCAAAATGGATTCAGTTTTCAAACGGATTACCCAAATGATTTGGGGTAATTAGAAGGAGGCGAAAGACCAAGCTATGATCTCAAAACCTTTAGAAGTTGTTACGCACCATCTGTGCAGACACTTGACCCCAATGAGCTCTCCACCTTGAAATTATTTGTACAATTATTGTTTTGGTCTACTCATAAAGCAGATCGTAAGACAGTCTCCCATTACTGCTTCTTCCACTACCAAATATAAAAGCCCCTTTTAACTTTAAGGGGGCCAAAATACCTCTCTGACTATTTACAAGTCCTAAAATGAGAATCACTGATCAGCAAACTTTAAAAGTAAGTCTTTCAATAAAACACAGAAATAAACCATAACATCAAATAAACAAATATCAACATCTAACCTGGGTATTTATAAACAGATTTCTAAATTATTATTTCTAAACTAGGCTTTACAAAAAAAAAATACACTAACAAAAGATATAGGGAGATCAAACTTACGCTGTGGGCAAGGCTGAAGTTTTGAATTTGAAATTAGAGCAACTTTAGAGCTCTGACAAGAACGTAGTATGTCACAATTAAAATCCTGTGTAGTATTACAAGTATTCATCATGATGACCACAGTTCAGTAGCTAAAGGAGAGCAAAAATAACCTCACCTCCTCAAAAGCATGATTTCTTCAAAGAAAAAAAAAAAAACACCAACCCAGAACAAAACACACCACCTTGTTTTTAAAGTGCGGAAAAAATGAGAATTAGGTAAGATAGCTTGAATTCTCTGATCTTTCAACTAATGTGGGTACTTTAGCATTTATTCAAATTGCTACTTTTTATTTCTGAACAGAAATAGTATTATAGCTTAAAATAATCACTCAGAAGTGTCTTACTATTGCAGCGACAGGCAGGTCACTCAATGAGGTGACAAAAGGTTGTTGGCAGAACAAGGTCACATTCAGACAACTTTCAGCCGGTGCTTTCCTTTCAGACAACAAACACTCCCTTGCCCACTGTTCCTAATGCTTGAAGGGATGCATGGTGCTGGAGAAAAGTCACTGAAGGAGCAGCAAAGTAAGTAAAAGTAAACTAAGCAAGTTTAAACACAGGGGATTAAGCATCACACTGATTTTTTGTATTAAAGTGAAAGTGTAGCACTCAGTAGGTTAAGGGATAATGTGGATATACCATATTTCCCCACCATGTTCTTCCAGTGTTCTTCTCATTCTGAGTTTCTCTTGAATATTCTACTTTGGTGATGTTACCTTGTACAGATAAGGAGACTATTAAACTCACTTTTACTGACTTCTTAATAAGAACTTGAAACCAAGATTACCAGAGGAAGAAAAAAACACAAAGACAAACCTGTTATTATTTGTCTCTGTATTGAATAATGCACTTTTTTCTCCATGAGAACACTTGTAGTTTATCAATTAAAGTACCTAACGCTGCTGCTAGAACAAGTAAAATTGCAAAAACTTCTGGAAGTTTCCAAGCAAAAACCAAAGCAGCATCATATTTTGGAGAACTGCGTCAGTATGTGCATTTTAATTTATGTAAGGATTTAAGAATATAAATTATATTATCTATTAAGCATTCGGAAGCATAAAATATTCCCAAACCATTTTAACTAAAAAAAGTTGTAAGCAAGATTACATTCAATAGAAGCAAAAATAAAGATCAAGATTTGAAGGATGCCACAGGGAACTTGGGAAGAGGCAGTTTTCCAGTGACTCTCCATGTCAAAGCACAGCACAGCTCTTCATTGTTATTTTTTATTTTTATTTTTGCCTCTCCAGCAGCGGGGCAGGCAGAAAGTCGCCCGTGACATAAGGTGGCTCAGTCGGGCCTTCAGGGGCGGGCTGAAGCGCGCGGGAACGAAGTTCAAGGCTGTGAAGAACTCCAAGAACTTGAGCGGCGGAAGGGAAAACGGCCTCTCCTCAGGGCCGGCCGTACCGCGGACCCCGCGAAGAGAGAAGGGCGGGAAGCACCGCCGCCCTCCCGCAGCCCCCTCACACACCGCTCTCCGCCGGGCGAGCGCCCCGGCCCGCAGCGCCCACCGCGGCGCGGCGATGGGGGGGGTTCCCCGGCGGGAACGCATCCCGGCGGGAAGCCATCCCGCCGCGCCGCCCTGCTTCCCCCCCCCCCCCCCCCATCCCCCGCGAATGGAACAGCCCAGCCGGTCGCTCCGCTCTCGACACCCCCGCAGGGAAAATGGGCCAGTCCAGGTGAGAGCTCCACCCTCCCCCCCTGCTGAGGGAAAATGGACTAGTCCGAGAGCGCTCGCTTCTCCGCCGCGCCCCCCCCCCCCATTGCGACGGGGAAATGAAACGAAACAGACCGAACCGGGCCGGGCCGGCCGCGCCCCTCACAGGCTCCGTTTCCCCCCTCACGGACGGCGCTGAGCCCGCTCCCCCCTCCCAGGTGAGAGGGAAATGGACGGGCCCTGCCCCCGCGCCGAGGGGGTGAATGGAGCGGCACCGTCAGGCCCCGCCCCGCTCGGGGACGGAGGAGGAGGGGGGGGAGCGGAATGGACCGGCCCGTCCGAACTCGCCTGACCCGAACGGCGGGCGGCGGCCGCCCCGCCGAGGGCCACGCGGACTGCGCTCAGGGCCCGGATGGGGCGCGGGCGCGGCTGGAGACGCGACGGGAGAGCGGTCCGTCTCTCCTGGCGCCCCCCGGCCGCGCCCGCGTCGCCCCTTCCCTCCCTCAGGCAGCAGCCCCGTGCCCGCCGAGGCGCTCCCGCCACCGCCCCGCCGGCCCCCGGCCCCGCCGCCCCTCAGCCCGGCCCCCGCCCGCGCCGCCCGGGCTCACCATGGTCTCGAGCTTGGTAACCGCCGTCTCCATGTTGAATAGTTGACATTCCTCAGGCGGCGGCGGGGAGATACCCACCCCCCGTTCCGCAGGATGGGAGAGTCGGCGACTCCCATTGGGCAGCTGTCACTCGCCCCTCATCTCCCATTGGCCCGCCGCTGACAGAAGGCGCTCGCCATTGGGTCGCGAAGAATGTAAACCCTCTCCGAGGTAGGCGGGAGCCCATTGGTTGGAAGAAAAGCTGCAGCCAATGATTGGCTAGGTGAGGGAGCGCCGCGAGCCGCTATTGGTCCAGAGTGGAACCTAGCAGCGATTGGCTGGAGTAGGGAGCGCAGCACTGCAATTGGCGGGAAGGGGAGCGGTCGATTAGCTGCGGTCCCTCTCCGGCGGGCCGGTGCTCTCCCACCTTGCACCCCCGTTGGCCTTTCCCAGCCGAGCGGGGTCCCGCAGCTGATTGGCGGGGCTGAAAAACCTTTATCCAATGGCGGGGCGCATCTCCTCAGCGCGCCCCACGGCGGGGCGGAGCAGCGCGAGGCCTGCGATTGGCCCTTCGGAGGTCCCGTCGAGCTCGGGCCCGCGTCCGCCCAGTGGCCAATCAGCGGGCGCCTAGCACGGGCGGCGGGCGGGGGGCGGCAGAGAGCGGCGCTCCCATTGGCTGCGCGCGGCGCGGGGAGCGGTTTGAATCCGCGGCGCCGGGCGGGGAGGTGAGTGGCGGCCGCGGGGCAGGGGGGGGTGGAACGGGACGGGGACGGGACAGGACACACACCCCGCGGGGCCGCGGTCACCGGGACACCTCGCGGCCCCCCGGTTCCGGGGTGCGAGGGAGCGGCCGCTCTGCGGTGCGGGTTCCCCGGCTGCGCGGGGCCGGCCCCGTGCGGGAGCGCGGGGGTCGCGCCGCGGGGGTAGGGGCCGCCGTTCGGGTCGCGGTTGGGAGCGACACTCTTTTTGTGCTTTCTTCGTGTCTTGTACCCACGTTCCCCGCAAATGTAACTGTCCCCAAACGCAGCGTTTGTCACCTCAGGATAAAGAAAAGCTGCCAACAAAGCCCGTACGAAACGGTGCTTTTTATGTTGTTCGCTCCTCCCTTTCCTGGTCAAATGCATCCCGGTGGATCATAAAAACATCTTTAAAAAGATGTATTTTTCATCAGTTGTCTGTAGTGCTTCTATAGCCAGACAGCCGTGAATAACTTCTAACCGGATTTTTGAGGTGCAGTCCGTGTTCTTCCCCACCTGTCTGGTGCTAGTGCTGTCCCCACATGAAAGTGGATCTGTCTCTATATATATTAATTTTAAATGTGTGTTTTTCAACAGTAATGGCAAAACGTAAGAAATGCCGACAAAAACAGAGAGCCAGAGCAAAATTCCTACTAAAAAAAAAAAGAGATGCTGCAAACCCCCAGGGCTCAGGTTGTCCTCCACGGTAAGAGGCTTGGTTTGGACTCTTTTAACTCAATTTCTGGGGCCGCTGTTGGCTCCCGGTGGTTTGTGGGACTGAGGTAACACAACTGTGTTTGGAGCCTGTCTGCATCCTGGCATGGATGCTACGGGATTGTTTCCTCTTGTGTATCTGCTAGCACGCTATAGTTAACTTTAACGTGCAGAAAAAGCAATCTGGATAAAAACATATTGCAAATATGAATTATTGTTTTTCCCCTTTGTCAAAGTGTATCTTTGTCCTTCCTGATCTCTGTGCTTGTATTTATTGTCACCTGCTGTTGCTGGTACTTGTGATTTCCAGATGATTGGTGACAATTAACCTTTTTAAAGGCTGAAATGATAAATATAATTATGGCCCCATTCTGAAATGTTCTGTCCCAGGTCAGCAGATGATCTTCCTGTGAATCCATCACCTGTCCCAAGCCATCTGTCCTCACTCTGGTCATTCACCTTGCCCAGTGTGAAAAATGTGGTCAAACCCTTTACGACAACAGCATCATTTTTGTATTGTTGGTGCCAGAACACCGTTATACAGGTAAATTTTCTACTTCTCTAGTTTTGCTGATGCGTGAGGTCGTTCTTAGCACTCAGATGCGGAATATACAGTCAGATTTGAGAATTAAGCTGTAAATTTAGTTATGGCTATTGAAATATCCAAAGTGTATTTTGTGTTTACTGCTGAAGGAACATGTATGAGAAGAGTGTCAAGGCCACTGTGGATATTAAACGCGTACGTGGAATTGTAGGGGGTGATTGTTGCAGTATCAGGAGGGTTTGCAGTGACAGAGGGGGCAGTCTGTCTTTCACAGCAGAAATGATTGTCTAAATTTTTCTGGTCAAATGTAAATTATACTTTAGAATTCGTAGATGAAGAAATTTATTTTGAGCAAGTCACTCTTTGGGCTCCTGCCAAGGAAATATTTGGTGAAATTTTGTATCTTCATCCTGTGACTTTCCACTGACTAAAACGAGAAGACCTTGTGATAGAACTTTCAGTAGGAATCACAGCCCTGGCTCTGGAGGCAACTTGGTGAAAATGCTTCTCTGGTTTCTTTTTATGCTTAGAGTTTTAAGGTGGTTAAAGACACCGTATTTCCATCACAAATCTACCTAAGAGAGCTAAATACTTTCAAAGAGCAGCTGGAAAAGTTGGAAGCTGAATTTTCCAGGCTACAAGGAACACTCCAGGTCAGTCTCGGTCCCAGTGGGGCAGGGTAATGTTTGCTTGTGTAAGCGTGTAAGGAACTGTGATCAATGCAGATAAACTGAAATTTTAAGAGCTTTTCGCTGGGCAGTGTTTCACCTCTTCTTTGCGTTCAGCATCCCTAAACTGGGGTTACTGCATAGTTAGAGGGAACTGGTTTGCTCTCGAGTCTCTTAAGAGGCTTTTTACGTCTTTCTGGATCAACTGAAGCCAGAACCTGTGTTCTCTGAAACTCCATCTACTTTTGCCAGTGGATTTAATATTCTCTTATTTATTTATTTTGTTTTCAGATGAATGAAGTTGCTGCCTTGTCTTCAAAAAGTTGTGTTTGTCAAAGGTGTAATAAACCAGTTCTGGGCGCTCCCGTACAAATGCAGGAGGGCCTGCCACCAGCAGTATCTGGGCCTTCTGCAACACAGCTGCAGCCTGCATCCGCACCCCCTCCACCTCTTCCTCCTCCACCTCCGCCACCGCCACCACCACTGCCTCCACCAAAGCTGCCTCCAGCACCTCTCCTCCTCAAACGGGGCAATGGCTCTAAAGCACTTCTGGTATGGAGTAAGAAGGTTCCTCTATTTCTCCACTCATGACTGGGTTCTTTGGACCTCGTTTCGTCAGGAATGTGTGTCTTTGTGAATGCTCAGTCACTTGCTGATCCTAATTTCCCTTCCAACCACCTTTGTTTTCAGGCACCTCCACAGAAAAAAGATGGGCCAATGCAGGTCACTCTCAAAGATCTCCTGAACGTTAAACTGAAGAAGACGGGCAGCAACCTGAGAACGGACAAGGTAAACTGGAGGACACATGAAAAAATAGACAATGGTGTATCAAGGCAAACTCCACCCTGGAAACGGTGTATGTCCTGCAAGGCTTCTGTTAGCCCCCTCATCGAATTTTTTCAAGAAATTAATTCTTCTCTTCCAAAAACCCAGTGATCAGCTTTAAATAATCCTCCTAATTCTGCATGTGGGCTTTTGAAGTGAAGAAATTAAGTGTCTAACTCCTATCTCGGCTGGCATGCAAGACAGTTCTCCTAATTTTAGATCAAAGGCACGTAGCTTTCATGTAGCTTTACGTCTGTGTGTATCAATAGATTTTGAGCTTGCTTTTGCCCAGCTGAAATCTTGGTTGCAGAAGTTTTTTTAAATAAATCTATTTTTGTCCAAGGCATATCAAAATCTTAACGATACAGAAAAACATAAAAGCCATAAACCACAGGAATCTTTTGGAGTATCAATATTGAATAGGTTTAAGGTCAGTGAGACCTTCTAAAGTGTCTCTCTGGTAACACTTCTTTTCTCACCTTAGGCAGAATCGCCAGTGAAGACACGCAGGGCGTTAATTACAGTCTCAGATTTACAGAGTATTAGTCTGAGGCCGAAATCCAAGCCATCAGCTCACGTAACAAACTCCTTCACGTAAGACACTTTCTTCCTTTCTTTGATATTAGATTTTTTTTGTGCTGAACAGTGATGAAGTCTATTTACAGAGTGAAAAATAGTTTAACAACTTTGTGTGTTTTTTTTTCTTTTAGTACCCCTCCTAAAAATCAGTTAGATCTTCGAAAACATCTGAAGAAAGTCAATATACAAAGGTAAGTTCCTTTCTATTCTCTTGTTTTGTTTTTCTAAAAAAAAAAAAATAGAGAACTAATCATAATTCCCCTCGTTTCCAATCTTTTCAGAAGTCCTGGTGGCACTCCACTAAATAGTAAAGAAAACATGGAATGTGGTTCTGGGTTGACACCAATAATGACACAGGCACTACGACGCAAGTTTCAGGCGAGTCATGTCTTCTTCCTTTTGGAACGATAAACTTTAAAATCTGTAGAAAGTTTTTACTGTTTTTTTTTCCCTACAGTGCAGTTCCATTGGTATGTATTACATCAGTTCCAGTCTCTCCATAATTCTCATCCAAAAGCCCTAAGTACCCACAAGTAAGGGCGCTTGTTTTACTGATTCCCATTTTAATGGTAAGGAAACAGAAGGATGGAAATGGCATTGCCTGTCTTCCAGCAGGTTGTGTGACAATGGTAAGAGGAAAAGGTGCTTTTTTGGTGGCCGTTGTTGTGCCTCAGTGCCATCTCTAACCTCATCGTTTGAGCTTGCAGGAGAACAAAATCTGAAGGTTAATGACGTCTTTTATTTTTTGCTCTGCGTGTGTTCTTTTACGAATGTCAGTTAAGAATTGCACTATTTTTTATCTCAGTCGTAATTAGCACTAAGTTCATCTTCCAAGATCTGACCCTTTTCTTATTTTGACAGATGGCTCATCCAAAGAGTCCCTCACCAGCCCGGTTAAGCGCGGCAAACAGCTTTGATGAACAGAAGTAGGTTTGTGGAACAATGTGCGTCTCGTTTGTGGTCAGGAAGCCGCTTCAGCCCCGTTTTTCTCTCACTCAGGCGTATTTGTAACTAAATCTCGTGCATAGGAGAATGTGGCATTATGAAACCCGCTTAGCAGATTTCTGCTCTTTAAAGACAGCATCTTTCTATGTGTCTCAATCCGGTTGCATCTTCTTTCTTAAGGAAAAAAGAAATGGAATGCCCAAGTCTTTTGATAACCGACTGCTGCTGAAACAGACTGATGTTCCCAGCACTGGTGCTGCCTGTAATGTAAATAAATGTGTGTGTTTGCTGAAATTCAGTATTGGTTTTACATTTTTTTAACAAAAAAAGGTCTTGACAGTAATTACACGGGTTGAAAGAAGCGAAGCAGCTTGGCACTCTAATGTTACTGAAGTGAGAGGCTGAGGGTTTCCGCAAACAGTTCTGTTACGTGGGTAAGCACGTGGGAAGCCATGGCAGTAGCTGTCACTTTTGGCTGTGTCAGATCTCCCATCACGCTGAAAGACCGCACTGCTCCAGGGCCACCGCAAGCCTCACGGCTACGGCCAGGTTCCCCACGACCTGCAGCGGTGGAACCCCGGCGCCAGGTCCGGCCATTTCCTCTGGCCGAGCAGTTGCTTTCCAGAGACACGACGCCAGAGTGGGAGTCCTGGTTGGCAGCGATCTGGACCATCGGCAGCAGCGTGACCCTCCCGGGCTGCCCCGTGCCTTCTGGGGCATCGCGGCACCGCAGAACCGGGAACCGGGGCTGGCGGGCGACGTGAGCTTTCCGCGACCGGTACGTGCTGTCCGACGCTCGGCTGTGTCTCCGCTGTGCCCGTGCGGACCCGCTCCCACCGGCCGCGCTCCCAGCGCCGCTCACGATCGCGCCCCCGCGTTCCCGCCCCGCTCGCCCCGGGGCCGTACTGCGCATGCGCGCGCGCCGGCGCGCCGCCATTTCCGGGCGGGCGGGCGCGGCGCTGGCGGAGCGGGGACATGCCGCTGCCGGCCGGGCTGCCCGCCGGGGTGGCGGGCGCGGCGGCCGTGGGGCCTATGAGCCTGCGGGAGCTGCTGCTGGCCGCCACGGCTGCCGCCGAGGGGGGTGGCGCGGCGGCGGGGCCCGGCGCGGTGGCGGCGGCCGCCGGCGATGAGGAGGTGTGCGTGGTGGGCATCTTCGGGAAGACGGCGCTGCAGCTGTGCTCGGAGAAGGAGGCCCTGGTGAGCACCGTGTGCGACCGGCAGGTCTTCCCCCTCTTCGAGCCGGAGGAGCCCGAGCTGGCGGACGGCGCCCCGGGGCAGGAGGACGAGCCGGCGGCCAAGGACTACAACCGGCTGCAGGCCTACTACAGCCGGGAGAACCGCGTGCTGTACCTGGTGCTCACCTCCATCTGCGACACGCCGCAGCTGCTGCGGGCTTGCGGGGACCTGGCCGCGGCCGAGAGCCGGGAGGCCGGGCCCGGCCACCCCTCCGGCAGCCCCGGCCCGCTGCCTCACGCCGAGGCCCACGAGTTCTGGAAGCACCAGGAGAAGCTGCACTGCCTGAACCTCCTCTACCTCTTCTCTGTCTGCCACATCCTGCTGCTGGTGCACCCCACCTGCTCCTTCGACATCACCTACGACCGCGTCTTCAGGGCGCTGGATGGGCTGCGGCAGAAGGTCTTGCCCTCCCTGAAGGCTGCCATCAAAGACTGCCCAGTTGGGAAGGAGTGGAAGCTCAACTGCAGGCCGTGCCCTCCCCGCCTCCTCTTCCTCTTCCAGCTCAATGGGGCCCTGAAGGTGGATCCCCCCCCAGGCAGGGGTCAGGACCCCTGCGGTCACCTAGAAAAGCCACCCCCCAAGAAGCACTCCCCGAAGAGGAGGTTGCAGCACGCTCTGGAGGATCAGATCTACCGCATCTTCCGCAAGAGCAGAGTGTTGACTAACCAGAGCATCAACTGCCTGTTCACCGTGCCTGCTAACCAGGCTTTTGTTTACATTGTGGCTGGTGGGGCCCAGGACGGAGGTGATCCAGTGGCCATGCTTCTCGACCAACTCAGGAGCAACTGCACCATGAGAGAGACTGACTCGCTGCTGGCTCCCACCCTGTCGGGACCCAGGAGGTATCAGATGATGCGGCATGGCAGGCAGCAGCTGTCCTTCCACGCAGAGAGCAGCAGCAGCAGCTCCAGCTCCTCTGGGCAGCTTGTGGACTGCACCCTCAAGGAGTTCCTGTGGCAGCACGTGGAGCTAGTGCTCAGCAAGAAGGGCTTCGATGACAGCGTGGGGAGGAACCCGCAGCCTTCTCACTTCGAGCTCCCAACCTACCAGAAGTGGGTTGCTGCAGCTTTAAAACTGTATGAAGTGACCATTGAAGGCAAAGATGATGACCCGACCTCTCTCACTGGGGAACTGAGCTCAAAAATCATGGGCAGCATCAAAGTCTTGGAAGGCTATTTAGACATAGACACCAAGTTCTCGGAAAACCGTTGCCAGAAGGCTCTCCCCATGGCCCACAGTGCCTATCAGTCCAACCTGCCCCACAATTACACCATGACGGTCCATAAGAACCAGCTGGCACAGGCCTTGCGTGTGTACAGTCAGCATGCCCGCGGCCCGGCCTTTCACAAGTACGCCATGCAGCTGAACGAGGACTGCTACAAGTTCTGGAGCAACGGGCATCAGCTTTGTGAGGAGCGCAGTTTAACTGACCAACACTGCGTGCATAAGTTTCATCTGCTCCCAAAAGCAGGTAAAGAAGCTCACTTGTACCTGGGCTTCATGGTTCAATTTTGTATCTGCTCTGAAATGTCTTGTCTTAGGCTGAAAACACTGACTTTTGCGTGTTTGTGGAAGATCACGGCCTGGCAACTGTAAAGCTGTGTCTCGATACGGTGGGATTAATGATAGTAGAGCTGTTGTGTGGGTTTCCTTTATGTTGACTAAAATTTAGGAGCGAGTCCACTGTTAGTAGTAACTTTGATTTTAGTTGTAACTCTCATTCTGTCTTGCTAATTAGAGACATTACGTTGGAGTCCTTCTAACAAGAGATGTGTAAGAGAACAAAAGTTCTCCAGGAAGCATAAGTGCCTCCTCTCTTTTTTTTTTTTTTTGTTGAAGTAGCTTGATTGATGTCAATCGAAGAATAAAAACTGTCTGAGATAGATTTATTGCAAGCAGAAGAACTATTTATGCCTTTTAGGAAGAGGTTGTAAAAGCAAAGAAAATTCAGTTTCATAGAATCACAGAATGGTTTGGGTTGGAAGGGACCTCAAAGATCATCCAGTTCCAACCCCCCTGCCATGGGCAGGGACACCCTCCACTACACCAGGTTGCTCAAAGCCTCATCCAACCTGGCCTTGAACACTTCCAGGGATGGGGCAGCCACAGCTTCTCTGGGCAACCTGTTCCAGTGCCTCACCACCCTCAGAGGGAAGAATTTCTTCCTTAGATCTCATCTAAATCTCCCCTCTTTCAGTTTAAAGCCATCGCCCCTTGTCTTATCACTATATATCTCTGTAAAAAGTGATGTAACCCACACCGTAACTTTGTATTAGAAGTGGGAAAGGGAGGAAGTTGCCTGACAAACTGGCATTGCTGGCAGATGATTTTTGCATATGTATATAGCAAGGAGGAAGGGAATTAAAGAATTTCTAAAAATAGTGAGCAATTTATCTCATGTTTGATTTGTTTTGCTTTAGGGGAAAAGCCAGAAGCAGACAGAAATCCTCCCGTTCTGTACCACAACAGCCGGGCTCGTTCCACTGGTGCCTGTAACTGTGGAAGGAAACAAGCTCCTCGGGATGATCCCTTTGATATCAAAGCAGCCAACTATGACTTTTACCAGGTAATCATCAGGTCTCTAGTTTTGCTTCAAGCAGTGCTTTTGCTTCATCAACAAAGTCTGTGTTCTGAAGCGACTACAAGTAAGTTTCCTCTTACCCTTATCAACTTGGAAGTGTTGCTTGAGGGAGATACTTCTGGGAGCAGAAGTTGTTTGCGTGATGGGCTGCCCAGAGCGGGCAGTTCCAGTGCGTGCACGCAGGAGCATCTATTTACATTTCAAGTATGTTGGTTCATGTGAGTTTTAAACCCGTTGTGTCTGTGGGCTGTATTCCCATCAGAACACAGAACTTTGGTTCTCGCGTAGTACAAACCTCTTGAATCTTAATTGTAGCTGCTGAATGTTATGACTCTGAACTCCCTTGTCTCAGGGGTGGAAGATGGAAAGTTAACCATGTTCTCTTTCTCATAGCTGCTAGAAGAAAAATGCTGTGGGAAACTGGAGCACATCAACTTTCCCATATTTCAGCCAAGCACACCTGATCCGGCACCTGCTCGGGACGAGTCATCGCCTGCCCCGCCGGAAGGCGAGATTGAGAAACTTAAGGAGAAAGAACCTCAGACTCAGGGAGAAAGCACAGGCCTGAGCTTAGCCCTCAGCCTGGGTCAGTCGACGGGCAGCTTGGGCACTTACCCACCTGATGCCCAGGGTGGAGGGGACAATGCAGAAGGTCACGGGCAGAGTGGGGACTCCAAAAGTGAGAAAAGGCCAAGCCTGGTAGATCGTCAGGCATCCACTGTTGAGTACCTCCCTGGGATGCTCCATTCTAATTGCCCCAAAGGCCTTTTGCCCAAATTCTCCAGTTGGTCACTGGTTAAGCTGGGGCCTGCTAAGGCTTATAACTTCCACACAGGTTTAGATCAACAAGGCTTTATCCCGGGAACAAACTATTTAATGCCTTGGGACATTGTCATCAGGACAAGAACTGAAGATGAAGGAGACTTAGATACCAATTCCTGGCCTGCGCCTAACAAGGCTGTTCCTGGAAAAAGAAGTGCGGTTGTGATGGGCAGAGGAAGACGGAGAGATGACATAGCTCGAGCATTTGTAGGATTCGAATATGAAGATGCACGTGGTAGGAGGTTCATGTGTTCAGGGCCTGATAAGGTCATGAAAGTGATGGGAGGAGGGCCGAAGGAATCCGCCATCAAAGCCCTCAATTCGGACATGCCGCTGTACATCCTGTCGTCGACGCAGGGACGAGGACTCAAGCCACACTATGCCCAGTTCATGAGACTCTTTGTGGTGGTTCCTGATGCTCCGCTGCAGATCACATTAACGCCTCAGGTAAGAAATGGAAGAGGGAATCTGGTAACTGCAGAGAAAGTGCCGATTGTTGCAATGTTAATTGCAGGACTGGAAGGCACAAAGGTGTCAGAGGGATGCTACAAGCAGCTCTTTCCAACTCAAACCAAATTCAGTCAAGTTCTCTAAGGCAGTAGTTGCCAAAAGTATCTGTTTTATAAACTCGTGTTTTTTACATTTCAAGATTGGCTTATGCCAGCTTTACACTTTGTAGAAAGTAAGTTTTCAATAATATTTTATCAAGGACAAGTTGATAGCATTCCATACTGTAATAATGGCTTCTTTTTAAAAAGATAACAAATGAGTAATGACTGTGGAAGACTGAATTCGTCATTTTAAATGTCAGAAAAAAGCAGTGACTCATTGCTGAGATTGATTATTATTAGCTACCCTTTGAATTTAGGAGGTGAAAAGAACTTGGGTTTTTTTTATTTGGAGATTTTTTTTCCCATTTTCAAATGTGTATTAAAAAATGGAGGAAAAAATCTCCATTTACACTTTCTTACTTTTTAAGATAGTAAAATATGAACAAGTGTATCTTCCTTCAGTTACTGCTGTATGAAATAACTTTGTGCACAGAAGTGCTTATTATTTGAGTATGTTGAGAAAATTGGTGATTGTTGTATAGTAGTGCCACTGAATAACAACAGCCAGCACAAAACACATCCGTGTGAGTGTTGGGAGGTGAAGGTGGATTTGGGACGTTCTGTAACCCTTCAAGCTGCTTGAGAAGTGCCACAAGGTCCTTAATACTGAATCATGAAACGACAAGTTTGGCTTCTTTTAGGGCACTCCTTTCACTACTCGGACGTGAACCTGCTTTGTTTTAGAAGTTAAAGGAAAAACACTGACTGAAACTTGACACAAACACCAACATTCTGATGCAGTTTGCAGTTTATTGTGTTAGTTTTTGAACCTGAGGCAAGAACTGAAGGTTCGGTTTGTGCTGATACTTACTTTGCTCTTTGTTCCCAGTTACATCTGTATCTCAGCTTCTGACTCCTAAGGATGTGTCTTTATTTGGAAAATCCACTACGCTTTGTGTTGTGGGTTCCTGTATCAGTTTGTCATGTGGATAAGACTTTCTGAATCTTTTAATGTGAATTATACAAGAGCCATATTAAATTAAACTCCTTGAAAATTCAGGTTTATTTAGAGTGAGGTAACACCTCAGGGATGCCTGTGCTACAGTGTTGAGATCCGCTGTTGACGTAGTGTTTTCTGCTGCCCCAGGGGCAAATGGCTTGTCCTTTGTACTGTGGATCTCCTTGGTAGGACCCAATCTGCAGTCTTAAATTCATCATCTTTACTGTGACAAAATTGGGAATTCATGGATGTTTCACAGTGGTTTCCTGGAATGTGGTCAAGTGGATGAGAACCTGGTTGTAGTCAAGACTTAAGGAGACTTCCTTGGATTCAGTTTGCTTTTAAGTTTTGGTGATTTTTTTATTGTAATGACTTTTGATTATCTACTCTTATTTTCTTCTGTTTTCAGGTTCAACCAGGGCCACCACCTTGTCCTGTATTTTACCCTGAGAAGCAGGAAATAACCCTTCCATCTGATGGACTGTGGGTGCTTAGATTTCCTTACGCATACGTGACAGAACGTGGACCCTGCTTTCCTCCCAAAGAAAGCCAACATTTAATGAGTTACAAAGTTCTCCGAGGAATACTGAAAGCAATTACACAATAAGAATTATTCTGGTAGATTTATTTTCATTTAAAAAGACTATCTTCAATCCAAATCATGGATTTTTATTTATGTCCGTTACCAAACAGTTATCACTGTATTTCACTGGAACACAGTCAGATTGAAAGCAAGGTTTGATATCAAAGCAGATAAAGGAGTCCAGGAGATGTGTAAATTTTCTGTTTATTAAATTTTCATATGTAAAAAATAAAAGCTGGTTATCACCATATGCTGAGCTCGCATTACCAGATGTTTTCATGATAGTGCTTTTCTCCATCATATTTTTCTACATACATGTTTAGGAATCTTTAAAAATTAGAATTGCCTGAAATCAATAGTTTCCTTTGTCACATTGAGGCAATGATGGGCAGAATCTTTTCTCTTTTTCTGAACAAGCTATTTGTATGCAAATCATAGATGCTTTTAATGGGATGATGTGAGAAATAGCTTGTCTTTGATCTTGTCTCTTTTTCTTTTTTAAAAAAAGCCATTGCAGTTTTGATTTGTATTAATACCATAGCCAGAAACTGTGCTTACCTGTATCAAGTCGAAATATTTCACTGTATTTGTATTCATAGATCAGATTTTGTTAAAGGGACGACTTCATTTCAGATTTTGGAATGACAGATCTCTTTGGAAACTAAACCTGCTGGTAAATTTGTAGAAAATGTAGAGCTATATAAGCTTATTCGTTGTAAGCAACTGCAGTTTGATTGTCAGTATAGCTTGATTTGTAGTCGTTAAATGGACCTGCTGGTTTCAGCCCAGTTTGGAGCTCGGAGGGAGTTTGGGTAATGACACTGTGCTTTCCGAAGGGTGCACGACATGATGCCTTGAAAAGGGCGTAAATCCCGCGAGCTTCACACGGGGCCTACGCTGCCAACGGATGGGTCAGGGGGAACGCGCGAACTCTGTCGAGGTAAGATGTATTGGTGACAGTGGCTGTGCGCTGGGACCTAATTTAAGTTCTAGAATATTTATTTTTAACTAGCATGCATTCAGAATTTAATTTGCCATTTTTTTAGAATACGGTCCTTGGAGTGCAAGACTTGTGCGCTCAACAGAAACCAGGTCTCGACTCTCTCCCCAACTGGGAGTGGGAAGCGCCTTCCTGTGTCCGTGAAGAAGCCGGTCCCCCTGCATGCCCTAACGAATTCGGATTTACCGAGCACTCCGCCATTCCCCGGGGCCATCGATAAAATTAAAAGCACTACAGAGAGCAGCGGCTGTGGTACAGGCAGGAGGGAAAGCGAAATGGGGAAATAAAGAGCGTGATCGGGAACGGCTCGCAGCGTGTGTTAACCCCTCCAGAAGCAGTGCGAGCCCTGACGGACGCGCGGGGCGGCGACGGCCCTCTGAGGGGAGCCCGCCGCACGGCGCAGCCCGCGGCGGGAAAGGCGGCGGTTCGCCCCGCGCCTGCGCACTGGCGCCCCCTCCCCGGCCCGGGGGCGGAGGGGAGGCGGTGCGGCTGCTGCGCGGCCGCAGCGGCTCCCGCAGCGTCGGCGGTTCGCTGGGAGGCGGCTGCGGGCCGGGGTGGGACGGGAGGGGCGAGGCCAGGCGGGAAGCGGGGTTAAGCCGGCGAGAGGCGCAGGATGTCGGCGACGCTGTACCTGCTCTCCACGCTGGGCGGATACGTCCTCACCTCGGGCTTCTCCTCAAGTGTCCGGGGCTGCTCCACCGGCCCAAGCGGCAGCGCTTCCGCTGCCGGCACATCTCCCACCGCGGCGGTGAGTGAGGGGGCGCGGGGGGGAAGGGGACTCCGTGCCCGCCGCGGCCTCGGGGGCGCCGCTTCCCGCCCTCCCCTCAGGCGGGCGAAGGCTGCAGCCCTTCCCGCCGCCGGGCGCTGAGGGGCTCCCCCGGCCCCGCGGCCGCCCCCGGGGGGCGATGCCTCCCGCCTCTCTCGGGACGCTGCCCTCCGGAGCGCTGCCGAGAGGGTCCCGAGGCGCTGCTGCGCCGTGCCCGCCGCTCGCAGCGGGCTGCCTTTAAAACCTTCCTCCCGCAACCTAATTTAGGTGCCACCTGCTGACCAGTGCTTGATTTCAAAGCCGAATTAATCTCCGAGCGCGAAACGCGTCAGCCGAAATCGGGTTGTTTTACGTGGGTTACGATGGTTCCCCTCTCAAACGTACATATTTCTTTTCCTGTCAGTGGCTCGGTGTTACGGTATTTCTCTTGCTAATGAGAGAGGCTGAGATTGGTGCTGCGGTCAGGTACAAAAGATCAGTCCTCCTGCCTCCAGCTGTGTTTTCGCTTTGCCTTCGGGTTTCAGAAGAATCGCAGTTTGCTGTGACTCTGTTCTTGCTCCCCTTGCCGATGGAGGCTGTTAATGGTTCAGCGCCGCGGTAAAACTGGTCTCATTTTGGGAATCTCATCCCCTCCGCACACCTCACATCAAGGCCTTGGTTGCTTCTGCCCAAAATAGCTGAAAGAAAGCTTCTTCTACCTTTTTCAAAGAATTGGGAGGAAAAAAAATACAGCAATTTCTGTTTTCCTGTTCTTTGAAGATCAGTTCTGCGCTTTTCCCTGCTGCCCTATTCGATTTGTGAAAATATTGGCAGTCAGTTTTCTAGTACATGTTTTTTCCCGAAATTCTGTGGGAGATATGTCAGATGCTGAGTTTAAAGTTTTCGGTGTCGTATCTAGTGCCAGTTTACGCAGTGTCTGATCACACTTCTAGCTAATGGTCCTTACCTACTGCTGCTGCCTTGAATGATTAACATATGAAAACGAGAACCCATCTTTTATAAATTTTATTACTTGCATTTCTTTGATTTAATTTATGTGACAGATTAAGTTTCTTTAACTATAGTCTTAAATAGAGCATAAAATGCACCTGTTGGTTTGGAACATGTATGTTAGCCGTTTCCTGGTAGGTGTGTGTATTTTCATTCAACAAACAAAGGTTTTCAATTTTGATTGTTACCTGTTTGTTTGTTAGATTGCAAGCTATTAAAAACTTGCTGATGACTTTGTTGGAACTTGGTGTGATCTCCTTAATCTTCTTTTGTTCTCACTTCTTTGCAATGACCTTGGTTAAGAGCCCTAAGCCCAAAATGCAAGTGTTTCCGCCAGTTGGGCTAAGCACCATTAGAACAACAGGAAAGCCTTACTCAATGGGAGGATTATTCATTAGGCGTTGAGACAAAGTCCACGGGTGTTGGTATGTATACGTGACATACACCTGTGGTAAAAGTACAGCCCTTAACATCTCAGCAGTTTTTTGCTCATAGGGTGCTCTGAAACTAAAGATCACTTACTCTTTACTCTCTGTATTATTACCTTGTAATTTAAATTCTTGTGAGACTTAAATCCTCACCAGGCTTTAATCATGCTGTAGCTTTAGACTCAGGGTCAGGTTTCCTGTTGCATTACTCCTATTAACTTTGGAGATCAAGATAACACTTAACTTGCTTGACTTTTTCCTCTCTGAGTTGAAGCCTTGTATATGAAGTTCTTTAAGTCTGTGGGTTTTGATTTCCCTCTTTCTTCATTCTTCTTCAGTTTTCTTATCTTGGTTTATAGCTCATCAGCTGAAGCATCCCTGAATTATTTCTTCACTTCTCCGTAATTTTAAAATCAGTCATTTCTGAGATCAATAATTAAGTCTCGATATTCTGTGTTAGAGTCCTCTGTCAATGCCAGCTGCGTGGACTGGTTTGCAGGGTCTTTGAGACAGGGTAGTGTGATGATTTTTACAGAATCACAGAACTGTTGAGATTGGAAGGGACCCCTGGAGATCATCTCATCTGATGAGCGCTGGGGCAACCAGAGCAGGTTTATCAGGACCTCGTCCCCATAGGTGTTGAATACTTCCAAGGATGGAGGTTCCACAACCTCTCTGGGCAGACTGTTCCAGAGTTCCATCACTCTTACCATAAAAAAGTTTTTTCTTTCTTACGTTTGTAAACTGAATTTCCTGTATTTCAGTTTGCTCCCGTTGCCTCTTGTCCTTGCCCTGGGCACCACTGAGAAAAGTCTGGCTCAGTCTTCTTTACTCCCTCCTGTCTGGTATTTATACCTGTTGGTAAGATCCTCCCGAGCCTCTCTTCTCCAGGCTAAACAATTCCAGCACCCTTAGCCTCTCATTGTATGCAAGAATCTCTCATCCCTTAATTTTCAGCCCTTCTCTGGACTTCTTCCAGTAGATCCATGTCTTGAGTAGAGAGGAACAATCACCTCCCTTGACCTGCTGGCAACATTCTTCCTAATGCACTTCTTTGCTTACGTCGAGGGGAAAAACCCAAACCAACAGAACTTCTGAGGGTCACCTCCTCAAGCCAGTGCTTGACATCGACTCCCTCTTGTCCCACGGTGGTGCTTTCAAAGCTGGAGTGTGCGATCGTAGTGTTTGGATGTGGCTGTTCGGCTTACAGGGTGCTAAATTGCACTGGGGAAAGCAATTTCTGCATGGGAAGTGCAACAAGGCAAGTGGACAGCACAGGAATCTGGAGGTGCGTTTACGTACATGTCAGAAGCCCTTCAGTTAGCCCAACCTTTTCATTTTTAAGGCGGAGAAATGATTTAGTATGTCACTTCCTCATTGTAGTTCCCTTTTCTGAGCGTGGTTTGTGAAAACCATGTTGCTGATTTAAAATTCCTGTTTCAGCTGATGTCTCAACTTTTTTCCTCGTTTCCCCTAAACATGACAAGTCATAACAAGTCATGATAACAAAATATCAACTGGTTTGACTCACCATACCTATCTCCCTAGCATGTGACTTGTTAGATCAGTCACTTAAAGTTTGATTTTTGGAAATTTCTGCCCGGGAATGTAGGATACTGTTGTCCTGTTCACAGCTTGAAGACGGACTCAGTTTTTTCCCCCCTCTCTAACTGTTCAGGATGTATGGGCTGTATTGTCACAGTTGATAAGTTATCTAAAACCTCAATTTTTATTGCAGTTAACTTATGACTAATCATCCAAGTCCTATATAAATTTTTCCCATCTGTTAGGCAATCGTCAAAAGTATACGATGAGATTCTCCTGCTCTTCTTAAATCACTTTTGCCACTCAGCCTATTCCTAGTTCTGCAGTCAAATTCCGTAAAATATTAGTGAATGAATAATCCCAGAAGCTGCTGTGGACTTACCGTGTTGGTTTAGGTTAAACCATGCAGATTTTGGCATTATGATTCAAAGCCCGTTAAGTCTTTTTGCAAACTTACCGATGCAAGCTAACCTGATGGCAACAGTTTTAAATCACTAGTTATGCGTGCATAGAATTGCATTGTTTTAATTAACTAACTAAACACAGACTTAGTTAAGTATGTGCTGGTGGGTCTTGTTAATAGGTAAGGCCTTAATTGAGGCTTTTATAATTGTCATTTGCAAAGTCTGTCGTTCATCACTGTCAAAGAGCAGTTAAAATTTGCGTCGATATCCTCATCAGTACATGTATCTTCCTGAAGTTGTTCTGGTTTTCAGTATGTAATACTGCCTGTTTTCTGAAGGAGGGAGAAGGCACAACCTTTTCCAGTCCCTAACCAGGCTGATTTTCAAAGATTATATGGAAAACGATGGCTTAAGAGTTTACTCCCCCCCCGAGAGAAAATTTAATTTGCTTGCTTTTCATTTCTTATCTGGAGTTGTGTGTTTCATTCCTTGTGTATGAGGCCTCCCTTTCCCAGCAGCATAAACCTTTACTGACAGATTTGTGCTGTTTCAGGAAGCATCCTTGAACTGGAAAAAGAGCTTGTCACCTCTTTGAGCATCAACTGGGTTGTGCGTTTAGGGAATATCAGCTTTAGTGAGTCTTTGGCACTCCCCCCCAGTTACTTTTCCTCTTATTACTCTTCCCACTAACTCTGAAATAGACTTTTTGTATATACAGTTCCTATGCCTGTGGAACATATTCTAAATGTTATACAAATCCAAGTTAACAGTCTTTTTTCCTTTTTTTTTAAAAAAAAAAATTTTTTTTGTATTGTTTTAGCTTGAGAAAGTCCTGTCTCTTGGGTCTCCCCAGTAGGTTAGCAGCAACAGGGTTTTCTGACTCTGGCTTCATACTCGTTCCTTCAAATATTTCCTCAAAAGATGTAAATTTTTAAATCCTTTTTTTTTTTATTTCCACTGGGATTGAGGGGAAGAAAATTATTTTGTAATGTTTTCAGTTTTTGTTATTTTTGTAGGTGCGGGAGAGAACCTGGAAAACACGATGGCAGCCTTTCACCAGTGAGTAAAATGGAACCACTAATGCCTAAATTAGCAGTGTTCTTGTCTTTAGTGAGTGAAGCAATCAAGAAAGTTAGGGTTTCCATCAGGTGTTTGGGGTGCAGTGTGGTATTTCAGAAAGTCGGCTCTGCTTTGACTGACTTCTGTGGATTGCCAAACACCACTCCAGTTTAAACCAGAAGGAACTGAGATACCACAAGCTGTGATTCGTACACAGTAACGTGGTAGACTGGCAATTGGAAATACAACCCCTGAGGGCTGGTTCTTCTTGTGCTAGGTAATCAAACACGACACAGTGCTTCTTCCATGTTTAATGATGATTACTTCCATTGATTTAGTTATCATTATAAAGCTATTTTTTGTAACTAATATCACACACTGTTTTTTCTCGATACATTGACGTTTCTCAAAAGGTATTCCAGATCATAGCAATATGCTAATTAGCATACAAGGCTTGATTTCAGGAAGTCTGAATCTCTTGACTGCTGGTATGGCTGTAGCAGTTCTCTTAAATGTTCCATGGTTTCACGGTATTCAATTTCCTCCTCTGTATAGAAGGATAACAATTGTCCCCTAGAATTATTGTGACTGAAATCCTAATGTTAACTGACTTTTAATATGCCATCTGTAAAGCTATTAAAAATGTAGTTTTCCCCTCCATACACATACTTCATTCGCACAATGTGTGAAATCTCTTATCTAGGGGTTTAAAATGGAGTTGGTACTGGAAAGCCTTTTAAGCCTCCAGCATTTAAGTAGGGAATTCTAACAAGGTTCTCAAAGGCATTTGGAAAAGAAGTGAGTCTAAAACTCTGGCTGCCAATGAGCAGTGACCAAATTATGTAGGCTTCTCTTGGTTTTGTTTGGTTTTTTAATTTGCTTTGTGCTAAGTAGCCTCATCAGTTTGCACATTTCCTTGCAGGCTGAGGAGTGCCAGCTTTCCCAACCAAGCAGTGCTATTGAAAGTACTGCAGTATTTTCTATCTCCATGGAAGCTTAGCATAGTTTTGTGGGTTTTTTCCTGCTGGCCTGCCTTTTTTTGAGTCTGCTACCACACTTTCTGGCAAGTGCTTCTTTTTTTTTTTAACCATTCCTTAATTTTCATTTAGTATCATACTGGTTTTAGATGTATAGGGCTCTTACAGAGAAAGTTATACCACAACTTATTTTTATTCCATTCACAGAAGTAAGCTGTAGTACTTGGAGTAAGGACTGTGCTAGGAGTCAAGTAATGTTTTGTGATGATACAGGCATTTGTCTGACTTTCTCTGACTGTTTTAACTGTTTTACGACTATAGTGTAACATGTGTTGAGCTCGTCACAACTGCCAGTAGCAAAGTTCAGTTACTTGTTTTGAAATTGTCTTGGCCGAATAATGAAGGCACAAGACTTCTGCAGAAAGCAGAGTCAGAGTGGTTACTTTGCGTTGGGCAGTAGAAAGTCTTCTGACTTCCTCTGTGGAGAGATAAAGGCTTTGTCGTTCCCATCTCCACTGGTAAGCTAGCAAAGGAATTGGGTAGAAAACTGGTGATCTGCATGGTGAAAAATCAGCTATATTGGCTCAGATGGCTAGCGTGAACTAATCAATTTATAATCCATTAGGTTTTGCGTGAAGCCAAGTAGGGCGTGCCTGCAAGAGCTGTTTCTGCAGGTTGGGACAAGCAGGCATGTTTGATCATTGATGCAGTAGAATCCGAAGAGAATGCTTGTCTGCAACGTAAGACCTACCCCCTTGTTCTTGCTTTGTTGACAGTAACCCAAGTATTGGCAAGCAAATACTTTTATTGATGCTATTTACACTGTAACGGTGATTGGAGAATATCTAATACTGAAGAAATTATTGTAGTAATATATAAACAAAGTGGGGGGGGGGCAGAAGGCTTTATTGGTAATCTGAAGTTCCATACTAACTCAACTTAGAAATTTTCTGGAAAGCTATCACAAGCTTTTAGTACCAAAGACGATATTTTTTTTGTTTGCGCGGTAATATATGTAATGGATTTTTTTGAGCTATAGTCATGTTGTACTTAAATACTTTTAAATGCTTCTGTGGTGATTTTAGATTTTCGAATAATTTATTTTAACCTAAAAGAGACACTTGGCAGTGTCTTAAAGTATTTGGGGATCTGGCATAGGAACTTAATTACAAGTTTAATTGTCCCTAATACAGGCATGTGCTTTAGAATTGTCTTGACAGCATGGTGCTAAGTAAACTCTCCAGATGTTTTTCTCATTGTTATTTCCTTTTCTTTTATGAACATATTTGGTTTAGAGTGAAAGCTTTGAACACTGTAGTTACAACAACAAAAATACGTGGTCAGCTTAGTATTTATAAACTCTATACATTGTACTATGTTAGGCCTTGCCTAATGGAATTTCGTTTCCAAGGTAAGGCTTTTCTTCTCTATCTCCTGGTATGCCCTTTGACTTGAAAACAGTTGGAGTTAAACACAGGCAAAGAGCTCCATCGTCCTAATTTGCAAATGTGAGTCTGCTTCACAACTTGAGTTCTGGAGCAGTTGGATCTGAATTCAACACGTTCTCCTGAATCTGGCAAACATCTGGAGTCTGCTCTGGGGCAACGTAGATTTGATGTGTTATTACGGAGCTGCACAACAAACTGATTTCCAGCTGAAGAAACACAGCACTTTAAGGAGGCTTATTTAGCCGCAAGCTGCTAGTAGGAGCCTGGCAAATTCTCAAATTTGTTAACAAGGCAAGTTGTTGTTCTCCTTCTTCCATGCAGCATCGGTCCTGAATTTCTTAAGCAGTAGTATTTCTCATAAACTTTGCTGGTTAAATGATAATACAGAGTACTAGATGGGAACGTCTTCTACAAATTTGGCACATCTCCTGCAGCCTATTTGGAGATGCTTTTCCTCAGGAGGAGAAATTACACAGAACAGGCTGTGTATCTTCCATGTGTAATAGGATTTTGTTGCTTTCCTAATTCTTAATTAGTGGCACTGGAAATCAGTTAACGAATTGGTTTTAATTTGACAACCCCCTTCTTGATAATTATCCCAGCTGGACCAGAAATTGTGTTAAGCACTTATGGGAGTATATTTTAATTCTTGTAGTTGTTTTGTTATTGCATTTGTGGATGTTTATGGCATGTCTGTGCTTCAGCAGTCAGTAAAGCCCTTTTCCTAAGGAGAAGGCTGCTACTGCAGTGTAGACTGTGCTTCCAGATGTTACAGATGTTACAGGTTTGTCCATAGGTGGATAGAAAGAACAGCTCAATGTTTTGAAGGAAGTGTTCAGACTTCAGGCTAGGATTTTCGGCTGTCTGCTGGAATGATTCCTTCGGAGTGTCTTTTCTAATGGAATGAGCAATTCATTTCTCATTCGCGTAAAGCTTAATTTTTCTGTTCTGGGGTGAGGTTTCTTGCACTTATTTTTCATCAATGTTATTACTGCTTTCTGCTTTCTTTACTCCTCCTGTGAGCTAAGCTTCTGTAGAATGGATTAGAACTTTTCAAAGCAGCAGATTGGAACCGAAATAGCTATT
Organism: Tauraco erythrolophus; assembly: GCF_009769465.1. Taxonomy (NCBI): domain Eukaryota; kingdom Metazoa; phylum Chordata; class Aves; order Musophagiformes; family Musophagidae; genus Tauraco; species Tauraco erythrolophus. The sequence continues at coordinate 3,656,893 of NC_141485.1, read as the reverse complement.
TTTCTTTGAAAAATATGACTGGTTTAGTGGTGGGGTTTTTTTTTAATTTAAAATTAAAACTTTTTCATTAAAATAATATATTTTTTTAAATGTAGTTTTGCTAGCCAAAAAAGCCAACAGCCTGAAAGCCACCTTGCTAATTTCCTGATCCATCCATTCCTTATTAACTTAAGTAAAACAAGGCTTTCACATCCATGCCATTTGTTGTTTATACCATAAAACTGATTACTTTTTTAAAAGAGCTGACTTCTTCCAGTGGTAAATGTGCTGTTACTAATAAAAATCACACTCTGAAGTTCTGAACCAGTACTTTAGAAGTCGGTTTCTCAATACTGGGGTGGTAGGCTGCAATCAACAGCTTTCTATGGAAGACGGAGCCACAGCTCCCGAGTTCAAATCCCATCTCTGATTCATGATGCGCTGTTCATTCTTGCATCAGCTTTCACACTGCAGCAGAGCTGTTTGCTTCTTGCTTTGCAGCAAGGTTGTGAGGATTCATTGCCTCATAAAACATCTAAAGTACCTCCACTGGGGTTAGTTGAATTGAGTAACGCATATGTGTTAGGTTTGGACCTGTATGAAATACATGTGTGGTTCAAGGCAGGCTTCTCTGCTTCCAGTGCTGTTAATATAGGAACAGACATGTTGGAGCTGGATTGTCACCTAACAAAGGATGAGCAGGTGGTTGTGTCCCATGATGAGAACCTGAAGAGATCAACAGGAGTTGATGTCAACATATCTGACCTCAAGTACTCTGTAAGTTGGAGAAAAAACTTTAGTGCTAGATGATGTTTGAAAACGTGTTTGTAGAGTGGCTGGGGTGGGCAGGAAGGTCGTGTGCATGTGTGTGTATGTCTAGTATCCAAAATTCAAGGAAGGGGTTCATCTTGTCTTACTGAAAAAAAAAAAAACAAAAAAACGAGGCTCCCTGTGTAGTCAAGGGCAAAAACACAACACATTTCCAGCGGATGATTAACTCCGTCCTGTAGTAGTTTGGATAAATAGCTTTGTGGAGGTGGGCCTGTTTTGCCATACTGATGACAAAGGAAACTGAGTCAACAAGCTCCTTCTCATGGGACCAGCATTTTAATGGGAAAACTGGTAGATGGATCCCACCTGCACTGACAGTTCTAAAAGCCTGTTTTACAGAACTGTCTATTTGATATTTCAGTGGATTTCTCAGTATTTTCAGACAGGTGTCTGGAAACATTTTGTCTTACTCAGCTACAGGTAACACAAGTCTAAGAATGCCAAATAGTAAGAGAGAATGAACACAGTGCTTCTAAGTCACTTTTTGGGCAAGAAGATTTAAAAAATATATGATTTTTGCCTTTAAAGATAACTTCCATGGCTTATGAATTATATTTTTTTTTGTCTTTTTTGAGAAAAGTCATGATTATATCACTGCATTTGAATTAGTGTTCCATTTCACTTTATTTTTAAGGAACTTCCACCATATCTCTGCAGGTTGGATGTCACGTTTCAGAAAGGTAAGTTTTTGTCTTTTGCTGTTTCGGTTTACAGTAGCAGTAACTAATTTTCCATTATTATAGTGTGGTGATTTCTTATTTTGGCAAAGGGAGGAGAAGAGTGGATTTGCTTCGATCAGTATGTTGATAAGAGAAGTTTTAAAAGAAAAATATAATCCTAGCTTTAGAAACCAAAGTATATTTTTCCATACCAGTTAGCAGTGACTTAAGTTTAAGATGTAACATGCCTTTTTCCAAGTAAACGTTTCAATTGTTTACTTGTCTACTTCTTGCAACTGCTTGCCAGTTGCCTTCAGAGGATGCAGCTTGAAAATTTGTTGTTTCAAAAAATGAAGAGAAGGCAGAAAAGAGTTTCTTTATAACTCAAATGTTGTTGTGCTGGTGCACTCCGGGCTTGAAGTGCCATGAGATGTCAGATAATACAGACATTTTCAGAAGGGTGAATGAAAAGAGTAGTAGTTACTGTATGTATGACTTAAAGTTCAGTACCAATATTGCTGCAAGAGAGGAAAACCTAGAAAAAAGATTAATCTGTTTTCTTGTGAAAACTGTGATTCATGAGACTGTAATTTGACTGAAGCATAGAGGCCAAAACTGAGAGCACTTCCACCTAGAAAAGCCTACTGAAGATTATGTCAGATGGGTTTGCTCAAGGGGCTTTGTGACTATCTTGTGTAGCCTTTCCATATTTTAATGAGTCAGCAAGAAAATTGTGTTAAACTTTGTGTTCAAAATTGCAAAATACTTAAAATGTGCCGAGATGAGATCCATCGTGTTGTTTTCACACGTATATATCTTTTGTTTTGTGCAGTAATACAAAGAAATGGCCAGAGCCTTCAGTTAATTCCTTAGAGCCTCAACCACCAGCAGACAATAAAGTTTGAGGGGTTTGCCTTTTGCTCCCTTCACTCATTATGCTTCTCCAGTAAATTTTCCTACCTTCAAGTTTTTCTCATTTGATCTTGTTTCATATTAATTCAGTGTTGTCTATTTCAGGATTTTAACGATACCTGCACTCCTACTGTTGCTAAATAATGGCTGAGTTTAATGAAATTCAAACCTAAATGCACAATATGCTCAGTGTGTTTTCATTATGGAAATGAACTTGCCATAATTAATTGCAGCTATCCGAGCGAAGTAAATTTTTTGTTTCTCAGTTAAAAAGCATGCTAATTCTAGGAATGTTTTTGGGGTTTTTTTTTTCCAATTTTAAGGCAACAAGTACTCTGACATCTCAGCTTTTATCTCTGGTGTATTAAAAATGGTTCCAGCAGTGACAACTTTCTTGTTTCCTCAGAATGTCACTGTGAGGGAAAAGACAACCGTATTCCACTCCTAAAAGAGGTGTTTGAGGCATTTCCACAAACTCCTGTCAACATTGACATCAAAGTGAACAACAATGTGTTGATCAAAAAGGTATGTGAAAATCTACACTGAACTGAGTCTGGATGTCGTGTAATCATGTTGAAATCCCAAAGGAAAATTTTCTTGGAGTTGCTACCCGTCTGCGACACTAAAATCGGTGTTCTTGGACTGCTTCATCCTTGACATGTTAGATCTTGCTCCATGTATGGGGTAATACAGAAGACAGAGAAGTGATCTTGTGCAAGATACTCAGCAAACAGCTCTTTACTAACCCTTTACCTCGACGTGAAACTGCTGCTACACAGCTACACACGATTGGTTTGTACCTGAAGAGTCGTCTTAGAAGAGTGTTGCCTACCAAAGCATCGTAAAAACATGTTAACATGAAGTTAAGTGTTCGTTACAGAAAAGGAAATATGATTTCCATCAGATACTATTTTGCCATCTCGTTTTCTTAAATTCTCTAGGATTTTTTGGTAGGTATGATGAATGGTCTTTCTTTTTATCTGTTGACCTGAACACCTATTTCTTTCCAGTCAAAGTAGCACCATCATCTCAAGATGACAGAATATAGAAGAACTGTCTTTTCTGTAATGGCTTCTGTAGTTGAAAAGTAAGAAGTAGAGTTTCAGTTAAATAATTCTGCACATTATTTTCCACGGATACTTGTTAGGGTTCTGCTTTTTTATATTGCAGGTTTCAGAGCTGGTGAGTCAGTACAAGCGAGAGCATTTGACCGTATGGGGGAATGTCAGTTATGAGGTTGTATCAAAGTGTTTTAAGGAGGTAAGACTGGGTCCACCTAAGCTTCATTCTTGCCCGTATGTTCCTGTGTGTTGACAAAATGTACAGAAAAGCACCCTGTAAATCATGATCTAGCCAGCTGTGCCAGACTTTCAGATGTGATGAGGAATTTTGCATTTTGATTGTGTGCTGCTTATTACACTGTTACCATAAATCAAGCACAGTTAACACACACATACTCTGCAATAAATACTTGAAGAATTAAGCTTAATTATGTTTTATTCTTATTATATAAAATATAGGGCGTTACAATTTTATGTCAGGAATTCTTAGAGCCTGTTTTGTGCATCATTCACCTGGTACAAAAGCAATTTTTCTAAAGATTGCTTATTGTCTGTTTCTTTTTCTGAAAATAATGGATGTGGCCCCTAGTTGACACACAGTTACATTAGTATAAAGCTGTTTTACAGCTATAGATTCTGTTCCTTTTTGTGCTGAGGAATTGTACAATTTAGAATTAAATTGAAATTGTGCTTAGTCCGAGGGAGTTACGCACCTGAGTGAAATCGATCTAGTTGAGAGTACAGATATTTTTCTGATTTGTCTGTGCAGGATGACACACCATTTCGTACTTTGTTCATTTTCGTAGCATCAGTGCCCAATTATTTTGGTTCATAAACCGGCATCTTCAAAAATGTGTCTGAAGTGAGTTGGTGTGGTATCAAACCATAAGTCCTGTGCTAAAGCACAGCTTGCTCTTGGTGGTAATACAGCTCTAAGAGAAAATGCTGCACAGTGTCGTGCACTCTGGAAGGAGGATGAAGGAAGGTAACAAAAGCAATGCTGTGACCAGTTGAAACGTTACCTTTTCGGGTTCCCATTGCCCCTTCAAATTGTGTAAAACTTTTGCTTGGATGACAAGCTAAAAGAAAGGGTAATTTAAATTCAGTGGCAGGTACAGTGTAAACAGGTGGCAGCCTAATCTCTAGGTGCGAGTGCTGAACTTTAAACGTGCATCGATGAGTAAATTTAGTCACAACACACTCAACAGTCTCTACCAAGATAATTTAGAATCTTTCTTTCCTGGTTCCTGCAGAATGCTGACATTCCCATCATCTTCTGTTCGCAACGTGTCCTCCTGCTTCTTGGCCTGTTCTACACTGGTCTGCTGCCATTCATTCCTTTCAAGGAAGAATTCTTGGAAATTCCCATGCCTTCAATCATCCTCAAGTGAGTTAGAGTCCGTCGGTGGGTGCTGCACTGAAATGATGGTAAAGCAAGTGAATGGTCTTGCCAGTTTGAGCATTGGTTTAGTGAATGTCTTTGGACTGAGGATACCGTGGTGTTAGTTCAGGCACTTTTGTATATTCCTGAGAGAAAGCCATGCAGATCTTCTGCTTCCCTGGATTTAGCCTGTCTCTAGGCAGCTCTGAGTTCCTTACTTGTTGGTGTGGAGTGCCTGCGTATATCAGTGCTTCCTGTTCACAGCATCTCCTGGAATTACCACCTTCATGCAGCTGCCTTTACAATGCAGCTTATGCTGATGTCGTCTAGGTAGCAACATGTAGCAGTGCTGTACAAATAACTAATTCTTGCACTTTTATCCCTCTTTCTCGAAAACAAATTAGTCTGCTTAAGGCCAAGAGCCGAGTCAGGGATAGAGCAGATATGAGATTTCATGTGCTCTGTGTTTCTCATGCTTTTTTTAAAATGCTGCTGAATACCCGTCTCTGCTGCTTCTCTTAAATGTAGCACATTTCTCTTGTGTAACCCAATTCTAAGTCACTGTCTCAGTGAAATTACTGCTCTAATTTGAGAAACTGCAAGATTAATTCTTCATGTTCCTTTTGCAGGCACATCTCAAATAATGTTTTAATCTGTGCTCTTTTTTTCCGTTTCCCTAACAGGCTGAAAGAACCACAAAAGATGACAAGAAGCCAGAAATTTATTATCTGGCTAGCTGACACGTAAGATTTTAATCTTACTAAACTTTTATTTATATTTTGCCTATATACTAACAGTTGGTTCAAGCAACTACGACTAGCTATTGCTATAGTTACTTGTTACGTTGTAATTGTTTTCTGTTTCTTCTATTATTGTCAGTGCAGTATAAATCATATTCAGATCTTATGTAGGTGTTCCTGTACACTCTTATTTTTCATGCACTGAAACATACCGAGGTGCAGTAACAGTGGGCGTTATTCCAATTTAGTCCATTTAGTTTCTGCGTTCGTTAAGTGCGTTCAGTTAATTAGCATGCAGGTAGGTTGGAAATGCGGCTTTCACGTTTCGTGGGATTGTGACTGTTTGATAATGTTGTCAGAGGAGATACTTTTGGCTTACACAGAACACTTTGCATTATAAGAATATCTGTGCTTTCAGAGGTCCAACGTGTCAGTGTCTTCTGGCTCTTGCTTCTGCGTCTGACATCTGTTAGTTTGATTTCTTGAGCGGCCAGTAGAGTTTTGGTGTCTTTTGGTGTGAAGGATAAAATCTGTGCTGAAAGCGGAGGGATTGATTCATCAGACGTGGTACAGGGTACCTGTGTGATGAAGGAGGAGCCTCCTGGATTTGATCTTCAGAGAGGTTGAAACAAATATCTGTAGTTAACGTGAATTCCTGGGTGTCTGTGTTAACCAGGCTTGAGTTGCTTGAACTAAAATTTTTCAATAATTAGGTTTCTAATCACTTTCTCGTGGAAAACGTTGAATCTAAACATTCTGTGGAAAATTTGTTACAGAACATCAACATTGAAAATTTCATATATACTTCAAGTTCTTAAATAGTCTCTTTCTCCTTTCCACAGATTGCTAATGCGGAAAGCGCTTTTTGACCACCTCACTGCTCGGGGCATTCAGGTACAGTGTGGCAAAGCCAAAGGAAATGTGCTTTTGACCTAGGGGGGTTTCAGCCAGACAGATGTGGCCTTAAGATGGGTTCATGTTCTCCCCAGCATTTCCAGTTGTGTTGCTAGGATCGTCAGTTACTTTTTGGTTCCTGAGCAATAGCTTGTGCTTTTATATTTGCAGTTCTGTAACTGCAAAGGAAGAATTGTATGCTTGGAAAAAAACTCATTAATTTAAATCCCCTTTAGGATTATTTTTTCCCCCCACTTCAAACTTAAGCCTACAAAACCTGTGACACTGCCTCCCTATTTTGGGCTTTTCACAAATTAATATTTTGACTTTTGGAAATATCTGAAGTCTCAGGTAATGAAATGGAGTTGGAGTCACCACTAGAAAACGCCCCTTTTGGAGGGCAAGGAGGAGGAAGCTGGCTATGTTTGTGTGCATGTCTTTGACATCACAGTGTAATCATTTATCATTTTAAATATATGTGGCATCATCTCTCTCACATGGAACAGTTTAGGTCAAAAGTCACCTTTTTTTTAATTTTAGTATTTCCTGTAATAATCTGTCCTTCTATCCCATTTTACAGGTGTATATTTGGGTCCTGAATGAAGAACAAGAATACAAGAGGGCATTTGATCTGGGAGCAACTGGAGTGATGACAGACTATCCAACAAAACTTAAGGAGTTTTTACACAATTATCCAGCCTAGAGAAAGAAAACCAAGGAAGTTCTTGCAGGATTGATTGTGAGCCAAGGATTTTCTTCATTTAAAAAAAAAAATGTTCAGCAGCATACACAGATCATTTTGTTTGAAAGATATAATTGGATGATCTATTACCTTATTGTCAAGTTGCTACCTAATGTAAAGGTTGTCTATTTATTTTAAAACTTTAATTACATAGTTTACATTTGTACATAGCTCATTTAGCAACAGTGCACTTCACAAATAGTGATGACTAGGAAGAAAGTTGCTGGATAGGATACCTGTAGATAATAAGCATTATTTTACCTGTCACAAGTGTTCCTAAGCAGATGTCAAGACATGTCAGTTATTCCAGTTATATTCTAGTGGGCGGAAATGAAAGAATTTCTGAAAGTGTACCCTGTGTATATGCATTTCTTGTGTTGCTTTTAGTTTTCAGATAACTTGTAGAGCAAAAACACCCCAAAACAACGCACAGGAGAATAGAAAGCAGAATCTGTGACTAGCCAGATAGTTTAGCCTGGGAGGTGTAGTCAGTAAAGACGGTCACTTTTTTTACCAGAATTAACTCACTTGGTCAGTATAGATCTAGTTTGTATTCTTACTGGTAAGAATGCCGAGCTTGAGTTGCAGCTGTGTTTAGACCCCGTTCTGATGCGGTGGTAATACTGTGACTTACTGGTTCCGGTCTGAATACAGTATTTAAGCCAGGTTCTGGGTTTGACACTGAGTTCCACTGCAATGGTCTAGGTTTGCCCCTGGTTCTGACCTGCCTGTCAGGCTACCATAGCATGGCAGTAGCTAGCTTTCCAGAAGGGAAGATTGCACTTACTATAGATTACACTTACCTTTAAATAGCCTTTTCACAAAGGCAGCCAATGTTCTAGAAGTCTCTCGCACCATTATATTTCTAACATCTGTTGGCTTGATGAATGGGAAGTTGTTTTTAGGGTGAGGGACTAAAGAAGACTAAGTTTGGTCAGGAGTTTCAGGTACAAATTAAAATGCTCCTATTTAATGAATTCACCCAAAGCAGATTTATATGCATCCTTATAAAATGATCAAGCGTCAATCTAGAATGTGCATAAATTTTAGTCTTCTCTCTCCACAAAAGTGCATTCAATATTCATTAAGTTTGTGTGCATGGAGATGGAAGTAGCCTAACTGGCAAAAGCCGAGGAACCCCAGGTGTGATGGAATGGTATTTCTGGAAGCTTGCATGCTGTTCTGTCGTTGTGAACAGGCGTTATACGTGTGTCAAACAGATTGGAGCCTGCAATGCCTGCGTGTTTTGGTGTTGTGTTAGTGGTAGGGGTTTTCAGAAGGAATTCGATGGCTGTAGCTTAATTATACACAGTGACATGTATAAAACTCAGTCATTTTATCATCAGACACTGCTGGAAGAAAACTATTTTTTAGTGATAGCATCTACTTCTTTAAGGAACTTAATGTGCAAATGATGGAGCTTAATAATAAATACGATAGCCAGATGCGAAAGTACATTTCCTGCAAGGTACATTCACTGTTATAAAAACTTCTGAAGTATTTCTTTCCCTTGCTAGGTCAGATTTGGAAAGGCTCCTGTTTCACTCCGCTGGCTGCTGTGCCATGCTTGCAATCATGGAGCATCTTTGCTATTTCGTTACGTCGTTCGCTAGGCTGTCAGTGTTAGAACATCAGGTCCATCTGGATGGATAATACTTGTTTCAGCATTGTAATTCCTTTCTGAGGAACATTTCTACATGGATGAAATGCAAGAAACTACTGCATTTACCATTTAAGTGACCATGTGACGATGGTGGCAGATGAGTGTGTCCTTCTAAATATCTGCCTGGTTAAGATGCCGTAGTTTCATTTTCCCCATAACTTAATCAGGCTTGTTGCTTGTTGAATGGAAGAGAGGAAAATGTAACTCTTTGTAGGAAAAAGGATGAAATGATTTATTATGTGCTAAGCTTCTTGTTTCTCTTTCAGACCAGTTATATGTAGTCAGAAAACAGCTAATGATCAGTCTAGTCACTGTTCTGCCTGCTTTCTGGTAGTCACAGAATAGTTATAGAAGAGGCTCCCTATGCAGCTCAGTAGGTAAATAAAAAACTTCCACCCTTTCTGGCTGAATTTGGTTTACCAGCCAGTGTGTAGCTCCAGATAGTTTTTATGCAGTGTTGTTTTTTTCAACTCAGTTTTATTGCTATTTGATTTCCAACACACACACCTATATTGAGATGCAAATATAATTCTGGTTTTACACAATACTACCAAATAACACTTATCCATTAAAACTTTTGGATTTTTTAGGGTCGGAAAAGCTAAATTTTAAAATGCCGGTCTTGATTTCTGGACTGGATCTCTCCAGGGACAGGTGATGACTTAGTTTCTCTCACAAGTTTCCCTCATCACTGCATAAATAAACTATTTTGCTTTATTCTAAATTGAAAGACAAAACACAGTTATTGAAATGAAAAACTTTTTTTTTTAATTTCATTTTAATATTTTTCCTCTTTCTAGTAGTGGTGTTGGAAACCTCGGCCTTCGAAGATGCTCAACACGTTTTTCAACCACTAGTCTTCCTACATCTGATGTAGCTTTTGACTGTGCTGTTTATACATGACCTCTCTTGATAAGTCTGCTGCTTAACGCCTGAAATTTGAATGAGTTAAATTACATGGGAGGGAACGGGTTCAGTGCTGGAAAAAATGCTGAATTTTTTTAGGCACTCATTTGGGCTTTAATATAAGAGTTGAAGTTTGGTCTCTTTGAGACAGATAATGTTGTGTGGATGAGGCCATGAATCCGAGCACCAATGCACAGGGCTTAGGCCATGATAACTGTTTGTATCGAAATAATACGGAATTGAGGTAACTGTAGAATGTTTGGTCTATCAAATCACTGTTTTGAATATTCCAGAACTTGCTTTGTGATTTTTAAACCACTTGTACAGAAAAGTATTTGTTGAGAACTTGCACTGCTGTCCAGGAGGATGTTCAGTTAATCTCTCTCTCCAAGGAGAGATTCTTTTCAGGTACTTTTAACTCTAAATATTATTTAACACTTACTGTGTTCTCAATCCTGTTGCAAAATATTTTATGTATGAAGGATGATGCATGAATTCCATGCACTTTTAATTTGCAGAAAGTCTTGTGGACCTCTCTAGCTCTAAATCTATGAAGTGATTTTTTTCTTTTCTTGTAAAGAAAGATTAATGCTCTTGAAATGTGACACATTAAAACATCTTTGCTCATAAAAGATCTAAAACTAAATGCTTATTAATTGTGACTTCTTTCCCTGAAAGTGTCGTTCCTGAGATTATGATATTATATTTATAGTGTAATAAACACTGAACTTGCGACGGTGATCTTTTGATATGGATAGGGTTGCTGAAGAGAAGGGAATATCTTACATACTCTGAACTTCCAAGAAATTTTTGGCAATGACACTGGTTTTCTTATATAGCAATCATAGTATCTGCAACTATGTGCAGCTAAAGGAAGCCTGCAGAGGACTTAAGCCTGCCTCCTTCATGTGCAAATGAACTTGTAAGTAAAACTTACGAAGTAAATTCCAATTTGATTTTTCTATGATTTATTTTAAGACAGAAACAGTAGTAGATAAACTTGATCAGAAGTGGTCTCCATATGCGATGCTTGAAAACAGTGTAGAGAATTCTGATGGTTCAACAATGCAGTAACTGTTGCTTCATTGCTTCCAAACAACGGTGTCTCTGCAGAACAGGCATGGCACGCTGCAAAGCAAGCAGCCTATCTGTGCACCTGAAAATTCACATGATTAAAATTTTAAGACTGGAGAAGAGTGGGAAGGTGTACAAATCAGATACTAAACTCCTGAAATTTTACTGTGTGTTATTCAGCTTGAAGTAGACAGATGTTGTGTAATAATAGGAGGAGGAACAAGGATGCAGGTCCCAAGTCTCTTAACTGTAACAGCATGCCAGGAGAGCCGATTCTGTGAATATGTTTTTGGCTTCAGCATCTTTCAGTGTAAAGAACTGGCAAATTCTGTCTGCTTGTCTAGGATTGTGGCACCTTCAACTTAAAATGGAGTCTGTAGTTGTGGATGGGTGAAGACAGCAAGGTGAAATGAGCCAAGAAATAGTTCTTATTTTAATATTTGGCGAAGTATTACATACGCTAATGTTTTGGATAGCCATGCTCAAAAGTAATCGTGTAAGTGTGAGAGAACCGGCCTTTGCTTTGCACTTCGGTGTAAAACTGGCTGGCTGCATCAGAGCTGCTTTCTAATGATTTATTTTTATCAATCATCATCCTTAATTCCCGAGCACAGTAATGCATGCCTAAATAAATATCAGCTTTTTTGGTTGGGGGACATGTCTTCTTTTTTAAGTATACTGTTTGGTGTTTATCCAATCTAAAGATTGGTGGCCTGGTTCTGGCAGTGTTACAAGACTATATGTGCTCATTTATAATATTTTAGGTCAGGTTTTAAAAACACTGACAAAATCATCTTACGTAGCCTGGTTCTAGACATCAGCTCTGACCTATAATCGCGCTTATTAGTTTAATTACAGAATGTAGCAGTTCACAGACGTGGAGGATGTTTTATCCTGGCTCTATGTATATCATCTCTGAATCGAATGGGGGAAATGAAAACATTGGGTTATCTGTGCATGTAAGGTCACTGGCCTGAGGGCAAAATGAGAGCCTTCATTGTGAAGGGGCTTTATCTGCTTTTTTCACTCGGTTAATAATAATAATTTTCTATTTGGCCTCTATTGAAATGGTAAATACCTGGTAATTTAGACTTAACTTTAAAAATTACCTTACTGTGGCCCCTAAATTATCCTGAAATACCTTTCTGTAATGCCTTAAGGACACTTTTGTTCTCATCAGCTATCTCCCACACACAGAGAATCTGCTACCTGCTCGCTTTTGTAGAAGACTTATGCAAAAGTTTATGGATGAGTAGTGAAAGATCTATGGATTGTGGAGTATAAAAAACCTTTGACAAGCACCTACTTCTGAACTGGGGACAGCGAACTAGCTGTGTTCGAGTCTGTTCATATCAACAGGTACTCTCTTTGCAGCCAGTTTTTGTACAGTGTTGTGCTGTCCTGTGTAGGGCAATAGCTTGCTGTAAATATGGTACTTTCTTTTACTGATAAGCAGGTTAAAGTTTCCTCTAGTCCCAGAGGTAAATTCCCAGCTTTCCTACTGGATTTCCATTAAATTACATTAAATACTAGGTTTTAAGGTCAAGTGTAATTTTAAAGCCTTAAGGCTTCATATTAGGTAAGAGAGGTGAAGTGAGGTTTTTGTATATAACAGTATTTAGTAAATTTTAAAGGATTTTTGGCAGGCTAATGAGAGGATTTCCCAAATTGCTCTGGGCAGTATTTTATTACTTAACTACACATTCTAAATGGTTAGTAAACCAGAACAGGGAGTTGGGAAGCATTAGTGAATATTTCACATCTTTCAACACAGAAAATATTTGTCTATGATCACTTCAGGTTGTGTAACCTGTCATAAATCTGCAGGACTAAGACTTGGTACTCAGAATATTCAGAAGAACTTTACACAGTTTATCAAAAGCCAGAAGGCTTGAGACGCAGCTGTCTCCAGGTATTTTCAGGAAATATCTTTTCTACATTGATGAGCGAGATCATTGGTGTTGGGAGAAATCTCGGACATCCTGGTTTGTCCCTGGAATTTCCTGCATGCGTGGAGAATGGATCGTTTTCCTGGCTGTGCGAAATGCCCTGCTGAAGGTGCGTAGAAAACAAAAGCCACAAAACCTTTTTCACGAGCAGGACTGGCCACTGGGCCGGCTCCTGCCTGTCCTCCCTGCTGCCGCAGGAGGCCGCCACACAGCTGCTCATTTGGCTGGTTTTCGGTAAGGCTCTGTGTTCCCCCTCCCAGCTCTTCCCAGTTACCAGAGTTGATGGGGAAACTGCAATGCAGGGCTGGATTAAAAGTAGCTGCTCGTTCGGGTACAGATTCTGAGTCTTGCCACGGTTCTGGGGCTAGTCAAGCTGGACAGTGGGTTTGTGTGTGTGTGTGTGTGTGTATCCCAGTAAGGGGTTTACAGCATCATGGTCAGGTATCTTGGTGATTTTGGGGGACAAGATGAAGCACTGGGGAACACCTGAAAAAGTTTGAAGTGTCCTAACTTTGGAAATAAAGAAGAAAGGCAATATTAGGTGAGGTACCTTGATTACAAGACCCGTAAGACCAGCTACAAATAAAATTGGGGAGTGCTGATGAACTGAGATTTTTAGCAGATTTTAAGTACCACTTAATTCTAATGCAGCAATAAAGACGTTGAGGCAGTATCTCAACGAGTGATCCGATACTTCCTCCCCTCTCAGTATCGCAAAAGTTAAGCCCAGTCGATGATGCTTTATCAATTAAGCTTTCCTAATCTAAATTACAATGAAAGTTGAAAGTGATGTTGGACACTGGGCAGGGAAACACCAGCTTTGCTCTTCAGGCTCCAAAAAAGGATGTTTAGAAGTAGAGAAATTAAAAATCCTGCTTAGCTGTTCAGTTGAAAGCTAAACTGTCAAATGGGTTCAATCCAAAATGCTGATTTTTTTGAAAATGAATAAATTTCTCAGAAGCTTAGCCCAGTAAAAGTATTCATGATGCTGATTAAGCTGTGCTCCCAAAGTTTGCAGCCAGACTCTAACGCAGAATGAAATGTGAAAATGTGACTTGAAACTTGTATGAGAAAGTAACTAGGACCCGACTAGCATTTTATTTTCCAAATTGAGTGAAATGCTGCTAACGAAGCACTGTTACCCTCAAAAAAGCTTCCAGTTTTCATAAGTCATAAGGATTAGCGCATCATTTAAAGAAGAAATTTTGGCCTGTCTTGTATGGTCTTATTTTTCTATCACTTCAAAGCGGTGTGAACCCCTAAATTCCAGTGGTGGTGCTGAACTTACATCAATGTAATTCCAGTTAACCACCAGCCTAAAGCAAACTTACTACAACAGAGAGCTTTGTGTATGTGTAGATATAAACAATCTTGATGTTTCCCTTGTCAATAATGTATTTTTATTAGCAAACTGAAAATTTTACTGCGCAGCTGACTTTTGGGTAGGGAAAAAAAATCACTGTTATGTAGCAGCCGTTTGATGATGCGTAAATTTATTTTGCTCATGGTTTCAGCTCTGGGTACTTGTGGTTGCTTTTCAGAAGTCTCGGTTATTTAAAGTTCAAGCAATTTTTTCAGCACTTCCTGCACGTAGCCTTGTCTGGATGGTTAAACACGGCTTCGTTTAGCACTGCTGAGATGCTCTAAAACCTGACGTGTGAGCTCCTGCTGCTGGGCTCGAAGAGGAAGAGGAGGTTGTCTTAGAAAAGAAGCTGTTTAAACTAAGACTGCAAAGCAGGCTCCCGGTGCTCTTGTAGCTGTCTGAAGGTAACGCAGCAATTTCCTTCTTTATTTGAGTGTGTATTCAGCAGCTGGTAACTACCATGGTGCTTGAGTCTTCATTATTAGCATAATTAAATTGTACTTGGTAGTACCACTACCTTACAGTGAAAAAAAATTTTGTATTTTAAAATTTGGTCTTTAGAATCCCGTAGCTAGCTGGTGTGCGCTTCAGTAATGGGACAAGAGGGGTGCGCTTTCCGTGTGGAAGAAAACTCTATCTACTTTGTATCACAAGGTAGAAATTACTTTTCTGCTCATATATAATAATAATAATAAAAAAGCATATCACAACTAATAGGAACATTACCTTGTATCACCCCTTACTTAGTGTCTGTTAGAGTCCATATATTTACATATTATTATATATTACGTTTCACATTACATGTTTCACATCACATATGTATTATTATATATTTATATATTATTATATATTACATATGGAACAGAACATTGCCCTGGCAGTTACTGATAATTACCAATTACTAGAGAATTGCTTAAAATATTCTGAAGAATTTGCTGAAGAGGTAGAACATTAGAACAAGAATAAACTCCTAAAGCAAATACCTTTCTGCCAGTAAGATATAGAACTGCTATCCCTCGATGTGAGAAAAGGACAGATAGAACATGTTAGTTATTAAACGTGCCCTTTCTATATATATTCCTTATAGGAATTACTGTTGCCAGCCCTCCCGAAGTGGTGTGCTGTGCACGTGCAGGCATGAGCGGGAGCTAAAAATCCTGCAGTAGGAACCCTTCAAATTAGCGTGTTGGGAGCTGCACGCCGTTTGTCTCTTAATTACAGTGCTTTGGGGTGATTGCATTTCATTGTGTGCTTTTTTTCTCCTCTACTGTGTGCATATGCACTGCTGTATGGACATGTGTACGTGTACATATGTGTACATACGTGTACATATGTGCACGTACCAGGTCTGCAGGTGCTTGGGTGTGAGAGTGTCAAGATCCCCACTGAGAAAACTCATGGTAAGCAGTGGGATGAAGCTAATGGAGATTTCCAGGATAAATATATAATATCTTCATTTACAATTAGCCCTCATGCTAATTACGGCCCTACGTTTAAGAGTCGGGTTAATGGTGGTGGAAGTTCATTAGGCGGCTGCGGGGGCAAACCCTTAGCGCAGCTGTGGGACGACGATCCGTAATTAAAGACCTGCTGAAAATTAAAGCGCCTTACGAAGAACTGGGGCGGTTTATGGGTTTGAGTAACCCCAAACTGGTCACTTAGTACAAGTTCGCCCTTCAGCTTTTGGGTTGCGGTTTCCCCGGGGGCGCGGGCCGGAGCCCCGGCGCGCTGCGGCACGCTTGGTGCAGTGCCCCTCGTCCGCCCCCGCGCATCCCCCGCGGCGGCAGCGGGGCCGGCTCTGTGGGGAAGCTCCGGTGCCACCGCAGCCCCGGGGACAGGCGCGGCCGTCCCCCGGGGTCCCCCCCCCGCCAGCCGCGAGAGCGGCGCCTGCGCCTTTAAGAGGAAACGCATCTGTTTGTTATTCCCGCCTCCGCGCTGCACGCCGGCAGCGCCAGGGCCGCTCCCATTGGCTGCCTCGGCCCCAGCTGCTGTCTGCGCGAGGCAGGGCGGGGGGGGCGATGCGTGCGTATGTGTGTGTGCGCGCCGGGCGGGGCGGGAACGGCGCTGCAGCTTCGCGCTCTGATTGGTCTTCGAAAAATGGGCTGCGGCTGGTCGTAGCCAACCGGCGGGGTGTTGCTATGTGCCAGCGGGCGGCGATTGGCGTGCGGCGGTGCTGCTCAGGGCCAGCAGGCTCGCGGGAGGGCCTATAAGCGGAGGGAGCCGGCGGGAGGGGGCGGGCGCTGCGGGGCTGCCTGGTGCGCGTCGGCCGCCGCGCTCCGTCTGCGCTGGGGACGCGCTTGAGGCGGCCGTGCCGCGGCGAGTGAGTGCGGCGGGGGGCGAGGGCCGGGCGGCGGGGCGCTGCGGCGCGGCCCGCGGGGGCGGCGGGGCCGGGGCTGGGCCGCCGCCGGATCTGCGCCACAGCCGCGTTCTCCCCCCCCCCCCCCCCGCTACCTCCCTTCCCCGCGGTGGGGCAGCGGGGGCGGCGGCGTGGCCCCCCGGTAAGGCGGCCTCTCCTCGGGGGAGCGGGCCGCGGGCCTGCGGCGCTCCCGGGGCTGGCAGCGGGCGAGCCGGGCTCTGCGAGCGGCGGCCTTTGTCTGCGGGGCTGGGCGAGGGGCTGGAGGTGGGGAGGGCAACAGGTCCGAGCCCGGGAGAGCGCCCGGGGGCAGCGCCGGAGGGGTTCGCCGTTCCCCGGGCGCTTCCAGCGAGGGAGGGGATCAACAGGAGGGACCCGCGGGAGCGGGGCAGGGGCCGGCCGCGGTGCCCGGTAGCCGCGGGAGGAGGAGCAGGAGCGGGGACGGCAGTCGCTCGCTGACCGGCTGGCTGCAGCGGGTAAACGCGCGATAAAAGCCTGGAACCGGCGGCGAGAGCCCTTGGTGAGGCTTTGGCTGGCGGCTCCAGGGAGAGGTGCAGCATCTTGTGCCGGGGCTCCGGGGGCACCTCCGAGCCGTTGGCAGCGCGGCCCGGCGGGGCTGGCTGCCGGCCAGGGAGGAGCGCCCGGCCGTGGCTCTGTGTACCGACACTGCTGCCGGAGCCCCTGGAGACCGGCCCTTCCCCGGCTGCGGGCCGTGCCCCGGTGCTGCAGAAGGGACATCGTGCCGGGGAGGGCACCAGAGGGATCGCGGGGCACCGGGGTCTGCCCGCGGGCTGGGCACCGCGGACCTGCGTGGTGGGAACGGTGGGCGCATTCTGCGTGGGGGGCGTTGAAACGGGTCCCCCGCAGGGATCGGGGTGACTCGCTGGTCTGTGGTGTTGCTCCAGCCTCTGGTTAAGGGTGCAGCAGGTTCCTCTTCTGCGGAGCGCTGAGGTCCGGGGTCCTTTGGCTTGTGCTGTTCTGCAGACACTTCTGTTTTTGATCCGGAAAAAACAGAGAAGTTTGAGGTGACAGAAGTAGCCACGGGGCGAGCTGTGGGTCTGCAGCTTCAGATTTTAATGCTGATTTTTGGAGCCGAAAGAATTTGAAATGTTCTGGTTTAAAATGTGATTTTAACGCTGTAGAAAAAGAAGTTGAATCCTCACCTCTTTCACCCGCAATTTACTGGAGTGAATCTGTCCCCACCTTTCTCTGGCCTCTGTCTTAAAATACAGAAAAAGGAAGGTCCATCAAACTAGCGTTCTTAGCTTGCAGACAGGAGTTGAGGAAGGGTGGGATGGTACACCTGCCTTCCCAACATTGCCTTCCTCAGGGCCTACTGCATGCTCCGGATCAGGATTTTCTGCTAATGTGTTTACAGTTACTCGAAGCTTACGCTGGGTAGCACAGAGAAGCCTTTGCTGAGTTGGGCGATTGTAAACAAGCAGATACTGAGGGAGCTCTGCTTGTAATCCATGGGAGGATTCTGCCTGGAGAGGATGTGTTTTGTGACTTCATCCTTGCAGAGCACTCCCATTGCGTTTAAGATCTCATCGTGTTGTGATCCACGCCTCTGGTTTCTGGTAAACATTGTTTGCTGCGTAACGGTGGTGCTTGAATAGAGAATTAGGATGTTCTCCTTCTCTCACTGCATCCCGAATTCTTGTTTCCTGCTGAAAGACCATTTAAAAGTGAGCCTTGCACTGCAGAGTGAAAGTTGGAAGTGCTGTAGGAAGGGCAGAGACATGCTTGCATCTGGTGATGTCAAGTACTGCTTTTTTTTAAAAAAAAAAAACAACCAAACAAAGAAACCTGAACGAACTTTCTTTGCAAATGTCACTTTCATGGTGCCAGGATCAGAATAACTGGCAAAACTGTGTTGTTCATTGAGCTCCCTTGTGTCCTCTGGATCCACGGATTTTGAATAAGTTACTTCCCTTCCTTGCTGTTTGGTGTGGGTAGTTGAGTCAGGGTTGTGTTGAGGAAGACAGCATCGTTACCTGTAAATCCACATTCCCTCAAAGGCTCCTTGACTCACGAATTGAATACCTGTTGCTGAGAGAGAATTTAATTAAGGAACTGGTCACTCTGGTGTAGGCCTTGGCTAGCAGTTCAGAAAGTGGGAGCTCCTTGATCTAGTATGGTACTACACAAGCATTGCAAGGATTGCAGAGGAGTAAAAAACACTTATTTCTGTTTCTTGCATCATGGCCTTGCCTTTGACCGTGTGTGGAAGCCTCTTGAAGAAACGTCAGTAAAGCTCAGCTTTTGTTGGGCTTTGGTCATTAACTGGCAAACTTTTGTTTGCTTGAACTTAAGCAGGGTCTTCATTAGAGGTCAACTATGAAGTTCTAGAGCAGTGGGCTTCAGGAGGGATCACGGAGTGGAGTCTGGAACAGGGAAATTGAGAGCTCAGTTCCCTAACCTGCTTTGAAGCTGGTCGGTGATGTTCAAGGCAGAATGTTGTAGCAGAATGTATTTATTGCTTTGAAACCATAGCAAAACATACAGCTTCCTTTTTTCTCCTTGACAGGGATCTGTAAGTTGGTCCTTCAGGATGTTCCCTCTTTGCTGTGCTCGTTAATTCGGAGGTCTTGTCTCCTCGATCCAATCTCAGGAACTAAAGGCTAAGGATAGGTTTCCTTTTCCTCCCAGAAGCCAAGGCGAGTCCATAGAAGAGATGGACTGTTCTGACTCAAGAATTTTTCAGTTCTTTAAAGCAGATCTTTAGCTGGTAAATCAGCATGTCTGTCGGTGGTGTGATGCCAATTGAGGATCCAGATCTCTTTTTCCTGAAGCAAAGGCATTTTGTAGTTTCTTTTCTCTGCAGAGAAGAAAATACAGTTTTCTGGGTGTGCTGCTGCTCAGGGGTGCTGGGTCCTGGGCCCAAATGATGCTCCCTGTTCCCCCATCAGTCCCTGCTCCTCATCCTCTAGGAAGTTTGACAGTCCATTTTCTGCCTTGTCTTATTTGCCTTTTTCTTCCCTGTTGGTCGGGGCAGGTAGTTGTCTGGCAGTACATAATAAGCTGATTATTCGTTCGTTCTGGCTTTATGACCCTCTACTCGACAGCCACATCTGCCAGGCCAGTCTGAGAGTGTTTTCATCCGCTGATACGGGACGTATCAGACGTCAGGAGCAGCTTCGTTTCCGGAAGCGTCGCTGGACTGGCCAAGCCACTTAAGGTTGCAGGAAATAACATAAGTAATGAGACTTAGTTCTCCCACATCTTGTACCTGACAATCTCAAGTCACTTGACAGTGCTAATTAAAGCTAATCACCCTACTCTGTTTTTAGTAAATAGCTATTATCCCTGCTTCACTCTTGCTTTAACAAATGATAGTGCCAGGCCGTGTGAGTCATTGGAAGTTATGGGAATGCAGCCTGTACGAGCTGCCTTCCGGTGTCTTCGCGCAGGCTCACACGTCCAACTAGAGATGGTTTCTTTTACACCTGTTCAAGTGCTGGTATAGCATGTTAAAAGGTGGGATGTTTTGCTGACTCACCAAAATACATAGCTTTTAGACTCTTTTTTTTTTCTGCTGTTGCGACTTGTACAGAACTAAGCTCCTGAGGTCGAGCAAAGGCTATTAAAAGTTTCAAAAGCTGAGGATGCTTTGAATTTTCCCTCCAGAGGACTTTTTGATCTCTGGGAGGGAAGGCAGAGTGGTGTCAAAGCTGCACTCTCACTTCTCCTGTTTCACGCTGGCAGTTCATCGTGAGGACAGAAACGTAGCGTGGTGTGACCTACGCGTTGCGTAGCTCAGCGGCAGAACTCTGGAAGACTGAAGTTTCACTGGTGAAATATTACTAAGGGATGGCTTGAGCAATGCGTTATTAAAAACAGATTGTCCAGCATCATAAAAAAAGATGGAGTTAATAATTAACTGTACGGGGGAGAAAGACCTTGCCGGGAATCCCGGGAACTCCCAGCCGAAGTGTGCGTCAGTAGGCACAGAACTGGGAGGTGAGTCAGTTCACATACCTTGGCAGTAGCGTGCAGGCTAGGGAAGATATCCAGGAGGAACTACTGACAAAAATTGGCAAGGTAACAGCTGACTTGACCGTCTTGAACTAGATTTAGTTATAAAGGATCTGTCCTGCGAAGGGTCACGCTGTAAATCTTCACTTGACTTTGCCCCCTTGGCCTGGGGGTTGCTATGCCTTCAGTGGACACGGAAGCTAGAAGGATGGTGGCTGAACTGCTGCAGAGAGTAAGTACCTCGTTAATATAGTAGCTTGCAGAAAAAGCGTTACTGGTAGAGATCAGTCAGAATTCAACATCTTATCCTTAGCTTTACTCAGGAAAAGGGACAGGCTTACCAGAATAGAAAATAAAGTGACTGTCTCTGCTGTGACAGATGTTCTTCTGGGCAGTGTGAGGTTGGGTAAAAGAATCTCCTGGGAGGAACCTTCTGAAGAGGTGGGTTTCGTGAGCGGGTGAAAACTTAACAGGATTTGACAGGGAGGACTTGCAAATAGTAAGTCACAACAGGAAGCTATGGCGGATCCTTCTTTCAGTCACAAATGACTTTGAGGATGTTGGAGGCATACTTGCAATAGATGAATGTTCTCACTGTGTTCCTTGTCAGTACCCGGCCTTTATCAGGGAAACGGGTGATCCATCCAGCAGGCCAAATTAATTGAATCCTAGTTATACCTGTGTTTGCCAAAAAGGAAGATAATAGAGCAATGTAAGGAGCACAAAAGAACTGTAATGATAAGAGATGATTTGGATAGCTAGACCATTCTACAGTTAAAACAAAGGAGGAAGAGAAGTTGGGAAGATAGAGTATTTTTGTTTTGTCAGTAATTGCTCAGTTGGGTGGATAGAACTTTTCCTTGATGTCTTTAGTTCGGGTTGGCACTGAACTAGCTGGGCAAGGGTCATCTTTCGTTTTGTAGAACGCTCTGTATGCATAATGTTGGCAAAATCCGATGTCCTCAATCTATGGCTCCGAGTGTGACCATCAGGTTGAACGTGTCGCTTTTTTCGGCAGAAAGGTGGACATGAATTGAGGAGCTACATCTTGCTGTGTTAGAGCCCTTGCTGTTATCCCACTGTAGTGCATCACAGCTTCTTGGCCAATTCAGACGAAGGGCTGTTAGCCCATTGCGGGGGATACTGGCATGAGTTTTCGCTAAATGTTGAAGAAGGAAATGGAGTCATTTGTGTTTTAAATTAGTTCAGCTTGCAGTTGTTCTTTATTTGTGGCACAAGTGGGATTTGCTGGTAGGAGCAAAAGTAAGTGCTGCCTCATCTCAAAGCATCTCTCTCATGTCGTGGCCAACCGTGATGCTGTGCCGTGTCTCCTCCTGCGTTTGGTAGCGCACGGTGGCATCTGTTGTGACTGGTTCTTGAATCCAGCTGTGATGGAGTGTACCTGCGGAGCAAAGGTGGGCAGCTTGCAGCTGCAACACTTGCCATGCTGCTTGTCATCAGCAGCACAGGCTCCTCTGCATTGCAAAGGCATTGCTGCCAGGCAACTCGCGGGAGAGTGGGAAGAGAACTCAGCCAGAGGTGTCAGTCATTCCTCGGTAGAGGCTCAATCTTGCAGTCTGTGTTCATGTGGTTTCAGAGACAGGCCCAGAAAGGGTAAACCCTGTGAGATGTGCTCTGTCCTAGCTGTCCTCTGCCTTTTGAAATGAAATCGTAAAGGGAAGAATTTGATTAAAATTGCCACCACTTCCCAGTGGTGCCTGTGGTGTGTCCGAGCGGATTGTTTTGAACGGCGTGCTTTGTTCAGATTTGCAGGAGAGATGAGTTAGCAGTTCTGACACTGAGTGGTCCGAGTCCAGCCTTAGATCTGTAAATAAAGTCACAAAGTTCTCATGGTCATCTGGGTAGTCTGCAGCCAGGAAAGAAGCATCTCTGCACCTTCTTCCTTGAGTTACTTTACCCTGTTCCTTCACTTTTCCAGTCAGTTGTGCACCATAGTTCAATACAAAAAAAGCTTTTGCTTTGAAGGCAGGAGTCCTCTGGACTTGGTTCTCACCACATGGTTGCACTTGAGAATCTGAAAATGCACTGGTGTTGATATTACCTCTTTAAAAAAAAAAACAAAAAAAAACAAACCACAAAACCAACCCAAACCCTGAAATGTTTAAATTTGATTTAATCTCCAAATTGACAGAAGGTAAATCAACTAGGTGAAGAACAATTTAAAAAAATATTTTCAGAAGTTACTTTGGTTTTGATAAGTTATGGCTTAATAGTGTATACAGTGACAAAGCTAGACAGGCTTAAAAAAAATTCCGACCCAAAGTGAGTTTTAAGGATTTGCTGTTTATTCCTTCTATGTACCTTCCTTTTTATGTACCTTCCATGTCATCTTCGTACAAAGCCTCTCCATCAGGGAGAGACCAGGAAGTTTGTTGGAGGGATGCTGAGCCTGTTGTTGATGAGAGGAGTGTGATAGACCGTAGACTGGCACATTGCTTGTTTGTAAAAAAAGAAGAAAATAAACACCACCAAGAAAACCCGCCCTTTAAAACGTGATTAATATAATTGCAATGACAGTTTTGACAGTTTTAGTGTCGATAGCTATTCAGCAGAATTAGAATTCCGATTTTCCCGACAGGCTGCCCGTGGTACGCGGAGCGCGGCAGGTGCAGTGTGGTTGGCGTCGTGCCTGTCCCCGATTCACGGTGGCCAACGGTGGCCAGATAGTCTTTAATTGCTTCTTGCTCAGTCTCTTCTTGATGCCCTCTGGTGGCTACATGGCAGTTGTCTCCAGAGCTGCTTGCCATCATTGTAACCTTCTTGTATCCATCCATCTGGATCCTTTTTCCTGGAATCCTGAAATACTTCCCAGCAGTGAAGGGTGCTGTCTCCGGAGTGTAGAAGAGAGAATTAGGGCCAGCAGAAATGAAATGCCTTGCTGGGAGGTATCCAGAGGAATAAAGGGGGTTAAATGTGTTTCTAGCTGAAGGCAATCTGAGTGGGAAACCTTCTCCAGACTTGTTATTTGTATTGCGGTTGTGCCCGTGTATCCAGCAAAAGTGAATGCAGGGGATTCCTGCTGGCCGTCTTCCACCATTTCTCGTGTTATTTTCCTGTCTCCAAGGGCTTGCAGGGTTTGGAGGATGAGCTGAAGGGAGCACGGGTGTTGGAGAAGGACACTTACTGGTTCGTGTATCAGTGAAGACTTGTGTTGATGGTGCTAGCACTGCTGAGCTGCCTGCAGGGTCATCAAGTGTTTGAAGTCGGAGCGTTTCAGAAACTCGATACTGAAGGAGGAAAGGTACATTGTGTACACCCATACGCTATTTAAACTCCTTTCTTGGCTTTCCCTTGTGTTCCATGTTTAAATTCGGAACGGTCATCCCTTCAGGACCTTTCACAATGCACTTCCTACCCTCCTACCTTCAGATGATCTGACTTAATCTTTTCCAAAGCTGTTGTGGTCCTGTGTGGTAGTGAGGATCTCCAGAACTGCCCCAAACCAGGATCTTTCATTGCGGTACTACATCATCAGAGCACGAAAGCTCCTTAGCTGTGCCAGGTGTCTCTCAGGGTTCGACTCATGAAATCGTGATGCGAACTTCTATTCCACAGGGAAGACTAGCGAAACAGGGCGTTAAACCCAGGCTTCAATTTCAGCATGCCACCTGAGAGACTAACCTTCCTCCTTCAAACTGCAGCGCATTAAGCGATTCTACGGCAGTGTCCATGTCAAGCAAACATGGAGTGCTTACCTCAAGCATTTTCTTGGAATCGCACTAAGACCCTGGAGCAACGCAGGCTGCTACAGTTTGTGACCTTGTAGAAATGGAGAACTCCCCAAACCTGATTGCTCTTGTGCTTTCGTTGCTCCTGGCATCAGTACATCTCTAGCTTCTTCTTTATTAATGAGAAGAGACACCAAAGAAGAAAGGTTGGGTTTTCAAGTAGATGGATTTTTTTTCAAAGCTACTACAGGCAGCTTTCCATAGAATTTGCTATATTCTAGTAAGTATTTAATGGACTAAAGTTTCTTACCTTAAATATCAAGTAATCCGTAGAACAAACCCTCAGACCCAACAAACCTGTTGTTTGTCCTACCAGAAGGAAGAGGAACATTTGCATCTGAGCTGCACTGCACATGGGTTTTATGCAAAATCAGCCTCGTGTGTGATAGTTTTTGTTCTCTGCCGTTGTGGCATATGGACTTGTACAAGCACTAGCCTTGTCTAGCGAGTGTTTGGCACAGACTTGGCATTTCTCCTTCTTTGTGCTTCCTGAATTGCTAACAGCTTCATCTGAAAAGCGGCTGTTGGACAGGTGGAGGGTGAACACCGACCCAAAAAGTTGTCGGAACAGCAAAATGTGTGTCATGGTTTTTCCTTCGTGGAGGTGGCGTCTGCTTAAAGCTTAGCAGGATTAGAAGGGCAGCCCTAACATGCACAGTGCAAGCAGTACATTCAGCTGATTCTCTCACTGATAACCACAATAAACAGTGTTGATCTTTTTCCCTAGAATTCTTACCTTTTGTCTAAACCAGTTTTCTGACTTTGTGTAAACTAATTAATATGTGCAGATTTCTATTCCATCAACTCGTGTCCATCCCAGAGATGTATTTCTCTTGAAGAATGATAAAAGAAAAATACTGGATTATGTTGCTCGTGGCAGATACTCATTTCTCTTACAGTATTGGGCATGATGATAAATCAAAGCATCTTTTTTAAAAAAAAAAAAAGTTAATGGAATGACTCCACTAATGCCTGCTGTCAGTGAGGCTGATGAACGTGAACTCATCATTCTGAAAAACCAGAGGCAGTGCCTAAAGTCATCCATGCCTTTGTTCTATAGTAGAATGAATGCACTGTTGGCTGTTAAATGTGTTTCAATCCAAATGTGTTTGCCACTAGGACAGAGAAAAATACCAGAAGTTGGTTTTTGCGTTTCTGAAAGCAACTGATCTTATTTAATATGTTCTGAGATGATATTCAAGACACAAATGGGTCCTTACAAGCTAGTGGCTGTGCTCATGGGATGTAAGAATGCATTTCCTGTGGTTTTTCCCTCTGCTCCCTTACTATGACGAGGACAGAGCTCTTGGCAAATAGCACACACAAGCGATCAGGCTGGATGCTGTGTGAAGGTAGTGCCTTTATAAAGTACAACTATCGTATATGAGCTTATCTAAGGATTTTTTTCAAGGCAGTTTATTCCAGGGTTTCCCACCAAGATCTTGGCTCACAAATCTTCCTTTGCCCCCCTGCCTTAAGTGAGGAGATCAATTTGTTTTGCCTTCTCAGCACAGTACGGAGAACAGGAATTGCAATTAATCTTAATCTGATACCATCTCACTTGAGTATTTTTTTTGGCCAATTCTAAAAGGTCAAATGTTCTTGCTGACGTTAAGTGTGTTATTAGGTCAAATAAATGAATGCTCATGAAATGCTTTTGCAGAAAGCAGATAATTTGTGTGTGTTCATTTCTCTGTTAGATAAATGTGATTGCAGTATTTCCTGTTTTACTCGTCGTTCTAAAGCATTGATGCTTAGGAGGGCTGGACAGAGGGGTCAGCAAGCAACAAATTGAGGGATTGCTCTTATTATTCTGGCTGGGTATCATTTATGTCTCAATTTGGCTTTGAGGATGCCTGCGGACTGCCTTCTGCAGCTGTTGTGCTGCAGTGCTAAGCATTTCATCAGAAAAGAAGTGTTCGGCATGACAGTATGGGAGGGAAGTAGTAAAACTGGTGGTGGGTATATTTACCTATCTGTGCCAAAGAAAAGGAGAAAGAGGGGATTGCACCATTTAATTACAAATCAGTGAAATCCAAGATTTAGACGCTGTCCATTTTCTCATTCGGAAATGGGGTAAAGTGATTGCCAGTCCTTTACTTTGTGCTTTCCTCCCGCTGCTCTGTCTAATAATCTGTTTCTTCCAGACAGGGCTTGGTGCTTTGCCTTGGAATCCAATTGCATTTGGCCCTACAAAGAGCACACTTGGTCTCCTGCTTCCATGCACTTGGAGGACAGGACAAGGCACATGGCTCACGAATTCCAGGCTGTGAGATCTGTTACGGCTGGGATATAGCGTATCGGCTACTTGAATCAGAGGCTTGGAATTCGGGGATGGTTCTGTTGCCTTGTGACTGTAAAGATTGGCTCTTGGTTAGTTCAGGAGGGTTGGGAGATATTACTTCTACTTACACCTAATCAGCAGAAAATAAGGAAGGATTCTGCTTGGGTTTGCGTCTTGTTTCTGCCCTGTTGCAAACTAAAGAGTTCAATCCTCACTTTGGAGGGGAAAACAATGCTATCAAATGGAAAACTAACTCAGTTTTCACAAAATTCTGGTGCACATGGAGAACCAGGGCAGGATACTGGTGAAGACTGCCTGATTTCTGTTACTTCTGCAATTAGTGGAAAAGATCTTGCTGAAATCCAGAGATGCATCTATACATAAAGAGCACACAGGCAGTCTGCTTAGCTACAGGTTGACCAGATAAATTCCTGGCGCAGCCCCTTTTGACTGAACAAGAGCAGGTTTAGTTCCTAACAAGCTGGGAAGCAAGCCCTTCTGTGTCAGGATGGGTCTTCCAACTGTAACTTTAATTGGAAAAGGTTAATCTGATTAGTTAGTGTTTGCTAAGAGCTTTAAGGATGAGAAGTGCTATGTAAGTGCTGACTATTATGATCATGATAGATATGCTTTATCAGCAGTTTGCAGGATGAGTAAGACTTTTTTTCCCATTTGAATGTAAGGGATCTGTCTTCTGGAAAGTGTAAGAAAAATATTTCATAAAAAAGAAAAAAAAATGAGTATCCTATTGGCTTACTGGTGTCTGCCTCCTGTTGAACACTGCACATGGCCATAGCATAGTGAACCTTTGACTGCACCAAATGCTGCCCACGTGAGCCTGTGACAACCCTCCAGTACAGCCCTTGTAGGAACTGTCTACTGGAAGGCTTGCAGATAACGTGCCTGGCTCTTGGGCATTGTCCATCTGGCAGTAGGTTCCGCGGGTAATGCTTTCAGAAACGCTGCAGCAACTTGGATACCTTGAATCTTCTTTTTCAGCAATGACTAGAAGATTTAGGAGCAGCAGTGTGGAAGAGGGTGAGGTTTTTTGCAGATCTTGCTGTCTGACGGTGATCACGCACGAGGCTTTCTGGCAGACAGCAGTAATGGGTTCACAGTCTGATTTTTTTTTTGTCGTTTTCAGAATGACTTGGACAGTTTTGTCACAGTGAGATACTTCTGATGCTAGCACTGGGCAAAGGAGATCATCTAAATGGGATGCTTATGAGTTCTGCAGGACTACCTCCTACAACAGTTTTCTTGAGTCCTGCCTTTGGTTCCCCCATTGACTTTCTGATTTCCATCCTGCTGTTTTGACAGTCTCCCCTTTATATAAAGCCAGAGAGATGTATTTGAGATAGTCCTAGTCCCTCAGTTCTCTGCTGTGTACCTTGGACTGGGTGTGCAGCTGGTGCTCTGGGAGGGCACATCCTACTGAGAGCAGCAGAGCCAGCTTAACACGCAGGCTCTGGGAGCCATTTTAGCAGCATCACAGCGTAGTGACCTGGGCCAGCTTTATCCCAACCTGGAAGATTATCAGCTCTGCTTCAGGCAAGTTACTCATACTGGCTCAGAGACCAGCTCTTAAGCTCGTGTGCTTTTCTCTTTGGTCCACTTCAGAAATTTCCATTGCAGGTCAGGTGTCGGGGTTTTATTTCTTGGTGTGGTTTTTTTTGTCTTTCTTTTGGGAGGGCGTTAGTACTGTTCCAGTGTTTGATGCACAAAGTGCAGACTCAGAAACTGAACAGAATCACATGTTTTATGGAAAGGAAAAGTCTCATGGGAGGAGCAGCTGGAGTTCATGATTAATTTCTGGAGCATGCATGCACGCCATGTATCAAGGAGGGAGGGGAGCTGCCTCCTTTATCCTTTATGCCTCTTCCATTCTCAAAAGAAACATTTGTAGCTGGTAAGCCTTATAGATGTGGGATCTGAAAAACTGATTGCTGCCGACTAAAAAAGACCCAGACTTTTGAGTTGCCTTGCAGGTTCTGTCAAGTGATGTTGGATAGTAAAAAGGTGTTTCCATCCTGAATAGGATTTTTAACTGTCTCTTGCTATCAAGAATAGTCTTTGGGGGCTGTTCCTTGCTTTGACTGCTGTCAAATGTTCTGAGTAAAAAAAAAAAAATACAGTGGAGTGCAGTTTAGAGAGTAGCTTCTACCTTCAGAGCGTGCAGGGAGTTATAAAGGAGAGCGTAATGAAGTAATCCTCCATTTCCCATGTGGGAACTAGGGCAGAACGGAAAGAAGAACTGGTTTGGTGACTCGTGCGCTTTCCTGGTGGCTGAGGAAACCCACATCCAGCTCCCAGCTTTCCCGTGGGCTGCCGGGGTGTCGCATCAGCGAGTCACGCAGGAGCAGCAACCGGCAGGGCTGACTCCAGGTCCTGACCTTCTCTCTAGCTAAGAGAGCCCGGCTTCTCCAAGGCATGGTGCAGAGTTGGACCTTAACGTGTGCAGTTTCCCAGAGGCATCTGGGAGATCAGGCATGATGAAAATCATCTTTTTAGCATCTTTGTGGCTCTGTAGTCAACTTCCAAACCCATTACGTGTTGGAAGAATGAGTAGAGACTGCAAGCGTTGGAGCGATAGGAAGGTGGCAGATAACAGAAGCAGGAGGACGCGAGGGCAGTCAACAAGTCAGTGACTGAGCTGTCCTCCTTAACCTAATCTGCAGACATCACACCTGCCTCCTGGCTGCTCTGACTCTTCCCTGCTCTCAGTTGACATCTAGATCGTTCTGCGGGCTGGGAAACGGTTGTCACCTTTGTGAGCTGAACGTTCTGTCTCTGTTCTCTTTTGAACTCAGGTTTGTGCAAAGTCCCCTGTTCCTTCTGCCTGAATCTCTTCCTCTGAAGCGGTCACCAGCGTGTGGAGCCTGCCCCACACCCGTCACCTGCCAAACCACGGCCTTTACCTGTGTCTTCCGGTGTTTCCCGTGCGACCCGTCCTGCGGGAGTGCCTCCTGGGCCACCCCAGAGTTCACGCAGCGCTCAGTGGCTCCAATGGTGAAGATGACAAGGTCCAAGACTTTCCAGGCGTATCTGCCTTCGTGCCACAGGACCTACAGCTGCATTCACTGCAGGGCTCATCTTGCCAACCACGATGAGCTCATTTCCAAGGTACGTCCATGACCTCACCCGCAGGTGCTGGGCGGACGCCGCCTCCCCGGGGAGCGGAAGGGTGCGTTCGCTCGCCTTGCAGGTCACTTGCTGTTGGTGGAAGTGCCTGGCCTGAACCAGTACAGCAGTTTTGGCTTGGAAAATGGGCTCTCGGCCTAAAGAATCTATTTGTGAGCTGCTGCTTTTGTTTTAAGTCAACTTGAAAATAGCTGTAGGGGACAGGTTTCCAAATTCAGGCCTCTGGAGCGCTTACTGGTGGTCTGTCTCTCCCCATGATATGGCCTCCTCCCTCTTGTTTCCAGCTGTGAAACTACACTGATAGCCAGGACTGCATGAATTACCTTCCTGATACCTTTTGTTCATGTATGTGCTTGTCAGCATAACTGATGGGTTGTTGCGTGATCGTGATTTCAAGGTGAAGTGCCTGGAGATGTTCTCTGTTAAACTCTGAGCTGTACCAAGTGGCTACACTAAAGCCCCTACTTAAGGGAAGGTTCTCTGATACTTCCACCAAAATGTAAGACAGCTTTCCAAAGTCTGATGAGTTATTGTTCGAACCCTCCTGGTTTTGCCAGTCTGACAACAAGACGCTTTGCAGTGAAAAAGCAAAGGATGGGGGGTACAATGTCCTCTGAGCTGGGGAGGGTGGAAGGATTCTGTCCTGTCTTCTGATGTGTTGATCACAAAGGAAAGGGTCTTGAGGATAAGCTAATTTAAAAGCTTTTAGAGTCAGCAAGTCGCGTGCCTTTGATGCAGAGGGAGCAGGCGGTAAGAGGATCTCTTTCTGAAGTGCGAAAAACAAACTTTCTCAGAGTGTCTGTTGGAGCCTGCAGAGCCTGGCTGTGGCCAGGCATCAGGTTTCCAGGTTTTGGCTGCCTTGGCAATCAACCCTTCCATAAAGTTTATTCAACTTATAAAATCTGTGTTCAGAAGAAACAGACGCGCCATAAGATTTATTAGCTGAGATGAGAGGAAATTGTGCTGTGAACTCTGTGTATGTGCGTGCGCACGCAGCTCAGAGCAGTTCAGCTTCTTGGGGCAGCCTTGAGAGAAAGACCAGAGCACAAGGGACAGAGGGGCTCTGCGCCTTGGAAAGTGTGGAGTGCTTCCCCGCTTCTGGTTTGCATGGAAAACATGAGAATGTGTCACCTTGCGCCAAGGGCATCTGTGCTTGCGGGGTGGACATCTTAGCAGCTGTGGAGGTCCTTTTGGATTCTCCATGTTGGGTGCTTAGACCTGTGTCTTTCCTTTTTCTCGTGGTCGTTGTGTGGGCCAGGTTGATGTGTACCTCTGTGATGATGTCTGCATGCCACACAATTGGATTTAAGTGTTCTGGTATGAATAATGCTGATTGCAGACTGCTACAATTTTGGTTTTTGCAGTTTCTGAATAGACAGACTTCCTACTAGGCTCTCACCTCCAAGTCATTCCCCCTCCTGGGGGGTTCCTCTTGTTCTGGTACAATTGCAGTGGTTCTTAGCAGAGCTGTCCTTGAGGACCACAAAACCTCAAGGTTTTAAAGAGGAGAACTTCAACAGAAAGAAGTTTTGAAATGTAAATGCCAACAGCAGTCTGTGCCCAGTTCTGGATGTGAAATACGTTCAACCTCTTGGATCACCTATGTGACTTTAGACTCCTGTGCTCGCTCGAGGTATCTGTAAAATGGGGTAGTCACTCCCCTGCCTTTTCATTGGGAGAGTTGTTACCAGCTGGGTGTTGTGTTGGGACACAGAAGATGCTTTACTGAATAAAGAAGACTTGTTTTGCTTACTGTTTTTATGGTAGATTAGAGTTTGTGCTTTGCTCTTTTTTGACGTATCTGGTCCTCAGCCAGGGAAAACACAGGGCTATGCATGCCCAGTGGCTTCACCTTTGACGCTTCCTTCCCCTCCCTGTTCCATGTCCATGCTCTTTCTGGTCTGCTGTGCAACGCAGCCAGTTTTGCAGGTAAGTAGCTTCCAGCAGAGCAATGCCAGGGCTGCGCACTGCTTTGGAATTTGAGCTTCCAGCCGTCGAGGCATGCAGAAACGGTCCAAGAGTGCTGACTGCTAAAACTGGGACACGGGAGGGAAGGTATGGAAGCACAGTCTGAGGCTGTGTGTATTGAATCTTGGAAGTATTAACTATGGTGTGCTGCAGTGCTTGTATCTGCTCGTTATAAAGTTCGTTGTAGACTGTGGTGTAAATTTGCAGTAGTGTTGGGTCCGCATTGCTGGTGGAGCACTTGCAGGTCATGCAACTTGAATGCAAAGGGTTTGGGGTTTTAGGTTTTATTTCTCAGCGTTATAAACCTTTAATAAGATACATTTTTTTGTATAATTGAAAACTTTATAAAAGTAATTGTGCAGTCGTAATTCGTGCAACTGGCTATTAAACTGGGAACAGAAGGGCAGTCCCTGGCTCAAGGGGTTTCCAGTATGTGTAGGAACTTTCTCAGGCAAACTTAGTCATCTTTTTATCTGTTTGAGTTAGGTTTTAAACATTGCCCTGAGGCCTTCTGCAGTTCTTTCATCACAGCCTTATATTGGCATCCGAGAACCAGGCAGTGCTTGTTTTCCATGTGAAAATGTGGCAAACGGAAAGAAGAAACAAGTGCCGTGAGGACTAAAAAGGGAGTGGGAGACTGTCAAACCGGGGTGTTTCTCAGGCTGTAGTGTATCCCATCTTGAACCTGACTATGTCACTTTAATCGAAACGGCCCAAATGACACCATCTTTGGAAAGGTTCCCCAGAAAACAGGCTTTTATGTAACAGCAGGGTGTTGGTGATTTGGCTTGATGAAATTAATTCCTCTATTCCTTTTGCCCCGAGTTGTGCAGAGACTGCGTGAGAGCTGTGCTGCGTTGCATGCCATGAGCTTTTAGCTCCTTTGGATGCACACAGATTGCAGCGCTGGCTCGTGCCGTTGGCTGAAACGCAAGCTGGAGCTGAATCCCAGTATTGTTCTGTGTCAGTCCGTACTTTATTTCCTCTTCATCTCCAAGTTTTCCCTCTTAGCCCTTCAGCACCGATGTTGACTTACTCTGACTTCAAAGTGTTTTGCCAGGACTGGGTATCCAAAACTCTTTGACAAATATGCCCTGGCAGGGCAGTTTTTGCTTTCCTTTCTACTTAAGGAAAACCTCGTGCGTTAAAATGGGTAGAAGGTTTCTCAATAAGCTGTTGCTATTTAAAGAAGTTAATCGATGCTGAGGCTTTTAAGAAAATCTGAAGCTGTTACATGAAGCCAGTTACCAAAACGTTGCCTTCTTACTTGGCCTTTTGTCTTCTGCAGCCAGAGGGATAAAGTGGTTTAGTGTGTCTGATTTGCACTAAGATCTAAATTGTGGGTTGGATTGTCTGGCCAAGAAAGGTCTTACTGACTTGGGAAATACAAGGTGATCAGATAGATTGGGTGGAGTGAGTAACTATTTTTCCTTTATGTGCTCCTTTGGTGTCTGGGTTAGTATGAGTGGAGATTGTTGTTCCCTTGAAGCAATGCATCATTTAGAAATCAGTGCCAAATTTAGTAGGTGCTCGTGTTTCATTGCTTTTTCCAATGTCTAAGTGGACTGAGACTTTGGGAACTCAGCCTTGCCCTGCAACAGATTCCTGTGTGACCTTGAGTAAGTCACTTAATGTCTTTGTTCCTCCTTTCCCCACCTGTACAATTGAAATGCTGCTGTCTTTTCCAGTCTGCTTGGAAGATGAAGCTCTGGAGCAGGTCCTGTCTGCTCTCGTGAATTAGTACAGTGTGTCCTAATCCTCTTTGGCTTTACTGTAAAAACAAAAATACCTTGCCAGGTGACTGTAGTTAAAAAGCATATTTCAATGCCTCCAATTGCCAAAAAACAAGTGAAAGATAGTTGTTGTTACATTTAGCCTTCCTAGGCAGAACATCCCCTGGCTTTTAGAATGTTTAAGAAAAACATGCGTTCCATAATCAATGGTGGCAAAACCTCTCCAGGAAGGAGATAGAGGGGCTTTTCTTGCGAAATGTGCCTTCTGCATCGTTTTCTAGTGGGGCCTGCGGGAACAGCTGACAGAATGGACATTCAGCAGTGTAACTAGCGTCTCTTCTCTTTCTCAAAGTGGCAGATGTGATGCTGGTTTCTATCTACCCTGTGCTAGTCAAATTCTTTGTCAGCCTTTTCTGTTTGAATTCGAATGTACCTGATGTCCAGAAAAAGAGATGGGAACAAGAGCAGAAAAATCCAGGCCAAACACAGCCCTGTTAGTGTCTTGGTTGGCTGACTTTTTTTTTTTTTTTCAGAAACATCCCTGATTATGGAAATATGTAGGGAATGTCTTGTGGGCGTCCTGCAGTTTCTTTTTTTTCATGAATTACTGTGATGCAACTGCTAAACATTATGCAGTGATGTATCCTCTGAAGTTAGCCTAAGGCTTACCAAGGAAGTTTAATGTTTTCCTTTGATGTCTGCACAGGACTCTTGCTGAACATGAACGTGAAATCATTCAACACAAAAGGCTGCAGCTCCTCCGGCACAGAGAATATAGAAAAATAGAGAACTCGTGTGTGCCTGACTTTCTGCTTTGGGGTTGGATTGTTAGTGAAGGAACGCTTAGAAACCTCTTTTCTACCTTCTCAGACAAGAGTTGCAAGGTTTATAAGCAAACCTGGCTCCCAGTCGTCGTGGCCCAGGGGCTTCCCTGCTAGCAGGCTGCTGGAGCCTGAGCTTCTTGGTACCACAGCCCCTTGGTGAGCTTTATGCAAGCAGCAAACTTTGCTCTGTGTTGCAACTGGGGGATCTTAAAAGGATTTAAACTTTAGTGCTGGCTTTCAGAGAAGTTGTGGATGAATTCAGCTACTTTGAAGCATTTGATGCATCATGTGTAGGTGAAGTAAGCAGCAATTGTTGGGATTTTTGGGTGGTTTTTTTTACTTTTTTCTTTCTGAGTATTTAGGCAAGGCAGTGTGTAATGTTCTTATTGGTTTACTTTTTCTGAACCAGCTGATATTTGTATGTCAGTTCATCTTGAAGACATGAAGTTATCTGCTGAGTGGGGGAGCATGCACACAAGCTGAAATAATCTGAAAATTACAATGTGATTGTTTCAGAACGTTAATCTAATGGAAAAAGAGACATTTAGTAAGTGTCCAAGACTAGTCAAGTGAAAATCCTGCATTTCTGTCATAGGAAGAAAACCTCTATGTGATGTGAGTATTCCCTTTCCATGGATAAAGTTCTTGGTATTTTTCATTACGCAGAATTTCTTCGTGCTTTAAAAGTAGATGTTTTTTCTTCCCAACTGTGAATTTAAGTTCCCAGCCTCTTAAGGCCAGCAGGAGCTATCACATGTGACCTCCTGTAGGGCATGGGCCAGCGGATTTCACCATGATTGCAGCATGTCTTTCAGAAAAAGCATTTAATCTTGATTTGAAGACCTCAACAGGGAAAATCCACTGCTCCCCTTGGTCATTTTGTGCAGTGGTTAATCATCCTTACTATTAAGAATCTGAGACTTGGAATTTAGATTCGTCTGGCTTGTGCTTCCCCACATTGGCCATTATTTTCTTCCTTTGCTAATGAAATAGATCTATAGTGCCTACTATTTCTCCCCGTAAAAGGTTGTAGCATACAGTAAACAAGGTCTCTCTTGATCACTTTTTTGATAGGCTAAACAGATTCAACTTTGTCATGGTGCAGTGTTATTTTTTTCCAGTTCTACATAGTTTTTGTGGTTCTCTTCTACGTCTTTAGCGTTTTAGTATCTTTGTAGGAATGAAAATGGGACTGGTCTCATTGTTCCAGCCTCAGACTCAGCAGTAACATCTTTACAGCGTACACATTTCATAATTACATTAGTCTTACTGGCTTAGCACTGCACGGTAAGCTTCTGTTCATTTATTTGCTGTTAGCTCTTTATGCACCAGGTTTATCAATTTCATGCACATTTCTAGAAGCTGTCCAGTAGCTTTTGGATCCTGCTTTTCAGCTCTTGTTCCTTGATGAATTGTCACTTTTAGGTATTATTCAGAGCTTGCTCTGAATTGCAAGTATTGCTAGAGTTCAAGCGGTAAGTCATGAACAGCAAAGCAGTTCTGTAAGAAGTTGTTAAGAGTATTTTAGCTTCCCATTTCACTGTGTGAACTTATGGTAAGGTGTCTTGTAGTTCTTGGCTTCCATGAAGTTTAAAACTAAATGTTGAGAGGACTTCAGTTCCTGATAGAACGATGTGTCATCAAAGTTGTCAAAAAAGAATCTTCTGCTTCGGCACTTTGACCGGGAGATTGAGCATTGATTAGGCAGAGATGACCTCTGCAATCAAACTCATCCCCAGGACTTTCACTAGACAGACTGGTGTTTGCTGTCCTTGCTGCTGCTGGCCTGTGTTGCAGCAGGGAGGAAGGCCATCCTTGGAGTACTGCTCATCAGCTCTGAGCAGCCTTTATTTGCAAGGGAATCAACAAACAAAAACGCCCTTTGCAGGAAAATGTCAGGATATGAAATCTGAGCTCTGTAATGAGTATTTGTAGTACCTATTCCATAGTACAGCCACTGAAATTAGATCTTTCTGTCCTGTGTAATTGCTTCCTCTGAGGCTCACCCTACAAATCACTGTGCTCCCTCAGTTCCTACTGTCCGTGGTGGGATCAGGCCTCTCGTTCAGTTGGGATGTGGTTGTTTAACAGAAGGAGCCCAAGGTAATTTGTACCTCTTTGTAGAACTGTGTTTATACAGCAATTAATTGCTATGTGATTTTAAAATATTTCATTCTGTTCCAAAAAAGAAGGAAAGGGTAATAATTTAAAACAGTTTAGAATTCCCTGTCAAGGAGGAGGGACAGGGTAAAAATGGATTTTTTCTAATCCATCACTTTCTTTTATGGAAATAACTTCCCTTTCATCTGCTGCTTCCTCTGCCTTAGAATTGATGACCTGGGCATAAATAAAATATTGTTCCCATTTATTATCCAGAGAACTGCCAGGGACGAAGGACAGTGAATCATCAGGGGTTTTGCTGCAACTGCTGCAAATCCTGAACAACTGGAGTGTGGAGTTGATCAGGTCTGAGCCTTCCTGAGTTCGCTGGGTGGGTCAGTTGTTGGACCCCGCAGCTGGAAGAGGAGATGCCAGCAGGCTCGAAGGCTTGTTGATATGGGGTGAGCTGCCCCGTGAACTTCCCGTGCAGGTGTGTGCTTTTAATCTGATTTGCAGATGTGAGAACGAGCCCAGGAAGAATGCAGATACGAGTCTCACAACTCTGAGAGCTCTGGTTTAAACTATAGTTTGGTC
This sequence comes from Tauraco erythrolophus, assembly GCF_009769465.1. NCBI lineage: Eukaryota > Metazoa > Chordata > Aves > Musophagiformes > Musophagidae > Tauraco > Tauraco erythrolophus. Next base: position 3,620,015 of record NC_141485.1, on the reverse strand, counting down.
ACACATGCACATGAGTGTGAAGGCCACGATGGGGTGGCCCTTTTCACCTACTGCCTCTTGGGGAGAAGACCCCAGCTTCTCAGGAGGGGTCTCTTGTGATATTTTCTGTTTCAGTCTCATTTTATAGTAGCAGGAAATGCTATCAGAGGGCTTCAGATCTGCTTTAGGGGAGCTGTGACGTCTGCCAGTGACAAGCAGATCTCTTGAGGAGTCTGACCTCTGCCAGAGAGGGGCCTCAGCGTCCGTCTGGCCCAGCAGTTTGTCGTAGCCAGCAGAAGTGAAACAGGCAAGGACTGGAGCTCGAGTGCAGAAGGAGACTCCACCCAGAGTCCCCTCTCTTAAAATACTTGGTGCATTTGTGTGAAAATCTCAACTGTCAGATCAAGGAGCCATAACAAAGGTAGAAACTGAGACTGTCTACCTGCAACCTGGAATTTGAAGACTTCCAGGGATGTCTCTCCTTTCAGCAGTGATTGCTACAGAAAGGGGCGAGTTAAAATCAGATTAAGCCTAGCTGCGTACGGAGGTTCTCAAGTATGAACACCTCGATTCCAGCCCAGCCCTGAGAGGGGAGGCTGGGGAGGAGTGCAGGAATGAGTACACACGTTTTCTGCTTCAGATCTGTGGGAGGCTGAGCCTGTCCTGCGGACCTTGATGTCTGGGGACCTCTCCTCTGGCGCACGCCTTTTTGGTCCGTTTTCATGGAGGGCACGTCCACAGTAATAAACTGAATTTCAGCACAACACTTGTCTTATAGTGGAGACAAACGTTCAGAATTTAGGTGGCAGATTAAACAAAGAGGATAACTTTTGATGAACCTTCTCAGCAGTAAGGTACACGTATGGTGGCTTCATCCCACTGCAGTGGATCTTATCCAGCGACAGAGAAGAGCTGCTGCCCCAGACGGATCTGCTTTTGCTGAAAAGCAAGTCTGCTGCCATTGTCAGCGTCGGCGCTATTGTGAGCTTAGCGGCTGTGTTAACGGAATACGGCGTTCCACTGGTACAGGGACAGTCGCTATTATGCTGCTAATTAAATAACTTGTTGCGTTAGCAGTTTCCGTCTTCCATCCCGGTTCTGTCTTCTGTTTATCTCTCAAACCCATGCAGTAGCAATAATTAATGTGGAAAGAAAGGGCTTTACCCTCTCCCCTGCCACTCAATGACTTGATTGTCGGATGCTTTGAGCCGGCATCAACTTACAGGAAGAAGCAACACTCAAAAATAGGGGAAAAACCCCACAGCTGCTGCTGTAGCAATTGCAGATTTACCAGAATAACGGTGTTTTTCATCCCCCTGTATCCAGAAGGACACCAATGAGCTCCGTTTTCATCTTCTGTAGTTTTTCACAGTAGGTAACAAAGTGCTTCTTTCCATATTGTCCTTCTACGTAACAAAATGTAAAGGCTTGCTTTCGATGGACATCACAGATGACTTAAGTGCTAGAGTTGCCAGACTCATCCCAGCTCCCTTGAGCTTCCTGCAGATTTGGGAATGCTGGTGTCTGTTGGGAATGAGGCCGTGGAGGGTCAGGGTTAACCAGCAGTATGGCCTGAGGCCCAGCATGAGGGCCTGGAAGATGCAGACTTTCATTTCCTTCTCCCATCCCATGTCATTTAGATCATACAGGGAATGTGGAGCTTACCATCTCCTTTCAGGCACTGCGTGCAGGAGATGGCCCACTCTTCCCTGGGGCTGGTGGCCATGCTCCTGGCAGGAGCTCAGTGCACTTCGTACCAATAAATGTTGCTTCTGCCAGCAGGCACACCTGGGTAGTTTTCCTTGGTTTAACGTTGGGTTAATGTTGGTCTTCTGTTGGAAGTGATCTTCTACTTGTCGCCAAGCAGGAATTAACCTGTGGTCTTTCTGTGTACATGAATTTGTGGCTTCCACTCTTTAATCCAGCACGGCTTCTGTGGGCTGGCTTGGCTTGTTGTGTGGAGTGGTCTGTGTGGGGAACGAAGCAGATCTCTAAGACATGTCCTTACCCTTTCTCCCCACTCCATCTTCCTGTGGGGTTATAAATGCTCCTTACGCAATGCACTTGCTCTTATTTTTGCCCGATTAAACGGTCTGGTGTCAATACATATGTTGTTCCAGAAGTTGGAGACTGTTAGAAAAACTGAGATCTCTTTGAACTCTTCCCCAAGAAGGGATTGATTTCCCATGAGAGAGGGGAGAGTTTTACCTGCACTGTACATTTGTATTATACAGCACTTTCTTCCCTGGCAGCAAAAGGCAGAGGAAGGACAGGGGGCAAAGCATGTACCCCAGAAGATGACGACTGGACCCAGTCATAGATCTCGATGCCAAATTCCCTTCCAGTCTGAAAGGCCTCTGGTAGGTCTTGAATCTTTGGTCTGAAGTGAGGGCATGTGGTAGCCGTCCGTGCTTGCAGAAGCTGCGCTGCCTTTCTTCCTCGTGCCCGCCTGGTGCTGTGCTAATGCAGGAATGGATTTTCCTTGGGCAGAGGGAAGCCAAACAGGAGAGGAAGGGAGCAGTTGCTCCCTGATGCAGTGCCCGTGCTCTCATGGGGCTGCAGGGCTCTTAGTCACACACGGCTGTCCCCCCTGCTTGGGCTGCAGAGAAGAGGGGGTCTGTCTCCTGCAGAATTTACTTTTTCAAGCAATTACTCTGATACTTCATCTGCTTTGTTTCCCACAGTATTTCCATGCTTTGTCATCTTAAAGTCAAGTTTTGAAGCACAACAGCAGCAGCAAACGGAGACCATTGAAATCGCAAGAGAAGCCTCAAAATTCTGTGAAGTTTTATAGAAGTAATAAATTTGGTGTATTTTTTATTTGCCTTCGGTTGTTTGTGCCTTTAGCGTTCACATTTAGAAATTTCACTTTGAAGTCTGTGGGTTAGAAATGCATTTAAAAATAAACAAAAGCAGAGTCCAGGAGCCCAGGGCTTTAATAAGGGGACTGAATAGCACAGGACTGATGATAACACGATGAGACTCAGCAGCGTTGCGTTTGACCCGAGTTTGGAGGGGAGCCTGCTGGGCATGGTGGGGAGAGAAGGGGACAGAGCAGTTTGCAGCTGCTTTCTGAATTTTAACATGCTTTGCTTGGGGTTTAGCTTAGCAGAGGGGTGACTTCAATAGATGTTAGAAATCTTTGCACTTGAGGAATAACAAAAACCTCAGTTTTAGGTAATTTGTGTTTCTCTAAATACTGATATTCATTAATTGCAAAGCCTTGCAAGCGATCTCTCTTCTGCAACTGCAATAGAAAATTTCCCTTTGAAAGAAATCTCTTGCTCTCCCCTCTGGTGATAATGGACAGTCACACTGACACATGAATTAATAACTGGGAATTTGCCCCTGGATCCTGACCCATTTGCATCACTTTGTGCAGCCTGTCTGCCTGGAGCAACGCAGCTCCATCAGAGCACTGGTGTCACCTTCGTGTTGTGCTGACGTGCGTTGGAGCACCGCTCCGATGAACAGGACAGAGCAGCGTTTCATGGCTCGCTTCTGGTGGGATCGGGCATCTGGACCGTCCCGCTTGCTTTCTGTCTTCCTGAGCAGCGTTGATGTTACAGAGAGAACGCTGCAGAGTGTGCACCAAACACCTTCTTTCAGTTCATGGTACTTTTTGCTTGGCATTTTTGGAAGTCTTGTGAATGGTGCTGGTTTTTCTTAGTTTCAGCTCCTAGAAACATGAAAAGATGAGAGAAATTCACCTCAAAAAAAAACACCACCTAAAACAAATAATAAAACCTGTTCTAATTCCTTATTTAAAAAAAAAAAAAAATCAATTACTACTTAAATTTTGAGCCAAGCTGAGTATTTTGAGGATCAGGAGGGGGGCACTGGAACACTTGGATTTCAGACCACAGTAGAGTCTGTGATGTAAAATCTGCGTGAGCACTAAAGGTTGTAGGTTCAGGTGGGTCTGAAGGTGGCTGCAGCTGGTGACAGCTAATTTTTTTCAGTCTCTTTGGAAAGTCTGCCCTTCAGTCTCTTCTAGTTGTGGCACAGGGGGGTAGAGGACTCAGACCCAGCTAATGCAGCATTACTTCTGCAACGCTGAACAGTTCCCAGGGATGAGCTGCTGCTCCTGCGCACAAAGTGGGAATTGATGCTTTTCCCACAAAAGCAGGATATAGCAGAAGCGTGAGGTTCTTCACTCACTGATAATTTGCTCCTTTTCCCTGACAGCATCATCATAACTGCCTTTTCCAAGCAGAAGAGAGTTTATTTCATGGAAGGCAGAGGCGATGGCACGGGAATAGCCTGCTGGTATTTTTGCGGGTGTGTGTTCAGACCTTTTGCACTGTCTGGCTGCAGTCCCTCCCCACCTATCCTGTGTGGTGAAAGTGCTGAGTTGGTTCCTGTTAGGACAAAAGGCTCTTACCAGAAACATGTCTCGCCCCTGCTTGTGTCGGGTGTGGAGGGAATGAGCGGGTTGAATGAACACCTGCTGCTGCCAGGAGGCAGAATAAAAAATTGTAATAATGTCTCCCATCTTAAAAAAACCCAAATGTATTAACATCTCTCGTCTTTCCAGTCTGTGCACCTTCCTTCTCCAAGGCTACGTACATAACCTGAGACATAAACGTGGTGTAAAACTGCTGGGATGTAGCTGTTCCTAGAATGAAACACGGCAGACTCGTAGTTACTCTCTGTGTAATCGTACAGCAACGTAAACTGCTGGGGAATAAAGCTGTGCTGAATTAATTGAATTACTTCAGAGATGAGTTTGGTCCACTAATTCCATATTGACTTTGGGCTTTAAATAGCATTAAGGACCCATGTTAAAACTCAATTAAAACTCAGGAACACAGTTTGAACAGGCTAAGGTCGCATCTGTGCAAGAGGTGGAATAATGTAACCAGTTCCCTTGACATGGGTCTGTATCTCGCATAATCGGAGCAAAATTGAATCTCAGCTTAATCTGATCATCGACTGTTCCTTCTGTGAGGAAGAACAAGGTGGAATTAATGAACCCTGAGGAGGTCTCTGTAGTCTGTGCGGATACAGGGACCAAGTAATTGAGCTCGTGCTCCCTTGGGAGATACTTGAGTATGATGCAAGCGGATGGTTGAAAGGGCTTGTGCTGTCTAGGGCAGCCCCAGAATCTGCAGCGGGTGTTTTCGTAGTTAAATTCTCCCAACTTTGTTTCCATTGCGTAGTGACTCGTCACGCACCCAGCGCTGTTACCAGGCTTCGTGGTTCCTCTGAACACTTTGCAGGACTTACCTTTTAATCAAATCATTGTTGCTGTAATTAATAGGGCTCGAAAGGTGCCATTAAGGCAGAGCTTTCTGTGTGATGTTAGTTGTTAGGTGGGATAGCAGCTGATAGGAATTGAAATTAAGCACTAGAGGGAGTGGGATGAGTGCGATGAGAGCATGTGTTTATACGCAAACTCCAGTTGGGTTGATGTCATCGTTTGGTCATGCTTAAAGGTCTCCTCTCCTATTCAAGTTGTATTCTCCGAGAACATCTCATCCTTAGGTGTTTAAAGGCTGAATCAGCAGCAAGAATAGATAAATCCTACAGGCAGTGTTGTGCAAATGGCTAGTAACTTAACAACAAAAGTTGTACATGTAGGCGGGAAGTAAGTGATAACAGAGCTATCTCCAAATAGGTCCTTGGATGAATTTTTCTCCCACAGATTTCAGTGCCTCTTAAGCCTGGGAGTTCATAGTACTGCTTCTCTTACTCACTTAATTGCTCTGTCCCAGTGGGGATCTCACAGGCACAGAAAACACATCCTTTTCTGAATAGTCCAGATGGCTGCGGTCATTTGGCTTCTCCTGGTGCTGCCGTTGGCATTGCCCAGGACGTGCCGACCGCCGTCCATCTCCTGTGGTGGCTCTGGGCGCTCTGTTCCTGTTTGCATCCTTGCGGTGAGAATTATTTGTAGCTTTCAAGAGCATTCTGTGGAGGGGCACGCTCTGTTCCTTTTTCCTCTTGTACCTCTTTGAGACCAGTTGCCTCTTCATTTTTGTTTTATTGGTTTCTTAAAAGGCTGCCAGCTGGATATAGGTAAGTGGGGGTTTTCTCTGCTGCAGTCTGCAGAGAACAAGCATCAGTACGTAGCTGTTTAGTCCTGGCAACTGCTTCCTATTTTTCCAGATGATTCCAGCCAGCTCTTTTTGTGTTTAGCCTATTGTCCAGTGCTGTCACAAAGACTTGGGGTATTAATCCCATCGTCTGTTCAGCGTGTGGAACTGCTGAGTGGGCTGTGCAGTGAATGAGAAGCCGTAGGTACCAGGGAGAAGGGGTATGGTGTGTAGGCGTGTTTGGAGCACAGTCAGAATTCCTGCCTTTCCCTGGCTGTACTGATGGAATGTAAAAATTTCCTTCTGTGTCTCCAGCGGGAACGTGCAAGTGCGAAGGTCTGATGGCAGCAGGAAGGCAGGTGGAACGGGAAGCAGGCTGGAGTGGCGGAGGGGCATAGCCCTTCTCTGCGTCTGTGGTTGTCTGCGTGCTGTTGCTCCGCTGAAGAAGGCTGTGACGGAGTCGTGCATCTTGCTCAGAGCAAACAGAACGGTCGAGTCAGCGCTTCAGATCAAGGCCAGAATATGACAAACGGACTAAACCTGACAGCTCCCGAGGTCGCGGGTGTTGAATACGTAAGGATTCAGCTTTGAGTCTTGCAGGCTGAGTCCATCTCTAGCAAGCAGAACGTGTCTGCCGCAAAGGAGCTGGCAATTCTTCGGTGCTGGCTGCGTGTTCCGCGTCCTTCTGCGGCAGAGCTGCTGTAACGGCGTCTGTGAAACCCAAACTCCCTGTCCTGCAGGCTGCCTTTCACCAGAGCTGCAGCTCTGCGCTGCGGGTCCTTGCCAGCATATTTAGTTTGAGAACTTCCTACTCATCGACTCGTGTCTTCCCCCATACTGTGGTTGTCAAGCAGTCTGTGTGATTGCCCTTTAAACTGGATCCATGATATGATGCAAGGAGCAAAAAAATCTATTTTCCTCAAACACCCCCACCCAAAGTATTTGTTTTTAAAAATAATGATTTCACACATCTAATTTGGAATCAGCACAGCTGAGGGGGCCATAATGAGTGTCTGTAAATTGGGTGATGGGAACTTCTTAAACCAGAGCAGCTGCCAAAGGCATCTTAACATGGAGCTTCTGCCGTAACGAGGGACAGCTTGGCAGGCCAGGATCTGCAGCCGAAGAGCTGATTCCAGGCTGGATTTGTTCTCCACCTAGCTGCTCAAATCGGTGCTCCTTAGGCCCAGAAGCCTTTAGATGCCTCCGTGCTGAGCGGAGCACCCAGGAGCGGGGAAGGCTTGTGAACTAGGAGTAGTCAGGAGGAGAAAACTGTTGTGTATTGCACATCTCAAAAGCATTTATTGTTTTTTAGAGGGTTCAGGCAGGATAGGGAGGGAGGGCTTTGTTGCTGGCATATACAGATGTGTTTCTAGCCAGGCATTGAGTGTTAGCAGTGCAGAGAAAAATGTGTGCTTGGGCTTTCAGTGGGAAACAACAACAAAAGAAATCCTTTCCATTTCTTTCAGCTGGAAAGTGATGCCAGGAGCTGTTGTTTTAGAGAATAAGAAGTCTGGATTTATAAGCACTCGTGTGAGATACACCTTGGAATGTGTATCAAGAAAATCTACATAGAGAAAATGTAAAGCGTGGAAAGTAGGTGTTACTGCTGACTGCCAGGGAAAACCAAGGGTGTTGTGGAAATCTCTTTGTGTGTTTCTTAAATAAAATTATATTTTAAAAAAAAAACGAAACAAAAAGAAAACCCAACATCTGTTTGCGTATAAATAGATATGTTTCTTCTGATTTCATAGTGGCCATTACAGTGTGTGCCAGAAGAGAAGGAATGTCTCCAGAAAATGTTGAAGTTACAACACCCAGATAAAACCTGCTCTTGCTACCTCCGTAAAGATACAGTCAGCTCAATCTTGCAGACAGCAAACGTGCTGGGGAACTCGAGGTGGCTGCCAGATCTTTCTCACTTCTTTTTATATAATTTGCCACATCCGTAGCTAGCTGGAGGGTGAATATTAAGACAGGCAGCAGCACTGGAAGCTAAGCAGTGGTGTGTTGAAAAGTTCTGCTTGGGCAAGAGATAATTAATGTGATTATTTTTTTTGCAGTGACCACCCTTAGATATCCTAAAGCGCTGGCTTGAGCTGGAAGGAAGGGCACCTCTGAAAGGATGCTACTGTCCCCTGGGAGTGGGCTGGAATAGTGTCCAGTGAGCCCCGAACACAAAGCTGATGGGTTTGGTTTTGTTGTTTATTAAAGACAGGCCTTTGTACAGCAGTAACGGAAAATCCTATTTCTGTACCAATAAAAACTTTTTCCCATGGTGGTTGTTATTGGCAAACTTAGTCACTTTGGTGTTTATGGAAAAAGTATTTACTGGGAAGGACTGGATGGTTAGCAAGCTTAATCTGTTTTCATTTTGCTTTGATGGCACACATGTTGCTGTGAGACCTTCTATTTCATCCCTGTACCCCATCCACAGTCCATCCTTCCAGGCTTTATCCAGCTTCTGCAGCGTGGCCAGCTGATGCCCCAGCTGTTTGCCATAGCGAGGTGGAGCATTGCCTGGGTCTGGCTCGCACTCTCCTTTCTGGCCCGGGGGGCATCAGCTTTGTGTTGGTTCCTACTTTACCACACGGGCGCTGGAACAATGCAGCGTGTGTTTTGTGGCAGTTGGGTAGACCTAGTTGGCATGTGGGGTATCAGCCAGCTGACAGTAACAATAGTAAAGAGCTCGAGTGCTGCTGAAGGATTAAAAGAAGCTTCTCTAATAAATGCAATTACGCAAACATGCTTGAGCCGTGTGTCCTATTTAATTCTTGCCCAAGAAAAGAGGAATTCCTCAGGGCACTGCTTTTGTCTGAGTGAAAGATATCCCAGTGCCTCAGGCATCCTCTCTGAATCCAGAGTGGCTCTTCTGTGTCCTGGGTGGCAACTAATACTGGGCTTCAGATTCCTCTGAAGAACAGTTATTCCTCCAGGACTGAGTCAGTTCTTTTGCCAGGCAGCAGCTTTAGAGCTGGCAGAGCCCTCGCTGCCATCCAGACCTCCCAGGCAGCTTTCCCTGCTGGATGTGGCTCCCTGCCTGCACGTCCTGGGCGTCGTGTTTGCCCACAGAGGTTCCTCTGCCCCATGCTAAGGAGCCTTTCACGCACGTTCTTGCAATCCATGATCTTCCAAGTGGGCCCTCACCGCTTCCAAAGGGTACCTTGACACCAAGAAAGGCACCAGGCTGCGCACTGGGACAGGTTGTGCTCGTTCCCTGTCAGGGCGGTTTTAAATCACACCTTTCATGTGTTTTGTTCTCTCCTGCTGCTGAGTGGATTTCCTCTCTCTGCCTTTCACATGAACAGGACTCACGATGGAGTGAGATGGAGAAAATGTCTTACAGGCTGTTACGGAGCCGCCGGCAGCACCCAAGAAATACTCACTGGGGCGAACGGATGGGCGCCCAGCTCTGGGAATTAGGGCTGTTGGCTGGAAACACGTGGCAGCCTCCGCGGTGCGGAGGAGGCAGTTGGTTAAGGCAGGTGTGTGCGGATGTACGAAACGTGGTCCAGATCCATCCGCAGGTTTCCTGGTTCTCGGGCATGGCTTTGGCTTTGCTTCTCTGTGAGCAGCTGGGCAGGCGTAGGGGTGCATCCCGAGGGTGGGACTGACGGAAGGGGACAACCTGGGCCCACTCGGATATTGCGCAGTGTGACGCGGAGAGAGCACGTTTGTGCTGCCCCAGGGTCAGGTTGCTCTTCACTAAATAGGTGGCCAGTGCTAGTGGGCCGGGGAGGGAAAACCTTCAATGTTTCTCTTTTCTCTCAAAACTCTGTCTCCTCCCTTTTAAGGGTATTTAGTCTGAAATCATCACTCTTCTGTAGAAGCTGAGGTTTTAAGAAAATAATTAAATATTCCAAGGTTCCTGGTAAGGTTCAAGTTAAAGATTTAAATGGTCCAGAAAAGCTGCTCTTTGACTTTGCCAGCTCCTTGCCCCTCAGTGCATATGTTCCCTGAGGAATCTCATAGGTAGCTTGCGTGCAGAGAGCAACTGTGCTCTTGCTCATAAGAACCAAATGTTTAATTCAGCGTGTGCGTGTCAAAGGACATTAAAAATGCCAGTAGCACTTGCTGTGTGTGAGGCAGCTCTTGTAAGCGAGGCACCATCACGAGGTAATGTTGTAGGCTCGACACAAAAGGAGCCTGCTGCCTCCTGGAAGTGTCCTGGCTACCTGGAGCATCCTGCCGGACTGGACTGGCCTTGCCCCACTGTCTTCAAAACATTGCCTTTGCATGGTGGTGCCGTGAGATCCGGGGAAAACACGGGGCAGAGAGGATGTGCCATGACTGGTGATTATCTGGTATGATTTTGCTACATGGTCCTGGTTTAGCCTTATTTCTATCAACCAGCCAACTGAATTTTGTTTTCTTGCCTTTCAGTCCTTTCAAGGAAGCCAAGGACGAGCGTACCTCTTCAATTCAGTGTAAGTATAACTGTGTCACCTCTGCATCTCTTAAGATAGATTTAAGAAAACCCTCATGAAGAAGAAAACAAAAGGATAGTCATTAGAAAACCTCTGCCCAAGACTTGGGAGGCTGCTGAAAATGGTTGGAGAAAGAGGCAGGAAACAGCACTGATTCATACTAGATTTTATGTTGAGGTTTCAGATAAGCAGCTAGGAAGAGGTGGGTTTTTTGTCATCAGATTGAGAAGTGAGAGCTAACGGATGAGTCATTCTCTTCTCAGAGAATGTAGCTGGGCCAAAGAGTCAAAGGTTCGTAAATATAGAGAATATATGAACTTACTTTTTAGAGCTAGCGTAAAATTGAAGTATAATTTTCCCAATAACTGAAAATAGTTTTGGTGAGATCACTGCTGGGATGTCTTTCAGAAGAACTGCTTATTTCATTTGCATTTTTCAAGTTACCATTTGGGAAAGACAAAAGTGCCATTTTATCAATTTGAAAATGAAAATCTTTCTCAAATGCATAATTAGTGCAATTTACTAGAACATTATTAATCTTCTGTTCCAAGCTTTATAGAATTTTTAGTTGAATAAAAACTTTGGTTTACCTTTTCATTCTGTTCGGGAACTGCAAGAGATCTTTGTGTCGGGCACAGCTGTGGTACTCAGTATCCCGAACCTCCTGCTTATGTTTTCTAATACTGCAATAAAATAGCTGTCAGCTTTGCTCTAGCATCTTGATGTGGAAAGACACACTAAATGGGAGCATCTCTCCTTTTTCCCCAGAGTTAATGTGGGTTGTGGCCCTGCAGAGGAGCGGGTGTTATTAACGGGATTACATGCGGTTGCAGATATTTACTGTGAAAACTGCAAAACCACACTGGGTTGGAAATATGTGAGTATCAGTATCGTTTGTTTTCCCTGTAGACATCTGTGCTCCAGCCCTTCCTGCAGGTGTGTGTATGGTGACATGGTCTCGTGGAAAGACCATTAACTTGGGAACCAGAAATGTGGGTTCTGGTCTGTGGCCATGTCTTTTTACCTTCCTGCATTTCCATTTTCCCTCTTGGGTTTGTTGCATCCACTCAGAGCAGGAGCTCTTTGTGGCTAATGTATTTTTTTACTAAGAATATACACTGTGGGCCTGATTTTGGTGGGTGTCCTTTAGTGATACTTAACATTAATGAGGATAATTATAGTCAGTCTGGTGGTTCATACTGTCTTTTTTCCCAGACAATATCAGAAAAATAGAATGATCCATATATTGTCGATCCTGTGTCCTTCCCACTGGAAATTCTATTGAACATGAGTTTATCCATTTGCTATCTCTTGCTCTTCATAAATTCAATTACCTTCAAATAAAGGCTTGTGCTATGTCCTAATTTCTGCTTCAGGAGGCACACAGCGTACTTGTTTGTCAAAATATCTTGACCAGTGTCTGAGCAAAACATACATTGCATCTGTGGCCTCTGGACAGAAATATTCTTTAATAAATGAGTTGAAAGGCTATAAAAAGTAAAGCATCAAAAATTGATGCAGTAGGAATTCGTGCAGAAACACAGCCCGGATCTCACAAATTGAGGAGGACACTTAAGAACAGAAATTGAATTTATTGTTCAACAGTGGACAAAATTTGGTAAACATAGCAGTAAGCCCAAGCCTCTCCAGCACTAAAGTTCCGTTATTTCAGGTGCGTTACAAACAGCACACCTGAGCAGAGCTGAACCGCTTTTGAGGATGCAGCCTCAATAACGGAGCCCCTCCTGGCCAGGGATCCCACAGATTTCCTTCCTTGTTCACTTCTGCAGTGTAGAAGCACTGTGTGTTCTGTAGCCACATCACACACCTGTGCAGTGGGTCCCCCTCGTCCCTTGGTGCCCATTCGCTCCATTTCAACATGAAGTTTACCATAATCCGTCCCGTTCCCCATGGCGGTGCTTGTACAGCATGTTTCATCAGAGGGCCCCTGTGTTCTTAACAAACATTGATGAGCTCTCAGACCACCCTAGAGAGAGGTGGGTTTTATCACCGATGATTCCTAAAGCGTAGCTCAAGGAGCGGTTGCCGTTGGCCTACAGAAAGCTGCACGTTCACACGGTGCCAATTGTTTTTTTCCAGCCTGTAAAGACAACTAGAAGCAGGATTTAAGATTCTTCTAACGTGATTTTCCTGGAAGCCAACAGGAGGACCTGCAGTTTGACTGGTTTACTCTGTAGTCAAGGCTGAGACTTGCACCAGCGTTCCCAGATATGATCTGTAACTGTGACTTTACCTTCAAATATCATCTTCATCTCACTCTTTCTTCTTTCTTTAGGAACACGCTTTTGAAAGCAGCCAGAAGTATAAAGAAGGCAAATACATCATTGAACTAGCTCACATGATCAAGGATAATGGCTGGGATTGAACGGAAAGAGCCCAGCCCTACCAGCGTGTAAGAGAATGCCATCCAACCGAACATTATATCCAAGAGTGAGAGAGTGACTGAACGCTTGGTTCCATGCATTTAGAGGCTCTGCAGTTTGGGAGCGTCTTCACACCCTTCTCCATCTTTATTGGTGACTGGCCTCTAAATTTCTGTCTCTCTGTCTCTTTGCTTTGTATCTGTTTGTGAGTTGACCCTGGCTGCTTCTCTCTCTGTTCTGGCGTTGGCTAAGAGAATGCACCGACCGCCCGACAGCCATTCCATGTTGACGAATGTTTAAGTACAAACTGAAGTTGGCTCTGTGGTGGCGTTTCCTCAGAAGGTCTCGGTGCAGGAGGAAGACCTGAGTTTTGGGCAGGAGAAGGTGATAGGGGGTGGGGAGTGGGCCCGAAGGGAAGTCATCAGAAGTTGAAGCTGTACTTCTCCTTTAAGTCCTGGTTAACCAAGGCTTGAAACTGTCCACTTCTCTAAGTGGACAGAAAAATACCTCACGGCTGCATTCTCTCCGAATGGTAAAACTGCTGCTCCGTCAGTGGAGCTTCAGTCTAAGCTGGCTGAGCACAAGTCATAACCAGTTCCCCCCGCAAGCTAACCCCAGTTCTGAGTTTTGTTTTGCCATTTATGAACTCGTCGTTTGGGGGGCGGAGGACCTGGTGGCTGGAGAGATTCCCTGCCTCTCCTTTTTCTCGCTGTTTCGGGGTAGGTAGGCTGAACATCCCAACAGAGCACAGCTGTGGGGAGCGTCCTCACAGCTGGAGAAACCAAATCCTGACTCTTGAGCCCTTCACAGAGGAGGAGGAAACCGCCTAAGGCACAAGGGGGTTGGAGCTGCAGCTTAGAAAACATGATGGGGAAAAAAAGGCACGTGCTAGGCAAGAAAGAGGGAATTATGTAGAGGAGGATGGGGACAAACGTAGTAACACAGGGTACCCCTTGATTTCCCAGCCTCCGCTGAGCATCCTTGGGGGGCCTGTTACCAATCTTTCACAAGTGCGAGTTGGAAAACACTGTTACAGAATCTTTTTCTTAAATCCCAGGCCCCAGCCACCCGCTCCGCTCTTGGAGCCTGGCAGAGAACTGGTGCGAGAGCAGGGAGAGGAGGGAGCAGAGGAGCCTGGTGGTTGTAGCAGTATTGCACAGGTGGATATTTCAAGCCATGAGGTATCCTCCCCAAAACCTTCCCCCCTTTTCCCACTCCCAGAAGCCTGTGGCAGGCACAGGGAGGTGGGAAAGAAAAAAGAAGCTAAACATCTTCCCCCTACCCCGTAAATTGTCCATGCCCTGGAGTTTAAAGGGGAGGGGTAGATGGGGGCGTCGTAACTGCAAGGGACAAGTCCTTCCCATTTTAATTTTTTCCTTTTAGTTAGTGTGGACCTTCCCGAGGTGGTTTGTGGGGAAGGGGCATCGTGCGTGAGAGGGGAGCTGCGTTAGACGTCGGTGACAATGTGAAGTTTGCTCTGCAGCAGTCCAGCCAGTATCTGGTGCATAACTCAAGATTATTTAACCGAATTCATTTTATCTGAGTGAATTTTCTTTTTGTTTGTGGAATTCTTTCAAGTAGGTTAATCCACTGGGGGAAATCTGTCTTAATCCAGAAGGAAAGAGTATTGTGCAGGGGTTTGTAACTCCTTACGAAACCGAAGCTTTGGAGCTGTAATCTGTTGTCGTTTGCCCCCACCCCGAGATACTCTGAGTTACTGTGGGGATCAGGACCGAGGGCTGGGGGTGAGAGAGTGCTTTGCTGTGAAATGGAGGGGACGTGAGCAGAGATGCTCTTTAGGGATCAGGGTGGACCTTATGTGTTGGGTCCTTGTGCTGAAACCCAAACCTGGTGGCCCGTCTAAGCAAAGGCTGTTTTCTCTGTTGAACCACTATTCTTTACAGCCTTGAGAGAGAAGTGAGATGGGGGCTGGTGGCAGCTCCTGCCATGGGTGGAGTTGGCTCGGATTGTGGCTAGCCTGTTAGGCTTTCGTTCCTGATTGTCTGTACTTCCATCCTCCACGTTCCCTTCAGTGATAAAAATCTGGTAGAAACCAAAAACTCTGGAGTACCTGCTATCTTGTTGACTTTGGCATTGGCCTGGTCCCATTTTCCTGTCCTTTGGTTTCTGATCCATGACAATTTATTGGGTTTTGGCAAGTGGGAAGTAGTCTATGTTCTCTGACAAGCTCTTCAGTCTCCCCAGATATGGAGTCTTTAAGGGAATCTGGCTGGAGCTGGGAGAAGTAAGGGATAACCCCAAATCATGAATAGGAGACTGAGAGAAAGAGCACTCGTGGGCTCATGGTTTTATGTTGGCATTTAGAGTGATAGCCTAAAAAAAGCGATGTAAAAGGTAGGCCTGTCTAGAGGACTGCTCTGAGACATAAGAACAGTTACTACAGAGAGCTACCAGATGTAAATGCTTTATCCATGTATTTAGGGCAAGAAAGGATGATGGTCCATGAGATTGGGCTGTTTTTAACTGTTCACAGGGGTTACACTGTTAATGGCAACCAGGCTAAGCTTGAATCCGGCAAGATCTTAATCTGGTTTTAATTGGTTTTGTCCCATCAGCATCCACAGATTCACACTTGGCTGGGAATCTGGCCTCAAGCCCCGATACGAAAAAACCACGTGTGCCTGTAAGTGTCCCCAACACCCAGAGAATTATCTTTAGAGGGACTTTAATACACGCTACAGGCAGATAAGGAAAAATGGGCTTGTGAGGCTCATTGGCGTTTGTTCTCTGCTACGTGTCCATGAAATACGAAGTACTGCTTAGTCGGCTGCCAACTCACTGCGACGTGCTCTGGTAAGACACATGACAGTATTAGGAGCCGGTGACTGGACAGGGTGGTCAGATCTGTGTGTTAGTGGCTCCTGCCATCAGCACGGGCTGGATCGATGACTCCTAGAGCGGTGTATTCAGAGCATAACCAAAGAACCTCGCTCCCTGCATCCTTCTGGTCGTGCGAGTTGACTGTAGCCGGTTCCTTACGGATCGGAGTGAGCAAGGTGGGACTGTGGTTTCTGAGCTGGAGATGTGGCCCATGGGACCTGCTTCCTCGGGCAGGTGATGCCTGAACACGGAGCGCCAAGTGCCCGTGGTGCTGCTTTCCGTGGGTGACGTCTTCGGGAAAACACGAACAGCAGTGAGTTTTGCTCTTTTTTTGACATGGCAGCCTCGTCTCTGGCAAGCTGCGTGCGCCTTTGAGTTTACATCACCCCCATCTACCCCAAAGCTCAGACTCGAGTAAGTTTTAAATTGTTTTGCTCTGGTGGATTATCTGATGTGAAATCCTGATCCCTGTAATAAATATTCAGATGATAATATATACAAAGCAGGAAAAAAAAACAAAACACATTAGCTTGTTAAATATACTTTTGTAAATAATATTTAATTTTTTTAAAAAAATAATATATTTGGTGCTGTTTTCTCAGAGCCCCTCCCTGAGAGCACTTTTTTGTTGTTTATGAATGATACTGTTTCCTTCTGTATTTGTTGGAAAATATGTTCAAAGGGAAACAAAAATCATAATATACGTTGTCCTCTTAAGTCGATCCATTTTTCCTCTGGACATGGCAGGAGGGGGGAGTCACTCCTGCTTCCACCCGACAGAATTTGTCTCCGACGTGGGCGGTGGCCGGGTTACGGACAGCAGCCCACGGTCCGGGCAGGTACGGATGTGTGGGACGGGAGGTGGCTCCGGGCACCCGGGGAGCGCTCCAGTGTCTGGAGTCAAATGCTGAAGCATCTCCACTCGGTGCCGGAGGCCCCGTGCGGCAGCCCGAGCCCCGTGCCACCTCGCGCTCCCACCGCGAGTCCCATGACAGCCCGTGGGGCTCCGTGTGGGCACGACTTTCCTGAGGAGATCTGGTTTGTAGGATCCAAGCCTGAAATTTTCTCTTGCACCAGTATTGGCTGGAGTGAAGTAGACACCGAGACTTAGAAACCAGGATTGAATGTAAGCTGCAGCCTCCGAATCGCTGCTTCCAGGTGCTTGGGGGCAGCAGGGAAGGAGGATGGAGATTCCTAACTAGTCATTGTTTTTAAACTAAAACGTAAGTCTTTGGACATGGATCCTGGTTTTCTTTTGGTTGTTTTTTTTGTTGTTTGTTTGTTTGTTTGTTGTTTAAACCAGGCTGCTACATAACAAATTAGAGTAAAAGTTTACCTCTCTGGCAGTAAAGTGGATTTTTTTTGTTTTCCTTTCTGTCTTTAACCTCCCCCTTTTTCCCCCTTCTTCGTTTTTAATTCATTTGGTCTCTTGTTTTTCCCAAAGTGGACCAACAGCACAAACCACTGGACTGTGTTTTGCTGAGCAAGGAGCTGCTTTCAGTGCTGCATAACTGTTGCACGCTCTTTAATTCTCTGGTTTTGGTGCACACGATTGAAAAATATACAGGGAAACAAAACAACCCTACGAATGAAATCTGTTGTTCTTGTGATGATCAAGTGAGAATTTTCTCTGCGTTTTTCTAACTGGTGTGTGAGAGTGTGTTAATCATGCATTTCACTGCACTTCCTTCTTTCGGGAGGAGCATCGTGTTTCCATGTGAACCAGTTCTTGGATGAAGAGATGACACCCCAACACCCGGTTGGGAAGATTGGTGAGAGCCAGAGCTCAGCTCAGTGGGAAGGAGCTCTTCCCACCAGGTGAGAGGCCTCAGAAATTCAATGCTCAGAAACAGTTACATTAGACAGAGATTTTGCAGAATCCTGTTTGAAAAGAGTAAGCAGAAGAGGGGAAACAAAATCATCTTGAATTCCAAAAAAAAACCCCAACCCAACATATTCAAATGCAAGCAGAATGGCATTGTGTAAGGTACAACCACAAATAAGCTATTCTCATAGTTACGAACTGTCTGTATCCTTTGTTTTGTTTTTCGTAAGGAAATGGGAATGCTTTCCCCACTGACAAAACTAAAGGACGATGTTTCCGATACCAGCCTGTCTCTTGATGCTCTTGTGTTTACAAATTGTGTATACTTTTATTTCTTGGATCTTATTTTATTTTTTGGCATATTCTTTCAGGTCATTTGCTTCAGTAATAAATGCAATTGTTTGTTTTCAAATAATTGGTTTTCACCTTTTCATGTATTTGTACATTGTATATAGTTCTTCAGTATTAGAGGGAGGCGTATTGTTTGTCATATTTACAATATGTGTTGGTGCTCATTTGAGAAAATAAAATTTTCAAGTACTAAAACTGTTGGTCCACGTTTCTGTTTCCGGGCGCTTGAATTGGAGGCAGCAAAATTCAGTTGTTTGAGAAGTGTTACATTTAGCTTGAAAATAGTCAAATTATCCTCTTTTCCAATAGCCGCCGGTGCGGCGCAGTCACCTGCTGTGCACTTGAGTCGCGTCAGCACGTAGAGGCTGCAGCGATGGGCAAAGACCCCGTCGGGCAGAGCAAAGAGATGATCCATAGCCCCTGAAGTCCAGGATTTGGTACAAGAGGAAACTCCAAAATTTGTGCAGGAGACAGTGCTGACCCACCTGTCACCACCGTACCGTAACCGAGTGCCTTTCCCAAAACCAGACCGCCAAGGGAAGCACGTACCTCGTTTTGTGAGGAATTACGTGATTTTAAAAGTATTTTTCAAGCAGCAGCAATAGCGAGAAACCCATGAAATAAAATCCCACCATTCCCATTAAATTGTTTCCCATGGATGAAGGTTGCCTTCGCGGGGCCTATGATGGTAAAACGGGTCAAGAAATTCCCAGTGGCCAGAAAACCAGCCTGGGGTTTGCTGCTTGGTGGGATTCACTGTGTGGCATCTCTGCTCGCAGGTGAGTGGGGTCCAGCGTTTCCAGTTCCCAGTGCCTTCAGCTCGAAAATCCGTTCGAACGTGCGGTTGGGCTGCAGGCAGTGCTTGCTTTTGGCTGAGCCGGTGCAATCCCTCTTCATCCCGCTGCTGGAGACGGCCGGGACCTGTCCCCGTGCCCTGTGCCAGTGCCCGGCAGTTCACCGTGCCACCGCACGCCAGCTGAGCGCCCTTAATTCCCCACGTGTCTGAAAAAGCAAATTAACCCACTTTGGAGAGGATGTGATGGCGCCAGCTGCGAAATGCCCTCGGCTCAAAGTGCAGCTCAGGCCGTGGCAAGAAAAGCTGCACCTGAGAGGTCGGAGGCGAGGAGGAGCCGGGGGGTTCGTGGGAGACGGGCAGGGAGCCGAGGGGGATGCGACTGCACGGGACAGTCAGTACAATTAGTCGCTTGCCTGATGAGCTCAAGGTCATTTGGGTTCTTGGTTTCACAAAAACCTTAATTTGCCACCGTCGGGGCCGCACCTGCGTGCGACGTGCTGGGTGTGTGCTCCGGTGGCTGCCATGGCATCCGTAAGAGTTGGGAGGACGAGACGCGCTGTGTCCGCCCTGCGCAGCCGGAAGGTCTCGGGGATGATGACATCTCCAAAAAACGCGAGGCTGGTCCTTCAGGCATGCTGTGGTGCCTGGTCTGAGCATGGTCTGGCGCAGGGCGGCTCCTCGCCGCTGTGCCATCGCTGGGCTTGTTCCTACAAACCCCTGAAGCTGCTGTACATGAACGGCTGCCGCCAGGTCCCTCAAAAACCCCAAAGGTTTTCACTCTGTTTCCATGTTGTGTTGTCAAGACAAGCAATTACTCCCTTGCAAGAGCAACCTTGGTCCTGCCCCGGGGCCGCCCGCGCCTGCCGCTGCCGCAGCCCGAAACAGCCAGGCCTGGCGGGACCGGTGCTCCGGCCCTTCCGATTGATTCTAATTCTTCCATGTGATTTAGAGAGGAAAATAAAAATATTTGTCTTGTTTGAACCTGCAGCTGGGGCGGGAGGGTGCGATCCCACGTGACGTGGGCAGCAGAGATGGCTGGTGGGGTCGGGAGGGGACCGGACCGGCCGACGTGGCGGCTGCTCCTCGGCGGGAGCGTTTGTGCTTTACCGGCCGAACCGTGTGCATCGCCGTGGTGCCTCGCCAGCTCGGCTTCGAGGGAAATTCCCCCCTGGAAAAGGTGTCGTGTTCAATACTTCCCATCCCGAGCACCCGAGTGAGAGCAGGAGGGACGGCTCAAGGGGCTCTCAGCAACAGCTCTGGGAAGAGCCTCCGGCCCCGCGTCAGCCCTTTGACTCCGTTCGGATGAACGCGGAAAAATGCCAGAACCGCGACACAGCCTCGGGCTGCGCGTACGCCGAAGGCGTGGAGCAAAGCCCTGGACCCAGAGGTGGCGGTGGGACCGGCCACCGTCGCAGGGCTGGGGTCTCCTTGGCTCCCAGGGCAATTCCCAGCCGGAGCGAGGAGGGGAATGGCAGGGAACAGGCGCTACGTTTGCGATACGGGGCGGCTCTCTCACCGGCTCGCCTTACATGCATTATTAAACTGCAATTGGAGAGGAGCGAGCCGAAGTGGCTATTAATAGCCAAGTGCAGATAAGCTGACTCAGACCGCAGCAGACGTGGGCTCCGGCGGCGGCTGCAGCGTCGCTGCTGCGAACGTGGCCCACGGTGCCGCAGCGGGAGGGAGGGAGCAGTGGCACGGTGGGACCCCTTCCTCGCTCCCGGCGGAGGTGCCACGCAGTGCTGCCCGCGGGGTGACGGTGCCACGGGAGCTGCCGTGACCGTCACCTGCGGCCGGGGGACGGGATGTAAAGAGCGACGGGGCAGAGCGCCCGGGAGCTCCTCTCAGATCCCACCGGTCACAGGGAGGTTTTTTCCAAAAGATGATCATGAAGCTATAAATACAGTGGCGCTGGCGGCCTTTAGTCCTGGTTCAAGAGCAGTT
Organism: Tauraco erythrolophus; assembly: GCF_009769465.1. Classification (NCBI taxonomy): domain Eukaryota; kingdom Metazoa; phylum Chordata; class Aves; order Musophagiformes; family Musophagidae; genus Tauraco; species Tauraco erythrolophus. Next base: position 3,599,430 of record NC_141485.1, on the reverse strand, counting down.
TGACACTCCTGCTTCGCTCCCCAGCCCTTCTTAGGGGACACGGGAGCCGGGGGCGGATGCTGCCAGTTGCTTCTCCTCATCCCTTTTCCTCCTTTTTGGGGTGAACTGCTCAGGGTCCAGCCCCAGGGAGACCCCTGGGTTTCTCCCCACCGCCTTTCCTGTGGGGACAACGGCTCCGACCCAAGCTGGGGGATTTTCTTGCTGACAGGGAGGATTTACAGTAGCACTTCTAGGCTGCCAAACACGCCGGGGCTATTTTTACCCAGCTCCAGCCCGGGGTATAAATAGTGTCGGGGCCGTTCTCCATCGATGGCCAAGAAACATCCTGTGGACACAGGCTGCGCACGAAGATGTCACCCAGAAGGCAGTCACCCCGTGGGCGCTTGCCCTGGTCTCAGAGAGGGGTCCCCAAAGCGGACACGGCTGAAATAACAGCCCCGGGGCTATTCCTCTTCGAGGCCCCCAAAAGCCACCGAGCTCCACAGCTGGGAAGGTTTCCTCAGCCTCTCGGCACCATTTTGGGGGATTTTGGGGGTGTTGTGGGTACAAACCTTGAATGAGCCATGCAGGTGGTGGCCACTTACATTAATTATCCATTAAATCTCTCCAGGAGAGACATCCGTCAGCCGGGTCACCTCAAGTCTGTAAGGGGGGGGACCATCCCTGTGACGGCAGGGACAGGGGTGACGGACATCACCAACGTGCATTCAGTGCCAAAAAAAAAAAAAAAAGCACCTGGAGATTTTCCAGTCTGCCCTGTAATTTCTGGCTCAGGATGGAGGGGTGGCGGGGGCTGCCCCTCGCAGCGCCGCAGAGGACATCTCTGCAGACGTTTTTGTTCCCAGCGTATGGAAACTCCTGATGAGGTGAAGCAAAATGCTGGGGGAAAAAAAAATAAAATACTTTACCAGGGGTCCGACCTCGCCCCGTGGAAACGTGCCCCTCGGTAAAGGGTTTCTGTGAGAGTTTTTGGACGCTTTACAGAAATAACAGGCTATAGGAGTGCGCTTTTATATAGCTCTGCTTCCTTGTGAAACCCAGGCGGGTATTTTCTTTTCCACTTGGACAAGGATTTTCCCATAATTGTGCTATTTTTATGAGGGTTTCAGGACAGAAATCAAGGGCCTCTCCTAGCCCAGCCTCGGTGTCGGAGGAGCCGAAATGTCGGAGGATTCGGCTGCCAACGCAGTTTCCTGACTTCGCCAAGTCTCTCCCCCAGCACACATCTCGCCCAGTCGAAACGGGGGTTTTGCTCCATCCTTCCCCACCAGTGATGAGGTTTCGGAGTCTCCTGCCCGCAGCGCAGACGCTGCACAGAGCGGGGTGTCCCGGGCGAAATGCTGGAGCCTTCACAGCACAGAACAGGGGTGCAACCAAAACTCATGCTTAGAGGGCACAAACACCTCATCCAGTCCGTATAAATTTCCAAGTTCCAGCCAAGGGCCCTTTATCTCCCACAGGGCAGCTCATCCACACCCAGTTTGCCACTGATGAGATAAAGCCGCAGCACGGGATAACGAAGCACCAGCAGCTGATGGCTGAGATGCTGCTGACGAGGTCTCAGCTGTGCCCATCACAAGGGCTTCCCCTGATCCCCAGGTTTTGCTGGTTTCTGGAGAAACCATGATATATATGTGCTGGGAGGGAGCTCTGCCCAGAGTGGTGGTGCTGCTGAAATCCTGGCTGGGCTTTGCAGTTCAAGCTCCTCTGCCTGGGATGGGTGTTGTGGCAGGTCAGTGGGAAGGATCTGGGTGGGAGCAGGTTTTACAGGGGAGGGAGTGAATGGGCTAATGGGATGAGTCTCTGCTGTCTTGAATTAGAGCTCAGCTTTCTTTCTGATGTGATATTTGAGCTGTTTACGGAGCTGCCAGGGCTCTGTGCTCCCAGTTATCAGGGCTACAGGAGGAGGTTGTCACCGTGGCTGTGGTGGGGGATTGTTAACGTGGATCCTGCTTGTGGGCTTGTGAAGGTGAATTTAATCTTTAAACCCTGATGGCTGGTGGGGATGAGCTCTCACGAGCTGCCGGCAGCCGGATGGCTCCGCTGCCGGTGCCCTGAGCCATTAGCAAGGCAGGAATTACGTCCTTTATTTAATCGTAGCCACGTCATGCACAGTGTTTCTGGATGTGGGTGGTTGCACGTCCCTTCCCAAGCCAGCTTGTTCCAATGGGTGCCTGTGGAAGTTGGGAGCTGTTGATTTCTTCCGTGGGGTTTTGGCAGCTCTTTGCTCTGGGGCTCCATCTGACAGAAGGGGCTGTGGTTTTCCCTCCTCAGTTGCTCCCCAGGTCCTGATGGCCTCAGACGTACACGGGTGTTCCTTTGGCTCCGTTTGCTGCTGGCAGGAGAAGAGGAGCTCAGCGTGATCAGACTTAGCTCGGGCAGGAGATGTCTGCAGGGTGCCCCCTGCCCCCCTGTGAGCTCCTGAGCAAAATCCCTTGTGCAAAACCTGAATTTCCCCCGAACACCGACTATTCAGCCTGAACTGGGTGTGCTCTTTGTGTCCAGCTCGCACCAGGCCTTGGCTTGGTTGGGTTTATGGGAGCTGCAGCCGTCAGTCCTCATCTCTGCCCAGCTCCGAACACCCATGTGTGCATCCCGTGTCCTGATTTCTCAATCAAAAAGATCTGGGAACTGGGCAAGGTGCAAAGCTTAGAAAAAAAAACCACCAAACCCTTGCTGGAGATGCTGGCTGATGGAGAAAGAGCTCGGTTTGGATTAGTTGCTCACAAGCAAGAAAAGCTATTTTGAACCAGAGGCTGGGAATGTTTGAGCTAATCCCAGGTGAAAGCTGATTAAGGGCTCGGTGGGGAGATTTGGAGCAGGTCCTGCCGGCACGGGGAGCCTGGCCGCGGCCCCCGGCTGCTCCCGCTGCGCTGCCGGGCAAAAGCACCCACTCGTCAATGATTAACAGAAGGCGAAGCTCGGACCTGCGTTTCCCAAGGTGTTGGAGGGGATTTCATCGCCCCAACTCTCGCCAAAAGTCAGTGGAGCTTAAGCCTGACCTTTGGCAGCTTTCGGCACGTAGGAGCCGGGGAGGGGGGAGCTTTGTGGTTCTTTCCAGGCTGATGAGCAAAGGCTTCGTTAGCACTTTGGCTACAGGTTACCCAAATTGGCAACGTGGCAGCAAGTGCCTTTGTCCTGGCTGTGTCCAAGGAAAATATTTAGATTTCAGCCCCCGTTTTCAGGGTCTTGTAAATTTGTTTGTACGTGAGAGGCGAGCTCCAGCCCGGGTCAGCTCTGCTTCGTGACGCAGACACCCTGTGCGGGCACTGCCCTTTCCAGGGAGCAAAGGGCACAGGTTTTAGGTGGGATCTGGAAGATGTACCAGCCACTAAACTTGCTGTACATATCAAGCATTCCCTGGGGAAGGTGCTCCGTAGCTCATTCCTGTGGGTCTCTCCTCTCTGCTCTGCAGGAAGGGAGATGCCAGGCATGGGGACACAACGTGTGGCACCCATGTCCCTCCAGCATTGCTGTGCCTGGCACGGGAGGGTGGCACAAAGGTCTTTGCAGCAACAGCAAAAAGCTTTTTGGGTCAGTCACCTTCAAGTATTTGGAGCAGCAGGTCTTAAAGAAAGTCACAGGGGACCCCTGCCCTGTGCAGAGCAAAGTCCCCTGTGATGGGAAGAGCTTTGCAGACCGGTGCCAGCCCCTGGCAGGCTCTAGCTTGGGCCCTCATGTCTTAAATATTTGCTTTTTATCTACCTTGCCCTTGGCAATTGGCTGCACAGCCCCGGTCCAACAGGAGCCCCTTGTCCGAGGCTCCTGGCTTCCCAAAAACATGGCCCAGCAAACAGAGGCTGGGTCTTGTGCATCGCAGCTCACGAAACCACAGGGCTTCCTATAGGTATAAATGCTGAATTCTTCACCTGTATCGTGGCCAGTACAGCCAAACACCGCTGAGCCTCTCCTCCAGCTGGGTAAATATTCAGCAGGCTGGAGCTTGACTCCGGGCAGCGCTTCAGCAAGCAGCATTAGGTGTAAACACAATGTAATTTCCTTTCCAGAAAAATATTTACTTACCTCTCCGGTCACTCTTAAATTGAAAACCCAGTTGGAGTGGCTTGTAAGGAATTGCTTAGATTTGATTTTTCTTAATTTCCCCCCCACTGCTGAGCAGCACTGGGTTCCAGGGATGAGCGTTGGCCTCACGAGGAGCTGCTGCAGCTCCACAGTAGCAGCATTATAGCAAAATCTGAAGCATTTTTCAAGACCCCCTTTCAGGTGTTTATGTGCTGTTACATATAAATCACACCTCGGACTATGAGCCCTTGTATCTGTTCACAGGCTCGCCGCATTTAAAATATTTCTGAGGCTGAGACCCTGCTGCGCAAAGAGCCCCAAAGCCCCCTGAAGTCCTCCTGCCTCCCAGTGCCCGAGCCCATCCATCCCAACCCCCCCACCACAAATTTAGCTGCTACATGGGGGCACCAAGCCCTGGGCTTGTCCCAGGAATTAAGGGAGTTTTCCTCCAGGCACTGAAGCAAAGTCCCAGGCGAGCGCTGCATGTAAATTGGTGCATGCATATATTTGCATATATCTGAATGCAGTAGGTAAGATGGGAGCAACGTTTCCATTTAATGATGTTCAACCACCCCCGTTGCCCACACACGTGGGGAGTGAAGAGCTGCAGGGAGAGCCCAGCCTGTGTCACGGGTGGTTTATTGCTCAGGTAAAGCCAGGGATGTGCATTCCAGGTTTTTGGGTATGTAGCATCCTTTGCTCTTTTAAATGTGTTTTCAGGAATTGATTTGCAACCTTGCAAAGAGACGAAACAAATTAAGAGGCTTGCTCTGATCGGTCTTTTTCTTCCCTCTAAAAATGAAGAGTATTGGTAAATCTTATTTTCAAAAAGTCAGCTCTGTAATGGGGGACATCTGGCCCCTTTTCCTCCCCTCAGGCCACAGTGTGACATAGGGTCAGAGCACCCAAAACTGGCCGTACCCAGCACACGTGGCAGCGCGGAGCCCGCTGCTCCAGCACGTGCCGAGCTGGGAAAGGCGCCGCCGGGAGCTGCGGCCGCAGTGGTTGAGCCATGTCCCTGTGGGAGCACCTGGAGCCCTGTGGCCCCCCGCTTTCGGTGTGCCTGTTTTTCTCAGGAATGCACCCAAAAGCTCAGTGCTGGGGTTCGGCTGTGCCGGGAGCGAGCGGGATGGGTGGGGAAGCACAAGTCCTGCTTCGGTCCCCGGGGCTGAGCCGTACCCTCCAGCAGTGACGTCGCTATTTTTATCCGGATTAAAGGGAAATGAAAATTAATCCTCAGAATCCAGGGAGATCTCTGGGGTTTAACATTTTTCCCCTGATCATTCATTATTTTTAGCAGATGCTTTTTATTTTTAGCTCCTCGCAAAGGCAGCGGGTACTCGAAATCCCCTCCCCATCCCAGCATCCTTGTTGTCTGCGTGTGCGAAAGATGGGAGGAAGGACGAGGTGCCTGAGCAGCCCCAGCTCGGGCAGGAGGTGGATATTTCCTCCGTTATATTTCCACCATTACCTCAATTTAAAACCCTCTCGACCTGCTGGGTTCCAGCTGAGCAGTTCTGCGCTTGCGCCGGCACAGGCGAGCTCGGAGCTCAGCCCCGTCTCCCTCCTCTCTGGTACCGTGATGGTCTGTCTGAAAACATTTTGCCGTGTCACATCTTTGCTTCCTGGATTTGCATTTCGTTAGTGAGGGGAAAAAAAACCTTGCTGTAAACAGAGAGGAAAAAAAACCCAAACCTTTCTCTTTTCCTCTCCCATCACCACCGCTGCCTTGCTGCGATGGGGAGGAGTTTCGTGGGGCGCGGAGAGAGCCAGGCCCAGCAAATCTGGAGGTGAAACCCGCAGAAACTTGGGGATTTTATCTGTTTATCTATCTGTTTGTTTGTTTGTCTCTGTCTATTTATTTATTTATTTAAGTTACAGAGTTTTCACAGCTGCTTACAAAAACATTCCTATTGGTATCAGGGCAGATGAAACTGGGGCCGGCTGCCCCAGCCGGAGCTCCAGAGCTCCTCAAAAAGGAGAAAATTAAAACCCACCCATGAATCAACTGTGAAAAATGGGAGCGATGCCATGCTGCCAAACGCTGCCATGAATGTTTGGCACGTGGCTGGTGGGGGTGAGACCCCCAACCCCCCGTGGGACCCTGCTGGTGCAGGGCTGAGGGTGAACTGGGGCAAAATCAGGGTCGTCTGTGCGATACGGGAGTGGGGAGGGTGGCACAGGCAGGGGACACCCACCCGAGCTGGCATCCTCCCTCCCAGCCTTGGTGTTCGGGGTCCTGGTGACACGTCACGTTTGCCGTCGCACATCTGTCTGTCTGACCAGGATTCTCAGCATCCTTTAAAATAATTCTGTGCTGCAATCGGCCTTTCAGCATCCTGCAAACCGGAACAAAAAAGCGAGGTTAATATTTAATTGGACACAGTGTTTCCTTTGGGTGAGGGCAACCCTGCACGGCGTTTGATCCCAGAGATCACGGCAACACCAGCATTTGTATTTGTTTTCGCCAGGTTTGTTGGGGCAGGAGGTGCAAGATGGGAGCGGGAGAAGCCGCCTGCCAAAAAAATGCCAATCCTCTCCCAGCCACATCCCGCTTGGCACAACGGCGCCGAGCCAGCGGGCGAGGGCTGCGTGTCGCCTGGCATCCCACGGCAGCCAAGCCGGGGCGCAGGCACGGGGCTGTGCGGGATTAATTAAATCACTTCCAGCTAGACTCAGCGACGAGCCCCACTCGGGGGCGAGCAGCAGAAGCGAACGGGTTTGCCAAGAGCCACAGGGCACGGCCGAGCCAGAGCATCCATTGGCAGCCGAACGCGTCACTCAAGGAGCCGAGCATCGTTTTGGTGGGGTAGCAGCAAACTATTGATATTTTGCAGCCCATCCCCACGCGTTTTTTACCCCGTATTTGTAGAGCAGGAGTCTTTCCCACGGCGGCTGCGGCTGCTTTGAGGTGGCCATGGTGGGACGCGCAGGCACACCACGGAGCGCCGCCGGAACGCCCCTCCTCGCAGAGCTCCGCTGCCTTCGCGCCCCACTAACCAGGCATCGTCCCCTCTTCCCCGCGTAGCGCGGGCTGCGCCTGACCTGCCCCACGGCCCCGGCTGCTGGTTTTGTCACATCACTGGGGAGCAGCTGCTTCGGCCGGAGTCACCCTCCGGGGATGACACCGGAGTCCCGCGCTGGTGAAGTTGAGTTACGCAACGGTGCTCATGGCACTGTCATCCCCCCCGGCCGTGACCGTGACCGGGGAGTCCTTGGGCTCTGCCAAGCCGTGGGCGCAGAAGGGCAGGATGGTCGGTCGCCTCCCCAGCGCAGCGCACGGGATGCCCCGGGCTCCCCTTCACCCCACGCGCCGTACCCTCGGGTTCTGGGCGGTGTAGAAGATTGACTTCTTGATTAAAGTCTAACGCGTGGTATAATTAAGGAAATCCTCCTGGTTCAGAAAATCATTAGGAGATGATTAATTGGGATGAGGCTGGGAGCTGCCTCCTGCGGAGGAGCAGTCGCAGACGCGTTGCCGCTGCATCCCGAAGGCTCCCACGCCGCAGCCCGGTCGTCGGCAGATATGGGGTGACACCCAGGCTCTGCAAACGCAGCCCGGCCAGTGGTGTTTGAGATCCCTCTCGGTCCCTGTTGACACTCTTTCCATCGGCAGTTTCAGGCCTTTCACTTCAAAACATTTCATTAAATAAAACAGTCGTGCTTTCGCCCTCCTTTTATCTGTGGCGTTAGGAGCAGAGGCACAGCCTGCTCCAAGGGTCTTCTCGTTGGCTTGCAGAGAGAGGGCAGGTCAATGCGGACGTCCAAAGTTCATGGTAGGGACTGGTGTCTGCCTCACAAACTGGTTTTATTCTTGAGATGTTGATTGAATAGGAAATGGTAGATCTGTCAAGTAGACGGGGTGAGGAGATCAACTCGTGTTACAGGAGACCGTGTTTTGAGACAGAAAAAATGAATTAGGGAAAATCAGTAATTCAGCCTGTCAGTGCGCACCAGTGCGAGTTATTAACACACACATCAGATGTCTGATGAGCTTTGTGTGTGAAAATTATTAGGGATGGAGGATGTTTTGGTTGCACAGATGCTTTAGTGTGTTGTTTGTAAAGAATTCGGCTACACTTGACATTCAGCTTTAGGTTAGTTCGGGCCCAATGTTTGAGTACGTAACGGGAGGGGAAAAAAGTCATTCTGCAGATTAGATGGTTTTAAGTAACGGGCTTAAATGGGCTTAATGAGCTGCGTGCACCTCGAGATCACCCCTCTCCCTCCTGCAGCACCCTGTAAAGGGCACCGAAAGGCGCTCCGGGCTGCAGGTGCTGCTCGCTGCCAGGCACTGATTGCAGCTTGCTCACAAACCTCCTCTTCTGGCGGAACTGCAGCAGGGAAGAAGGTGCCCTGCCACACCAGTCTGCCCTCCTTGTGCCCTGCAGGGCTGGTTTTCTGTGTAAGTTAAGGAAAAGAAAAAAATTAAATACTAGAGAGTAAAATTAAATCTACCATGAAAATGCATTGCTCTCTAGCAAACGGTGACTGCAGTCACATACGCAGTCTCGTCCTGTCCAAAGGATGCTGCAGCCCGGATGCTGCTGGTCACGCTGACGAATGTGTGTGCTGGAAGGGATTTACATTTGATTCTGCTGTAAATGCCCCAGCGTGATGCCAAGCCACCGAACCAGAACGCTATTGCGTATCTGGAGGAGGATGGCAGAGGGCCGGGAGTGTGGTGAATCCCCAAATTAGGCAGAAATCTCCCCGTTACGCATACCCGGGCAGCGTAGTCTTGCCCTGCGCAGGGCTGTCCGCTGTTGGGCTCGGTTGGTGGGGACGTGTGTTCTCGGGACTGAGCCCACATACCCGTTGTAGGAGGTGGACGTCTGGGAGCCACTGGGGCTCTGCTTTCCACATGAGATGGCCTTAAAAATTATTGCAGTGGGTGTCTGGGGTCGTTCTCCTTAGAGGGGTTTCCATCCCTCCTGCAGCGTGGTGGGGAGGGTCTGTGTCTATGTGCTTGCGTTGGAATTAGCTTACAAAATACCCGCTTGCTTAAAAACGAGGAGTCTTTGCCATCTTCCCCATGACACGGGGCTCTCCAGCACCCCAATCGTGTGTCTCTGTGCAACAGGTAAATCAAACCCACCCAACACATCCTCGTCACTCGCTCGCCCACCGGAACTGATGTGCACACTGGCTTCAGCAGCGCCTGGGTGGTGTTTTCCGTCGCCGTGGACCCTTTCAACCCTCTGGGAACCTCCTTGCAAACTGCTCACACCGAGGGCGTTTCAGACCATCAGCAGGATGGATCCGGTGCAGAAACGGCTTCATTTCAGAGCGCGAGGGTGAGACCAAGCGGCTCCGGCAGGTCCCCTGCGGCCTCTGTTCCTATTTTCTGCCCGTCACGCAGCAGCGAGTGGAGAGGCAGCGGTTTGTGTCCGGGTAACACAATCAGGAGAGCATCACCCAGCGATACGCACGGTGTTCCGCCCCTGAGTACAAAATGTCCTGGACCAGATGAAATTCCGACCCGAAGCATTCAGAGCGTCGCTGGAGGGCAGCGGGTCGTGCAGCTCAGATGGAGGATCCTGGAGGAGCCGGCAAGGCTCTCCATCGGAGGCTCCTGTTGGATTCCTCGAAGGGCCGCGGCTGCCCCGCTCTCTCCTGCACATGTTGGGTGTAACCAGTCCTTCCCCACCCGAGTCCTCCCCAAACCGGGGAGGGGAGTGGGTGCCCCGAGGAGCTGCAGGGTGAGTGACGGGTAGTCCCTCGGTTTGGCATTGCTCTCGGTTTTCTAAGGACGGGGTTTATCCCACAGAGCAAGGAGAACCCCCAGGAGCTGTGATGGGTGATGCTTCCGTCCAGGGCAGGCAGGGCTTCCCTGCTTTCGGCTGCGCTCTCGCTCCTCTGAAAGCTTTAAACACACACACACAAACCCTGCGTTTTCTGATTGCTCTCCCAGCCGTAAATAAGGGCAGGAATGGAAAGCAATCCCGCAGCCCCTTTGCTGATCGAACGCCGGACGGAGGAAGCTGCCTGTTGACCTCCTGTTGCATCAAAAGTACAGGCTGGAAGAGGACGGAAAACAAATGACAGTCATCAGCGAGGGACGCGATCAGAGAACACTCTGCAGTAAAAACCTCGGTGAAAAATCCCTGGAGTCACAAGCATGTGGGTGGCCACTGAAGAAAGGGAGAAAATATGACCATTTTTTTGGTTTAATTTTTTTCAAATAGAAGATAAAGCGGAGTTCAGCTGCACCCCTCCTCTGCACTCGCCAGTGGTTTAAAATCCACGGCACGCAGTGAGCTGAGCCAGGGCAGAGCCCCACGCTGCGAGGCGTGGAACCAAAGATCAATAATTCCCTTTTTTTAAAGCCACTGTGACCCATCTTACTGGTGTGTGTCTGCTGCCACGTCTCAATTAAACGTCTCGAAGTGCAGGAGAAGGGGAGGAAAAAGGAAGAAATCAAATCCTCGTCAGCAAAGTGGTTTACCCAGGGTTTGCTTTGTGATGGAGAAGATTTAAATCCTGCAGACAGTGATGGATCCAGGTGGAAAATCAGCTGGAAAGAAGCCATGGGCTGCTGATCCCAGGGGTGCCAGGAAGAGCAGGATGTGGCACTGTAATACCAGTGAGAGATTAAACTTGAATCTATGCACTGCAAAGGGACCTAATCCCAGATGCAAGATGAGTTTTTAAGGTCATGACGTTCTGCTCCAGAGTGTAGGGAATAATATTTTTTAGTTTTTCTGAATTAAGGGACAAATCAGCAGCAGACCCAAACACCTCCTTGGCTTTTTGCTGCCTTTTGCCTGGTCTTGGAATACGATTTCAGAGGCTTGTGCCTTTCTTTAAGCCAGGAAAGCTGGACTTTACAAACACTCTGAGAGATGCCTACCTTACAAGACAGTAAATAAAACTGAATGCTTGCTGAAAAGAGTTTCATACATAGTGAAAAAAGAGCTGTGGTGGAGGTTGGTATCTACCTTGTCCAGGGTGGGACGGGTCCAGCACTGGACTGCCAAGGGCTCAGGAGCTGCAGGTTCTACCTGGGCTGTTTGATGAGGAGTCCAGGTGCACAAAGATCCACCGTGCAAAAAATAGCTAATGCAAAAAATAGCTAATGCTCACCCAACGCTGGCAGTGAGACAAGGATGTATTTTCAGGTGTCAAAGGTACTCAGAGGTTCATCTGCTCAGTTGGGCTAAATATTAAGATTCTTACCCCAAAAAATCTGTACTCTAGGCCGTTGGAGAACTCCCGGACCTCCTATGCACATACGTAGGGAGCAGAGCGCACAGCATCAGCCGTCAGGGAGTGAATCTAGTTCAAATACAGCAAAACACACCGTTCTTATGCTGAAGTCATTAAATCTTTGGCGAAGTTAAAAGGCAGAGTGGAGAATGTTTTTAATATGCTCAGGAAATCCTCCACGTCGGATGAGATCAGAAGAAGCCATTAGCGAGGGCGGACGGGGATTCATCTCCAAACAAAGGCCGATACCGAATAATTGCAGTTCTATAAACAGAACATCGCTTTAGAAATTCAATAATTTACCCAGCATCTAGGGAAGCATCAAAACTTGGTGTTTGATGTAAAGGTAGATGGATGGAAAATAATTAGGACCCTTACAGTCCCACAGTTATTCTTCTAATCTACGTTGTACTCTGGCCATTATATATTTAACGGGTTTATTCTGTGCTAATGGGAACGGTATTGCCAAATTCCGTTCACGCGCAGAGGCCAGCCTTCACCAGCTTTGTTCTTTTGAATTAAGGACAGAGACAAGGTTTTTTCTGAATACATTCACTTTTATTTTTCATAAAAGCCTAAAAAGCTTTACAGATTGGATTTTTTTTACATCAAATTGCAGCAAAAAAACAACAAAAAGTTTGACTTAATATAATACCTTACATAGAGAGTTAGTCCAGGATTTTCTTTGCTCCTAACAGCGGAGGAACATTCGAGTGGCTCTCAAATATTAACCCTCAAAACGCCATTAAAGTCCACGAGTGTTGCGATAAAGATTTTATGAGGAGCAAAGAGGTGGGTCGACTTATTCACCAACCCATGAATCTCTGTCTTCAAATACCTTCCCAGATTAGCTGTTAGTCAACCAGCAACATGTCTCCTTCATTTAATGTTGTGATATAAATCCCAGCACTCAATTTAAGAAGCGGGTCCGTGCTGGGATAGCCGTCGTCCTTGCTAGTAATGGACTCAAGCTGCAAAATTTGGAATCAAGGCTCAGAGCTGTTTAGATTTAGGGTTTTAGCTTGCCCGTTATAGAAATAAGAAACAGATGGGATTTGCAGGCCTGGTTCAGACTCCACACTTCTCATAAGGTCAGTGTTGTTTAAGTCAAATCAGATTTTAAGTCAGATTCATTTCTGTCTCTGCCTGTTGCACTAATGGCACACGCCAGCACAATACATCCCCAGGGTAGGAATTCCTAAAACACTAAGTATATTCTGTATATCGCGGAAAAGAAATATTACCGCTGGTTCTGCAAGCGATGTGAAATTAGTGGCAATTGGGAATGTTTGTAGTCAGGGCCAGAAAGGTTCTTAACATGCATTTATACATCAAAGTTCCCATATTTTTAGAACTTTATAGCTGAGGACCGTACAATATCTCTTTTTCATCTAATCAGGGTTCTGCGAGACACATGAAAGGGCCGGGCTTGATATATTCTTACCAATTTACACAAAAAGAGCATCTTGGCTCAATTTATTGTAGACTCTGCTCCTTGGGGCAGACCTGGGAGACGGGCTTTACTGAGACAGCGTGCGGAAGGAAGCCACGGCTTTGTCATCTCTTCAAATTGAGTCTCGGTATTCCGTTTGGAAGCATCAGCTCAGCTGAACAAACGACTAAATTTAGCAGTGAAATAACAGGCTCAAATTGCATTTTGCAGAAGGTCATATCGGAGTATCTAATGGTCCTGCCTGGCTTTCAAATCTAAATGCCATTTAAAATAAGGCCGTTGAGCATCTTATGGCCTACGGTGCCGTGCAACTGTCTGTGTTTTGTGCTCGTGTGGCGCTCACCGGTAACGAGACGGAAATTCTGCAATTCCTTGGAAAGGAGAATTTCCTGGAGGGCTCTCACTTGTTTCCGATGACTTGTGGAGATGGTTTTAGCCAGAAAAAGAGATTTACAGAAGCATAGCATTAAAGATTCACAGACAGGTGTTGTCTCAGGTGCTGTGTAACTAACATCCACGCCAACAGATCAGCAAATCATGGGCAAAATAAATACGCTGCTGTTCCCAGGGAGTCTGTTCCACAGCCCTGCTGCTTTTGTCATGGATACACAAAACTAGAGTATCTAATGAGAAAGCACTTTAACATTGGCTGAGCCTAGCTGTCAGACCAGCTGAGACAAGGGCAACGCCTGGGGACGCAGCAGCCACAACGCTGCAGGGAATAAAGAGCCAGAGGAGGGCAAATGTTCGGTCTATAAAGGCTTCCAGCCTAATGCAGGATTAGTGGAAAGAAAATGGACTGCACATTAAAATTCATGAAGGAGTACAATTTAAGATCCATGAATAACAGAGCCACAATTATGCAGGACCAGGGATTTGGTTTTGTTTTTGTTTTTCCAGAGCTGGTGGAAGAAATGAAGTCATTACCAGGACATGTGTGGCTGCTGCGCGCTCTGCCCTTGTCGCTGGATGCTGCAGGTTCTCACAGTTGATGATAACCGACAAGTTAAACACAGGGATAAGAGGAAACCGGGAAATGCAACCTCTGGTCTGTAGATTCACCAACAAAATACGTGAGTTGTTTTTTGGTGGTCTGTTTGATAGGGGACTCCTTGTCCCTGGATCCAAGGCTGAGTCTCTAGTAAGGAGGAGCTTCAGGGCTGGTTGGGTCTAGCCAGACCTCTTAACTCAGGGGTGTGGCAAACTTACTTCAAACACTCTCTACAACATGTGTAACCTTGGTCAAGTCACTTAATCTCCCGGAGACCAGCTCCCCCGCACAAAATGAGCTGACCCCAGGGAGGAGTGAGGGATGAGGTTATTACTGACTTGGGAGGTGCGACAGCATCAGTATAAGGGATGGGAGGATTTCATACCTCCTTTTTTCTTTGTCATGAAGCTACCTGAATCTCAAGTCCTTCAAGACAAGTCTGTGGAAGGAAACCACCCTGTAATCACGGGTGATCCTTTAACTGCAGTGCATGGTGAGGGCTACAGGGAGGAAAGGAAGGCAACGGGTGTCTCCAGTTCATCGTGATCTAAATCTGGGAGAGCGTCGAGGAGATCTGGCTTTTCTTAATGACTTATCATGAGAAAAGCTCATGCCAGGGGTTAATTCTTCACCCCACGTTCCCCTCCAGGAGAACAGAAGCTGGGAAAGCAGTCAGCTGCTTTTATTCTACGGTCTTCATATAGAACAAAAGTGTAGTATTTTGTCCTAGATTTAACAGATGGGGAAATAAAACTACTTTGGGTGGTAGGAGGTGCTGTCACATACGAAAGGACAATTCCAGGACAGTTTAGGATATCTACTTATTTTACAGTCACAGAAATACATTTAAGTCATAACCATGCTGCACTCTAATGGAAATGTAGAGCCTGAGTAAATTATTGATTGTTTTGCACATTTGATAAGGAAGTCGATAGAGAAATAAAGTGTAATATACAGAAATAGATTAGAAACCTCCCATGGGTTGTAACAGAAGTGCAAGCCTGAGAAGTTCTTAAAATAGCCATCAGCTTTCATTATTGTAGGTACAAAAAGCCTTGAATTAGTGAAATACTTCAGGTGGAGAACCAGGGAGTTGGGTCTGGTCCGTGCCTGGTGGATTTTTTTGCCCTGCTTGCTCTCAGTGCCCTGTGTGTGTGCTAACTGCCCACAAGTAGCTGCCTTCCTCTATCTTCTTAGGTGAGCGTGGGAAGAAAACATTTCAATTTGACACGAAAATCTCAGGCATCATTTCAAGATTTAGATATTCTCCATTCTATCCTACCCCAGTCTCCGGGGAGACTGTTCCCATGCCATTCTGCATTTATATTTCTGTGCAGATAATTTCGCTGATCCAAGGGCTGCTCGGGGGATGGCTGTGAAAGCTTTTTTTAAACCACAGCGAGTGCATGGCTTTGGTAGTGGCTTTGTACGAGAGCAACCGAATTGTTTCCAATATTCATCTCCTCACCTGTCTGGTTCGTGTGACGGACAGACGGACGGACAGACCGTGCTCTGTGTGAGAAGCAAACAGCTGAGCCAAAGGCTAATCCTCCCCCCAGCCCGTGACCTTCTTATTCATACTTGCACCTGGCAGGAGCAGCAATCATTCATGTCCGTGGCCTCGGAAACAGCTGCAGATCTGACACTGTGGTTAAATTTAAAAAGGGTGATGCAGGCGGACATGTGAGGGTGGTAAATTAACAAAATCAACAGCCAGCTCGTCACAGGCCAACTTTAAAGACGAAAGAAAACAGGCTTTTAAGAGTAACAGTTAAGGCTTGCAGTGGGTAAGCCAGGGCTCTCCTACTGAATACAACAAGGTTTGTGCAGAAATGTTTGCAGAACTGGGGCACATGGCGGGTCAGGGCTGTGGCTGAGGCCACGTGCACCCCAAACTACGGCACCCTCGGACCAGCTGGCGCGAGGACGGAGTGGAAACAGGCTTTAGCACAAGCTGGGCAGGGGTGTGTGGCCAACAGCAAGCGGGCTGTTGAGGAGGAGGAATTGCTGCAGCAGTTATCTCACCCTTCGTGCCAGCAGTAGCTAAGCCAGATCTGGCTGAGGAGCTTCTACAGGGGCTGGAGCACACAGGTGATGGCAGTTGAGATGTGCTGTCAGGGTAGATTGACACTGCAAATCCTTTCCCAGCACAGAAATACCAGTATTTTGTTCTAGTAGAGCAACTCCTAGCCTGGATCTGGCCATACGCTGTCCCTTGCCACCTGCTGAACAAAACGACCTAAGCCAGTAGAAGTGCAGACTGCTGCCAGCGCTGTATTTCCTGCAGCCTTTTTTAGCAGAAACCTGTGAACATAGTTATGAGTAACCTGGCTATCCTGGCAGAAGGCTGCATGGTAGAAACTGTTGTTTTCCATGGAGCTAAACACAAGGAAAATCTATTTAGTATGCAGGAGAACGACTAAAGCATCTCATTCTGTCTTCAAAAAGAGGCAATTCTTAACAAGCTGAGCAAAATTTGAAATAAAACTTGTCAATTTTTAAATGTTTTGTAGCAAGGCACTGTAAGACAGCAGATGGAGGTGTAAAAGGGGTTTTGTTTTTTTGCTGTGTCTAACACCTTCTTTCTGCAGTGTTCATCCTCTGTTTTAAGAATAACACCTTTTCAATCATGACTCAGCCAGTGCCACAAAAATCCTGGCTGTCAGAAAAACTGCTGGTTGTCTGACAGGAGTGCAGCTTGCTATTCTGTTTGTCTGTACTGAAATTACAGCTCGGGGACCTTTCTTCTAGAACATGGCTCTACTTTGAGATTGCAGGCATGAGGTAATTATCTGTCTTCACTCTCTCAATGTAATTAATAGATGTGGTTTTCTTCACAGGCACCAAGGGATGCCATGTTTGTCATGGAACGGACCACTTTGTCCTGCGCAAGGACAAGCAAATCGCTCAGGAAGTCAGGCCTCTCCCCTGGGAAGACAGATAAACCTGTGATCTACAAGTAGGGACTAAGATATTCCCCATATCCTGCTACATCTCTGCTCATCAGAAAAGAAAAGATATCATCTGCTCAGAAGTGAAGAAAGCCATCCCCAGGAATAGTTCAGTACAGGAAGCTGGCAGAGCTACAGCCTTCTATCACCGCGCAGAATTTGCAGTTATGTGTAAAGCTAAACCTTAGGAAGGGAGCGATTTCAGTCTTCCTGGCCAGCCTGAAAGTCACCGTGCTGCCCCGTGCAACGCAGTTACGGGCAGAGCAGCTGCATGGGCAGCAACGCATTTTTACGGAGTTATTGGAGCAGGGAATTGCGCTAGGATTACTGGGTTCGTCCCCTAGCTCTGCCTTTGATTTGTGGTGTGTGCAGACCCCTTAATTTGTTTCTGTTTTCCCCATCTGTGAAACTGAGATAAGATCACAAGGGAGTTGTAGAGTGCGATTCATTAATGTTTATTAGACAGAGGGAAATCCTTAAATGAATGGCACTATATTCCAGGAGGACAAAGTTCAAGATTGCAAAGAGGTTGATTAAAACCAAATCTGCTATTCCCAGGCTAGGAGGAACAAAAAAAGAAAATTGAAAAACCTTACCTACCCCTATGTCTGCCAAAAGCAGTACGTGATTTAAATAAAATCAAGCAGAACGTGCAAGTGTGCGTGCATTTGTGCGTACATACGTATCTACGAAAACCATTAAATACTTGTTAGTAAATGTGTACCAAAAAGGGTAACGAGCGTGTAACTGAAGTTCCCAGTGAGAAATAATAAAGCAGTGTATATGATCACTATTAACTGTGTGAGTTACTAGGGGCAGCATGGCATCAGTACACCGTGAGGCAATAAATATGATACGCTTTCATAAAGAGATGTAACAACACAGTGTGTTGGCACGTTGCACGATGCACCTAAGTGCACAGAGCTAGAGACTGGGTCCAGTAATCGTACTGCTAGACGGACATGCTTTCCATGCTTATAGAGGAGCATTTAATTTATTTTAGGTAATTGCTGCACGAGAGCCTCAAACATAAGTGGAAGATTTATACTCCTTAGTGTTACTCAAAGCAGGAATCTGCACATTGCAAAAAAAATCTAATATGCGAGTGATTTGTCAGTAGCTGATGGACAGTTTGTGTTCCTTTGGAGAAGGGATTTGTCTGTCTTTTTTTTTTTTTTTTTTTTTGACAGATTGTTGCAAATATCTCGAAGCAATAAACCCAGAGACACAATACCAGGCTGTGGTACAGTAATGAAACAGTTACTGCAATGTTCTCTTCTCTCTGGCTACATTAGTAAGGAAGGGCAGAAAAACAGCTTATCTGCTGTGATTTTATAACGCCAGTTTGTAGACAGACTGAAGGATTTATAGGGTAGACATAAGTTGGCAACATGAGGACTGAGGTAACATTTTCCGAGCTTCCGAGTGTTCCCAGATCAGCCCTCACACGCTGCTCAGTAGGTAATTATTCCTCCCGTTGTGTCCGAGGTAGAACTTGAGGCGACTGGTGATAACTGGAGTCAGTCGGTGGCCTAATTTCAGCCCTGGTGCGATGACAAATCTCTTGTGTGATTCCTGTCGCCGACAGAGCCTAACGGAGGGCGACACATCGACAGGGCACTCGGAAGGGAAGCGAACGCTGCGGCGCTCAGACAAACACAACGCGAAAGCTGAACCGGGGCCCAGGCGGAGCACGTTAACCGCGCACCGCTGCCACCTTCGGGCCCGGGCCGGACTCACGGCCGCCGACGGAGCTCCGCAGCCTCCGGTGGGGCCTCCGGCGGCACATCCGTGCGGCAAACCGCGGGGACTTCTGACTTGGCGGAGCCGTTTGCCCCTCACCGTGTCCCTTCCACACGCCACATCGCTGGTGAGGGGCCGTTTGACCCGTTGGGAGAACCACCGCTCGCCTCACCCGCCAGCGGTTTGATCCGCACCGCAGCTCGGCCGTGCCGGGGCCGGCGGGGCCGGGGGGATGAGCCGCTCCGGCGGGGCCGGGCCCGGGGGAGCCGCGGGGCGGCACAGGGAGGAGCGCCGCTGGGTCGCGCTGCGCTGGCAGCGTCCCTCGGGAAGGAGCGAGTGCCGCTGGGGAAACACCCGCGGCGGATTTGGGGGAAAAAACAGCGGTTTTGGCGAACCGCGGGGAGAGCGGCAGCGTGGAGCGGGAGGCTGCGGGGACGGCGGGGGCGGGGCCTGCGTGCAGGGGCGGGGCTTCGCGGGGCGGGGCCTCGTGGGCGGGGCTTCGCGGGGCGGGGCCTCGTGGGCGGGGCTTCACGGGGCGGGGCTGCGCGGGGCGGGGCTTAATGAGGAGGCGGGGCGTAGAGGCCCGCGCGCGCCGCTGGGAGTGCGTAAACAGCGGGTGTCATCGGCGCGCGCCGGCGCCGCTTCCGCACGGGATCACGTGACGGCGGGGGCCGGTGTGTCCCGTCCCGGCCGGACCGGACCGGACCGGGGCCGCCGCCCCCTCAGCCGCCATGGAGGGCGCCGCTCTGCCCATCCGCCGCTACCGCCGGGCCCTGGTGGAGGCCGTGAGGGCGCAGCCCTTCCTCATCGTCACCGGCGAGACGGGCAGCGGCAAAAGCACGCAGCTGCCCAAGTACCTCTACGAGGCAGGTAACGGCGGGGAGGGCGAACCCCGAGGGCCCCCTCTGCGCTGGGCCTCGGCCGCGGGAAATGGAAAAGAAATAAAAAAATAACCGGGATGCTGTGTAGTTACTCGTGTACGAGCTGCCTCTCAGCGGCGCACCTCGGTGCCCCGGTTCTCCCGTCTCTCCCGCAGGTCTCGCCCAGCACGGGGCCGTCGGTGTCACCCAGCCCCGGCGCGTCGCCACCATCTCGGTGGCACAGCGGGTGGCCGAGGAGATGGGCTGTTCGCTGGGGAGTGTCGTCGGGTACCAGGTCCGCTTCGACGACTGCTCCACCGAGGTAGGGCAGCGTTCCCTCGGGTGGTGTCGTGGCGGAGGGGGGTGGTGGCAGTGGGCTGCGGCTCAGGTTTTTGCCTGGGGGCCTTTCTGTTGAGTGGCACAGCCCTGTTGCCTCTCCTGGGGCTTTGCATGCACCTGGAGGAGCCAGCTGTGGTGAAGCTGCAGCTGTATCTCTCGTATAACTCATTTGGTCAAGTTTTTCGAACACCTTACGAGTGAAGCATTGCCAAGCACCTGTGATGCCGTCTCAATGTGTGTTCTGGGCAAATAGGTGATCTGTCTACAAGTGTTTACTTTGAAGTAAAAACCTAGGCACTGGAACAGGTTGCCTAGAGAAGTTGTGGATGCTCCATCCCTGGAAGTGTTCAAGGCCAGGTTGGATGGGGCTGTGAGCAGCCTGGTGTAGTGGAGGGTGTCCCTGCCCATGGCAGGGGGGTTGGAACTGGATGATCTTTCCATCTTCCAACCCAAACCATTCTATGATCTAGGAAAACAGCTGAATGTCTAACCAAACCTTTCAGGATACTGCCATCAAGTACATGACCGATGGCTGCTTATTGAGGCACATACTGGCAGACCCACTTCTCAGCAAGTACAGTATCATCATTTTGGATGAAGCCCACGAGCGGAGCCTCAGCACTGTGAGTGTTGCCTTATATCTGTCCTTTTGGGTCACTATTTCTCTCTTACTGAGGTCTGCTTATACCTTTCTTTCACTTCTGTACAATCCTTAAGGATTTTGGCGGACTCTGCGTGGATGGGCTTTATCTTTTGCTGTCCTAAGACCATAGAATTGCTGCTGTGTTTATTACTTGCTGCATAATCTGAAAATAAGATGTGGCCTGTAGTCCTGTTGGAATTGTTGTAGCCATTGCTGCATTTGAAAGCAGTTAGAACCTGGCTGGTTATTGGATACTTTCCCAAAACTTCCAGGAGTTTGAAGCCAGCGCAGTGAACACAGACTTTCTAGAATCCTACTTTTAAAAAAAACACACACAAACAAACAAAACCCTGAAATATCTCTCGCACTCTAAGGCCAAATGTTTCTCAGGGTGTGTATATGACTGTGCAAAGAGATTACGGCTTTTGGGATCATGGAAGTGTCTATACTGACCTAAGTACCAAAAGTTATCAAATGTCACTCTGACCCTTCTGTGGCAAGCAAAGCGAGACTCGTGTTACACAGTCCTCAAGAGATTGTGTTGTGTGTTAAACAGCCTGTCAGTCCAGCTGGGGAAAAGGGAAAATGCTTTCTGTATCCCAGTTCTGCCCTCAAGCATCCGAGGGTATTGCAAGTAACTGAGCTAGGCGAGGTAAGAAGTTACTGCTCCATCACCTGTGCCTAACTAAAAGGAGCAGATTTTTAATCCAGAGCACTGCAGAGTGAAATAAACTTGCTGAAGTCACAACAATAAATAGTACAACAGAGGAGGGTGCACACTGAGTCAGGTAACGTATGCTGGACAAAGGTGATGACTTTTTAAAGTGGATCTGAGGTAACTGCTGGCAAATGACTTGACCATTAGAGTATAAAAATGAAAACCAAAGGATTTCAAGTTACACTGGTTCTGTTTATAGGCTGTGAGAAGAGCTGATAAAAAAAAAAAAAATCTAGAAACCAATTAGCATGCTTACAAGACACCCAGGGTATGTGTGTGTATGATTGTGAACTAATCTTCAGGCCCTGAAGATGTGGCTTTCTGTCTTCACTATATCAGTGGGATAAAATCAGTCCTTTCCAAGTTCGTCAGGCACTTCTAAGAAAACTGGTGTACTAATATAAGTTGCTTCTGTTTTACTGTTAGGATATTTTATTTGGTTTGCTGAAGAAACTATTTCTACAGAAGAAACCACCAGACAGGAAGACAGCCATGAAAGTGGTGGTGATGTCAGCCACCCTGGAGGTAGACAAGCTCTCGGAGTTCTTTGGACACTGTTCAGTGCTGCATATTCCAGGAAGAAGTTATCCCGTCAAGGAGATATTCTGCAACCTGCTGAGCCCAAGGGACGTAGGCAGCTCTGCGTATGTTACAGAGGTCTGGCCTGTTTTACTTCTTTTCTGTGTTGTGTTCTCTGTTCTTGGTGTGATTATATCTGTGAAAGACCACAAGAATTAGATGCTGTATCGCTGTGCTCTTAGCATCCCTGCAGGATATAGGGAAGAACTAGGACTTTGAGTTTTAAAAAATATGTGATTTTAAAAATTCCAGCTGTTACTGGCTTGTTTGTTTTTTCTTTCAGGCTGTAAAAGTGACATTGGATGTCCACTTAAATGAACCAGCAGGCGATATCTTGGTTTTCCTGACAGGTGAGGATTTTTCTTTCCACAACCCATGGTTATTCCAGGTGAAGCATGGCATTGCCAGTGAAAGAGTACATCCTTCCAGTGACTGTCTGGTTTGTCCTGGAGGGGTAAGTAGAGAAGGGAAGCTTGCAGGCTGACACACATAGTCCTGTGAAGTGACCATTTTCATGTTTAGGTGTATCCAGGCTTGTGAGGACAGACAAGATGACTGTTACCTTAAAAATTTGCGTATGTTCTTTTCTTCCTGTGCCAAGTTTACTCTGTTTATGTTGTATATGTGTTTAATTTTGTTGTTAATTCGGGAAGGGAGAATTTCTTGAGCTGCTAGACCCTGCGTCAGTGTGTGGACCACGCACTTATGCAGTCATCTTTGAGGAAAAGCCTTGGTAAGAGGCACTGTGGAAAGACTGGATGTCACCTCCTAAAATAACTCTTATAAATATTACTTCCTTCTTGTAATAGTGATGATGACTCTTGGCAAAACAATCTCGTTTAAAGATATTACAGACCAAGAAGGCATTGTTGTAGCTGCATAGGTCGCTTAAATGTTCTTGTGTGTTTTTTAGGTCAAATTGAGATAGAAAAAGCTTGTGACTTACTTTTCAAGAAAGCAGAATCTATTGATTACCGGTATGAAGTACACGATCGGTCCATTGAAGGCCTGCTTATCTTACCGTTGTACGGGTCAATGTCAACAGGTAAGAGCATATAATGTTGTAGGGAACTTAATTCACATATATGTTAAATGCAAGATGTTATAAACAACTACTCAAATATTTCTGTTGTGATTGGAAAAAAATGGCATTCATCAACCCATATTGCTACGATATTGTAGCTAATGGTTTAGGTTTTTTTGCTGTGTTCATAAGCTAATCAGACTTCAGCCTTCTCTGTACTTGCACAGAAGCCTCCAGTTAAAATTCATAACCACTGGGAATGGCTTCACATGGCATCAAGGTCTCCAGCTTAGGAAGGGGATGTTGTGTAACTGAAAGTTCTGATGTCTCATTTAGGCTCTCACGTTTTATTTTGTATGGAAAAGATCTTGCCAGTAGGTTTTTGGTGATGAGAGTAGACCTGTAAGGGAAGATAGAAGTAGTACAGTGTTACACACTACAGAAAAGTACAGGTTATCAGAATGAGTCAGTCTGTTTTATTTGGCAGCAATACCACAGTTAGTTTCAAAGAGTTAAAAACAAAGAGCCTTTGACCTTTACTGAACACAGGCACTGTATTTTCAGATGAACTCGAGTGCAATGTTTAAATGTGTGGGTGCAGAATGCCAAGGGGCTGAATAAGTATTCTGAAGAGCAGGACAGCAATTTCCCTCTGGAAGGGCTGCTGAGAGGAAAGACTGGGCAATGATCTGCAGAGAGGGAGCAAAATTTTTACCTTCTTCAAAGAGCAAAATTAAGTTGCATAAAGAAAGATAGAACTTCTTCCTTACTCCATGATAGGTGTTAGATTCCTGACTGAAAGTGTGTTTTTTTTTTTTCTTTCTTCTTTTGTAGTAGTTTCTCAGAGGCCATTGTATTTGAATATTTTTAAATACACAAGAGTTTTCCTTAAAGAGATTTTTATATTTTTCAAGTATAATACGTGAGAAAGTTTCAGGGAAAAGTTGAATTTCCATCTCCCTTTTTTGTTCCTTGCGAATTAATGGAAACTCTATATGCTGCTTTATTATGTTAAAAGAAGACTTGCTGGAAACATGAAGGGTTTAACTGAATGTTTTCATCTTCACCTTCGCTTGCTCTGGTTCTTAACACCCTTCAAATCCTTCCTGAGGATTCTATTAAGACAAGACATCTTGTTGGTTTTTCTTAGCTCTGGGTTAGGAAACATCCAGGAGAGCTGGCCTTTCTTGATCTCAAAAACCTATTCAATATGCAAGGAATAAAGAAGATAATCTCTGATTTCTGACCTATGCTAAAATAATATCGTACCTGTATTTTAGAACGTTATGTGATTCACTTTCTAATTTCATTCAAATGATTTTCACTAAGCATTTGAATAACTTTACACAGTGTTAGAGATGTGGTTTGAAATCAGAGCATTGTAAAATAACAGATTGTTTGACTGACTTACCTGTCTTTTTAGATCAACAGAAAAGAATATTTTTGCCAGCTCCCACAGGCATTAGGAAATGTGTGGTATCCACAAACATTGCTGCAACGTCTCTGACAATTGAAGGAGTCAGGTATCATTTCCTATCCTTCATTTACGCTGTAACAGAGGGAATAATTCAGAAAGTTTTACTGGATTTGGAAAAACATCTGACTTCCTTCCACTATTACACCTGCCCAATAATTACTTGTTGTCTTTTTTATGTATGTATTAAATAAAAATCCCCTTTATAATATTACATAGTCGTACAGATGACTAATATTGTTGGACCCTAATTTGAACTCAAATCTCAGCTCCATTAAATGAACATAGTCTCCTTGGGTGCTGGAAGGTTCTGGCTGTAACATTGTGTAGGCTGAACCGTTGCAGGGCTGCAGCTGACCAGCAAAGTGCAAGTACCTGTTTGCAGCAATTGTAGGGTAAATGTGTTCTAGGGTAAATGTGTTCTTGCTTTGGTGATATGCATGTGGCAGTTACTTGTCTGTCCACTGAGACCCCTGTTGTCTTCTTCTCTGACAGAATATGAATCTCTTTCAGATACGTAGTAGATAGTGGATTTGTGAAGCAGCTGAATCATAACCCCCGAGTTGGCTTAGACATATTGGAGGTGGTTCCCATTTCAAAGTAAGTTTTAAAAATGTGTGTGCTTGGTGTTTCTGGGAGTTGCTCTGACAAAACTGTGTATCGGTTGATATTTAAAAGAAAGAAAAAGGAGGGGTTGCACAGCTTCCAGGCTCTGTAATTTAAAGCCATTTTGTTTGCTGCTAAATAGAAAGTGGTTCAGGACGTATAATTTTCTCTAAGTTTACAGGCTTTAAGAAGGAATTGACAATGCGCTGTCTGACAATGCGCTGTCTGTAGCCTGAACAGTGGCTCGCGTGTCGTCTTGTGTTTGCTCAATACAACAGCCTGATTCAGAGCAGCTTAAAAAAATCTTCCCTTGCACAGAAATGCTGCTTTATTCTGCTAGTTCTTGTGTGGCTGGATTTCTTAGGTGCTGCACAGTATAACGTATCTTCCATCTACAAGCATAGAAATTGCTATTATTTATCGTAATTGCAGCGTGCTGCTTTGGGTAATAACAGAAGAGAAGGGTTTGAATTTTTTTTCTCTGCCTTTCTCTTTTGGAAGGAGTGAAGCAAGGCAGCGAGCTGGCCGAGCTGGCAGGACATCATCTGGAAAAAGCTATCGGCTATACAGCAGAGAATTCTGGGAGCAATGCATGCCTGATCACACGGTCCCGGAGATCAAGAGAACCAGCCTGACATCTGTGATCCTGACCTTGAAGTGCCTTTCCGTGCATGATGTCATAAGGTAACCTCCATGGAGAGGGGGGATTATCGTTTCTCCCTGAGTCCCAGCAGCACAGGCACCACCAGCCTGTTGGCAGGAGACAGGATTAGGTCCCTGGCCAACTGTGACACTGTGATACAATCAGCTTGTCAGCTTTTCTGCTGTTCTCCTCGGTCTTTAATGCCAGATTGGATCTTGAGCTCGGGTTCAATTTGAGGTTCTGCCAAAACTAAATCCTTATCTCCAAAATTAAATAGATAATAGTGCTCCTTTAAAATGCTGATGTTTATATCCTGAAAGTTTCATTTCTGTGGAATCGTTCCTTTTTTGGATCATGCATGTACAGAAAATATAGTTTGTTTTTGCATGTGCCATGCTGGGATCTGTCATGGGAATTCTTCAGCATAAGGCTGTATGCTTTGCAACATACCCCTGTTCTGAAGAGGCTTATGTGCACTTTGGTCAGAAACCTGTATTGGAAGGTTACAAAAATGTTTTAATACGTATGAAAACTGACAAAGCTATACTGAGTCTGCACAGTGGAGATTTTTTACTTTTTTTTTAACTGTAGATTTCCCTATTTGGACCGCCCTGAAGAAAGGCATATTTTAGAAGCTCTCAAGCAACTCTACCAGTGTGATGCTATTGACAGGTAAAAAATAAAGGGGTGTAGTCACTACAAGAATTCAAAATCTATTGGTTTAACTGATGTTAGTGAGTTGTTCATGTGGACTAAAGGATTTCCCCAGCAGTAGAATATGTTCTTTCATTACACCAGGAAGTTAGCTGCTGAGTTTTAATATACTCTGTAAAATTAGAGTTAGAGGATGGCTTAGGACTCGAGAGATGCAGATTAATTTCTCCACATTGTTCTGGAGTTCCTGAGTGACCTCAGACAAATTACCTCAGCTCTGTGCTATAGTCTCTGATAGCAGATCCCAGACTGTTGCGACGAAGGTGCTTAGGCGCTAGCTGTGAGGTCTGTCCAAGAACTCAAGACAGGAAGCGAGATCTTATCCTGAGTTTCCAGGAATTCTTCTTGCAAAAAAAAACCAAACCAAAACAAACCATCTTAAGCATCTGGTGCGCTAAAAAGCTGGCTTTGCCTGCCATGAAGCAGGCATAACCAAACTGGAGAAAGGTGAAACGTTCTTCTGTTAGTGACACTTGCTGGGCGCACGCAGGCTGTGTTGTTAGAAGGAAATGCTTCTTTCATGCTTTATATGGTGGCTGACAATGTGTATACATGTTTTGATTTACGTTTAAACATAGTTTTGTTAAATCTGGTATATGAATCTTTTTCCTGGGATAAGGAGAGGCCACGTGACAAGACTGGGTGAATTCCTGGTGCAGTTTCCCCTCCCTCCCAACCTGACCTGTGCTGTCATAAAAGCTGCTTCTCTTGACTGTGAAGATCTGCTGCTTCCCATAGCAGCCATGCTGTCTGTGGAAAATGTCTTCATTCGTCCAGGTGAGAAGCCCCTTCTCCCAAAGCAGCCTCGGGTGGGTGGAGAATTCTGCTTGGACAGGGGCATCTCAGGCAGTGGTTAGGCAGCACGCACTGCTTCACCTGGAGACCTTTTCTACAGCTTCCCTCTGCAGGGCTTTTTTTCTCTCAGTAGTTTTCTGTGCTAATAGTTTGTGAGTATCTTATAGATGTATCTCAAGATTATATAAAGTGGGAACTGATTCTGTGTTTTGAACAGTGGTAGCACAAACTACCATCACAAGCTACAAGTAAGGATACTCCTGCCAGGGAGAAAGCTGGTCTCCTTCGTTGGGCCCAGCACTGGTGGGAGACATGAGTATTTATCTTAAATACTTTAGATAACCATTACATTGCAGTGTGAGGAAGATTCCTCAAGTCTCCCAGAGTACATTGTAGCAGATCCGTAGGGAAGAATGGTAAGATTAGGACAATGTACAACGGCGCTTTGCCCATATGCTTTTACAGCTTTCTGTGGTCTTGGAGTCAGGGCACGTTGCACGCTAGGAACTGGGCAACAGCTGTGCCAAAGACTTCAAAATAGCATGGAATTGGGTTGCATTTGTCCCAAGGCTGCGAGCTGTAAAGCAACATATGGGTAAACGAGTGGATTGCTGAGAGGTCATGAGGGGGATAGTTCTGTTACAGGAGGGAAAAGAAAAGAAACAGCAAACCAGAAAAAAAGACCCACAAAAAACTCCAAAACCACCAGAAAACCTAAAGGCACCACAGCAGATGTTTTGCTGTTGGTCTAAGTACAGACAACAGGGACTGATTAATTTGTTTTTAAGGAGTGGTGTCACCTCTGGATTGGCTTTTCTGTTCAGTGACTCTGTTTAACCAAATAGACCTTTTACGTTACTGTGAGCAGCTCAGCTTATCGCTGTTTTTCTAAATGGAAAATGTAATTTTGCCGTGGTTCCAATCCAGCACCTCTCAGTAGTGCTAAACTCAGTCTCCCATGTCCTCCTTCCTATCTCCTTTCCCCTCCAGTCTGCCCCTGACCTGTCCCCCAGCTGTGCCCCATATAGTCTTTATATGTAGCACAGTCTTTGTGGGAGACCTTTGTCCTTCCCAGTCACTCATTGGCTCTTGTCCAGTTATCTCTGTAGTCAATTAACCGTGCCCGTTAGTGCAACAGCTAAAGACACTGCTGACAGTACTGATAGCCTGGATTCTGCTCTGGGGTCTTTTTGCTTTCCCATCCTCCATCTGGCAATATGCCCTTGTTATCTGTTCAGCTAGCTGGTGCACACGCATTCGTTACTCTCCAGCAACCCCGTACATGAGGGCACAAAGACTTCCATCACGAAGGAACTTGCTTATGTGCAGCATGGATACAAACGGGCCTCCTTACTTCATCACTGGGACTTGTGATACCCACAAAATTCTGGCATCGTCTGCAGTACAGCAGCAGTGCAATGCATTGGCTTTGCAGGCATATCCCTTTCTACTAAGGGGAATAGGTTGTGCTGGGGAAGAAATTCTTTGGGTATTCAAAACTTGAAATAGCTTACTTAGAAATGTTGCTTTTGCCTAGTACATTCCTAGCATTTAGCAAAAGCAAATTCCTGCCAAACTCACAGATCACATTTTTCCTAGACCCGTATTTATTTTAAGGTCTCCAGTACTCTGACACTTGAGTACTAGGACAAAAGCTGAGTTTAACAGATTAGATGGTGCTATGAGGGGGTGGTTTCAACGGGCTTGTTTTTTTCTCTCAGAGCAAAACTTTCACTTGACCCCTGTGAGCTGTTTGTTTAAGGTTGCTGGTCTATGTTGGCATCCGAGTGGATTGTGAGAGAGCAGTATGTAGAACTATTTTCTCGAAGAGACTAGAAGTCTTCATCTCCAGTGCTGGCTGGTGAGATTAATCACAGACTTAATAGCATTTACGTATTCTCGTTCAACAGTAGTAGAAGAGGGAAGAGCTGTAAATGCAGCTGTGGAGGAGAAGCCAATCTAAAACTATTAGGAATAAAGAGCCAAGACTGTTGAACACGCTTTGGAGAGATACTAACAGAAAATTAAGTAGGAGTGAT
This sequence comes from Tauraco erythrolophus, assembly GCF_009769465.1. Lineage (NCBI taxonomy): Eukaryota > Metazoa > Chordata > Aves > Musophagiformes > Musophagidae > Tauraco > Tauraco erythrolophus. Next base: position 3,570,626 of record NC_141485.1, on the reverse strand, counting down.
AAATAAAAATTACTTTGTTGAAGTGAGATATAACTTACATCCTCAGGTGATCCTCAGAAGCAAAAGGAGGCAGAGCTTCAACACCAAGAACTTTCCTCACAAGTGGGAGGATGCAATGACTTTGCAACCCTCTTAAATATTTTTGAACAGTGCAAAGCAAGGTATAAAATGATTCCTTACTGTAAGTAGTTTTGCATTGCTCACAGCTCCCAGCTGCTGATGGTTTTTAAATATATTGCATATATGAACATTATGTACTCATACCTGATTGCAGATTTATTCCTTATTGTCATCTGAATTTCTATCAAGACACCTATTATTTACACTAACAAAGTATCTGGCTGTGTAGGTTGCTCTCTTTGTACAGCCACAACAAAAAAGAGAGGCAACTTTCTGCATTCAGCTTACAAAGGGCCTCTTTGTAATACAAGTATTTCTGTTCTCAGCAAGTCTCCTTCAGCTTGGTGCCAGAAATACTGGATCCATTGGAGAGCTTTAAAATCTGCTTTTAGTGTGGAAAAACAACTTCGGGAAATAATCAGTAAACTGAAAGAGGTAAAAAAATATAATTTTTTATATGATTGAGTTATATAAGTTTATATTTAAGACATGTACTGGACTACTGAGCCTTTGCCAGATGGCTGCTGCCTTTCTCTGGTAGAAACTAATCCAATTAGAGCATCCTTGCTGTGGCTTGTGTAACTAACAGGTGTGATGGTGGTAACAAGCAAGAAGGAGGGTTTTTCTTCTTTGCTCATGGTTTCCATAGGGTGAGAAACCCGGAGTTTAAAATCCATGGGATGGAGGGAGTTCAGACACTTTTCCTTCAGGAAAGATCCTGATTCATGTTGTTTTTACTTTCCGTAGCTGCCAGACTTCCCTAAAGAGACGTTTGAAGGCTCCAGAACTGAAATTCTAAGAAGATGTCTGTGTGCAGGATATTTTATCAATGTAGCTAGGAGGTAAGTAATAAAGTTTGGAGAATTGAATGGAAAAGGTATTATGCGTGTTCTTTAAAGATGCTGCTGCATGTTGGAGACAGAATAGTAAGGCTGCATGTTGTCAAAAGTACCGAAGTACCAATTGCAGCTGAAGGTGGTGTTTCTGCACAGGGCTGGAAGCCTGGTGGGTACTCTGCTTTTTTTACAGTTTAATTTTGGAAGGATCTTCCTCTGCTTATATATATATTTGAGTATTCTCTTCTATACTGCTGCTGATTTGCTTATATTAGTGTTGCTGTTTAATGACAGCAAAGTATGTTTCATTATAAATATTTTTCTTCACAAATGTTTTAGATCTGCAGCCAGGACATTCTGCACAATGGACGGACATGGCAGCATAGTCTATATCCATCCTTCGTCTACAGTAAGTTACCAAATTCTGTTAATAAAGTAGAAGAAGATCTATAAAAGGAACAAGAGGCAGGTCCCTGTAAACGCTTCCTCTTCTGTTTGGTTTGTGCTAATTTACGGCCAGGAGAAGCACTGTTGTAGCATTCATTTTGAGAGTGGGGAAGAGCATCGCTTCTTCAAATTTGGTAAATGTTTGGCTTATGGAATGAGTGTGACACAGACTGAGGTTTGTCTGTTTTAAGCAAGTCATTACGCCTCAGTTTCCCTATCTGAACATTTAAGGTAGTGTCAGCTTTGCCTTATTCTCACATCTAAAGCATTGAAAGATATTCCAGTGGAGGGTGCTGTAGAAATAAAATTTCTTTTTTATCAGTTTTGAAATACTAAAAATATTGATTTTTCAGCTATATAACCAGGAGACTCGTCTCGAGTGGATCATCTTCCATGATGTCACAGTGACATCCAAAATCTACGTCCGGACAGTGTGTCCTGTTCGCTATGAATGGGTCAAAGACTTGCTGCCCAGGTTGCATCAAATTGATGCGTATGAACTGAGCAGTGTGGCACGGGAAGAAGTAACTGAAGAGGAAATAACGAAGTGGAAGCATAAGGAGGACCTTAAAAGACAGTATGGTGAGCACCCCACTAGTCCATATCTATGACGTCTGTAGTTTCCTTGGTTGTTGTGGACATGTGTGTATATTGCATCACTGAATGCGTTCTGGACTACTAGGTGTTAATCTGGATGTGCTTAACGTGTTTGGTATGTGTAGCTTTAGCTGTTTTCTTACTACAGCTCTGGGATCCCTATTTTCCTGCCTCGGCAATGCATATGGTGATGATTGCTTACTGGTTCTTGCCATGCTCCCTGCTTTTGGTTTGATATAGCTGACAGAGGTGGAACTTGGACCCAGAGCTGAATAAAAGCATTTTGAGTCTAACCATTATTTAAGCTTGCCAAGGGTATCTAGCCATAGATATCCAAAATAACACTGTCCTAAGAGAGAGAAATCCTAAGGGTTATGGGGGTGGGAGGAGACAAAAAAAACCCCAACCAACAAACAACAAAACAACTCGGAAAACTCCACCAAACAAAAAACACAGAGGAAAAAGTGTCACATTTTGGTGAATGTTTCATTCTGACAATGAATTCGATGCCATATGGTTAAATAGTCAGTTTTAATTAACACTGGTGCCTGCTAACTGATCTGCCTGCTTGACATGCTTTGAATTCTTCTGTCAGCAGGTTTAGTAAAGCAGCCAAGTATTCAAGGGGCCTCTTTACTCCTGAGCTGACTCTTCCAAAACATTAATTTAATTTACAGTACAGGCACTGGCAATATAGATTCTCTTCAGTTTCCTTAAGAATAGAAAAAATATAGACTCTTGCGCTCAGACCAGCATCTCTTTCTGTCCTGCATTATTGTATAAAACAACCATTTTAAATGGTAAAAATGTGAATTGGATTTGATTATGAATTTGCTGGAAGGAATGTGTTCATTATTGGATAACACAGAGAAGCCTCATCTATTTATCTGAAGTCCGAGGAGCTGAGGCTTGTTCTCTTTGTCTCCCTTTACTTTTTAACTTCACCAGGTAATTGCAAATCAATTTGAGATTAATACTGGCTTTACAGATGTTGTATTTCTCGGAGCTTCATAAAAATAGGTGGCTGAGTAGCTGACAAAGGCTTAATTAGTGCCTAATGGAAGGAAAGGCTGCAGCGTGAGCTGAATTATTGTTTGACTCCAAGACAGAATAATTACAAATCTTCCAAGAGTGAATGCTGATGAAAGCTCCTTCCTCATATCAAAGATGCTGGTGCCCAGCCCCAGAGCCTTAGGAACAGGCTGCAGCAGCTGCTTCATTCGCACAATACTTTGTTTTAAATTTTATTTTAAACTGAAAATATTTCCTACTCTGCTTTTCTTATGGGAGAAGCACTCCCAATGTCTCAGCTCAGTGGGAAAATGTGCACTTCTAAGGGTGTCTAATCTGGAGGACTGACTTTTCCCACTCCTTTATCAGTATGTTGTCCTCTTACTCCTACCTCTGAGCGTTTATAAAGATGGTTTATTCTAAGCTTTTTTTTTTCCTACTCCCAGTGCTGTCCCTCTCCTGCCTAAACCTGAGTTTGAAATGTGTAATTTCGTAGAACACAAGATGCATATTATCTGTTACAATAGAAAGCAAGATATACGTTTGAGGACGAGATGAGCCCAGCTGCAAATATTGACATGGGAGTTAGGGCCTGATTTTTTTGTTATTATTATTTCACCTCACTGTTGTGCAGTCTGTCCTCTCTGGAAGTCATTCAAATGACTGACTGGGACTTGAAAAACATTTGAGATTCTGTCAGGGGTTTTTGGGTATTTTACAAACAGGAGGAATTGTAATGCTGTTTGGATTTTTTTGACACAGAGAGTATATTTCTCTCTCCTCTCCCCCCAGAAGGAGTCATGGACAACTCTGCAAAGAAGATGGAGAGAAGGAATAATGATAAATCAATACTGGATGCTCGAGCTCGTTATCTTGAGAGAAAGCAGCAAAGAGCACAGGGTTTAAGTGGCCCATTGAAAGAAATTGAGTGATACTCGCAGCTGCTCTACTCCTGCTGTGGGGAAAGGCAGTTTGGTGCAGTTGTTCTGGGTGTGTTTGCATAATGCAAAATGACTGACTGGAATGAAGGGAAACTTCTGCTTTCTGGTAAGTTTGAGTGCCACGGAACGCAATCTTCCTTTGCTGCATCCAGCAAGGGAAAGCTACCAAGCTGAATTTTGTTGCTGCACGTCACTGGCAACAGTTTAGTGGCCTCAAACATGGATGAAGACGTGATACTTACTGCGGTGCCAATTCTGTGGCATTTAGTTGACTTGGAAAGGTCTCAATGGTCTCAGTGCCATTATTAATAACATTTTCTTAAAGGTATTCTTTGGGAGGGGGTTGGGGTTTTTATAAAGACGTGAAACTGTCGCTTTTTATCCATTTTACTTTGTATGATTGTCACTGTACAATCTTTATGCTCTTACACTACTCAGGAAAATGTGTAGGAAGTGCTCTTTTAATAATGGAATTGTTGTATCTACGTTCAAAAGGACATTTGCCACCTGCATTCTCTATTGCAGACAGTGTTGTTCCTACTCTGTGTTGTGCTGTAGCACGTCCAGCTGTGGTTCTGGGTGAGGATGTCTTTGTATACAAAGTATTTTGTAAATGTTTTCACATTCTTGCTAACAACGCATAATTTTTGTCAGGGATGACTTAGCACTGTGTGCTTTCCATTTGGCCAAAAAAAAAAACCCAGCAGTCAATCCAGTACTCAGCCAGGTTACAACCTGCAGTCCTTCAGCAGGCTGCTGCCTAGTGGGCTGTGTTTCTGATTTTGGTGGCTGTTGGTTTGTTGTTTTTTTTTATTAAATGTATGGATTTCAGTCTGAAGAATGAATGTTTCAAATGTATAGAGCGACTAGACAAGGAAATAGTAGCTTTTTTCCTTGACTCAAGTATGTAACAAAGCAAAGAACTGTGGTGCTTTGTCATCATAAAGTTTGTTTCCTTCTCAATATAGAGGTAATCCTGTTCTGTTGTTTTAATAATCCTAAAATGTTCCAGTGCTCCAGGGTGGAACTTGTCTTTTTCACTGTTTTTCACTTTCAGTGAGTAACGTTTTGGTAAGATAATTTCAAAAAAACTGGAAGAACATACTGTCATTTTTCACGCCTCAGTTGTTTGCACTGTGTGTCACCTTCAGTTGCTTTTCAGGTACCTACCTAACTCTGTTAAAGTGGTGTTGTAAGAAAGCCTTAGCACTTGGTGTAAAACATTAAGCATCCCATCTCCGCACTGCACAGGCTGTAGCTGTTCAGAAGCTCTCAAAATTCTTGGGATTCTCTTATAGGGAACACAATAATGTTCTTCATAAAGAAGGTAGAAGGTCTGATAACTGTCCCTCTTCCTGTGATTGTACCTATTAAAATAAAAAGGCTGAGGCTGGTCTGTGTATGTGCCAGACGGAGGGAAGACGGCGTGATTCATGTCTCGAAGAGCCGGTGAGGCTGCGGTGTGCTCCGCCAGTTGCGAGGCTGCAGGAGCAGTGATGCCCGCGGCTGCCGTGCCAGTTTGGGTCGCAGAGGCTCCTCACTGCAGGAGCTGTGCTGCTGCCTGCCCCTTTTCTGTGCATACAGAGCTCAGGAACGGCAGCGAGGTTCGTGCCTTTCCAGTTCCTGAGGGAATGCGTGAGCCAAACATTACTGGTTGTGATCAATCTTTGTAGGAAGTGGCATGCTTACAGTTCCTCTTTCGTTGGGCCCTTTATCCTGTGTTTGGATGGAAAAGGGTTTTGGTCTTTTATGCTGTTGCCCAGACTCTGCTTTTGAGAAGCCAGCGCTTTTTCTTGACTAAACCTACAGCTGGAATTTTGCAGAAGCCCACACATATTATTGGTATTTACTTCGATTTATGTTATTTTTGCAACATCAGAGCCACTTGCAATAAAACAAAGCCAAGAGATACGCAGCAAGCACTCTTGCTTGGGGCTGTGTATCTCTTGGCTTTGTTTTATTCTTTTTTACTTTCTTAGTAGCAAGAAGGGAGGTGTTTTCCCCCCCCCCCCCCTCGTGTTCCAGGGCTGCTCAAAAGGTTTTGAAATTGTGAATTTAATACGAAGCAAAAATGGTATGAGGAAATGACCATGAGATTGCAAAACAAGGAAAGCAAGAAGGAAAGCAGCGGTGTTGCAGCACACACAGCCTCTTGGCGAAGCGCGGGGGATGCCGCAGGCAAGCGAAGAGTTAAGTGTGACCCGTTTCTCTGGGCCGCAGTTACACTGGAAGTTAATAAATGCCGGAGGAAATCTGAAGTTTCGTTATGTGACTGTACTTATTAACAACGTTACGTGGGAAGAGTCCTTGGGATCATCCTTGGAGTTTGGCGCCGCAGCCTCAGGGATGTCCCGTTACATCCCGCGGTTTTGGGGGAGGAGGAAGGCCGGTACCGGCTGCCGGCCCGTCCCGACTTTCTCTTTTTTCAATCCGGATTTGTTAGGGAACAGCGAGGGAAAACACAGCCCGCGCCCGTTACGGGTCTGCAGCAGCAGAACGCCGCGGCCGGCCCCGGGATGGCGGGAAACCGGCGGGGCAGGGCCGAGCCCTCACCGGGAATCCAGCCCGCCCCCGCGCCGGGCTCCGCGCGGACCGGGGCCGCCCCGCCGAGTCACCTTGCCCGCCGCTCGGCCCCGCGGCGCGGCGAGCGCGGAGCGGAAGTGACGCCGCCGCACCCCGGTCGCATGATGTGGCAAAAAAAAAAAAAGGCCGGGGAGGGAGGAGTGATGCGGCCCGAAATAGTCCCTTCCGGTGGCGGATCCCTCCGCCCCTCCCATTGGCCGCGCTCTCCGGGATCCTTCCGCCCGGCCGGCGCAGTTCGGGCCGGTCCCGGCAGGGGAGGGCCGGCCTCTTCCTTCCGCGGCGGTATCCTTCCGCTGGCGGGGGCAGCTTCCGGATCGCCGCGGCTCTCCGCGCTCGCTGGCCCGCTCCGCCATTGCGGCCCCGACTCCCCGCGCCGCCCGCACCCCGCTGAGGTGTGACTCCGGTCCGGCCTCGGACTGGAGCCCCAGCCCGCCGCCGCCGCCATGGCCCAGATCCTGCCGATTCGCTTCCAGGAGCATCTCCAGGTGGGTGCGGAGCGGCCGGCGCAGGCCGGGCCGGGGGAGCGGCAGCGGGTGCTGGGGCGGGCGGGCCGCTCGCTCGGGCGGAGGGGCCGCCTGGGGACGGTGCCTGTGCGGGGAGGTGCTGGGCCCGTCCGCGGTCCCGCCCTGAGGGCCGTGGGGCCGAGCGGGCCCCTCCGGCGGCGCGGCCGCCCTCCCATGGGCCTTACCGGCGTGTAACGCGGGCCGCGCCGCGGGCTGCCCGCCGGGCCGCCCCGAAGGGCACCTTCCAGCGCGCTCGCTGCTGCCTCCGAGCGGGCCCGGGCACGAGGGGACGGGCTGGGGCGCTGCGTCCGTATCCCGGGCGGCCGAGGTGCGCGCCCCGGTGGCGGGCAGCCGGCCCGCTGCCCTTGCCCGGTCCCCGCCGTGCGTTCCCCGCTCGGGGCGGTGGTGTATTGGCCCCGGTGGTGTAGGCGAGGCTGGCGCCGTGCCCGCGGCAGCACCTGCTGGGCGGTGCGGCCGTGGGAGGGGAGAGTCCGGCTGCTGCGGGGCAGTGCGAGCGGGAAATCCCGCCTCGGCACGGGGTGGGCGAGGGGATGAGTTAGTGCGGTGGCCACGCTGGCTCCGTGTATTGCTTTTTTTTTTTTAATTATTATTTTAGTGAGGCTAAGATTTATTGTAACTGTAAGGACGTGCTAAATTGTTTTTATTGATGTTCTGGGTTGAGATGTCGCCTTCTGTAAAGGAAAACTGCATGTTGCAGGGAAACGCGAGAGCTGCTGCGGGCTTCCCTGCAGTGCAGCTGTGGCAGCGCAGGCACAGAAGTGCCAGGTCTACGCTTTGTCCGGTGTCTGCTGGCCCCTGGCAATTCCAGGTTTGGTGTACACGGAGGGTTATCATTAAACCATAACTGGGTGCTGATAGATTATTTCCAGGCCTTGAGTTTCTTTAACACAGCCTTCTAAAGGCACTAGTACAAACTCCGAAATCGCCCCGCTGCGGGCATGCAAGGTTACCTTCTCAAACAAACATGCTTTTAACGTCTCGCAGTGAGGCTGGAGTACAGGGAGCGGTCTGGAAGCGGTGACACGGTTGTGCAATCTGTACTTCCTATTTGACAAGTCTGTGGGGCGAAGTACTACGAGCCACGCTTCTGGTCCGGAGGTGCTGCAGCTGTGATGGCGTTAAGCTTCGCTTCGCTGCTGAGGAGGAGAATTTGTGTAATAAAAGTTATGTCAATGTACCTGGTCTGGGTCTTCTGGCTTCTAACAGCCTGTCTGTAGCCCTGCTGCCCTGCGGTGTCAGTGGCTGTGTGCAGTTTGTGCTTAGCTAACTGGGAATGTGGTGGGCACTAGCATGGTGATGGATTTGTAGTGACTCTTTTCTAACCCAAAGAATTTAATTTCTAGAACCTTTGTTAAAATAATAATTGCAAAATATTTCTTTTGCTATGTAAATTACCACTGTCCATAGCGTTATTTTTACATTTAAAAAACGCTGCCATGATTGGTTTTTATCTGGCTAGTTAACTGCTTAGCATTGGATAGTTTTAATTCAGTGTCAGTTTAGAAGCAGGTCAGAATTCACAGCTTGGGCATAGCCCTGGCCTAAGCAGGACTGACAGGAGAATCTCATGAGTTGACCAGAGCTTCAGCTCTGAGCAGGTGTTCTCTCCTTGCCGTGGCCTAGCCTAGAGCTGGGTATTGAGAGGGTTCTGTGTACCCGGGTGACACTCATCTCTCTGGGTAGCCTGGCTCTTAATAAAGTGTTGTGGAAATGCACCTGCGATACATTATTTAAGATACAAACCTCGCATGTGACCCATGACCAGGTCTCTAATGACATGAGTACTATTACATGAGGAAACTCATCTGCTTCAGGCCAGCGCTATTGTGGAACGTGACTGTTCTGACTAAAGATTGATTTATCTATTTATTCATGTTTTTTTTTCCTCTGTTTAATGTAGAGCACGGACTTAACCAGTATCTTTGACTGCTGTGTGTATGAGCTGGTCTTTTGTAAGAGTGGGTGTAAAGCCTTCTGAGGCTGCGTGCACGTGGCTCTTGCCCATAGTGCTTCAGTTTGCTGTACCTGCTGAACTTCCTCATTTTATTTCATTGAAAAAAATCAGAGGAACTTGGACTCTCGAAGGTACTGGTTTCATGCCAAAACTTCTGACTTGCTGTTGGAGTAAATTTTGAGAGCAGAAGCATTGATATTGCTACTTTTTTGCTGTTCAGAACTGCTTTAGTGTGCTCCAGGCTGTTCATAGGAGGTCCTCGTGGACTCAGTACAATTTCTTGAACTGTGCCTGACCTACATTGTCTGGGAAACTTGTCATACAGGTGTTGGGCAACACTTGCAGGTTTACAGTTGATGCCTAACAAAAGACAAGGTACCCGACTGGAGCCCTATTCATAGAAAGACAGGTGATGGATATTGATAGGAAAGCTCTTCTGAGGCTGTTATTGAAAGTTGCTTTTAGTTAGACTAACAAAAGTTAGTTGTTAGTTTAGACTAACAAAATGTGTAGTCAGGGTTCAGGCTTTGTTTGTTTGAGTGCCGTTACATAGCTCTGAAATCTCAGTAGTCACAAACACGTAGGTTGTTATCTGTGTATTGTCTATTGTAGATGCCTGCCATGACACAAAAGAACATCAACAACGTGTTGTGGAGAAACTTTTTCCTTGGGAGTTTCCAAGGAGAAACTTGATTCCTGTGCTATCAAAACTACCAGACTTGTGTTATAAGACTTTATAATGCTACTTTTTTTTTTAAAAAAAAGAGTAACCGTGAGGCAACAGTCCAGTGGACATGTAGTGGGAGATTAGAGTTCAGTATGTGGAATAACTGAAAATCTCACTGCTTATATCCAGGTTTTAGGGTTTCCATGAGTTGGAAAAGGGTTCCTGTGCCTGTTGGCCATTGATGGAGCAAACCTGAGTGGTGGCTATGCTGTTCTAGTGTGGTGGTACTTGGACGCCTCACAAATCATAGCTAGCTATAGCAAAGAGCTAACGGAATAAAACTGGACAGCTGAGGCATCATATAATAAAATTTATAAATTTACTACTTCATGGTAAGAACAACAAAGAACAAAATGCTGATATATATATTGTGCTAGCAGCGAGACAGTTTAATGTATCTTAAACCACTAAATCTCTGCTATAACAGCATTAGTTTGAAGCAGTTAAGACTTTGGTTGGTATTTTAAGTCAAGAATTAGAGGCAGGACTGCTGTGCCTAATGCTGTTCTGGTGGGGTTCTTGCCCTCTGCTGCTTAGTGGGTCTGAATTCCTAAAACCAGTGAGCTTGGAGTATTCTTACAGAGGGAAAATCTGTAATGGAGAATGCTGTGAAGAATCTAGGCGACCTGAAGAGTGTGTGTCCATCCACTAATTGGATAGGAACAATTAGTTAAGCAGTTTATAAGCTGTTCTGCTTGGTGTGTCCCTTACAGCAGGTACTGAAGTCAACAGGCCTGCTTGCCTTGGTGGCACTGCTCGTTAGCACTTCACACTGGGACTGTGGTGACTTCACCAGAGATAAGAAGCCAGAGGCAGCCAGTGGGTCGGAACTCAAGTTTCAGCAGGTTCAGTCTCTGCTGTGGCTCGTAGCTGAAATAGCTGCACAGCATGTCAGTGGCTGCTGAGACCACGTGGCTGCCTCAGCCTCTGCGAGTGAGGCAGAAAATAGGAAGGGTATAGAAATAGAAGAGCTCTTGAATATTATAGAGGTCTCTTATCTTTGAAAACATAACTTCCCAGCCCGTCACAAACGGGACCTCTTACCTCACACTGGTAAATGTGAAGTCTTTTGGAGCCATTGACTGGCCTTGGGGCTCCTGTGTTACAGAGCTGCGGTCAGTAGCTCTAACACATGGGTGAGGATGTCGGTCTTTTGTGCCACTTGACCTTACTTTGCCAATTTTCATGTCTGGAACTAAATGAGGGGCTGAAATGTAGCCTGATGTCTCCCTTGTTCAATCAAAGCCCAGTAAAGCATGGCGTGGCAGTAGACCTAATGTGTCTCACTGCACGTCAAGGAGCTCCGTGCTTCTCAAAAGACTGGGAATTTTTCTGCTAACTGGCATTTCCCAGCTACGTGATTTCTAGCTGCGTGTAGATAAGGAGTCTCTGGGCTGAGACTAAGCAGCTGCTTGTGGCTACAAGAACAGTGGTTATATCCTGTTGAGTGTGAGAGTCGAGGTGAAATGCGTACTCAGCAGTTCCGTGCCCTTCCTTGTAGGCAAGGAGAAATTATTTGACAGCTAAGCAAACTGTCACAAGAAAGCAAGTGTTCCAGGAAGGGGTCAACAAAGAGACTCTTGTCAGCAGTTTTAATGTCCTGTTTGATGTCAAACATGCATGTAACATGACAACTTCTCTGGGTAAGTTACCAAGAATGTACCTGCATTATCTTCCAGTGAAAAAATGATTTTACTAATCAGACTTTTGCTTACCATGTTATAATGATTCATCTCTCAATGCTGTTCAGATAAATGTAGCCACAGAATTTGATGGTTCAGTACAACCTGCAATTGACTGAAGTATCCAGCCTGGGGTTAGATGAGTCCTTCGAGGCGACATCTCTGCTGAACAGAAGAGGTTGCTGCTGTCCCTGACAATCTGTTTCATGGTTCAGCTCTAATGGAGCAGCTACTTCTCAGAACACTTTCTTCTCAAGACGCTTTCAGGGGACTGATACAACAGAACTTTCCAACAAATGTTGGTGTAAATAACTTGATCTGTAAATTGGTTGCCCCAGCACAGCTGGCAAGTTCTGCTTTCATATCTGCTTGAAAGCCAAGGGAGTGTTTTTTGTAGTACAATGTAGGAGTATCTTATGATTCCTCCTTTTTTTTTCCCCTATCTTTTAAACCTGTTCCTGAACTGGTGAAAGGTGGTGGACCTAAGTGTGCAATATTAAATATCTGGGTGTTTTCCTCTACGGTACAAAGAGAAGGAGTAGAAAAATCTGTCATAAACCCCTGTACTCTTTTAGCTGTAATGTAAAGCCAGGAGTTTGTACATAGAATAGTATTGAAATTTTCATAATAAAAGCCTCCAAAGAAATACCGGCTGTCGTGTTCCCTAATAGTAATCTTAGTCTCTGTTTACTGTGCTTAGCTTTATAAACACTCCTGCCTCACTCACCTGAACTTTAGCCTGTTTCGGGAAAGAACTAACCTATATTCCAGGGAATGATTTATACTCTCAGGAGTTCCGTGCATCAGGTCGGAGTGCAGCCAAGAAAAGTTACCATTAGCCTCACCAGCTGAGCAAAGCAAGTGCCACTCCTGGCTGGTGATGCTCTTGTGTAATCAAACACAGAGATTGTCACAGTTAAGAGTCAACATCCTGTCTTGGTGCTTGAAGCAGGCTTGGCTCACTCACTTGGGTCTGTTGAGATTAAAAGATGAAATGTTAGCAGAAAGAGCTTGTGTACTTGAAGACCTCGCTAATGGTCGTACCTCCATCAGAAAGTTCCAAGCTTTCTTCTGAGCTTCAGTGCCAATCTAAATATTTTCAAAGAAATATCTGGCTTTTGGAAATGGTCTTAAGTTTAAAAAGGACCACATCTTCCACTGCTAACTAGGGTTGGATACCTTAGACATGACACCTAGCAGATGGCGGTTTGATCATGATTAAGATCAATCTGCCTTGCAATATCTAAGCAACTTTGAGTCCGTGGTTAGGTCTAGACCTCCCTAGGAGGTCTGCCATCTGTTAGGACTTGCTGCTTCGATTTGTTCTGTTGACAGTGTTTCTTTGAGTATAGTGCTGTGAGTTACTGCCAGGCGGAGCCCTTGGCACTCTGAGACCACCCTCCTCTACCAAATTAACAAGGAAATTGATTGCTTGATAGATGATTTTGCACTGGTTATGCTTGCAGCCCTAGTAAAAAGAAATGCCACATCCTAGTAAGTCTCTCCAGCTTTACCAGGTGAAACTCTTGCATCTTCAAACCTTCTCTGCCAGCAGGGATGTGACCAGGTTGCATATAGCCCTGCTTGGCTAATACCAGAGTCTCAGGGCTAGAGAACACTACCCAAATAAAGGTGTGAAAGGGAGAACTGAACTTACTTCTGAAGTCTTCTAAGTGAATCCATGCTGCTGAAGAATGTGCAGTCAGGTTCTGTGATGCTGGACCTCAAACACTGACTTCAATCTGAGTAACAGAGTTCTGACCTGTCAAGGAAGTAGGTTTTGATTTTTATAGCTGTAGCATTAAGACAGTTTTCCTTTGGGAGAGCTGATAAAACACTTGTCTTTCACCTAAAAGTTTCCTTGCTTTCTTGTTGGGTGGATGGACGTAAAGGGAGCTGTCTTTGAATGAAACTGTTCACTGTGTTAAGTCGCAGGCAGTGTGGGTCTTCTGCCTTGGAAGAACGGATTCAGCTAGTCAGTCATGGTAACTAGCTTGATGCCTAGCTTCAAGAACTACAGTGAGATCTCTTCTGCTTATAGTCTTATCTCTCAAAATCTTTTGAAGAAGAAAAGTGAGGTAGACCTCGCTAGTAAGGTAAGATAGTTGTGAAATGAGCCCTTAAACATTAAACAGCTTGAGCATGTTTTTGGTATTGTTCAGATCTGACCGAAGAGCTTCAAATGATGAAGTCCTGTCTTGAAAGAGCAAGGTAACTTCAATGCAATAGTGTCCTTTAGGACAAAGGACTTACATGCAGGGTGACCAGAGAACCACGCACAAAGGTTGAATCATCTAGAAATTCTCTCCTTCAGCAGACCCAAGGAGCTAAAACTGACTTGCTTTTGAGTCTCAGCCTTAAACTGTACCAAGATCTGGCTGTCTGGATTCACTGGGTGGTATGGATCATCCATTGATGTGCCTTTTGTGAACCTTGTTCTGTTTACTCGGTGTGCTGTAGCTTAGATGTTACTTATTCCTCGTGTGTGTTGTCTGCAAGCCGGGGACATGTAGTAGAACACCCTCTTTATCAGAAGCTGCAAGTAGGCAGGAACAGAGCAGCCGAGGCGTTGTCACCTCAGCTCTTGCAGAGCACAGCTGATAAGAGCTTAGTGTTTTGTTTCAAACTAGTACAATAACACTAAACTGGCCTTGAAGGTCTAGCCCTTCTTGGGAGGCCTTGGGCTTGAGGTTCACACAGTCTCCCAGAAAGAAGAAACATCTGAAGTATTAGAATTGATAATTCTCCTAATGGTAGAAAACTGATCTTGATTGATTTTTTTTTTTCTTAAGGTATATATATATATATATTTTTTTTTAACTCACATGCCAGGTATCTGTGGGTGAGGTGAACTAACCATTCTGCATTTCCAGTGTTAAAAATGGAATAAACTCTGTTTCACTACTGACATCCTAATACACTGGCCTGTTGCAAACGCAGCAAAGTGGTATTAACTAAACTGTGTTTTGTTGCAAGCTGTACTAGAAACGTAATTTGAAAGTATGCATTTAAGGGTTTACAGAAGCAGACTGTGGCTCAGCAGAAAAGGAGGTGGTTTATTGATGTCTTCTGTGCTAAGTATGGCTGTGGATGAGCCACTTCTGATCTCCGTGGTGTCCATCTCGCGTTAGCTCTGCCTCCTGGGTGGTGTACAGCCTTGCTGCTAGACAGGACGAGGCTAATTGCTAGACAGGTAGCTTTTTTTAACTTTACAAGGATAAAGATAAAGCTCAGACGCCTCACATGTGATGGTAAGCTTGAAACAGTGATAGCTGCCAAGCCCAATGGAGTAAGTTAGGGCTCTGGTGGCAAAGCTGGTGGGAGTGAGTACTAAAGCTGCAAGTGTAGCATGGCTGCCAGCAGCAGGCAAGTTCAGCATGCCTTAAACCATCTCAGGGGTTCAAAAGTTGAGTTCTCAAAACAGTAAGTTGTGAATGGACCTTGAAGACAAGGTACCAAGTGCTTGTCTGCTGCAGGGCTTCTTTAGGAAGCCTGCTGGGCTTAATTGAAGATGGGCAAGACTTTGTGTACCACTCTGGGTTTGGGTAGCATGGCCGTATGGTCACACAAAAACACGTGAAGCCTTGTATCTCGTGCGACTTTCACAAAAGCTGTTTGTGGCTATGCTGTGTAACTTAATACTAAATCTTTTTTTCTCTTCCAGCTCCAAAATTTAGGCATCAACCCAGCAAACATTGGGTTCAGCACTCTGACAATGGAGTCTGACAAATTCATCTGCATAAGAGAGAAAGTAGGAGAACAGGCTCAAGTGGTGATCATTGACATGAATGACCCCAGCAACCCTATTCGAAGACCGATTTCAGCTGACAGTGCTATCATGAACCCTGCCAGTAAAGTCATTGCATTAAAAGGTATGGAAGTCCTGAGAAATGTTTGAAGTGGATGGAGAGCTTTCCGTAAGACTAGTTTGTGCCTGACTTCAGTCTTTCAGGCAGTTTATGTGGGAGGATCCCTTACCACTTTTCCACAGCTTAATGGGAGCTGAAGTTTAATGCATTTTTCAGTTGTTCTGAAGGTAGCTGGGCAGTAAGTTTCAGTTAAGGCTTCCTGATATTTTCTCATCATTAGGATGAGTTTTTCGATTGTCAGAGTCTTACAGCTTCTGAGCAGGAAGAGCTGGAAGAAAAGCTCAGGCTAGAGACTGCAGATGTATCTTTAAGTCTGGAGTCATGTTAGAGGGGAGCAAGACCTGACCTCCTAAGTGTATAAGGTCTATTAACTAAGCCTCTCTGTAAAGAGACAAACTAAGACTGGGGAGGAGGGAAAATATTCCTGAAGGCCTTAGTCTGGCCTTGCTGGAAGAGGCTGGTGCACCAATTTGTGCATACTTATTATATCAGTAAGTGATAAGAAAAGTAAAATTATGCAAGGAAGACTCGTGTAGTGAGTAAAGCACAAGGTCAGCTAACTTAGTATCTCTGGTGTTACTGAGAACGAGCATTCCTCTGGAGTCTCCAGAGATGTTGATCTCTTTCCCCAAGAGGCCCAAGAAGCTCAAATACTGTCACTCTAGAAATGCCTATATTGCTAATGGAAAGATTTGTATGTATTCAATGTTATCTAAGTTTGACTTTAATGCTGTGCTACTGTTTTGTCACAACTTTAATGCTTTCTTGTGTGTGCAGATGGTGAGTTACTTCCATTGACTGTACTAGTTCCTGTCCTGTCTTATGAAAAGAGAAAGCAGAATCAAATGGCTCAGATCTGTGGTGCGCATGGCTGAACAGTGGTGTTAAGCAACTGAAAACCTACAATTTGGAGGCTTTTTGTGCCCTCTCAAACAAGGGAATCCTTAAGATTCAGAAAATTAATCCACTCAAGAACTCGGAGTATACTTAAACTGTCACAATCTTGATATTAAGCTTTTTATAAACAGGACTGACCCTTGTGACTTAAGTCTAGATTTTGCCCCGTAATACGCCTTGCGTAGCATGTAGGATACATGTTACCCAAATGTCATCTCCCTTGACTCTAAAGCTCCAACTGCACTGGATATGGAAACAAACTGCTAGCCTGTAGCCTGAGTGACACTGTGTTAGACAGCTTCTCCAAGCTCTGGAGAAACTCCTGGCACTGCATCTTATGTCAGTAGCTGAACTAATGGTGGCTTCTAACTAAACTAATAGTTGGTGAGTGAAGACGCTT
The DNA here is from genome assembly GCF_009769465.1 of Tauraco erythrolophus. NCBI lineage: Eukaryota > Metazoa > Chordata > Aves > Musophagiformes > Musophagidae > Tauraco > Tauraco erythrolophus. The sequence continues at coordinate 3,554,038 of NC_141485.1, read as the reverse complement.
GCCCGTATGGCATTGTGGCTTTAGCAAGCTGACTTACAGTCAGTAACTATAACAGATTCTGACCTGCACCTGGTTTCACGTGATCTTTAATATCCCTCTTGGGCTACACTAGCATGTGCTTAAATAGCTGTCTCCTAAAACAAGTAGAACGTGGTCAGAACCTTCCTTATCTTAACAGAAAGAAGTAATTTCTTATATGCCACTGTGTTGTTAGAACTCTGTAGAAGTGACTGCAGGTGGCTGTTCAGGATGTATGTGTGCACCATTCTGTGTAATTCAGAGAACTTTTCCTCTTGCCTTCTAGAGCTTGTGTTGGTCACTGGATTCCTTTCCTTGCACGGTTTCTGGTAGTCTGTTTTGCAGCCAGTAGCTGTGTATCCCATTAGTGCAACCTAAGGGTTTTGATTAGTAAGTCTGAATTACGAAAGCCCTCTGCTGACTTGACCATTACATGTTATGCTCTTTTTTTGTTTTTACTTAAAACAGATGTGGACATAGTTTTTAATGACACTGGCATAGCTCTCCTCACAACTTTCAAGAGACTCAGCATTATTGTAACCTAGTTTTGATGTACGTGAAGTATCGTACAACTTGTTTGTGTAGCTGAAGCTCTTGTCTCCTACCAAGTTGTTTTCCACATCTGTTTGATTGCTTAGTAGTGGCAAATTGGTAAAATTCGCCCTAGGAGTGTGGTCTGGTTAAAAGTAATAGCTGATCACTGAAGATACTGCCGGTATATAACAGCATTTTCTTAAAGGAACTCGCAAAGTTTTAATGTTGTAGTGCAGCTCTTCTACTTTTAACCAGTGCTTGAAGTAACAAACAGAAACTGCAACCTGGCTAATGATGTTGTGTTTTCTAGCTGGCAAAACGCTTCAAATATTTAACATTGAAATGAAGAGCAAAATGAAGGCTCATACGATGACAGATGATGTCACCTTCTGGAAGTGGATCTCTCTGAATACTGTTGCCCTTGTAACGGATAATGCAGTCTACCATTGGAGTATGGAGGGGGAGTCCCAGCCTGTGAAAATGTTTGATCGCCATTCTAGTCTTGCTGGCTGCCAGATCATCAACTACCGTACAGATGCGAAGCAGAAATGGCTACTGCTGACTGGCATATCTGCACAGGTACTTTATGACTAGGGAGGCCTGATGTGGAAGGCCCGGAGCTTGTCTTTTCCTTCTTCTATAGGAGCAGGACTGATATGTTTGTATTCTTTCCTAAAATGTTGTTGGGAATGTAAAAGCTTGTCTTGATCTTCAAATAACAAACTTATGTGTAACTGAAAATCTTACACTTATGGTATAAACACTAGTACAAGGTTAAGAGTCTTAAGTGATACCTTTGTAAGAGAAAGCATGGCATGGTACTTCAGCTTGGTAGGACATGTTTACTAACTGAAATGAAATTACTGTCCGAGTGCCTGTTGTTCCTGACTCTTGTTCTGTCTTGTCTAGCAAAATCGTGTTGTGGGAGCAATGCAGCTCTATTCTGTAGATAGAAAAGTGTCACAACCAATTGAGGGACATGCAGCTAGCTTTGCACAGTTCAAGATGGAAGGAAATGCTGAAGAATCCACTCTCTTCTGTTTTGCAGTAAGAGGGCAAGCTGGGGGTAAGGTAAGACTCGGTTCTAAACATGCCATAGCCTTTAATGACTCACTCTGGTTATCTGCTTCCAGGAGAACAAGTGGTTTAATGCACAAAGCTGCCTTCAGGAAAAAAGGGAGGACTACGTGTCAGTCTGGATGCTGTGTTTTTGATGTATATGAAAACCGGTGCATACAGAGCCTCACAGCAGGGACTACTTGATGTAGCAGAAGTCTGTTTTCAGTCCTGAAGTTAGGTGGCGTGTCATGACCAGCCTAATTAGCTGCTTGACACACGTGACTCTAGGCTTCACAGGCTAAGCTTAAGGGAAAAGCTGTTGTAATCTTTCTTTGATGCTGATCCTCAGTATCAGGCTTAACTTATTTCCAAATTATTGGTTGAAGAAAAATTAAATACTAGTGTTACAAGGCTAGCTAGTGGTCTAATAATAACACTGGAATTATGTGAGCTATTTTGTGACAGCTAAAACAGAGTAAAACCGGAGCTAGATTCAGGGAAACATCTTCAGAACTGCCTCTGTAGAATGTTAACCGAGTTGAAAGAGTGCGTATGAAGGGACTTAACTGAATCCTTCAACTTCTGAGTAGCTAGGATCATGCTTAACTGTTTCCTTCGTCTGTGGCACGTGAATACAGTATGCCAAACCTTTAGCCAGTGAAAATATTTAGGAAGACTGACTTAGTTTATCTTTGCACAAGTTTGGAATTAAGGCTCAGCAGCAAACGAATTGCCTTATCTTTATTGTTACATAAATTAAATACAAGAACTAACAGACTAATCTTATCTATTGCACAGTTGCATATCATTGAAGTTGGCACACCACCTACTGGGAATCAGCCGTTTCCAAAGAAAGCAGTGGATGTCTTCTTTCCTCCTGAAGCACAGAATGACTTTCCTGTTGCAATGCAGGTATGGCAGCCACAAACGAGAGCGCAAGAACGAGTCTGCAGCTTCTCTTGGTGGATGTGACACTGTAACAGGGCACTGGAAGCCAGGTGGTCCATATATTGACCTGAGGCGTGGCTTTAAACTGGTGTGATTTCTGCTTCAGTACTGTAAAAGTATAGACTGAAGCAGCTTGTTCTTATTTATGGAAGAAATATCCGTGTATATTTAACTGTCTTTCAAGCTCTTAAAACATAATTCTGCTGTGATTGTACTCAAGTATTAAGTAAAAATGTAACAGCACTTCCAGTTGTCCTGAAATGGCACAGCTCATCTGCTGATTCTTAAAAGCACTTACTCATTTTATCCAATACCAAATTTGATTAATCTGTTCCTGTTTTGCAGATCAGTGACAAGCACGATGTGGTGTTTCTTATAACAAAATATGGCTATATCCACTTGTATGACCTGGAAACTGGCACCTGTATCTATATGAACAGAATCAGTGGAGAGACCATATTTGTTACTGCACAGCATGAAGCAACAGCTGGAATTATTGGAGTAAACAGAAAGGGACAAGTAAGGAAACTTGGCCTGGAAACCACTTGTTTAGCGAAATCCCACTGGCCCTTAATGATACACTGTAGTATTCATATCAGTGGCTAAAAGTTTCCAGAAACTAACAAGGCAGAATAACAGAACGAGGCATATGGTATTATTGGATAGTTGAACAGGAGTGCAGCTTGTCTGACTTCTAGATTCTTCCACAACTCAGGTTCTGGTTGTGTAATTTTTAGGAGCTCTGTAGCAGCAGTCAGTGATCTAAACACTGCCCTACTGTTGAAGATGGAACTAGAATACACCTCTCCTTTGGGGGCAGACTACCCTCTTGCAGAGCACGTGCTAATAGGAGTCTTAAATATGTTAACTTTGAACTCTGTTCAGAAAAATCTCATGTCTGGCAGTGTTCTGAGCCCCAAAGAAGTTTGCTTCTGTATCTCCATGCACATACAACTTCACACCAGTCTACTAATATTGTACAGCTATGCATTCAGACTGAATTGATTTCAAATGTTGCTTATTCCGCATGAGTAATACAGAGCAGAAGACTTTTTCCTAGTTTATCCTCTAGGATTGGTTACCTAAAACACAAAGTACGGGTTACAGAAAGACACCACTTGAATCCCGGTGTTTCTGACCTCTCTAAGTACCTCAGTTTAAACTGACTGTTAATCATCTGCCTTGGTGCACTAATTGGCTGGCAGAGGTTCTTTCCAAGAGGAGGTCTGTTCCTTAAATAAAATGGCAAGACCCTGCAGTTACCAAAGGATGAAAAAGCTTTCTGTGTATGCCATAGCTTTCCTTTAGAGGTTAGCTTAGCCCTTGGCTTGCTGCTTGTATTTGAACTAACTGGAAGTTTTCCTTGCTAATTTATCCAGGTGCTCTCAGTGTGTGTGGAAGAAGAGAATATTATTCCCTATATCACAAATGTGCTGCAGAATCCTGACCTAGCTTTACGAATGGCTGTCCGCAACAACCTGGCAGGTGCTGAGGAACTCTTTGCCAGAAAGTTCAATGCGCTGTTTGCACAAGGGAACTATTCCGAGGCAGCAAAAGTGGCAGCTAATGCCCCAAAGGTAATTATCCAGTTTTCGGAATAGTACTGAACTCTGCTGGCTTAAGCTTCTTGCTTCAGGAAATCTCACTGAATTTCATAAGTGTCAAGACCAGAATCTTGTTACTCCTGTCCTAAAGTAGTACTTCTTAACATACCTGTGAAGAACCTGTACGCAGTGAACTGGGAATGCTGATTGTATGCTGGAGGATCTCAAGGCTTGTATGAAGCCCACAGAGGGGCAGAAGAATAAACGATGGCTATGAGGCTTAATGTTTCTGGTATTACCTTTATTCCTATTGCCCCGATGATTAAAGAAGCTTCTATGAAAAGACAGCCTCCAGCTGAGGTTGCACCTGGAAACAGGTCAAAAGGACAGATTAAGAGCAAAGATCATACTAAATTCAGAGAAGAACCTGCTTGCAAGGCCAAGGGTGTCTTAATTCTGTAGGACAGTTCTCTGAACTTAAACCTGCATTGCTACTGAAACAGGTGTAGTTGGCTACTATTGCACATCTTCTGTCAAAACATCTCAAAGGCAGTGTCTGAGCTGATGTTCAGCCGTACTGCTTCTGACTTATTCTGGGCTGGCAAAACATAATGCTGCTGTAGCAAGCATTTCTAACTTCAGCTTTCTGGAGAAACTCTTGCCAAGCCACAATAGCAGAACAGGAAACTAAAGTGCATCTCTATTTCTGGCAGGGAATCCTGCGTACTCCAGACACCATACGCCGGTTCCAGAGTGTTCCAGCTCAGCCGGGACAGACTTCCCCGTTACTCCAGTACTTTGGCATTCTTCTTGACCAAGGGCAGCTGAATAAATATGAGTCGCTGGAACTCTGCAGACCCGTGCTTCAGCAGGGACGCAAACAGCTCTTGGAGAAATGGTTAAAAGAAGATAAGGTGAGTTGGGGTAGATGCCTTAGAGCCCTGGAGGAGAGGGACATAACTGCTTGGCAGCCTCTGCCCACCTTTCCCCCCCTGAGGAAAACTCAACTGAGCAACTCATCAATGCACTAGTGTGATCGAACACTTGAGCAATAGGTGTTCACTCTGCCTGGGACTATGACCCTTATTACTGCAAGAGTATTGATTAGGTACTCTGAGCTTCACCCATTCTGCTGAAAATTACAGCAGGGTGAGCCATAGCGTGGAAGCTTCTGAGCTGCTGTTACTGTACAAAGCACTTCAGGCTCTTTGGGTACTGACTTGCATATACTTTGAGCTGTGGTTACATTTCTGTAATTAGCTGAAAAACATGCTGATACAATGTAGCACGTAATTCTTTTTAGCTCTCCAAATGCATTTCTGACTCCTGTAGAACAGCATAAAGAACAGAGCCTGCTAGATCACAACTTAAAGGGTCTGATGATGCTATCAAGCTGGGCCTTAATTTTTATTTTTTTAAGAGAAGTCCAAAAGGAAGGCAAATGAGGAAGAAGGTAGTAGTGCATTTCAGCATGGCACTGTCAGGGTGGACTGATTGTATTTATATCTTTAAACAGCTGGAGTGTTCAGAGGAGCTGGGAGATCTTGTGAAATCTGTAGATCCTACACTAGCACTTAGCGTCTATCTGAGAGCCAACGTTCCAAACAAAGTCATCCAGTGTTTTGCTGAAACAGGACAAGTCCAGAAGATTGTTTTGTATGCTAAGAAGGTGAGAGGAAATTAAATTGCCATATCTGTCCTGTATTTAATAACTAGTGTATCTTCCAAAGTAGCTAAAAGTAATTGTGGAGATATCTGACAGCCTGTGTAGTACCTGCTTTGGCCTAAGGTTTTGGGATGAAAAATTACTGCTAGATTTTGTACATATATTCTTTCATGCTTCCATATGTAGCTTTTTCCAAATGAGGAAGTCCTGACTGAGTTGTGTAAGTTATTGACAGTAACTTTTACTGAGCTCTGTATTTAACAAGGCATGTGCTCTTGCTGAGTTATTACTTTTCATCCCTTCAGGTTGGATATACTCCAGACTGGATTTTTTTGCTGAGGAATGTAATGAGAATCAGCCCTGATCAAGGACAGCAGTTTGCACAAATGCTTGTTCAAGATGAAGAGCCTCTTGCAGACATAACACAAGTAAATAATTTTATTGTTATGAAATGTTAACTTCAAGGCCTTAAACTGATAAGAGAAGCCATACTTTTACTATCAGAGTAAGATTTTTGAACTACGAGTTTGAATTTACCTTACTAGGACAACGTTGTTTCTCGGCTAGGTTTAAGAACATTAAATGATGGCTTAGTGCAGTGCCAGGATAAAGAGTTTGGCTTTGGAAGCTGCACTTGATGTTACATTGTTTAAATATGCTTCCAGTTTCTAATAAAGAACCTAAATGTTTTTTTTCAGATTGTGGATGTCTTTATGGAATATAATTTAATTCAGCAATGTACAGCCTTCTTGCTGGATGCACTGAAGAATAATCGTCCCTCAGAAGGTCCGCTGCAAACACGTTTACTTGAGATGAACCTCATGCATGCCCCTCAGGTATGCTTCCAGAGTTAATTTGGATCAGGCTTGTCTGTGGCTAGACTAGCCACTGCATTATGGTCCATATCAAATGCTAGTGATAGTGTTTATGAACTAAATGAAACTCTCAATATTCCTTCTAGGTTGCAGATGCTATCCTGGGGAACCAAATGTTTACTCATTATGACCGGGCTCACATAGCTCAGCTGTGTGAGAAAGCTGGCTTGCTACAGAGAGCACTTGAACACTTCACGGACTTGTATGACATCAAGCGTGCAGTAGTTCACACTCATCTTCTTAATCCTGAGGTATGGGATCAAATATCCTGAATCTAGCAAAAGCCAGGCTATTAATAATGGCTTTCAACATTTGACTTTAGAGCGTGGTGTTCTACTTGGGTCTAAAATGGCTTACGTGTCTTTGCAGTGGTTAGTGAACTACTTTGGTTCCTTATCGGTAGAAGACTCTCTGGAGTGTCTGCGTGCTATGTTGTCTGCTAACATTCGTCAGAACCTGCAGATCTGTGTCCAGGTAGCTTCGAAATACCACGAACAACTGTCAACACAGTCACTTATTGAGCTGTTTGAGTCCTTCAAGAGCTTTGAAGGTAAGTTCATGCTTTTGCCTCTAGCAAAAGGAGCTAGTGCTCACTTCATCGTACATTGTATTTGAAGGACTGTCTGCTGAAATCTAGAAAGCTGTGTTGAGCTTAAGTACCTAAGCCTCAAAGCTGTCTCGAACCTGACCCAAACCTTAAAGTTCCCCTGTTCATGGGGTCACCAACTTTGTGTTGCTTATTTTTGTTTTCTGAAATGCTACCAAAAAGCTTGGATCTGTAGCTGACCTAAAAAGTTAGCTGAAGAAGCTGCTGGCCTTTATCCTTTGTCCAAAATGCTCATCTCAAATTTGTCTAGCCTTTGGGTTTGGGGCTTTTGTACTTCTCAACAAGACTAACTGTGTATAATCTAGTCAGCATGGTGGTGGAGCAATGGTCAAATCTCTGCAGATATGTAGCTGAACAGCGTCTTGCTGAGCTTTAAAGAAAACCCCCTTAAAGACTGAGAACACAACATAACAATGGGACTCTTGGAATTTGGAGCATGGTTAGTAGAATAAGAAGCTGTTGTAGACAGGCCAAAAACACGCGTCTTGTCTAAGTGACTTGGCAGTAATTTGTCTGTAGTAGTAAAGTGTTGTATGGGATCAGCTTTAAGTGACCTTTAGCTGTGGGTTGTGGCAAGCAGCTTTTGCACTGTGTACTTGTAGTGAAAGGTGTGATGGTAGCTTTTGAGCACAGCTAGTTTTGGTTTTCTAAACTCTTCCTTGCTCCTGTCTAGGGGCTGTGTGGAAGGCACACGCTGGATATTTTAACAAAGCTGACCTATGGCAATTGATGATGATCTAATAGTATTTATTGAAGCTGCGTATAACACACTAGTCTGTGTAACACATGGGGAGCAACAACAGGTGCAACTCAGCTGGGAACTTTTTTTGGTTCTTTGTAAACTTCTGCAGTAGTCAGATGCAAATTTTCATGTAATTGTAACTTGAAAGACTTGCTTAAAAGTTATTATTGATCCAGCTCAAGTACTTTAGCAGAATAACCTGTTGACTCTTTCTCTCCAGGTTTGTTTTATTTCCTGGGCTCTATTGTAAACTTCAGCCAGGATCCGGATGTGCACTTCAAGTATATTCAAGCTGCGTGCAAGACGGGACAAATTAAAGAAGTGGAAAGAATCTGCAGGGAAAGTAACTGCTATGATCCAGAACGTGTTAAAAACTTCCTGAAGGTAATGTTTGGGTAGCGCTGGACTGTCTCGTGCTGTTTGGGGTTCTGATAAAATATAGTGTGTGTCACTGGTGAAATGAGGCATCTCTGTGGAAACACAAATGAGCCTTAACCTTTGCACTTAAGAATTCATCTGTCCTCTTGAAACAGAGGTATCTAGCATGTTGGCAGTGCCTCTTAATAGAGCCTGAGCTTGGAACAATATCTAAAAAATGAAGAATCTGTCAGATCAGTTCCTCACTGCTTTTGGTAAAGTTAACCTGGCTTGAACTCTTAAACTGTAATAATAGCACCAGCTATTAGAACTTGTTGTTCTACCATTCAGAACTTGTTACAGATGTCTGCTGTGATGTAGGAAATTAGTAACTTGAAGGTTGAGAACAACCATAATGCCAAATGAGTTCATAACTTAATGCTTACTTACAGTTTAATCAGCTTCAACTGAGCAACTACAGACATAAAAAGTGAATAGTGGCAATTAGTTCCATAAATGCTTTCAGGATTGCTCTATCTTATTCATCTTGCTTGTACACACTGACATTTCAGCCAGGCAAACCTCAGTTTAGCTCTGCTAGGGTATGCCAGTCAGCATAAATATATGCTAACCAACTGTCACTGCTGGGATTCGGAGCGTTGCTGAAACATTTCTAAAGAGTGGAAAAAGATGGTGTGCAGCAAGTGCAGATTCTGTAGCCTGTTGTTAGTACTGAGCTTATTGACAAATGTGACACTGCTAGAAATATCTGAGAAACAGTGTGGGAGGGGAAAACTTTATCTAGGAGCATTTCCTGCCTTCATGTTTGTCGGTTACGTAGCATAGTCGTAGATTTTGTTGATGGTATCTGAAGATGGCAAAACTCTTCAAATGAGAATTCTGTAAAACTAACCTGGTGTCACCGAGGTGTAAGGTATGTAAATTGATCAAGCCGCCTAAGATAAGTTATCAAGCTGTCAAATTCCTGATGAAAGCTATTGTTTTTTGTGCTGTTCCATGTCTGGAATATGCAGGACATGTACCAGGTAAATCTCCCAGTACAGGCCTCTTTGTGTAAAGTCCTTAAGTGTAATTTAATATGTAGGATTATATTCTGGGATGTGCATGTTCGAATAAGTGATCTGAAATATGCATCCGGAATACTGTCTGTAGACTAAGCTTCTGTACTGTAACCGTTGTAATCTTATACTGAAAGTTGGAATGCTTTTAGATAGCTAACTGATTAGCAGTTTCAGTAATACTGCTACTAGCTTGATCCTTACTCGTCTCTAAATCCATAGTTAGAAGATATCACAAGACATGTCACTTGAAGCCAATTGTGTATATAAGTTTTATGTTACGATCCACAACTTAATATCTAGTCTTGGTTAAATTCCTTTTGAAATCCCAGAGTGCTAATCCTGCACACCAAACACCAGTGGCAACTAAAAATGCTGTCTATAGCTTAGGCTTGTAATAGCTGTACTGTGTTGTAAAACTTTAGACTCTGCCATGCAAAGGAGCAGGGTTAAACTTCATAAAGCTTCTTGCTGTAGGCCCCAAAGTGGCTGTGAGTACTCCTACTTGCTACATATTGCAAACAATTAGTTGAACAATAAGCTGTCATTATTTGGTTGACTGTTGAATTTTGACTTTCCAAGTTCAGCTGCTTTAACAGATTAAGTGACTCTATTTGTCTACTTAAGCCTGAGAACAAAACCAAGTTACTGAAGCTCTTCTCTTTGTAGGAAGCTAAACTCACTGACCAGTTGCCACTCATCATTGTGTGTGATCGCTTTGACTTTGTCCACGACTTGGTGCTGTACTTGTATAGAAATAATCTCCAAAAATATATTGAGATTTATGTGCAGAAGGTAAGTTACAGTTTGTCTCTTGGCTTTAATGAGTCAAACTGATCAGTATTTCTGGTGTTATATGCAACTGTAGGCATTATGTTTGTCAGTATACTGCAAACAGCCTCATACTTGAGACTGATATTTAAGTACCTATGAGTTGCCTCTGGTAAGTTAGCCCTCATGTGAGTCAGATCTCTTATTTATTCTTCAGTCAGGCTGAGCAGTAACCCCTGCTATGTGTCCCCTGAAGGACGAAGACTTGGTAGAATAACTTTGGAGTTTTCAAGTTAATTTTGACTTCCAGCATTTTAGAGGGGGAAGTTCTTGTTTATACTTCCTGCAGGGACAAATTGGTTTGCTCAGGAGCTTTTCCTATGGGGACTGAGCATGAGTGAGCCACTGAACTCTGATGTGAACCCCTGCTGACTGAAGCGTTGACTTTCAAGCTTGTCCTGAACCTTAGGAAGCTGGGAGTAAAGGCAGGAAGATGAGGTCAATCTCAACACGCAGCCTTCGCGTGTGCTTCTAAGCATAAGTATTGACTGCCTGTACTGCGTGACAACAAACTAACTTCTTCAAATGATCCTGTTCAGGTGAATCCAAGCCGTCTGCCTGTTGTTATTGGGGGATTGCTTGATGTGGATTGCTCTGAAGATGTCATTAAGAACCTTATTCTTGTGGTGAGGGGTCAGTTCTCGACTGATGAGCTTGTTGCAGAGGTTGAGAAAAGAAACAGGTATTAAACTTCTTATAATGGCTATACTGCTCATCCATCAATGCACATCCTCATTTCATAGCTAAAGCTGGTACTGACATAACAAGAAGCTGCCATTGGATGAGCAAGCAGCAAAAGTCTGCTTTACTTGTTGGCTGATGCAGAGATCTCCCTTTTGCAGCTTCTAGATAATGAGAGTCTTTGGTGTGTGATGTTCTTCATAGTGTCAGAAGGTTATACCATTATAATAATGAACCAGAATTTAGGTCGAAATGAAGTACTGTAGCTGGGATGTAGTTACTGGCTATACCCTACACTGAAACTGACTTCTGTAGTGAAGAAACTGTGCAAGTGGGTACTTGTGCACTCGACCTCTCTAATGTGAAAACCACTTCCTTCTAGGCTGAAACTGCTTCTTCCGTGGCTGGAAGCCAGAATTCATGAGGGTTGTGAGGAGCCTGCAACTCATAATGCACTGGCCAAAATATACATCGATAGCAACAACAACCCAGAAAGATTCCTGCGTGAGAATCCTTACTACGATAGCCGCGTTGTTGGCAAGTACTGTGAGAAGAGGGACCCTCACCTGGCCTGCGTGGCTTATGAGCGTGGACAGTGCGATTTGGAACTTATTAATGTATGTATGCCAAGGCAGCTGACTCGTGGGTTAAATTCTAACCTGAATATCGTGGGATAGATATTCAGGTTTATGACTGACAAAAGCATTTATTTCCTAAAAAGTAATAAGCTGGAACTGCTCACTTCTAATAGAATAGATAGCTATTTAATCTCCCTCTGCAACTTAGTGAGAAATGAGAGACTCCACTGGCTGCCCTAGAATGGGAGGTTAATTGGAAATATTAAAGCCTGAGATTTCTAGCCTGCATCTCAGGCAGGCTTATTTAATGTTGCAATGCAGTTAGCTCATCTGCTGTAAGCTCAATAGCTATGACTTCACTCTGAATGAACTTTTGCCTTTCACTAGGTGTGCAATGAGAACTCCCTCTTCAAAAGCCTTTCCCGCTACTTAGTTCGCCGTAAAGACCCTGAACTGTGGGCCAGTGTGCTACTGGAAAGCAACCCTTACAGAAGACCGCTAATCGACCAGGTATAACTGACAAAATATGAAAATCCTTTGCTGTCCTAACTTGACTTGCTAGTACCTGACTTAATGGATTTGTCAATGGCTTGACTTTGCCTACAGGTTGTACAGACTGCACTGTCAGAGACACAGGACCCTGAGGAAGTCTCGGTTACTGTGAAGGCCTTCATGACTGCAGATCTTCCTAATGAGCTTATTGAACTGCTGGAGAAAATAGTTCTTGATAACTCTGTGTTCAGTGAGCACAGGTGTGTAAAGTCAAAACTAAGTCACAGGAAACTTGAAATTGTACCTGTTACAGGTGTTAAATTGCTGTAATGTGGAGCAGTGTAGTGGTTTAACCCAGCTGGCACCTAAATGCCACACAGCTGCGTGCTCACTGTCCCCCACCCCTGGGGAATAAGGAAGAGAATTAAAGGGAAAAAGGGAAGGAGACTTGTGAGTTGAGATGAGAACAATTTAGTCATAGTAGTAGTGTAAAACTAAAGCTAATAACAATAAAAAAACTAAAGCTAATAACAATAAAATAATAGTATATACAAACAAGTGATGCGCAATGTAATTGTGCACCACCTGGTGACCAACACTTGTCCTGTCCCAGCAAGCTATCTCAAAACAGATAGGTTGCAACACTGCAATCTCAGACAAGTGAGAGGCCCAAAAAGAGAGAGAGAGAATTTTGAGTATCTGAGAGAGTGAGCCGTTGGAAGAGAATTCTCAACTTCCCGGTCAACCCCCATCTATATACTGGGCATGACATTGCATGATATGGAATACTCAATTGGCCCTCAATCCTAAGTCTTAAGTTCAAATCATAAGGGAAGTTGTGGGCCCTTTTGTCCTGGCCGTCCTCCCCCCGAGCCTGTTGTGCTCCTGCACGCTAGCAAAAACATGGGAAGCTGAAAAGTCCTTGCTGTCTCACTACCAACTATAAACATCGGTGTGCTATCAGCATTCTTCTCATAACAAATCCCAGACTAAATCCAAAACACAGAGCTCCCGTAGCTGCTAAAAAGAAAAACTGACTCTGACCCAGTCAAAGCCAGGACAAACAGCAAATAAACTAGTACCTTCCCCAGAGGGGAGGATGAATTTCTTCATCATTACTTGATATGCACTAATGTTTTCTTTCTCTGTTTAGGAATCTGCAGAACCTTCTCATTCTTACAGCTATAAAGGCTGATCGTACCCGTGTTATGGAGTACATCAATCGCCTGGATAACTATGATGCTCCAGACATAGCCAATATAGCTATCAGCAATGAGCTTTTCGAGGAGGCGTTCGCTATCTTCAGGAAGTTTGATGTCAACACATCAGCTGTGCAGGTATCTTAAAATCTCAGTCTGTCATAACTCCTTGTGACATGTGCGTCCTCACATGAGGACTTTCCTGTTAATTGGTGACTTCAGTACCTAAAACCAGTTAGCAACGTGACCAAAGCTGCACAGTGCCTTGTCTCACCAAGTAGAACAAACATTGTGTACTGAACCCCCTAGTAAGTGAAACTTCGTAAGCGTAACGTTACTTACGCTGTGTGGAGTAGAGTAGTCCCTATTTTAAAAGCGACTGTGGATCCATTGAAGAGCTACCATAAAACACAGCTCAGTGTCTTGTAAAACTGACCTTTACAGAGAGCAGCTGATCATGGTAACCATCGTGGTAACCCTTTCTTTAGGTATTAATAGAGCACATTGGAAACCTGGATCGTGCGTATGAATTTGCTGAACGCTGCAATGAGCCTGCTGTGTGGAGTCAGCTGGCTAAAGCACAGCTTCAGAAAGGGATGGTAAAGGAAGCAATTGACTCGTATATTAAAGCAGATGATCCTTCCTCGTACATGGAAGTTGTTCAAGCTGCCAATGCCAGTGGTATGATTAAGTTTTATTTAAATCTTTACTGTTGATGTTGCTTAGCTCTTTTGCATGGTCTTTTGCTCAAACTGCAGTTCTGACAAACCTGTATCTTGATGCCAGTAGAGGAGTCTGGTCCTTCAAAGACTGCCTTAAGTGAGAACAGGAAAAGATAGTGTATTCCATTTGCAGATAATCAGTGGTCTTACAACTACCTTCTTTAGCTAGCCAGAGACGTCCGTCAGAGCAGTTGCTACTAAGGAGCTCTTTGCATGAAGTTAAATACCAGGATTTGTTTAGTTACACTCATCATAAGGTGACCTTATTAATCTAGTGTAGCGTGTGAAGGCTAGTCTTGATTGTTGGGGAATAGCTGTAGAAATACTTATGTCAAACCAGGTTGAGCTGGTAGTATAGCTTAAGCACAAGTGTCCTCAATGGTGGGAAGTAAGCATTCTGAACTCTTTCATAGGCAACTGGGAAGAACTGGTGAAGTATCTCCAGATGGCACGCAAGAAGGCCCGGGAGTCGTATGTGGAAACAGAATTAATCTTTGCTCTTGCTAAAACAAATCGTCTGGCAGAGCTAGAGGAGTTCATCAATGGACCCAACAACGCACATATCCAGCAAGTGAGTGAGACTGTTTCAGTTTTGTTGAATCACAGCAGCAGGCTCCTGAGGCCTTGCTAACCACAGGATATGCAGATAGATCTTGGACTGTAAAGGCTCTTCCATTTTGAAAATGGCTTGAACAGTACGTGTTTTAGGTAAGCTCTTGACTGAAAAGCTGCGAGAATAACCTGGTTATGTTCTCCTTTAGGTTGGTGATCGCTGTTACGATGAAAAGATGTATGAAGCAGCTAAGCTGTTGTATAACAATGTGTCCAACTTTGGCCGTTTAGCCTCGACTTTAGTTCACCTGGGTGAATACCAGGCAGCTGTGGATGGTGCTCGGAAAGCAAACAGTACTCGCACATGGAAAGAGGTAAACTTACTGATTGAATAAGTTGAGGGACTTCAAGGGTGTAGCCTCTTCAGCAGCTTTGATTATAAGCAATAATGCAACTGTCAATTCCAGGTCTGCTTTGCTTGTGTTGATGGAAAAGAGTTCCGCCTGGCCCAGATGTGTGGACTCCATATTGTAGTGCATGCAGATGAGTTGGAAGAGCTAATTAACTATTACCAGGTAATTAAGCTGACTCCTGTTGGTACACTCAGTCTAAATTCTTTCCTGGCAACTCTGTCCGAAGCTAGAAACTTGGAGTCAGGTTGGTTCCTAATGTGAAACATCTAACTGTCTGTACCTCTTAGGATCGTGGCTACTTCGAAGAGCTGATAACTATGTTGGAAGCAGCACTTGGACTTGAGCGAGCACACATGGGGATGTTTACAGAGCTAGCAATTCTCTACTCCAAATTCAAGCCACAGAAGATGAGGGAGCACTTGGAGCTGTTCTGGTCCAGAGTCAACATTCCCAAGGTGAAAGTCTGAAGCCTTAAATTTAACTTAAAACATATGTTGGGGTTGTCTCTACCCTAGCTCTTGCAGTAGCAGCTCTTGAGCTTATTAATAGCACTAAAGCCTGAGCACTGATGGATGCTGATAGCACTGTATGTTAACTGGAATTTCTAATATACCTTTTGCTTAGGTTCTCAGAGCTGCAGAACAAGCTCATCTCTGGGCTGAACTGGTGTTCTTATATGATAAGTATGAAGAATATGATAACGCCATAATCACAATGATGAATCACCCAACAGATGCTTGGAAGGAAGGCCAGTTCAAAGACATCATCACTAAGGTATTACTTTCCTAGTGAAAGGAAGTAAATTTCTTGTTATCTGCACTTCAGATCTCTTCCTTTGCTAGTTTAAAATTCAAGGTTCTTGATATTGCCACGTAATTTCAAAGCAAGTCAACTACAGTAACTGAAGACATTTCTAGAGACAAGAAAGAGTCTTGGATGGGTGGCTCAGTTGTGCTGGAATATCTAAGGTTATGTCTGTCTTTCATTCGGATTCCTCTACAAGCAAGTTTCAGCTCTGAATGTGCATCCTTCCTAATCTCTAGGTGGCCAATGTGGAGCTGTATTACAAGGCAGTTCAATTCTATTTGGAATTTAAACCTCTGTTGCTCAATGATCTGCTGATGGTGTTGTCCCCTCGGCTTGACCACACTCGTGCTGTCACCTTCTTCACAAAGGTAATTTTCCTACTGTCTAGATCAAAGAAGTTGCAATTAGAAAAGCATTTAGCTGTAATAGCATTTTAAAATGCTTAGCTACATTACTGCCTCACGGGGAAGATGCTAGGAGACCTCTGCAAAAACTAACCTTGACTTAAATTTATCTACCTGATTCCTTGAAGGTTAAACAGCTACCACTGGTTAAACCTTACTTGCGTTCTGTTCAAAATCACAACAACAAATCAGTGAATGAGTCCCTGAACAACCTCTTCATTATTGAAGAAGACTACCAGGTATGTCTTGTCTTGAAATGGTAGTATCTGGAATGAGCATTGACTTGCATGTTGTGTATGCTTCGGAATAGAAGCAGCTATTCCTGAATTTCACAGTTTTATTCAAGCTGGTATCTGTGTCAGATTAACCTAATGTTCTGGATGTGTGTTTGATGTCTAGAAACATAATTCCCTCTTGTTTTCAGTAGATTTTACCTGCTTGCTGTTAGCTTGCATTCTTTAAGTATATGTTCTTTGCCACTTCGAACTGAACTAGTGGTGACTGGCCAAGGATTAAGTGGAGAACCGTTAGTGGCTCTGTGGGAGCTTTTTGAGTCGTTCCTACTGGGGATAGACTGGCTACTTTGTTATGAGTGTGACAGAACAGCTTTTATTTAAGTCAAACAGTGGGTGCTAAGGAAAGAGTTCACAAAAAGGGCAAACAGTAGTGATGCCTAGCTGTTCGACTGTTTTCAGAGAACAGCTGTCTGGTATTCAGAGGCTCTCAACCTCAGCAAGCACTACTTTTGCTACAAGCACAATGCTAACTGGAATACCCTGAACTCCATGTGTGTCAAACACTAGCTTCTCAAAAAAAAAAGTTAGATCTCTCTGCAAGTCTGGCTAGAATACTTTATCCTCCTAGAATTAGAAATAAAGAACTAAAAACTTATGGAAAATTTTTGCATCTTTGAGAATGCAGTTATACATCTGAGATGTGAATAAGTTTTTCTCTACTTAACTCAGGCTCTTAGGACTTCTATAGATGCTTATGACAACTTTGACAACATTTCTCTTGCTCAACGTTTGGAGAAACATGAACTAATAGAGTTCCGAAGAATTGCTGCCTATCTCTTCAAAGGAAACAATCGCTGGAAACAGAGTGTAGAACTTTGTAAGAAGGACAGACTGTATAAGGTAAGACCACTGCACAGCTCTGGTTTAGCATACTTGGCTTGTTTGGAGACCCATGACTTTCTAGTAAAGCTGCAGATTTTGGATGCCACTAGGTGGTGGCGCCTGTTGCTAATCTGGCAAATTTTGCTTCAGAGTGGCAGTAGATGGACAGATTTCTTGGAAACAAGTCATAGAATGCTTTCTCTCTGCTAATGTCAGTAATAGATTGCAGCTTAGTTAAATACCACATCCTTGTCAGTGATTGTACTATGGTCTCTGAGGCTAAACAACCTCTCTCCTGTTGTAGGATGCAATGCAGTATGCTTCAGAATCCAAAGATACCGAGTTGGCAGAAGAGTTGTTGCAGTGGTTTTTGCAGGAGAACAAGAGAGAATGCTTTGGTGCTTGTCTCTTCACCTGCTACGATCTTCTGAGGCCGGATGTTGTCTTGGAAACAGCGTGGAGGCACAACATCATGGACTTTGCCATGCCATACTTCATTCAGGTCATGAAGGAATACTTGACCAAGGTAAGAGCAGGTGCTTCTCCAACACTGGAAGCTTGTTAGTCACTGTGGTGTATGCCTTGAGACTGTCTGCTTGCTACTAACATTGATGTGGGCTTTGTCAAACGTCTGTCTGTCCATGTCCACACTTATTTTTCAGTCCATCTGGGGAGAGACTTTGCCCTCTAAGAGACTGAAACACTTGCAGACTCCACTCTATCCACCAGTTACAGAATCTACATCAGTAGTATTTGCCTGACCATGGGCAGTGTCTTAAAGTAGTTCCAGGATTCAGGCTTTTCATATACCACGTCAGTCAGGAAATCCCAGCTGGGATCAAGCTCTAACTAAACTTTAGACTATACTAAAAAAGCTTTATAGTTAGATCTTGACTTAACTTGGTCTGCTGTGCGTTTAACCTAAAACATGGCACTAATTATGACTCGGCCTTTGTTTGAAGTGACTTAGGATGGGGAAAGTACTTCGTAATGCTCTGACAGACTTGAACCACATTTGAGTTAAATACCAACTGTCACTACTAAGATTTGCCCAACTGAAGCTTTTAAAGTATCTTCCAGTGAAATGGTGTAAATTCCTTCATGATTAAGAGTCCTGTGAGAAGTAAGAGCTTAACTTAATGCTTGATTCGATGAAGGCTAGAGTGTCTGTTTGTCTGGAAGGTTTGCCTGGCTGTTATTTCTAAAGGCAGACTACTCTCTAGTCCTGTAGCAAGTAGATGTTCTTAAATGCTGTATTTTGGGGGAGGTGGGGAGCTATCTAAGCTATAGCATTGCTTGTCAGATATGCCTGATGTACCAGGCTAATACTAGGCCTTCCTTGGGAGTAGTAGTCTTGGAGTAAGATGCTTTAAAGATTAAAATTTCATGATCTGCTGAAGGATTAGGATATAACTGTAGTGTAGCTAACGAAATCAATGCAGTAAGATCTAGCAACAAGCAGAGCTGCCTTTCTAAAGCAGATACTTCTGGTGTATCTTTGGTTTTACTCGCCTGTACCTTAATTAATTTCTTCCCTGACGCTTTTGTTTCTACCTTTTATATGCTAAATATGGAGTTTGATTTTTCTAAGCTGCACCTTCTGAATTCCTTTGCAGGTTGATGCAATAAAGGAAAAGGTGAAAGTTGATTCTTGTTTTCCATCTTTAAGTCTGGAGGACTAAGTCTAAGGATTCTGCATGAGTTTTTTTCTTTCCTATGTTTACTACACTGCTGCTACTGCTTTTTCCCCAAACAAAATATCACTAAAGCATATGCAAATTGTTTAACTGTACAAGTAGCTAGTGCTGTAGCAAAAAAGTAGATTCATTTGCTACTAATAAGCTAATAGATCCTCAGGAAGGGCATACAGGTGATCAGTTGGATCACAGTCAACCTGGAATCGAAGGGATACACAAGTGCTACTATTTGATGGCAAATCTGACTGGAAGACCCTCCTAGAATAAGAAAGAAGACCTCTGTCTCTGAACCATAAATCAACATGGCATTTGCTAGTTTAAGGACTGTGATCCAGTTTCTGATCTCTTGACCGTTACTAATGCGTGCTGTCAGTAGGCAGAGTAGATACTAGCTGCTTCAGAAGAGACTCTTCCTCATTCAGGTGTCCAGTTCTTATGGTGCTAGTCTAATCCACATTGTGCTCTAGTTCACATAGTGACTTAAAACTTCAGCTATTAGACAAAGTCTGTGGTTCTCTTGCCTGTAGTAAATTTCTTGTAGTTGTGCAAAAAAGACTGCCTTCCAAGCTCTTCAGCTTCACTAAACTTCTCTTGCTACCTCATTTAAAAAAAAAAAAAAGATAATGCTTATTGCTCTTCTGAGGCTTGCCTTTTGCTGTGCAATTTTTCCCTTCCGAAGGGCAATCTCTGAGGTTTCTGTCCATCTGCTTCTGTACAAAACCCACTCCAATTCTCCTTAGACCAGAGGTCAGCCCTAGTGTGAGTTTTCCATTAATGTGGTTGAGCAAAGGGCGAGCAAACTGACACGTGGCTTAAAGATGGACTAAATACAAACTGCTTCTTGGTCACAAGAGGTCTGTAATCACACCACTGGAACTCAAGGCTAACCTGACTAAAACGCGTAGTGTAAGGTCCTTCAGCAGCTAGTAAGTGAGGCAGTAAGAAAGCGTGTGTGTGAAAAAAGGTAATTGAACTGCAGTGTTTGCATAAACTACGCATGTGTAGCAGTCATTGCAATTACATCCCACTATTCCTTAAGCTATGAGGCATTGCTGTGGGCTGCGTGTGGTTTTTTTTGGGGGAGCCTGTATGGCAGTCATCTTCAGACCTCACTCTTGCTTCAGTACTTTTGCCTCTTTTTCATGCACACATAACACAATAACATTGAATGCATGTTACTTTTCCTCTGCAGCTTATTGCAGTCCCTGTGGAAAAGCCTTTAAAACAATCTTGCTACAAGTGTGTAGGGCACTGAACCTGGTGATGCTCAAGCAAGTGGTGTAAGAACCATCCTGCAGGCTGGTTTCAAACTTGCGCTTGTTGTTGTCGATATTTGTTTAGCTTTGAGGGGAGGCATCAAAACTGGGTCAGAAATGCATTAAATGTCCTGGGCTGGAGGCTTTCCAAGTGTGTGTAAGCCAAATGCCTCTGCTTAGTAGCAAACTCTGCACATTCTCCTTGGATTTGCATCTCTAAACCTGTGCTTCTGTGTTCAGTGTGTTGCTATTTGAGTTAAAAACAGTGCAGTTCTCAGCACGGTGTCTGGAAACACATCTCAAAAGCATTGGCATACACTCCTGTGCACTTTGACAGCAGCAAGCCAGCTACTGGTGTGAGGCCACAAAAAGGCTTGCCACGAAAGCCCAGTCAATGAATGAACTTGCGAAGCTCAGGACCTCCGCCACTTCCTGGATTTATGCCTCTGAGGTTACAAATTAACAGTTTTATGAAACACATGTTGTAATTCACAACTAAATGGAAGGAAGCCGTTAGAGCTGCCTGCAAATATTTGCTAATGTAGCACAGTTAAGCTGAAAACCGTTCAACTTACGAATGTTGGTATAGCTGAGTAAGTGATGCCGACCCTGTGTAAGTACAGGAAATCTGTCTTCAAGCTCCTTTATTAAGGACACAAATGAAACAAAAGACTAATCTGGTTTGTGAGTTACACAGAATCACAGAATGTCAGGGATTGGAAGGGACTTCAAAGAATCATCTAGTCCAATCCCCCTGCCTGAGCAGGACCACCTAGATCAGATCACACAAGAGTTGTCTTACTGTCTTAAAAAGTAATCGGCATGGTTGTCTTTATTCTAAATCTTATCCCTCAGGTAAAACATCAATACCTAATTTTTGTGGTTTTAGTTTCAGGGCCTGCCTTAACTGTAGTAATGCTGAGTTTCCTTGGATCTGTTTTAGTAACAAGCAACATTTCACAACAGAACAAGTTTCTTCTCTTGCCTTTCTGTAGGGGTGGGCTAACAGCACAATCACACTTGCTGTGCAGCTGAGTGAAGCTGGCTGCTCTTGTCCTGTTACTGTGTATTGAGCTTGAACGAGTTGAGTATTTGTGGGTTTAGGCTGACTGCCACACAGTTCTAGAGTGGAAAAAAAAGCAAGTCTTATACACATGCATTCTCTGCATTTGAACTTAAATTGCATGAGTGAATGGGTTTGGAAAGTGAAATCTTGAGGCTCAAGTGACATGTCGGATGCTATTGCAGTCTGCTGTGTACAAATACCAACTTCAGATTACTTTGCCTCAATGCTTTATGAAGGGAAACTGCTCCAGGTCTGGGTGTTATCCTAGTAGTTGCTCCAACACCAAAGGCCTCCAACTGACATTGTGCCAAAATCTGAGTTTGTGCCCTAGGGCTGTTGGTTTGAGGCAGTTGGAGCAACACTGAGCTTACTGATGTCAAAGTAGCTCTAGTCCAGTATGGGACCGTTCATACAAAGCTTCAGCCTGGAGTGAGCTCTCAAAGAAGTTCCACAAATCCCTCAATTAGGGGTTTTTTCAGGAAACAGACAATCTTGACTGCACCAGTACCAACATTGCTACTTGAATTGATCTTAACTTGTAAATGGTCTCCTTTTCTTGATGGGTGTTAACATACCACTAAGGCTTTTCCACTTCTCTGCCATGAGTAAGTACCTCTTTTAGAGGAGTTTTTTTAATGGTTTGTCTCAATTCTAGGTGGATAAACTGGATGCCTCAGAGTCCTTGAGAAAGGAAGAGGAGCAAGCTACGGAAACACAACCTATCGTTTATGGTAATGTTTTAGTTCATGTGTTGTCAGTAACACATTCCGCTTTTACATCAACACTTCTCTAGTCACGGGTTTTCCCAAGGAAGTCCTTGGAAATGGGAACGTTCTTCATGTGAAATC
The DNA here is from genome assembly GCF_009769465.1 of Tauraco erythrolophus. Classification (NCBI taxonomy): domain Eukaryota; kingdom Metazoa; phylum Chordata; class Aves; order Musophagiformes; family Musophagidae; genus Tauraco; species Tauraco erythrolophus. The sequence continues at coordinate 3,531,945 of NC_141485.1, read as the reverse complement.
AAGTCTTAAGGGAACGTGTTCCAAAAGATAGTGTGTTCCTAGATAAAGTGCCGCACTAATGCTGCTGCTAAGATTGGTTATGGACTGCAGGATTTAAGGTTGCCTTATCTCATACTAGGCAGTTATTGCTAAACATACAAGTGTCTCCAGGGATTTGCAGGAGTTCTGCTGACTGAACTCTTCGCGCTGAGGAATAAAGACGAAATTGTTCTGCCTTGCAGGTCAGCCACAGCTGATGCTGACAGCGGGACCCAGTGTCGCAGTTCCTCCACAAGCACCTTTTGGCTATGGCTACACTGCACCTCCGTACGGGCAGCCGCAGCCAGGCTTTGGCTACAGCATGTAAGATGCAGCACAAGTCAGTTTGGAGCTAGCGTATTTTCTTACTGAAACTCCACCGTCCCTCCCCGCTTTAACTCATAACAGGGAAAAGCAAGAGTTCTGCCTCGTGTTCTTGTAACCTTTATTTCATGAAGGACTGTTTTTTCTAGCGCAAACTCTTTGAATCACTTCTGTTCAATCTTTTTCACATTCCATGTCATTTAGACTTTACTTTGAAAGGGGAATAGTTTAAACGACCTTGTTCAAGTGGGCTTTTGCAGGACTGCTTATTACCATTAAGTCTATTGTGAAGATTCTGATTTGCACTCTATAGTGTTAAACTCTAATATTGAATCTTAAGTTCATTGTATGTGAGCAGCTTACGGTATGTACTGTCTATTCTAAATGCATTTAAGTCTCACTGTATATTCGGAGAAAGCTAAAGCAAAGATACTTGTATTTGACCTTGCAAGACTGCTGACACGAGACAACACTAATCAGCATATCCTACCCTGGTCGGATTGCATAGCTCTAAAAGAACTTAAAATGCGTACAGACAACCTTGCCTGAATTAAAATGAGTAAAAGTTGTTTTGTTTTTTTTTTCCTTAACCTATGCAGGTTTTTCCAGTTATGCATATAGAAAATGCTAGTGTCTTTTTGCTCACTCCATACGTAACAGATGACCTTATGTTGTGCTGTATCCTGTGCTTTTGTGGGACATTCCATTCAGGAACAGAGCACCATGATTCCAATCTGTGTATTTACTAACCCTGCCCTGAGGTTTGTGTATGTTGGATATTGTGGTGTTTTAGATCACTGTTTTGAGTGTACAGAAGAGAGAATTCAAGCATATTGCTGTTCAGTTTTGTTTGTGCAATTTGAAATTACTCAATTTAAAAATAAATTACTGGACTGTGGACATGCTGCATAGTGGTAGCTTCACTTTACTGTCTTCAAAAAGGACCTTTGAACTCCAACCAAGTATTACAGTGCTAGTAGTATGGGGCATGCGAGCACGAACATTCGAGGGTGTGAGGGGCCATTCTATGATTAGAAGAGCAGAAATGGAGACCATTAGTGGTGTCTTGCACTGAGGGGGGCAATACAAGAAAATATGTAATGCTTTTTCTATAGAAAGATTATGCCAGAGAGAAGAAAATAGCACTTTTCAATAGTTGGCTGCATTGTGGTCAACTACAGCATATTTGACCAGATGATACATTAGGATTGTAGTAGGGTGTGTCAGTTCAATTGAGATCATGTTCTAGGTATGTAAGTTGCCTTAAATATATTTAGCTTCAAATAAAATTGACTTAAATGTTTCTCCATGAATACTGTCATATTTCAGTGTAATGAGTATTACAGCCCTGGCCATATTTGTGAGAGCTGTAGAAGCTTCTGTCTCTTAACCAGGAGCTGTCCTCAGTGCCAGGTTCCGTCTCTGAGGCAGAATTCCCCTTCCAGCTCACTCCTGTGAACTCCACAGTTGTATTGTGTGATTCTGTCAGCTGAGCACTGCAGCAGTTCCATGTGTAAGGGTGGGAGCAGGCATCTAGGGGGGCTTAACCCACCACAGGCTCTAGGTCTTCGTTCAAGAATATGTTGGAGCAAAAGTCTGCAGTGAGTAGCGCTCTTCAGAAAGTATTATGCCTAAATAAGAGGTGCAGTATAAAAAGTCTCCATTTTCTGTGTTTATTACACCTGCTTACACTTGCATTTCAACCCCTCTGACATTCTGCCTAGGTCTGTAAATTTGACTGACGGAGACAATTCCTTCTGTTCTCCCTTTTACAACAGATTTCAGATACTCAGCTGGAACACACGGCTGAGAGGCTGTAAAAGAAATGTGTTCAACAGCAGAATTCCAATAAAACATGTAAAACTGACTCATAGGAATTCCACCTAATTCGAAGTGCAAGAAACTTGCCTTTGTGAGAGAGCTACAGTGGAGCTGCAAGGGTAGAATTCACACAAGCCCCAGCCAGCATGCTCTGAACTCTGTCCAGTAACACCTGTAACTGAGTGCTTCCTTAAACCCAAAAGGACCCGTTAATCCCAGGAAAGCAGGATTTAAGGTAGTCCCTGTATGACAAGCTGTTTATATGTGGGATAACTTCCTACACCTTGGCTAAACCGGGCATGCTGACCTGCTTGCAGCTTCCTGCAAGTGCAGTAGCTGTACAGACTCACCCACAAAGGAGCACAGCTCCCAGGTTCTCCCTACAGCTGTTTACTGGCTCTCAAGGTCCGGGCTGCAAAGCCTGTTTTACTTGGTCAGTCTCATACCAGTTACAAGATCTTGCATCACTTACTCTATTAGAAACTGTGCAGCAAGTTGGCTGCAGCTCCCCCATCTGTACGACATAATTTTTAACTGTTTCAGCAGCTCATCTTTTCTGCATTAAAGAAAGCAGAAACATCTCCTCAAAAACCACTCTTGTAAGACAGAGGGTGAAGCGGTCATTTTTTAGCACATGCAATAAATTCACTTAAGCTTTGCTAATGCTTCTGTTCAGCCAGTAAACCAGACAAAGTGCAAAACCTTCAATCAATTGCACAAGTCTTAAATATACTGGCTTCCTTCTTACGGGTCATAAAATTCTGCCAGATGTGCTTTCCTCAACTTCACTGAGCCCAGCATTTTCCTTCCCACCTTAGAAGACAACACAGAAGCTAGAGAAACTCATTATTTGCAAATTTAAATCTCTTACAAAACGTGGTCACTTTATTTATAGTGAGAGAACATAGAGAAAAATTCCCAAACTTGGCATTTATCCCTTCGTCACCGATACACACCAACGCATTCAGATTTTTTGGTCCCCAGTTTAGAAGAGTTTCAGGTGACCAGAAACTTTATCTACTACATCAGCCGGTCCCGGTCCAATACCAAGGACTGTCCGGGAGCCTGGAGCTATCTGAGTACGACCTGCGTCTTGTATCAGGCTCACGGTCAGTCCGAGGTGCTTAGCCTCAGCCAGGAGCTGGATCAGGGTCTCTTCATCAGGAGCTCTGAGAACCACTTTAGGTTGTCCACAGTACTCCCACTGCTTCAGGAGCTCGGGATTTCTTCTTTGAACTTGCTTGTAGGCAGAAACAGCAGCATGGGAGCACTGTGCTGCTACTTTACCCTTTCCCATCTTCAGATCGTTGCGGACAATCAGCACCATCTTGAACTCCCCAGACTCTCCCATGACGTTGGCTTCGCTCCCCAGATGGTTGGCAGGTCCGGTCATTCCGGCTCTGGGCTGCCTTAGAAGTCTCCCGCGGATGCTCCATCCCAGGCACACTCCGCACGCGACTCCGGCGATGACGCTGAGGAAACCGGGCTGAGAGAGGTAATCCATGACGGATTTTGGAGGCTGGCTACGAAAGACAGGGACAGACAGAATTTACGGAGCGTTTCACAGCTCGTAACGCTGCGCCTGGTTATTTGGAGACAAACTTTTTCTCAAAAAAGAGAGAACTGTGTCACCTTCATACCCGGGGAAGGGATGCCCAGAGACCTTTCCCGGTGCACGGTCTCCTTTCCCGGTGACGGCGCACAACCTACCGGTGACGGTGCACAACTCAGAAGGCAGAACTAAAAAAAAAAATCGCAAATTACCTGAAAGTTACACCTAAAACCGGTGGGAGAACCAGTGAAATGGCGGAGGGTTAAAGTCAACCCCCGAAATTCGCTTTAGGGCTGCTGCCCGGCGGGAGCGGAGCCGCCTGCGACCCCCGGGGGGTGCGACCGCACCGGGCAGGGCGGCACCGGGCACGGCTGGACCTGACGGAAGGAGGAGGCAAAGACCGAGCGCGAAACGAGCCTCCGGGAGGCACCGGCGGCCGCCAGCGGCGCCCCCCGCCCCCACGTACCTGCCACGCGCCCACCGGGCCCCGCCGCCCCGCCGTCGCCCGGAGATGACGCCACCAGCGAGGGGCGGGCTGACGCCGGCCGCGGCGCGCAAGGAGAGAGGGAGGGGCGGGCGGCGCGGCGCGCGGGAAGTGACGCGCGCCGGTAGGCGGGGAGGGGCGGATTTGGCACCGCCCTCACTTCCGGGTTGGCCCGGGCCCAGCGGGAGCTACCGGCGCGGAGCGTGGTGAGTGCGGCGCTGCGGGCCCCGCTCGGCTCGGCTCGGTCCGGCTCGGTTCAGCTCGGCTTGGTTCGGTCCGGTTCGGCCCGGCCCGGCCCGGCCCGTCTCTACAGGGGCTTCCCCGGTGGGCGGCGGTCCGCGCCGCAGCCCCCTCAGCGCCCCCCGCCCCGCCTCCCCCATCCCGCCCCCTCCGCGCCCGCCCCGGGGCCTCTCCCCTCACGGCCGCCCCGGCCCGGGGTCGCGCCCCCGTTCCCGTCTCAGCTCCGTGCGGACGGGGCGGGAGAGCTGCCGGCGGGCGGCGGCGTCTCCGGGCACCGTGACCCAGCGGCGGCCCACGCGGTGCGGTGCGAGTCCGGCGCCCGGAGGAGTGGCGGGAGAGGCCCGGCGCGCCGGGGGCGCTGCGGATGAGGTAACCGGGAGGCGACCGCGGGCCGAGCGAGGGCGGGAGGGGAGGGAGCCATGCCTGGCCGCCGGCAGCGCGGGAGGAAGGCGCCGTCGCTCGAGGCGACAGCTGTGCTGCGGCTCGTTCACTCGGTCCGCTGGAGACCGGCTCCGCTCGGGACAGAGCCCCGGGAGCTGCACGGTAGAACCGCCCCGCTTTGGCCCGAGGGCCGGCGCCTGATGGCACAGGGAGAAACCCGTCCCGCTGCCGCCGAGAGTCGGCACCGATGGTCGTTGTGCGCTTCTCCGGTAGGAACGTGTCGCGCTTTCCCGGCCGGGTGGTACCTGCGGCCTCCGCACCGTGCCGGCTCTGTGCGCCGCGCGTGGGTTGGCTGAGGGGCCTGGGGGGATCGGCCCCGATCCGTGGGAACTCTGCGTCTCGTGTCCGTTGGTTGAAGGGAAGCACCTAGATGGGTTTTTCTGGTTTTTAGTCCTCTGGCCAGTATCATCTCATGACCGCAGGAGGTAACAAAGCGGTAAGGTTCCTGGTTTGTTCCAGTTCGGCTTCTTAGGTGTTTGGCAAGGCGTTTAGGTGAGCCAAGGGAAGGGTCATAATTTGGATAGTGGCTGTTTATCTCTAAAGTGCTGTGAAACCAGGTCACTCACTCTGAACTGCACGCATGAGATGTCTTCAGGGTTCTTTCCTGCCCCTGTTTTCCCTGCCGTGTGAGGTGGTGCTTTCCAACAAGTGGGTGTCCTGGTTTAGTTGATGTTAATACAGGTCTCTGATGAGGTGAGAGGGTGTAATGTTGCTCTTTCATGCCTTGGAGCATGTGAATTTTGTTTGAGCAGTGGCTTTTGGTACTGTTTTAATGTTGAGACTTCTGCTCTTCTAAGGTTGTTTAATCCCAGTTCCTGCCAGATGGGTTGATTGGGGGTTCTCATGCTTTATACCGTCTTGCCTCATGATAGCGTGTATGACCTCTTCTTAATGCATTAAGTTGCCTTTTGAGATGGACTTCATTAAGTCAGCCCCCTTTCTTTCAATCCATTATTTCTGCAGCATGGGATGGACTTTTATTTATTCCTTTTTTTGTCATAAGTGACAGTTGTAATGATGGCTTCATCACGTGTTTTCAGATGAGAGTTTGAAAAAACATGTTTCCAGTTGTGCAATGGGAGGTGAGCACTACTTATTAATTGAGCTGAGCTTCCTGTCCTACTGAACAGCTGAAATCAATGGTAGCTGTAATTCTATGGAAAGGATAGGAGGAGACTTGGTAGCTTTTAAGTGGGTGGTAGCAATCATAGAATCGCAGAATGGTTTGGGTTGGAAGGGACCTCAAAGATCACCTAGTTCCAACTCCCCTGCCATGGGGGTTGCCAGTGAGTATACTGGAAGCGAGCCTCTTAGCTGGAACGCCTGCGCTATTTCCACCTTAAAGCTTTTTTTCTCTGGTTTTATTTGAATATCTTTTGAATGTCATAACTGTTTCTGACTACATCTTGTGAATACCTCTCCTTAGAATGTTCTGTGTAATTAAGTGCGTATTTTGAGATCTTCTCTTGTTTCTTAAGAAGCTTTGTTTCTAAAAGGAAACAAGAAAGTCTTTACTCCTGATGTGTAGTAGGGGTAGGCTGTTTTTTCTGGTGTAATGGTGATGGGAGACATACTGGTATTGTAGGCAGGTTAGAACTTTAACTTCTGTTACTTGTGGAGAAGCTGAGTTGGATGGACTTTGGTATTCCATCAGAACGAAGGGCACAACCTTGAAACTGTTGCAACACTAAGCTTTTTGTACTTCTGTAGCAGATTGCAACTCTAGCCATGGGGCAGTAACTTGCTGGTTTTGGTGTTGTACTGACCAGCTGGACCCAGGAAGGCAGTAAGATGTTATTAATGAGGCAGGCAGTTCCTCAGTGTTTTTCAAACAATGTTAAAAGGATATTCTTCTCTCCTACAAGGCTCAGAATTAACCTCTGTGACTCACCTGGTATGGGCAGTGTATTCGCATTGAGTGGCCAAGGCAGCCATGGTGTAACCCGAATTGGTTCCAGGTAGGACTGTTAACATCTACGAAAAGCAGCAGGCGTCGTCTCAGGAGCACACTTCAGCTGCTGTTTTCCGTGGGGTTTGTTAGGTGCTTCTGTTCGTTCCCTTTCGTCTGGGCTGTACCTCCTCTTACAGGGGCAGCACTGGATATAATGGCTGGGCAGGTTCAGGCATCTCGTGGGGAAGCTGTTTCCCAGCACTTACAAGACAGTATAAATGCAAAGTTCCTACCAAATCTGCGCTTTGCACCAGCTGCTGGAGGAGTAGAGGTGGTGATTCTTAAGGCTGGGTTTATTTTCTTACGTTTCTAAGTCTTTGTTCTTTCCTGGTCGAATTTTAGCAGGCCTGTTTGTTGCAGGACGCGTTGTCATCTTGTGACAATTCCTGTGACCTCTTTCCTCTGTTCCTTTTGGATGCTCAGGGAGGCTTGCGGCGGAAAGCTTGACTGCCACCTTCTGAGTGCAGAGTGCAGTCTGAGGGCTGCGAGACAAGCATCTTGGCAGCTAGCCTGTGCGTGGATTTCAGTAGAGCCCTCTGGAACCGAGGATGTGAAAGATACTGTGTCTGTTTAGTCACCTGAATATTAAGTTATGCTCTTTTTTCCAATGCTGTGTGGCTTCTCTCTCCAAAGCCTTTCTCTCGTATCCGTCTTTCCAAGTTTTGCTGAAAGGGCTGCTTGGACATATGTGACTTGCTCTCCCCAAGAGGTATGTTATTGTGGCACTGATGAGTGCAGTGGTAGGACTTGTCACTGAATCCCTGTTTGGGAGAGGACATGAAGTACGGTGGTATGTCCTGTCCAGATAATATTCTTTCATTCAAAACCTGGATGTAGTTGAGCTGAGCCCTTGGGAAACTGGAGTTAGAGTAGCAGCACAGCAGTAACACTAAGGAGGTCTCCTGTGATCTCGTCAGGTCACTCTCAGCAGCATGTTTCACCCTCTCTCATAACCTTGAGTGGTTTTCCCAGCAGCCAGTCAGTATTATGCCAGGCAGCAGAGGAGCAGTCTCATTCCGTAAGCTGTGATCTGCATCCCAGGCTTGCTGCTCCCTGCCAGCATAAGGGGCAGAACTGATCTGTGAGCTGCGCTGTAGCATGAGATGCTACGCTGATAGTGTTCACGTTCCCATTTATTCCATTTTCCTTTCTTTTGTGGTTTTTTTTTCGCAAGTTTCATCACTGCAAAGACCTGAACAACCTGAATTTTGTCTTTCCCACCATCTTCCGTGGCTTTTCATCTATACATCCTGCATTGACTCTACCGTATTATTATAGCACCTGATTGTACAGCTGGATCTACGCAGATAACCGTCAATATTCGCATTTCACCTGAGAAAATCCACCAGAGAGAGCAGTTTAATACCTGCAGCCTTAACGGCAGGGACAGAACTTTTAGTAACCTCAAAAAAAAAAAAAAGTGCAGCATTCCTGAAACTCGTGTTACAACAATATTAAATCATTCTTTCCTAAAAGATGTCCCAAAGTCTTTTTGGAAAAATGGAAATTTTAACTCTAAATTGTTTTGAAGTGGTATTTGGCTAGGAAGTGGAAAATAGGTCTGGTGTACAGAGGCATGACCCACAAAATGGAAACCTGTGGTCTTTAACTGAATTACTTTTCCTTTGAGGCATTAAACTATTTTAGTTAGCACAACATTTTTAGTATGGGAATAAATGCATTCGTATCAAAGTAACCTATTATGGCTAAATCTATGAAGATTTTGAACGTCTTTCAGATGTGTCCTAATTTGTTTTAATTGAATGCTTCCCATGAGTGTTAAAGGACTGGAAAAAATCAAGCAGTTGCTTTTTCTGTTTTCTGTCATCTTTAGGAAAGTTATTAACCTTCAGGTTATGGGCTGTGTCAGTTTTGTGTCACATGGTGAACAGTATTATCTTACTCTGTAGGGGCGGAAGGTTTGGAAGAGCAGTCGCTTTGGTCTTGAATGTCTGCAGAGCTGAGGACGTAGGTGACTATTCCACTGGCTTCAAATACAGAAGAAATAGTGAAGAGTGACATAGTTGCACGGAGCTGAAAGGGTATGTAATGTTTCACTTCAAGACTGATCTCCTCCTTTACCTAAAGGTGTTCGTGGGCAGGCAGTCTTGGACTTTCAAGGGAAAAGGCTCTCCAAACTGTTACTTTGCCAAGAAACTCTTAACTTATTCCCTGTGTAAATTGTTGCCGATGTGGAGCATTTGATGACTGACACAAAGCCGTATTACAAATGTGTAACACGCTTAGTTTAGTGCAATTACTTATCCACCTGTGATAGTCTGGTTTTTAATCTTTTGTTCTCTTTATTGTAACTGAAAAAGTGATGTAGATACAGAAGGAATGGTTTTCAGAAAAGTTGAGGAGAGGTGAGCAGCAGGATACTGGTAGGATCAGAGCATGTGGGTTAAAATACAAGAAATGACAAAAGACTGAAATGGTGTGTTGCTACGGTGGCTGGGAGGAAACATCAGCAAAAAACAGTCTAAGCTATAAGTCTGGCTCTAGCAGCGCTGTGACAAGTAACTTTGGAGATGAGAGTCAGGGTTCCAGTGTCCTATTAAGTAAGAGGTGGTAAGAATTAGCGATTCAAACAATGCATGGGAAGGCAGTGAGATCATTAAAATAGTTTAACAGCTTCCTTGTTGTTCCAGCACATTGGAAAAGAGTCCTCAGAAAATCCTTGGTGAGTCCACATTCTGCTCTTCCAAGTCAGAGTGCAAGAACGCAACCGCCTTGTCTTAAACCGTTTCCTTTTACGTAAGTGCACCCAAGACTTGGGTGCTTCAGCAGCCTCCCCAGAGCTGCAGAAAGAAAAGACTTTTGTCCTTTTCTCTGATTAGGGAGCGTAGAGGTTGCAGTGCCTGATTTTGTTATGTTCTCGTGCTCTAATAGCTTGTTATGCTTTGTCTCACTTATGCTGTGAAGTGCCAGTCACAGTTATACAGGAGCCCCTTCTGTTGACCAGTTTACATTTTGACTGGCAAGAATTGTCTTTTTATGCTCAATGTTATGGGTTGCACTAAAGCTGAATAGTGTATTGTGGGCTATTTGTTCAGCCCTACAAAGAAGTTCTTGTGTGAGCACAACTCTTAACAAATGATCTAAGCGACTCCGATACAAAAACTGTTCAAAGTTGTTTTTCTCACTCTTTTAAGTAGTTTATTTTTATGTTTACTGGTAACTGCTCATTAATGTATTAGGCAAATTTATTTTTAGATATGGACTCTGTCTTTTTCAGCATCCATAAGAAGTGAAGTTCTGTTTAGCAGATGAAATTTAATTTTTTGTGGTGAGCTGTCATGGATTTGGTGTAGACTTGAGGATGTGGACTCAGTTAGTGAAGGGTGACTCCATTTTGGGTCAGTCTCCCACTCCAGTTAATCTCCATGGGGGGAGACATTAGTGCAGGAGTAGTGATTCTAACAGGCATCAAACAGAGCAAGAGATCAGAGTGCTGAGCCTTCTGGATGCACATCCTCCAGTTCCTTGTGCTAAGATGCTTTAAGTGTAATTAGACTTTGGTAAACCAAGGAAACCAGTAAGGGTTTGGCTTCTGAATTGCAGCCCGTTCGGACTTGCCATGTAATAGGTATCGAATCTCCTAGTCAACTGGATTCTTAAATACAAGTTTCAGAGCTTTTCTGCAGAGTGTTGAACTTTAAGACAAATATTCACCCTACAGCAGTGTGTGAGGGGATTATTTATCTGCTTCACTGTAAATGTTGACTTGTGTGCTTGAGGTAGTGTTATGCAAAGCTAATCCCAGATTAGTGCCTTTCCAAGCAGGCAGGGTAAAACTGGCTCTGCTAGTTGAGCTTGTGAAAGCTGTGATATGGGCGTAACAATGCACCTGAGATCCCTAGAGACTGATGATTTTTGTGTGCCAGCAAGATGTTTAACGGATTGCCATGGAATTCAGGAGAGGGAGTGCTGTGCACCACCTAGGTTTTAGCATCAAACACAGAGAGCAGTTTGTATCACAGTAAATTAACTTTCTTGGAATGTAATTAAGCTAAGAGCAGAGACCAGACCAATTGAAGGCTGGATTCGCGCAAGGGAAAAAGATGAATTTCAAAACGAGGAACATGTGGCTTCCTCTGAAGTTTTTTTTTTGGTTTGTTTTAATGTTTGTTATATTTGAGCCAACAAAATGTGGCTGAAGTTCCCTAAACCAGAACGTGGGTTTTTTTTGTGTGGCTGTGTACAGAGTGACTCTGATGGCTTTTGCTTGCTGAGCAGCTTCCTGTAGCCATCAGGCTTTCTAACTGTGGGTGCCCAATTCAAATATTGCCCTCTGCAATTTGAGCTTTGTGAGTGTAAACGTGTGTAAAGTGTGTGTGATGTACATATGTATGTGTGTATATGAGCTTATATTGTATATGTACATAAATATGTAATTATATCTATAAAAAGAGCACCCCTAGCAAGTGCAGTCAGCAGCAACAAAACATCCACCATCTACAAGGACTCGCTGTTGGAATGAAATCGGGAGATGGCCAAACATTTGATCCTTGTGTTGCCGTAGCAACTGGCCAGTTATCCTCCACTAAGTCCTGGTGTAGCTCCCCTGACTTGCAGAGTGTCAGGCTGCTCCCAAACCGATCTGAGGAGAGAAGGAGGTTCCCAGTTCTCTGGGGTTTGACCAGCAGTTTGGAGCAAGCCTGTGGTTGCCAGTGACTGCAGAGTGATGCTGTCGAGCTCTTGCTGCAGCAGGTCAGGCCTCTGTCCTTGGCTGACTACCAGCCCTTCAGCATTTTCAGAAGCAAGCTTCTGCAAGGCTGTTGGATTGATTTTCTTGGTGGTTTGGGTATTCTGGGGCCCAAGTTTCGATGAATAAAAACTGCGACATACAAGAGACTAGCTTCTGCTAGCTTGTTTAACTAGATAAATTTCTATTTCTGTGCATTTCATTTCAGGAAAGAGCTGTTGGAGGAAGGACTCCTTCCTGAGACCTTGATGCTTTTGACTATTAGGTTTTATGTAAAACCCCTTTAATAATCACATTCCAGTAGCTGTTTTATCTGTATTACAAGTAATGCACAAGGATTGTACCTGTTTAGAAAATAATCTATCTAAAACTGACTTGCAAAACCCTGGAAATATTAGATAAATACAGTATCTGAAATCTTGTAACATTTTGTTGAGAAGATTGACAAAATTATTGCCATCTGAATCAAAGGGGCAATTTCACTCCTGTTTACCAAACCTGAGTTGCTGCTTTGCTCTTAAGCCTGACATAAATCAAAGGGGAAGTATTTTTTCTGTAAAACCTTAATTTCCTCCACTAGACAGTTTTATATAACTGTCATTTTAATATTGCACTACTTTCCAACGAAGGCAGCATATCAAAACCTGTAAATCATGTTTGCATACAGGGAGGATACTTCAGCTTCGTAGGGCTCTTTTTCCAAAATAAAATTCCAGAAACTGTTTTCTCTCTGCCAGAGAGGGTTTTAAAGCAAAGAGTCTGACCAGCTACTTTGTGTTTGATTGCATAAGAATTGTCAGCTTTTCAGTTTTATGGTTTGTGTTGTTTTTTGTTTTAAGGAAGAAAGAAAAAAAAAAAAAGCTCTTGCAACATTCTGATTTATGCTGCCTTCCAGTTATTGCACCATTTACTCTCCTGGATAAGGAAAACCACAGCTGTTCTTTTGCACTCTTTAAGGCTGATCTCACTAGAGAGGCTAAACTAGCAGACAGAATGCACGCTTTTGAGAAAAGCTTTTCATTTCATTGAAGAGTTTGCCTTTTCTGGTTTAGAGCTATTAGACTGTGTAAAACATGAGATGCAGTTCTGTATCTTAGTTACCATATTCAGGGCTATTTTTTCAGGCTGCGAGGTTTTTGAGGTCTACTTGCATACTAAGGACCCAGTAGCTCAGTGCCAGAACAGATGCTTTCTAATACGAGAATCAAATCTTAAGCACCTCTCTCAGAATTGAACTGAGGTTTGTATGAAGCTCTGCTGCTTCTGGAGCCCAAACAGTGGGCTGATGAGTAGAAGGGTTTGTTTAACAAGCTTTTGTTCTGTTGTTAGAAGTGAGGGATTTTTGTCATTTAAGTGAAAAATTTAGATTTATGTAGGTGGAAATGCTTTAATCTTTGCCTTTGTGGGAATTGTAATCATTTTCTCCTTTTTAATGGTGTAATGCAGGATAGCTGTGATTTGGATTTGGAGAACTGCTGGATGTTTGCCTGTATGCTTTGACCCTGGAGTAGATGGAGTCGTCTTAACCAGAAATGGAGACGTTACGGTTTTGTTTTCGTTCTGCTTTTAGATCCCCATACGTGACTGATCTATGAAATGGCAGAGAATGGAACAGATTGTGACCAGAGACGCATAGGAATGATCAAAGAACAGCACAATGGAAACTTTACAGGTAGGTGGAACATGACTTAATGCTCCCTGCTGGTCAGCTTGGTGTGTGAAATGGCCAGCGTGATACTCCAGGAGAATTTGTGTTGGTGCACTTTGTGCCCAGATAATGCAAAGGGCCTCAATGCCCAAATCAATCTTGAAAACTTTAGTCATCTCTAAATCTCAAGTCTAGAAAATTTATGTATTGTAAAACTGTAGTTTTATGCTGTGTATTTCCATTCAGTTTTCTCTTACACCCTTTCCTCCCTCCAGAGTTTTTATCCTGTAGTTCATATGTATATGTATGAAATTCAACAAGACCAAGTGCCGGGTCCTGCACTTGGGCCACAACAACCCCCTGCAGCGCTCCAGGCTTGGGGAAGTGTGGCTGGAAAGCTGCACAGCAGAGAAGGACCTGGGGTTGCTGGTCGGCAGCCGATTGAACATGAGCCAGCAGTGTGCCCAAGCAGCCAAGAAAGCCAACGGAATCCTGGCATGCATCAGAAACAGTGTGGCCAGCAGGAGCAGGGAAGTGATTGTCCTGTACTCAGCAATGGTGAGGCCACACCTGGAGTACTGTGTCCAGTTTTGGGCCTCTCACTTCAAGAAGGACGTTGAGGTGCTGGAGCGGGTTCAGAGAAGGGCAACAAAACCAGTAAAGGGTTTGGAGAACTTGTCCTATGAGGAGCAGCTGAGGGAGCTGGGACTGGTCAGTCTGGAGAAGAGGAGGCTCAGGGGGGACCTTATCACTCTCTACAATTACCTGAAAGGAAGTTGTAGGGAGATGGGGGTTGGTCTCTTCTCCCACGTTATGAATGACAGGACGAGAGGGAATGGCCTTAAGTTACGCCATGGGAAATTTAGGTTAGATATCAGGAAAAATTTCTTAACAGAGAGGGTTGTGAAGTATTGGAACGGGCTGCCCAGGGACGTGGTGGAGTCCCCATCCCTGGAGGTGTTTAAAATCCGTGTGGATTTGGTGTTGAGCAACATGGTTTAGGGACCCTGACAGTGCAGGGTGAATGGTTGGATTCGATGATCTTGAAGGTCTCTTCCAACCAGATGATTCCATGATTCTATGCATGAGCCCTATAAAGCTGACTTGGGTACTAACAGGGGCTGTAACAGGACTGAGCTAAAAAAATAAATTGTGCTGGCAAATATCTGGCTGTAGAAGTCAGGCTATACAGCCCCACCCTTTGGCACTGAAAAGTTAGTACTTGGTAATAAAAATCTAGTTTACTCTGGGAGAAATCCAGTTATTAGTCTCCCAATTTCTAGCTTTTCTGTTGCCATTTAGCTTCACTATAATTTATCAGTTTCAGTGATGAATTACTAACAAAACAGTTAACTACTTGGTCTCCTGCCTCACCTCTGTTTTTCCTACTGGTATATCTGAAGTAGGCTTGGGTTAATGTTTAGGGCTCATGAAAAGTACCCCGAGAACATTTAATGAAGAGCCTTGTGTCACTGGATTATCTGTGCTGTGTAGTATAGCATATAAATTATAATCATCTTGGTTCGTTTCCTGTCAGTTATCAATGTGCCAGTTCCATATTTAATTAAGTTTTGTAACCAAGTGATTTCTCAAGTCGTATGCAGTCTTACACTATTGTCTTTTGACCTTTACTAAAAAAAAGGTCATAAAACCCAAGATTGAACCATTTTTATTAGACATTATTAAGTGAAAAAAATAGAGAATAGAAATTCTTGAAGCAATGAATGCAGCAAGATTTAAAGAGGAGCTGTATGTGTGTATGTATGGAACAAATCAAAAGCTTTTGGTTAAAGGCTTAAATCATTCTGTAACTCTGAGGGAATGTGGGTGTTATCCAGTATTTGCCATTTCTGTTAGTTCATCTGAAGCAACTGATGCTTACAGCTAAAGAATATGAGATTAAATGGGCTATGTGGCTAATGAGGTATGTTATTTCTATGTAAATATTAGCATCTGATAAGGCAGCATGTTTCAATTACTGCAATAGGACTGAAATAATACATCTTGGGTTACAATATGCTGGGGATTCAGATTAGATTAATATTTTAAATGCAACAGCATTTTACAAATTGAAAACTTATGAATATTATTACAATGCTCTAAATGTATGCAAAACAGAATACTTGTGTTTTGATTTTGTGTAGTAAGTGATGTTTAAACAAGTTTGTGTCAGTTTGGATAGAGAGTTATTTTTGTGTACTTTTCCATTATTTTGTGATGTTATTTTTTTCTCTTATTTCAGAATTATTACTGCTCATTAGCTTGACAGCCTTTGAACAAGCCATTCTCATAAAAAAAATAGCCAGGGTTTTTATTAATCTTTGACTGTGTTGTAGGTGCAAAATAAAACATCAGTTAGAAGAACCTTTCTTCTGTAGCTGTGTGGTAGTGCACAGTGACTGATGCTTCAAGCTCTGTGTTGTAACCAAATCACTGCAGTTAAAAGCAACCAAATGTATAGATAGCATCGGTCCAGCGAAGGACTGTGGTACAGAAGCAGGTCCTTTTCCTGGGATCACTTGCTGTTTGCTGGGCTTGTTTTGGAGGCGCTGAACAGGATGGCAAGGCTCATCATAGCCTGAGGATCCTGACTGGGAGGGGAGATGCTGTTATCCAGTTACACGGTGACTGAAGTGTATAAAGAGCACGTGTAACTCAATCTGGTTCGATTGGAGAGGTCTGAGAATAGCTTTGGAAGAGAACCAAACTCAAGTGTTCAAAGTGAAACGTGGTCTCTGTAGTGGGTGATAGATTCGTGTTCAACATAACGTACTAGCTGGTTTGTAACTAGTAGTGCAGTTCTTTGCCTAAATGTTAAGAGATATGGCACTTCTTGCACCCTGGTCCACTTAAATTCTTGAATGGTTCTCAGCTATGTGGAGGAAAAAAGCCACCTTATTTCCTTTGCCGAAGGTCCCCTGATTTCTGATGCCCTTGGAGCAAATGCTTTGTCATGAGTAGAAAAGATGATTGGGATCTCACATTAACTTCCTAACAAAGCAAAAAAAAAAAAAGTCAGTATCCTTTTGGGTGGGATAGAATCTGGACTGTCAGCCTGTGCTTTTACATTTCTGCTGCTTTTCATTTGCAGATTCGTTGAGTGAACGGAAGCGAAGGGACCGAGAAGAGAGGTTGAATATTGTACTGTGGAGACAACCGCTTATTACCTTGCAGTATTTTTTCCTGGAAACTCTAATAAACGTGAAGGAATGGACCATAAAGTAAAGATCATTTCTTTAACTTCTGCTAAGCATTCTGGGGAAACCCATGCTCTGATTCAGTAGGTCGTTCTGACATCTCGCTTTCTCACTTTCCCTGATGATTCACAACTTTTAAATCCTTCTTTCAAAAAACATATTTATTTTTGTACCTTCAAGGTGGCTATTTTGGAACATACCACACTTCTAGCTGTGTACCCAGACCTTCTATCTAAATTACATAAGTGTAAATACAGTAAGGTGTCAGTGGAAGAAAATGGCAAGATTCCTTTCTAAAGAGTAGAATATTCCACTTTGAAGGAGTGGGACAGTGCTTAGGGATCCTTAAGGCGAGAAATATTGTACTTACAACTGCAGTGTTAAGTGTTGATCTATTAATGTATGTGTTAATATCGCTGAATGATCTTCAAATAGCTCAGCTAGGGCAGGGTTCAGGGTTACATGGAACTTGCGGAGATGTTTACGACATTGCACAGGCAAAGAGGACTTTGCTTCTAAGCTACATGGCCGCTTTCACAGCAGGAAACAATGGATTCAAAGCACTTTCCTTGGGCATTATTTACACACTAGGTAAAACGAGGTTTTATTCCAGTTAGAAAGTTTGCAAGTAGCAGTCCTAATATCCCCCAGTAATGCTGAAATGCGTAGCTATTTCTTAATGCACTAAGCTTGAGAGGGTTTGGAGTGCCAAAAGGCAAATGTGAGTAAAACTGACAGCTGAAAAAGGCAAGAATAGCAGCCATCCTAGTACTTGTGTTCGTAACTGGAATCTCTCCTGTTTGGGATTGAGTTTTCGATCGTTTTCCCAGTCAGAAGATAAGATCTGATATCACCTTGGGTGACCCTAGCTGTTGGACTGCTCCTCTGCAGAGTGAGCTGAGGTTGGTGACAGCGGGCTGTGTTTGTCGGTCCTTCTGGGCTAGACTCAAGGGGCTTGACATGTAATATCCCCTGGGAGAAACTTGTGTTTTCCATTTGATCTTCTGAAAGGATTTGTTTGAAAAATACCAGGTTTGTGTAGTGTAGTCATAATCCCCTTTTACGTACCACACTCGCACCCTCCCTCCAAGAAAAATCAACCCTCAAACCTACTCGGTGTACTATGTGCATCCTTTCAGTTATCGTTGGGAATTGTTTGAGAACTGTTTTATCGGGTCTTGTTAGCCGTTTCTGACAAACTCCAAGCGTTTGTTTGAACTCAGCAGAAATAACATTTGAGGTTTTATATTAAAGCCAGGTTTTATATTACCTGGCTTCCTAGACATCAGGTTCTGTTACAGATAGCACTTGCATCCTGTCGTGCAGCACATCTATGTTGTCTAACACTAGCATGACAGTATCTTTACAGAAAATAAAACTATTATAAGCTATTAAGTTGAGACCTCAGATTGACTCTTAATGACATCCTGTGTTCCAGTTGAGTAAGTTGTGATTTAAATCATAATCACTTGAAAATCCAATTCTCATACTAATATAAGCAGCACAAATTATTTTAAAATTAGAGTGACTTTTTTCTGCTTGCTTAATATGAAACATTTGTGGCTGTTTTCCTGTGTAACACATCTCATGTTTCTGTCTTTTTCTACCTAAATAGATAAGTTCCGTTCATAGTTTGCTATTTCATGTCTGAGATTAAGTGATGCTAGCACTTGCTTTTTTATATCATCAGGTGACAATATAATAGTGTTTCCGAGAAAATAATAAATGTGCTTGCTAATCTACTGTGTGTGGCCACATACACATCAAGCAGAATGTGTATGTAAAACTAAACAGACTCAAAACTAATTTGGTATCAAATTACTTAGGAAAACGCTTTTCTCCCCTTACTGTGGTAGCTTCCTAATGCTTCATAATTAGCTAAAATGTATTTATTAAACTTTGAGCTGTTAAAAGTGATATTAATTTCAACAGATATGGAGAACCAAAGTAGTCTAAAGATTTGTTGCTCTTGCTGTTGCTGTGATTCTGCCCACCAGCACTCAGTTTGAAATTCGCCCGTCTGTATTCCACCCCCAGCTCATCCCTTGCCCAGAGCCAGTGCACTCTGCTTAACCATGGGTGGTGTTTGAGACTGTCTTGGCTGCAGAAGCTGAATATTTGTTTTCAGATTGCGTTTGTTTTCAGACAGTTATTTTGTTTTTCTTTATTTGAAAAAGAACATGCATGGCTGAACTTTGATCTCACTTGACAGTGAAGTAGAGATCTTTCCATAAAGAATAAAGGCTCCCCAGATATTTTCTTGGGAGGTTTATGCTTTTATAATAGCAAACTTTTCAGCTGCCACTGTCGCCACTACCTCCACACAGACCCAGTCTATAGGGCTAAGTTAGTTTGAAATGCGTGCTCAATTATGAAAAACCCTAATTGCCATTTGTCTTTTAAGATTGTGGCATCGGCGAAGTATCTTGGTGTCATTTTTACTGATGCTTGCAGTGCTTACAGCTACGTATTACATTGAAGGAACACATCAACAGGTATGAGGTTTTCAAGTTACTTTCCTTAGTGACTAATACTTCCTGTCCCTGTGCTAACGTAGATGTACTGGGAATTGAATGGGGTCTTCATGAAATTGTAATGTAGCTTTTGAACTCCTGCTCGCTAAGGATATTTGTTTCTCATGTCATGACTCCTCTCTGTTGTGTCTGGATGAGTTGCATTTTAGAGATGCAGAATGATCAGCTCTATTGCTTGGTCTATTCTGTTGCATCTGTAGGTGTTCCACTTCTCATCTGTTCCTGAATAAGCACACCTCGGATTCTGCAGCACTCCTTCACATCTGCTGTTAACCAGCTTTTAACAGTGGTATGAGCTCTTAAACTGAGTCGTGATGGAACTTCGTGACTCACAAAAAATGTTACTTCTGCTATAGAAGGGTCTCCTGACCCCTATCCCATGTTAGAATAGGCATCTAGGCACAGAATGGTTTTATGGTTCTAATCTGGCCCTGCGATGCTTCCAATACCCCATTGTTTTAAAATGGCCACTTTAAAAACTTTTTTGTTCTTTGGAGTACATGGAGACTGATGCTTTTGCACCACTTGGAGCGTAAGCTATTGCTTAAGCATAAGGTGATGGTGGTGTTTACGCCTTTTCCCTCCCCATTTCTCCTTGAGTTTCAGATTTGCCCTGAGGGCAGACAGCCCTTTTAATCCCTGCAGTGCATGTCCTTGTGCAGCTGAATCCTCCTGCCACTCTGACTCTGAAATCAGCAGGTTCCCAGTTTCAGAGAACTTGCTTACCTCCGTACTGCTGTGCTGTGTCACTGGCTGCCTGAGGGACACGCAGGTCTGGAACAGGAGTCCTGACTTCCCAGGACGGGTCTTGAAATGCAGTGAAGTGAGTTGCTTCAGCTCATCGTGTTCTCGCTCGCTCAGTCCCGTGCTTGAGACCTGCACTTACCTGCAGAGCAAGTGGGTAGGTGGTAAATCGGTGGCCTGTTCCTGATGGACAAATACCTGCTTCATTAAAAACTGCCCTGGTTGGTGGCCGTGTCAGCATGGCCAGAGCTTGGTGCACTCCACATTTGCCACTAGATGGCTCTTAGAAGCTGGCGATGAGGCACATGGCGTTTTTCAGGACCTTCTTACACCCTGAGAGGCTGAAGCCTGGTTAAGACTGGTAAACTTCATCTTGGTGCTGTCGGTCCGTGGGTGGTATGAAATGGCACCTCTTCATGAGGCTGTGGTACAGACAAGTTGATGGCCTGGCTCATCCTCTTAGTATTGCTCTCCTGGCAGTGAGAGGGAGATTCCCGTTTCTCCCGTGTACCCAACTGGACTTTTTATGTCCAGAATTTGCTGAGACTGTCTCATATCCCCCCAGTTACGTGTGCAACACGCAGCCAACATTTTAGTCTTTTCTTAAAAGTAACAAACCTGGTTACTCACTGGTCCAAGATAAAGCATTCAACAGAGTAACCGGGAGTGCAGCTAATTCCGTTCCTTTGTTTAATCCGTTCAGGCAGTTCCCCAGTTGTGTGCTTGCTGCTTGGGCTCCAGTAGACACTGTCTGGGGCTTGCTGCTCACTCTCACACCTGGTATGCCTGTTCTGATTTTCAAACCCCTACTATCGAACCTGAATTTTTCATCTGTCTCCTTGGAAACTTGCTGATTCTAAAGCATGTGGGCTTTTCTTTCCGGAGTGTGCTGTTTTCTGTACGTGTCTCTGCTGTAATTGTAATAAATTGCAAATAGAAGTATCTAGGATTCTACTTCAGTTATCCACATGACTTTTGTGTTAGTTTGTAGCTTTAACTTTCTCCCCTAAGAGATATTGCCATTCTTGGGGTTTTTTGTGTTGTGTTTTTTTCTCCTCTTTTTGTGACTTTTCTTTTTCAGTATGTGCGGTATATGGAGAAAAAGTTCTTCTGGTGTGCCTACTGGGTAGGATTAGGCATTCTGTCCTCTGTTGGACTTGGAACAGGTCTCCACACCTTTCTGCTCTATTTGGTAAGGATATTTCCATACCATGTTCTTTCTCAATCAAGTATTCTAATTGTTGCATATTTTTAAATCTGAGAATAAAGAATATATAAGAAATTCTGAAGGAAAATAAATACTTGGTGTAATGCTTCTGTGCTCTGGTGAATGCTACTCATATTCTATACTGTATAACCTTGTTTTGTAGTTTATATGCCATGTGTTTGTTGAACTGAAGGTATTAGCCTGCTGTTAATCCTCACTTAGAAACAATGAGTCAAAATCTGCAACGCTCTGTCCTCTAATTTCCTAATCTAAATGAAACGTTTTCTAGTGTGTGCAGCTCAAATGTTTCCATTTAATTTTTTTCATCATACTCTTTCTTTTAGTACTTAAAATGATCATTTTTTCTAGCTGAAACCACTGAAACAGGCAGCTATTTTGAAGTTCAGTCTGTTTTAATTTTGCTTTGAAAATAATAGCAAGAAAAATGTTTGTCTACAAAGATAAAATAATATCTCTTGTTCTGAAAATTTGTATGATGTTGTTTATTTCAAGTTAGCTAGGAAAGTTAGGGAAATGTTTGGGTGTGTTTTGCTTTTGGCCATTGGATTAGTTCCTTGTTTATGAAACCACTGTCCTGGATTTAAGAAAAGGATTCATGGCCACAAAATAATTAAAACCAGTTTATGCAACAAATGTCATCTTGTATCTGGAACAATTACAGATGTTTACTTTCAGAACTGCTTTAATCATTAACAATAACACAGAAAACACTACAAGAAACAAGAAACTCATGCTTTTCCACACAGCAGGGCAATGCCTGTTAGATGGAATGGCATCTCTATGGGCTGCGTTTGCAGTAGTCTTAGACTTACTCTTGGTGTAGCTTCTCTCCTAAAGACTCTGGACGCAGAAAGTACAGGAGAAAGGAAACTATTGCTAAACAAAAACAAGTTTATGCATGCATAGCCTTTAGACAAAAATATTGCTGTCAGTCTAAATGATGGGAAATGGAAATGCAGTAAAGCCGATGAAAGTGTTTAAACATTTTTATGTAACGCCGAATAGTGCTTAGGCAGCAGTGAATTGGCAATGTACAGATATTTCTGACTTGCAGAGATGATGCTGTTAATAGTTTTGGAACAGTAAGACACATGGGCTGGACAGAGGGAGAATCAATCAAAATTACCAGTCCCGAACCGAGGTGCCCTGTCACTTTATACCCTAGGCCACTCCAGGATGATTCTGTCACATAAAGAAGTCTTCATAAGACAGCACCACTTTTTTTTTTCATACAAGAAGGTAGAATTAATTGACTTTATTTTACTCTTTATTTAAAAATCTAGATGTGTAAATAGTTCTAAAATACTTTAATAGAAGACAAATTAAATTTCATAACGTATCACTTTCTGTGGGGTATGTGAGCTTGGTGGATATATTTATGCCATGACCTGAGCTGACATTAAAGTACCATATATACTAAATACAACTTCTCTATTGGTTTATCAATATAATTTAAGGTGGCTGTGCAGGAGGTGAACAGCCTTCCAAAGATTACAGGGAGGTGCATCACCAAGGAAAAGAAATTTAGTTTAATATTGTTAGAGAAGATATTTATTTGGAATGTAAGAGGCAAGGTTTCACTTAACTTTGTTGGGGGAAAAACAGACAAAATAGATTGCACTAAATAATTAGAAGGTAGTTATAGAATAAAACGTAATAAAACTATACCATCAACATCTAATGTGTAACAATACAGGAGAAATATTTGTTTGCTTTAAGTATGCAAGTCAGGTAAGCACGTTTCTATTACATTGAGAGAATTGCATAAAGGCAGTGAAGGTAGGAAGAGAGAGAAGCAAGTTTTCCTCTTTTCTCCTGCAAGATTTAGTGATTAGCATGAACTGTAAATTCAAGTCAATTAACACTTTTCTGGGCACTGAAGGCTTGTCCGAACACTGCATGGTTCCTGACGTGGTGGAATACATATGGCTTTGTAGCCAGTAGATGGCGGTGGGAGCGTAAAAACACTTTATTTAGGGTTTATTGCCCTCACAGTGTGCTGCCCTTTTAAGTTCCTGCACTGTTGTTAATATTCTTGTCAATTCAGCTATATCAGCAACATCGCCGTTTAATATGCTATCGACGTAGTGATACAGTCCTTCATATTTTCTCAGTTTGAGCCTACACCTTGTGTGAAAGGGAACTCAGAGTACTAACTTAAGACTGTTGATGCAGCTTTTAAGGATAATTTATTTCAGAATAGTATACTGGATTTAACCCATCTGGAAACAATGCAATTAGGAGCTCCAGCTTTCAAAAAGAGGAGTCTTAAACTAATTTGCTTTGTTAATTGTGCAGCCATTGCCTCTAAAAGTAGAAATAGGATAATCTAAGTGGGGAACTTGCTGTATTAACTTCTACATGAGTGTATATCTACTTGCCATGTTCTATATACTTTAATAATGTTTCTTCATTATGGTAAAACTTATTCTTCATTCATAATGGCTTTAAACTGAAAGAGGGCAGATTTAGATTAGATCTAAGAAAGAAATTTTTCACTCAGATGGTGGTGAGGCACTGGCACAGGTTGCCCAGAGAAGTTGTGGCTGCCCCATCCCTGGAAGTGTTCAAGGCCAGGTTGGATGGGGCTTTGGGCAACCTGGTGTAGTGGAGGGTGTCCCTGCCCATGGCAGGGAGGTTGGAACTGGATGATCTTTGGGTTCCCTTCCAACCCTCCATTCTATGATTCATTTGAAGAAATGAAAAGTTACAAAACAGCAAATCCTCTTCTGCTTTAGTGCCTGGATTTACTGGCAATAGAGAATAGACTCAGTAAGTGTTTTAAAATTGCTTTTAATTAATTGCTCATTTTACATCTGTATGTACAGTGAGATTGTTGGGAATGCAATTACATGCTTGGAGAACAATGCTCCTGGGCCCACCCATGTGCTGCGGAGCTCTTGTTGATGCTTGCAGTATTGTCTCTGCCATTAAGGGCCAACGGGAAGGAATTGATGGCATGCAGGCACCTGTTCAGACACTGCGCCTGAACTTCTTCAGCTGTCACACAGGTGCATCTTTTTTTAAATACAGCCCTCCATTTAGTGGGTACAACGATTTTCATGTCAAGCTGTTCATAAGCGCCGCCTGCCAGCTGGGCAAATCACAGCGGTTACGCAATAGATGCGGTGTGTGAGCGGCTCTGGATGTCTGCTTTCCATGGCCGCGTTAGCTGCTTTTCCAGTGTTGAAAACTGTCATTTGTCTGGATTCTTGGGAGCATCTCTCACCAGCCGCTTTTTGGAGCGGCACGAATTCGAGTGCCAGGAGAGATCCTGGGGTTAGCTGAGAAGAGAGCGCTTGGAAACAGTCTGCTTGAAGTAGATTTTAAAATCTAAAGCAGTCTCAGTTTGCGGGGGATGTTTCTGCCCCTGGTTAATATCAGTTCACATCTGATTCAGATTTTGTTGGCCACCAAAACATTCTTGCTGCATACATGTCCGTCTAGGAGGGAGAGGTCAATTTATTTAGCTTGATCATAGGCTTTTTATTGCTATTTCTGCGATGCAAAAACTTCATGTGTGTTGTAAAGTGTCTAAACATTCTCTGCTGTATTACTTCCTAGTTTAATGCTGCTTCCTTAGTTGTAGCCAGCACGAAATGTAAAACCTGACATGGCTTTTTGGGAAACGATTCTCATGCTGCAAATTGGCACTGAGCTGAGGGCTGGCACTGAGCTAAGGGCTGGCACTGAGCAGATCTTCAGCGCAGAAGTAGGGAAGCAGGCCACTCTTCCAAGAATCCTTTTTATTCTAACACTTTCAAAACAAGTCTGCTGGCTTATTTTCCCAAAGTCCATTGAAGTTTTTTCACAATTCTTTAAAAACAACACTTTAAAAATAGTAATTGTGATGTGGTTCTGTAGGAAAGAAAAGTATTATGATTAATGACTCTAAATACCATTTTTAGCAGCACACAGCTTTTTTTTTTTTTTCTTGGTCCCGAGATATTTCCTCTTCTACTGGTAGTATATCAAAATATAAACGGCATGAATCACCTGATTACCAAAAGATGATGACTGAGGGTAACTCGTTGGGAATTTCTTACATTTGTACGTGTCGGAGAGGTCTGTTTGCTGCCGCAGCATGACAGGAAGGAGCTGCTGGTGGGCCCCGGCGGAGCTGGGGACACTAGATGGAGCGCGTGGTTGGGTTGGGACCGCGCCGCCATCGCCGTCTTCACGTAACGCTCTGCCTCGTGATCCGGTTTCAGCTCAGCTCCGGCAGAGGGATTGCAAAAGCTGTGGTGGAGGCAAACAACATCAGCTTAGAGTTATTGCCTATCAAAAAGTCTCGCGCGAGAAGCGGGTGATAAATGTCCCTTCTGTGTATGGTCTGGTAGAACCCGTAACAGTGGGGGATGAATGGAAGCGAATTCCTTACCGGTCAAAAGTGCAGAGCGAACTTTGGCTGTTTGCTTTTGTTTGTGTTTTTGTTTCTTAAATATGAATCTGTGCTTGCTGGCTGCGAGAGCCAAGTGGAGCAACTGCTGAAAAGGTTTTCAGTGGTGGCCGGGTGGTTGTGGACCAGCACAAACAGGAAACGTGAGGTACAATAGGAATGTTTTGTGTGGGGAGGTCACACAAGAGTGGGAGTTTTTTCAGAACTATAATATGTGAGTTTGTCACTTTAATTCTTACTGGGGCGTTCTGGGGCAGAGTGGAAGAGAGCACGGCAATAATTTCAGGGCATGAAAAAGAACAGAAAACTGCCTTTAAAGAGAAGGGAGTTGAAAAGACAGTGTCCTTATTGACAGCGCTGGCTTTAGAGAGAGGGTTTGGGTTTTATCTGGGCTTGAGGGTTCAATGTCTCGCTTTTGTCCTGAATTGGTTCCAGGGTTTGGCTTTGGCAAGGGGTCACATTCTGGTCTCCTGAATGTGTGGTACTTTGCAGCTGAAATGAGTCGTGTTTTGGCCCTATCTGAACTGGTTTAGGTTAGAATCTGAAGATTTAAAATCCAGACACCTTATGCAATAATGAGCCCATTAACTTTTTTTTTAAAAAAAAAATGTTGTTGGTGTAAATAATTTAAAAAGAAACAAATAAACAAAAATTCAACAAAAACACAAATAATAAAACCTTTTCCTGCCAGGACTACTGAAAACTTTTTAAAGTCAAACTTTATTGCTTTTAGTTATCTGGTTCCAGAGCTGAGCTTGTAAGGAGACTTATGATAAAATTACTAAAGTGCTTCTAAAAAGAAAAGCTCACAAAACAAGGCTTGCTCCACTTTTTTGAAGCAGACAGAGTAATTTAGAAATCCAGAGAACTTACTCTCATTTTTTTCCTCCATTTATTTACTTGTGACTTTAATACAGGAGTATTTTCATAGTGATTGTCAGCTTCAGGAGAAGTTTTGCTCTTTCCATGTTTTTTCCATGTTTTTGCTTTCTCCATTGTTCAAAACTAGTGTGAGTAACCCAGAAAACTATGGGTTCTGTGTGTAAAGGAAAAAGTGAAAAAGAAAAGCTGAGCTGCCTCAGGCAGGTGGGAGGGTGCAGCAGTGCTCCCCTTCCCAGCCCCGAATTATTTTTGAGGTGCTCATTTTCAATCTGTGCTGTTCATCAATTCACATGTCAACTTGCAAACCTAAACCAAATGAATTCGGAAATAAATTGAAATGGATCCTGTTTGCGTGCGGGTTGTTTGTGACTCTTATTCTCTCATTTGTTTCCTTCGTGCCTTTCAACCTACTTCCTCCAGCTGTCCTAAGCTTTTTACAATGAACTGAAACATCCTGGAATACTTGAATCAACGCATAACTTAAAAAATACCACTTTTGCTAACCATCTCTTGGCAGAAACTCCTTCTTAAAGCCCACATGGGCTCTGTTCTGCTTGAAACTGCAGCGTCAATATTAATAATGCACTGGTGGACTGGAAGGGTCCAATGAATTAAACTGGACACTGCTGCCAGATTAGTTGTGTAACCTGGGTGTTTCTTAAGTCTGCTGGTGGCTTGTTTGCATTTTTAAAAAGTCTGAGATTAAAAATGATATTTTCAAGGAGAAGAATGTTCCTTTGGAGTCTGAATCCCTCTAAGTGCCCCCACTGTTGTTGTATGTGTCAGATAGCAATAGATACCTGCAGCGAATGAAACCAGTGCCTCTGGTTTAGTTTATGCTGTGGAAGAAGAGTTCCTTCAACTGCTGCAGCTCAGTCTGGGAGGCTGTGGACTGAGCCTCAAGCCCCAGACCGATGTGTTAACGTGAGTTGAAATCCGTGGTAGTTCGAAGTTCCGCTGGGTGCAAGCCTGGCAACCACCGAGCAGGCACCGCCGGTCTCGCTGTCCTGCTCCCAGGGGGATAACCTCTGGCTTAGGGGCTGGTGGAACAGCTGGAAGCAATAACCTCCCTTATTGCCCCACTGTGAGTTGCTGGACCTCATGAGTCAGAGCCCGAAATGGTGTGACTGCGAGTTCCATATATGGGCTCCAGTGCTGCTGGAAGCCGTGTACGTCAGAGTCCGGACGGTTTATCTAAAGCTGGAACTGTGGCAATAAACAGCTAATGTGAAGTGTCTCCATCTGTGCAGGATTAGCTACCTTACTTCGACTTTTCAGAACTCCACAAAATATTGATGTCATATTAATATTTAAGCTATATTGAGCGTCTTGGCCAGCCGTAGTGATTTAAACTTGCACCGAGCTGAGGAATTAGTAGGATGATGATTGGTGCACCCTTTTCTTCCTTTTGAAGGTTAATGGACTTTACCTTTACCTTTCAGATGCTGACTCCTTGTTCTCGTTATCAGCTCTTGACTTCCTCATCACTGGTCTTTCTCCTCATTTCTCCCTTCAAATCTGTTTTTTTGTTGGGTTTTTTTTTTTTTTAATGCACAGCTTGAACTTTATGCTTTTCATGTCACTGCTTCCTTGAACAGGCTGGAAATAATGATAACTGTGCAAGACGATCTCTAATTGGAGATGTTAAAGCCCATCATCACTACTAGTGTCAATTTGAATAGATGCTGTGATTTATTCTTCAGAATAATAAGTGAGTGGCTAGGGAAGGGCAAGGAGAGAATGCTGACAGATTATTTTTGTCTTCTGTCAGCACCAGAGGATAAACTTGGATTCTTCCAATTGTGCCTTTCCTTGACATGAGTCTGTTTGCTCCTATAGAAAGTAACGTGGGCACAGCCTTACGGAACGTCTGCTTTTCATGTTACTACTCACAGTAGCAACGTGGCCCTGTTACGCATGCAGCAGTACCACGTGCCTGTTCCCCTGGTGGTTCTTGTTCAGTCATATTCAGAGCTTGTGGCTCATCGTTTGGAATTTCCATCAGCGCTGTGCTGTGGGGCAAGGCTGACCGAAGTGGGAATAGAAACTTGCTAACAGACACATGATTGTAAAATTAATACATTGCTTGAAATGCCGTGACAGCCTGCTAAAACGAGCCCTGACCACTTGATGGATGCTTGTGTCACTTGAGGATGCTCTAGGTACGGGATCCTTCTTCGTTCTGAGCCTCTATTTACAGCCAGCACTGCATACCAGACACTATATAAAATCACGAGACGTTTTAATCTTGTAACACAGACAGACTGACTAGATTGACGTATTTACTAGCCACCTCCAGATCAAGCTTTTCCCTCTTAATGACAGAGCAGTTTTCTTTGTGGGTAGTTGTCCGCTGCTCTTGGAGATAAAAAAAGATGCTGTAACTTGGTGTTCCTTTCTTGAGAGGTGTATTGACTTCGTAGATAAGTATGAGATGAGTCGCAGCCTGGGGCAACGCTTGCAGGATGTTTCCCATGAGAACCAAGCTTTTGTTTTTCCAATTTATCTTAATCAAATCTAGCTTGACATGTTTCCCCCCTATGGAAGGGCTGAGTCTTGAACCCAGTAGGAAAAGCAGTGTATCCATGGAGGAAAACAGATTTTTAGTGCATTAAGTTCAGCAATGAGTTCACTGTAATATTTTTCTTGCTGGTGGACATATCACTTTTCTTTGTGAAATGTTTCTAAATTAGAGACAGTCTAAAATTATGTCTTCCCCAAAAGTAAAAGGTTAAAATTAGATGTAGTTGTTCTCGTGGTCGTGTCACTTCAGCAGGGTGGCTGTTCTGTGAAGGGGCATGTGAGAAACCGACACTTGATACGGAGTTTGTGTGCAGCTTTAGTTGTGTTCACACTCTAGGTGCACAGAATGATGAATAATGTGAAAGTATCATTAATTTTTAATTGGCTGTTCAGTCATTTTTCCTTATGGTAAGGACTTCTCTGTTGTAAGTATTATAACCAACATGTTTTTAAGGAATTTTACTTCTTGATTTTTTTTTTTTAACATGTGCCTGCTGTCTCTTTCTGCTTTCACTGATGGATTTCCAAGCATAATTATAGATAAAGAGATTATACTTTCGAGAAATTTCATAGTACAGCATTTAAAGTAACTTATTTATAAGGATTAGCAGTGTCTATTCTAACTTGAATGCCTTCAATCACTGAACTAAAACTTCTCTGAAGGCCTGTGAGTCCAAGAGTTCGAGGTTACCTTCTAGGAGACATTAGGGTTGTATAGCTAAGGATTTCCAAACTCCCCTAAATTACTATTCCTAAAAAAATAGATTTATGTTGAGTTGATCTTGATGACCAGATCTTGTCTTGTTTGATTTGTAAATTGTACAGATATTCCTAACAAATCACATTCCTGCCTAACCACAGGCTCCTTCTGGTCGTCAGCAGTGGCAAGCAAATGTTTCTCACCCGAGTCAGCACAATGTTTCTCAATTTCTTCTCTGTTAGCCCTTGTTAGTGCCTCCTGCAATTTAAAAGAATAAAAAAAAAGTCATTGGAAGAGGATGAGGGAAAGACAGTTGGTGTTCAGGATCTTACATGCCTTGAATTTCAGCGACTCTGCCCGATTTGGCAAGCGGCGTGTCTACTAAATCACCAGGTTTTGGTATTTGTTGTCTGGTATGACAGGGCTTAAAATAGTTTTGCAAATGCCCTTTTCAAAGGTAGAGCTCCAGTCAGAGTCAAAGAGGGGATATCTTAGAGGTTTTCCTAAAGTGTTGAAATAAATAGAGCTGTTGCGGAGAGGCAAAACGCTCTGAGTATTTACTGTGACCCCACACAGAGAAGGAGGAGGAGAGGGTGGAGGAGGTATTATTTGTGGAGAGGATTAAAAAACGGTATGAGAATTAATCCTTCTGGCACAGAAAACATCTGAGTGTGTGTTGACTGGGATTTTCCAAAGGTGGCACCTACAGCCCATTTGCAGTTGTTTCCCTGTTCCATTCAGAGTTAAACCATCACTATTGCTAAATGTAAAGCCCCTCTCTTATGAAACACCCCGTGACCCTCCCACTCTTCCTCCCCCCCATCCCATGGTCCTGTTTAGCCAGCCATTGTTTTGAGGTGCCTGGTAACCAGGGCTTTGTGGAAGAGTGCTCGATGTAAGCTCTCAGAGCTGAGCTAGAACAAAAGCAGATGTCGGAGATGTTGCCTGCAGCCTGCCAAGCTGGGAGACGTGGTCCATTGGACTAGCAGGACGCTGGGCTCCGCTGCCAGAGGAGGACACAAGATTGTTCTCCTTTCCTTTGGCTCGCTCCGAGTTCCAGTACTTCCACACTTCATCACTCTAAATGAACCGTTTATGCTTTATTTCTTATTCCAGTTAAAATGTGGCTTCTGTGGGTTCCATAACTCCAACTTTTTTCCATTATAGAATTGTTTACATTACAGTGGAAGAATTGGGTTCAATTGGCGTAGTCTTCAGGTGGCTCCTTGGCCGTTTATGGCTGCTTTGTGAAATGCCTTTTTTTCCATTGGATACTTGTAAAATTCTTCCCTTTGCAGACGTTTGTTGAGACTCTCTTAACAGGAGGCAACGTTTTGAGACCATTAAGCCATTTCAAGGACGGCAGCTCTGTGGAGAGAAGCTGCTCATGGCGAGAAGCTCCTGCAGCAGCCTCCTGTTGTCATTGCTTGCTCTCCTGAGATTGCATGGTCTTCTTTGCACACCGTGTGTGCAATTTGAGAAGAAATGCTGGTAATGCCATCACTGAAACCTCACCAGGGGTTGGGGGCCTCACTAGTAGCGATTAAATTTGTCTCTTACTATTATAAAACTGAAACTAACAGTCTCCCGTCGCAGCTGGCTGTAGTTAGACTGTAGTGTGGCACGTCTTCCAAATTTTGTGGAACTGAAAATCATACTTCCTGATTCACACACCATATCTCACTACCTTGGCAACGACCTTACCCTTACTCTCAAGGGAGCGTAGGAAACGGTCATTTACAACTCAAGTACTGGGGATTTTCTCCATGCAAATTTGCTATTCAAGAGAATTTTATTGCAAATTTCTGCAGGTGAAAACCATTAATTTAAGGAAGATGGCTTGAGACCTTTTTTTGTCCCAAGGTAGCTGTCAGACTGCGGAGGAGCAAGGAGGGGATGGGATTAAATTCCCCAAGTTTCTGAGTACAGTGGAGAAAGTGGTTCCCAGGTTTGCCATAAGCGTACTTCAAAATTTGAAGAAAGTTTCAACTCTCTCTTTGCATCTGTCCTCGATCAGTAAAATAGAGATAGGTTATTTGTTTAGGTATGAAGCTGCTGGGTGTACACTCTTGTGTATCAACTTCTGGATCTCCTCTTTTTTGGTTTTACTTCAATTAATCTTTTTTTTTTTTTTTTACGAGAGAGGCTGTGCCTCCTTTATCATCTCATATAATCCAGAGTATGCCAATGCACTTTGAATTGGTTTCTTGTAAAGTAAGAAGGAAGAAATAAAAGAATGTGCTTGGTATCGGAGCAGCTCGCCTTTTACCAATTGCATACCAGAAGAATGGTTCTATTTTGAATTGTTTATGTATTACAACAGTAGTCACAGCTGTCACATAGAAAAATATAACTGATTTTTTTCAGCATTCTTATTTCACTGCCACTAAAAAATTACAGTATCAATGTAATTGCCTAAGTCCAGTACCCTGGTCTCTTCAGTGGGACCTGAAATGGGGACGTGAGTGACCCCAGCTCAAATCTTCTTCCCAGCAAGTCTAGAAAACGCAATGGAACTTCACCTTTTATGTGAGACCTGCTGTGGAATTTCACCCTTTAATGTGCAAATGAAGCCTGCAGGGTCCTCTGAATATATCTCTGGCTCCTGCATTTCAAAGTAGGCTTTGGAAACCTTGTGCAGGGCAACGGCAGTGCTGAGGTCTGTCATACTTTCCCTCATTATGCTGTAATAAATCTAGCTTTGGTTTGGGTTGGGGGGTATCAGACTCCCTTATTGGTCTAATAAAACATGACTCACTGAAGGGAAAAAACGTAGAAGAAAATTGTTGACAATATGTTTCCCAACTTGACGTCAAAACCCATCAAATCATTAATAGCAGAAGTTAAGGTTTGAGTAATTTGTTCTGCACGTAAAGAAAACTTGAAAATTTATTTGAATCTGTGACTTTATGAAAAGACCTTAGTTTAGCTCTTCTCTTCTTTCCCAGACAATGTTTCCCTGACCTTTTGCTAACTGATTTCTTTTAGCTACAACATCGAGTGTTCAGGCCGTAGACTATTTGAATTGCCTCTCACTTCTTTTGTACTAAAATAATGGCAATTCTTTCAGGTTTCTGAAGTATGTAGCAGTTCAATTCTTGAATAGATTTTAAAGCTAGTTTTATTTGGAGATCCATCCAAAAAAATACTTTCATGTAAGATGGAGACTAGAAGTAATTCAATTATATGGCATTTAAGTAACATTTAAGTGTTGGATTATGTTTCAAACCATTTTTAGCAAACAGCAGTAAGGTCACTTTCTTGTATAAATAGAAAAACTGACACAAATTCAGCAACCGATTTTGGGAGAAAGATCCAAAAGTTAAGAAAGTCCACTGTAAGATGTCATAAAGTCCCAGTCATTTAAAAAAAAAAAATTAACATAGACGATGGTGGCATTTAAATTCTAAAAGCAACATTAGGGAAAACACCGGCTCTAATAAAGCTGTAGGCCATAAATACCTACTTTAAAGGAGAACGTTTTAAAGTCTTGAAAATTTTCCTGTTTTTTTAAGAAGTCAGGGTTCTTATTTATCGTTGGCAACCTCATACTACTGTACAATGGCATGGCAAGAGCTGAAAGGCTCCTTAAGTTTTGGTGTTTTTTTTTTTTTTTTTTTTTTTTTTTTTAAAGAGCATTAATAGCTCAACATTGCACTTCAGATGGTCAAAAAAACCTCTAACATTTTACATATATAACAATATTAATGGCCAAAGTGAGAAAGACTAAGTTTTAGCTTAAGTTCCTTGCATCAGGGACAAACGTGGATTTTTAACTTATATTATAACTAACATAAAATGCATTTGAAATTACTTGTGTTTTTTCAGGGTCCACACATAGCATCAGTTACTCTTGCTGCATATGAATGTAACTCAGTTAATTTTCCTGAGCCTCCTTACCCGGATCAAATTATCTGCCCTGATGAGGAGACGACTGAGGGATCCATCTCGTTATGGGCTATCATCTCAAAAGTCAGGCTGGAGGCCTGCATGTGGGTAAGGTTTGATTTACAAAACTTAAGCAATTTTAATTTATGTACTTAATTTCTGTGTTCAGCAATACACAAAAATTCCTGAATTAGCAAAATAATGATAGCTCACACTGCTAACAGTAACAGGTATATCTGTGATGTGAATAGATGCTCTCCTGATCAACATTCCAGCCCTGGGTAATTTTAATGTCCTTCGAAAAGAAGTAATAGGATATTATTGAACTCTCTCTTATCAACTGCAGCCTTGACTACTTTTCTAAATGCTAGCAGAAAATGCTCATGTACTTCAAAGCTGTTGATGGAAAAGGTAAGTTTCGGAAAGGGTATCTGCATCCCATATGATCTGTCAGGTCTTACACTGTGTGCAGTTAAGCAATAAATAATTCCCAAAATGTTGAGCCTGTAGCTTGAATGAAGTTGCAGTTAACTCATCTGAAGGACTCAGGCCCTAATATCACAGCTGAAATGTTTTTCTGGGTTGCATCAATAGGTTGGATTAAATAAGAGAGTGTTACATTGCACATTTTAATGTATTTTATTTCTGTTTCTCTGCCTGTTTCAATGATGGCAAACGTTTCTCTTAAAACAGAAAAAGCAGGTTAGCTTTTAAGTGGAGCAGGGTCTTAGGAAATGCTGTCATTGGAACTTCCTTTCCGTTTTCCTTTTTTTCCCTTCTGCAGCTTTTTATAGAAATTTGATTTTTCAGAGGATTTTGGTCAGCTAAGATGTTTTATTCATTATGTATAGATTATTTTGAATTGCAGTTTACACAGATGCATCTGCTGTGAACTGCATGCCAAATTAACTTTATTTTACTACTGATCTCCTGTTCTAGCTGATTAAATTCTTGGGTGTCCAATTCAAATGTAGAGAGGAAATTCTGAAAATATATGGTATCTGATGTCTGCCCTTGTATTCCTTCTAATGATATGAAAAGATATATTAAGGCAACTTTGGTCAGCATAACTTTTAAAATTATCAGCAGCTGGGTTACTTACACAAGTTCTGGTTTGGTTGTAAGCGTTACAGACTACAATAATGTGTAGCAGTACCAAAGTCAAAACAGTAACAGAGAAAGTGAACTTACAGCCCTCTCGAGGAGCAAAGTACATCTTAAATGTGGCTCTTCCTAGCGAGAGGACAGACTTGCCTGAATGCTTGATAAGTGGCTAAATGTACAAGTACTTATAAGATCATAAATACAAGATTTCTTTTTATTTTCTTCCTCGTCTCCCTCTGCTGAAGTTTGTTTAATGGAGACTAGAGTAATAAAAATGGCATTTACAATTATGTTTCTAGGGTTGCAAAATAGGAATGTAGCTCAGGGTAAACATCTATTGCTTAATCCTCAGCATGTAAAATAACTGAACTATGATGAGAATTAAGTAGTTTAGAAATGAGTTAGCAGAGTTGCAAGAATGGGAAGCTTGTGTCCTGCTGAGCAGCGTGAGGGAGCACCAACGGTACCTTCAGTCTCTGTTCGAGCTGTGTTTCTTGGTTCAGGCTTGGGAAAGGACAAGGGAATAGGACCAAGCAAGAATGTTCGTGTTCATATTCCCCTCTTCCCCCCCTTTCTTTCTTTCTTCTTGCCTTCAAATTCGCTGTCAGCTACCTTTTCACTGAACTCTGTCTCCACTAGATTTTCCCTTGGGAGCATCCTCTGTCTACCAGTGGTGTCTAGTGTAATGTTATGCTTTCTTGGAATGTTTCATGAGTACATAAACATTGCTTGCTAATTTCCTGTAAGCCAAATCAAGTTGGCAATTGCTGCTCCTTCTTCCAGTATGTTTCTTTTGTCTTAATTCCAGTTCACTTTCTATGGAAGCTGTTGAAGAAACTTATTTTTGATTCTGTCACTCTCAAACCAGACATCCATCTTAATAGGAAAGCAATGGTGAATTCCAGAAAGTGAAAAGTCTGAATTTTTGCAAATCAGAACCTTACTTAAAAAAAAAAAAAAAAAAAAATCTGTTTTTAAACTGAAATCAGGAGTATTCAGTTTAATTCTTAATAATCTGGGTATGATTGAATGAGCTCACAAAATATTTTTTTCTTCTTCGTTTTTTTTTAATGATAGCAGCAACTTCTAATTTGATCTAAAATCTGAACTTATGACAAAGCCTGGATAAATGCAAAAAAAAAAAATTAACAGATGTGTACAGATGTGCTCCTAATGCAGCACATGGAGCCCTGTGAGGAATAGGTACAACAGCACCAACAGCCCATTTCTTTTAGACTTGTAAAGTGAAATTATGTTGGAAGGCTCCAAAGTGAAATCTGGCCGATCTCCTTGGTTGTTGGAGGGAGACAGGAGGGTGGTAGCAGTGTAAGTTTTCATGTGAAATGTTGAAAGCAGGAGGGTCCCAGTGGGGACTTGCAGACCTCTGACTATAAAGCTACCCAGACTCAGTATCCTGCAAGGTTTGAACACGGGGATTTATCTGCACAAGGGATTTGATTCAGATCACAAAAACATCAGCGGCGGTTTCAGCCAACTTAAACCAG
Organism: Tauraco erythrolophus; assembly: GCF_009769465.1. Taxonomy (NCBI): domain Eukaryota; kingdom Metazoa; phylum Chordata; class Aves; order Musophagiformes; family Musophagidae; genus Tauraco; species Tauraco erythrolophus. Next base: position 3,496,054 of record NC_141485.1, on the reverse strand, counting down.
GTACAGTTTTTTCCAGAGATTAAAATCATTACTAGTCCCCTGCATGTCAGTGGTAGCCATTTTTGCTGATAATGAGTGTTATGAGGATTAAATATCACTGTATCTAAGGAATTATTAGGTGAAATGAAAATGATGCTTTTTTCAATCACTGTAAAAGTTGGCTCCGCCAGTCCTGGCCTGCAGAAGGATTCTTAAAAACAATCTGCTAGGTGTATGCCAGTTTTCACAGCCTTCCATCCCACAGGGACAAGGAATTCGATAGTGCCCTACATTTTTAATGTGTTGCAGCTTTTTTTGTTGTTTTTTTTTTTACAAGAAATAAGGGGAAAGAATAAAAATGTTTAATTGCTCAGGATTAGCAGAACAGGCGGCCTGTGTCCTGACCAGGATAAAGTCTGTTTAAAAGACTTTCTAGTGGAGTAATTTCCCAGTTTCCTTTTCTGAATGTATTTGTGTAAAAGAATTTTGATTAGCATTTGCCTTTCCAGTTTGCAGTTAGGCCAGGGAATGTCCATGTAAAACTGGCATTCAAAGTTAAATGGTGAAAATGGACAGCTAATGTTACAAAAAGCAGTTAAATAAGTTACTGGTTTGGATCCCTTAATTGCTGCTTTTTTTTTTTTTAATGCACTTAAGGAACCTATCTGCAGCAGACATGAAATCATATGATTTTTGTTGAACTTCTGAAATGTTTTGTAATAATGAGCATGTGACTTATCCAATTTAAAGAAAGTTCACGTCCAGTACACGCATGTGAACCTCTTCCTCAGTGAGCAAAACGAAGCCAAAGCAAATTGGCGGAGCCTGGAGAAGCAATGTGACTTTTTCTTCTTGCATCACCCTGAGAACATAACCTCAAGTTAATTTTTCTGAAACGTTGTTGCTACTGTTTTCAGGCTTATCTTCCCTTGTGCCAGAAAGAGGCAGATTAATGAAGTTCAGCTTGTTTCACTCATTTAAATTTTTCTTCTGTGGAAAACAAGGGTATAAACATGCGAGGCTGTGCACTTCATACGCTCAAACCGAGAATTTAACAGTTTGGGTGACTGCAGAGAGCGGCGGTATTTAAAACCACAACCTGTTGATTTGGAATATCCACAGCAGCTGGAATTCTCCCTTGCTTGCAGCTGCATGTAGAGCAGGAACAAAGGAAATTGAAAAGCTTTCACATTGCTTCAAAGGAATAGAAAAGCGTTTGTTACAACTGACCCTAAGAAAGAAAAAGCCATCTGCATGTAGCTAAGTTTTAGCACTTTTCCAGTGTGGTGCCCAACTATTGTGCTGTTACCTGTCCTATATTTAAACCATTCTGACTTTAATCCAAGTTCCTGTTTCATTAGCCTCTGTTTATCCATATGTTCAGTCTTAGCTCTGTCTCTCTTTTCTCTTCTTTTTTTTCCCTTGGTTAAGCTAAAGTTGCCTTTACCCACAAGATTGAAATGAGTCATTTGATGTCCTGAGAAAACAAATATAATTTTCCTGTGGTGAGAAGGGAACCATGCTTTCATCTCGAGTTCTCTTGCCTTTTTTCATTCCATCTTAAGGAGAGAGAAAACTCGGGATCAAGCTTTGCTTAACCTTATTTTCCTTGCTCACAGCTATAGTAAAACTCAAGCCTGTTTTCTAATAAACCCTTGCACAAAGTCTCATGACTGAACAAGTAAACTACGTGACGGCAGCGGGGAGGAGTTCCCAGATTATTTTGAAGGCTGCTCAGGAGCAAGGGCCGTCACATGCCGGCGAATGTGTCTGGCATCACGCGGTGGGGTGAGACGGCGGGGCTGTGCTGAGTCAGGGACGGTGCCGGACAGCGGGCCCCCGGCCTGGCCGGCCCCGCGGCTGCAGCAGCGGCAAGCCGCAGCCTCCGCACCGCTCCGGGCGCAGCCGGCCACCGGGTGCGGGGCGCTGCCGGAGCCGGGCAGTGCGCCGCTCGGCAGGGCCCTGGAGATGCGCAGAGCGCGTCGGCTTGACCTTGCAGACCCCAGCTGGGGAGCCACTGGCTTGCAGCTGAGAGAAGCTGAATTTTGCTAAAGAAGGAAAGGGGGGTTTCAAAGGAGCCAGCATCATGTGTGAATTCGGGAGAAATTTGACCTGGGGGATAAAAGCAAGCTTCTCGAAGCAGCTGGTCTCGTCGGTTCTAATCACTTGAAATGTCCAGGGGACTGTGCTTATCACATGTTTCCTATTTAAGAATAAACATGAAAATAAATCAGAATTATTCTTTTCCCAGGGTGCTGGCACAGCCATTGGAGAGCTGCCTCCATATTTTATGGCAAGGGCGGCCCGACTCTCTGGTGCTGAACCTGATGATGAAGAGTACCAGGAATTTGAGGAGATGCTGGAACATGCAGAGACTGCACAAGTAAGAACAGCAAAACAACAGAATTAATAAAACACAGAGCAACTACATGGAGTAAATAACCATTCCAGTGAAATGGGAATGGGCCAAAAATCAACTGGTGTGAGTTCACAAGGGACTTCCCAGGGGTGGAAAAAGATCCTCCACTGGGTAGAGATACCTCTGGTGTTGGGAGGACAAGAATGTAGCTTGTTGAAGCACATACAATAGTGCAGTCAAAGTATTTGCTACAAATACTGCATTTATTTAGACTTCTAAGAACAATAAATAAAGGTAGGGAGAAAGTAGGCTAACAAACCCGTGACAGAGGAGGTGCTATTCCAAAATCCTGGTTGTTATAGCTGCATGTAAAGCCTCCCTGGGCCAGGAGATGATGTTCAGTCAGCTCATGCCCTTCAGATGACATTTGCCGGCCTTGCTGCTAACACCCTCAGGGGCCAGTGCATGACCCATTCATCAGCCTGAGGAAACATATTTTTCCTGATGTGAAAATGCAACCAAACTGCTCTGAATCCCTTTTTGTTGCTCTTGTCCTTTATTTTCTTGATGGATTAACTACTGCTTGTGTTACAGCATAGTTTGCAACTGATGCTGTACATTGGTCAGATATTATTGTAGATAATTTTTCATTCAGGTCAGGAGTTTTTTGTATTCTTCACAAGTTATTGATAGTGTCTTAGAAGAAATTAAACACTTTTCAAACTACTCGCCACTGAATTTTTCTTCTGTATTTTTCCTTCTTACCCTGTTTTGTCTGCCACTAAGTTGAAACAGGTCATGAGACTGCTATTAAAAAAAAAGCAGATGCTATTTACCATGCACTGCTGTCTTTAAAATGTTCTGCCAGGGTATTTTCTTGATACAAATAAATACTTTTACTTTTTTTCTCCCTCTCCTCAAAAAATGGATGCAGCTTTTCAATGAAAGAAAGTAATTTGTCTGGAAATACTGAGTGCAATCTAGTAATTCTAACAGTAAACCCTGTGTTTCCTGAGAGCCTTCCCGTACTAGAAAGTTCCAAAGGGTTTTTCTGCTGTTGTAAATAGTAAATTATTTTATTTCTTTAAAGATGCAGTGGGGGGGGGGTGTGGAATCTGATTTGGTCTTTACTCTGTCATCAGTCTTTGCTTTGCAAAGTAATCCCTAACTGTATAAAAATCAAGTCATGGTTAAAAAAAAGAAACGACAAACGAAACCAGTCAAATACATGACTGGAGAGCTGAAATGCTATCTCTGTTTACTGAAACTCTCCCAGCAAATTGTATGCATGTACAGTTGTGGGAGCAGCCAGAGTTGGTTTCCAGAAGGCACAGTAAGATTCTTGGGCAGAAAATTTTTGCTAGAGAGCATTTTGTCACGACAGGCCAAGATATAGCTAGCTGTATTGACTGCCCTTGGTAAACGAGTGGTGGTGTGTAATTAATTAAGAGAAAAATATGGTGTTATTTACCAGTACTTTTGATTTTATTTTCTTGGCAAGTGAATTTGGATTGAAGCATGTTGTTTTGTGGATGGATGGCCAGAAAAAGAAAAACATCTTTTTAAACTCCACTTGTGGTTTGGTGTCTATAAAACTCTTAACGTGAGGCTTTGACAATCCGATTAAATTGTATTGCGCTCATAAAACTGACGGTTCAGTTTTTTCCATTTGCTAATATGATTTCCTTTTTGCTTTTGGCTTCAGTCGTGTTTTTGCTAGATGTCTGTGGGAGACAGGCCTGCCTTTTCCTATGACCTTGAGTAAATTCCGATTTTCAGCATAGCCTATTACTATTTGTTCTGTAATTGCTGTTCATGAGCGGTTATTATGTCTATTTTTAAGCTGCTTAATAGCAATTTTATTACCTACATCAGCTTCTCCCACTCTCCCAAGTTGAAGCCTTATGCTTAAGAAAACACGGGGGATGTGACAAGTGTCTTATGCCATGGAGACCACTACAAATGCTTGACGTCAGATGACAGGAGCCTTCTTTCAGCCTAAAGGTCTCGCTTCATCCAGCCCTTTTGAAAGGCATGAAAATGGGTGTGTTAGATTTGGAAGAATAGCTTCCCCCCTGCTTCTGCCGAGCTGCTCTGTGCCTACAAGGCAAAGCCAAACGGCCTGACGTTTTTGCCTGCGTGTGTGTTTTGTTTAGAAAGCTTGTTGCTGCTGCTTCTCAAAAACAATGGTAATTTTGAGAAACAGATGAGGATCTTCTAGGGTGAGAATAGACCATGAATATAACATCCAGCTTGAAGGATCTGTGAGGGGAGATGTGCTTGCTAGCTTGGCACTTCAAAAAAAAAAAAAAAAAAAAAGAAACAACAAAAAGAAAGAACTTAAAAGGATTAAACAGTGTAAAGGTTTAGTGCCCCATTCAAAGTTACACAGAGTAAAATACCGTTTACTTTAAAGAGTCTATTGATGGATTTTCTGTCATAAATCTCAGATCTAAGTGACCTTGAGCTAGGTTTTGAGAAAACTCATCAGCCTGCAGATGATGTGTGAGTCTGCCTTGTACTTTCCATTAACAAACTTCAGAAAAAGCCCCTTACTTTAAAGGAACGCTCGCTGCTCCTTCCTGTGGGTCCACACCAGTGAGCTCGTCCCAGTTACATACGGGGAGCGTCAGAGCTTCTCTGGCCTCCTGGCTGCTCCTGTTAAAATCGACTGCCCCGGAGAAGGAGTGTGGTTTACAAGCTGGGCTCTTTTTCCTCAGAGCTCCACACAATGCCGAGCCCAGCGTGCTATAGGAACAGAGCAGTTGGGTCTGATTTGTTATTTCTTAAGGCAGTATTTAAAAATCACGAATTTTTGAAACGGTATCTCAGTTGCTGTTTACTCTCTTCCAGTTCGAATTCCAGAGCAAAGGAGTTTTTATCAGAGCTCCCTTTTTAGCCACAGGGAGTATCTCCAGTGCAGCCCTTCAAACCAACCTCTCAATTAGGGGAAGTGAATCTCCTACTTGGTGCTGGGGCAGCACATTGGTGATAATACAGTGCAAGCACACTTTTGTACAGTTTCACGTCTACACACACATGTGCAGGGACTCTCTTTTGCCAGTTTAGTAGTTGCTGATTGTTAAATATTCTCGTCTGTCTTCTGTCATGCCGAAACACTTGAAGCTGACGGAGGTTTCTGGTGAAAATGAAGCTTTTAATGCCAGCTTCCCTCAAGGTATGGCTTGGTGATCATGCGTAATGCATGGGCCCTTGCTGGATCATGGTGCTCCTCCCTGAGAGGAGAAAGTACTCATATCTTTGCTGTATATCTAATCCTTAATGACTGTAAGTGTTTGGATTCATTAAGTGACATATTTTTAAGAACTAATGATTTACACATCGGGCTTCGCTTCTGTGCAGCGTTGCTGCAGCCAAATTTCCATGTAAAAATATTTTCTAGTTGCCTATGTTACTATCAGCCACTGCTCTTTGTTTGCTTTCCAAACCCTGTCCTGCCTCTGAAGGAGTACAAACCTGAAAAAGGGTTAAATCCATAGAAATACCGAGTTGCAGCAGGACTCGTTTGTAAATGATTGAGTGCCATCTGCACGCTGAATGTCAGTCGTTGCTGGGACCTGTTTTTGACTCCGCTGAACCTTTACTGGTTGTGGTTTGTCTGGCCATCACATGACTTCTCTGAAAATTCCCCCTCCCCTCCATTTCCAGTAAACTGTTTGAACAGGAGTGACTCAGACTGAAACCAGCTTCCCTGTAACCACAGGGCTTGTTAAAGAATTTGTCAACGTGGACTCAAGAGGGTTTGTATTAAACTAAGCTGCAACTGCTCCGGTTCGCGTTGCGTCAGGAGTTCCACCGAGAACAACTTCCTGCTCGGAGAGTCGGCTTCTTGTCTGCAAGGAGTTAAACCGATGAACTTTTGCGATCGTGGCAGTTAGGCACATGTTAAACCCATCTTTCCAGCATTTCTGCAAGGTCTGGTGCCTTGAGCTGGATCGCTTTTCCGCATCTTCATGTGGGGTTTCTCTTTGCAGAAGCAGAACAAAGTACGCTGCCACACCCAGCCATGGTTCCTGGGAGAACCCGGCACTGTGTTCGGACACGACGCTGTGACTTCACTCCAATGGAATGATTAGGTGCAACTCATAAGCGAAATGTTACTTAATTAGCAGCGTGAAATAAGATGGCCAAATTAAAAATGGATCTCTCCCATGATTAAGCGAACAGCTAGTATCTGATAAGTTCCTGCTTGAGAAGGATTCGCTGGCTGCTGGCTTCTTTAATCAAAAGGTTTTAAGGGTGGCTGGTACAAGGAAAAAGAAGTTAAAGCAGACCACAAGCGGGTTTTTGTAAAGCAGTTATCATAAAAATGGAAGTGGTAGAGTCACATACAATAACTGGAAAACCTTGACTTCTTTTTTTGGCTTTCCCAGAAATAACTTGTTCAAACCCGACATCGAATTCCGTTCGTAATTTCTCCTGCTTAGTCTTCCAGTCACCCCCTTTCCTCATCAGCTTCCTCTCTTTATTAATTGTGCCGTACAAGAAAGAGATTGCTGGTGTTTGGTCTAGGCTGCCTGATGGGTGGCCACCAGGAGGCTTGTCTTCACACACCGCATTCCTGAAGCTTGATGCCTGCGTTTCTTAATATACATGGGGGAGTTTTCTCGCCCCTTTTATCTTGGCCCTTAATTAAATGGAAATTCAAACCTAATCAAACCTTGAAGCTCCACTTTAGAAACTCCCTATGAGTGCTATAGCTTGAGAGCGAGATGGCAAACCGATAGTGAACTAATAGTAAAATGTGGTGATTTTTTTTTTTACAGATAAAGTATCAGCTTAGTTTTAAATCGGTCTCCAAAATCGGAGAGTTGAACTAAGCTTTGAAATGAGTCAATGAAAGCTTTGAATAAGGGAACTTGTTACAGAGGGCTTCCTGAGAGAAGAGGTAGCAAAGAGTTAATATAGGCAGAGGGTAGACAATAGGAGCTATGAGTAACAAATGTGTAAGCCACCTCCTTGCTGGGTTTCTTTGGACACTGGCAAGAGAATAGGGCAGTCTTGTGCCTGCATTGTTCTATTCATTTGCACACCTGCTTACAGATAAGGAAAAAACAGCAATGAGCCTTACATTACATTTTCTAGTGGTCATCTAGAGATGACTTTTTCACATTCTTCTTAGAAGGGCTCTTTGTGATAAGGTCTGTTCCCTAAAACTCGTTTACACAGCAGCCCTCTGTCATTTTAGTGTTTAGTGTGTAAGTACATAAACCAGAATTCTGTTATCGAGCCACTGAAGAAATCTGGATTACTTTGCAGTGTTTTCACTCAATATTAGGATATTAGCTTAGAGGAATTTTTTCAGTAGCAAATCTCTCACTTTACAATAGAAATGAACTTTTTCAGAAAGAATGGCACCAAGTTTACTGGAAATCTTGCAAGCTGCATTTGTGCTGTAGTTGTGGAGAAGCAGTTGGTTGAACTCTGCTATTGGGTTTGCCTGCCCTGTTCTGTGTGTGTCGGGAATGCTCAGCACAAGTTTCTAAGGGAAGAATCTGGTCCTAAATACTGGATATTTCACTCCCTAGTGTTCTGAGAAAGACCTATAAATGATCAAAAGTTTGGATCAGAAACTGCTTCAAAAATATTTTTTCAGGGAAAACCTTCAATAACTGATAGAAATTAATTACAGTATCATAATCAAGAAAATGGCTGCTTTTTTTTCCTCCTTGCTCCAGACACTGTTTAAATATCTGTGTTGTACAAGAGTCTGGTATGCAGACCACTTCTCTAAGCTGTCTGGGAACCTCTGCTACTTCCGAGGGAGAACGAGCGGGAGGTATGCTCAGCGTTGCACATCTGCTGGCGAGGCTGAGTAGGGAGACTTGTGTGCTCCGAAGGGTTGGTCAACTGTGTAAGAAGTTGCTCGCTTTTGTTCTACAAGTGATTTCTGTATGCGTGGGTTTTCTTCTTTAACTTATTTCCAAATTCTCTGTGAAGAAACAATGTTGGGTTTTTTTTCAGTGCTAGTGACTTTGGCTCTGATTTGTCAGAGGTCAAAAAGGTCAATCCGTTTGTCTGGTTATCAAAAATTGCTTCCCTTCTTCATGATGGTGGCTAAAGCAAAGCAATAACTTGCTTCATTCCAGCAATCATGAGCCATTCCGTACAATGTCTGGATCTTAAACCGCACTTGCTGCTGGACTTGGTAATTTGTAATGGATTAAAAAAAAATTAACATCCTGGAGTTGCTCGTCACGCCACTGTAGATCGGCAGACCTGTGGCCACAATAACTAATTGCAATTGTAGCTTTGAAATAAATGAGTGCTCACTGTGCAGCTGCAGTGGTGTTTTAGGCAGCCAGCACATTGGTGGAGGCAGTGCCAGCCTACGCTTTCAACTGGAGAAGCAAAGGCTGCAGAGGTCAATGGCTGGTGTGTGGGAACCAGAGCGATAGGATGTTCTTTTACTTCGTTCTTCTGTCTGTATGTGGATGCTAGTATCTCATTATGGAATCGCAGAAAAATTCATCTTGAAAGGGACCTGAGGCAGTTTCTAGTCCAACATTTTGCTCAGAGCAGTGTCATCTATGAGATCAGCTCAGGTTCCTCAGGGCATTGTCAAGTCTGGTCTTGAAACGCTCCAAGACTGGAGACTGCACAACCTCTCTGGGTAATCACTTCCAGTGCTGGACTGTCCTAACGGCTTGGTGCTTCCCTGGCATGCCAGACTGACAACTCTCTTCCATGAAATAAATTGCAGGATCTGCTCACTGCCAGATCTCCTGCAAGATGTGCATAGAAAGTAGTTCTTCAGCATGCAAAGAAATAATAAATTTTATTTCATGCCTTCATGCACCATTATAAAATTGCACAGTGTCCAAGGGGACTTGTTGCTTCATGCTACTGCACAGACCTGAATTGAGGAGTAGAGCTGACAGGGGATGTGGTTAAAAGGGCTACTGCTCTATAGGACAGATCTGATAAGACTGAAAGGACATGCTCCTTCCTTTTCCTTCAGACCGTTTCCTTTAATTGTGTCTTATTCTTTGCAAAATGTCTTTATTCTTACAGTGTGAAGCAGAAGGACTTTTTATGTAGAAGTCTGAGAGCTTCAGTTCTGGTTGTGGAAAATGCTGGCATTAAGTTTGAGAGTGCCTACTAACTTGTTGAGCTCTAGAATATGTGTTGGTTTTGGTACATCACTTCCAAACTTGAGCAGGATGTTGGGTTGTAACAGTCTGAAATCTTGAAACTAAAGCTCCTGAGAAATTCCGTCATTATTGTCCCAAGGTCTGGGGGAATGTGAAAAAGTCATCTCTAGATGACCACTAGAAAACGTAATGTAAGGCTCATTGCTGTTTTTTCCTTATCTATAAGCAGGTGTGCAAATGAATAGAACAATGCAGGCACAAGACTGCCCTATTCTCTTGCCAGTGTCAAAGAAACCCAGCAAGGAGGTGGCTTAGTTTGCCCCTTATTTTTATTAAGCTGGAAGTATTTTTGTAGAAGCTGGAACAGAGATCCAGAGCCACAGCCCTTTCCATACCCGTTTAGGTGTTGAGAGTCATTGCAGCTGACAGGGTGGGAGATCAGTACCACCACGAACGACTATCAAAATATTCCTGCTTGCAACTTACTGGAACTTTACTCATGAGGTCTATTACCTTTGATGTCTTGCAGGAGAGGTATGAAATGGTTTCTTTGGTCACTGAGTAATGAACTATTTGCAGCGACAGGAGATGACTATCAACTGTATCTTGGTCTCTGTTCTCCTCATCTTAACTCCAGGTTACTTGTGTTGATCATTAAATGCCGTAGCTGATCTACTGCTTTCTTAGCTTGGATGTATGTTGTAACCTCTTGGCCTGTAGGTAGCTATCCGACCTCTTTAAAACTGCTCTTCTGCAGTTAATATGTTATTTCAATGAGTTAATAATTCTTCCCAGTCCTCTGAAATTCTACAATTCACTGCCTAACCACAAATGGTCATTCTCCCATAAGTTGTGTTTGATTCCATTGTGTTGTAATAGAAAGCCAGAAGAAACAAAATACTGTGCAGCTCATTTTTAACATAACTCAGATTTTTACATAAAAAGGAGTACTGTCTTTGTAGGCAGCTTTTTAAATGTTAAGGAGTTTATATTTTTAATAATCTGAGATGGTAGCTTCGTACATTGTCTTCAATCTTTGGAAAAAAACGTTTTCCTCTTCAGATTATTATTTGGATAATTAAACTTTGTTTCTAGTAAGAAAATATTATAACAATAATATACTTAAATCTTGTCCACTTCTTCCTCATGTGCAAGTTACACATCTGCATGAGGAGAGTCTGCTGGCACGAGGATGAATACCTGTCTCTACAGCAACTTTGGTGCTCTCTTCCTTTGTAGAGGACTATCAAGGTGCAACACATTCACTGCAGATCTTGGTTTATGTCTCTGTGTTTCTTTAATGTTCATTCATGATTCTGCTGGGTTTTTTATTAGAGAAGCAAATTCTGCATAACCCCTTGCTTCCAGAAATCTGCTTTGAGCTCCTGAAGGCTGCCACCTGCTACGTAACTAATATGCGGCGTGAGCGATTGCGTTGACACTCGCATCACCGGCGTCCCCCGGTCCTGCATTAAGTTACTGTTCTCTCTCGTGGAGAATACACACACTGTGGACTTGTGATTGAATTTAGTCTCAGGTGTACGTATTCCTTCCCTTCTTCACTGACCTTCCTCTTGGGGCTATATCCACCGATGTTGCTCATATGTTTGTAAAGTGCCCGACATATTTACAGCAGAAAAACATTGTGATAGAAGAAAGGTTTTTCTGGGCCTCAAATCATTCAAACTCTGGATCATATCTCTCAGAGATTGACAAGTGCCATCACTGCTGCACGCAAGGAAGAGTTGGTTTGTGATAGGGAGTCGTAGCTTTCTTGGTGCTCCTAAAAACCGATTGGAACTTCATGTTAGAAAATAAACTGTTATTTTACATAATTGTTATAGGCCCATCTGTGCAGTCGTTCAAGCAAATATCTTCTGTCGAAGTCTTACGGGTTGTTTCTGTAAGGACTGTGGGATTCAATCCAATGCTGATTATTCAGAGCTCCTTGGTAACCATCATCTAGTTACTTGCTATGGATCCATCAACAACCTCTGTTCTTAGAGATTAAGAAAAAAGAGGCTTCACAATTTCAATGTGAACAATAAATCGTGGCTGTTCTGTTTTTTGATAATACATCAGTGTTATAGAAGGAAAATATTTAAAAAAAATTTTTTTGTTTGTTCTTGACCTTGTTAGCTAAATCCAGTGAAATGTTGTGTACTCAAATACAGAAGAGCTTGTGCAACTTGCTTTACCGATGAAGGAAGAAAGAAGAAATAGAGATTTAAATTATAAATGGAAACAAAACGGGTAGAACAAAGCCTTGTAGTTAAGACAAGACTGTCAATTCACTCTTTGAAGGAGATCTTTTTTATAGGGATAAATGATCCATGTGAAGTTATACTTAAAGCTGTACTGTAATGCATATTTAAAGGGGAAACATTGTGGTAAATCTGGCTTAGCAGCAAAACATGTAATTTCTCTTTACTATCCCTTTAGCTTTGGAGGTTTGGGAGGGTTTTTTTGCTTTTGCAACATGTAGTAATAAAAATGTGCCATTTTACTGAAGGCAGATATGAAGCAAACTTCCTCAAGCCGCCAGCTGAGACTTGTGAATCAGTATTTCAGCACTGACCTTTTTATGCCTCCTATTTCCATCTCAGTTCTTAAGATCTGATGATTAACCCAATGAAGTAATGTTTAATCATTTAACCTTCCTTCGCCTGTATTGTAGCACTCACAGGAAATGTATTTCCAAACCAAAAAAACAAGTCATCTTTGAAAGGACATAGTGAGCTAAAGTATCCTGAAATGTTATAGAGCATGAATCATATTAGCTGAGAGTCGAGTCCAGTCTAGATACTTTAATTTTGGGGGAAAATGTTTTGCCTGTAAGTAGCTAAACTTTTATGTCTTTTTAAAATTATTTTTTTAAAGCAGTAAGTTGTGGAAGTTGTTCTGCTTTTATTTCAAATGCTTAAGAAAATAGAGAAAATATTGTTCCTTGTGCAGGCTTTATAACAGAAAAATTATGTTGTGAAATAGGTAAAAGTTGTGAAACTGATGATTGTATTCTCTGAGAAATGAAACTTTTAAGGGTTTTTTATTATTGCAGATGTCGCAAAGATTTTACAAACGAAATTTAAGGAAGCAACCTAACAAATATTTCTGAACTTGTTTTCATTAAAGTAAATGTTGAGACTACAAATACATAGTTTTATTGCAACCCTGATGTGTACATTACCATGCAAATTATAAACAGTTATGATTACATTAGATCATAGAAAATAGGAAAAAAAAATTCCTTAATTTATCTCTTTTGGCTTATTTAGAAAGTTTGAAAAAGGAAGACAAATTAGAAGTTCTTGACTGAAATGTTTAGAACTAGAGCTGTGCTTTCCATGGAGTACTTTGTGATACATAATGAATGTAGAAAAACTTCAAGAAAAAATAATCTGTGTAGTAACTTTATTTTTTTTAAGTTATGAATTAATAAATTGAGAAAAACTGCCCCAACAGTGGTTTGGGTTGGGTTTTTTTTAAGACACAAACTTGTTACTTTTTTCAACGCTTTCTTCATTGGTTTTGTAACAAAAAGTGTATGTTTTTAGCTGGAGGGAAAAAATTAGTTTTAAGGCAGCCTTGAATTTTGCAGCAGTCTAGAAATGTGGGTGAGGGAAGCTGTTTATTTTTAAGAAATTTGATGGAAAATGGTGCACTGTGCTTGCACTAAGTTAATACAGTTGATCTATATGTAATTATAATAATATATTTCATTAAACCAGCTGTGCTGCAAGCATTAGTTTATAGGTCACTTGCTAGAGAGCTTGTTTCCAAATCCAGCTTGTGAAAATTAATACAACAGTGTATTAGCATTGCAGTCTAAGATAATGGGTAAATATGTCAAAATTGGACTAGAAACAACTTCCATGGAAATATATTGTGGACCTATTTGAATAATCAGGTTGTAGTGTTTTATTTTAAAGATACTTTACAATGGAATTTATGGAGCTGTGAAAATAATCTTTATTGGCTTATAAAAGCGAAAATATTGTTCTAACCCCATGAGTATTGTGAAATGGTGAACAGAATAGGAACTGAAAATATCCTGGTCACAGTCGGCTTTGCTGTAGAGTTCAGGGGGAGACATCTTAGGGAATTCCTACATAAGGCACTACTTTTTCAGTTCACCTTTTCGAAGAAGAAAATCTGTTGGTGAAAGGACAATGTCACCGTTACGCTTTAGCACCCTTTTTCATTTTTTTATAGTTAATTTGTAGAGAAATTCTGAAGACAAGTTTCTACTTTTGTGCTTGGTTAAGGAATTAGAGTTGTCTCCTTAGTGTGCTGTGTTTTATTTTCACTGTTGGTAGCTGCGTGGTCACATTCTGCAGAAGAGTCTTGCAGAGTCTTTCCAGTTCCTGCCCTAAATCTTCAGTGGGACCGAATGTGTATGTCGGTGCTGACCCCTGCTAGTGATCATGCATTGCCTTGTTTCAGTTTTGGTTACTAACTTGGAAATACCGGTGAGGGAATTCTAGTTTGAGAAGGAACTGCCCTTGATGTCGCAAGATTTTTTGGACTTAGTTCCCTGGTAAATGATTGTGTTTGTTATAAATAATAAATTTGTGTCAAAATGCACTCTTTTAACTGAAAAGCATGAAAAAGTTTAGTTTACTTGTCGTGGAAGCATGTTCTAGACCTGTTTCTGCTAGCAGAAGTTCAAGTGTTTGGTATCAGCCTCCCTGGAAGCAGGGTTTAATCATTCATACATATACTGGGCTTATCCTAGAAGTCGAATAGAAAAACATCAGGAGCAAGTTTTCAACAAAATGTCAATATTTCACCTATTCTATTTTGCAGTAAGACATTCACGATCCCAAGGTGTTACTCCTGGTTGAAGTTAGCAAATTCACCTCTTACAGACCGTTCTAAAAGGGTTTTTAGTTTCTCCTGTGCTTAAAAATGTCCCACTATAAGATGTAGGAAATCTCATTTATTTGGCATTTTTCTCTAAGTTGAAGCATTTGTTTTAGTTTGGGTCGTTTTTTCAAATATAAAGTATAATAAATAGAATTCTTCTCATTTTAGTAAGAATTGGGAGTGTTTTATTTGAGAATTAGTTCACTATTTTTAAAGCTCTGTAATGGAGAAAAGTTACCACTTGAAAAAGGAGTGTAAAAAGATACTAAATGGCCTTGGCCTTATCACAGCTTTTATTTTTTTTTTTTATAAATCTGACATAGGAAGTTTTCTCAGTTTTACAGTTCAGAATTTAAACAACATGCAAGAACATTGTCAAGCAACTGTAATTTACTTGCATTGGTATAGAGCATTGAAGGTTTCAAGAGAATTGCAACAAAGTTAAAATTGCATGAATTTAATTCTTCTGGGTTATCTTGTAGTTACCTTAGTGTGGAATTTAGAATTTCGTCCATTATTGATTAAAGTAACTTCCTTGTGAAATTTATCTGATGAGTTATCTACAAAATTCAAATTGGTGAATATTGCATTGCTACTGGAAAATCAGCTTTTTATTGCTTATACGTAGGGTTTTTTAAAAGAATTAATAATTGCTTTTTGAAGTTTGCTATTACCAAGGATACTCAGCTTTTTATGATTACTGTTGCCAAGCCTGAAGAGATAACACTGACCCTGCTTTTAACTTTTTGGACAGCTTTGCTTCAAAAGAATTTTACTCTCATGTAAATTCACTTCTCACATTCAAATAAACTGCTCGTGAGAATCTTTATTTTTGCTTTTTAAAATGTTTAGTGTGTATTTGGTAAACTCTGAGACTCTTGAGTTTATCATGAGTGTGTCTGGAAGTTGTGATCACAAAATACAAGTAGGCAACATGTTCTTAGCATGTTTTTTAAAGAATAGCTCAAACATTTTATGGTTTGCCGCCTTTGTTGCTTTTAGAGTATTTTAGATTCAAGTCTATAGATTTAATGAACTTTACAAGTTTGTTGTAGAGAGTACCTGGAGTTAGCTATTTGAATTAAGATCCTGGATTTGAGGGTAAAGATCTCAGGGTATAATGGGATTATTATATTCTGGCTTTGTGTTTTGAGAAAGTGCCTTTCTAACATTGTGAATGGTATTGAAGGAATCAATTCCCTTTGCTTTTTTAAGCACCGCTGGCATTTCAAAGATACGGGGAAATAAATACTGGGAAACCTGTTTCCAAAGTAGTGTGAACTTCGTACCACTTGCAGGGTTTTGAAAAACAGAACTCAATACATGTGGGTGGTCAGATTTTCACGCTGAGCATTGTGAATTTCTCTCTCTTCCCTCTAAGCCCAGAGTTTCAAATTGGCCTTTTTGTTTCTCCCGGATTCTAATTAGGAAATCCCACAGCATGGAGAATACTGAAATCACGTACATTTTGAGGTATGTCCGTTTTGGGTTTTGCCTCGTTAATGCTTCATTTTCTTCTTGGCAGGATTTTGCTTCCCGGGCTAAACTGGCTGTCCAGAACCTGGTGCAGAAGGTTGGGTTCTTCGGCATATTGGCCTGCGCTTCAGTAAGTTCATTTCAACCACAGAGTTGGTAATCACAAATTGCAGTTTGAAGGTATTGCAATGAAATTAATGCTGTGAACCGTGGCTTGGTTTTATTTGAGTCCGTGTGGATCCTCAAGCCTTCCTCGCTGTTCCTGTGCTCTCTGTGATACTCAAAGGAATGGGATGGTTGTGGTACGGGCAGGTACAATAGCACTGAGAAACTCGTTAGTACCAAACCCAGAGAATTCTGCATAAAAGCACAACTAATTTACCAACCCAGCCTTCAGCTTCACTGTTGGGCTTCTTGACACTAGTTCTCCTTGGAAGAAAATAATTTTGGAATAGCTCTATTTCCTTTTCAATCCATCTGAAAAGAATGGTGCAGCAAGGGATCCCTTTTTTCAGAAGTTAATGCAATTCATTGTATAGTTCAGCATGGTGTGGTGAAACCTGATAAAAACAGGCCAGTTCACTGAAGATGCAAAAGACTTGTCACAGTAAGGACGACTGGCAAGAGACTGAACTAAGACATTCTTAAAATTCAACAAGTTTCTATTTCAGACCAGGGTTGCTCCCTGCATTTGATGTTGAGACCACGTCCTCTCTAAGAGAGACGTGCACACTGCTGCTCACCACTCTGTGTCAGCAGGTGTTTGGCAGATCAGGTCATATGCCCACGGGCAGTTACCCCGTTGGGACCTTCCTAGCCCAGATTATTAGCTGACAAGATATAGCAAGAGCTGTAGTATTACCTAAAGATTCTGCTGGAACCTTGTATGTCCTATAGCTTAAGTACCTGACATCTTCAGATCCAAAGATAAACACAAAGTGAAGTAAAGAGTGGAAAGCTACCTGTATAAATCCTGATTAGGATATTCATCCGTAACAATTCTCCTACGTCTGATCTGGAGGTGTCTTTGGGTCACTAGGAACCAGAGAGAGCAGAATGAGGAAGCCAGTTTGAGTCATGGCTATATGAACTACAAACTACTTGTAGGTTTTTTCTCTCTAAGCAAGAGGTGATACGAGCATCTCAGCTGATGCTATGTTAGTGTTTTAAGGAGGATAATACTGTTCTTTTGGAGTAGAAAAATACTGAACCATTTGAGGTTTAAATCTCTCTCTGGAAGCTTAATGAAAGCTGGTAGGAATGATGTGCCTTATTCTTCCATCCCCCACAGAAAATGTGGGATGTGATGCACAGAAATGTGACTACAGTGAGGGGGGGAAGTGTAGGTGCCCTGTGATCCCATTCTTCCGGAATAACCACAGCCATTACCCAGCTGCTCAGCTGGTGAGGTATTCATTCCACACTTGTCTGGCATCTCTCTTAGTTTCCTAAATTGTGGAGATGACAATGCTAACTGTTTGCTCAAATGTAGGTAACCTGTGTTAGCTGGAAAGAATTAATCTGATTATAGCTGCTGGCATACCACTTCTGTTTACTAATCTTTTGAACTGTCTTAATGTTTAGAGTAGGTTACAAGCTGTTCTTTAAATCTTTCCATCCAGTAAGCTCTTAGACTGCTCCTTCACTGCCTCTGACTCATTACTCTCTAGTCACCATCTTGTGAGACGTCCCTGCATAGGCTCTTCTGTCTGCCTTGTGTAATCACAACAGCAGCTTGGAGATGGCAGGGATGAGTTACTGGAGTGGCTGGACAAAGTGCGGTGTGGATAAATGGAGAACATGAGGAAGGAGTTGGTAAACACAAGAGGTGATGTGTAAACTCTTCATAGTTCCTGCTTAGTAATACTTAAACATTTTCTTAACTTCTTACCTACTCGCTGCACTGTTCTTCAACGCGCATGAGCTCCAGCTTGCTTTTGCTTATATAGGCTGCCCCTGGCTTGGGAGAGGGATGGGGAATCGTGAATCCGCCTCGGTGCGCTTGAGGATTTGTAAACGTGTTTACAGAGTAACTGCAGAGTAGCCGTGAGGAGGGTGAGGTTAAATGTGGCAGAGGCATGGAAAGAGCACAGGGATTCCAAGCTGTCCCTTTCTGTTGCATCTGTAGGTGAGGAAGGCAGCCCCCAGGTGTGCTCCTTGTGTCCATGCGTTCCCCTGGGAGCTTCAGGGCTTTGTTTCAGGGCTGCTTTTCTTGTTGCTGCCTCTCCATATGCTAGAAGGCGTCTCCTTCTCTTGCCTCCCCTAGAATTGCTGTCTTACCTTTGGATTTCACACAGTATTGTAGTTGGGTGGATTTTTTACTATTAGAGAACTTGGTTGTAAAGTGGTAACGACTGTCCCAGGTACGGGTTGTTGTCTGTCAAATAGTGGCTTCTAAAGGCTACATAAAAACACAATCAAATGGAATATAAAACTGTGCAAGTTTATCCAGTGAAGTCAACTGAATGTAATGTTGTTTAGTGGCAATAAGAAAGTCATATTATTGTCTGGAGCTAATTTCCCATGTAAAGGCAGCTCTGGGGAAGGAACAAAGCAAGAATTAGCCCTGGAAGATCCTTGCTGTGACTTGTGAAAATTTGCCCTCCTGTCTTTGTGGGCTTTTTTGGCAACTCTCAGTGCTGCGTGTGTGTGTTTTTCCAAAAACAAAGAGAAAACCTCGCTGGCCTGCTGCTGTACCCTCATGTGGACTCGCTGAGTAACTCTGCTGTGAGATGTTTAACGTGTTCCACAGTCACCCCTACCTAACGCACGTTGCTCCCTCTGTGGTGACAGCGATGCAGTAATTAACATGTGAACTTACACAAAAACCCTGAAACCCACCAACAAAGAGCATACTTGAGACCTAGAGCAGACATGGCTCGGAAGAGCCGAATTATCTGGCTGTGGAATAGGTAAATAATTTACCAGCCTGCCATGCCTAAGACAGCTGTCACAGGTAAAGAATCATTTTAGTTGAAGCGGAGCGTGTTTAGAGACCGTCTCAGATTTCTTCCTATGCAGGTGGCGTTGTGGGCGCTCGTAAATTTGAATTGCTGGTCTATTAACAGCTCAGTGCAATCCTCACAGCCTTTCTCACACATTTCAGATTTCCAGTCAGTCACTTGCAAAGTTACTATCTTTTCTGGTCTGTAACAATCTACGCTCTTTATTTATTTGTTTAACAAAACAACACAAGTACTGCAGGATATCAGCCCAGTAATACACTGCTACTGGGAATTACACATCCCCCGTGCGTTCACTCAGACAGTCTGCCCTTGCTCTGCATCCGAAGTGTGAAAGGCTGGAATTTGGATATTTTCTTGGTTTAATTTCAAAAATATTTTACAGATAGTATCACAATACCGAACGTCAAGCCAACAGTATAACAATTAAAAAAAATATTTAATTTTAAATGAAATGCATATGCTTAATAGAATCTAATAAGTGCTTTTAAACTGGATACATATGACTGTAAATGCCAGTTTTTAATGTACTTTCTCAGATGGAAATCGCTGGGGATCACTTGGAGTGCTAGCTTCCAAGAGCGATGTGCTTGTCAGGGAGAAAATTTGATAAATTACTCAAAATGGCTTTACTGTGGTTTCTGTGCATTTCGCATAGATAACTTTTTGTTAGCTTTCTTAAAATCCAGGGGTAAGGAGGGACCCTGAGAATGGAATTGTCTGGACATTGTCTAGCTGAGTCCCAGAGACTTAAGTTATGTGGTGTGACATTAACATTTTTGCAAGTATTAAGACACAAGAGTTTTGGATTAAGTGGAATAAGGGGAAAATGTTCATTTTTCAGAGTTTCAAAGCCTGTCGTGTTCCTGTTCATCGAAGTAAGTGCTGCAATCATGAACTTCTTTCCCTTGCTCTTCATAGATTCCAAACCCTCTGTTTGACCTGGCCGGGATAACATGTGGACACTTTCTAGTTCCCTTCTGGACCTTCTTTGGTGCAACTTTGATTGGGAAAGCAGTAATTAAAATGCATATCCAGGCAAGTAGATGCTACACCTCCCTTAGGGCTCTGGGGTGAAGGCTTTTTTTTTTTTTTCTCCCTTCCTGACTATTACACTGTGTTATTTGGTAATGAATTCTGGAATCTCCCTTCCTGACCTGAAGTAGTGGAAATTAATTTGGTGCAAAGGATTGACAATAAAGGATCTGCTAGGCTTCTTACGCTCCAAACTTAGGCAACTAAATAATTTATAGCTGCAAACTAATGAGCTCGCTGCCTACACCACTCAGGAAATTGGTGGTTAGCCAAGTTATTTACCTACGGTTTTTACCAGGCTGAAAGGACTTAGTACTCATAATGAACTTGCCTTTTTGGTAACAAGTGGTCGTTTCAAAGAGCACTGCAGCCGGCCCTGACCGGTTAAGCGGCAATTTTAAACGCTGCCGTTTGTCTCAGTTGAGCGTGTAGAGAAGACCCCACTCCCCCTGGGCCCTGCAGACAGAGTCTGAGGGTTTGTCTCTGGGCACGTTGTCCGTAGCTTTCCAGCATGGTTACAGTTTTTGGTGTCCTCAGCCCATGTTATTTTGAAAGAGCCTGATTTCAGAGTCTCTCCAGTTTTTCTTGCTAACGCAGAGCTTTACCGGATGTTCTGAATTTGGCAATCAGAATCTCCAGTTGCTTTCAAAGCTGTTGAGCCTTGCTCTTAAAATGCGTCACCATTTTGTCCGATGAACGATGAAGTATCAATTCCCTGGTGATTCTTTACTGATGGCAGTGTGGGTTTAATGCTGTGTCATGAGCTACGTGGCTCTATCTGTAATGATTAGAACCAGTGTTTTCAGCTGGGGCTTGGGTTTTTTTGAGCATCTCCATAGGACTGGTGCAGTGCCTGTTGCTGTCTTGCTTAGAAATCTTTGTCACTACATTAAAGTGGCAGAAGCTATTAGTAGTAAAAAATTACTCATCCAGTACCCTCATCAAGCTGCTTAAAAAAATCTTTCTTTTGCCCTGAACAGAAGATTTCAATCTTCAACCCTTTTTTCTTCCCATCTTTTTGTAAATGGTTGTTTTAATTTGCACAGTCCTTAAACAGAAAATTCTTTCATTTACTGTGATAGAACAGCTTTTTCTCCACACTTATTTTTGTATTACCTGAATCTTTCTACTTTTAAATCTGTGTACTGTTAGAATTTGTTCTGGCAGCAGAGAAAAGTGAAATAGAATGCGTGTAATATTCCTTTTATTATTTTGTTTGCCTTGTTTAGCTAGCAGAATCTTTGCTATGTAATTTGTAGTGCTCCACGCTCAGATCAACTTTAAGTGAAAAACTATTTCCCAGTGTCTTGTACAGTTGGTAAATCGTCTGATTTTGTAACACGTTTAGCTGTTAGGATTCTCTTTTTTGCGATGCTTGATTTCAAGCGTACTCTTGTGCAATAGCCTTGATTTTTGTAGTGATCTTGCTGCAATTTGGAATTTAGGAAACGTCAGAGTCATGGAAAAGGCTTTTAATGAAATCGTTCTCTAGACAGGAAGCAAGTGTGACTCTGGTGCAGTGGCCATCCTGGAGCTGCTTTTGACTGGCCTCTTCCTCCGGACCACGAACTCATTTTGTGCAGTTCGAGTCACATCCCTTATTTCCAGACTAGTGAATAAACTTCTCCTTAGATCATGTTTAAACCCATTTGAGGAGACTGTGGGAACCGTTTGTGTGTGTACCCACATCTACAGAGTCTTGCTCACTCTTTGCAAACGGACAAGCAGTCAAATATGAGAGAAGTGGAATTAGCACAGGCTGTTTTAATAAAATTTGAACTTGTGTTTCGAGGAGAAGGGAGTAGTAAAATTATGGACATTGAGATTTTCTGCAAAATAAGCTTTGTGTTACAGAAGTTTCTTTTACAGAAATTACTCTGTCCCAAATAATCTGTTGCATTAGAGACGGTGACAATGACAACCTTAAGTTTTTTTGAACAGACAGGTACCCAATGGCTCTGAGTTCGTTCTTCACTAAGTATTTTTTGTGTCAGAAGCACGTGAACTAGAGGACTAAAAGATATATTATTTTTCACTTGTGTGATCTTTAAGTACATGTGTTTGTACAAGGGGATGCGAATTTTTCTGCATGGTGATGACTGTTTTTCCATTAAAACATTGTTGATGGAGTAAAGTGACCTTGAGCTTCTGGGAATTTAGGTTTGGGGAGGATGCGAATGGTTAGTAACACAGGCTACAAAAACATTGCAAAAAATGAAATCTATGAGGAAATAGAATAATAAAGTAAACAGCTTTTCTCTCTCCTGCCTCTTTTTGAAAAGAGTATTGAAAATTAAGGATCTTGGGGGAAAAAAAAAAAGAGAAGGGAAAACTGTGTGTGAGTGCTGGAGCTGTCTGGTCAGAAAGGAACATAAATTGTCCTGCCCCATTGTCTCTGCTTCCCTTCTGATCAAATGTTTCTCTAACTGATGTTTTCCTTCCTACAGAAACTTTTCGTTATTATAACATTCAGCAAACATATAGTGGAGCAGATGGTGTCCCTCATCGGGTGAGTAATTCTTTAACACAGTAATACCTTCACTCATCCAGTGGAAAAATACTGGAGGAGTCAAATTAGATGTGCTGAAAATTGTGCGTTGCTTCGGAGTGGAGGCTTTGGCCAACACATAATTTAGGTCTTATTTGCAACTTCATTCCTGACCTCAAGGGCTTCAAGTACCTCAAGAAACATAATAGCACCACAGGTCAGATGGCCTGAGTGTGTAGTATATAGTTAACTCTCACCCAGAAACATGATACAGCTCTTCAGTTATAGATCACTATGCTTTTAACTGCAAAAAACCTTTTTTTAATGGCCGTTTTTCAATGTTGTAGTGTGATCCTATGACAAAGAAAGAAAGAACTGTTGTGATTTATGCAGTGTCCCAAGATGACAATAAATATCTTCCATAATTTGAACTGCTTTATGCATTTAAAATATTAAGTCTGTCATAAAATGTCAGAAGGAGAAATTTGGTGTGTAGAGGTGTATCTCCGTTCTATTAAACTTGTTTTTTAAAAGGAGAAATTACAGTTTTCACGGAGAAACTACTCCTGTTTTGAGAAAGGTTTTTTTTTTTTTCAGACTGAGTTCTTTAGTAATTGATTACTATTTTATTTTTGAGTGAAAATGTCAGTTTAAAACAAGAAAGCTAAGCAAAAACCCAGCTAACAACAGTTGGGGGGAAAAAAAAAAAAGACAATTAAAACAATATACTTACTTGTTGCCTCAGTGGGTTTGAATGAAGATTGGACACTGATGATGAAGTGCTACATTTTTGCCTCATATCTACCTGCTCAGTCATGAAATCCTGTGTAATTTTAAAATCCATTGTTGCTGTTAACATTTCCTGCCTGGTAATCCAGCAAATAACATTGCAGCAGTGCCTCTCTAAGCATGCAAAAGTTTCATAAACTGCTGGAATGCAAACAAAGTGTGCAACTTAATTGAAATGTAGGCAACTAGATGGAATCATATGGATTTCATCAAAAATTCATGCTTAATTGTGTTCGTGGGGAGGAAACTACCTCCCGTTTTCAGTACACTGATCAGAGAATGTCAGGGATGCAGGTTTAAAGTTTTAAATGTGAGTCTCATATTTAAATAGAAGGGCTTATTGTTGTGGAGTTTTTTTGGTTTGTTTTGTGTTTTTTTTTTTAAACTAGTTACCTAATATGGACATAAAATAAATTCTAAGGTGGTTCTACTTTTCCAAGGTCTTTCACTTGTTATATGGGGCAAATTGATTGACACTTTGCTGTCCAAACTGTAATAACTATTTTCACGTAAAATCCAAAAAGGCACACTCCTCAGGAACAGTTTCAGGGGAGAAACGTCTGGAAATAATTCCTTAAAGTATGTAAACTTGAAGTAGTAATGCTATACAGAGAAAAAGGAGCGTCAGAAGGAACGTTCTAGGGCATTTCACTAATGAAACAAATCCTGACTTTATGACTTCCTGATCTTCTGATTGAGTGTCTGGTTTGTAACAAACTTCAAAATGAATTTGTTGCTTTGAACATTATTTAAAAAAAAAAAAAAGAAACGTGGCCACTTTAACCATCATTAAGTTTTTCTTAATATCAATCACACCAGACAATTTACTACTAACTTTTTTGATCAGCACTGCTACTAGGTCAGGTACGGTTCCAAAGATTTACTCTCCTTCAAATCTTTGAGCAAAAACTAGTAGTTTTTTCCTACTTCATCTGTCTTGGAGATAATTTTGCATCGAATTACTTCAAATGCATTCACAAGACCTCTGCTGGATTCAGATTTTATTAGATGGTTGATGTCAGAGTTAAAAAATGTTCTCGGGAGACAGTAAGATTTTTGGAATGTCCTGGTATCCTTGACTTTTTTCAAGCTGTCTGCTAGCATTACCTCATCAATTTCTTTTAGAGTGGAGTATAAAACATGTTAAACAATAGCTTGCATTAAATCCCTTATTATTAAATTAAACTATAGATCTATTTAATGGTCAGTAACTTTATTTTAATCAAATTCTGTTTGACAAAATGACTTAAGACATTTTTTGTCTGGGATATTGCTCTTACACAATAGGAAATATCTAAGCACAATACTTTAAAATAATGAACATATTAATAGACAGGATAATTAAAATCTAGACAGAAGATTAAGTTATGAGATAAAAGTCTAAGAACATTCTAAAACCATTCTGTGATTCTAATATTTGATTTTATAAGCCAGAGAGAATTTCTCGATAACTACGTGATTCTTAGGCAAAAAGCAGAAACGATTCACCTGCAGACCTTGCCCATAGCTCAAGAGTTGTTGACTTCTGGTGCTGGATGCTGCTGGCGTCGCGCACTAAGCCTGCCATAACCAGGCTTTTAAAATATAATTTAGGGCAATTTGATTTTACAGTTTTGTTTAGGTCTCCATTACAAAGGGATCATAAAAGACTCCTATTAATTAAATAAAGAAAAGGAGAAGAAAACTTGGCAGGAAATAAAGAAGTTGTTTACAGAAAATTTGATGGTGGCCATGTCAGAGGGAACAAGGTGGATTTAAGAAACCCGTGGACACGGGTGGATTTAAGGAACTGAAGTTAGCATGAGTGCTGAGGTCAGAGCTGAAGAGGATTACAGAGGTACTGGTGGCTCACATGAACAGGCAATTATCAACCTGTTCTACCAGTTAATGGTTCAAAGTCGTGTCGTTGCCGTCTAACAGGCGAGAGGACGATCCTGTTTTCTCTCAGGCTGTGTCACGTTCATAAGGAAAGGTGGGGTGTAAGAGTCTTGTCTTGTATTCTGTCACTTGAAGAGTTTCACTTGCTGATCATCTATGCAGAATACTTTGATGGTGGTTTCAGGCCAAACGTAGCCCAGTTTGAAATATTTAATTATCATGTGTGTTGTGGGTTTTCTTTTGGCTCTTAAATCTTTCAGTGTAATTTTTTTTACCTACAGCTGCAGAATTTTTTATGAAGTCACACTAAAAATACTGCTTTTAAGCACGATCATATTTTCTTTGAAGTGGCAGTTTCAAACGTGGATTAAGAATTCCCAGAAAACTACTAAAGAAATAGTTGTCAAAGCACAGACCATCCACAGAACTGTCTGCCATCAATTCTGGGTAAATGTTCAGAGAGGAAAAAAAAACCTAAATTTTTTTTTAGCTCAGTATGCTCCATTCATATTTTGTAAGAATGAGCTAATGACTTTAGAACTTCAACAGACATCTAAAAAATTCACAAACATGTTTTATATAGCATTAGACAGCTCGTGGCCTTCCCCTCAGAAGCATCTGAACTTCAGTGGCAAGTGGTGGCTGCATCCCTTTTGGACGAATCCCACCCTCCGGGCGGAGAGATTCCCTCGGACTATTGTTAAATTAATGATAAACTCAGGTGGGCTGCAGGAGGTCTTGGTTATAGGGGCTGTGAGAGTTCCTGAAAGGGGAGGCAGGAGCCCTGGTGGTGCCCGTACGGTGACCAGCGCGCTACGGCCTGGGGCAAACGGTGCCTGGCTGGTTTTAAGAGAAGTAGCAACTATTCAGTATTAGTCTATTCAATTAATGAACTGAGTCAATAAGCTAATTTGAAGTTTAAATAGAAGCCAGTGAAATGCATGTAAAAAGAAATTGCATACTTCCACAGATTTTTAAAAGTTAATCCGTTAGTGCCATGTTCTGTGGGTGAGGCATGTTAACGCTGTGAAGTGTAATTGCACAAACTCTGAGAATCTCCCCCAAAATATCGGTGCTTCTGAAAGGTTTCTTAACCTGGTGGGTTTTGTGGAACAAATTTTCATGCTTAGCAGCTATGCAGGCCAGTCGGAATGATCGCACGGCTTAAAGGAAGAACAGTTGTTGGTTACAGGTACCTGAACCATTGCCTTGACAAACCAGTTTGCTTCTATTGTGCCGTAATTCTTTTCTTCACAGCTTAATCTCACTTGATTCTTGTAGGGAGCGTGATGTTCCTTCTGTGAAAAAAGTACAAATGAAATGGTGGTGACTGATGTAACTGGAAACTGCTTAGACATTGTGGTTTTTTTTCCAAAAATCACTTACAGTAGATTTAGGTTACAGTATGGGTTTAGGTTATTTCCTTAGAATCAAGTCAAGAAGCTACTGTGATCGAAAGGGCTGCACCAGAAATCAGTTGTCCTGGGGAGGGAAGAGCCCTTTTCTTGATTCACATTGTGCCGTGCGATTGCCTGGGTTCTTGGGGAGCCTTCAGCAGGGTTTGACCCCACAGCGTGGCCTCTGCCAGCTCCTCTCTTCTACCTCGTGTCGCTCTGTGCTGGGCAGACCGGCATCAAAGGAGCCAGGGCCCATCTGCCAACCACACCTTCTGACTTGGTGGACCTTTGCTTTGCATGTACGCCAGAAAGTCCATGTCCTGTTGGACTCATGTCTTCATTAAAGGATATTTTGAAAAATAGGTTCCAGTCAATATTTAAAATAAAACCTGGGCAGTAAAACTCAACCAAGAGTAACTTGAAGTGGCTGAGAACGTGGATAACTGAGCAGTGACTTTGAAATCTCCTGAGAGAAATGCTTCTGGAAGGTTATACCAGTGCACCTGATGTTTCTTGGTACAATAAATCAATGGCTCTCCTCCCACAAGTGCATCAGAAACCTGTGGGACCGTGCCCTTGTAATACACCCCATGCACAATAGATCAGCTCTGCACAAAAAAGGCTTTAATGTCTTGAAAGGGACACAGATGTGGATGAAACCTGAGTAGCTTTGGTGTTGAAAACCTTCCAGTGGATCACAACAGAATTATAAAAGTTTATTTGCAAAAGGCTTGTAGGATTTAACTCCGGACAAGCAAGCTTTTTTAATGCATTGTGTACAGAAATAGTGCTATATCTTTGACATACAAATAGAGTTTTCCTTACAAAGAGCAATGCTGAGCAGAGTTAGGAACCAGCAGTACAGAGATGTTGCAATTCCTGCTTTGGAAAGCATTGATTTTAACGTAACAGAATGTCCCAAGGAAAAATGTTTTGCAGGCAGCTTGGTTAACGTGGGTATTGGAGCGTAGTTCAAGGTATAAATGATGTCAAACGTGGAACAGTTTTAGCTTAGTAATCTTCAAATAAGATATATTCGTTCTTCGTCTCGTAAAGCAAGTGAATCTGCCAAGTGGCCTTTTAACCCCCGGAATGTTTCTGTTGATCCCGACCATAAACCAGATTTATTTTCTGCAATTCCTGAACGCTCGAGCGCAGATAACGCGGAAGTTCCCCCAAACGTTCTGAGGCCGGAGCGGCGGCGACAGGGGCCGAAGGCTGCGGTTCCTCCCTGCGTGGTCCGGGAGGGCAGGTTCTGCTGCGGCCGCGCTCCGAGCCACGGTCCGGGTTTGCTCCGGCATCATCTGTGCGGGATGGAGCCCGAGTCCACCCTGAGTCACTGGGAAGGGTCCCGCTATTGGCGGAGCCGCAGGGAAACGGATGGTTTAAATACTGTGAGAATCTTTATCAGCACAGGAAATGACAGCTCATTAAAATACTAACCGTTAAGCCCGTTTAGATCACTGTCTGGAAAAAAATTAACCATTGAAGGTTCAGATAACTGGCAGGAAGAAAGGTGCTCTGTTTAGGCAGTGAACACGGTACGCAAATTAATCAGCTTTGCTGATTGACCAGCGGCAGAAAAATTTTTCCGTTGGAATCTATTTTTCAATGGTTTACGAGTTGTCTAACTTGCAAAGATGTTGATACCGTGATGGAGCAAAACTTCTAGTTTCTTTGGAGGGAGAGATGGCTAAAATAACCAAATATGGTGCCTCTCACTCAATGCTTCACTGCTTTTGATCTCCACAATGAATTTTTCTTGTGTTCTGACAGGGGAATGTAGAAACGTGCATCTAATACAGAGAAACTGTGTGGGAGGAAGGGGTGATGATTTATTGATCTTTTTCGTAATTGTTTAGAAGGTGAAAGCCTTTGCTTTGGCCCTCCGGCCCAGCTGTCAATAGCTAGTCTGATTTAAATAAATTATTTAAAAAAGACTTGGAGGTGCTGGGAGGGAAGACTCGCTCGTTGGTTCATCACATTCTTCAGTGCCACTTAATTCCCTTTTTCGGAGCAAGAGATAATCTCTGGCCTTGGGCCACGCGTGCTGCAGGACAGCGGGCGAGATACTGCATGTGGGCAGGGTTTGTGCTGACGAAACGCACAAGGACGTTTTCCTCTTGGTTTGGTTTTCTGTTGTTTCAGAATTTCTGTCGCCGTTATCTTCATTTCGAATTGTAGCGCTGGCATTTCCTAAAAGGATGTTTTTCTGTAGCTGGATTACCCCAAATAGCTGAATCCCAGCAAAATGCACACGGCGCTGTTTGTCCCCAGACCCCGAGAGGGTCCGGACAAGGACAGAGTGTCCACGCCAGAGTCTGACAAAGTCAATCCCCCGTGTTAACGGTTAAACGGTTTTTCCAAATTAACAGCTGTGGATATTAGAGAGATCATCCATAAAATGGGGTTGTGACTCAATATTGCATCACCTTTCCCAGCCGGGCTTCGGTGTGGTTCAGCCTGGGAGCCTGGGGGCTGGTTTGCACCATCTAGTCATGGTTCTCCTTTCCCTTCAGATTATTATTTCCATGAGAAAACGGATTTCCATGGTTTTAAACCTGTAGTGCTTAATGTTTCTTGATCATCACAACCGAGGTACTGATTCCGCTTGTTGGTAGGAGCTGCTGGATAGGGTATAAAATTCAGAACCGAATGCCAGTGAAGTTCTTATTTACATCTTTAATTTCCATCAGAATAAATGGAGTTTAAGAACTGCTTAATCAGCTGCTTAATCGTCGCTTGCTGTTAGAGGCCTCTTACAAATAAGAAAGTTTCCTTAGCAGTAAAAACCCCACTGTATTAATGTTCCTAAAGTGTGAATCCACAATGGTGGCTTCAGTGATTCTGGAAAACACTTGCTAATTCTGACATTTCTCTCTGGAAAAGATGGCGAATTTATATCCTAAATCGTGGACTGATAGATGTTCCTGTGAAATGTTAGTGCAAAGATACTTAAATGCAGCCTCTGATGGAGAACTGCACTTCAGCATTTAGCACAGCTCGTAATTATTTGAGTGCTCACAAGCTCTAGAAGCACAGGTTATGAAATTCCACTAACTCAAGAGTAATCTATACTCTTAAAGCTCTCGTAAGATGAAAAATTTGCCTTTCAAAAGTGCAAATATCATGATTATATGGTTTTAAAGAAGGATTTTTAATATTAGTAAAAATGCTGAAGTACAGAATAACTTTCTACTTTTTGTTAAGCTGGCACAGGGAAAATACTTTTTTTTTATCTCCTTTTGGTTTGGTGCTTCATCCACGTGCGTTTGAGAAAACTCCTACCTGTAGTTCCAAAGATTCTGTTAAAAAGATAAATTTCCCCAAAATCTTCCCTATCACTTCATGCCTAATGACATACATTTGAGGTTCAAATATTGACAGTCATTCTTTGAGAAGCAAATCAATAAATTGTACAGTGTATTTTAATAAACACTATTTTGCTGTAATTGGAGTAGAAATTTCAGGACTCACAGTGTCAGAATCTGTTGTTGGTGTAATTTTTAAACTACTCCTAGAACTACTTTGCTGAATTTCTCTAGTGTGGGGTTTCAAGCAGCTGTAAAATTTTGTTTTATTTGTTGGAAAAAAAGCTATATAATTTTTCATTTGGATAGAAATTGTGGCTCTTAATTAAAAAAAAATCAAAGATGCATCTGTTTAATCATAAATACCAGCTAATACTTCTGAAAACAGGCTTCAGTGTTTTGTTCAGCGATGCAAAATTCTCAGTGGGTGTTTACATTGTAGTATTAGAATGCAAATAATTTTTTTTACTAAAATATTATGATTTTAATGAATTTAGGCTGTACCAAAGGCTAGTGCAATTTTTTGGAAGTCTATTTTCAGTTTCAATTCCTTGTGAAACATTCCATTTTAGCAGATAATCAGAATGAATTAAAACAAAAAAATGGCGTTTAATTTTTCTAAAATTCCTTCTTGTAATCAAAATTTCTTCAGAGGTTATTTTTTTCTTAAAAAAAATATCCAAAGCTTTTTTTCCCCTGAATCTTATGGTAAAACTGTAGCTAGTCTCTTTGTTTTTCAAGTAAGTTTTGTTGAAAGGGCAGAATACACAAAACAGCGTGTCCGTGTTGCTGATGAACTGCAAGATTTGTTAATGATACAATTAATGAACAATGATAGCAACCAGGGAAATATCTTTCATTGCTTATTTTGACAGACAACTCCTAGTGAATTACTTTTTTTTTTTTTTTTTTAGTTGAAGTCCTTAAGCAGCCCACTGATCTGTATTTTAAGCCTTTAAGAGGGGACAGCAGGTTGTGTGTTTGGGGTTTTTTGTGTTTTGTTTTGGCAGATAGAGGCTACAAAGTGTGGATGAGCAAAGTTCTGTTGTGCACTAAGGTCCTTTTATTTTCTCATCCTTTCCTATTCTTTTTTGAAAGACAATAGGCTTGATTCTGAAAGGAAAATGCAAGGAATTGGGTTTAGATTATCCTACAAACAGGGTTATCTCCCAGCATCTGCCCTTGTTAGTGGGATGTGTAAATAGGGCTGTGGTTTGCATCTGGGCTCCTGAAACTGCAGCAGCTTTGAAGGTGTAACTTAAAGTCATTGCTAAGTGACGCAGAATTGGGATGCAAATCTGTTCCTCCTGCTGGTGTACCTGCCTTTGGTTTGAGTGTAATCCTTGAAAATTTGTACTGAAGTCTTCTCCCTCCTCCTTCAATAAGAACAGGGTTAGTGAGCTGAACTTCTCTAGGTTTGCAGGGGGTACCACTCGCTTGTTTGCAATAAAATAAAAAGAAAACTGATTTTAAGACTTCTGGATCTAAGATGATGTCTGTGCCTTGGGTACTAGGCGACATATGTTAGCTGGTTGATGAAATGATTGAATTTTGTTGAAGGAGTACAAGTAAGCAATACTGTCCCACTGAAATGGGATTTCAAGAATTTTATTCCTAGTACTGTGGATTCGTGCTGCTTCATTTTCCTCCTCATTTAAATTTATGCACCTTTTTTTCAGTATTAAAGTCTCTGCAAATGTGCAAAATGTTGCAGAGTTTTACAAACCAAGGTCCTCACATTCAGGATCTTACAGTTCTTCAAAACAGCTTTAATAAAACGAATGTTGTGTACTTAATTCTTAGTCATGCTCACAAAAGGAAAAAAAAAAGTTGAATACTTTTAGTGAAAAAAAATTTGAAATATGGCATTGATGCACCAGGATCTCTTCAAGCCGTCTGAACTTGGTTCTCATGTCTTTGTTCTGTTGTTTAATGCTAATTGGGCACTGAGTTCGCTCAGTTTTCCAAAAAAAAGGCATTTGAACAACCATTCTGTTAATCATTCATCTCTCATAACTTAAATATTCCTCATTTCATAATCGTGCAGAAGTTTAAAAGTAAACTATTACTTTTCAGTAGCTTTTCCGGGCTTCCAAGCATCATTCACAAAAGAAAAGAAACCTCAAAATGTAACGAATTTTTAAAACTGTGACTCGTACTGATCAGCGAGTCATTAGGAGAATTTTTATCACAAATTAAGTCAGCTTCGTAAGGGTCGGTTCTGAAAAACTGGAAATGGTTCGTACAAGTTGGCATACCCTTGTGTAAAATGTGCAATTGATGTGCTTTAGTCTCTGCTCTTTTTGTTTTTCTGAAATTTTACCAGTCCAGGCACAGAATTTACTCACCCACTTGTGTCATCGTGATGGTGAATCATGAGGGAAGCAATCTTTTTTTTTGTAAATATGTTCAAAAAGAATTATTAGCCCCTGGCTATTAAAGGAAATAGACTTAGTAGAGGAGAGCGAGCTACTTTGTTTCTTTGGTCTCTGCGTTTTCATAAATTCTGAAGATTAGAAAGCTGTTATTTTTTTAATTAGGCTTTAGCCTGGAAAAGGGAATATCGTGTCAGGATACTTGGTCATTTGGAGAGATGATCAGTTTGCGAAGCTGTCTGTGTGTCTCTTGGTGTCTGAAGTGTGTTTTACTAAATCCTGCCTGGAGCAGAGTGTAAAGAATCAAAACTTTGAAATTTAGGTGACTTTTTTAATGTAGAAGACAATAATAATTTATTTAAAATTAAAAAAAAAAATCGTTCTCTTTGAAATTAAAATGGCATTTGTCAGTAATAGGAACTCTCCCATGGTTGGAGTTAGGGGGGTTGGTGTCTGTACGTGGATCAAACCTTGGGATCCTTTGGATCGTGTGTGTGTTCTCACACCAGCTGAGCTGATGTTGTTGCTACTGGTAATTTCTTCTGCATAGTATTTTAAGTTTCTGTTTGTTTGTTGTTTTTTTTCAAACAAGTGTCATGACAATTATTGAAGCTCTTTGGGTCTCCTGCTAAATAGCACGGCGTACAGAGTGAAAGAGAAATTGCCCAGGTTGTTTTTGCTGGCAGCCTGGCCAGGCTGTGGCACTGGCAGTGGCAGCTGGAGGCTGCTGGGAGCCTGTCCAGCACCGGCCCCGTTCCGCAGCGGTGGGACCAGGCGCGCCCGTGATCTTTACCCCAAGAACAAGGTGTTCAGCAGCGGCTCGTGGCGTTTGTGCAAGTCGTCTGCCATAACGCGGGGCCCGATCCGGGCCGGGGTTCACGGTCCCGCCCTGTTCCTTTGTTCCCCGGGCCCGGGGGAGGCGCCGGCCCCGCTCGCTCCTGGGGAGGATGACGCACAGATTGGCCTAATAAGGACTTAGTTGGAGAAAGGGGCCGGCTCCTCCGAGGAGGTAGGGGCAAGTCATAGGGCGAGCAGTTTCTTTTTTAACGGAGGGATGACACAAGCACAAGTCATTTCCTTATTAATCGGTTCAAACCAGTTCTTACAGGAACTGCCGGTGATAAATGTGGGACTTCGCAGAAGTCATTCATTGCGTTCGCAGCGCCGCCGCGGCGCGCAGCCCCAGCTCCCTGCTCCCGGGCTCCACGGAAATGCTCCCGCTCCCAGCTTCTCCGTCTCGTAGCAGTGCACCGTCGCTGGTTTGCTCTGAAACATCCTTCTTTCTAAGCACTTTTTGAGGATCTGGGGGAACCTGTCCCTTGCAGAAGTATCAGAGAAAAAGATGAAATACACTTTATTGCGTGGTTCTCTGCTCTCCAAGTAGCAGTGCCCTTCTGAGCTGTAGCTCAGTCCAAACTTTGTTCTGTTTGGGTCAAAGTGGTAAGTTTAAAAAAAAAAAAAATGTTTTTTTGTTTTTTTTTTTCCTCCCCTGTTTTGTCTTGTTCTCTGGGATGAACCTTGCATCAGTGCTATTCCAAGTATAGGTCCTTCTCTTCAGAAGCCATTTCAAGAATATTTGGAAGCTCAGAGGATAAAACTTCACCACAAATCTGACAGTGGCGTGCCACAGGTAAGAACTTCTCTGCCTCCCTCCCCGATTAATTTTTCCCTTCTCTGGCTGCCTTTTGACTTGTCAGGTTTACCGATGCAACTCGTGATTCTGTTTCTCAGTGACTTGCAGTGGCCCAGGGAAGAGATAAAATCTCGTTTTAAAAGCAACCTGGGAATTAAAAATAATACTGTAATTGTACGCAATTGGACTTAAACCTCTTGGGGAATAAAGAAAACAGTAAAGTAAGGCGAATGGCACGTCTTGCCTCTGAGCTGCCTATTTTGAAAGAGATTTAAGCGGAAAAAAGTTACATTTACATGTGAAATGGTGTCAATACTTCAGAAGCCGGTGGGATCTGTGACTTAATGGTCAGTGAGGGAAACAAAATCCCCAAGCCTTTGGTGTTGGAAGCGAAAGGGAAAGAAAAATACGGTGTTTGGAGTCGGTACAAAGGGGCAGAAGTGTCCTTTCATACAAGGTATTTTTAAAAACATGCCCTGAATTTTCAGTGGAGACAGGGCAACTTTGACATGAAATTCCTTAGGATACTGAGGCATTTTAAGATAAAATCTATTAATCTAATTCACAGTTCACATGCAATACTTGCAGCTCTTCTGAATGTTTCTTTGCCCCTTTCTTACCAAAAAAGAGACTAAACTAGGGAGGATCAGGCTGGAATAACTAAATATGCAGATTCCTTTTATGCACATTGAAGTAATTTTTGTGCAGTGCATTGCTGCCCTCCTTTGACAAAAAAAAAATACAAGTTAAGAGTAGCCATGGAAAACACTCAAAGTGGCACTTTAACTTCCAGTGACACCAGCAGAATCGGATGCTAATTGGAAGATAACACAGTATATGCAGTTTAGGGAAAAAAAACCCTGGTAACCAATGACCTTATTGTTTTCTTTGCAATGAACATGACAGGGAATGACAGTCAGGGGTTGCTAATTCCGAACTTTATGAATTGTTAGCAAGGACGAAGCAACACGAGGAATAATAAATCACTAGTAATGATCAAGGATTCATCATCTGCCCTGCGGTGCATCTGGCAAGCCCTCCTGCACTGTCTTTCAAGGGACTAAAGTCAGCTTTACAGAGACCTGCAGGAATCCTGTCAGCTTGCCCTTGGTTCCTGTTTTAATTTGATAAATTACATAGTAAAAAAAATGGTTAGGCTTTTCCCTTTCACCCAGAAAATGGAGAATTCTCCCACCGCGCTGTCCACTAATCTTCATTTTCCCCTTCTGTGTTGTCTTTGTCTCTTCAGGGGGAAAACTGGCTATCGTGGATGTTTGAAAAATTGGTGATTGTCATGGTTTGTTACTTTATCTTATCTATAATCAACTCCATGGCCCAAAGCTATGCCAAACGACTGCAACAGAAGATGTACTCTGAAGAAAAAACCAAATGAGCTTGGAAAAAAACCCTGGGAGTGGGTTTTAGCAGACAGGAGAAATGACACATCTTTCCATACATTTAAAAATCAGCATTATTCAAAATGGGGGAAAACTTTTTAACATCAGTTTTGAACTCTAACAAGTTTTTATTTAATTTTGAAAGTAATTTGGATATTTGAGCAGACGTTTCATTGACAAACTTTAAATGTTAAGGTAAGGTGTAAATGCTTTACAAGTCTGAGTTGTATTAGACAGGATGGACAAGGTGATGTTAAACGGTGTTTAACACACATGTTGTCCATCCAAATTACTTCCGAAACTGATGATTTAATACTCTCCATTTCCTGATTTAACTTCAGACTGACCTAAGGGTAATTTTTTATTTTGAAGGGTGGCTGTTTTGCTTTTTCCGTAACTTTCAAGACCATGAAAATGTATATAAATGAATACAGATTGGATACAAATTGTTGCATGTCCCTCATGGTAAGGCTATTCCATTTGAATTCTCCCGCGTCCCATGGCATTGCACGTGCTCTCGGTTGGAAAAGCCACCCTCCTAAACTTCATGATGTTAGCAGAGATGATGGATGTCAAAATGCTGAAGCTGACATTTTTTATTCTGTATATTTAGAATGAAGTTAAGATAAAACTTTATAAAGTCATCTTTGATCATTCCAGAATTTCTTGTGTCAGTCTTTTTAAGCTGTTTCTTTTCCTCTCCACTTTTGTACGTTTAGTTTCTTTATTAAGCCTTAATCCCATGAACTGCACGCTTTACTCATCCTTCCTGCACAAATGGTGCTGAAGCCCTTTGTTCTTTTTTTTTTTTTCTTAAGATCTTCTTACTTAGCAGAAGGAAGTAGAAAGCTTATCACTTGCTTGAAGTATGGCTCTGTGGTCAAAACAGGCAAGTTAATTAGCCAGTGATACTTGTTACCATAAATTCTTCTCAGATGTTTGCCACTGATTACAGCACCGTGGGCAATGAAGGAGAAGACTGGGGGGAAGAGTAAAGATTCCAGCTGAGAACAGATTTCATGTCAAACCCAGCAATGACGCAGAGAACCTTAGGGAGCCTTAAACTTAGGCTGTAAAAGTCAGATGGTTTTAAAACATTGTTAGGAATCAGTGTGTGTTCCAGTTCTAATGTACACAAAATAACCAATATTAAAATGGATCTCTGCCCTCTTTAGTAAGTAGATATCCATTCCACTGCTGCTGTACACGTATTATTACTCTAATAATTTTTGAACTATTGTTTTTTATTTTTATCTTAAGGGTGAGTAACAAGAATTAATTTGACTTTCAATTAGCGTTATCAAAAGGTGGCACATGAGCACAAAGTAGGTTGGACCTTGCTCTTGCTTAGGTGAGATTTATCCCTGCGTTAGGTGAGGGCAGATCTCGAGCAAGGCGCGAGACTGTGTATTTCGTTCAATCCTGCCTGAATGTCCTCTTGTGTTGCCAACCGTCGTGACATCTCCATGGCTGTACCATCCTGTCGGATAGCTTATCAGACTGATGTTGACTGTTGGATCTCATGGCAACAACAGTCGGTAGGCTGTCTGACATTTTGGTATCTTTCATCTGACCGTTCGCTCATCCATCTCCAACTGTTTTCATTGAACATCAACAGCATATAAATGTTTTTAAGTTTAGATGGAAGTGAGTTCAGAAGTCATACAGTGCAGCAGTCTACATAAGAAACATCTTTTGAAGTTTCATCTCAGTTGTGTGTGAGGTTTGTAATGTTTCTCTTGTATGCTTCTTATATAACTTTAAACATGTTACTGAATGGGGAGGCTTTCCGTGGGGACTTCTCTCCATAGAGCTGCTGACTAGATTAAATTTAAATATCGAAAAGTCTGAGTGCGGGAGGTGGCACAAGATAGTTAAAAGCACAAAGGCTGATGAATTTCGTTTGCCCCTGTGGATTTTTAAAAGATGAACAGCGTTTCTTAAATCTTGGCCCTAGGAGCTTTTCTGCTTTTTGGCCTAAATATGTTCTTTGAAAATAATGTAACAAAGAAAAAATGATAGCTGCGTTTGATACTTCACTTTTTTCAGTCCACTAAAACTTTAATTTTGTAAGAGATCACGTCAGCAGTTCATAGCCGTTTGTTTCAGTTTTTCAGGATACCTGGATTAGTGAAACAGCTGTTTGTTGCTTTCCCCAGTTCTAGTGGCAGCTTTTTTCCTTCAAACCCGCCATTCACCGTAGGGACACCGGCATTTACTTCGCACAGTCCTGGTAGTGTCTTAGGGCCTTTCGTGAGAGTAAATGGCACTTGTGCCATGCTGAGGTCATGTGTGCTGTCAGATTGACATGAGGAGACTGTGTAACAATAATTAAAAAGAACAAACCCTCCTCCTACAGCTCGAGCCAATAAACTATACCTTCGTAAATGCTTTAACGGTCTCCTTGCCTACTGAAAAATCACTAGACAAATTGAAAGCTTTCTCCCACTTTTTATGTCAATAAATGTTTACATACATATAGTGCAAAATATATATATCTCTATTGTTCTGCAGCTCTTGTTTGTATGTGTCCATTCCAATAAGCTATGCTGTTATTTTGAAGCTTTCTAACACTATTTAAAGAAGGGACTGGTCATTCTACTTTCTTCTACCTGTTCAGCTGCTGAGAGATAGTAAGACTTGGTAAAAGGTGAAAAATAATAGAAATGAAATTTACACAAACGCAACGAGGTTTGCAAATTGATAGTTTTATGTTTGCTTAAATAAAAAACAAATAACTGTTTCCCGGTGTTTCAGCTGGATTGTTTCCTTTTCTGTTTATTGAGCTTGGTTGTTACTCTGTGAAATTTGTTGTCCCAAGCATTCTACAGTGAGCGTGAATCTAAGAGATACATCTGCAATTGCATGGTGTGGCTTCAAAGAATGACCCTGAACCTTTAGGACTTCATCTGAAAACATGTATTTTGCACCTTTAATCCAAAGTTTCCTTTTGTTGTACATACTTTCAGTTGCACATTGGAAGCAGTCAATCATTTAGTTTAAAGTGCGTCAGAAAAATCCACAGTGAGCTCTGTTGCAAGAGCAGAAATCTTAGCATGCATCACTGTATTTTTAGCTGATTCTTCTTGCAGTTTAGACACAAAAGTGTCTTGCTTTTTTTCTTGGACTTACTGAAGATCACATGGAAGTAAGTAATAGCCCTTGTAACAACAACTAATGTTTGGTTAAACATCGAAGATGACTTTGAGCTGATACAGAGCTGAGGAACGCAGCTGAACCGCTGCTTTCACGAGCACACTGTAAATAGGAAGCAAAGCAGAAGGCTGGCCGTATTGCCAGCGTAACAGTTCAGAGATGTGCATCAGAGCTGAGGTCGGGCAGGATTGCAGCTGACCTGCCTCTTAATTCCCTCCTTGCTCACTGCCTGACCTGTGAGTTGTGCCTCACCAACAATGTACTTTGAAGGCCGTGCGAGATGTTAGTGTGCTGGTGTGCCCCTCTCCCTGGCAGCCATGACATCCGCCATCAGGGCAAGAATTGTTGATGTAAGCAAAACTAAAAATGTCGCACTGGTCTGTGCCAGGCCGAGCCCAGAGACTGGCACAGGCTGTGTCAGATCGAATCACCCAGTTCCACACTCCCTCGGCTCCATCCAAACCAGCAGGACACCTCATGCTCCCTGTCTCTGCCTGTAGCTTCTTACCTCCCGCTCAGTGTCACACTGTGTTTTTTTTTAAGCAGCTCCCTCTGAAATCACCCAGCTGCCTGTTCATGCTCAAAGATACTTGTTGTTAATACTTGAAGATGGCTTAATGCTGTTCCAGAAAGTCCTTCCCTGCTGTGCTTTTGGGTTTTGTTATTTAATTCATTAGAATCAGGCTTCCTCTCCTTGCAGGCAGTGCTAATTACAAGCACAAATCATGTTTCCCTGATTATCAAGAACAAATATAAATATTAGTGAACAAGATTGGTTGCAGGTGTAAAAATAAGAGGTGATCGGGTGTGTTCCTTGGAGGTAAAAGTAATGCAGTTTTCTTTGGAAAATGCACATGGTTAAAAAATACTTTGTAATCAGCACTTAAAAGATTGAACGTAATTAATTATAAGGTAAGTGAAAAAGTTCTTCAGAGATTGAAAATTCTAAGGGTTTTTTTCTGTAAATTTGTGGGGTTTATTTTTTGGAGGGGAAGAAGTAAAAACAGAAAGTACTTTGCCTGGCCTTCTCCAGATTGCAGCTCTAAGTGTAGTGTGGAAGTGGGAGAGCAGCAGCCAGGGAGGGCTTCCTGCTGGGCTGTGGTCCCTTGCTGGGAGCAGGCTGGTCCAGGTGAGGGTTTAACTGCTGGAGCCTTGGTGGATTGCAGTAACCTCCCCAGGAAACGGAGTGAAACAGTTGCCTTCCCTGTGAAACACTCTGCTAATGCATTCAGAACTAGATTGAGGGTAAATATTTGCCTATGCTCTTACAAGCTCATTTTTAAAAGGATTATACTGAAAAACTCTTGGAGGCTGCTGTGACTTTCCTAATTCAGGTGTCTAAGTGAGGGTATGACCCACTAGCAGTTATTTCTCTATCCATTTCAGTTGGTTGTTGATGCATCCACCAGGCTTTCATAAAAGGCAGCAAAATGCTGGTTTGGAAGTGGCGTGAACGGGAGAGGCTGTAACAACCTGGGGCAGTTGTCCAAAGAGTGGAAGAAGCTCAAGTGCAGAAACTGTCACCAAACATCCAAAAGACATTGACTGCATCACCTTCCAGGTACAAGCAAATGGGAGGAGCCCAGCAGTCTGCCAGGGGCTTTTTGGCATGTCAGGAATTCAGCAAAATGGTGTTTTGGTCAGAAAAGCTGACTGTTACTCTGTGCTGGATTTAAAGCGAAGAGGCTGTTGAGCTGTGAAGTCCTTCAGCCTGTTCACTGCATGTTCTGTGGTGGTGAAACAAATGTGAACCTGATAAATGGGCTGAACTTTGGTTTAGTTTGCCTTTAATGTTGCCCTTTATTGTGGCAGAGGGTTGTTTTATCATTATTCGCTCATGGAACGAGTCAAAGAACATTGACTGCATTAGCATTAAATCAAAGGTCATCTTTCCTTAAACGTCATTTGACGAGCTGGTCAGATACCGGTAAGTAAGTGTGCTGCATCTTCCTGTTCCAGGGGAGTTACTCCCAGCTTAATTGTGCTCCTGATTTCCCAAGAAGCTTAAATGAGTTGCCCAGGCAGCTGGTAATAAGGAAACTGGCTGCTCTTTCCTGATGAAAGGCAAGAGATAGGACTTGTGGGTGAATTGTTCCCTGCCCTGCTAACTGCCCCGCAAGCCACACCCTTCTCCAGTGGCTCAAACTGCTTTTCTGGCCCTATAAAAAGTGCCAGTTGGTGTCTTTGCCTTGGCTGGTCCTGCTTGAGGGGTGCTGCGAGGGAAGGGCTGTGTGTTCAGTGCACGTATTTAAGGCATAATCCACCGGTTTTGTTTTTTTGTTGTGGTTTTTTTGTTGTTTTTTTTTATGCTGATGTTTTTATGTCTGATTCTGCCTTCTGATGAGAGATGGTCGGAACTTTTTCTGTCCTCGTGGCCTTGGGAGTGTGTCATTTAGCTGCTTTTTGCTGTATGGAGTATTGCACTTATCTCAAAGATGTCTCAGATCTAGGCAAATTCCATGAACCACACTGAAGTGTTTGTTAGCCTGGTGTTGCACAAGATTGTGACCACAGGTATGACTGATGACATCAATCTGTAGGTGGTCACCTGTTACCTTACTTGGGTACCAGCTGATCTGCATGATGCTTCTAAGGTCTAAAGCCTTTTCACGGGAAGGTGTCAGCCAGAGCTCTAAGCCACTTGAGCACAGGCACCACCAGTGCCCGGTGTGCCTGGGGAGATTAAACTCTGCCTCGAACCGTTTGGCAAAGGATAAGAAATTAAAGAGATAAGATGTGTTTCCCAAAGCTTTTTCTATCTGTGTGTAATGAACTTGTGGCACCTCTGTTTTCCTTCCATATTGTCAGGAAAGAAACTCTCTTGCAGAAGCTGCTGCTAACTAAACCACATAAATACTTTGTTCGAGGCTCACACTTACGTGTAGAAACCATGTGAGTTTTCACAGGCTGTGTGTCTTTCCTGAGACTGCGTGTTTCTTAGGCTCCTTCCATCTGTTGAAAAGGCTTGAAAAAAGCAGGTTTGTGTGCTCAGTGCTTCTTTTCTGTTTCTGAAAGAAACTGGACCTGCATAAAGAGAAAATAGACATTTAGATTTACAACATCATATGAATCTATCCATGTTCACAAAATCTCTCTGATCTATTTAGAAAGCATGCTTCTCTGTGCCTCGTTTGCTGCAGCTGTTTTCTTGAGAGTTGTAATGTTTAGGATATTTTCAGATTTCATAAAAACAGATTTAATTTCTCTGATTCCTTGATTCTTATGTCTCACCTCAGTTCAGCTGACCTCTCATGACATAGTCACATGCATCCATGTGTGTTCTGTAAGAAGACTCTAGGTGGGGAGCAGCAAGGAAGAAAGAAAATTTTAAGCTTAAAGTAAGGGATGCCAAAAAAAAAACTTAAAAGCAGAATTTCTACTAGATCTGTGCTAATGCAATTGATGATTTTAATCCTGTTGCCTCCCTTGACTTCCATATAAAACAATCTTAAACACTTCTGCATGTGCACAACCACCATGTAGCAGATCACGCTGCAGCATTTGTGCATGAACTAAAATTGTGATGGTTGCCCACGAGGAGCCTGGTGTTTTTAAGGGAAGTGTGGAAATCCGCTGTGCTATCCTTTGGCAACGGATTTCAGGTGTGACTGAGAGGATCGTTCCAACTAAGTGAATAAGGAAAGTGCTGGAGTGTTTGGCAGACCTGATCCTGAGAGCCCTTGCTTAAAACTGCCACTGATGTCTCTCCTCCTCTCAGTCCTTCTTGTAGCCCTGTCTGTCCTTGGTGCTTAGCGATTTTTGGACAAGTTCAGGCCAGTTGACTGGAGTTTTGTTCAGCCTGAGCAGGACCCCACACGTACTAAAGCAAGTTCAGGTTTCTTTTATAATGTAATTGAAGAACAAGCTCCCTTTTGCAGCACGCATTAGGTTTGTATCTGTTGTTTTATCTAACAATAATTCACTGTGAAAATACCGGCTTTGTGGAGAAGCCTGACTAAATCTTTATAGAGGAAAATGTGAAAACCTGAGTTAATGTCTGGTAGGGCGGGAATAGAAGCTTTCTTTGTAGGAGAAAAATATTTGATTGGATTTATGTTCATCAGTTGCCAAATTTAAGTTTTTTAACTGTTTTATCAGTTGCATGAGGTTTCTTCACCAGAATCTCTCCTAGGAAGGAGAAACTGCTAGTGTACAAAGTCAAACTCCCTAAATGCAGTTGCTGACTAGATGACTCGCAATCAGTAGTAATAAAGGGTGCAGTTGCCCCAAGCAGGGTGGGGAGGAAACTCCCCAGTGTTTTCTTCGCAAGTGGCAGAAACGCGTGACAGCCAGCAGCGAGCGCTCTGACATGGAAATGGTGTTCTCCAAGTGAGTGTTGTCTGAGCCATCTGGAGAGCAGTAGCTCTGAACTGCTGCCCGGCTCTCACCAAACTCACTGAGGATATCGTAAGGAACAGCTACAGCTGCCCCTGCCAACCAAGTACGGAGTCAGTATTTTATGACACCTTCAGCGTGTGGGATGAGGCTGCTTTCCATTTGGCTCCTTCCGTGGGGTTCTGCTTACATGCTCCTGTAAATGATCTAGTACAGATTGGAGACTGCTGGGCAAAGGTTCAAATTAAATCATGCCATCTGACCACAATTACACCATTCCCGGGCAACTGAAGTGCATTTTTGGGAGCCTTTAAATAAACATTACGTTGTACATGTAACCAAATATGTACAAGAATAATTTTTGCAGAACGCACCCATTTAAATGCAAATATACCATAGGAGATGGTATTTATTTCTCATCACATATAACTAGTGAAACAAAAGCTCACGGCTCACGGAAGCTCAAGCAATGTTTATTCTTTTTTTTGGTATTAACCAGTGGCTTACTTTAGTTAGTTTCTCTACTTACTGCTCTTGCATTTAAAATAGGAATCTTGGCCTAGAGAGTGTCCTCATTTTACTTATTTTTCTATCTTAAGGTGTAACATTCCATGTTTTAAAAATGTTGCTTTTAAGACTAACAGACAAGAAGGTTTCTGCAACCTGATTCACTCAGATAAGCGCAGTGGGCTGTGCCTTTGTTTTATACCACTAGAATCTCTCAGATTTAGAATCTATCAGGCTTGTATGAACCATGGGGTTAAGGTTTAGACTTCTTCCATGACCTTTATCATGGAACGTATTTATACTCCTAAAAATTGCCTTTGAATTTCCTGTTCCCCAATGAGCAGAAGCAGCCCCTCTGATCTCTTATCTCAGGCTATCTTCACCTTTGCCAGTGTGATCCCTGTGGTTGGCAGTAACACTTGGCTGAAGCACCACCCTCTGTGCAGCTGTTTGTGCTTCTGGGAAAGGGTTAAGCAGGTTCTGCTGATTCACGGAGGTAGGTGACTCATTACCCCACCCGGATGGAGGGGAAGTGGCTGTCTGGAGGGAGAGGATTCATACAATGTGAAGTCAGAAGGGACCAT
This sequence comes from Tauraco erythrolophus, assembly GCF_009769465.1. Taxonomy (NCBI): domain Eukaryota; kingdom Metazoa; phylum Chordata; class Aves; order Musophagiformes; family Musophagidae; genus Tauraco; species Tauraco erythrolophus. The sequence goes on along the minus strand of NC_141485.1, from coordinate 3,452,411 downwards.
TGTGAGCTTCGAGTTTGACTGAAAGAGCCGGAAATGCTCTACGGTTAAATTCCGGATTATCAGCTTTACATCCAGGCGAGTTAAAAGCTCTCGACTGTCCGGGCTGTGCTGGAGCGTGGGCAGAGGTGGGGTAGGAAGCCAGAGGCAGGAGGCCTGAGGAAGAAGCCTGCAGTGGAATTTGCTGCCTTGGTAAAGCTGTGTCTGGGCTGCCCTTGAAAGCAGCTCAGCTCCTTTTGGAATTTTTTTGTGCCATATCAGGTCCATGAGTCACATTTCTGATGTCTCCTGTGTGGTTTTTGAAGTGGTGTCCAGCAAAACGCAGACTTCTTTAAAGTACACTTTGATGTCTGAGAATATTTCCCTTTGGATGTTTGGTGCCTCCTATTGATCTCTGTTAGATTTATCAACAAATGCAGAAGGAAATGAGTTAGTCATTCAATATCCTTTTGTACCTTAGTATTTCCCAGTAGTTATCAGCTGGTAATTTGAATGTAACTTCCTTCTTATTTTGATAAAATCCTAGTTGTTGTGGAAACCACAGATTTTTGCCCTTAATCTTGAGCTGTTTTCAGTTTGGTAAATCTATGCAGGTAATCCTCTGAAAAACCCCTCGTGTATTTACACTAGGGTTCTGTCCTTTCTGTACTGCCAGTCAGCCTAACCTTACAAGCACCAATATCTACTTACATGCAAATAAATTGATCTGTAACTGCACTAGTGCCCTGTCACTTGCCAAACAGTTATTATGTTTAAAGTATTTGCAACAGGTTCATTTTTGTTCCTGTTTTTCTTGTGGCCCAGTAAAAGTTACCCTATTCATTAAAGATATCTGCTATAGTTAAAGTCCTTGAATCAACTTCCCAGTGAGCTGCACCTGTCCCATTACAAAAAACAAGAGAGATTTGGTGCATTGTTCCTTGGTTTATGGACATCCTGCGGTAGTTTGCCTAAAACTAGCGAGGTCAAGGCCACTGATGCTGCTGTCCCTGCCTCAGTGAGCAATTGGCTTGTGCTGACCTTTGACCTACCTCATTAATTTTAATTTCTAATGAAAGAAAGGCCTGTTGCCAGACTCAGACTAGTTACACAATTAATTTTATCAATAAAATAGAAAATGACTACTCTGCCTTCTAATGTAATTGTAGACGATGAAAACTTGGTAATATCTATTAACTTCCTGTCATTTTGACCCTCTCATCTCCACATCCTGGGGAAAAAAACAAAGGAATCCAGCCATAGATCAAAAAATGACGGCTTGGTTTGGGAAAGGGTGTGAGAATTTCAGAACTGAGGTCGGCCATGAAAAACACTAACAGGAAAAAGCCTAGAGATGCCTAAACCAATTCCTGTCAATCTCTTCTCCAGAGCCACAAAAGGGATTATAACAGCCAATACAACAGCTGCACTTTCATTTTCACCTCCTTTCTATTTTTTTGTAGTTTTGAGGAATCTGTGCTGTCAAAATTTGGCTGATGCTTCTGATCCTCTGTTGCTGCTTCGAACAACTTTGTTTTCCCATGGACATAGGAGTACTTTCCCTGAATCCTAACTGTGAACAAGTTCTTGCAGAAGTATCCTCGTTAAGCATAATGAACCTGTTGGCCCAGCTCTGTCTTTGAGCTGCTGGATCTTTTCTCTCTGTTTCATATAACTACAGATTAAATAAGGAAGTCTTTATTTTCGCTTTGGGGTTATACATGTTAGCTGTGTGCTGTGCTTCCTGATGTGGCCCAAATTCTGCTATCAAATGTAAACGAACAAAGCCTCCAAAAACCCTGCTCCATTAACTAAAAATGACCTAAGAAATGTACTTATAAAGAATGGATAAATGGGTCTGTGTCATTCATAGGTGTAATAAGCACCTGCTGTATTTGCTTCATGGCTCACAATTATAAATAGGAAGAGATAATGTAAGGTTATTTCTGCAATAAAGTTACTTATTGATGTATCAGAGCAATAACCTCTTGCTCTCTTCCTTGTTTCGGAGAGGACTGATCTGTCCTTAGCTTTTTAAAAACCTCTTTTACCTGTCCTGTGGAACAATGAGGAAGAGTATGCAGTCCTGGGACTTGGTCATTTTTTTTCAGACATGGAGTTACCTATTCTCATTTCTGAAGTTGTTCTCAGTCTGATAGCTGTTGAAAACACCAGGGAAAATTACTTCTATGTTGCTAAATATCCTGTGCCTTTTGAAGGAGGAAGGAGAGAGAACCTCACCATACTGAATCCTTTCCTGACCTTTTGTTCCTTGCAAACTTGAATTGCCTGTGCTGTTTATCTTAACCTCTTGTGCAATCTTCCCTCCAGTTTCTTCTGTGAAAATACCCAAGTTAAAGACAACGGTTGAAAGTGACAAAAACACACCATCAGAAAAGCCCTTTTGGTTAGAACAGTCCCCCAGCAATGAGCTGCCAGGAAGTGATTTAGTGGAAAAAAAAAATCACAAATAATATTCTATGACAAAAGTTATATGTCGTTTTCAACTTCCAAAGAACTCAAATTTTACTGAGCAGTACAGGGCTTGAAGTATGGCTGGATAGTTCAACTATCATTATTGTGTCTTCCTCTTTTGAGAGGGAGCTCCTGAAACAGGAATTAGAGCAGCTGAGTGAAAACAGACAGCAAACCAGACGGAGTTGTTGGATTATGTACTGTGGTCTGCAAGAAGAATATTGTCAAAATGTTTTTTGTCACAAATGTGAGGTGTCTTTTTAAATGAAAAGTTATTGGGTATATTTACCCTGTCTGCTTTCTCCTCTTTGCCTTCCCTCGTGTTCTCCCCACCCACCCCACAAATGATTCTCACTCACTTGTGTGTTTAATGATTTACCTGTTGAATTGAAGCACTAATATAGCTCTTAATTTACCCAGGTAATTTTTCTGCATGAACCAGGACTAGACTCAACTCTAATGTGTGCTGACAGTTGCCCTACTACCAACAGGCAGCTGAAACTTTTTTTTTTCTGAAAGGCATGAAAGATTAACACTGCTTGCTTATTAAGCTGCTGTGAAATTTATCAGAATCCACTGTGGCTTGTACTGAAACAACAACCATGCCAGTGGATCAGCGATTGCTATGGGGGTATTTGAGGAATTGGGAACTCAGCCCCAGTACTTACTCATTTTCTTCAGATTCAGTTGTCCGGTTACTTGAATCTTGTCAAGAAGTCTGTTTGCTATTCCAGGTGTCGTGTGCCAGAGCTGCTTTGAGAACAGGTGCTCTGGGCGGGGATTTTAGTGCTTCTGTACCTGGCCTGAACAAAAGTGAAGAGGTTGATGAACCCACAAAAGGAAATAGAGATAAGAGTAACACAGAAAGTCTGCTGTGCTCTAACCGAAGCCTAGCAGAACTCCAAGGTCACCTCTGCATCTACCACTGTCTTAATTCATTAAAGATTTAAAGTCTAAATCAGAATCGCTAACAAGATCTCAATGTGGACACCATCAGCCACATTAGCATCTTCAGCATGATGCTATGTGTGTGCTCATCTTCTAGTTCAAAGCCCAGAAGCCTGGCACAAAGCAGCACTAAAACCTAAAAGTAAATATTTGATTTTTGATATTTGTCCACTTGTCAGGGGAAAAGTCCTTGAGACTGATTTTTAAATTTTTATTTTTGGCATGCCTATTTAATAGCGAGTGGGGCTATTTCTATGGGAGAGCAGTGTGACGTGGGGGGAGGAATGGCAAGAATGGCAACAGCTCTCCCTACCAGTAAGTGAGAAGCTAACCGAGGCAGCAGAAAGCTTGGTGTTACAGCACAATCCTTAAGTCTCCCGCCCTCTTTTGTGTTAGGAGCATCCTGCCGGTGCCCCCACAAGCTATTGCAATCTCTTCCTCCTGTCAGGCTGGTGCAGCCGTGTCTGCAGCTTTGCAGCGGCACCACCTGGTGGTCCTGGTAAAATTTGTGTGAAAAAAGCCCATTTCTTGTATCGACTTTTGAAATTATATGATATATTATTATATTATATTGCAGACTCTTATATCTGAAACCTATTAGCAAGTCTCCTCTCAAATCTGTTTAAATAAATAACAAATTAATTAAAAAGCTTCCTGTTTCTAACTTATAGGAAGAAGAGCAGGAGTTAAAGTTTTGCCTGAACCTACAGTTCACCAATAACAAGTAGCCAAGACCTCTGATGTGCTATAGGGTTGTTTTTTTTTTTTTTTCAAGTGGTAGGCAATACCACTTGAAAACATGGCACAGTGAAATGGCCAGAAAATCACATAATTCATTATAATCTCTAATACAACTTGAGGATGACAAGAACATGAAGAACCTTTCATACCTTCTTTAAATGATGGTTCAAAACTTCCGCTATTTTGTCAAGGTTAAGGTCCCTAAAATAGAATTTAAGTCTTATTTTGCATTAAAAGGAATGTGTGGCAGACTATAGTCTCTTGAATGATACCCAAATGGAGTTTGGATTAATAATTCTGCTTTTTTTGTGTGCATTTTTAGCATATTGATGCATTCTAGGGTAAAGTGTTATCATGAAAAATGGGAATTGGAGGATCAGGAATGCCTTACTACTGTAGTCAAGCACACATTGAATTTTTATCACACATTACTTTATGATAGTTTAGATGCTGAGGGTTTAGTCTGGAGAAAAATCCTGCTGTATAAAGATTCTTTATGAAAAATATCCAAGTGCTAAAAATGATGTTCAAAGACTTAGCTACAGTACATAGCGAAAGTATTGAAAAATAACTATTTATTCGATATATTAGATATGAATAATACCTGCCCATATTAATATATTCAGTTCTGATCCAGTTCTTACTATTCTAACACACACACCCCGTTTACAAGACTGAAAAATGGCTACAGTCCAGTAATTATATACTTCAGGAAGCTGGTGGAAGGTTTTCCAACGCTGGGTTCTTTCAGGAAAGCTCTTATTTCAGACCATTAAAAAAAAAAAAAAAAAAAAATCAAAGGATGGTGTAACTGGAGATGACTTGTTCCAGAGCTGTGAAGCTGTCCAGGAAATCTTCCTCTTCGATTCCAAATTTAGTGTACTGGTGAATATAGGCTCTGTGTGTTGAAGTCAGAGTAGGAAAATGAATCAGTGAAGTGACACATGAAATGAGACTGTATAGTCATCGTACAAACTTCAAATGAAGACTGGTTTCCACCCAACAACTATGCTGGTTAGTTTCTACTGTGCTCTCTTGAACTCATTTTGTAATTCATAACTATTGGTAAGTCATTACTTGTTTCTAATAGCTTTTATAACTTTGTGTACTGCTTAAGGAAAGAAAATTGCAGCTAACAAAACTGAGCTAACTGGGAAATGAAAGGAGAAGTGATTTTGAAATAAGAAAATTTATAGATTTGAGATGCAAAACCTAAACCTGTGTGTGCAGGATAGCTTGCATGTTGTCACGGGTGTTTTTGTAACAGGTGGTAAAAATAGGAGCACAGCTAGCGGCATCAGTTTTCCTCTTTTGGCTTTTAACTGCAGAATTCATGTGCTAGAAACTCATGTTCAGCAGACATCTGCTGTGACATGCAGTAGTCTTGGCTTCACGATGATCAAAGTAGAGGCAATTATTTTCTAGATATCTTGGTTCTAATGAAAAAAGCAAACTAATAGCACAGGAGCCTTAGTAAACACACAAATCCTCTAAATGCTTCTGAACTTAGCCAGGTACTTTTTTCCCAGATTGTGCAGCGTGTCTGTACACAATTTAGAAACTATATGATCAGTAAAAGGGTTTCTGTGTGTTATTTTTAGAATGGTCACATTGGAATGCACTAAATTTGGGGAGCTTTAGTACTGAAAAAGTAGTCAAATTGACACGACTAGAATATGTGGTCTCACCCACAGAACATGAGCTCTGTTCTGTGTTCCTCACCCTGCCATCATGTTTCCAGCATAAAAATGTTTCCACTAAAGTGTGGGAACAGTCTTCAAGCTTATTCACCATTACTTTGCTTTGCTGAAAGAGTGAGCTGTATTTACAAAGATTTTGCTAATCGTTGTTATAAATGAAGTATCAGCATAATTATTTTCACTTACTTGGAAGCAAACATATTCCAAGCTTTTCCTACCACATTGTCAAGAGGTTTCAGCAGGAACTGGCTATTGCTGACCAAAGCAGCAGACTTCTCGTACTTGTTAAATGCTCTTGGTGTTTTCCATGCATTAAAAGCGTCCTGAGGGCTTAGCCAGGATGTATATAGTGAGGGATCTTGGAAACCTCCTGTAGTAGAAATAAGACAGCCCTTTTGACAAATGTAGAGCTACAAGCTCCTCCATCTTGATCTCAGTAGTCCTGTGTGACCTCATCGATGCTTGGCAGATTGATTCAGGCCTTGGGAAAAAACCTGCAATGGTCAGCCTCTTGAAAATATAACTGTTTTAAACAAATTTCTTAGATTATCTAGAAGCATACTCTCATACCAATACTTCATCTGCAAGCTACACTCATCACTCTAGAAGCAGCTAAATATATTTTCAGGCAATATAGCCAAGAATCATATCATTTATAGGGACTTCAGTCTCTTCCTCCTTCCCTGAAGCGCTTCAGGAAACAGAAGTCTCGGTTGTAAACACAACAGCCCTAAGGAACGAGACAACGTGGCCTTGGACATCAAAATGTTTCTACAGGGAATACTGACCTTAGTAGTCAAATATGTGGCCTTGTTTTTTTTTTCACTTTCACCAGATATTGTTGCAAAGAAAACAGTGAGATGTGAAACAAGAATCACGGAGGCACTGTTTTTTTCCCTCTTACCTAAGTCTACACCATGTGTATCTTTTCCTCGCAGGATAACCAGGTTGGCAATGGAAGTATTGAAATGCAGCGGCTTGTTTGTGGAATGACTGGAGGGGACGGAAGAGCCCAGACGTGGCGGTCGTACTTGCCAATCAATACCTGTGAGATTTCAGCAAAGCAGACACATAAGACAGTTAATGTTTCATGAAACACGGCTTCAGACTAGCTGAGGAGTCCGATGGTAACTAACACTGTGCCCAGGCTGAGATCATATTAGGGTTTGTATATTCTGCATGTTGGTTAAGCAGCAATTACACAATTCTTAGAGAAAACCAGTGCTAATCCAGCAGCATTTGCCTGGTAGTCACTAGTCTCACCAGAGAAAACGAATACTCGTTTCTATACTTAGCAATCTGCCAGCCCATTCTTTGCATAACTGGAAGCTATACTGAATTCCCCATGTAAATGATATGGGAGTTCCAAGCGTGACTTTTATTAGTAGAAGGTGTAAAAAGTAAAAGCATAGCAGAACTAACTATCCAAGGAATGTTCCAAATGAATCACATAAATTAAGCGCACGGCCAAAAACTCCGTTTGCTTTGTGGATTTTCAATAGTTGTAATTAACTGAGATGTCTGGGAGCAAAACCAGGGCCAAGCCGGGAGCTGCTGTGGCAGCTGAGGGAAGAGTTGAAGGAGCAGCTGGCTCTCCAGGAACAAATTCCTGCTGTCAGAGGGCAGCAACTCATTTCTGAACTGACTGAAGCCAGTCAGTGAGCCCCACAAAACACTAAGTTTATTTAATCTGTAACTATCTGTGGAGTGAATGCTTTTTACCTTCCTCCATTTTAGCATTAGCGATGAGCATCTGCCTTAAATGTTTGATGAGTCCGGGCCAACTGAATGTGCTATAAGCAAGGGAGTTTTCTGGCATCTGGGGTATGTTACGAAGACCCAACATTTTGAATTCGGGATGTGGAACTAACGTCTCCATTAAGTCTCCTGGAAAAAGAAATTAACAGCTGCTCACGTTTGACAAAGACATTGCATAGGCTAGCTAAAACAGGAGAAGAGAGTGAGGAATTTTACAAACATCTAGCAATTTAAGGTAAGGAAAAAAAGCAGGATATATAAAGTTTTGATCTGACAAATACAGGGACACGTATCAGACAAAATAATGCAAACTTGCTACCTACTGCTGAGTTCCATACAGGCATGTTAGTAGCTCTTATTTTACCAGACTTGTCTTGCTTTATCGTCTGGCTCAACACCTCAAAGACCCTGTGCACTGCTAAAGAGATCGACAGACTATGTGAAAGTCTAATTCTACCAGCAAAACTCTTGGCAATATGGGTAACTTTCTCTAATCCCTTAAAGACACCAACGCCAGCCTGTTGCTACCAGGTTGCACACTAGCCTGTCTTTATCTGAGCTAAACACAAAACTTTCATTTTCTTTCAGTTTACACAAACTTTCAACCTAATGTGAAATGTAAAACTCCATCCAAAATGACTGTCCTGCACAAACCTCCTCTGAAACGTAAATAGGTACAAGGGTGTCTGTAACCACTTGAAAAAGAAGAAACAGAGTTCTTTTGGTAAAGAATGAAACCAGAAGCTGGGGGATCTATTTTTGACTCTGCTACAAAATGGGGATTGAACTTCAGATTTAGTCTTTTGCTTCACTTTTCCTATCTTAAAACTTGGGATGTATCCAAATGCTTGAGTAAAGAGACTGAAGAACTTAAATTCACAACATGAAATTATTACAGAAATTGTGTGCGAATGCATTAGGCAGCTGTATTTTAGTTAGATACCTAATGGGTTTCTGCTGTAGTGTAAGCCACCTTCTGCTGTGTAAGTGGGCTGGAAAACGCTCCCCAGTTGATGTGCAATGACTTGATTTACATCCCTGAAGGAGATCTGTTTAATATTCATCAGCTGAGCACAGATCTTGTGGATGACATCATTTTCATGAACAAGAAGGGCATCTGCTGACTGGTACAGATGTGACAGAGTCAAAACAGAGTTGTAGTTTTGAACAATGACCTGGAAACAAACAAACAAAAACACACACAAATGAGAGTCAAACAACTTAATCGCTTTTCAGTTTATAATCCTCTGGCTCCTGTTATTTCCTCAGTTATGATTTAGGAAGTGATTAGTTTTCAAAGTGCAGAATGAGGTCAGGAGCTAGCAGAGCTTTTTCACAGAGAGCAAGACCTGTGAAAATCGCTTCATATAGACATGGTAGAATGAGATCTGTCTGGGAACTGACTGGCGTAACAGAAGATTTCCAGTTAGCTAATAAAGCTTCTCATGAAACCGCCTTATACTTTAACACTTATATTATTAATTTTTTGTTTTGTGAAATGACACATGTCAAATGTTAGGCAAACAATTCATTAGCTGTGTTACTTTCTGTCATGTTGAACTTTTAAAAAGTAAAATGTACCTCTTTTCTAGTTTATTTCAGTCACGGATGTTTTATGTTTAGCAGTAAACAGTGATTATAAACTTGCAGAGTACCTCTGGGAAATAGGACATTCACCTCACCAGTGCTGTAGGGCCAGATAACATGGTTTAGTATAAATGAGGTTGGAAAAGCATCTCTCAAACACTGGGTCACAAACGCTCCCAAGCCAGATCCTGTACCACCAGCCATGCTCATTATTGTGAAAAATCCACCAAGTCGATCACATTTCTCTGCTTCTTTTTGCACCAGATTCATTATTGCTTCTTTATGTCTAGGCCCGTGAACAGAATAACTGTTGAAGAAAAGAAAAAACAGTGAGTCATGGCAGGTTATATCCAAATAAAAGCAGGAAGGTGAAGCTATTCATAAAGGACACTTATTATTATTTCTGTAACCTGGCATTATGTCAACCATTCAATCTGCAGTAAACAGTCCTCATTTGACATTTATTTTGCACACCAGCTGTTTATAAGCTGTGGTTATTGTTTCCCATTCTTAAATCAAATATATATTCACTCTATTCTAAAAAGTTACATTTGCACTGTAAATACCAATTTCACCTGCAAAAAGCAGTGTAGAAATTCTGCTGCTATATATGTTGCTACTCAAAAATAAATCAGGTACCTCGCACAGCTGCAATAGTACTGCTCCTAGAGAGTCCAGACAGCTCATTAGCCTCTACAGCTCCCTTAGTGGAGCTTGAAACAATTGTTCGTACCCGTTTGCCCAGTTGTTCCCAGATCCTTGCTTCTGGCAGAAGTGTGACCGATCATCGTATTTCCAGCAGCCAGACCTGGCAGCTATTGACAAGGTTTGGCTGATTACTTTAGGTTCCATGTCAATGAGCACAGCTCGGGCAAGAGGTACTGGATAGGAAGAAAAACAAAACTAAGAATGACATGCCAATATTGTAACTTGTTTACAAAAGATGGACAAACTTGCTCTATGGCCCAAATTGTATTCCTCTCACCCATGTAAGCCGAACTGTTAACTTAATGGGACAGCGCAGGCAGGTACAGAAAGCAGTACTTGGCAATGCCCTGGATTTCTGGAGAACCATCTATTGTTCCAAAGACAAATCTGAACTCTAGAGACCATAGATCTTTCAGGAAAGAAACCACTTTGTGTGTTTGATAACACCAAATTCAGATACTCCAGGCCCTACTCCATGGTATAATCTACCTACAGTCGAAAATGCAGATATGTGGAAGGAAAGATTATTTATGTACATATTTTCCAGCTGTGTTACTGGCACACTTGCTCTGTGGTCTCAGACACTTTACTGCACTGATTCTGCCTCCATGGTTGTTAGAAATGTTGTGAAGGCAGAGAGTTGTGACAATTCTTCAAGATTGAAGGTAAAACTCTTTCTTCAACTGAAGGTAAAAGACTTTTTATTATTTCTGTACTCTTATCTGTATCAGGCTGGAAACCAGACCCTCTGTAGGAAAAAAACCCCAAACATTTAAATGCTGTACCTTCAGATTTCTCCTCACTGAAAAAACGTTCTTTGCAAGCATCACGGTAGGATTCATTCTCCTTCTTGGAACACAACCCATGTGTGCCATGGACATCACTGGAGATAGCGTTAAACACCTCATGACCAATCTGATTACCACACTGACCGAGCTGGACTGTGACTATTGACATTCTTATTCACTTTGTACTTAAGCCTAAAAAAGAGAAGTATGCCTTTAGTAACTGCGGAAAAAATAGGGGAAAAAAGTTCTGACGAGTGGACTTTTGATCAGTTTTGCAATTTTTGAGAACCTATAATGCAAAGGAAAAGGCTGTGCTACAACCACTGGATATTTCTTGGGAAAAACAGACCCTCTTGAATGTCAGATGAATCCAGATAGCAGTTTACAGGAACTCAGTCTGTCTACTGTTGCTGTACATCTGAAGGGAGCTGAAACCAACAGTATAGGAAACGAAGTCTCCATCGAAGTTACAGGATTAGCCTGTAAAAGCATAAGACAGTACCAAATGCCTTCAGAAACGTGCAGCCTGTTCAAAAATCTAGCTGATTTCCAGTCCTGTACTGTGACAGGCATGATGCCAAAATCTGCTGAGGTGACAAAAGGATTCCCTAGAGTATTCCCCTTGCTTCCATCCCAGCAAGCAAAGGTTTGGATTCAGTACTGGTATGTTTTGACATTTCCCCCCCGCCACTCAGCATTTTGCAGTAGCTCTGGTTTCTCACTTTTCTGTTCTCCTTTCACAGAAACAAGGCCAGTTTTTCAAAACTCACTTCGTTATTCTGAGCTGCTATTTTTCATTATCATCCCAGCTGTGCCTCAGCACTTCTGTAGCAGCATTCCCTGGATAACCGCCAGCGCTTGTAACTCGACCCTGCTGCATTCTGCAGGCAGGTTATGTGCTATTTTTAATTCTTGTGCTCCATTTCAGCGCTGCCGACAGTCTGCGCCTCGCAGCCTAAGGCCAGCCTGCGTGTTACAGCAAGGCCGAGGTATTCCTCACAGCGGAAAGTAAATAAAGCTGTCGATTATTTTAAGAAACGGCTGATGTCCAACCCACGCGTGATACCGACGCGTTCCGCGCATGTCACTCGGGGCGGGAGCGGCCGCTTCCACCCTCCTGTGCGTGGGGAGACCCCCCCGGGCTCCGCCGTGCCCACAGGGCCCGGCCAACGGCCGCCCGCCCGGCGCCCTCCCGCCCGCCCCCCGGGGCCGCCATGTTCCCGCTGCCGTTCCCTCACGCCTCGGCCATCTCCGCGCCTCCAGAGCCTTTTTCTTTGCCGACCCCCTCCCGCCCGGGCCTCCTCGCCGGTGCAGCCGCCCTCACGGGACGCTCGCCCCCCGCCCAGGCAGCGCCGGCCGCCCTCAGCCCCGCTCGCCGCCGCCGCCCCCTCCCCAGGGCGGCCCTCGGCGCCCCTGACTGAGGCGCTCAGGCGCCAACGGCGCATGCGCAGCCGCCCGACCCCGCGAGCCCCTTCCCCACCGGTAGCGCCGAGGCGCGCCTTCGAACGGCCCGCTTCGCGCATGCGCACAAGGCACTCCGGGCAGGCCGGGTGTAAGCGCCCGTCCTCTGGGCGCCACAACGAGCTGTACGCATGCTCTCGCCCCGCGGCTTCGCCGAGCGCTCTGCGCATGCTCCGTGCCAGGAGCAAGGCGGGCGGGCGCGCGTCGCGCATGCTCAGTCCCACGCCCACGCCTTATCGCCGGGCGGTGCCCGCTCTGCGCCTGCTCAGTGCGGCCCCGGTCAGCGGCGGAGGGGGTTGTGCGCCTGCGCAGTGCCCGCCGTCGGGGCGGGGGCGCAGGCGCGCTGGGGCCGCGCAGCCGGTGATGGCGGCCGTGGCGGAGTTGGGGGGTGCGGGCCCATGAGGCGGCCCAGGCCCCGAGCACCCAGCGCAGCCAGGAAGGGGCGGCGGCGCCGCGGCTCGCACCCGCGCCATGGCGGGCGTCTTCGACATCGACCTGGACCAGCCGGAGGACGCGGGCTCGGACGAGGAGCTGGAGGAGGGGGTGAGAGGGGGGAGCCGGCGCGACGCGGCAGGGAGCGGGAGGCCCGAGGGGAGGCGGCCCGGCCCGCGCTGGGGGCATCCCGGCGGCGGCCGAGCGGCCCGGCGGGGGTGCTGCGGCGGCGGCGGGGCGGGCGGCGGGCGAGGCGGAGCGCAGGTGAGGGGCCGCGCCCGCGCCCTGCCCGGGGAGAGCCGCCCCGGCGGCGGCGGGAGCTGCGCGCCGGGCCCGGCCTCGTCGCGCCCGGGAGGCGGCCCGAGGGGCTCCGCTCCGATCCGGAGAAAGCGGCGGTGCGCCCGGAGCCGGGGGCGGGTCTCGGGCCCGGCCGGCTGGTTGGGGCCGCGCCAAAGTCGCGGGAGCTTTTTCCCGGGGAAGTTTTGCGTCGGGTTGCCGAGCACGAGTGCCGCAGCGCGTTGTTTTTTTTTTTTTTTTTTTTTTTTTTTCTCCGTGTCACATGTTTTAACGTCAGTGCAGAAATGCTGATCTTTTCTGGAACGGTAGAGAGTCGCTGCTCTAGCGCCAAAATTAAAAGCGAAGCTTTAAAGTGCTGCGTTGGGCGTCTGTCCGGACCAGCGTGCATCTCCATCGCATGCTGCTGCAAACGGTTCCCCGTGCCATCTGCAGTTTGTCGTTTTGTAACGCTCGCCTAGAGTCTGTTAAGGCCTGGGGGGAGTTCTATTACAGGAGCTCTGTTTATGTTTTTCTAGTGCTAATGTTGCTTTTTTATAGCGTTTTGTATATTAAACATTTGCTGCTGCTGAAACTGCTGCTGCATTTATTTTTGTTTGCTGTTTAAATACGTTCTTGGAGTCTTTGAGCTAACCAGAAACTCTGTACCACAGTTGGAATATCCACACTGCATGTAAACTGTAGAGATATTCTTACTGTTTGACAAGGGGAGGCTTGAACCCTTCTCAAGCTGCAGGAAAAAGTGCTGTCTGTCACCTAATTAATCAATAAAGGCCTTGGCTTAAAAAAACAAAAGAATGTGGCTTGCATCACACTGTGAATGTTGCCAAGGACAGGTTCTGAGGAGGGTGACAAGAAAGTTGAATTTGTTCTTGCTCATGTTGCAGTAACTCGGTCTCAGGGAACAATTAAAAATTAAAAAATTCATCGCTTATTGTGGATTTAAAAAAATTGCTATGACCGAAGTTTTCATGGCAGAACTGTGGACACGAATACGCACTGGCAACCTGATTTGTTTTTCAGGTGCCTTTTGGCAAACAGATAAAGGAGGATGAGAATGGACTTGAAATTAAACTAGAACTGAAGAGCAGGGAATGGTAGAGCAGGAAAGAAGGGGAAGTGTCAGGAAAGTGTGAGGGGAAAAGTGTTTAACTGGAAGTTATCTCTAGGCGTTGTGCGTGTCATGCAGGGGTCAGAAAGGCATTGCAGGCAGAGTAGTGAGATCACTGAACTGGGAGGGAGGTGTAAAGTCTGGAGTATTGTTCAATCTCTGTGGTGCTGATCCCTGTTACTTCACAGAAGGTGTAAGCCCAGTAGGAGCAAGAACAGATCAGCTGTAGTTTCGAAGAGGCACGGCCGTTCTGGAAATCTGAAGAAGCAGTTAAACGGAGAGTTTACTCATAAGCCACACGGTTGTTTGAGTTAATGATTACGGTGAAAAAAACAGCCTTAATTTTTGTGATTGCAATAAATGAAACAGTAAGTGAAGGACTGCTAGGTTTCCAGCAAGAACACTGCTGCGTTTCTTGGTTTTGTGACATGAGAAAAAATCCTGAAAATCGAGGAGTGGTATCTAAAGTGAGTGTTGTCCAAGTTAATACCATCGCTCCCAGGGCACGAGCAGCAAGTGTGAACTTTGCCAGAACCATTGGGTAACTTGAGGGGTTGTTCTAGGAATGAGATGGGTGTTTATTCTCCGTGTTTGTTTGACTTTTTTTTTTTTTTAATTCATTTGTTGGCATCTAACAGTAGGGTCAAGGGCAGCTTTACTGAGTGTTATTGTGAAACAGATGTCAGTGGGCTGGATTTCGCTAATAAATGTTATCCAGAGGCCAGGAGCTAGCAACTCTCTGACCTGGAAACAAACTTGAACTTTCAGACTCCATAATTGCTCGTGGTAGTAGGTGGAACTAGGGAGTTACACTCCCCTCTAAGATGGCCCACCAAAATAAACCAGCCTCTGTAAACTTTAGGTGGTTTAGAAGCCATTGAAGGTTTCTGTTTTTCTTGGGTTAGTGTTTTTCTTCTATGATCCTTAACAATGCACTCCTCAGCTTGGTCTGCTTTTTGCAGACCTCTGGATTTTTATTGTTTTTTGCTCTTCTGGTTCTCTGAATTTCACGCGTCACTCAATAAATTGGTATTCAGTGCGTAGATTTCAGGCTGTTTCTCACTAACTAGTAGCTGTTATTTTATGTACATGTTTTTTAAAATGTTAAGATATAGTGTAAAGCTTATTAGGAGCTTGCCCATTAAATTCTATTTGTGTTCATTCCAGCTGTCTCCTTGGTTTGCTCTTCTTTTGCCATGTAGAGCCACAATCGTAGGGAAGTATTATCTTGCATAAGGGATCAAGTTGAAAATTCTTTGAAAAGAAAATTCCATTTCAAAATTGAACTACATTCTTTAACGGCCACTAGTTGTGATGTTGAAGTGCTTGAGCCTTCTTTAGTAATGTTTGCATGCATTAATCTATCTGATTATTGGTCAGAAAAGATATTTAACATCAAAATAAAGCTTAATTCTTTCATTACCACTGGGATTTGATTATTATCAATATAGACTAATAAAACCTTATCAGTAGATTGTTTCTAGTGGGTGTGAATCCCAGTTGATCCATTCACATCATCTTTACTATTGTTCTAAGTGGCATAAACTGTAATAGGGTTTTTAAATTCACATGTAAGAACAACTGTAAAAAAAATAAAAATAATGCAGTACCTTAACCTTTTACAAATTCACCTGGGGGTGCGTGAAATTGTTACCTCAGTATTAAGTGATTGAATAGCAATGCAGTGAGGTGAAACATGTCACCATTTGAGATATGTGGAA
Organism: Tauraco erythrolophus; assembly: GCF_009769465.1. Classification (NCBI taxonomy): domain Eukaryota; kingdom Metazoa; phylum Chordata; class Aves; order Musophagiformes; family Musophagidae; genus Tauraco; species Tauraco erythrolophus. The sequence goes on along the minus strand of NC_141485.1, from coordinate 3,436,711 downwards.
CTACTGCAAATCTTGCACAGAATTTTGTAGATCTCTTATCTTCTGCTGATAGTTTATTATTCCTGACCTTTAGGCTTATTTAATTATATAAGGTAATTATATATATATATAACCGTTATATATATATTTATATAATTTAAGAAGTTGTAAAACATGTCAGTGAATCTATTTTTAATGCTGATTTTTTTCTTTTGTTATAATTAATCTTCCTTCTACCCGTCCGCAGGGTCAATTAAGTGAGAGCATGGACCATGGAGGAGTTGGCCAATATGACCTGTAAGTTGCTGCTCGAAAATGTTCTGTATCATTCATGCCAACTACATAGAACTTCTAATTTTGTTACACTGTTAAGTTAAATAGAAAATTTTGTCACTCTTGTTCAATTTTGAGTTGTTTCTAGTCGTTTCCCTCTTTCTTCACGTTAAAATTTGTGGATTGTATCTTGAAATAAAATAATAATAATAATAAAAAATTCTGGCGAAACTTGCTGTTGTCTTTTAATCCTTGTTTCTCCTAACATTATCTATTGTACTTACACAATATTTATAATATCAGTGTAACGCACTGTCTGCAGAACGCTGCATTTTCTGTGCATTTTGTAAGGGCTCCAGGTGCAGGTTTGCCCAGCAGGCTAAAGCAGATGAGAACGGAGAAGTTATGAAGTTCAGCAGGCAGCTGCCTGTAGCATAACCTGGTTTGTAGGTTCCCAGATGGTTTCAGTGTACCATGCTGTGAGAAGAACACAGCCATAGTTCAAACAGCTCAGTTACGTTTACTTCAGCAGCATCAGTGTTAGTCTTTTGCAGAACTGCAGCATAATTTTGAAGCATCATTAAACCATGGATGAGTCTTTTTTGGTGCCATGGTGACAGTTGTGAGACTTCTTTTGTTACAATCTCTTCTGCGAGAGGCACTGGCACAGGTTGCCCAGAGAAGCTGCGGCTGCCCCATCCCTGGAAGTGTTCAAGGCCAGGTTGGATGGGGCTTTGGGCAACCTGCTGTAGTGGAGGGTGTCCCTGTCCATGGCAGGGGGGTTGGAACTGGATGATCTTTGAGGTCCCTTCCAGCCCAAACCATTCCATGATTCTATATTTGTGTTACAGAAGTCTTACCATGGCTGTTGGGGCTGCTGAATGTGATCTGAAACTTAAACACACCTTACAGCCTTGCTTTTAATTGAGGTCTTCTAGGAGTATTTAAGTCAGTTTGAGACTTTGAGTCTTTTAGACTTAATTCCAGTGTAATACAGAGATGTATTAAGCATTAAACTGAAGGAATCTGAAGGAAATATTAATACTGTAAATCCTCAAAATTTGCAGGTAGTCTTTTCTGTGCAACTTACTGCTTTGCACACATCTAAATAAAATTTCGGATGCTGAGAATTCTTCAGATCTTCAAAGCATTCAGTTATGTCAGATATACCCTGTGCTTTTCAGAAAGTAATGTGCTTGCTTACTCTCATTTGATCATTTTCGAGTATCAGGTAGTCTTATATTCTTGTTTCGGTTTTATCCAGTGGCATGGAACATTGTGAAAAATTTGAGATTTCAGAAACTAGTGTAAACAGAGGTCCAGAAAAGATCCGACCAGAGTGCTTTGAGTTACTGCGCGTACTTGGCAAAGGTGGCTATGGAAAGGTAAGGAACTCTTTTCTGCAGGAGTAAATCCCTTACGCTGAAGGCGGGTAAAGTGCTCGCTTGCTGCCTTTGGCAAGGTCTAATCTTCCCATCCTGTTTTCTGAAAAGTCCATTCTAGCAGAAGGTAATCTCAGGGCTGCGGAGGCTGGTGCCACGGGACCGAGGTCCCTGGCAGAGCCTCACCAGCCAGTGGCATCAGGAAATGCCCCAGACTGGTTCTGGCTCAAATCACCAGCTCTGCTCCTTCCGGCAGTGTTGCAGTTTGTAGGTGATCTCGTCTCTCTTTCCGAGAATTTTGTTGTTAACAGGACGGCTAATGTGGTCATGATCCGTGATTGCTCTTGTTTTGGTGTCGTATAGGTGTTTCAAGTACGAAAAGTAACTGGAGCGAACACTGGGAAAATATTTGCCATGAAAGTTCTTAAAAAGGTAACCTGAACCTTCACGCTTCACTGCTGTCTGAATGGAAAAAAGTCTGTCCCTCCCGTCAACTGTTACAATTACATAATTATAGAATATACCTAAAATTAAACTTTATCTGTGATTATACAGTTGTTATCCAGGTACAGTTGGAATTATCGTTGGTTTGGTCTTTAACTGAATTGTTCTGTCTGTGTAGTTCTTAGCAGCTAATTTAAATAGCTGAGGAGGGTCCTTCCAACCTAAGTTATTGTATGAGTCTATGAAATAAAGAATTAAATTTCAGCAAGAAACTTATTATTTTTATATATATATATAGTGGTGATATTTTCTTTTTTATTATGATGTTGCTGAGTCATACGTAGTGCTTTGATTTAGTAAACTCAGAATGGAACTATACCAAAGTCTGCCTTGTTCAGCACGTTCTTGTGCTCACATATCTCTGCTTTGTGTAGGCAATGATTGTAAGGAATGCAAAGGATACGGCTCATACAAAAGCAGAGCGGAATATACTGGAGGAGGTGAAACATCCCTTCATCGTAGACTTAATTTATGCCTTTCAGACTGGTGGAAAACTCTACCTCATCCTTGAGTATCTCAGTGGTCAGTATATGAAATTCTGTGACCTGCTTCTTGGTGTCTTATGTGATTGAGAATTTGGGTTTCTTAACACTGCTTGAAAATGCTAGCCAGCTATTGGCGTGGTGTCTTAAAAAAATGTAAAATCCATCAGTATTAAGAACACACAGACTAACATAAATAAACCTATTTCAATAAAATAAAATAGAAACATAAAATAAAAATGAATAAACATTTTTCAGGACAGTACAGGAGAGGAAGATTTTTTTAATACCTTTTCTGCCCTCAGGCTTGTAATTCCTGTTTGTTACACTTGGATCCCGTGCAGTTGTACGGAGAACCTGAGGTTTTAGTCCATGCAGGTTTTTTGTGGAACAAGAAAATGTTATCTTACGGACAGATTAGAAACAGGGACAGGGAAACAGACACAGATTAGAAGCAATTTACTCAAGCTGTAACAACAGGAAAAAACAGGGACAGGAACACTGTTATTTTTTTTCAGCGTGCTGTTTTGATTTCTTTTGGCATTTCTTTAGTTGCTAGAATTCCGAGAATAACAGAATAGTAAGTTCTCAGTTGTTTTTTGTGCAACAGCTTTCGCTGCAGCAGGACAGAATACCTGTTGCTTATAGTTTTTCTAGAAAATAGACTTTTGACTGACTAAAAATGGTAGAATGCACTTCAATAGAGTATAATCTTTTTCTCATGACAGGAGGAGAACTATTTATGCAGTTAGAGAGAGAAGGGATATTTATGGAAGACACAGCTTGGTAAGTGAAACTGTTGTGGTAAATTAATACGTTTGGGTGGAGTTTTTTCTGAGTGCTTAAATGGTATATTCTGACTTGAAAAAGAAAACTACTCGTTTGTGCCATAGTCTAGTGAACAGAGCAGTTAACTGGGGTTGGGGAAGATGTACGTGCTCCATACTTACCACTTTGTGCCGGTCTTACTACAGAAGAGGGTCTGTTGCTGGTTGCTGAGCGAGGCTGTGTTCCATAGGGTTGTGATAAAGGAGGTGTTTTGGGTGTTGGGAAAAACGACTGTGAAAGACTTGCTGTAAATGCAATATTTTTTTGTTGTTGTTCTTGATCCACACACAATTTTACCAGCTAGTTACAGAACTTCCAAGTCACCGCAGTTCATCTTGGAGTGTGTATGCCTTTTGGCAAACCAACCTCAAAGGCATTTTGTTTCTCTCCTTTATTCCTTCCTGCACTTCTAATGATACTTTCACAGAATCATAGAACCGTTGCTACATACTTAATAGTCTTAGTGCTTAAGATGGTTTGTGTGATGGAGTATGGCTAATTTCGTGGCATATGTTTCCTTTCAGCTTTTACTTGGCAGAAATCTCAATGGCACTGGGGCACTTGCATCAAAAAGGAATCATCTATCGTGACCTGAAGCCAGAAAATATCATGCTTAATCATCAAGGTAGAAATATAGTAACAGTTATGTTGCCAGTCATTTGAAAAAAATTCTTCAAAGGTCACAACACTTCACTCCTACGTGAATTTCCTTAGAACAGTGGCATGTTCACTGTCGCTCTTGGTGTCACTGAAGAATTGCCAGAGTTAATTGCTTGCCCTTAAACACAGCTTCTTCAGATTTAGTAGTCCACAGCAAGCTCCCAAGTTCCTTGTGTATAGACACAGGCGTTTTTTTAATGACTGACTTGCTACTCTGCAGCCCTGGCACTTTCCTTCTCCCGAATCAGTGCAGAGTACATGAAGATCGGTGTCTTCGGTGTAGTACCGGTGACGTTTTAGTCAGTGGGGATGACCGAAGATGTTAGGAAGGGCAGTTTAGGCAGGATGCCAAATCACCTGTAGCTGAAATGACTTACCTAGCTGTTGATGCTCTACCTGACAGTAGCAGCAATTCCTGAACGCAGTTACGTTGACTGTATGCCGCTGATTACTCTGGCAATCTGTACAATCCAGTATTTCCATGTTATCTGAAACAACTTGGTGTAAGTCTTTGTACTGAATTATTCAGGGAACTTTACAATTTGTTGAAGGTTGTTCTCTGAACTTTGAAGCAAACAGGAGAATTCCATAGCCTGCTTTCTTACCCGAATGATGCTCCACAATCTCGATGTTTAAATACATTTCTCTATATGTGAATAAGTTTTGGTAGTTTGTCTTGTTTCTCTTCACCAAGTGGCAACACGTTCTTATGCAGGTATAATGCAGAGGTTTTATCTGTAAGCGTGATTACCTCATTCTATTTTATAGCTGTATTGCTTTGTCAGGCCATTGAAGATAGCTGGAAGTAGTTCAGAGTTATTCCATATCCATGTTAAAAAAAAAAAAAAATCCTATTTTTTTAAATGTTACTTATGCAAATGTCAGAATTCTGGCAAGTCTTAAATTTTATATATTTATTTTCAGGTCATGTAAAATTGACTGACTTCGGATTATGTAAAGAATCTATTCATGATGGAACAGTCACACACACATTCTGTGGAACAATTGAATACATGTGAGCTGCATGATGAAATAGAAAAGTATTACTCTGGTCTGGGGGTAATAGCTGAATTTTGCATTTTTTTAACTGATGGTTTATATGTTCAGTCACTTGTGGAAATTTTACTTGATAAATGTGGTTTTGTTTGAAAACTAGTAGTGAAAATTAGTATTAAATCTTGTTAAAATACTTTCATATTTCCAATTTTTCTCTTACAGGGCCCCTGAAATCTTGATGAGGAGTGGGCATAATCGTGCTGTGGACTGGTGGAGTTTGGGGGCATTAATGTATGACATGCTGACTGGAGCAGTAGGTGCACAGTTACAATTGCATGTATTTCTCCTCCTAGCTTTGTAGTTACCTGTGTTCTAATCCAGATGCATGTGTGAATACCTCTATGTTTGTATAGACTGCAAGTAAGAAATGTAACTAAAGTACAACTGTACTTATGTCGACTACAGTCACGAGCTGCTCTCATCCGAACAGTTATTCGGAAGTCCCACTTGCTGTAATTTTATCTGCTTTATAAATCACTGAAGTGAGTTCTGTGTACACAAATAAGAGACCTGAACAAGTCCTATTTTTCCTCCCATTACAATGGTGCTTTCTAGCCTCCTTTCACTGGGGAGAACAGAAAGAAAACAATTGACAAGATTCTCAAGTGTAAACTCAACTTGCCTCCCTACCTCACACAAGAAGCCAGAGATCTGCTTAAAAAGGTAGAATTTCAATGAATGTCAGTACTACATGTCTATGTAGAAAATAGAAATGCGATGGTACAACTATGGCTATGCAGTTTTGTTTTTGCGTGGTACAGAAAGTGATTTTCCTTGAAGATGCAATTGTTTTCTAACAAATTAAGATTTTTCTGATTGTTCTGTGTTCATTCTGCACGATATTTATTTGAATCATGATTCATGTCAGAACTAGTCTAGTCATAACAGGAGAACTAATACTGATGTTATTTCTCTTTAAGCTGCTAAAAAGAAATGCTGCCTCACGCCTAGGAGCTGGTCCTGGAGATGCTGGAGAAGTTCAGGTAACTTTTACTTAACTCAGGAATTCCTAAATTACTTCACTGAAGATAAGAGCTTTGAGGGTACATCAAGGAGGGAGAGCATGTCTGTCTGAAAGTGTAATGAGCAAAAAGGCAGCCACACAGGACAACTGGTCAAAATTTGATTGCTTTAAAGCTTAACAAAAGCAGCTGTCTACCTATGTGATGATTTTGAAAATAACATTTATTCTTTAGCTTTGTTTTCCAGTAGATCTTTTCTACTAGTTGCACAATGTTAATTGTCCAGTCAGCCACGTAAGAGCGATGATACTCCAGCAGCCTCACGAAAACTTGCCAGCCCTTGCACTAAGTGCAGCTTTTTCCAGGGAAAAGTGGTGTTAGTTTGCATTCAGTGTTGCTTAGTTAAAAGTTAAGGTAGAGGCCTAGTTCCTACTGCTTTCAGCTTGACCTTTTTTTTTTTGTGGTGAGATTAACAGCGTACTAGAGAGTCCTTGTTATTCCACAGTTCTGATAATTTGTCATTAATACAGTGTTTTGTCATTATTTTTAGATGTCTAAATTTTGAAGCTGAAAAACGTAGAGATATTTTGCATGTAAACTGGCTGGTTTCTTACACTTTCGAGGAAAACGTGATAGGGACGTGTGATAGGAACGTGTGTTGTCTGACGTGGAGTACGGTATCCATTTTGAGCTCTTCCAGCTGCTCTGATGGAGTGCTGCAGAATACATTACACAAGACCGATACGTGGTTTTGGAAAGAAAGATACCACGGAGAGAGTCTGAAGAGAACATGCTTATTAATTGTTAAATTTCCATGATTTATACCCAGAAGGTGGATTATGACTCTGTGCTCTTGCTAACTCTTGTAGGCTCACCCGTTCTTCAGACACATTAACTGGGATGAGCTGTTGGCACGAAAGGTGGAACCTCCTTTTAAACCCTTATTGGTACGTACTCAGAATGGTGTGAGATGTTCCATGTATGCCTTTAGGAATCTAAAACTTAGAAATGTTCACTCTTATAAACTGGAGTGCCATTAATTTTTTTGGTGCTTTGAATAGTTAAATACATCAACTTAGGTTCCTGGTTCTCAGATTCACTCTTGTCAAATTAAAGAAAGAAACTACCTGATGCAGAGGTGTTTTTTTTTTCCCGAGAACTGATGCTGTATCAACATTTTAAAAAAACCTCTTTATTTTAAGTCCCCATACAGTATGAAATACTGGCTGTCGTGAGTGTGCTGTTCTGTCTTACTACTCTTTGGTCACGGTACTCATCTGTCACTGGAATAGGACCTCACTTTTTTTATGTGAGAAGGTGGCAAAAATCAGCCAAGAGCTAATTTATTCTTCTATTGAGACTCCTGGAGGAAGAAAGTTCTGCTTCAGTTTTAATTCCTCCTGCTTCTAATCTGTAGGTTAAACAGACTTGCAAGTGCAATTATCTCTGAGTTTTTGCTTCTGAACATTATACAGTAAGTCAGTACTTGGTCGAAACTAAGATGATAAATAGTTGCTAAGCAAAAGTAAATTAAGTGACCTAATTAAGCATTTTGTATGTTTGCTTATTAATATTTGCAATGCATCTTATGCATTATAGGCAGTAATTGAAGTTTACCTCAAACCAATGATGTGATGAATAAGCTTCTATTATCCTGTCTTGTATTTTGCTGGTGTGAGGTGTCTGTTTTTTTCCCTCTGGGTACAATTAGCTACAGCAGCAATGGATATTGCCACCCCAGTAGTTCCTGACTACTAAAAATCTCACTTTAAACTGACTTAGGCCTCACTAATTTTGAACACACTACAGCGTGGGGACTCAGAGCTTTTTGCCCTTCACCATTTTGAGTGAAATTCAGAATCATAGAATCAATCATAGATTGAAATTCAGAATGACCCAAGCCTGGTATTTCCAAATGAATCATCTGAAGATAGTTCTGGCGTTTTCTGTTACCAGCAAATTTTATGAAAGTTACTTGTACAAACGAGCTGGTTTTTGGAAATGTGCTTCCATGGTTGCATGAAGGCCTGCACGAATGAATACAGACTTTTTCAGTTATGCTTAGGAATGAGAGAGGAGGGATCTTGGAATGATGTCTGTTGTTCTTGAACTGAATTGAACAATATTCATCAGAGTCACTTATTTCAGAGTTGTCATCTGTCCCTCACAGTATAAACACTTCTGTATCTGCAAAAATGGGATGAAATTATCTGGAGAGGCTTCCAAAAGCTAATAGTTGCAACTGTTCTGTACTGGTTGTGACAAGGGCTAAAACTGCAAGAAACTGGCATTGTATTTCTAAAAGTTTTTGTTTGTAATTTGAGAGTATTTTTTTTAAAGGCATCTTTTTAATTTGTGTTCCTTTTTGATCCATAATTTTTGCCCCTCCCCCTTGCCTTTATTTCTCAGTGTCAGTGCCCATAGTGACCTCCCACTGGCAGCGACAGGATTCCGACATCACTCCAGGGTTTTACTACAGCAGAGCTCTGCCAAAAACCTATGGAATGAACTCCATCCAGAGGCTACACTGATCACCGCTAAGCCATTTGGTTGATATCTGTAATATAAACCCTTAATCATTTTGTTTTTGCAAAGCAATCTGAAGAGGATGTGAGCCAGTTTGATTCAAAGTTTACACGTCAGACACCTGTCGATAGCCCAGATGACTCTACTCTCAGTGAAAGTGCCAACCAGGTCTTTCTGGTAAGTGAGCCAGGGACAAGCGTGTAACTGGGAGAGGTATGTTGTGTTACCTGGAAACAGCAGGGCATTTCAGGTAAATTAATTCTATGGAATCGTACCACTCGATGCTGGAAGCAAACTATCGTCATTTTAAACATACATTCTGCAAGGGGTTTGAAACGTTTAAGGGCTTTGAAAATACTTAAGTTTGATTATTGCTGACGTTTTCTTGATATATATAACAGCCAACAAACGTTGCTTGCTTTCTGAAATGTCAGCATTCTAATTCATTGCTGCATTATGAACCCTGGACATGTGGCTGCTTTCACAGTCATGCAGAGAGAACAATGTCCATTCTGTAGATCAAAATTAAACTGAGCATGCCTGTGGGAATCTGTGATCTGAGCAGAAATATCTGGGGTGTGCAGGCACCCAGGTGAGGAACTCCCGAAAGTCCTGCCGTTTGCTTCAGGAAGTGAGTAGAAGTTCGTATGTCTGCGTTTACTGTCCTTTTTATAATTTTCATTTACTATTTCATGCCAGTCGTAACTGCACAAGTGCTCATGAATGTGAATGTTGCCTGTAAGTGACAGTGGATTCATTCCTGTTTTGCAGGGTTTTACGTATGTGGCTCCATCTGTACTTGAAAGTGTAAAAGAGAAATTTTCTTTTGAACCAAAAATACGATCACCTCGCAGATTCATAGGTAGCCCTAGGACACCAGTCAGGTATCTTTTTTTTTTCCTTTTTCTGTAATAGACTTTTTGGCAAGTAGTTGAAATAGATCTACACTAGAAATATAAAAATGTGGCCTTTCTTCTCAGTAAGCCCATCGCTTCCATTAGAAGTGCAGCATCGATCCTGTTTTACAAACCGCATTATTAGAGACAGATAAATCTGTGGTGTTTGGCAGCACAAGTAGTACTAATTCGCTTGCTACTCAACGCTGATGCAGCCTCACAGTCTGGTGAATTTGGTGCACCATTCCTCTAGAACGGTTTCAGAACATCTTAAGTACTTATGTGCTGCTAAAGAATCATATTAGTACAGAAAATTCCTTCTGCAATCATCTAGAAAGATATCCTGACTACTCTAATGAGAGGATTTTACTTTACAAGAGACCATGGTAGAAGCTAGACAAGGAAACTCTCTCAAACTTCTGGAAGTGGAAGGAAGAATTATAAATGGTTCTCAATAGGCATTTGAGTTCAGCTTCCTGCACAGTAAAGGACATACCTTGGTGCTGTGTATATCTTTATCTCTGATTTATTTTTTTTTTATTTCTTGTTTTAAAGCCCTGTAAAGTTTTCCCCTGGGGAATTCTGGGGAAGAGGTGCTTCTGCCAGCGCATCAAATACTCAGACACCTGTGGAATATCCAATGGAGACAAGTGGAATAGAACAAATGGATGTGACAGTCTGTGGAGAGGCCTCAGCACCACTTCCAATCCGGCAACCAAACTCTGGGCCATATAAAAAACAAGCTTTTCCCATGATATCCAAACGACCAGAGCACTTGCGCATGAATCTATGACGACACAATTTTTTTAAGCCTTTGAAGGTGGAAAACAAAGAACGGACATAAGCCCCTTGCAGTTGAAATACGAGGGCTTGTATGGTTTACTTTTAAAAAGTGACAGTATCAAAGAGTCAGTCATTGCACAGAGTGACTTGGAAAGCAAAGAAAAATGGATTTTTTTTCTGTCAATCAATGGTGCATAAAAAACTTTAGCAAATGGTATTGCAGAACTCTAGGCACATCATCTAACTGATTCGCAGTGACATCTTCTCACCTTATCAAGGATTTTTCAGCTTGGTAGCTTGAAACTGACAGTATTAAGGGTCAGGATGTTGCTTCAGAATCACTGGTCTAGTCGTGGATGTGTCAAGGAGGGTTAGCCCTTTCACTAGGCAACGTCTGAAATGCCTGTCTGCTTGCGTCTGAGGAATAATTAGCATGCAAGCTTGGTTAAGCTGTTTCCTACAATGGGGTGGAATCAAAGGTGAACGATAAAATAATTGGTGTTTCACATTCAAAACGGAATGAGTTTTTTATATATATAAAAAAAATATATATATTTTTCAATAGATTTTTTGATTCAGCTCATTATGGAAAGTATCCCAAAATGAAAAATGCAAAATAATTGGTTGCTGTGAAGAAAGTTAAAGGCTCTAGTTCTGATTCTTCTCCTCGTGAAACAACAAATCCATAAGTGAATCACTCGAGTTACCAGCTTGGCAATGTGGGGTGGGAGAGAACTATTTCCCTTGCTTACCCAGCTGAAATCCCTGTTCCTGCAAAGACAAATGGATCTAATCAAATGGCAATGCTGCTATGTTCTAGGCTTAACTGGAAGCCATGGGCTCACAGACACGTCCTGCTTATTTCATCCTTGTCCTCAGCAGACATTTCACTGGGAAATATCACTTTTGTATACGCTAGTCACTTAGGCGGAGAGAGCTCAACACGTTCAGGTTCTTACCCATGTAAAAGGTCAGGAGAAACTGCATCAGAGTACAAGGTCAGTAGAAACATAGGAAATACCAGAGGAAACATATCCAAATTCTACATAGTGTAAGGAAATAAGCCTTTTTATAACAAGTGGGTAAGAATTTGAGGATTATTATTTTTTTTTAAATACAATTTTGCTTATGGGAGTTTCCTACCATTACACATTTCTAAATTTATCAACTTTTTTTTTCTGTGCTGGGGCAATAAATTTGCTGATTGTATGAGAAAAAGTGTTAAACGGCCTTTCAGTGAATGTCTTCCACAGTGGGTCAGAACTTTAGCAACTTAATTTAGGAAACATGTTCTAAGGACACTATTTATGTTTTTGAAATCGTCACAATCTGTACAAACGACTTACAGGTACAAAGAATAAAATAAAGGTATCTTTACCTTACTTAAATACTTCCTGCCTTAAAGAAAGCATTTCCATGAACATAGCTGGTGAAAGGGTTAATATCTGCAGAGCTTTACACTAGTTAGAGTGTGTATGGTGTGTGCGTGTGTGTGTAGATGATCATGCAACTGCATACAAGTCCTGTCACTTTTTGCCTGCCGCACATCGCGTTATCTTTAGTCAGACTGTGCAAGGTCTACTTCTAGTGTTTCACAACAGGAGGGATTTTTTTTATAGATTCTGCTTCCTCTGTGTATACTGAATCTTTTTGAGCCATAGGATCCAAGCCATAAAACTCTCGAGGCATGCTGAATCCAATCAGAGTGCTGTTTCCTAAAATTTGCGAGTCAGAAGGATTCATCGCTACTTTGTTGATACTAACAAAGAGCCAAGAAAAAAGATGGTTATGATTGAGCAAAAATTGGTTTTGTTTTTTTTTTTTTCTTTCATTGGAAAATTTCTCTTTTTCCTTCTATAAGGAAAATCAAGTTACCTTACAGTGGCACGAGTTGTCCTGGCAGACTGCCGTTTTTCCTTTGGCAATACGGCCGCTGATGACGCGTTGTGAAACTGAAATCCAAGTGCTGGTGTGTGTTGGTGTTACGCGTGTTTGCAGGTGCGCAACACTTCAAGCAGTCCTCTCTGTGCCACTCGTTCACACAGGTTTCCTAATGTGTTTGCTAAGTATAAGGAAACTTAGTTTAAAAAAAACCAAAACAAACCAAGTTTTTTTTGAGGCAGATCTCTCTTGGTCCTAGTTACAGCTAACGGTTGCTTTTTGGTTGGCTGGATATAACTGTCCGGTAGAATTGGTTTAATATGGCTGGCAAGAATGGCAAGAGTTGTTTGTCTGAGTTCACTGATTAATTACAGATACAATTCATCAGTTTTAAAATTAAATTTCATGTACTGTCAGCGTTTCATCCCATAGATTGTAAGTTTTTAATTCCCTACCATAACTGTGAAACTTGGAGTGTGACTCAGACAGCAAGCACACACTATGCAATATGGTTTATCCTGTATTTATTTGTAAAAATATCAGACATAGATCCTCTATATATATATAATAGTGTCAAAATTACTAGTCGTGAACGAAGGGGAGTGGAGTTCTAGCTCCTGCCTGGCTATTTCAGATAAGTGCAGAATGCATTGAATATTGGAGAGCTTAACAAGTGCTTTCTTTTGTTCATTTAAAAATGTCTTAAATTTTTCATTAGAGTATAGAATCTTATTTTTTTTATTTTGTACAAGCTGCGCTTTTTTAATTATAATCACTGAAAAATTCACTATAATTTGATTTTATAGGATTTTTGTAGCATTACAAAAATATAGTAAAACTGAGGTTAATACCTGTTGTGGCTAACCATATAAAAGCATTAAATCTTAAACTTGAACAAAAGTCATATTTTTTTTTACTAGATGTTAAATAGGGGAATATTTTGTTCTGCAGGTCATTATCACAAAAGGTTTATAGGCCAGCTGTGTTACCAGCAGTTTTTCTTTTCCCATTCGATGCAGAAACTATTCTGGTATAAGATATTCAGAACTTCATCATTTTTCTCTGTGGGAGTGATGCATACATTTGATGCCATTCGTGTACTAAATTGTAATTTTGGGAATGCTGGAATAATTCCTACCAAGACTGTCTTAATTGTGCCATCTGACATTTGAATGTCATCCTGGTATTAGCTCATAATAAAAGATAAAAATAAATGAGTCAATTGTTCTTTTGAATATCCCTTTTTTTTGGTCTCACTAACTAAAAGCTGAACTGCTGGAGAACATTTAATACTTGAGTCCACTCTAACCACACAGTCGATGTTTACTTTGGGTCTGTCCTCTTTTTAGTATTAACTCCCAGCCTGCTCTCACTGTTAGTAACAAAGTGCATCAAGCGTTGAAGGAGACTTCTGTTGTTCTTAGGACAGAGGGTTGGGTTTTGGTTGATTTTTTAAAATTCTGTCTCTACAGCACGATAGTTGCTGTTTCATTTTCCCAGTTTACACAGAAATCCTTTATTCTAAGGGGTAAAGAAGGAGAAGTTACTAAGAACAAGGCAAATTACTTAAATGTTCTTCCTGCAGATCCCTGATGATATACTGAATGCAGTTCCTATGTATGAACTTCTGCAGATTGTTCTCTTCTAGATTAACTTGGCTTTGTAGCTGTCTTCAAGAAACCAGCTTGAGCTGCCTCAGTAGAAATAAAGGTAATCCCTGTTCTGGTTTCCATCTTTCACAGTTTACTGGAACTAAATCTACTCGACCGCTGAATAAGATGGATGTGAATAGCAATTAAATGCAAATTTAAACATATGCTAATCCAAGTGACCTATTTTTAGTTTTTTTTAAGGAAGTAGGTGGGCCCTAAGTATAACTGTGGGTCTAAATCATTGTCTCTTGTGACAGCTTTAAAGGGAAAGGGCGGGAAGAGGAATTCCACTTGGGACTGAAAGGACCTGACATGCTAGTTCCGATCGGTCTGTCTTGGCAAGGGCAGGTACCTTCACCTGGGTTCTTGGGCTCTTAAAAAGTGGCTATGGATGGCCAGTTGTCATCCTCTTCTCCGTTCTGTCTCCTGCAGAGTCAGCCGTGTGCAGGGTGTCGGGTGTGGGAAGCACGGCGGCCACCCTGGCCCGAGTGGCCTTGGGAAGGAGCAGCTGCATCTTAATAGCATGATGCTGACAAGCGGACCAGAGAGGATGGCAGTCCTGGATGTAAGTTACTCACTGCTTTTCCTCTCTGTAACTAAGATGACAAAAGAATTGTTGAATTTATGAAGGGTAAATCTAAACTGGTTGGTAAAAATATCTCTTCAGTTCTTTTGTTAATAAAATGCGTTTGATAATATCACTGGCTTTAGATAATTTTCACGGGATCTTAAAGGAAAAAAAAAAGATCAACAAACAGAATAAAAGACAAATTGTTCCCTGGTACTATCTCTGACCAACACCCACCCTTGAGGTGGTGTTACTACTGTGTGGTAGACAAAGACCAAAAGACCAGCAGTGCTCCAGGGTTGACTTAAAGCACTGACAGCACGTTTTGTTGTCCTCCATGAAACAGTGTCAGTGAGCTTTGCAGGCCAGATGACGCAGTCGAGTTCACTTGTTGATTTTTTTCTTTTTTCCTTAACCACAAGCGTAATACTTCTAAACTAGCTTCATATTTTTTAGCGTTAATGCTGGCCTTGCAAACAGTCCTTGATGCCTTAATTCCTCAGTATGCAGTATCTGTCTCAGATACTGAACTGCTTGTTCAGGTAAGTAGTTTATAAAGACTTTCATTTTTCTATAGCAAAAAAATATTTAGTTCAGGTTATTTTCTTTCAAATTTCTCTGCATGCTTTGAATGTATGTATGTAAAGCAGCGTGTTTCTTGACCTGTAACTACCTTCCTACTTAATCTTTGGTCTGTCAGCCCAAGCTGCTGGTCCTGACGGACCACTTCAGCTTTGCTCTGTCACCTGTGATTCAATTCCATGATGGAATGGCAAGCTTCCTTTGCACTATTCCCTGCTGCATAAGCAACAGGGCTGCTATGTACTCATCTTGGGGATAAGGCAGTAAGAAAGCCTTCTTGATTCTCAGATCTTTTCCTTTACTCAGCAGGTAGTGGCTCTGCTTTCAGAACAACTGTTTGTGTTAAGCAGCTGGTGCATCTCAGAATCAGTTCCTTCCCAGTTAATATTCCAGGAATGGACTAGGTGATTTAGACCTATTGTTCTAAAAAGATTTTTGAAAGTCTGTCAGAGTACTGAAATTCTGATGAATGGCTACCCGCTACTGATAGGCAATGAATTTAATCAATATTCAAGAATTAGGAAGTGCATTTCCTTGCTCTAACATCATGTGCAAGTCTAATGAGTTTTAGTTTATATTTTCCCTGAGAGGTTTTTTTACTTAAAAAGTAATTAAGCTATTTGTATTAGCATTTCAGGAAAAGATAATCCAGGATAAGTTACAATTTTTATTTTGCCCAGTATTTTAGAAAAGGTTGGTTATTACATCTGCCCTTAGAAACCATGTGTTGGGCTAAGTCACGCATTTTATCGCACAAGCAAAGCTTTTTTTAAAGGTGCTACTTGCTGACTTAATAGAGCACTCAGGTAGTTTACACAGTAGTCACACAATGCCTGTATGAAGGAAAAACCTTAAAACATTCTTTAGCTAAATTGTATATTCATGATTAAGGTTGGGAAAGTCGAAATATGATTGTGTAGCCAAGTGAGCTGCCAAAGTCTCTGCTGGCCCATCAGAAATTCAGAATCCAGCCTTAAGTTCCCCCCACTCTTTTTTGTTCCTTGACTGATTCAGTTCTTGCCCGTCTCTCAAGGGAAGTTCTGCTGCAGCAGCAGTCTGAGTATCGGCACTGATGAAATTTAAATAACAGTTCTGATCTTATGTGGACTTTAAACGCAAGCTAAGGCATAGCTAGATCTCTCCGAGGAAACAAAGAGCAGTTTGTTCTGGCACGACTGGAGGTACAGGCACAAGCCCATCACAGCACAGCTCTGGCTGTGGCCAAGCTGTAGTTCTTCCCTGGTGCCCTGAGGACTGCTCTGACACCATTCAGCTGCACGTTCTCCAAACTAGGCACCTCACCTGCTGGGAAAGGCTTCCATGAGAACCAGGCTGCTACTCCCATCAGTTTCCAATTACAGACTTACAAGCTTTTGCCTGTTTCCTTTAAGCTGGAGTCTTTTTCCCCAGTCACTCAAGATACCACGGTGGCACAAGTATAGGGCATGTTACTCTGAACTGCAGTGGGCTTCAAAGAAAAATACAATTAGCAGATACTCAGCATGCTATAGTAAAACCCAAGCTGAGCATAAAATGACACCTGTTAGCTTGAGTCTTCCATCTCATTGAATTTTTATTCAGAATACTGAATTCTACTAGTGTGACATTTTTCACTGTCCCTTTAGGGGCACTCTCCCAGCATGCTGACTTTCTGTCAGCCCTATAAATTTGGCTGTGTCAGCTGCAACTTTATAGCACTCAGTCACTGCCCTTTGAGTTGTTACATCATTCATCAAGTGAGTGTTTAACTTTTTAATTCTGTTTTTCCCCTAATTTAGAAGTTTCCTATTCAGTTAAGATAAGCTCAAGTTAATGGCAACTCAGTTTTTTGCTGTAACAGAAAAATTTGAGTGTATTTTTTTTTCAGTCTAATCTGAATAGCAAGGTGAAAAAAGACAAGCAGCAAAAAAGTGAGATTATACATAAGTTAGCTCTGTACTTAGCATGAAGACTAATCATGAATAAGTTGTAGCATTTGGAGGTTTTTTGTTTTTCAGAGACATTAGTTAAACAGGAAAAGTATACCTAACAGTGAGCTGCTGTTATGTGCTTTCATGTAAGTTAATACTGAAACAATAATGAATCTTGTTTCTTTATTCAACATGCACCAAACAAATAGATTTAAATGCATTTATTCTCTCTGATTTTTATGCATACTACAAATGGCAAATATAGTATAAAATAGATTCTCCCCTGTATGAAAATCTGGTTCCTGTTATGACAAAAATATAGTATTAAAGATTTGTTTTAAAAATACCAACTTTATAAAATGCTAAGTAAAAAAACTAACATCAGTGGTTGGTTTATGTATTAAGCCAAAGATCCATTAGAAGTCTGCAAGAACCTAAAGGGGAAACGTCTTATTCTTGTGCCCTACCTCCAGGTACAGTGAGAAATAGTTGCTGTTACAGGTGCATGAATAAGCAGCTGATTTCTCTAGGTTAGCATTAGAAGGCCTTTAATGCCAAGTGTGACAAGTAGCTCTAATTCTCACTGTAGTCTAGAGTATAAAATTTGCTCATAATCTTAATAAAATTGGCAGGCTGACCTTTTGGGTTGAGTCATGTTAGAAGGATAAATACAATTTAGTACAGTCTGAAACTCTACTTAAAGTTTTAAATAAAACATTGAATTAGGAAGCTGCTGCAAGCAGTAAGGCAGCATTTTTCAAGGACTTGAATGTTTTCTACAAGAATCACAAGAGAAGCAATGCTGGGTTTTCTGCATGCATTCTGAAAGCTTATTTTTCTATACTTACGAAGGTCAAGTTAACATTTTCTGCACTCTTCTAAATACTGGAACATTTCATGGAAGCATGTATCTAGAATTTGGAAACTCGTTCCTTGTGCCACCTACAATTTAATCTGCAGTAAACTGAGAAACCTTAGCTTGAACAAACAAACTGCAAAACAAGTTGTTTGACATGCTTTAGAAAATCTGTAGATGCATAGATGTAGCTCCATCCTTCCACTTGTTAACATGGTCTGAAATAACAGTTCTGCAGAGTGGACACGTTTTTTCTCTATTAAACCATAAAGAGATGCATTCTTCACAAAAAGTGTGCTGTAATGAAAAGAATGAGAACTTAGAGCTTCTAAGCTCTTCCATTTCTAAGACGGTATATTATTTGCATAGCCTCATTTCTAAAAATAATCAGAAGACACACACTCACTCATCTGACTTCATGTAGTTTGGTTTACCAGTCATTTAAAATGCTAAATTTGCAGAAAATAATTCTGATTATGTGTATTACCTGACAGACAAGCAGAATAGGCTTCTGAAATTCAGCTTGGCAGATTGCGCAAACATCATCCGATTCAGAACACTGTCTCTTGCTAGCTGTCACTCCGTAGTGCTGGAAAACAAGGTATTTTCAGCACGTGTTAGTTTCTGGAGGGGAGTGAAAGCCATAACAAAACACAAAAATAATACCAGGACAGAAAGGAATTGGGAATAAGGGCTGCTATGTCAGGAAAACTATTCAATCCCTAATCCAATGAAATGTTTCCAAGTTGTGGGGTTTTTTTAATAGTTGTCTTGGGGCCTAAAGCTTATGTGCTCCTAATTACCATGCTGCCTCGTTAGTATCTCCCCCTGGTCACAGTAACTGGAAAAATCTGTAGCAGTTTTATTTTAACAGTGACCTCTGAGCAAAACACTGTGTCAAGTTCCAGTTTGATCACGATAGCACTTGGAGAAGTCTGACAAGTGCTTTATTATTCTTCTAGTTCAATGCCACCGTGCTTCAAAATCTTCTATACTTCTTACAGCATGAATAGCAGACTCCAAACAATAACTCTCACTACAGAGAAAGATAATCTAGAAACTTACAATTCTAACTGAAGTTACTGGCATGTCAGTTATTTTGGTAAGCTTCAATTCTCACTGTATTTCAGTGAGCTCTGCCTGCATCCCACCAATCTTTCTTCCAGTTAAAAAGTAGGAAGCAGGACAAAAAGGGTGTGTTATTTCACATACATTTGTCTGGAGAGACATGCAGAATAGATTTTTTTGTTTGGTTGGTTTTTATTGTTGTTCAGATGACAATGTAATCATGTAGTCAAGAATTCAGACTGTGAAATGGGAGAACAAGTATACAAGGTTTACATTAAAAATGCAGTTGTCTTGCTAGAACAATACAAAGTAATATAGGAATGAGGCATTTTTAAAAAGAAATATTTTCTTGTAAATTTGGTTTATTCTATTTGTTGTAAGAGAATTCAATACTCACTGGTCGCGTACAAAAGATCCGTAAGACCTGCCTGAAGTTTCTCAATTGTCCAAAAAAGCTCAAAAGCTGAAATGGGAAAAAAAACCTGAGTTATGTTTAGTATTTTTCTCCATGAACTAAAAAGCTTCTGAGCTTTTTGTGCAGATTGCAGTGGTAGAAGACTCACTGCTAGTTTGATGTTGGCAGGAACATCAGCAAAGCTATAGTTCAGACTGACCCTATTTTAGTTGCTTCATGTGTAACCAAACTAAGAATTTAGCCTGATTTTTTTTCCCCGTAGGCATCTGTTCTTTAAAAGAAAACTCGTGTCGAGGTTCCTACCTGAAGCACTCAAGTGCAAATATACCAGCATCATTCTTATATATGCAATTTAGACTTACACCTTAACATTACAAAGTATTTTTCGTGTTCAAAGCTGAACTTAGGTATGAGTCTGGTTACATTTGGGGCAGATTAGCTCTTTGCTGAAGCAGGCAACCAGTATGAACCCTTATGTTTAACTTGTTTAGTATCACACAGGATACTGTAGCAGAGAGAAAATCTGCTTTCCTGGAAATTGTTGATTCTTTTAGCCATTAATTTTACCTTTATTTTTGCAAGCTCTCTTCCCCAATATCTGGTAACAGTCTGATTGATGTCTGATGTGAGGGGACCTGTAGTAACAGTGTTCTTTGCTATGCAACCTCAATCCAGTCCCAGAAGAGGTGCAGGAAAAAGCAGATATGGTGCCCTGAGCCAGTACTGTCAGTTTTGGAATGCTGTATTGCTTAAACTGAAGCACTGACTTGCAAGTCAGTTCAGACACAGAGGAACATTCAGAGTGTGTTAGTTTACGTGCCTCTAAGCCTTCAATGATAATTACTGCAAAATAGTTTGAGAGGAATAGAAAGCTTACATACTTTTAGGATGAGGTAGAGAAGGGCCAGCAATATCCCAAGGGTCCGTCCTAGTACACTGTCCAGCTCCCCATAGCCAATTAGATAACGGAACCAAACTGGTATGGGGACAAACATACGGTAATACTGGCAGAGTTCTTCTAACAGCATGTACCAGTAGCCCTAGCAAGACATGCAAAGGAATCGCTCAAGATTTAAAACACCAAGGATTTTTAAAATAAGATAAAAGATGCATTGTTATTCCTTTGAGTAACTTCCTCTCGTAGTATCTTGAAACAACTAAATATGAAGCATGAAAAAGGATGAAGACCAAATGATGAGTCTCACCACAACTGTAAAAATAATTAACACAATTGATTGCTGTACTGCAGAAAATCAAGTTAATAGGCTAAAATAGGACGGCTTTGTCAGGTGCCTACCTACTTAACAATGCTATCAGACTTAATGTCATAAGCATTAAAAAAGAAAAGTTACATGAAAAAGGAACATAAGACAAATTCGGTCACGTAGATCAGCTTGTCATTAGCAGAGTTGTGTCCTGCATTCAGGATTAAAAAATCACAGTAAGATCCATTGTTTTATTAACAGACGTAAGTTGCAAACTGTTTTTCTGTAAACGTTGTTTCATGCCTGTGTAAGATACCTTATCTTGTGATAATTAATTAACTCCTGTATGGGATGGGGTGATAGAGTAGTGGTGGCAGGGGGAGAAAGAAGTGTAGGGTAGCTGCACTGAATAGGTAAACAGAATTCAGTGACACCCTAAAAATGACTAACAACTGCGAAGCACAAGTGTGTGTGTGTATGTATTATCAAAACTATTTAGTTTACCTTTTACTTTATTTCCTTAAGTTTGTCTCTAAAACTAGATTTGTAACAGGGCAGAAGTACTCTTTCTCTAATGTACACTGGATAATGCCCTGATGTGCCACTATTGATCAGATTCTCTCTTTAATTTAGCCAAAGTTTAGGTCACAGCTCGTGTAATGAAATTTTCAACAGTTATTTTTTGGATATTGTATCACTAGCTTTTTTTTTGTGTGTGTGTTAAAAAAAAAAAAAGAGAGATCTTGATTATAAACCAGTATACCAGTATTTAGAGAAATTGGTTGTCCCTGAGAAAGCCTTTGTCCTGGCACATTTGAAAAGATAAAACCTACCAAAGCATCCTGTTCAAATGCTGTCATGTAAAAACTGTACTTGTTCATTCTTTGTAAAAAAAAAAAACAAAACAAAACAGTACTAGTATTTGCTATTTTGATATAAAAATGTAATTGTTTTCTGCATGTCTCACCTTAGGAAGCAGATAAAAATACCCCCCCAACCAATGTAGGCTTCTATAAAAACCATTGAACTTCACTGGTTTGAGGAATTAAACCATTAATCAAATTCATTGATCTGACACAAATATTGCTCAAGTTTATTATCAAAAAGAAGACTCAGAATTATTTTGGAGAGACAGAAAATACAGCTGTTTGCATGTGCAGATCTTAAAATCTTTCCAGGTCAGTTCCTGTTGAGCATGTAAAAAATTGACTGTGCTTCAGCTGCTCCATGCTAACAGGCTGTATACAGAGTCTTCCATTGCAGCAAATAAAAGGTTTCTTCATCCCCCCCACGTAGGGACAGAAATAAACCCATTTATCCGATGACATAATACAAGCCATTGTTTCAGATCAGACTGCAAACCTTCCTTAGCACCAAGCAGGGAAGAACATGAAACCCACAGGGTTTTCTTACCCACCATGTAGTGGTGGATTATATGTGGACCTTTAATTGAAAAGACTTTTCTCTTTAGAGAAATTTAATAATTAGCTGATTTTACTGTAAAAGGATCTTCAAAAGGAAGCAAAAATACAGCTTGTTTTCTTACCTTGGATTTAAAGGACATCATAAAAGAAGGCACCAGGAGAATAAAGCACTTGAAGCCCATGAAGAGGAATTTCAGAATAAAGTCTGTGACTCCCACAATCCAAAGTACCTCCCAGAAGTTCACAAAATCCACAGTAGGATTTAAAAAGATTAAGCTACAAAAAGAATGATCAGAAGTTACTGGAGCACCCTATTTAGAGGAAAGCATAACCTGAGGTTATCACACCAGGTTTAATTAAAAAAGGAAACCTGGTTTACATAGAGGAAAAATATTTGCTAAGCAAGTGAACTCTCTATTGCTAACTGATCATTTATGATCTCTGACCACCTTTCAGTTTTTGAACCTTCCTTCCTGCATCTTCATCACAACCCCTGTCCTCTAGAGACAGGCTTTTTTTCCTGTTTTAGCAATGCAGCCTTTGCCTGATTTACAGCCAACGCCGTAGCTACAGAATGGTAAGGGGGGAAGAAACAAACTGGAGACACAAACTCCATAGAGCCCCGGAATGCCATATTCCAAAGGCAAGGCGGAAGGGTCAAAGCCATGGATCAAACCCAGCTGCGTTCCCCATGCTACAGCAGTGCCATTAATTTGAGTACAGGGCCTAATCTTGCAAATTCCAACATACTGGGTTTAAGGACAGCACCCGTTCCGTGCAGCAGAAGAGGAGTGGAGATTAAATGGAAAGAGGAACCAGTGCCACAATTGAAGAAAACCAGCAGCAGCCCAGATAAAGTGTTCCCAGTTAATATTTGAGTAATTTCTGATGCGAGTAGAGATGTTCCTCTCCTTACCTGTAATACAGTGACTCAGAGTGAAAGGCATAATACAAGAGGAGAGACGAGCCAGTTAGGTACACCAGTAACCAAGCACATTGCAACTTGGAGCACCGTTCCTGTAAGGTAATTTTAAAGACATGTTACAGTCCTTATCTCAGTATCAGTGTCTTAAATGTTACCTCTAAAGCACTAAGTCTGCTGCACCTGAACAGTTACTACTAGAGGATTTTATCTTAGTGGTCTTAGGCCAAATAAAGTAGGAGAACTCGATGGAAAGGCAAAGCAGTAATTTTAACATTTCAACACAACAATTTCTATGTGTATCGAGGTTTTTTCTAAAAGCACAACCAGAAACCACCCCACTCTGAAGAAACAACATATTTTCCTTTGGGGCTGAACAGACACAGCTGAAAGTTTGAACTGTCAACTGCTATTTGATTCCACACATCCAATTAGGAAGTTCTTCCATAAATTGAAAAAAGCTTTTATGAGTTGAAATTATTTCAATATTCAAAGTTGGGGGGAACCCTCTTTTTGAATTTTGCAAACCTGACTTATCTGAGAAGCTCTACACTGACAGAAGCATTAAGACTTTACTTCTATCTTAAAACCTTGACACCTGATATTATTAGGTAAATAAAACAGCCTGTCCATTCACATTTCTTTCAAAAATTGATGGATAAAGGTCTCTGTTAACTTACAGAATTTTGTTGCGTATAGGGTGATACTTACTCTTAGAAAAACCTGATTTACTATGCTTTTGTTTGCATACATATAAGTTGTTAGCAGCCCAATTCCAAGAGAAATGCCTATTAGGAAAAAAGGGTCAGTTATACACAAGAAAATAAAAAAAAAAATTACTGAACTGGGTTAAAAAAACAGCCACTTCTAATATGCCTTTGTAATTACAATTAATAGCTTGGACTATCAAGCCAGAATAATTAAGCACATTGTACATACGCCAGCAAAGGAAACAGAAGCCACTGAAATGTAGTTTAGTAAATCTCTCTTTCTGATGAATGAAGCAAATAAAAATAAAGCTAAAAATAAATTGAATTATATTTCAGGCATGGTTATTAGTATATCTCTTTGGGGAGGGGGGGTCTGTTCCCTCAGACCTTATTTTGTTTACCAGTTATATGCTGCATGATCAGTTTGACACACAGAATCAAGATACACGGCAGGCTTTTGTACAGCCACTGAAGGAGGTATCTGAGCTCCGAGAGGGAGCTGCCACTGTGTTCCTCAGAGTCCGGAGTGGGATCCTCGAGCCCCCCTGCTTCGCTGTGGGCATGTCCATGCGAGCGACTTTGGGAACCCCGCCTGGAATGCCGGGAACTCGCGTTTTCTCTGGCTTCTCCCACAGCAGAGTTTAGCTGGATGCGAACGTCTCCACTGTGATGGCATGAGCTCTCTCCCGACAACCTCACTGCGTGGGCGCTCTGAGAAGATGAAGAGTCATCACCACTCCCTTGGATGTTGTGGAGATGACTGCAATTTGGTTGCATGGTGGGTTTTTTTTCTGGTCCAGACTCTTGCTACTTTGTCTCCTAGAGCGGGATATAGAAAGTCACAGTTGAAGGAAGAGATAACTAGTTCAGGGGGAAAAAAAATCAACAAAAAAAATCAACAGAAAAATACAATAGATTGTACTGAGAGAGTGCCTGCACAAAGTAAAGATTCTTTTTCTGCGGGATAGTGTCTGTCTTCGTCTGAAAGCTGACGTGCTGGGTTTGCACCTTCTCCACGGGGAACTTTGTGTGCCGTATTAAATGACTTCCTTTCATTCACGTGCAGATTTTCTACCCTGCAGTGAACCTGGCTGTCTTAGCAAAATCCCAAGTTGCTTCAGTGCAAATCAGAACAGCGAAAGCTGCTGAATAGGAGACCAGCGCTAGCTTGTACAGAAGAGATCTCAGAAGCGCTGCATAATTTCACAAAAATAGTAACAGTATTAGGCCAAAGAAGCAGCAAACAATGATGGGAAGGAAGCAAAGAGTACATGATTTACATGCATCCATGAAATAGTGAGCATTTGTTCAGACAAGTCAAGTCAAAAGCCAGTGCATGCTCAAAATTGAGGGCCATTATGAGATTAACAAGATTATCCTGTCTGGGTAAGTGAGCAGAACCAGGTTAGTCCATTTTGTAAGAGGCATTTCAAAGAGCCTGGACCATATGGTCTAGGTGAAAAAAGAAATGCAGCCAACAGACAGTAATCTAACAGTATGACTACCCAAACGAGGTTTTATTTCTTTCCTCTGACATCTTTCTCATGTCTTCCTGGGCAGTTTTTCACTTCTCTCTCAGTCTTTGCATCGGTCAATAGTGTTACATCTACTTCTCTGGACTGGTGTGACAAGAGAGTAACAATTTTGGAGAATGCTTTGAAGCTGGATTTGGCATAATACTTATCGCTATCGAATAATATTATTGAAACATCAGGAATTTTTCTATAATCCTTTTCCAGTAATTCAAACTCTTCCAGATTCCTCTTTGAAATTATTTTTTCCAAAGCTTAGTGTATATACACAGCTAGTTTCACTGGGGATACAAAAAGGTTAAAGCAAAATTGGTTTTGGGCTGCACAAGTTCCTATTTGCACAAACCTAGAATTCTTTAGCCTTTAACACGGAGATGAGATGAGAAAATTACATGAACTCAAACAATATCCAAATAGCAGAGTTTACCACCATTTAGAAACGCTGCTACTGAATTTCTGTTGGCCAAAGATTACATCATGCTTCAGCCAAAATTCACGTTCTGTGATTTTCTGCACGCGAATAAAGCAAACGAGCTGGAGACAGCACTGACGTGTGCCAGCAGCGTCACGGAGCGTGGCAGCGGGACCATGCCATGGATGCTGCTTGAGGTAGAAGGCGAGGAATAAAAAAATAATCTCATTAGCGCTCTTCAGTGCCGCAAAAACTGACAGTTCGGTGGTTAAAAAAGCCAGCGATCCCACTGTTGGAGTAACGCAGCTCCCCTCGGCGCTCCGCCTAACAAACTTTCCAGTAACTTGTCATTAAATGGGATTTCAAAGCGTTAAGGAACCCGCGCGCAGCGGACGGCTTCCAGACTTTCTTCCCCCTTAACGAGATCAAACGAGCTCTCGGATAAAGGCTCCCCTCCTCCGACATTCCTCACCTCTTCCCGCCCCTGCCACCCACCGCACTCGGCGCCGCGGCGGCCTCGCCCGGGCCCCCGGAAGGGCCGCGCCGCCGCCGTCCCTCGCCCCATCGGAGGCGGCGGGAGGGCGGGTGCCGCGGCGGGCAGCGCCGGGGAAGGGCCCCCGCCGCCCTCCGCAGAGAGGGGGCGACCCGGC
Source organism: Tauraco erythrolophus (assembly GCF_009769465.1). Lineage (NCBI taxonomy): Eukaryota > Metazoa > Chordata > Aves > Musophagiformes > Musophagidae > Tauraco > Tauraco erythrolophus. The sequence continues at coordinate 3,410,593 of NC_141485.1, read as the reverse complement.
AGGCGCGTCCCTCCTCGCTGCCCGCGGCCCCGCGCCCTGAGTGAGGGGAGCGGCCGCCGGCAGCCCCGTCCCCGCCAGCCCGCGGCGGTACCTCACGAGGCGGCCGCCGCCTCCCGCCCGGCGCCGCTGCCCGGCCCGCGGCCGCCCGCCGCCTCCATCGCCGCCGCCGAGGCTGAGGGAGGGGGGGGAGGAAGAGGAGGAGCCGTGAGGGGAGGAGGAGGAGGAAGGCCTCGAGCGGGGCGTTGCTCTGGCAACGAGCGGCCGCGGCTCGTGCAGGCCTTCGCGCCGTCGGGGGACGGGCGGGCAGCGGGCGGCAGTGCTGTCTGCCGCGTTTTCTTGAAAGCCTCCATTAAATTAATCCGGGAAGGCGCTAATAGCCGGGGGAATTAAGAAATATATAAAATGACGTGGATGCGCTGCGGTGTCGCTACTTCTCGGCGCCGATCAGCGCTCTCCGCAGGGAAAATTCCTGGCTGGAAATTGGCTTCGCCTCCCAGGAAACCTGAGGGAAACGCTGCCCTGGTTAATGTTGCTGGAGCTCTTAGGAGAAGCTTGAAATTAAATAGATACGAGGTTTTCTTTCAAAACGTGCTCCTGAATAAATTAGTTTGCATGCAGAAACGGCATCTGTTTTCCTTGGCTGCGATATTTTTCTGGAAGCGTTTAGGTACGCAGCTCGCGCTGGAAGCGGTGCCTCGTGTCTGAGCGGTTTTGAGAATCGGTTGGGAAACGCTAAATGGGGAAAAGCTGTGGGGTCGGTGACCCCGGGAGAGGGAAGGGGCGGGCGCTTGGATGTGGGACCTCGTGAGGTGAAAAACTGGGTAACACGGACCGTCTAACAATAAACCTTCTCTTTTGTACTCGAGGGAGAAGCTGAAAACTCCGGACACGTCTCTCGCTGTTGGAGGTAGGTTTTAAGGAGGCATCCGCAGCAATTTGCTCTACTTTTATAATGTTTTTGGGATCTGTATCTAGAATTTTTTGACTGGAAATTTTAGGCCTCATATCCTCTGCATTTCCTCTGGGCTGCAGCTGATGAGTTGGAAGAAACTTGGGCTGGTTACTACAGGTACACTCAAGTATTAAACAGACCCACAAGCCTCCTGTTCCTGTAGCCCTCTGAGCTTCTACTTTGTGTAGTACTTCTGCCTAATTACCGCAGTAATTACCAATTACCTAATTACCAATGCAGAGTTCAGATGCTTGGCTGGAAGCCTCTTCAGATATGTGGCTATATCCCCCTCCTTCCGAGGGGAACACAAAACTGTTGCGACTTATGGTATGCCATATTCTTCATTCTCTTACTCTTTGCTCAGTTAGTCATTCCATGGTGTTTGGATTATGAAGGGCAACGTGAAAAATCTTGATTCTCAAATCAGGAAAAGCAATTATAAATCTTATTTTTATAAATAGCATTTTATGGTTGGGAATTATGCGTGCCTTCTGCACATTGCTTGGAAGTGTATAAATATAAAAGCCTCGTTCAGCTGTTTCTTTTTTGTAATTATAAAATGCATTAAAGTAAAACGTAGTTTTAAATCAAAGTTGTTCTCGAACTGTTTCTCATTGTTACATGAACTGGAAATATGAAATTACTTCATGGCAGCTTATTAATCAATAATGTTTGCCTATGCAGGTCACTTGCTGATTTATCTCCAATTCACAGCTCATTAGAAGGTATGTAACTCTTCAGTGGTGGTGTTATTTAACAGGTACGTTTTCATGGTGCTGGTAATGACCTCTGGATTTAGTAACTCCTGACACAAGAAAGATTTCAGAGATTATTCACATAAAATTGGAAGTCTTTTCCCATAGGAGCTGCACACATTAGGTCATGTAATACCTAGTAATAAATTTACCAATCTGTATTTGGACTCTCCTTCTAGGATGCCCATAAATTTCATACAGATAGCTGAATCAGTGTCCAGGCATGTTTTCAGGTGTGTATACACACTCAGATAAAGTATCTCAGACTTTCTCATCCTCCTGGGTATAGGTGGTACCTCCTTAACTGCTGCTATCAGCAGATTTAATCAGTGTATACCTGCTTTTCCTGTGGTTGTTAAATGCATGAGACAGTATGGGAACAAACACGGAGCCTCGTGGAACTACGCCAGTGATGCCCTGGCAGCTCAACACTTACTTTTTCCATAGTTACTCTGTACTAAAAGTTATTGAGAGCTAGTTCTGTACATTTTCTTCTGTATTAGAAGAAAATATTTTGTATCCCAGTCCTAATTCCTGAAAGAGCTCTGCAGGGAGACTATTTTTCGTCAAAAGTGTGGAAGGAACTAGTGCTTTAAAGTTAAGTGTGCAGCATACATGAAAGGAACCGCTCTCAGATACTTGGAAATGAACTGTAGTTAATGATATGATAAAAAAATCTTTTTCTTGCAAAAGTCTGTAAAATAGCAGAATGTCCTGAATATTCAAAGGCTTTGTTGACTGTCTTCATTCTACAAAAAAATGTCACTTGAGTATGAAAGACTTTTGCAAAATTAGGAGAGTTTGGTTTAAATTGTTCAAAAGTCTTGCCAAGAGGCTCAAATGACCTTTAAAGTTTGAATGCTTCCTGAGCTTTGAGTACTCCATTTTTTTAAAACTAGCTCCTGCAATTATACAACCTGTACTTCAGTTGGAATTTCGAGCACAAGAAAACAACTCCCATATTTAAGGCACTGAAGAATAGAGACCGGTTTTGAAAACTCATCACTGGAGTGATGGCAGAGGAGCCTGAATTTCACTGTTAAAGTCTGATCACATAAGCTTTGTTAAGCAGACTAGCAAAGAATTCGAACCAGATATTTTTATAATACAATGACATCATCTTGTTCCCTGAGGTTTCCAGAAATCTTACTAGTGCTCTGTGCACAGCAGCGTGCTCGTTTCTGTTAAGTCATTCTAAACTGAGAGTAGTTCCACTGAAATGGTGTCATATAATTGTTGTAAAACTGGTGAATTAGATCCCGGAGTCTTGGGTTTTGTATATAGGTAGAGCCTTGAATGAAAATTAGATAGTGCAGCCACAAAGGGCAGTTGTAATTTTTGCTCGCTGCACAGGAGGGTGCTCAGCCTCTGTCTTTATCTGCAAGAAAAAGCCATTCCCGTGGTCATCAGAATGAAGTGGAGAAGCTGTTTTCTGAGCTGGTCTTTTCTTGTAGTGACATTGAAAGATCTGTTAAATACAATTACCCCAAAAAGAGTCAGCTGTTAAAGAATTTTAGAAGGAATGTGTTAATTGCTGTTGTGAGACCATTACAAAAGTATTTAGGTCAGAAGATGCACTGCCATGATCATCCACTGTGTAAGACGTTGGTATTCTCTAATGTGTGACCTTAAAGGTGCCAGAATTTTCAACAGAATCTTTGAAGTTTTTCAATTTTTTTTTTTTTTCCCCAATCTAGCGTGTTAATCTGAATGTGTGAATCCTTGTGTGAATCGTTCTGCTGAATAATGACTTCTCATGTTTGTAAAAACCTCCCTAAGTGAATTTACTAGGAAGGAGTAGATAGGTTTGTTAATTTATATGGGATCTGTAGCACCTGCTTATAGATATATCCTCAATTATTCTTTATTTTCCTTGGTAAATATTAATAAATTTTAGGTTCAAAAAACAAATGAATGTTCTAACAACTCATAAAATGGAAATGTTTAAAAGTTATATTGGCTTATTAATTTAGGTTAGTTGGTATGTTATAGTGGAAAAGTTTTATTGGAGATGGGAGGAGCAAACAGGAGCAAACACTGTTTTTTCTGACGCTGGTTCTGTCGGTAGCTCAGCCTGAGGTATTGCCTCCTGTGATAATTGTGTAACTGCTCTGTGGGTGTTCTGATTGGGTGGCAGCCTTTAACTCACAGACGAAAAAAAAAGTCTACTCTTTGTAGTTCTTTATAATAATTCTGTGTAATTATTAAGATTTTCTGCCATAAAAAGTTTGATTTGACCGACTATAACCTGAAAAATGGTGAGATAAAGAATCTTCTGGCATTGGTTGCCACTGTATGTGTAAGAAAAGTTTTGGTTTGTGAGTGGCTGAAAATTGACTAACTTTCTGTTTACCTTTCTAGAAACCAGTTAAACAGAGGTCTTGGATGTTGTTACCTGTCAGATGTTAGGACGTGAGTTAACACATTCTGTCTGAAAACAATTCCTTAAACCTCTGTCTTGTACAAGGTCAAAACCAGTCTGGCCCTCTGAATGCAAGTCCATTTTAGTTGCCAAGGAAAAACAATGATTTGCAAAGAACATTACCATTGTGGACAGATTTCCAGACATTTCCTTTCAGAACTTTCAGAATAAATACAAACACAGAAATAGAGTAGACAAAATCTTGTTTGTCACGTTGAAAGGGATTTGTCCCATTAACGTCAGCACGTAAATATTTGCTTCGCTCCAGTCAATATTTACCTCACTGGTCAATAAAACTTGTTTTGCACTTCACAAAGTTAATATTTACTCACTGTTTTTAGTTTGGTGACAATTTATAAAATTCTCTATTTCTAACAATGTGGAGGGCTTTTTTACTTTTCTAACCAAAAAGATTTTGCGTTAACAGTGGTGTGTCAGTTTACGAGGAAGTCTTGTCCACACGTCGGGCCATGTTCATCATGTAATAAGATTATTCACATTATGCCTGTAACATTTTACAAGTATAGAAAGAATAATTTAAAAAAGCCCAAAAGGATAAAATGACTGATTATATTACCAAATTTAAAAATAATTTTATAAGACTGGGAAATAGGAATTCCACATTAGTTATTTTTTGTACTTGTTTTGTGCTAGTCAAGTTCTCTGGTAGAGGAAAATACACCTTTATTCATTAAATGATGATTTGGTATTTTGTTTTTTAATGTTCCTTGCACAAGATAAAATAATTAGACTGAAGGAGGACCAGATTTTTGGGACATAGAAATGTTCTTGGGAGCTAAACTCGGATAAATCACCAGCATGTCTTAAGGAAATGCTTGTCGTCTAGATCCAATGCGTAATGTCTTGCATATCCCAATTTCCCACAAAAGAACCATGGAACCCTACTGGGGGTTCTGGGTTTTATGGTGTGGGATTTTTATTTTTTTTTTTAAGTGTTGGCATTTTGAAAATTTGTACTTCATGTCAAATATGTTAAAAGAAGAAAAAGAAACCAGGGAAAAAAAAAAAAAGAAAAATCTTTTAAGTCATCTGTGGTAGTTTGCCTTTGCGTGAAGCTGTTGCTTTCATCTGTGCTTCTCTTCAGATTTTTAATTTATCTGGAGAAGTGTTTTTGAAGATTCTCATCTGATAGCAGGTGAGCGCTGTCTGGATCCTTCAGAAATCCTGGGCTACGTTCAGGTGCTCAGCTAGAGTCTTCACTCCCCAGTTTAGAGGTGTAGTAGAAGTGAGCACTGTGTCCTTCTGAAAGCTCAAGAACACGTTGGTTTGCTCCTTGTCATAAATATTCTCCAATATTTTGAAGAAATTACAGTCATCTTTTCCACACTAGCTCTTGTTGACCATCACTAAATAAAGTTTCTTTTGTGCTTCCTTCACTTCCCTTCCCACCCATCCCAAATTTCTCTTATAAGAGTGCCAAATTCTTCCTTGTTAAAACATTGGTATTCCATTCATGTTTAGATTAATACTTTTATTAATAATTATTTTTTTTCTTACTAATATATTTCATAAGCAATATGTTGCCGTTAAAATTGAGTAATAGGCTAAACAGAATTCATTTGGTTTAACTAAAACTCAAAGCTATTTATTGCAAATATATTACAAATATTATATTGCAAATCAGTAGAGATGACCACTGTAATACAAAACGTAACACTGAAAGATTTTTCCAACCCTGGCAAGCCAACATGTTCTGCTAGTTTTGATTTATAATAGAATCATAGAAAAAAAAAAAATTTATTTAAAAAAGTTTTCCTTAGTTTTGTCAGAATCACAGGTAAAATTGGATTTGCACTGAACGAGTAAAACATTATGTTGGCAGCAGTTTCCGCAAGAACTTTCCTGTGCTTTCAGCAGCGCAGTCCACCTCGGCTGTAATTTTTAGGACATGATCCTATGAATGCATGTGATTAGCATACATAATCGAGTGGTCTCAGTAGAATCAAGAGGCTTCTTGTCTGCGGAGTTATTTGCATGAGTTTGTAGGATCGAGCCCTTCTTTACCTCAGCGTTATATAGAAATAAAAATACTTGCTTTACCATTAGGAAATCCTTCTGCTTATGCCCACATGTAGCTCACCGTTTTCTGATTTCATTGATAAGAATGGTTTAGTTGAAGAGGAGATATTGATGTTTGTATAATTTACGGAATTGTGGTGGTTTGTTACAGAATTTGTTAGGAGAGGTGTCGCACAGAAACATATGCCTATAATTTTGTCATGCTGTAGCTCCTGAAAAGTGAAAAATCAGTCAGTGAATTATGCAAAGTGCAGAATAGCTTCTTGCTGATGTTACGGATGTCACGTGCCCCTTGTTACTACAAAATCAGGTTTGGACTTCAACAGCGGGATGAAGAGGCAGCACGTTTCTGAACTAAATACCGCGTATGAAACTGGTATCGTTTAAGCAGTCCTTCATCATACTTCCACGTGCTTAACCATGCAAAAGTTTTAGTTGTAAAAATTAGGATGCAGATGTTACTTCAGAAGGCAAAAGTATCTGGAATAAAATTGGAGTACTCCTCATCCTAATGCAAAAATTGTTTTTGTTTTGGAAAGCAAGCAGGAGCTTAGCCGTTTTTCAGTGAAGTCAGAGTGAGGACAGTAGTCACGCCTGTGTGGTTGAGGAGGAAATGCATAGGTACCTTTAGAGCCTTATAGCTGAGTAGTCCACATTGCCAAATGTGATGCTTCATTTCCGTGAAAGAACTTTTTCCCCATCTGCATTTCATATGTATATCCTCGTTGGCTGTGTGCTTATTTCTCAGTGGTTTAGTTATGTTACAAGTGGGTATATGATAGTACGAGGTGTTCAACTTTCAATGCCAGAGGCTTTGTCTGCAGCATATGGTTAGGAGATAGTGCCATCTACTTGGTGTCTGGTCAGGGGAGATAACACTGTTGTGTGCTAAGCAAGACACACTTGTTATCTTGCTGCAATGTACACTTTTCTTGCAGTGGCATATTTAAACCAGTTGTGAGTAGGGAGAGAAAATTCAGTGTGTTTGAACTTATGTCACGAAACAAAACTGGTATCTTCTTTTAAAGGTCTCAAATTCTGTCCTTTAGAATGGTGATTTTATGATTTATACAGTTAGAGATGAGGGTGAGGCTATTTAATTAATTTAATCTTACAATGTGAGTCTTCAGTTGAAATAAAGTCTCTGAACTGAATCACAGCACACCCATAATCTGTCAAACTGTCGAATAAAACATCTGCTTATGATAATGATTGTCTTAATTTAAGAGTGAGTTCTAGCTCTCCTAGTACTTTTCTTCACTAATAGAAAGAATTAATGGAAGACTACTTACAAGAGTACTTACTGCTTAACTGAGAACTACTTAGGAAGTAAAACACTGGTGAAGGAGTATTGGAATTCATCTGAGGCTCATATATAACTTCTTTCAGAAGACATTATAACAATTAAGCATGTAAGATTGCATGATTTGAAGTCTGGCATTGTCTTCCGTGTTTTCGTTAGGAAATGACTGTCTTGTCCACCAGTTTCAGTCGGGTCTCTGACTGCTCGTAGGTCAAAAATGCAAACAGAAAGTTTGCTGAGAGCCATTCAAGCACCAGCAAGTTAACAGACTCATTTTTATTGGTGTGGCAGCTGAAACACTGACATTTATAAGTGAAAATTGTAGGACTTGGTTGTCTGAAGTTAAGCAACAAATCCATAGATAAGTAACTAAACAAAAAGCCTTTTTTGAGTGATGCAGGAAGTCCTTGTAACTGGGAGGCCTGAGCATGTCTGGTGAAAAACGGGCTTCCTGATATTTGTAAATAAAGATCTATGTAACTTCAGGCATTCAAATTTGAGAAGTTTGGTCTGCCACTCTGTAATTTGTGCTTTTGCTGCTGAGTTCATCACACCACTCTGCTTGGGGATGTGTGGGAGGGTGTGTGTTTTTTTTGAAATCAGGACAGTTATAATTTTGACAGTACCTTCCTAGAGAAGGCCAAATGGAGATGTCAACTGTGTGAGCAGGGGCTGTGGACAAGGAACATGTGGTTGAGTATATACAGAGCAACAAAAGATTCTCTTCAGCCCAGTGAAAGGGGAGAGAGCTAGGGGACAACAGCATGAGGAGAGGGGGACAGATAGAGGTAAATTAAATGTGTCATGGCATTGTTAGGATTCCAACTGTAACGTAATGGATGACCAAAACTTTTGCATGTGTGCATGGATGCGTGCATACATGCTTTTCCAAACTTGTGTTCGGTGCTTACGGAAAACCAACTGCTTCAAGGCTTGCAGAAGAGTTGGCATGTTTGTTTAAATTTCTTCACTGCATCACAGTGATAACAGCAGCTGAGCAGCATTTGTCCTGTGTGTATTTCTGTGTGCAATGGAACATTATTTTTTTTTTCTTTTAACATATAAGAAAATAGGAAACACAACAAGAAAATAACATCCGCAAATCCTGCCCGGGGTCACGCAGATATCCAGCTAACATTTTATGGTACATTCAGAGAAAGGCATGGGAGCAGATAAAAGACATTAAGCAGTGAAATTACGGTCAATGGAAATATTTTATATTTTTCTTTGTTTAGATCCTGATACAGTAATTGTTCTCTATCATGCATAATTGCCACAGTGTTAAAATCTAACTGTAAAATGCCTTCGTCTGATCTGTAATTTGAACCTTTAGACAGGTCATGTAATTGTCTACGTACAGAACTGTTTGTCTGTGACTATTTAACAGGTGCACATAATTCACGTCCGTTCTGTTTTAAGCAAGCTGAACTTGCTTCTCTTGAATTTAACCCAGTTAACCACTTTTCACCCTCCAATGCTGCGGTAAAAATGTACTTCCTTAAATCTGGTTTGCTTGCAGACAGAATCTGACACAGTAGATTTAGTACAGCTGCAGTATTAACGTTCAAAACTCCCATGCTGCACAGTTTTCCCACATGCTACATAAAAATGCTGTGCAGTTTCTCTCTCCAAGGCTCCTCTATTAGGATATTAACTGACTATGCCTCCAGTTTGGTTAATTTTTCATTTATATATAACAGAGTTTTATACACTCACCCAAATTACTATTTATTGCAAAATAAGTATGGTAAAGTAATAATTTTACCCAATATTGCCTTAACATTAATTTTCAAACTGTGAAAGTCAATGGAAAATAAATCTGGGAGAGAATTGGTGAAATTAAAGATGCAGAATTATGGCATAAATGGGTTGCTAGAGAATAACTTGTGCTTATACGTATTCTTAACTAGTTATAAGAAAATATAATGGGAAAATTTCTTCAATTATAAGGGGAGCAGCATGTATTTATACATACGGTAAGAGTGGGAAGTGGGGAAAATGCTCAAGAATCTGGGCCATAGCTTTTATTGTCTCCTATCCCAACGTCAAGTTTTGTTAACCCAGTTTCAGACGGGCAGCTTTTCTGTGGTTTTGGTGTTTTTTCAGGAAGGCGTAATGGCTTCAGAAGGTACCAGCAAGGTTTCAAAGGTAGGTTTGCATGTTACGTTTCTAAAGGTGATGGAAGGAAATGGGGATTTCTTTGAAGGCCTGAACTGTAGAACCCTGATGGTTTGGACGTTGTTTCTAGTCAAGAACGAAGTGGACCAAACTAGATTTCAGTCTTCGATCTTTCCTTCTACTCGTAGATAACAGGACTGTGCTCTCACAGTGGGACAGCCATCTGCCTCTGCGTCATGTCATCCTCAAAGGCAAGGAATGGCTTCAGTGCCTGTTTGCTCTTCCCAAACTGGAGAGTAGTCCACTACTGAACGTAGCATTTCAATTCGTGCTTCAGGTTAAACTGTTTGCCTGCAAGAGGTGCGTCTTACAAACTGGATTTCATTCAGGACGTTTTTTGAAAATGTAGATCGTTGAGTTTATGGAGTAGATTGGTTTTAGAGCCCCATGATGGGTAAATAACAACAGGAGTACAGTGTCCTTCAGTTCTTTTCATGTCAAAAAAATTTCTATTATTTTTATCTTCTAAAGAAATATTTCTTAGCCTTTATTTTACCAAGGGTCCTTTTTTGGAGCTGTTTCAATTTTTCAGTCCGGGTTTGGAAGTCACTTCTCCCCTCTTTATTCAGCCTCTAGTGGTCCCTCCCCTCCAGAAAAATCTCAGCTTCATTTCTTTGATTTCTTATGGGGTTGGCAGTGAAAGATAGGGAGCAGTGCAAAATTCTTGCTTGTGGTGCTGCTGCTGCTGCCTTTCCCGATGGGAGTGCAGAGTCCCACAGCCAGCAGAGCCCTGGAGCAAGAAATAGCATAAACATTTTTCGTAAAGCAGAGAAAATAGGTGCAGGCAAATATTTTAAATTGAACTATAATGAAATTATTGTTCATGGCCCAGCTTCTACCTTACATCCAGAATCTGTCATTAGGTGATTGGGCCAGCAGGTGGCAAATATAATTGAATTCAAGAAAATAAATAAGGAAGTAGGCTGGGGATTGTTTGCTAAAAAGAAGACATCTAGTTTACTAATTAGGAGGATTTATAGGATGCGGTACTTAAAAATAGATGATTATTGATAGCTCATCTTAATCATGAAAGTTACCTTGGAGTTTCAGACATCTGACATCAGTTGAACGTGTAATTGCAATTACTCTCTACAATCACCTGAAAGGAAGTTGTAGGGAGATGGGGGTCGGTCTCTTCTCCCACATTAGGAATGACAGGACGAGAGGGAATGGCCTCAAGTTACTCCAGGGGAAATTTAGGTTGGATATCAGGAAGAATTTTTTTACAGAGAGGGTTGTGAAGTATTGGAACAGGCTGCCCAGGGAGGTGGTGGAGTCCCCATCCCTGGAGGTGTTTAAAAACCGTGTGGATTTGGTGTTGAGCAACATGGTTTAGGGACCCTGACAGTGCAGGGTGAATGGTTGGACTTGATGATCTCGAGGGTCTCTTCCAGCCAGATGATTCTATGATTCCAACATGGATAGGGAAGCTAACCTCGTGTTAATGCACCTGGCGTGGGCAGCAGTGTCTCAGAAACCGCCGGGGTTGCGGGCTGTGCTGCTGCTGCTGTATTTATTGCTCCTGGGTTTAAGAGCTGCAGCCTGAGTGTCTGCGTGCGCTGGGTTGCTCTCCTTAGTGCAGTATAGACATAGGTGTGGAAGAGAAAGAATTGTATCTGGGTCTGTGTTAGCAATAACCAGAAACAAAAGACCCACTGCACTAGACTGTTATTTTCATCAGGAAACTTTATGAAAGGCTGCACAGAAACGATGTTATTAGTTTAGAGAGGAGGTAGCAAAAGATACTGTATATTGCATCTGTCCTTGAGTTACGGAGAAGGAGAAAAGAAGCTGGAATTCTTTTCAATTAATTATAAGAGAGTGTAAAAATCATAGGACTATAGAAAACTAAGGAGACTACTTTTGAAATTTTCATATATCTAAGTAGCAATCTAAAGGTATTTTAAGCAGAAATCAGAAGTAGATGTTAAAATATTTGTCAGTGGAGACTGCTGAAGTGGAAGTTAAATCAATCTTTTTGTTTGTTTTTTTTTTATTTTATTTTTAAAGCAAGTAGTGGTGATAACTCTGGCATTTAGGTCAATATATCTTCTCATTAAAGTTGTTTTAATATTCAAAACCGTATCAGTTACTGGTGAGCTCATCATGGCAGTCGTGTATGGATTACATGTTTCCCTGTGTCCTTATCTAATTTATTTCTTCGTGCTACTCTTTGGAATAATTTGAATATGAAGTATATCAGGAAAACAGAGTTGTTTTGTTCTAAGTGGAGAACTCAAGCAGAACTATTCCTCACAAAAAGTAACAAACATCCAGAATTAATTACCGTGAAGGAGATTACAGCTGAGATTGTAAATATTATTTTGAGAGACTTGGATTTCCTTCTGAAAGGAAAGAACATTAAGGGATATTTTGAAAATGTAGAAGGGGAATAATAACAAAAAAAACCCATAAGATAAATCTCGCTTGCTAGCTTTTTTTTTGTATTTCATGTCTAACATTCATTTTGGAGATATTGCATCAAGCTGAGGCTAGTTTAGTTTTATGTGTCTGGTAAAATGGAGTTGATTCATAAGGATCTGGTCCATTCTTTTCTGTCATCTAATATTTCTGCACTTGGGGGGCAGACTTTGCTCCTAAAAGACTAATCTGTCTCATGGACAATCCAACTTAGCGTAAAAATTATTTTAGTTTACATATGATTTAATTGCAACATTATTGAGACTTTGTGTATTTTAAATGTAATGCGAATTTAGGCTTTAGTATTTGTGCTACCTGGTTCTTGTGTGTTTGTGTTTGATGCAGCTGAAGGATATTATGTAAAATGGGTTAGTTTGAATCTTTAAAGGAGCTGCCAACATGCGTTTGCCTGGGTTACTTCAGCAGTGAAGAGAGGAAGAATTCCAAACACATCATCCTGATTTCACGAGGCTGCAGAGATCTCCAAAGTGGACTTACCCATCTGCGTTAGGTAGTAAGCAGCGCTCTACTTTTGTCACGTACAAATGTCTGCGTACGCACGCTCCCTCTCTGTACACCTGTAATCCGTAGATCCTGTCTGGACACGTGGGTACACACACTTTCTGGGCTTAAGTCACTAAACTCTAAGAATAGTTGTGTATAAAGTATCTGGGTGTTTATACAAGTATACAAGATATAGAGAAATTTAATTATTTTTCATTATGAAATCATGCAAATAGTGAGTAATGCTTGAGAAAGTAAACTTGGAGTTTAGTTTTCGTTTCAATTCCCTGTGTTATTACATGGCCCTTGGAAAGTGGTTGAGGAATAAGAATGCAATGGTAAACAAGGAATGACAATCCATCTTGTTTTCGTTAAGTGGCCTGTTTCTTACTCCGTTGATGAAGGTAGATGTCTTTATTTGCATTCAGTTATAAATATTCCTTATTCTCAAAATTAATTCCAAGTAATAAGTCAGGGCTGTTATTAAAGGTGAGCACTATTTTCCAAAATGAATTATGGTCTTAACAGCAATTACTATGCTAATTATCACTATATAACTTTTTACATTTTTAGCAGCATTTCTTAATGGTCTTGATGGGACTGCAAACTCTGCCTTCTTAAGAGTGCCAATGATCTTTTTCTCTTTTCTAGTGTGCATGTGTTCAGTAGAGCCTTTGTGAGTTCTGGCTGTGTAGATGAGTCACCACGGTCTCTGTCCTATACCAGTGACCTACAAGCCTTACACCTACAAGTAACCACCCCAGTGCACACGCAGGCTGGAGTCAAGCACGCGTGAAGTGGCAGGGTGCAGAGAATGGGCCGTGGCTCCAGTTTGGGGTTAATGCACAGTGGGAAAGGTACCTCAAGTTTGAGACATCGTATCCCACTGCTGCTGCATGAAAGACTTTCGCCTGCACGAAAATTTAAGCTACAAACTTAGAATTTTAGAATGAAAACTATGGGAGAGAGTCTTTTTTAGAGTCTGGATCCACAACTGTACAAATGTATTGATAAACTTCAGCAACTAAATTCTCAGGTGAATCCATGTTTCCTGAGCTTGTTCCAGCTGTCACAGTTCCTTCCTGTAATTGAACTGTGCAGTGTACCGTCCCAGGCAATAGAGCTGAAACTAGACTTTACATTTAATGATGCTTTTATTTTGAGAGCCCAATTAGTAACCAAATGTTGAAGAGCATGGCTTTATATAACTTACCTTTCATTGCACTGGAACTCCATGGTAGAAGTAGCAGTAGTATTCAGTTCCCTTGATAGTGTTCATCTGCCTTAATAATGAAACATTCTTTTCTTTCATTTTCCTTTCCTATTTGCTAGATTTTTTTTTTTTTTTTTTTTGATTTCTGGAACAAATTAAGGCAGAGTGCTATAAATAATTGACTTCTTAATTAGACAACCGTGGTTTAGTTTAGTTTACATTGCAACTCGTTTTGCAATGTATATGAAACATAGTGGCCAAATACTGAGTAGTGCAGCACAGCACTGGGTTAGGAGTATATGTAGGCATAGGCAGTTGCTATGCTGCCACCACTGGAAATCATGTTATAATGCCTGTCCTCTGCGTCACAGGAGCTCCTGTTACTTTGAATGTTCCTTGCATCACAAAGTCCTAGTTCAGCCTGTATCCCGCTATCACTCTCTCATCCTTCCTTCGTGGGTGTAACTCTGTAATTGCTTGATCTGAGAAACAGTGTTCTAAGCCAAAATGAACATCTTTCACGTTTCCTTGAACATACAAGAGTTTTCTTTGTTACAGCACATAATTGTATTTGTCTTTGTATTTACAGTAGCACTTGGGATCTATTTAAGTAGTGGGAAATGTTTTTTGCCAACCATACTAGACACTATAAATACAAAAATTTGTAGTTACAATCACCATGCGTTGTAGCTCAGTGCAGAACTTGCCTTCTCTCTAACCTTCCTCCAAAACAGAAAAATTATTGCATCTGAACATTACTAATTCACTAAATGTTCAGGGAGAATACTTAGCTTATCATTATAGGCATTCCTCCCCAAAATCTAAATATTTATGTGTTCACCCATCCCGAAGTGATGAAAGGTGGGAGAGAGGGGAGGAGGGAAAGGGAGGCTTTGCTTGCTCCAATCTTGACTTCAAAAGTGATGACGAAAAGCAACTCTTGTGTCTGGGTTTCAAAATGAAGGCACCAGGATAGCCAGCCGGTGATGATTTCTGAGCAACTGTAATGGATATTGTTCACAGTTCTCTGACAGTATTGAAGCTTTGTTGTTCAGTTTTGTGCATGGATCCACTGGCATCATCCTCATCGTGGGAGAGCATTTCCCCTTCCAAAGAGTTTCTGTGGAATCTCCTGCAGCACACAGAAATTGTGTTGTACCTTTCAACTGAGTCCTACAAATTAAAGCCTCCTGGTGTAGCAAAACCACATTCTTTTCGTTGTTGTTTCACATTGTGTACCCATGAAGGGTCCTTCTGGACTTAGTTCTAAAGGAATAATTATACTATTTAAATATTAAACATCAAAGTTGTTCTTTTATTGTTAAACCAATATTAAAGTAGGACAAAACTGATTTACAGTTTATGGCATTGCATTCCAGGATTGCTGGCGTTGCAGCTGATGCCCTGTTTCAGCAATACTGGCACTGCCAGGAGGCTCAGAAATGTAGATTTTAATCAAAATCTTTAGTTGAGATAGACTTCAGTTAAATTATAAATTAATCTTTCCTTGTGAAGTTCCGAGTTGTTAAAAAGCACAAATGGCTGCAGCTTCCTTTGAAACAAATAAAAACCCTGCTTTTCGTCAGTCTGTGATTTCAGTATAATGGAATTGAAAGTTGTGTGTCTTTTTCTCACACATTGTTATTTAATCACTATATATTAGCTTTCATTGCCCTTCTGATATATTTAAGCTCGTAAACTTCTCATTGAATAGATTGAATTTACCATTATGTTGTTACTTTTTATGAATAGAATAAATCAGTATCAGATACATTGGTTTGCACTGAATTGTTTACTTTAAGGGATGTTTAAACTTTACTGAAAGAAAATGGAAGGTCTGGTGTCCAGTCCTCCACTTTAAAATTCATTTTCTGGTAACACTTTGAGATAAAACCTGCTCCAGCCAGCAAATGCTATACATGTTATCCAGAGGTATAAGGCTAATAAAATTTCCTAACGTTCTTTGAAATGTAATATATTTTGCAGTATTCCCAATATATAACATTTAAATACTTGCAAGTTGTTTCATTATTGTAACAGAAAGCTTTCATTTCATTATTAGGGAAATATTCCAGAGTAAGACTAGTATTTTTTTTTTTCCCACTGAAAATATCAACTTGGTGTTCAAAACATCTGACTGATCTCTCCTTTTATATATATATTATAAAATCTTCCATAAGACGTAGTCCTCCTCATTCAGAAATCAAATGCTAGCAGGTTAAAGAGAACTGTCTTCTAAAATGTATTTCCCAGTTCTTAATATTGATGGTACCCACAAAACTTGAGAACATCTGTTCCACAGAGAAGTAGCTATTAAAATACACTTAAGCAGAAAGACCTGTCTCTTAGTTCAGTCAGAACTTTGCTTTGCAGGGCTTAGTTGAGCAGTCGTGATTCCAAAAGAGTGGTGAACATTTTTTAGCTCTTTGATTATGAGGAAATAGTAACTTATTTCACTTTAAGGCTGTAGTCCTCAAATCATCTGCACAAACCAGCTGACTTTGCCTATGAATTTGAAGCACGGTGCTAAGAAATATCATAGGGTTTGTTTTATCATTGAATTTTAGGGATGTTGGGTTTCTTTGTTTGTTTAATATATGTTTATTATTATTAATCAGGTGAAGTTCCACATAGACGTTTGCAGAAGTATGTATATGGATATAAAATCTTTGGAATTCTTACATCAGTGTAATCATACAGCCCAGACAGAGGTATTTTGTTTGGGTTCAGTGCTGCTTCTGCAGTCTTTTCCTCACCAATTATGTCTGCATCTTTATTATTGTATAAAGTAGGTAATTAAATCTGGTCAGGTTAACCTTTCTTGATGATTACAAGTAGGCATCTCGTCCACTGAAAAAGCTAATCATTTTGGGTGGAACATCTTGTTCTTGTTTGACTAATTATCTTTGTTTACATTCACAGAGCATTAATCACTTGAACCAGACATCTTTTGGAAAAAAAAGGGGGGTGCCCGTAGCGGGTTCTCAAATGCTGTATACGTGTTATAGATGAGGATGCATTTCCCTTCATTCCTCTCCATGAGCAAAATAGGAAGACATTTTGAATTAATAAACCAGAATAAAAGCTGTATTTTCAAAGTACCCAGAGAGCTGTAGTTTGTTTTCAAGTAACTTTTAAAAGCAAGTCCTCCGGGCCGATTGGCTGAACTAAGTCTTGTTTCCTTGGTGAAAATTCTTCAGCAGTAGCATTGCAATATTTTCCTGGTAGAGACTTTTTCATTCTTTTCCAATTATTACTGTTATTATTTTATAAATCTATTTGTCTTTGTTCCGTGGTCTGTTCTTTTTTTGAATGCTGGTGAAAGCTTCTTGGTCATTTTCCCTGTCCTTCCCCTCAGTTTGATATTTTCTGCCAACTCTTCTGCCCTAAAGCCTTTTTTTTTTTCCCCTCTGCAATGGCTAGATCTTGCCTCAGTAGAACCATTGCCTTGATGGCTCATGGAAGGAGTGTATCCCTAACAAATGATCTGTATGTTCTTGCTTCTGTCATCAAGGTTGGAAGGACCAAAAGGAGAGACTGCAAAACGACTTTCTGGCAGTTTTCCTATGCTCCTTCCGCCTTGCAGTTGAGGCTCAGGAGCAATTCTGCTCCTTCTTTGGGAAGGACTCTACAGCTCAGTCAAAAGATGTTCATACTGAAGACTTTTATTTTTATCATCAAATATCGTGATGGTTATAAACTATTGCTTCTCAGGAACAAAACTCTGGGATTATGTGAGATGTGTTAGCTCAATGTTCTGTGGTCCAGAGAGCAAATAGGATGGTAGGAATTATTAGAAAAGAAACAGAGAAAAAACAGGAGAAACTTTCTGATACCACTATAAAATTCTCATATATCTGCATCTTGAGTACTGTGTGTCTTAAAAAGGATATGTTAAAACAGTAAAAGCTGTAGAGAAGGGCAACAAATGCAATCTAAAATATGGCAGATATGATGATTGTGAACCATATTCACGTGTTCCTTCTACAACAGGCCTTGAAGTCTTTTAAGTTACAACTTTTATGCTATTCGTTTTCTGATTAAAATCGCCTTCTGTAAGTGATTTTATGATACATATAAATATTATGGTTATCAGTCTTCGTGGTTGAAATAAGGCTTTTCTCTTTGGCAAGAGGAAGGCTCTCCATGCAAATTCAGATTCCTAATGCTTTTCCACTAACTGTGCCCTTATGTTCCAACAGTATTAGAAAAAAACTGTATGTTTCATATCTTTTTATCTGTTTCTTTGTGTATCTTCAAGACTTTGATTCTTGCTTTATTTCTTGTTTCCTTATCTTTACTTTTTTTTTTTTTTGGTGGGTGCATTTGTGTTACATTTTTCTCTCTTACTTGTGTATTTCATCTTGAACTTTCTCCCAAATCCTTCAGTTTTGCTCTTTTTAGCTAGACCTGAATGTACACATTGAGTCATTATTTTTCTCTCCTTCCATTTCCACTTCCTTGCATCTTCTACTCCAGTTATATTTTCCTCTTTCCTCCCTAATGTTACAATTTTTTCCTCAGCATTAGTTGGTGTGTCTTTTTCCTATATAGTTTCCTGTCTTTTTCTCAGTATTTTGTACTTTAGCTCAGAAGGAGAGACTGAAGATTTGGGCGTTGAGCTTTTTCTTAATAGTGTAAAACTGGGCAGAAGCTACCTTAAAACCGTGGGGAGAAGGGTGTCTCCTAACTGACCTGTGGCATGGGCATGACTGAGAGAGAATAAATTCTGCTTAGCAAATCTAACTTATTGTAAAAATTCAGGCTCCATCCTTCCAGCTGGAAACAAGATAGTATAATGAGTTGTTACAAGCTGTTAAAATTTGAGACTGAGGAGGGGGAACAGGCTGAAGTTATTCTATGAATTGTTCCATTCTTTGTGGGAGGCTGTTAAAATAAAGCAACAATATAAAAGATGAATTATATATAATTTAATGTAAAGCTGTTTGATGTCATTATGATATTTCTTCCTTGATTGTCTAACATTTGTGTACTTTTAAAAAGTTTTACATTTTTTGGTTCTTTCTGAACATTATGAAAATTGTACTGAGAGGAGTAAATTCATCTGCATAAAATTGACTGCAAAGAGCAATTAGTCCTTCATTAATATGCAAATTTGGTCCAGTGCAAATTCATCTATATATGAGGTTTAAATATGCAAGTCAGTCTTGCTGTGCGAGAAGCCCAGATGCTTTTATTTACTTTGAAATTGAGGGATTTGGTTAATGATGTTGTTGACAGGAAAACTTGAATAAATTTGATGATCACCATCTTTCATATTAGACGAGGCCCACGGAAAAAAATTACCAAGTAAAATACCAATTTTATTTGGTGATTTCCTATTACCAATCTAGTAATAAAATGTAAGATACAAAGTAATAGAGTTAGATTTCCTAATGTAGTTATCCTGAGACTTAAACTGTTCCCCAAAGATAGAACCATTTTTCTTAAACTTTGTTTTTCCAGAGGGTAAAGACATCTACATAAGCTGTATGAATAACATACTGCCTAGAGATTTAATATTGGAAACTTAGCTCAGTTGCTGTTTCATTTGGAGAGAGTATATAAGCCTGGGAATTAAAAAGCAGGAGCTTTGGAAATGGCTGTCGTCATCGTCTTCCATTAATAATCCGTATAGTCTTCTCAAGATTTAGTGTTGAGGCCTTTGCTCTGAACCCATGGAGCCAGACTGGAAGCTAACTGGACCGCTGGCCAATTATATTTGATTCACCTAAGCTAATTAATAAACATTTTCTTAAATATCTTTAAATCTTTACAACTCTCAGGAACACAACTGTCGTACTGCTGTGACTCAACATGGCTCAGAGAAGCAGGATTTGTTCTTGCCAACAACTCTAAGATGCGATGTGTCTTGCCCCTTTCCTCCTCCGCTTGCTGCTGCCCCAGAGTGCCGTGGCTCTTTTGGCACATCTGGGATTTCCCTGGGTTTGTCCATTAATGCCACAGCAGTCATCACTCAGTCATGTGTGGATAGGATTCCCTTTGCATTTGTTAGTCTTGTTTCATCTGCAGGGAGAGGCTGCCATACGCTATTCTTCCTGCTGTTTCTTCCTTTTTCTTTCTCTGTAGTTCTCTCAGGCCTAAATTTAGCTTTGGCTTAGGCAACCTGGTCTTTCCCTTCAGTCATGTGCTCTTTTTCCTGGACTAAATTGGGTCTTCTGCCTTGTCTATGTGGGACATTGACACTTTCAAAATAACAGAGAAATGTAGTGTAAAGGAACTGAACTCTATGGCAATTTATGAAGCTATAGCTGTAACTGCCCGAGGACAAGGTAATAGATTATGCCATTTGATTCCTCTGACTTCTTGGCACAGCTGTTTGGGATATAAATCCTCACAGTGGTGAACAGTTAGTTTCCAAATCCTGAATGTGCTGCACTGGGCAAGAAGTTTATAGAATGATGTTAAGGAAAGAAAAAATTTAATGAGACACTAAAATTGATGTGCTTGGTCACCACACGGTGTAGTCTTGCAGGTGAATCCAAAAGCAGGAAAATAGAGACAGAATTGAGTATTTGGGGGGAGCAGGGGAGGGGTTTGTTAGTCTTGTAAAGGCTCTGGTTATCCTACAAGGGGATCTGTTCATCATTGACAGCTGTCAGAAGGCATAGTGTAGAGGGTGTGTTTGCAGTACTTCATAGTTTAGGAGGTGATAAATTGATTAAAAGGTGCAACTTTAAAAACACAACGTCTTCTGAGACTTCAGTAGTCTTTGTCTTTGAGAACATGTGGACAGTTTCTGGTATTGTTCAGTACCATCCACAGCAATCTTGGCTTTCTGATCCAGCTCCCGAGAGAAGGAAATATTAATTTTCAAATATATAAACAATAGGCATCTCAGCACAACCTGAGGTTGTCTCCTGTCAGCTACATAATCTTTATATTCTAGATTAATAAACACTTCAGCTTTGGAGTTTATTAGTCCAAAATATATTTATTACCTCATAAATTCAAACCCCCTCCAGTTATCATCTAATTAAACTGCACTACTGTTCATGCTATCTTTGGGGATATATTAATAATGAAATTATCCTGTGAAACACTAATTACATACTTTGTGCATTCTTTTCCATACTTTTTTTTTCAGTGTGTGTGATGAGTGGGGCACACAGTGCTCCATTGTTTTGAGCTCCTCTGCACTCTGCAAGTATCCAAAGATAAGCAGATTTTTTTTTTTTCTTCTTAGTAAAAGAAGGAGAAAAGTTTGTGCTTTTTTTTCACTTGGGAAAGGGAAGACCCAATACCACTAGGCTAGGAACAGTTATGAAACATGATTGTGCAAGTAATTTCAGCTCATGTTTTCTCCTCACTCTTTGAGGAGATTTACTCACAGGAATAAAACCTACTTACAGGATCTTTTTTTGTAAGGCAGTTCTTACTGCAGTTGCCAAAAAGTGAAGAAGACCACTTTATTTGCAAGAGCATATTCGTTTATGGGACTTCACCAGTGACATAGATTTGAAAAAAGGAAAACAGTCTTAAAGCCTTCCTCAGGAGAGAGATTGACTTACAGTTTTTTTCAGTGGTAAGTGTACTCACTATGTTCTAATTTATGTATGTATTGGTTTTATCTGTGCTTGTACTTTGTCAAGATTGTCCTCCTGAATGATTGTGTATTGACAAGATTTCTTTCACTCATTTTTTTCCACTTTCTACAGAATAAGGTATTTTGAATCCTGGCTAGTGTGCATTTCCCCTACAATGAGAGAGTCACAAGAGGTTTGCACATACCCTCCATGTGTTTCTTTAAGTAATTTATCTCTCTAGGTCAAGTACATCTGTTGAGCAATAATATAAGCGCGTGATTCATGTTGACATAGGCTCCTGCTCTACCTGACAGAAGTGGGGTTTTATTCTCTGTTGTACTTCTAGATGCTGTAATCCAGAAGTTTGTGTTTTCAGGATCCATATGTCAGTGGAACATCCTGCTGTCTGGCTGCCATGTTGCCTTGTTGTTTGTATGGCCTTTTGGCTGTTTCACTGCAATTACTGTGGCTATGCAGGTATCTGTGTTTAGAGGAAGGGCACTTTCCATCAGTTTCTTTATTGAATCCTTTAGGTCTTGCCAGCAGGAGAAGGGTTTTGCCCTCTGCCTAGTTTTCTGCTCTGTAAGTTCTACAAGGTCTGCAGCCTTTTTGGAATTACATTGCAAAGTTACATTTTTGTGAAACAGGCTAATATTCAGACCATATCCAATACTTAACAGTGCGTCAATCAGTATTCCAGAAAGTCACTTATTTAAAGAAGACCTTTTTGTGACTAAGCGTGCTAGAACTTTTCATATATGGACAAGTAGAACCCAATTTTTGTACTGATCAGATCGTATAATTCTGTTTTGTTTTTTTTTTCTTTAATATGATATTAAATAGTGATCATTCACTTCATAGAAAGGGATTTGATTCAACTTCCAGCTAGAACTCCATCTCCACTCCTACACTGCAGTTGCAACTTAATGCTTTACTTGCATTTTGCAGTCATTCTGGGGCCAAGTTTTCAAGTCTTCCACATTTGGACTCTTTTCTATTTCACTGTAGAATCCTGCATGGCTTCGCGAGCAGAAAGGCCCATTGTGTTTGAAAGCAGATAGCATTTCTAGAACCTCATGCCTTCTAAACCTGGTTGGGTTTGAGTATCTAAGTAGTAAGAGTGACTCAAAGCTTTAGCTTCCTGAGCATAAGAAAGCTGAGGACTTCAGAGGAGCAATGGACATCTTACTAAGCCATTGGTACAGTACTTTCCCTTCTGACCTAGTGATGGGTAGTCAGTCCTTTCTGAGACAAATTTGAGTGAATTAGCCAACAAAGACAATAGCATAGGTACAGATATTACTTTCCAGCTTGTTATTGTAAAGCTTTACATTCACACTCTGTTGTATATATGAATTCCAAGAGGTTGCAAAACAAGTCACAAAAGATATTTTGATTTCTGTGTTTCCAATAAATTCTAATAGGATACTATTTGCCTTATCCAGTAATTTTCATATGCAAGCAGTCACAGTGATTTAAATCGGACTGTTTATGTGGGTGAGTGTTATTCTTTGAAAATAAATAATGCATGACAAGCTTCTGTATTTTCCTGAATAGCTTTTTGTAAACTGCAAAATAAAATGTAATTATTGTGTGACACACATATATTACAAAATCTCACTTGACTATCAGCCTAATGTCAAGGAATTTACCTTTCGAGATTGAACAGCCTTGTGCTCATTGTCTTAGTAAAAATTGTGTCTGATACCACTTGGCCGGATGGAAAAAAACGTTCTTTCCATTGTATTAAATAGCCAACATCTGCAAAGAAATAATTATATTTATGAGATATTGCTCAAGCATACTTTTTTATTATTATTGCTCAGCATTTATTACTGATTTGTCAAAATCTACTGATTTCCAAACTTCTGACAGTCTAATGCTTCTTGTGGCTATTGATGAAAAAGGTAGACTGTGTGTTCACGGAACGGCCGAAGGTTCAAGGTTGTGTCTTGCCTATGCTGCCACGATAGATTGTTTGTCATTGGTGTCTAATCTGCAAACTTTAAAATTAGACACCTTTCTGTTGTTTTTTCCTGATGTGAATAAATTTACATAGGGAATACTCGCGGAGAAAGAGATGCTTCTTGTCAAGCAATTATATCAGATGAAACATGCAGAAGGGTAATATTATAGTCTGAAAATATTTTACCTAATTTACAGGCATGACATCTGAAGATGAATTCTGGGAATTTAGGGAAGGGAAAAGACAGGTTTTGGGTTTCTTTTTTTTTTTTCCTTTCTTGTCTTCTATATCTTACAGTAATTGTTTGGGGTCTGTAAGTTCTCAGCTTGTGAAGAACATTATGGCAGAAGGTATAAAGAAGACAACATTAAAGCTGTTGCCCACTTGTGGCAATTACTCTGGAGACAAACACAACTCAGAAGACAAATGTTATGACCTACCTGTAAGTTCTAGTTCACAAAACAGATAAGGAGCCAGAGATACTTCTAAACTTGCAAATGAAACTTATTCTCAATGTAATGGTTGAGCTCATTATCTGCTGCTCTTTCTAAATGTAAAGTAAGGAGTGAAATGCCCATATATTCTATGTATAACAGCTGACATATTTTCTTCATTCCTGTGTTTGCCTAAAAAGTCATGGATAATCAACTTAATTTGATGTGGAAAATATAATGCATGGATGAATTCTGATACATGTCACTTGCCATGTCTGTACTGTTATAAGAGGAAAAAATTCCAGAAAAGAAACAGTAATGAAAATCTTTCTGATAATTTTCTCATCAGTTTTTCTCCAAGGACACATCTGTAGGTGCATTCTACAGACAGCATTTGGTTCCCCCCCAACAAATGGCTGGCTCTGTACGTGTCGGTTATTTTCTCATGGTCTTTCTTGCTGTATTGGAAATCAAACCTACCTTATCACTTCAAATGTTCAGTCTCTATAATCTTAACCTGGAAAAGCTGACCTGGAACATTTACTTTTCAGAGTTTTTTTTATTATTTAAATGTATGTTTAAAATAATTTGTAAAAATCCCTACATGTATTACAAGTAACTCCCTATGTTGTTGCTGTTGTGAAGCAGAACAGGCAGGAGCCAGCAGCAGAGACAGATGTGATTGTAACAGAGGTTTGTGTTTTATAAGTAACAGCCTGGGCGTTAGGAGGCTTATGGTCTTAATTAACTCTTAGGATGTTTTTAACACAACTGAATTAAGTATGGTTAAAATCTAATTTACCTGTCCTGACCCTATCAGCTTACTTTTGTCTTGCATATTTTGGATGACAAAATGCAAAATTTTTCTTCTTTTGAGAGAATTTCTCACAGAGCCGAGTATCTATAGTTCTATCAGAAAGGGAAATTTGTACAGGTAAAAAGGATGAGTGAAATCCTGATCGAGTGGGAAAAAAAAAATCTGTGAGTTTAGATTTAGTTCTATAGTAGTCTTATTCTTCTTTTGGAAATCCATACTTTTGCCAGAATATCCATCAGCATTATGTAGACTGACAAAATTTGGTCAGAGTATTTCAGATAGTTGGTGTGTCCTTTTGCTGGAAAGAAACAGCTGGATATTTTCTGTGGTAATGTGACCAATCCACCTCTGTTGTTGTCATTTTAATTGCTGTGGCTGTTTTTTCAAGTCCTCCACAGAAGGTCTTTGTAGTGACAAGCGAACAGTTTACGCTTCATGAGCAAACATAAAGAATGCTGCTGCTAATTGGAGAGGGAGTAATGCAGTTATGATTCCATCAACATTTAAGTTACATTCTTAAAGGACACATTTTGGTTGCGTTTTCTTACTCAAGGAAATTCGGTGGGGAAGTTTTTATAACAGAAAAGACCACTTTTAGGATTAGGGGGAAGGGAGGGAGAGAGAGAAGTGAAATTTTTCTAACCCCCATATGCAGTATGAAAGATCAGCATTTTATTACTGGTTTTGTTTGTTATAACTCTTAATTGCTGGCTTGTGGAATAGCTTGTCTGTGAAAATGGAAAGACTGTCATAGCCTCAAAAGAGCTCACTTTACCCTGCCCTGAAGAACTGTGGCCACAGTGTTTCATGTTGAAGAGGACTCTTCCACAGTCACCAGTTTCCCAAAGGAAGGAGGTGGTTATTCAGTAAATTTAGTCTTTTGGGGTTTTTTCCTAGATATTCTGCATGTTTTATCTGTAGACCTCCCAGCTTCTGAAAGTCTGAATGATCTTATTTTAAACCTTTTTTCATAAATTACATTTCCATGGAATACTTGGCTACAGATTAATTGTGCTACAGCTACCTGACCAAAGTTGTTTCTTCTTAATCCTATTTTTTTTTTTTTTAATTACATCTCTCTTCTCAGGTGACAAAATGTCTGGAGCCTCATCCTCAATAGCCTTGGGAGGGCCAAAGGTGCTTCCTTTTCCAGGTCACTGGCTAGCTTGTTGGGTTTTAGAAGACAGAATTTTTTAGCATCTAAACAGGGAAATCACAGCTATTTACAAGAGAAGAATCATAGAGATGACAGGGCTTCCCCCCCAAAACACTCTCTGTGTAATTGCTGAAGACATTCCAAGCCACTCTGACAAAGTGTACTGTCTGCCAGTCATTATGCTCATCTTGGAAGACCATCTGTTGCACTTCAAATATGTAAAGGTCTGCTATCATTTATTGCACCAAACAAACCAGTTTCTTTGTCTGACATGCTGTAACTCGTGAGTGTGGACTAAAGGTAGTTTCAGTTGCAAAGTGCAGGATATTCTCTTTTGTGGCACTATAAACGGAAGGTACTCATGCATCTCAAATCTCAGAAGACAAACATACCGATTAAACTAGTTTCAATGCTTTTGAATAATTTCAACTTCTTTGGCAACAAATTGTTAAAAACAGCAACAAAAAAAAATCTGAAATATATTCTCTCTTCACTCAGCCAGAAGCATATTGTAAGATTTTTGCATCTGGTGAATGAACCTTTCCATTGTAGTGGCATCCAGATTAGATATATACTGACATTTGAATTTAAACTATTGTATTTTAACTAAATTCTTTCATTAGCTTATTTTTATCTGAAACTAGTAATTTGAAGAAACTTTCAGTGGTAAAAAAAAAAGAGAGTCAGCAGCTAGAAATGCTAGAACATTTCTTCTGATAAGCGTGCATCCTTTACAAGGATGTAAGACTTGGTTGTACCATCTTTATTTATGTGAGTTAATTAAGATCCTTTCCGTGAGTAAAAGGTACAAGATCAGGCATTAAGCAATGATTTGTTTTCGTTTTCCTGGTGCAGATTTAAAGAGTATGTATGTCATTCACTAATCTCAGATTGGAGAAAAATAAGCATTGTATTTTCACAGCGGAAAAGTTCTGTTCAGAGATTTCCAACCAGAGAAATACATAACAACTTCTGTCTGATTAGGGAGCGGTCTTATCTTTCTCTCTTTCCCTTCTCCTTCCTGCATAGCAGCTAATGTTCTGGTCAGAAGTAATAATATGTTAGATCTTGAATGTCAGTAGCCCCAGAGATTCTGACAAGACTATTCATGTGCATTCATACGTCTTAACCAAAGCTGACACTAAAGAGAGCAAGAATTCTCATATTCCTCTTTTTATTGCTGTGCATTAAACTCAAATCTTCTCTGAGAGACTTCTGCTAAAAATGACATATTCACCATTTGAAAAAAGCTTTCTTGTAAAATCCAAACAAAGCAGCTGAGCATCAATATGGCACAGAGCAGAGTCTCCTATGAAAACTCAGAGCAAATCTAAATTGCGTTTTATACCACAATTATGGACACCTTACAAATGCTGTAAGAGAAATACTAATGGGAAATAAACAGTCCCCCTAATCTTATCTCCTATAGGGGCTTTGCTATTGTCATTTTTAATTAAAAAGTAAGTGGTCTTCTAATTTCTTGAAACTATATGGCATGTCCTTATAGGAATACTTGGATTCCAGTAACTTGAGCTGCTAGTTGTTTTCCGAGAAACACAAACTGCATAAACATTCTGCTGTACCTTTTATTCTGGGTGTTTTTGTATAGATACTTGTGGCGTGGTGAACAGTACATGCTTGGGTAACTTTGCAGTGATCTGGTCATACTGTTGAAGCTGGAGAGATACTTCTTTACAGCAATGATATTTTTAATCTTCTTTTTAAAATTGTTTGGTAGTAGTGACTAATGCAGACTAGGTGGCTCTGGGCATCTAGCCATTTTTAGGTAGTTTAATTTGTTAAAAATTATCTTTCTTCCCACCCAAATCCCCTTGAAACCCTTTGGAGAAGAGAACTGTTGAACAGTTGCCAATAATGAGTCCTGCTGAGACCTCTGTATCCTCCTGATAGAACTGTCGGTGCCAACTGGAGACTGACTGGCATGAGTTTGAACTCTACACTACTTGATATATTTGCTTCACATGGACCAATTACAATAATTACCACCTCTGCAGCTGAAGTTTAAGCATCCAGTCTGCACTTCATACCTCAGGTTGTTGGCAATATGTTCAATCCTATAATCTCACTTTTCTTTGAACTAATTAAGTAAAAAATAAATACTTTGAAAAATTAGCAGAGAGACTGAATGGAAATCAAATGCTAAATAATGTCATTGTTTTTCATGTTCCTGCTGTTCTCAAGCTGCATTTCTTTCTTTTTTAGTCTTTACTGCTGAAAGTATCTTCTTTTAAGTTAGTCTGTGGAGATTCACTAGGAGATGCAGTAGTCCATTGACTTTTTATATTCCACTGTGGAGTATCTTTTAACGTGAATGAAAAAGCCAGATGAAGTCCTACTCTTTGTCTCGATGTTTTTCAAAATATCATTATTGCTGTCAAAATGAATACTTTTGACAAAAGGAGAAAATCAGGCATCCCTTACTACTTTTGGCTAGATCTTTCAGTGTGACTATGTAGAATGTAAGGATATAATTCCAGAACGATCCACTAACATTAACTGCCCAGTTCCTAACAATTCCATTGGTTTGAATCTGACGCAACAGGGATCATCTCACCCCCACCCCCACTACCGTTGTCTTTCCAAGATGTTAGTTAATTTTTAAATTGGATCAGTAGCTTTTTTTTTTTGACTGGTGTTTATATTACACAAAGATGAACCTAAGAACGAGCAGAAACTTATTTGGCTGTATTTTTCCTAATATGAATGCACTGCACAGTGTATATACTAAAATTTATATTAAAATTTCTTCATGCAGTTTCCCTCTAGGGAGAGGAAGAGGGAAGGAAAAGGCTACATGTGACAGATGCTAATTATGCAGCTTAATGCACTTCTGGAAGTTGCAGAGATGAGAACTATAGAAGAATCTATCTAAAAAATAAGCATTCAATAGCGTTTTTTCCACAATGTTTTGGGTTTTTTTATCTGCCTCTTCCCTCTTTTTTTTAAGGGGGCTTTATTGCCCAAACAGCACGTACAGTATGCAAAGGGCAAGCGATGTCTCTGGTCCAAATTTTGCCAAACAGGGATATGACTATTATCCTGTGTGTCTTCGTGTTATTTAGTGCTGTACATGTAATTGGGAAAGCTGATGGCTTGAAGGTTCTGTAATTCAGAGACAAAGCAGGAAGGGAATGACTCTTAAAAAAAATCTCGAGTTGATGTGTTAGTTTTCTTTCCTCTTTTGTCACTATTTTCTTAATTCTTCATCCTGTATTTATATTTACTGGAAAAATTATGTTCTGCACTTGTCTGTTCTGGGGTCCTGTGTAAGTATTTGCTTTGACTAATGTGTAAGTTCTAACGAACTGGATCTCAAAGTGCATTTTGCAAATAAGTAAGCTGAGACACAGAAGCTGGTTTCCTCAAAACTGTGAAATGAATCAATGCCAAAACCCAGTGTTGGACGTGAGGTTAATCCTCCCTTCCAGACGTTGAGCTGTGCTGTTTCAGGCAAAAGAAATGGATTCTCAGCTGGTGAAAATTTGGCGTCATCCTGAAATCAATGGGCAAATGCAAGAATACGTTTGCTGTGCTTCAAGCCCACACCGAGTCATCGTACTGTATTTCCATTCCCTCTACCAAATCCCAGTTTTATCACAGGATACCTTTTCCTCTTAGAGGGAAAACCATACCAGTTCTTGGGTACTAATGCCCAATGCTGCTTTCTTTTATTTCCTTCCAAGCATTGGATTTCTCGTTCAGGAGGTGTGACTTAGTAACACCTCTCTGCACAGCGAGATAATCTCTCTAACGACCAAAGTGGCGTGCCAAAACTTTGGAGGGGCCTTCGCGTGCCCCCCGGCACCCGCGGCAGCATGGAGGAGCGGGTTCCGAGCGCTGGCGCAGAGCGAGTCCTCCTCGCACCGCGGTCCTTGTCTGCAGTTGCCACAGAGAAAACCATCTGTTCCACTTGGAAAGGGGTTTGGTTCCACATGCCCTCCCCCCGCATCCCGGCTCCGTCCCCAGCTGCCGTGTTTCGATGAGCAGTGAGGGAATGAATCTCCTGTGTTAAAAATACTCTGGTTCTATTTAGATAAAAAGAAGAATCTTGCTTGCCTACACCGACGTACAAAAATAGTCTTAATGTGAGTAAATCTTCGAAGTTTCTCTTGGTGAAAATATCTAGCATCACTTTTTTTTTTTTTAACTTATGATATAAATTTATTTATAGAGTGTCCTTCTTCCCTCCCACTCTTATCAAGACATTTGCAGAAGGTTGCCGCTCGTCTTGTTCGTCAGTCCTGAAATAATTTACAGGGCCTTTGAAACATCATCGTGTTGCATAGTTGTGATGCAACGTGCTGCTGTTGCATGAACGTATCATATTTTAATGTGAATGTCATGTTAGCTGAGACATTCAAGTCTTTTGCTTTAGGCACTTTACACTGGTTTGTATTTTCACTTCAACTTTGCAGTCAAAAAAATCTATAGGTAGTAACTTAAAATTTTGCATTCTACGTGCAAACAGTTGTATGGAAAATTAATATGTAATATGAGAGAATTAATAAGATGCATATACTTTCCAAATATCTCTTCAAAATAGCTTTCGCTGTCACTATAGCATCTTAATTCTGAGTAATCTCAAAGTCCTTCTGCAAATCTCTGCATATAGTAACAGAGAAACCACCTACTTCATCCTCACAAACTGCACAATATGTATGCATGAAAAAAACTGAATTTTGGAGTGTGGTTCTGCTCCAGCAGATCCGATGGCTGTGGGACTATGGATGCATTAGTGCGTGCATTAAATATTAACGCGAGCTTTCTGAATACTTCCATATCTTTCTAAAAAGCCTCCCAGATACTCAGCGTGGAATTTGCTCTGCGATACAAAGCGCCAACACAATATCGAGCGCGGATCTTGGGAAACCTCCGCCAAGAGGTGGAATTTGCGGGGCAGGAGCCAGGGACAGCGCCGGTGGGACAGCCTGTGCCCGGACTTTGGCCCCAGCCGCACCAGCAGTGGCGGATGCATGCGGAACGCCTCCCGTACAGCCCCGGGAGCGGACGGGAGCCACGGCGGCCCCCGAGGCGCGGAGCTCGGCGCAGCATTAGGGGGGGGACACAAGCTGCGGGCCCAGCGGCGGGGCCTGGAGGGGAAGAGGCGGGACTCGAACCCGCGACCTCTCTGCCGCGGCGCCCCCAGCCCTGCGGCGCGGCCGCTAGATGGCGCTCTCCCAACGAGGAAGGCGGGCGCTTCTCCGGTGCCCAGCGCGCGCCTGGCGGCCGGGCCGCACCGCTGCACCCTCCTCCCCCCAGCGGCGGCGGCGGCCATCGCTGTGCGGGCCCACGTGACGGCGCGCCGGCCAATGAGGGCGCGGCAGGGGGGCCCCGACTCTCGTCCCTGTGGCCGCCATTAAAGAAAAAGGGGCTCGGAATTAAACGGGAGGAGAATCTGCCCCTCCCCGCTCCGGCCGCGACGCGACATGGGGGAGACTCGCTGAGGGGGAGCTGGCTGAGCAGGATGCCGCGGCCGGGCAGCCGCCGACAGAGGCACCGCTGAGGGGAAGCGAGGAGGAGACCCGCCGGCGGGGGCTTCGGGGCACCGACTCCGCCAGCGGCGGCGGCCGCGTCCCTCTGTCTCGGCGCACGGCGGCGCGGCCGGGAGCTGTGGGGCTCCGACCCCTTCCCCCGCGGCCCTTCCGGCTGAGGAGAGCCCGGGGCTCGGCCGCCGCCTCCCCGCCCTCCCGAGGAGACCTCGGGGAGGGGGCCCTCCGCCCACCGCCCCGCGGGGCCGCCGCAGCGGGGCGGCGCGGAGCCTTCCCGCGGCAGCCGCCGGCTCGCCGGGCCTCACGGAGACCCCGCACCTGAGGAGAGCGGCGGCCCCCGCCCCGCTGGGGGGGTCTCGGGGCCCGCTCCCCTCCCCCCGCAGAAGAGACTGCTCCGTTTGAAGACTATCATTTTATATTTTTCTCCTCCATCCCTTTTTTTTTTTCCCTTTTTTTTTTTTTTCTTTATTTTTTTAGGAGACGAGCCTCGCAGCTGGGCTGGTCCCTCCCCGCCTCGGCTCCCCCCGCTCTCGAAGGGGTCTTGCAGGGTTCGGCGCGGCGGAGGGGGCCCTCCCTGCCCCGGATCCCCCCCCTCCCTCCGGCTCCCGGCGGTACTCGGCGGGGTCCGGGCTCCCCTGAAGAGACCCGCCCGGCCGTGTGGACTTTGCGGGGCTCTCTCGGCCCCGGAGGACAGCTGGGGGGGGGGCGAGCCCCCCCGAAGACACTCTGCGATTTACCCCTTCCTCCTCCCCGAAAAGACTGGGGATCGGCCTCGGAGAGACTCCTGCATCCTTCCCCGAAGAGACTTCGAGGGTCACCCGCAATTTCCTCCTTCCACCCCGCTCCCCCTCCCTCCGTTCCCCCACGGAAGGATTTTTACCCGACGGAGGATATTTTGGTTTCGCCCTCTCCGCCGAGAGTATTTCGTTTTGGGGAGGGGGTGGTTCCCACAGGGGAATCGGATCCCCCCGCTGGGCTGTTGAGACTTTTGCGGCCTTTCTCTCTCAAGGAATACCTTCCCCCCTCCCCTGCCCCCGCAGATGGTTTTTTGGGGTACACCCCAGGAAATTTTTCTTGTCCTGCCTTTACGAATTCTTCAGACTCGCCTCGCTTCTGGCCCCCGAAGTTTGTTTTTATGATTTTAAATTTTAATTTATTTGGAATATTTTTGGAGCAGGGGAGAAGAATCTGACACCCCCCCACCCCCACCCTGTTGCCCTCGGACTCCGAAGAGACGAGCCTGGATTTTTCTCTCTCTCTCCCACAGCCAATCCTTCCCAGTCATTCCACAATTTGCCCCTTTCTCGTCTGATGACTAAAGAAACGGGAGGAAGAGGAGGGAGGTTTCTGGATTAATTGCCCCCACTGGATTATTTATTTTTTCCTACTTCTCTTGCTTGGCATCTGAGAAGAGAGGAAGGAGGGATGTCAACTGATTTTTACCCCTAGCCCCCCTGGATTAATTACCCCATTTTTTACTCTCTCGTTGGATCAATTACCCCTTCACCTTACCTCCTCTCCCTTCCCTCCTTACGCGAACGAGAAGACAAGAGGAACAGGGAGGATTTTGATCTTAATCTCCCGTCGTCGGATTACTTACCGCCTCCCTCTTTCTGTTCTCCCCTTCCACGGTGGCTTTACCCCCAGTTTGATATCCAGAAGAAGAGAAAACGTTCCGAGTTTCTCTTATTTTTTAAAATTTTATTTTTTTTTTTAATATATTTTTTACCCCCCCCCCCCCCTTTCCCCCCCTCCGACACCACTCTCCTCCCGGCTTATTTATCCTGCCACTATTTCGCGTGCCTGTATGTAAATCCCGTATTTAATTGCATTATTATTTGTGCGCGTGCAGAGCCGCCCCCTCCCCCCTCTCCCTCTCGGTGTCTGTCTCTCTGTCTGTCTCTTTCTTTCTCGTCGGAGGCTGTGGGATAATGGCGTGCGGGTTGTGGCTGTGAGGATGAGTTCCTGCTTCGTGCCGAACGGGGCCAGCCTGGAGGATTGCCATTCCAACCTCTTCTGCCTGGTGAGTGCCGGCCGCCGGCGCGCACACCCGCTCGGGAGACGGAGGGAAAGGGAGAGAGGCTGGGGGAGGGGGGGAGGGGGAGAAGCAGCCATTTTTAGCAGAGCTTCTGCTGGATGAGTCCTCGGAGCAGGCCCTGCCTGCAGCCAGCCACCTCTCCGTGCCCCTCCGGGTCCCCCTCCATCGCTGGCCTCGCCCCTCCCTCCGCTTTCTTCCTGGGCACTATCCTCCCCGCAACTCGCCTTTTCCTCCGCTTTCCTAGCCTGCAACTTTTCCTCCTTCCTCCCTAGCTTCCCGTCTCTCCTCAACGTGATATTTCTCGCAGGAGGCAAGGAAATCCGCTGCTCCTTCTCTCTTTTTTTTTTTTTTTTTTTTTTTTTGTATTTTCCAGCCCCATATCTCAGAGAACTTTCTCTTTTCTCTCCCTGCGAGTGACATCCCAGGCAAATCTGAGCCGAAGCCTCCCTTCTTGCCTTTAAAGCGATCTCTTTTTTGCTGCTCGTTTTTATTCTGGAGGGCTGCTTCTGGTGATGTGCTCTCAGTGAAGCGGTGGTGTCTTTATGTTTTGTGGTGCACCATTTTGTAGCCTTTTAAACCCAAGTGTGGAATCGTTCGAATTGTTGACTTTGGTAGCTCCCAAAGTAAATTTGATTTAGCTGGACTGTGATGCAATTCTCAGTGGCTGTGCTGAGCTGTTTCGTCTGCTTTTTAATGCAAATTAGCTAATCTTAGCTGCCTGCCTGATATTTATTATTCTAGAGATTGCTATAAGTAAAAATCCGTGCCAAGCTGTGGTACTAGTATTTTTGGATGGAGGGGAATTTGGACAGCCTGAACGTGTCTGCAGCCTGCACCGGGGCTGCACATCCATCTTAGCGGTGCATTTTAAAATCTTAAAGTCTTTCTAAAGTATCAACTGTTGCAGACTCCCTACCTTTCATCTGTATTGCTTCTCCTTCTGAAGGTAGGAAGGCTGCCATGTTAGGTTTAAACGTTGCAGCAATCTTTCGTGTGTTGTCAAATTGGGAAGAAAAAAAAAAAATTAGTGATTTCTTAGCAAATGCCAGCTAACCTTGTTCTGCCTTCTCAGGGAACCCGGGGCAGTGCCTCCCCTGTGTGCCTTAAGGGGACTGTGCTCCAGTGAAAAAACTTAGCATTAAAACTTGGTGTGGTATTGCATTGTAGATAATCCAAGAATTGTCTATTACCCACTTCATACAGTAGTAACTCTTTTCCTTCATAAAGTCAAATGAATTTTTGCCCAGAAGGGGATTGAGTGGATCATAACCAATGTGGACGCAAGTCGGAGGTATAATTTAATGACAGAAACAGAATTTAAATTCTTGAGGTGTGAGAAGTGAAAAGCGTGATTGCTCGTGGTGAAATAGGTGTGCTTGAGAGGCTTCCTGTGTGAGAAACAGAGAATATTTTACAATGGAGAAACTTGTGAGATTTTTCCAAAGTAGCAGTTGACTGGAAGAATGTATGCTTGAGTTGGATTTACTGTATTACTGATTTCCTCAGAGTAATCTTGGGTTGGAAAGATAGCGCGTGCGTAAGGAAGCAAAAAGAAAGACGTTCTTTGCTAGGGCAAGTGTTTAGTAGATTAGACAGTTGCAGTCTGCAAATAATTACATTATTCACTTGTTTTTCACTTTTTACGTTTTAAACCAGATCTGGCTTTTCTCTCTGTAATCTTAAAGCTGCAGTGAAATTGAACAGCCCTTGCTTTACTGCAGTTGTTAAAGGAGATTTTTAAAACAGGGTTCCCGGTCATTTCCAGTTTGTCTTCTAAGGTGCACCAAACTTACAAATATGGGTTCTGTTATTTTTTTTTTTTTATTAATCCTTATTTTCTTCCTTCCACTCGCCTCTTCCTGTGCCATATCTTGTTTCAGCAGGATGTTTCTGTTGGGGATGTACCTACTCCGATGTCTGACAGTTGTTCTTTTCTTTCCCTTAGGCTGATCTAACTGGGATTAAATGGAAGCGATATGTATGGCAGGGTCCAACATCTGCCCCGATTCTCTTTCCGGTCACGGAAGAGGACCCTATTTTGAGCAGTTTCAGTCGCTGTCTGAAGGCGGATGTACTCAGTGTTTGGCGCCGAGACCAGAGGCCTGGACGCAGGGAGCTATGGATATTTTGGTGGGGTGATGACCCCAACTTTGCTGATCTTATTCATCATGATCTCTCAGGTAGGAGGAAATTAACACCCTTTTTTTTTGGTCAGTGAAAAAATGCTGTTACTCCATCTATACTAGATGGACTGTCATCCATAGATAACATAAATTTATTTCTGCAATCTGTGTCAAATTATTACAGCAGTGCAGTGGTCAGAGAGCTGCTGTCTGTGTTTAGGTGCTCTTGGACTGTTAGATTTTCAAGAAACAGGCTTTTGCTCCCCATTTATTTATTTTGAAAAAAACACAAGCTATAAATTTTGGCAGCTTCTTCACGAGAAAGCTGTGCCTAAAGCTGTGCCTGTGATTCAGAAGTGGTGTCTTAAACATGTTTGGATAAGATCCCTTTTGTTGGGCAATTAGAACTTTCAAATTCAAATACTAAACCCCATTTTATTATGTAACAAGAATTGTGGAGATCTGGGCAACTCTTGAACCGTATTGAGTTGTTTTGATTGGAGTTCAGATCATTGGTAAGAAACCCTCAAAAGAAGGCATGTGAAATTAGCGTGGTGTTTTCATGAAAGAATCTCTAATCCTTGTGTTTTTGTGACTTCTCTCTCCCCCTTTCCCAGTTCTCTGAACCTGTACCTGCTTTCAAACTCAGACTTTTGAAAGACTGACAGTATTTGTCTTTTTCAATAACGTTGTACTTCAAATTTGGTGCTCTGTTTTGAAAGTGTTTGCTTGTTCTCAGTTCCCAAAGTAGATGGCTTTCCAGTTGCTTATGAGTAAGGTGACGAAGTTAGGTTTTTAAACTATCTATGTAGGTCTAGTGGTGAGACTACACTAATTCTAGAAAAAAACCCAGACACATCATTGCAATTTCCTTTCAAATAACGTATGGTATTCAGATTACCGAAGTGTAAAATGAGACCAAGGTTTGGTGACCTGGTAACCAGAAATTGTTAATGCTGCCGGTGTTTGTGGATAGCTGAGGAGCAAATATGAGTTTGAAGTGTCACTGAGGAAGTTGACTTGAAACAAATTAATAGTGTGTGGAATTTTCATACAAAAATAATATGATCCAAAAAACAATTGACACACTGAAACGGTGTTTCTTTCTTCAAACAATTGACTTCGAAGATTGGGATGTTGCTCATGTTCCCATTTGTCTTGGAACTAGAAATTTTGCATCCCAAATGGCGCTTATGTTGTAGGTTGCTTGATATTTCAGTGCTTTTAAGGCTTCCTTATTTTGCCCTACGAACAACCTTAGTCTTGAGCTGCGGGGAACATCCTTTGTATGACTGGGATGTAACTTAGACTAAATGCTATTTTTGGCCTGGGCCTGCCCGGAGCAAAGACCAACACTTGTGCAAAAGTGTCTGTGTAAATTTTATAGGCTGCTGGCTCGTGCGATTAAATGGAGACAAATACATTGCATTATTTTTTTGGGGTGGAAGATCAAATAAAAGTTAAGCTATTTCCAGAGTGCATTTCTGCACTACCTGGCCATCAAAATTATTTGTTTGAGTAAGTTTCTTTGCCTTCTCTCTTGAATTTATCTACGAGTGATTTAGTCTAGAGGAACCTTTTGAAAATAGCGGTGTTTTGTAGCTGAACTTCCAGATCAGCGTGTGTTTATGCTTTTACAGAATTACACCTTGGCACAGGTAGATGAGCACGTATCATCCTAGGTATTTATCAACTCCTAACATCTCTCAGGGTATAAGGGAGAGATAGTAGAGGATTAGAGTCTCCCAGCCATGTCTTTGCAATTGTTTTGGGTATTTATTTCCTTTGTTCAGATCACCTGTGGATGTCTGCGCTTCAGTAGAGCGATTCCATGTGTCTTCCTATTAGATATTTTTCTACATAAATGTGTATCACTCTTGAGACTGTTTCCCCTGTCTATACGTAGCTGTGTCTGATATCTTGGCTTTTCTAAGGCATGTTTTCCTCTCCTTTTAATCAAAAAGAGACATTATAATCTCTTAGAGTGTATTAGTCTGCTTGGCTCTTCTGACCAGAAGTTGATAAAGATGTTAATCAGCTAGATGGTGGAGGAGATGGCTGAGGAGTGCCTGCACCTGCACTTCTTCTCGTTCCCGTTACACAAAATCTTAATGCGAACCTCATACAAGAAAGAATTATGGCTGAACCCAAACAATGTTATCTGACCCTTGTCATAGACCTAATGGATTTTTTTCATTGGTGGACAGTTTCTCCTAGTAATTCACGCTGCCCTGTTCTCCCGATGATTGCTTGTTACATTTTCAATGGGAAAGATAAATTGCTTCCTGGCAAGGGCTTGTTACCTTTGGAATTGATTGGAAATTGTTTACTGCTGACTGTTAAGGTGCTGCCTCATTTAGAACTTTTCCACTTGATAGGTGAAGAATTGTCCTGGGGAATGGGGCGAGGGAGGAAGAGGGGCCAAGAGCAGTCTGTTGCTGGTGGTGTTTTCTTTATTGCCTATGGACAGACTTTTCTTGGGAAGTGGGCCTTGAGCAAGCTGTAGTTAGAAATCTGCCAGGGCAATGTTGGTAACTTTTTATTTTGGCTTCCTTTGGGATGAAGTGATGCCGGTCACGGAAAGGCTGGTATTTTGATAGTTGTTGACTTTTTTTGTAACTTGTAGTTTCAGTGAACAGTGATGTTCAGTGACTGGAACTCATCTTGGTTATCAAGCCTTGGGGATTTGAAATATGGCAGCCTTTAAGTATCCTTTTGTCCCCTACAGAGCGCCTTTCCAAGATCACCTCAAGAGGGAACATGCAGTTTGGTGGGTGCACATCTATGCATATCAGATTAAAAAAATAGCTTCTCTCTCTCTTCAGCCTGTTCATTCTAGAAGTTCATTCTTTGCCCTAGAGACACGTCTGAATGTCTGCTACTGGCTATATCTGAATCCTCGTATCGAGCCTTGGATAGCTGTCTTGTTGATGGTCAGGGTTTGTTGTTGCCTGGGGGCATGTCAAAAGGAGACTTGTTCAGAGATGCTGATTGATCAGTAATATTGACTTCACTCAATCATATTTTTTTTCCTTCCCTAGGAAGCCACTTACTGTATGTAACACCAAAAAAAAAATCCAGTCTATTTCTACTCCAACATAGCTAGAGGCAGACAGAAGTTACTGAAATGTTATTTTGGC
Organism: Tauraco erythrolophus; assembly: GCF_009769465.1. NCBI lineage: Eukaryota > Metazoa > Chordata > Aves > Musophagiformes > Musophagidae > Tauraco > Tauraco erythrolophus. Next base: position 3,372,074 of record NC_141485.1, on the reverse strand, counting down.
CTCTAACAACCTCAAAGGTTATGTTTTTGTTGTGACAGTGAGGCTTGATTGTAGTAATCCGTGCAACTCAAACCTTAAAGTAGGACATCTCTTCAAATTTCGGAAGGCAACGGTCTCTCACTGCTCTTATCAGTAGTTGTTTTATCAGATAGGCTCTTTCTTGTTTCCAAGTGGTTACCTGTATGCTTGGAGATTTTTTTAAATGGCAGTAGATGGTTTCAAACCTCAGAACGGTTGGGTATGAATTATGTACAAGACAAAGTCCCAAGGAAATGGTTACAATTTGATTAATGCTTCGATGGAGGAATGCTTCCAGATGCCTTTGACCTTCAAATTGCATCTTTTAAATGGTAAGCTATAAGATGCATCTTTTTCGTCTGATGTCTATTAAATCTTATTAATTTACTTTAAAAATTAAAGAGTTTTCCCTGTACCTGTCATATATCAAGTTAATCAGGTTTTGTTTGCTGAACAGTCTTCCTCACGTTCCTCACAGAAAATGTATAAATGTATAAAAATAATGCTAGTCTTAGCTCCTTGCTGGGCTTGTAGGAGAGCTTGAAGGAATAAGGAGAAGGATCTGTGTGCTGGTGCTTGTCCCTTGGCATTGTGCGGTAAAAGCAGCAGCAGTCATGGCAGCAGAGACTTCTCTGTGTCGTGTAGTTCTCACTATATGGGCACTACAGCTCAAACCCTTGTCTCCAAACAAATCTGTGGATTGGTTTGTGCTGATGGCAGCACTGAGTGTCTGGTTACTGTGACACAATGGCAGCCGGGGCGCGAGCCGGTTGTCATACCCAGGGCTCTGCAGCAAGCCTGCCAGTGGCAAGGACTTGGCAAAGTGAGCTTTGAAGATAGTTCAGCTGGTGGCTTGTGGTTTTTTAATAACATTTGCTTACTAAGGCCATTCAACTCCTACCAAGAAAAAGGATGCTTCCTTAAAAATCTTGCACCGGGTCGGTGCGGTGAGCTGAAGTAACTCGTCGGCAGTGGACACGTGTGTCCCTGTGTGTGTAACACCACAGCTGTTCCTGCTGCGTGCTGCGGTGGTGCTTTAGTGTTTCTTCAGTCCTTCGTGTTAGAGATGTGTCCACTTCAGCAAAACTGCTGATGAGCATCATGCAAACATTACAGAAGCAGTGTTGGTAAAGCTCCTGAGACTTGGTGTGAGTGCCAGGTCAAAGATGGTGTTTAACTCTTTTCCTTTTTCCTTCTGACCAACACGCGTGTGGAATACCTGTGGAGTAAGGTGGAAAATACTTTGTCACAGTAAATGAGGGTTTTGGGGTGTTACGTTGGTCCTATGTACAATGTGACACGTGTAATATACTGTATAAATACGAGCAGTAACTCTGAGGGCACTAAGGGCTAAGACTTAACAATATAAGTAAAATGTATCCGCATACAGAATTACTCAAAGACCATGTGGAGGGGGATATTGGAACGCTTAGCTAGAAAGTTTTTCAGCTTTGCTTTTCTTGTGGCCATGCAGCCCTGCCCAGCCAAATTTACACCCAACAACTGGCGAAGGAAAGCTGTTACCTTGTTATCCTTGTAAACAGGCACAGCTACACACTTACAAAGAGGCTGTCCTTTTAAAATTTTGGTATTTCAAAAAATATTCTGCTGGATAGAGAAGACATAAAGCCCACATATGTGATCCTGGTAAAGGGTGAGCACTACAAAAACTAACTGGTATTGGTGCTGAATATTTTGAGTATGGTATTTTGGACAGTAGGTCATGTTTGGCTTCTCAGTTGATGAAATTTTTCAGCTAGTTTGGATATCTAGAGTCTTGTATCTTGACTCTTTTCACTGAATGCGGATAATGGATCCAACTCTACTGGAAACACTTCAGTTGCCTTAGGTGGATTCTTAAGTTGGTATTTTTGAATTGTATTCGGTCCCTTTTTTCCTACTAAATCTGTTGCTTCTTACTTATTTCATAAGGGGCGTAGGCCCTCAAAATTATTTTTCAATAGGTTAACTGGGTAGTTCTTGCTTTGAGGAATTTTATTTAATCCTAAAGTATTTGAATTTAAAAATATGTTTTGGGTTTTTTTTTTAAATAGAAAACTTTACTTGAAGTATTTCTGTCGTATTATTCCAACATTGCATACAGCAGCGATTTCACGCTGCTTTGCTTATTATACTTGTAATCTGGAGCCTGTACAGGGAGTCTGATTGTATAAATCAGTTTTGCATCAGTCTATTTCTGTAACTGGCGTGCTGTCAAACGATGTCAAAAAGGAAGCCTGGGAAGGTAAGTAATACTTCCAAAAGATGCATCTCAGTCGTGATACTCAGGAATGGATTTTTCCTCTGTGTAATTGAAGTAACTCAGAGTTGGGGGGGAGAATTGTAGTCCAAAGTGGTGACTTGACTGTGGTTTGCTTCTTTGCGTAGTTTATTTTAGAGGTTCATTAAGCATTAGGAAGATATTTTTAATAGTATGGTAAACATATTCAGCCTTTTCAAGAGTTGATGCTTATGTGGCCAGCTATGTGTTAAAAGGAAGAAGGGGGAAAGTCCACATTCTTTAAAAGTGTTATTGAAAATGTCATTTATAATACTGTACATTTATCTGTCGCAATGTAGCTCAAGAAATTAAAAACTGGCATTCTTGCAAAAAAAAAAAGGCAAAGATCTATGTATTTGTTAGCAAGCTTTGATTAATAAATTTAATAATTTATAGCAATAACTTAATAATCAGTAAAAATGACCTTTGCTGTTTCAGGTGAACTGCATGAAGAATGTAAAGTGGAACATAAAAGTACTGAAAGCAAATAGCCTTCTAGAACTGTGTAATTAAAATGGGGTGGTGGTAGTATCAAGAAGGTGTTGGCTGAGAAAAGTTTGTTATTTATGTGTGGTATGAAATTTGTTTTTTTTCCTGGACATTATTTCTATGAATTCTTCATTTCCTGATAAATTTTAGCTTCATTTAAGGGAAACTCTCCACTTAATATGCGGTGTAAAGAGGGAGGGAACAAAATTAGTTCTTGTGGGATGATATTTGTTTAATGGACTGACATAAAAGCATGTCACAGAGGAGCTGAGTGATTTGGACAGCTAAGAGGACTAATCAAAACCAAAATGTTTGTAACCTTCAGGTTGCCAGAGCAGTTTGGTGGATAGCACTCGTATGAAGTGAAATTGTGGCTTCACACCTTCTTTAAATGAGTCAGCAACTTATTTTGGTTTATTATCACTGTCAGATTGAACAGCTGAAGTTAATTGTGTTTAAGAAAGATTAGAAGGCAAAAGTGCTGCCTCTTCTCTGTCTTTTTTTAAAAACGATTTACTTTGTACAATATCTGTTAAGTAGGAGGATTTTTCTCATGTCGAGAAACAACAGTTTGAATGAAGGAGAAAAATAACTGGGAGATGTGAGCAGATGTCATTATTTCTCTCCTTCCATCCACCACTCTAAGAAAGGGGGGAGGGGGGAAGGACTAAATAAACTTCAAAAAGACACAGAACGCTTACTGCTGGGTTTTTTGCATGAATTTGAATAATGTTCTGAAATGAGGGTATCTTTAACTGTCATTTTATTTAACCTTCCCTTTGTATAGCAAGATGCACTTCAGTTTGAACAGGTGGGGTTTTTTTTGGGTACCAGACATTGTTCCTGATCAGTAGGCATGCTTACAGCATACTGTCTTTTTAATTATTAGTTTTTTAATTGTAATTTCCATCTAATGCCTCACACTTTCCCACATAACCTGCTCATCTAAGAGCTCTCCACTTCAGCCATAAAATAAGACAGCTGGGAGAGCTCTTAAGAATGACAAACTTGTGGCAAGTTCTTGCATGTGAAATTTTGTTCATGACTTGGTTGCCAACACAACTATACATGTTAAATGAAATACCTAGCACTTTGTGGTGCCTTCAGAAAACTGAAACCTCTCCTTTGTGTCCATAGTACGACCACCAAAATACACGCTTTGAATTACACTGCAGTGTCTTTGCAATTTCAGCATCTTCTCATTGATACACTAATATGTCAGAACGAAATTAGGCATAAAGGCTGGAAATAGCTCTTTCTATTTCCTCTTATAATAGGTAGTTGATGCAGGGGATGTTCTTAGGGGTTTTTTTTTGTTGTTGTTGTTTTTTTAAGAAAATTACAAGAGCTTTATAGAAACCAACTATTTAACCTTTGAAATGGTGTGGAGTTTATTGTGCAGTTAAAGTCCAATATCATTAAGCTTTGTAGTTAATGTTTGCTCTATTGAGCTGCTTGTTTGCCACCAGTTGAGCAGTATGTGCTGAACAGCAATGCTGCCTGTGGGATAGAGCTGCTGGTTTGTGCAGTCCACAAATCTCCCAGCTGGGGAAAAATGTGTCCTGGCACAAGCCTTTTATACCCTTTGACTTTGGACCTGTGCTGCTTTTTGTTGCAATCTTGTACGATGTTTCTTTAGTGAGTTACTATGTTCTCTCCTAGCTTTGTGGCTTTTTTTAAATTGAGTTTTTGCTGGACCTCAAACCTGGAATAGGGTGGTGGGTGGGAAACTCATGGTGAGGTCTCTTGTTTAGGAAATGCGGCTCCTTGCTTTTCCTTGTCTCTACCAGAAAACTATTTCATGTTGTGATTCATCTGTAATGATGCACACCTCTTCATTTATGAATTATGGGGCAGGTCTGTTTACTCTTCTTCTGTCCCTCAGAGAAAAGGATACTGGGAGTGATTTTCTTTTACTCACAATAGTGGTCTTGGTTGGAAACGTACTTTCATTTGTGTGGAATCTAGCAGTAGACAGATATGTCCACCACCTTCTGGTTGCAATACTATCTTGAAATTCCTTTCTCTGTCCTCTTTATCTTAGAGATTGTTTATTGTAATGACAGTAAGTGTCTTTCTAAGTAAAACTTAGGTGTCTGATTTTCTACATGCTCTCTAATTTAAGGATATTGAGACTCTAGTTAATACTATTGCAACCTTTTAAGCCTGTAAGTGGCTTCCAGATAAAGGTGAAGGGGCTTATTTCAAAGGGGGATTTAAAATGCAAGGGCTTGGCTGTGTTACTGAGGTTTTCAGCCCATCGAGCAAACCAGCAGAGAGCTGTTTGAACCAAAATCCTCCATGAAGGAGAGATGAGCAGACAGGTCACTATGGTAAGACCTGTTGTTCAGCACCAAACCCGAACCCGAGCCTTGCGCCTTGGCGGTGTGTGGGGAAGGCACGAGGGGTGATGAATGTGGGATGTGAGCAACTTCTTCTAACTTTGAACTCTGGGTGGCGGTTGGAGCAGATGACCTCCACAGGTCCCTTTCAACCTAAATTATTACGTGACTATCCAGAGACTGAAGTAAAAATACGTCTCCTTATCTATGTCAGACAATCTTCTAGTCTCTGCTGCTACCTGGAGTACAAAAGCAGTGGCATTATAACTCTGCTGGGTTAGTCCAAGGAGACCGGTAGCAGGTCCTTAGGGACACGTATCAAACACCATACACAAGGAATTGCAGGCCTCATGGTAAGACCTGGTTGCCAGTAGTTTAAGGACAAGATCTCGAGTTTTCATGATGTCACATACATACTGAGAGGAGCTTTCACACGTCCCTCATTTTATTTGTGTAATATAACCGTAGTGCCATTGTGATTCCCTGGACCAGTGCATATACTGGTAGGGCCTGTAAGCTGTGTTCAAACACTGATCATGCACCAGAGTGGTTGAAGTGGTTACAGCTTCTTGTCATCAATCTTGCTTCCTGATTTGGCGAATCGACTTGGCTTGTGTAAGCTGGATTCCATGACTGTGTGGGATTTGTGGGGCACGTAAGATCTCGGTGTTTCACTTCAGAATCCTGTCAGGAGGAACTGGGCTTTGTCTTCCTGCTCACTGTTTTCTGTTCTGTGTACAGATCAGAAAGCAGGACTAGCCTGCTTAAATATATTTGGGTTTTTTATTTTGAATTAAAAAGAAATATTGCAGTTGTGAGAGTCTTCTGGGGAGAATCAGGTTGCTCTCACCAGTTTTCTGAATCTGAGTTTTACTTTTTTTTTTCTTTTTTTTTTCCCCCCTCCTTTAGCAAATTGATGAATACTAGGAGTCAGTTGATCAGTGCTTGTGTCCAGCTTTCTTCAGTCAATGGTAGCTAAAGACACTAGGATATATGAAAAGTTTGGCTTTGGGCAATTTGTTTTTTAGCATAATTGTCAGCTAACTCTTCAGGATAAGTAATTCAGACTACCCAAAACACAAGCCACCTTGCCGACAGATCGGTGCACAGTGATCTTGCAGGCTGAGATATGTAACGTACTGGTGCTGGCTGTTTCCTGTTGTGTACAAACAGCTGTTGAAGAGGTTTTTTTTTTTATAATGTGAGCAGAATTATTATCTGAATGTTACAGGCTTTTTTTGGTTGCATGTTGTGCTGTGGATGTCTTAAAAGCTTGTGGGAGAGAAAAGGATGTTGTGATATGCACATGAAATAATAGGGTGGAATTCAATGCTAATTTATTTTTTCCTTTTGCCTTACAGAAGAGGAAGATGGTGTTTGGGAGAATGGACTTTCTTACGAATGTCGCACTCTGCTTTTCAAAGCTGTTCACAACCTGCTGGAGAGGTGTTTAATGAATCGGAATTTCGTGCGCATTGGGAAATGGTTTGTGAAGCCTTACGAGAAAGATGAGAAACCTATAAACAAAAGGTAGGATGTCTTATTTTGCTCTATTAAAGAAGTTATAGGATTTATTTAGGCTTTGTGCTAGAAGACACATTCAATTAAGAGCACTCTGTTTATGGCTTATTTGGGAACCTGGATCTCTGATTTTTCTTGTTTTTCTTCCTTTTTGGAGTTCTTCAAAAATTCCTTATGATGAAAGGAAGTAATACTCAAGGTAGTAGGCAGTCTTTTCTGTACTGATACTCGTATATAGACCATGGATAATAGGGATATTGGAAAAGAAGCTTGAGCTTTCTAGAAATGAAGAAAAGGATAACAGCATGAAGGGATACCTGCTCTGGATTTGCCAGTATAGCAACTGGGACTAACTCTGATTGTAAATACTGAGAAAGACTCATTCTTTGAGCGAGTGGGATCTAGTGTGCTATTTACAGGCACTGCATGAGGTTTCAATAAATTATGTCTTGGAGATGTTGAGAAGAGAGTTGGAAATGTCTACTCCTGGTCAGAAAGGTTGTCTGGGAGCACTGGTGTTATAAGAATAAATGTGGCCTCCACATTGAGGGGGAGGAGGGTGAGAAGAGAATTTTTGATCTAAATTGGAAGGTCTTCTTCTCATGGTTCTAACGTGGTTTGACACGGTCTATGTTGCCTAGCAATAAATAATGAAATGAATAAAAACTAGGTTAGCTGGAACAAGTTTAATCGCTGTTCCCAAATCAGCTTTTAAAATCCAAAGTAATTTAAAGCTTAGACGATGTTTTTTTTTCCGCATGTGAGGTTTTTTTTTTTTTTCTCTGTGTGTGTATGTGTTAAATCTTGCATGCAGGAAATTTTGAGATCAGTGGCTTTGGTTTTTGGGTGTGGAGTTGGCCATTGTTGGCATCTTCTACAATAAATTTAAGCTTGAAAGAAAATTAGAGCTGTTTGAGAGCAAAAGAAGCAGAAGCATATGCTTGTATGTGTTTCTATTAGCAGTTGTGAACTGCTGCTTTTAATTTAGGTATAAACTTGTCCTTTAGTTCTAGGCATCTCTTTCTCCATGCTGGTCAGGGCAAATGTTTCCTCTCTGGGGTGTTCTTGTCCATCCATTTCTTCTGTGTGTTGTTGCTATAAATCAATAGTAAAGAGTTTACTTTTAACTGTTTAGGCCAATATTGGCTTGGCACAGTCTGGGCTTTCCTCATTTGAGGAACTGGTTTTCTGAATTGCCATTTGAAACTACCATTAGTTATGTCATGGCATCTCTTACAGTAATTCTATAAAGCTCTCTGCAGCAGCTGGAAAAGCTGATGAAAGCTTTTAAAATAAAATAGCAGTGTTTGTTTAATTTGGAGACTGATTCTTTTTGTAAGAAGGTCAGGTCAGCATGCTTGATGAAAATAACTAAAGGAATTGTGTGCTTACCCACACAACTACTCCATCGTAAGTATTCCGGAACTACTGGAAAAACACGTAGAAAGATTTACACAGGTCTGTGTAAAACAATTTCTTTGTAGAGAAGTCTCAATGTTTTGTACCAGATAGCTCAATACCACATGATATTCAGAGCCCTGGCGTTTGTGAAATGAAGTGGGGGGAATGCTTAACAGATCTCCATACTCTTGGCATGTTTGGCTCATCCCTTCTGGGAATATCTGTAATTTGGATAATCTATACTCTCTGTAAAGTTTGGCTTTTCAGAGATATCAGTTCAGGCCTCTGCTGCTCCCAGCAGCTCCCTGTGGGAGAAATCCAAGCGATTGAGACAGGTGTTTTGTGATACCACCTCTGTAGCTAGAAAATGTGTCGCTCTGTGGTTGAGGAGGAAATGTTGAGTGGAATGGCTTGAGTGGATTTTGGTCTCTTGTATAAATAGGAATACTCTTCTAGTCAAAAGGGACATTTCTCTTTTATCAAATGTTAAGCGTGACACTGCAGCAAACTCAACGTAAAAGGACTTGCAGCCTGGCCAGAAAATGCTCTGAATGTTGCACCCAGGGTCCTAATGTTTCTTCCTAGACAACTGGTATTAAGGTTTATTTTTAATTTGTTCTAGATAACTTTTGCATATCTTTCCTTCCTTAGGATCCATTTAATCAGCAAGATGAACACTAAGTTGTATCTTTTTGTAGACGTGACTGATTTAATTAAAAACCAAAACAAACTACCAACACCCTCTCCCCAAAGCCATTCTCTGATCATGATTGTGGATGCACATATCTTCAGAATCAGAACAGTTTTGAAGCTATGTTTTTGTCTTTTGGGCATTTTTGCTATCTTTCAAGTAATAGGAATAGTAATATTCGTAATACTATTCTCCAAAGCATGTCATACCAGCTTCTTGATGAAGGAAGAATGGAGTCTTTTTCGGAATGCTTTCTGTTTCTTCCTCCCTTGGGGGGGGGGAAAAAAAATATCTCTTGGAAAAGTAGTGCTTCTGCCATGTAGAAGTGGCCACAGATGAGTGTGACAGGTATGGCATCTGTCACAGGGATTAAAGCATTCCTGTTTGGGAAGGTTGTAATTACTTTTGTGTGTTGCTTGTGTTGATTACATGTGTATCTCATTCTGAAGGAAGAAAGAAGTTACTCTTGATAGCGTTGGTGTATCTGTATTCATCCTTGCAGCCTTAGAAAACATTGGATAGTGGGAGAAGTGCAGGAGGAAACTGTGTGTACCCAAAACCAGGAAGGTTTTGCCCCACTGCCTGGTATCCCCGCACAAGTGGTGTCTTGCTTCACTTCAGACCTTGCTCCTGTTATCTTTAGTGCCTATTTCCATCCTGTGTTGCTGTGGATGCTTCGCTTTCTTTGGGACTGTTCCTTTGCATTAACATTCAGAAATCCTGAGTGTAGAATTCACGTGCCTGTACAATTTAGAGGCATTTAGTGTGCTGGGGATGCAAAGTCTGCTGCCAGTTTGCTTCAGATCAGAGTTTATACTACCCTGCACTCTGGGGCTTGGCTGGGCACTGTGTAGACTTGTTCTCTGTACATTACAACTGCAGATTTCGATAAGGTTGGCTGTTCTTGCTGGCAATCTTTAGTGTCAAAGACTGATTCAAAACTGAGAAGTCAGTGCTTTTGATGGTGGTGGTAACTTCTCAACGTTGAGCGATGTGCGGGACTTTAGTCCCACTCTTTCACTTTCTTTCTCTTTGAAGGATGTGTGGATAGAGCTGCTTCTTTCATTAGAAGCTGATCCCATCTGGATTTTTGAGTTCTGTTTGAAAGCATGTGGTTCCAGAATGTGAGCTTTTCTGTTATCAGGTCTCTGACAGTAGAAGTTGGTCACGTTGCACTTTTCATATGTATATGATAGTGCAGCAGACATAAGGCTGTGATTTCTGATAGGTGTTTGGCTGTGACGACAGATCCTCAGGCAACTGTGGCTTCCTGTCTGCTGCTGCATTATTTTTCCTCCTTGTATAAGGTTATATTAGAAAAACAAAGTCCATTTCATCATTGTTGCATATATTTTAATTTTCAAAGGACAGTCCTTAATGTTAGTGAGCTGATGCCACTGTGGCATGTGAGTAGATGACCAAGAAAGTAAGAATTACATAGTTTTAAGAGTTCACGGTTTAATTATGTTTAATGATGTGACTCCTAAAAGAACCAACCAAACTTGTTAAACTAACCTCATATTGTTGTTTAGTATCTCTTAAAAGTTTTGCTGTGGAAGAAGTAAAAACCTCAGACATTTGCATTATACAGTCACACGCTGCATGTTGACAAGGCTGCGAGGTAATAACTGTGACCTGCTCTTCCTTCCCTCCCTCCCCCTTCTTCTCCCCAGTCTAAAACCAGCATGGGGAAAAGTGAGACAGTCATGTATTTGGTGATATTTGATCTGTTAGAACAAGTCACGATTACCATGCCTGAGGAAACTGTCTGAGGTTTTCAAGTATGCTGGTTCCACTTCTGTTTATAGACGGGGCAGGAATGGAGTAGCTGACTCTCTAAAGGGTGTGTGGTGGGTTTCTTGTTGCTTATTTGTAAGTAGGTGATTTTCAGTCTTGAGGAACGGGTGATGGGGGTCAGCAGGAGAACAACAGTGGAATAAAAGACCGAAGAGAAGGTTTTGCTAATGGTCTTAGTTGTAACCAAACGAGAGGCAAAAAAAAAAAAAAATAAAATCATTGCTTTGGTCTTTGTCGCAACCTTTTTCAATCACTTAAAGCAAAGTATGTTACAGAAGCTCAATAATGTGGTTTAAATGCCTGCATATTAAATTACCAAGTTTGACATATAAGAATGTCTCTCTCTCTCCTCCTCTCGAACCTATTGTGCTGTTATTGCCACGCTCAGAAATATGGTTGTGTGTGCTTTATTCAAAAATCCACCCTGTAAATGTATGAGACGGAGATTGTGATCTGCTGCATCCAATTGTCTGTCTGCCTTTTCTGGTTAGACTGCTCAAGTAACAGCCTTTGGATGAGACTTTTCCTCTTGCCAACTGGATGCTAAAATAGTAGTGTATACCTGGAATAAATATAACTAGGAAATTTGTCAGATTAAACACTATTTTAGATACAATTCCTTAATGAAGATTAAATCCGACGCTCCTAATGAAAGTATCAAGCGCTTATGTGGAGGATATCTCCTGAAGTTTTAGTAAGAAGTACAACTTGCTAAACTTTAACACCACTGAAATACCAGTAGGCAAATAATTGCTTAATTCTGATTTTGTGGGAGGATCTGCCAACCTAAAATCTAGAATACTAAAAGCTACTGTATTACTTGTATGGTTGCTTCCCCCTGCCACCCCTTGTGAACAGGAACCAATATAACCAATTGCAGTGGGTGACAAACCAGAACTTGTGTCTGACGAGCTCACTGAAAAAACAAAACACACAAAACCCCCCCACAACACACCCAAAACAAACTAAAAAAAACCCCAACCAACCAACCCAAAAACCCACTTGGAAAATCATTAAGTGATAAGCTTATCATAGCTTACAAAATGGAACTTGCTGCACAGGTTTCACAGGTAATGCTGTTTGTCAGTCTGGTGCAGGATTTTATAATGCCAGCCCACTGTTCTTTTATATTTCATGGAAATACTACTTTATCAACCTGATGTAAATAATAAGTATGTGACTTCATGGGAAATGACTGCTGAAAAGTACTCTAGGTATAAATTTTAGCTTTTTTATAAGCTTTTGTAGATGTAGTTACCTTAGTTTGAAGGTGTTGATAGTTCTGAATAGAAGCGTTTGGTTTTTTGCTCTACCTCATCTTGCCAGGAGGGAGAGGTAAAACCAGCCACCGTGGATTGATTCCTGAGTTTGGTGCAAGTGTGTTGGCGGATCTGACTGCAGCGTGAGGGGTTTATTTTTTCCAGTTGGGCCATGGGAATGGTCTTGCTGCCTACGTCAGATATGTTTAATATTGCTAACGCAAGAGCAGTTCCTCTGAAGGAGATCAGCTATTGTCTGTTGGGTCTTCGCTGCCCTTAAGACAAAGGGAATGCTGTGCTTTTGGTCCTGAGCTCGCATTTCTGCCTTATCCCACTGCTTGGTTACCTTTTCCCGTTTCCCATGGGGTCCTCCTTCAGTAGGAACAGAGTAGTTGGCTTCTTGCTCCCTCTAGAATGATGCTGTGAATTATTAACGAACTGAATGAGGAGATTTCTGGGTGCCAAAGCTCAAAAACCTCTTTGTACCTGGGAGAGTTAACTATGTAAGAACAGCGTGTAGCCACAGGTTTTGTGTTTATTTCTATATGTTTGAGACCTTCATAGCTGAAAACTCTGTGGCTCTTACTTGATAATGTTGGAATATTTTCTGTGAAGTCTGCTCCACTCTTTTTGCAGTGTAAATTTCCTCCCTATGTTAATCTTCAGATGAAACAATGTCAACATTTTTTTACAACAGCTCTAATGAGGCTGTTCTGGCATCATGTACCGGCAGGAGAGCAGGTGATGTTTTTCCTTTTGCTGTAGACAGCTGGAATTGAGAGCTGCTGTAAGTAGGACAGTGCAGGATAAACAGCAGGAGCTGAGAGCATTGATCACATGATTGTCTCTTTGGAATATTGGGTTGCTACAGAGACTACAAGCAGACAAATTTAGCACTTTACATCACAAAGCAGTTTTCTCCTATTTAGCTTAAGTTACAGTGGTAGTTGGTTCATTAGGAAAAACAAAAAAAATGGTATGGCTCTTGGTTTTTAGCTTTCAACACTAATCCATGTTCTTTTTGTTCACTGAACAATAAGGTAATACAAAACCCATACAGATACTTTGGATTTTGTTAAATGAAAATTTTATAATGCATTTCAGTTTTGAACTTTGGAAAAAATCTGGCTTAGCAAGATGCTCGTAAATGTTTCAGAAAAGGAAAGAGCAATGCATAGAAAGCTGTTACCCTCTCTTTGAAATAATGTCTAGCTGTTATCTGTTTTCCAAATATGTTCTAGGTTCTTGCTCTTTACAGCACACGTGCATTTCATTGCGAAAGCTTGAGTTCAGATAATTGAGCTTTGTATCCTCAATAATTAAAGGATGCTAAAATATAAGACGACAGGTTTATTAGTCTCATTCAAGTTCTGAAATACAGGAACACGCGCAAACTCTTCTTGTAGTATTGCTTGTCATTGTTTTCTCTGGAGAAATGTACACTTTTTTATGTGTGTGTGTATATATAAACTGCAAGTTGCATTCTGAAAAAAATCAGCTTTGCTTCTTTGTAAGATGTCCTGCTGTAGTTTTAGTAGCCTACAAAAACAAAATTGTTTTTTGTTTCAACCTTGTTTTTATTGGGATGAAGCTAAGCTCATTAATAATGAAGTTATTATAAAAATGTGGAAGTCTTTAGGGTGAATATGACATTCTGGAACACAGGTCGCTTGCTACGTTTGTATTTGTTTTAGTGCACATAACTTGGTTATGGAATAAATAAATATTTTTAACTTGCAGATCTCACTAAAATCAAAACATCCTCAGCTATGTGAAAAATATTTTGGACAGCCTTTTGACAGTAGTCATTAGTGATATGCTTTGAACTGAAAGGTTTTTTTTTTTTTCTACTTTGCTATTAGCTATGTTTTTTGCTTTGCGTTATCATCAAAATCAGCTTTCTGCTATATTTACCTTCATGACCATAGGGAGTTACTCAGAGATGCTTAGAAAAACGTCTGCTGTTCTGTCTCTTTGTCAGTGGTTAGAGGAGTATCCGTATTTTGAGATCTTATTACTTCATGTTGAGATACAGAATATGCAATTTGCTAGAAAATGTAGATAGGCATTGTTTAGATTTCTGCGAGCTTTCACATTAAGGTTATTAATGCCACGGTCTGCTTGAGGTGCAGACCTTGTGGTGGGGCTGATACAAACCCTGATGTAGGGGAACTTGTAGCCAAGGGCAAGAAAGGCATGTTTGTGAATTGATTAATGATGATTCAAACTCTTATCACAGAAAGTAGAAGTACAGTGTAATGAGTATGTATGATAGCATGTTCTTCCTAGAGAACGAGGAACTAATTTCTCTTATCCTCTGTTTTCCTCAGCCTCCAGCGCTTAAACCAAAACAACTGCCCAAAAATAACTAAAACAAAACCAAAGAAAGCTCCCGAAGTATTCAACAATTGAAACAATTTGTGTACTTGCCTTGTGAGGATTGGTTTTTCTTTTCTTTTTCCCTTTCATTTCTTAAATCGAGAAAACTCAAATATGTTTTCCTAGCAATTATTTTTGGTGCTGTGTTAATATAACAGTTTGATTTTAGTATTTTACTTGTTTTATATTTTGCTTGTTACAGCAAACACATACTTAATTTCCTGCTCCTTCCTAGTCTGAATTAAGATTGTGGAGCGTCCTAATTCAGGATTATGGATGGTGAGTGGAAATTGCAGATGCTGTGTTTAAAAATAAGACTGGCTGGTGAAGCAGTGTAGGTGTGGAGGTGGCTGCAGAGAAAGCTTCTCTCCATTAGTGCACTGCAGTGCTGTGGCTATACCTGGAAGATGTATGTAGTCACAAAGAGCTATTTTGAACAAGCACTTACAAAGAAAAGGTGGTGGATGGGTTGTCTTGAGGGAGTTGCTTCTGCTTTTCTTATGTTAGCTGAGAAAGCCTCAAGTGGCTTGGCAGCTTGGCTCTTTCTTCTCCGTGATAAAAAGCCCTAGAGGGTTGCCTGACGAAGAACAAAGCGCAGGGTGCGATGTATTGTAGAAGAGAGGACGGTGTAGTGCATGTTGAGCATGTGGTCAGGTATGTAATTCCTCGAGACTTATTCTTTGGCAGTTACGTTTTGTTTTCTGTCCCATGCGGGTTGCTATAGTGTTCTCTCTCCACCTGGTTAGAAGAAAAAGGAAAAAACAATCAAGTAACTGAATATGAAGGGTCTTAGGGCTTCATGGCGTGTGTGTGTCACCATAAAACTAATTTCTAATTAAATTTTTATTTCCAAAAGAACTTATTTAATTGTGAGAGTGCGTTCTCCAGAATTTACCGTAGAAGGCAACTGTCACCTTTCAAAAAAGAACTTCTTTGATACTTCAGATTTATTTAAGTGGCATACCGAAATAGTCTGTAGTGAAGAATAACTATTTGCAGATGCTTCTATTTGGGCAGTGATGATGCATCAGTTGGAAACTCTCAGCTCTATTGCTGCTGGTGATAATTGTTGTCAGCCAGTCATGATATATTGATTCTTGGTCAAAATGCCCCGAAGGATTCTGGGTGCTGGCCAGTATGTACCAATTTTTGGCAAACACTTTATAACAGTCTGAAATAATAATGCGTATTAATTAGAAACTTAAAACTGTAGCTGATGTGTTCATGCTCCTAAACAAGTTGTGTTTTCCCCCATCGAAAGGGACATCCTAGAATCCGAATTGTGGCAGCCATTAGTTCTGGACAGTAATTAATTTTGCTCCGCAATGTCCTTTTTCCTCATCTAGGAATGGTGCTAGAAAATATATAGTTTATAAGGGTACGGGAAATGTTTTGGTAGGGTTAGCAGTGCTTCGACTCGGTAAGCTGCTCTTGCTTCAACTGAGAAGTAATTTGTGGAGATCATCTAGGAAAATATGAGATGGTAATTATTAAAAAATACAAAAGAGAAAAGAAATAAACCATTCTCTCTTTCAGTTGAAACATTTGGATGCTTTTTTTGAATTTACTATTAAATGTGCTATAGAGTTTGGTTTTTTTAGTTGGAGGCTTCATTCCTTCTGCTGATGTTACTGCAGTCTCCTTGTCTTTCAGCCCTAGTGGGTGCTGATTTGAAGTATGCAATCTAGTGAAGTGTGGATTAGTGAGGTTCTAATACAGCTAATGTTTGTGAAGTACTTTGAAGATATAAAGCTCTACGTAAGTACTAATGTGGAGGGAAAAAACAGACCTAATTACCTTTTTATCAAGGAGGTGCTTTCAGATTTGCTAATGGAGATGTAGAAACCTCATGTATATGTAAATTTTAGCATGCTTTCCCTTCCTGCCTTTCAGTTTTTCTTACAAAGGTAGAAGTAGAAATTGCATTGAAATTTTCCACATCAGTTTCTGTTGCTTTTCACATAGAATCATAATCCTTTGTCTCTGAAATGAAAACATCTTTGTTTTGTATGATTTGAGTGAAGAGGGAGCGTGGGGGAATCAAAGATGTTGTTTATAGCAATGCATCTTAATGGAGTATAGGTGAGGACTGGAGGTTGCTTAAAATAGCATTACTTCCAAAGAGTCTCTCTTTTCCTCCTTCTTTTTCTTGTTTAAAGTTGCTTTTAGTATTGAAACCCGTTCTGACTGAATTCTGGTGTGTTCAGATGAAAATTCACAAAGAATGCTTATTCTGATGACACTTCATAACATCTATATTCAGAGATCAGATGGAAACTGAATTATTGATATTTAAATTCTGAGATTAGGACTTTAATAAAACTAAGTTAATTAGAAATAATAGAAATATTAATGGAGTAACTTCATATTCAAGGTCAGTTGAGAAAATGAGATTTTTGGGAGAACTAGGATTTTGTTTTCAGAATTTTCTGTTAGAATTCTGTTCTCTACTCTTAAATCTTATGTGTGCACATGCAACAATACCTGATTTTAGTTGTAAGAGCACAAAAAAAAAAAAAAAAGGAGGGGGGATCAATAGTAGCTTTAAGACAAGCTATTATTTTTTGCAGTATCTGCACCTGAAGGACTTCACTGATTCTGCAGGCAGGACAGACTCTGTCTGTTGACGTATAGGTATTATTTTTTTCTATATATTTCAGTCATGAGATGCTCTGCACAAATTACCTAGTGATCTTGTGAGCTACTTAAAAAATGTCTGCAAATAAAAGCATAGGATGAACTCTGTGTTGGCAGACAGGAAACCACCAGCTTGCTTTCTGTTACTGTGTCCTTGACTGAATTGTAAAGGTAATTTGCCTATTCTCTCCAAAGTGATAAGTAGGTGAATTTTTTGCTTGATTAGGATTTCTGGCTCTGAGGTGAGTTTCTGAGAATGGGAGAGAAAAATTTAAGAAATGGTGGAGTGTGGTGTGGTTTTTTTTTGTTTTGTTTGTTTGGTTTTTTTTAAATAGGTTATGGTAAGGTTTGAGAAGATTCCTCCTAAACTGAGGTTGAGACGACATTGTGTATGAGCAATCAGTCTCTGGAAACTTCAGGAATTGGAGAATGTATATTAAAAAAAAAAAAAGGCAGCATGCACGTTTAGAGAATTTCTTGTGAAGTCCATAAAATGGTGTATGTAGGGGCATCCAGTAACTAAGAGCTCTGGTTCTTTGTTTTCCTTCTTCCTTTTCTCTACTCCCCTGCAAAGAGCTTCAGTATGATTTTGTGGTTTTTTGTTTTTATTTTTTTAATAGGATTCTTCATTGTATTTCTTGTGATTATTGCACATGCATTGATATTTTCTAAAGTTTTGTAACCCAACAGAAATGATGATGTTAAATATGAAGCAAGATTCTGACCATGACTAGCTAGGAAGAAATGTAATGCTGTGTTTGAGTACATGAAGTGTTAGTTTTGCCTTTCGTGTTAATCTTTAGTTCAAGGAAGACTCGGTGTTTTCGGGAGATACTGTGTGTGCCATGTAGAAACCTGTTACCCTTAGTTGGAGTTTAAGCACAGCACTGTTTTTACTATGTATTTGTGCTATGAAACAATATAGAATAATAGAATGCTTTGGGTCGGAAGAGACCTCGAAGATCATCTAGTTCCAACCCCCCTGTCCTGCAGGGACACCCTCCACTACACCAGGTTGCCCAAAGCCTCATCCAACCTGGCCTTGAACACCTCCAGGGATGGGACAGCCACAACTTCTCTGGGCAACCTGTTCCAGTGCCTCACCACCCTCTGAGTGAAAAATTTCTTCCTTATATCTAATCTAAATCTCCGCTCTTTCAGTTTGAATCCATCACCCCATGTCCTGTCACTACATGCCCTTGTAAAAAGCCCCTCTCCAACTTTCCTGTTGTGCATAAAATGGCTTAGCTGCACCTCTGAAAGCCCTGAAACAAAAACCCGAGGTGGTGTGCATCATTTTGCTGTTGAACACTTAAATTTGTGACCAAAATTAGTGAAAGTTTTGTAATTGGGTTTTCTAGAGTGAGTTGTGCCCTAGCAGATCGGCTCTCCCAGCCATACCAGTAGCTTGCGTGCTGGAGCTGCTTGAGTGATGTCAGCCACAACAATGGCTGCTCTCTTACTTCATTATTTTGTTGGAAACTTCTCCCCTGCTGAGTGGAGGGAGAACAGTTATAATTTTGGGGTGGTTTTTTGTTTGTGTGTCTTTTTTTTTTTTTGTGATTTGGCTTTTGCATGATGACCTTGAGTTTTCCTTGCTGCTTCTTAGGACCAGTTTTGCAGTGTGACGAAATGAAATGCTTCTCTTATCAAGTCAATGCTTCTCTTTGTTTCGGTTTATCTGAATTCCATCAGGTGGCCTGCCCTGTATCTGTGTAATAATGTGGTGTTTACAAGAGAGATAGCTTAATTGCAGTTGAAGTGCATTTAAAGAATATGTGCTTTTATTTTTGAACTTTGCCTCACTTATGCTAAGCTTCTAAATTGCTCAGAACCAAGAACACTATCCATAGCCTCCTTCACCTTAAACCATCTAATATGATTTTAAAGTAAAATTGAATTTGAAGATCAATCTTCAACTATTTGCATAAGGATTAAACTTCAATTGCATTTCCATATAGGAATTTAGTGGTGACTTCACTTGAACTTGAAATCATCAAGATGCTTAGCTCCATCATCACTGCACTTTGGAGACTAACTTTACTGGGATTCCTAAGCACTATGGTATTTCACCTGCAGGGACTATTCTGCCCAGAGTTGGATTACTGCAGCAGTTGTGCTGAGCAGTTGTCAATGAATAGTGGTAATTCACTTTGTACCTCTGGATTTTGGCTTTTCTTTGTTGCTGAAACACGATTAACATTGCAGATCAGCGTACCAGCCTGGACTTGATACACCTGGAAAACTGTGATGCTTCAGCCAGGCCCAGCCACTTAGAGCAGCTCCTCATGGAGCTGACTTCATGGCCTGCTTTAGGTTGCTGTCATAAAAAACGTGCTGTGCTACCTGTTCCTCCGTGAGTGGTTTGTGGGTTCTCTCATCCTTGGAGTGTTTTAGGTCCCTAATTTTAAATCTGCTGGTAGGCACAGCTGTGTGTGTGACGCTGGAGCCTTCTTTCTCTGCATTCTGGTGACTATCCTGGTGGCTGCTCTTTGAGTCTTTGGGGTGAGAGTCAGTCAACTCATTTCTGTCTGTTTTCATACATTGAATGGACTGTGCCAACTTCAGAAACTTTTTTTTTTTTCTTTCCCCTTACTGTTTACAACCCACCATCTCTCTCCAGGTAGAGGAAGGAAATGTCTTAGAAGTGACACTAAAGATGTATCCAGTAACTGCACCAGTGGAGGTGGCATTTTAATAGGGTTGCTCAGTTCTTCGTGCCCTGGAGCTCTGTTTGTGTCTTTTTCAGGAACACAAAACTCCCTTCACGTTCTCATGCTGTAGACTAAGAAATGGGAGCGTTTCATGAGGTCAGGGAGCATGCACGTGATCCTGGGCAGTAGCTGATGGGGTCTGTTTTATTTTTTGGGGAAAGAGTGGTGGTGTGTTCTTATAGTCTTTTTAGGCTGCAGTAGTTCATGGAGTGTCTTTTCCATTTGACATTGCAAAAAATGCACTGGTATCTGCTGGTTTGACTCACGTAATTCAGTCTGTTTTCCTTGACTTGTTCCTTTCCTTTTCCCGAGACTGAGCAGGTGCTCGATGCTACAGATGCTTACAGAGAAGGATTTATTTTCTGTTCAGTAGTTTATGAAGCACATTTAAGGTTCTCCTTGGCTTTCATTCTTCTGTAACTGACGTGGTGGACCTAATTTAATGTCTAATGTGAATAGCATCTTCTTCCTGTTAAACATCTGTTCTTTCCCGATGGGAGTGTGTGTATTAGTATGGCAGACACTTGAGGTAACTTGTAGCTAATATAACTGAAAATTCCTGTTCCTGTAGAACTTCTTTTACAAAGAAGCAAAAATGCCCAGTTTTCTCAGATGGCACTGGCCATGGAGATGTCCTGCTTCTGTGGCGTCCTGGCGGGGATCTGCCCTTTTTTTTTTTTTTTTTTTTTTGCCATCCTGCTCTGTTCTACCCTTTAATTAAAATTGATAAAATAAATTTCACATAAACCACTGAATCGATTTGGATGTAACATAAAATATTCTGATAGTTGTACTTGCAGGGGTTTATCTATATTTTTTTAGAACAACAGGTAACGGAGCTGCAAAAGTTGGGAAGTCTCTTAGCATGATCTTGGGAGGTAGAAGATTTCATGGAGTTACTAACTAGTAACTATGCGCAACACTGTGAAACCAGCATTTAATTTAGAGTTCTATGAAGGTGGTATGTTTATTGTTGGGCTGTTTTTTTCAGTACAGGACTGTTTGTTTTTTTTTTTGAAAACACTGTGGATTGAGAACACCTCATCTGATATTAAATATTGGTCCTTGCTTTAATGATTTTAACAATGAATTAAGCTTTGGGTTTTTTCTAAATTGATTCCATCTTCCCTTTTGTGTGTAGGTGTGGGATTTCATTTTTAGTTACTTGATTGGCTTCAGGGGCATGAAGATAATATTCAATCTGAAAAACAAAACAGAACAAAACCAACACTTCTCAAAGCTGTTGCCGTTTTGCTTACTGCTTTTAAATAAGTGATTTGTTGGCTAATATTAAATATAAATATTAAAATATAAATTCTACTTAGAGGATCTGTGTCAGGAGAGAATAGGTATGATCTAATTAAAATTAATATATGTTCAGATATATTTTTTATTGAATTTAAATAAATATGTACGATAGAAAAGTATTAAGTTATAGTTTCCTTTGTCTTGCAAAAAATTGTGTTTTAAACTTCCTCCACACCTCAAAATATAAAGTGTCATTCTAAAGAGCTTGAAAACTTAGTGTCTGTTGTTTTCTAACTGATTGATACTTAGTTTTGTCTCTAATGCTGGAATACTTTGTAAGTGGTCCAAGGGAACGTGTATTCAGCATTTTCTTGCTATTTAGACAGAAGAGATTTTTTTTTGTTACTTTGTTAATGAGTATTTTGGGAGGAAATGCCTTCAAGTTAGTGAGAAAGCCATCAACTTATTTTAAGTTCTATACTTAGTAACTTTTCCCTCTCCCTTTCATCCCCCATGCCCTCTCCACTTCTCTTTCCCCAGTGAGCACTTGTCCTGCTCATTCACGTTCTTCTTACACGGAGACAGCAACGTTTGCACCAGTGTGGAGATCAGCCAGCATCAGCCTGTGTACCTGCTCAGTGAGGAACACCTCACTCTCGCCCAGCAGTCCAACAGCCCTTTCCAAGGTGAGTTCTGCCTGTCAGTAGTGAGTATGACAATGCATCAGTCCTTTGAGCTGCTCAGCACCAGCAAAGGGCTTCTGGCAAAGGCTGGAGGTGGGAGCAGAGGCGTTATCCGGTTTGGATTGATCACACTTTCTCCCCAAATGTCCTCTGTCTCGATGTAGTCAGGAGCCAGTTGGTGTGTCTCAGCTGTTCTGCAGGTGGGTTATTTCCATAGTCATCTCTTGCCATGTGGCCAAATAATTTGTCTTCACGACACAATGAACTTAATTTCTGAGTACTGTCCTATTGATGACTTAAATATTTGGCTTTTTCAACAAGCTTGGTAACCCCCATGTATCTTCATCGACCCCTCTTTTAGGAATCCTTTTCTGACTCAACGTACTTAACCTATTCACTCCCTCTACCCCTTTTTCTTTGACTCTTCCTCGCCTGTAAATTCCTTTGGTTCCACCAGCAGATGCAGGCTATGCTCTCGAAGACAAAGGAGTAATGGGGCCTGAGTCTGGTTAGTGGGCTGTTTGATCACTCCCTGTCATAGACACACTTGTGTTGGCTGTAGAAAGCAGTTCTCCTGCATGACCACACACTGCCCTTGTCGATTAATGCTCAGTGTCCAAACTTGCTTTTTTTGAATGCGATTTAACAGCAGCTGTGCTTTCCTAACGTGGACAAGACTAAACACGAAACGGATTGCTTCCCTGTGTATATGTTGTTGTAGTAACTGTACCAAGCAGGGTGAAAGGATGAGGAAACAAACACCTTAACCCTGTCAGCATTTGAAATAGTGTTTCTTTATCCCACCTGTATGTTAGAGACTCTTTGCTGGCCAAGATGAAAACTTGCTTGTTGCTTGTTTAAATAGATGAATTTGCAATTGTTATTGTGGTACCTTGATTCCTACAGTACACGTACATTTAACAATGTGTAGCTATTACCAGAAACTCGTGCAGTGCAGTAAAACGTGGTGAGAGCGCGTTCGGACTTACCGATGGCAAGTTGTTTACTTGGTGTGGCTGAAGTAACAGTAATGCTGTTTCAGTGGAGTGGTGTGAATTCTGGTTAGATATGATCTGCAACGTATTTTCATTTCTCTTTGTAGTTATTCTGAGTCCCTTTGGATTAAATGGCACGCTCACAGGGCAGTCGTTCAAGCTTTCTGATTCATCGACGAAAAAGCTTATCGGGGAATGGAAACAATTCTATCCTGTCACATCTAACTTGAAGGAGGGATCTGAGGAAAAACAAGAAGAAATGGATTGGGAGGATGATTCTTTAGCTGCTGTTGAAGTCCTTGTTGGTGAGTCCCCTGATCACCTTTCAATTACTGAAATAAGCTGGCCAGTTAGGTCTGCAAAATTCCGAATGCAAGAGTGACCCCATTTTATTATTTTTGCAGCTGCTGTTGGTCTTTTGTTTTTCTGTTTAATGCTCAGGCCTATCTAAAATGAGTTGTTTCTTAAAGTGACTTTTGCAGACCAATTAGTAGGTGTTTTTCTTTGTGCCCTGAGAAGCAAGATTGTTTTAAAGATAAATAAATAAATAAGATGGTAAAATACCCCCTAGACTATCACTGTTGACATCTGAGATGCATCAGAAGCATGTTGTACTGTTTCGGATTCTGTGCAAATTCAAACAGAACAGACGTGCCTTTCAGGGATGTCTTCAAACCACAATCCTGGAGAACTTAATGTACTCGGGCCCTGCATTTATCTGCTGCTGTTCCTAAAATCCAAGCCCTTGGGACGCAGTAGTTTGTTCCTCTGCTGTGGGCTATTGACCTTTGATTTGCCAACTAATGTAATAATTTCTCTGTAACGAGTGTTACAGGCTTGTATTGCAGTGATGGCTGGAGACCTCGATGATGATAAGGAGGGGGAATATTGTTAGTTTTAAGTGATACTAAAAAGTATGTTCTCAATCTTCTTGCTTCTATCGTTTTGTTTTATAAAGTAGTAGTGTGTAGATGCCAGAGTTGTCTCTGCCTGTATATACACAGCCCTTTTCATTCATTTACCCAAGTCTTCTGTATAAAGCAAATCATAAAGTAATGATGAGGGTGACAACAGAGACATTTTGGCTGAGGATAATACTTTAGTAGGTAAACTTATCAGCGACTGGTAAAATGATGCATTTGTTGATGATTTTAAATGTAAATTTTTGGTAAACATCTGTAAAATCTTTCTTTTTCTCCAGCTGGTGTGCGAATGGTCTACCCAGCATGCTTCGTTCTAGTTCCTCAGACGGACATCCCTGCTCCTAGTCCTGTAGGGGCATCACACTGTTCAACTACTTGCTTGGGTGTCCACCAAGTGCCTGCTTCCACAAGAGATCCTGCCATGTCTTCGGTGACTCTGACTCCTCCGACATCCCCAGAGGAAGTTCAAACAGGTATAATAAAATTAGCTTCTGCGTGTGGGGAATCATTTTGATGGCTGCTTCTCTAAGTCTAGCGGTGTTTGGAAAGGATTCAGGTGTTCTCCGTACAACTGACTTACTACCAAAAATCACACTTCTTTAGTCATAAATCTGTTGTAGTAAAACCAATTTTTATTATTCAGTTGTGGGCAAAATTAACTTGAACACTTTTTTCTAAGTTAATGAAATGAGGACTGGTTTTTGGGCCTGATGTTGTTATCCAGTACTTTAAATTTCTGTGGTCAAGTTTTTGTTTTTGTTCTGTGGTTTGTTTTTGTTTTTTTTCTTTCTGTGTGTGTGTGCATGTATGTATTCTGACATAGCTTTATAAACCTGATTGTGCATCTCGGATATTAGTGAGCAAGGTGATGTTTTCAGCCTTTTTCACAGTCCAAAGAAGATTCTTTGTAGTAAAGTTCCCAGTAAGGCTGTGTGCCCTCCGAACGGTGCGTGACTAGTGATTACCGTAAACCGCCTTAAGTCAAAGCGGGTGAGGCTCACTGGTAGCTTCAGGTGGGTTTACATACAGCTCTTCTTGTGCAGAGGAGGTTTTGTTTGTTTTTTTTTTTTTTTTTTTTAGGTCTTGATGTGTCTTGATGAATAGGTCTTCTATTACCTTAGTTTGACCCTTTTTTTAAATAATACTGTTAAATTTGCTAACAGGTAGCTTTGCTCAAGTTTCCCTGATGTTTGAGCAATATTTCGTTTTTGAGGTCTATAGTTTCTTGGAAGACAAAAGACTAGCCAGCCCAGTTATATTATAAACATATGTGGTGCTTCCCCCTCCTTCCTTCCTCAACAGGGAACCATGTTATAACCAGCTATACCTAAATTTTCTATTTCTTTTTATTTCCTGACACTGAGTTAAGAAGGTATTCCTGTGGCGGTTGAATTGCAGTAAGACTGGTTGTGAGTGTATCGCCTCATTGCCTAAAACTGTTTCCTCTGGTGCTGCTTTTCAGTTGACGCTCAATCTGCCCAGAAATGGGTGAAGTTTTCTTCAGTTTCCGATGGATTTATCTCTGACAGTACTAGCCATCATGGTGGCAAGATCCCTAGAAAGCTGGCCAATCAAGTGGTGGACAGAGTTTGGCAAGAATGCAATATGAACAGAGCACAGAACAAGTATGTACTCGTTTTGTGAAGCTAAAAAACCCCATGGCATCTCCTGTGTTCATCGTAGAAAGTAGTTCTGTTAAAGATGCTGACTGCTAGTAGAAGGTGCTTTACTCTTGGTGTTAAAACATTTAAAAGAAGTTAATTTGTTCCTAACTAGTACTTTGTTTAGTCATCAGTTTAATATGTTAGTAAAAAGCTGTATTTATAATTTCTTTACTGAATCCTGTGTCACAAAACTGTTCTTGAGGTGTGACAGGAGGTAAGAAAAGAACATATGTTGATCCCAAATAACTCTCCTGATGTTGAATCCTAGGAGGAAGTATTCTGCTACATCAAATGGCTTGTGTGATGAAGAGACAGCTGACAAGGTAGCATCCTGGGATTTTGTTGAAGCCACGCAGAGGACAAATTGCAATTGTTCAAGGTAGAGTACTTGGCAGACCTGCAGTCTAACAATGTGCATTGAGGTTCAAGTGCTCAGGAGAGGGCTCCTGATGACTCCTTTAGGAGTAATTAAGCAATAGCTGCTTGTAGGGAAGCTGTAACAAAATTTGTATCTCATATCCTAAATGTCATTGTAGGTCTTGAAATTCTGCCCAATAAGATAATGCTGAGTTTTTATTCAAGGGAATCATGTGAGTGGACCTACTGGCAGTTCAGTGGCAATTTCTGAGTTTTGGCCTCAAATTCCTTAAGCCTGTATCTGCATAGAAACGATCTCATGGGCAATTTTCTTGGACTATAAAGGGAATGCCTATTTATTTAGGAATTAAGAACCTTTTTTAGAGGGCTGCGGCCTTCTTCCTTAGCCTTGAAGGAAGAAAGCTGTTAATCAACAACATGACGATTGTAGCATTGTGTCTCGATGAATATGAAAAAAAAACCCAAACCTGCTTTTACTTTTTCTGAGAAATGTGGCATTCCATGGGTGCTTGTATATGAAACTACTTTTCTGTGAGTTGATTGCCAGTATATGTTTTTTTTGTATTAGCTGGGGGTAAAGAAAGGATCAAAACACAAGGGAAAAGTCTAGATATAACTTCCAATTTTTTGTTACGACTTTGTTTTGAAACTGTGCAATGACACTGACTGTTAATACAGTTGTTTAAAATAAATTGAAACATTAATTTCAGTGAATTCTCAACTTCTGTACTTACGGCAGAATACTAATATTTAGGTGACTGAAGTGTTGCAAAGGTTGAAACGCTTTCTCTGATTTAAAAAACCACACTGATTTCCTTGCAATGAATATTGGAATCTTAAAAAAAAATAAGTTAAAAATGTCTGGAGGGCGTAGCATTTGGAAAGAAATGCATTATTTCCTCCTTTATTGAAATGACTGGTTTAAATTCTGTAGAAATACTTGTGTCCTGAGAAGAGCTGGAGATGGAGGAGGATTAAATATTCTGATAAAGTAGAATTTAGATGTGATAGCACTAGTTAAGAGAAATCAATCAATTAACTGTGTGAGGTGTGTATTAGAAATATTCAGTTTCCTGAAGAGAAATTGCAAAGACTTAAAACCTCTTATTGTTCTCTGTATTTTGAATTCTAAGCGCTGAAAAGCATGTGTATATAAGTTTAAAATAAACATAGATTTTGATGCTTCTTACCTTTTGTTCCTGCCTATTCCCAGTTTTTTAATACAAGTTATATGCTTCGGAACTTTCCTAACGGAAGAGTGGCAAAGAATACCAGGCACTAAAGACATACAAGCAGTTTAATAGTTTGATCATAAACGTTTCATTCTAGACTTTGTTATTCCATGTGTCTCGTTCTGTCAGATGATCCAGGAAGCTGGCATCTTGAACTTCAAGATGAAATGGTTAAGCCCAAGTGCATTTATACTGGAAAAACCTAACTGTATTAATGCAGCTGAGACAGCGAGTTTTTCTTTTTTCCATGCTTGCTAAATTTGTAGGTTAATAACTACAAAAGCTTCTAAACAGCTTTTGTAGGACTGAACTTGGCTTTCTAGATTCCTGGTGTTAACTTGCAACTCCTTAACCCATAGAGACTTGGACAGCACTACTGGTTAGTATTGATGCCTGAATTCAAGAAGTCATTCACTAATCTGTGTTCTTCTACTGATTCATCAGTGTTGGCAGAAGTTAAAAGCAACGTGTTCGTGTGACTATCTATTTCTGTTAAAAGCAGTTAGAAAATAATGTCTTCAGTTGCGAAGATTATGTGTGTGTTGGGCTCACAGGATGGCGTTTCCAGGGTTTTTTTTTTTAAATGGTATTCTAAAATCTTGCAATGCTACTCAAGTCGTTCAAATTAAGTTATAGTCAGAAACGGTTTCAGTTTTCAGACTTGTACAATCAGCTGTTTAATGGCTTAGAAGTGGGTTCTTATCTAGTGAAAAAGAACGTGATAGACATATTTGAAAGATTAATGTGAAGTATTTCCCCCTGTATTAATTCTGCAGGCACAAAAATCTCAAACCAAGAAATTCGGGTCAACAGGGGCAGGCACCACCTGTGGGCCAACAACAGCAAGCAGCTCCAAAGCACAAGACAAATGAGAAGCAAGACAAAGGGGATAAGCCACAGAAACGCCCTTTGACTCCTTTCCATCACCGTGTATCTATCAGTGATGATGTTGCCATGGAGGCAGATTCAGCAAGTCAGAGGCTTGTGATGACTGCACCAGACAGTCAAGTGAGGTTTTCAAATATCCGAACTAATGATGTAGCAAAGACTCCTCAGATGCATAATGCTGAAATGGCAAATTCACCTCAGCCGCCACCGCTTAGTCCTCACCCGTGTGACGTAGTTGATGAAGGGGTAGCTAAAGCCCCTTCTACTCCTCAGAGTCAACACTTCTACCAGATGCCAACACCAGACCCCTTGGTTCCCGCAAAAACAATGGAAGACAGACTCGATGGCTTGTCTCAGCCTTTTCCAGCTCAGTTTCCTGAAGTTATAGAGCCTACAATGTATGTTGGTACTGCAGTGAATTTGGAGGAAGATGAAGCTGATACTACTTGGAAGTATTATAAAGTTCCAAAGAAAAAGGATGTGGAATTCTTACCACCTCAGCTTCCAAATGATAAGTTAAGAGAGGATCCAGTAATACCTGCTGGACAGGAAAACGTAACATCAGTTACAGAGTAAGTAGTGCTTAATACTGTAGTAATAACGTGAGAAAGTGAGGAAACTGAAAGGCCAAAGGTAGTAGTTGTTTGTTACAAGCAGGCTTGTCACTAGTGGTGTTGTCATCAGCGTGAGCAGTAGTGGTGAGTGTGAGCACACCTGTGCTGTCCCTGTCCAGGAATGTAACACTTGGGAAGTGCGAGCGTGAAGCAGCCAAATATGTAGTAAGACTTTCCAACTTTTTCTTGTTAGAACTCCGATTGAGCAGATGACAGTGAAGTTTATTTTTCTACTGTAAAATTAATCTGTAGCCAAATTATGCCTGTCTGGGACTTAAAGTCCCAAACCAAAAAAAAAACCAACCCAAAGTGTCTAATTTTAATACTTGCTTTCTTCATTATTGGAAGAAAAATTGGATGGTTTTGGCTATAGACTTACCTTATTGAAGATGAAGTTTCTTCTACCTCAGTCTGCTCTTATCTTTGTTCAGAAGAGTTCTTAGATTTTGAAAGATGGTATTGAAATGGTGGATGGGAACAACGAGGAAGCTAATCTGATTTCCTGGAAGATGTTATCTTTAATGGAGGCTGTAAATACTTTATAATATCTGATGTTTTTCTTTGGAATAAATAACACAAACTGGCGTTCTTGCCCATGGTGTGTTCTCTCTGTGTTGCTGTTCAAAGGGCTTAAGGATTTGAAGTTTTTCAGAGAAAACAAGTGACTGGTGTGTCTGTTGTTGCTGCTCTTGCACCTCAAATCATATGGGAAAGCCTCGTTCATTAAACAAAGCTTCCCAACCTTGAAGAAATACTGAGACAGTCAGATTAGATCCTCGTTAGAACCTCAGCCTTTGAGCTACAGGAAATGCACTTGAGAACATTTATTTATTTTAATGTCAGCTAATATTGTCTTAAAATAAAGCATGTGTAGTCTGTAACTATTTAAAAAAAGGTTTTTGTTGAACAGAGCTTGTTTCTGAAAGCTGGGGTTATCTAGCACCAGGTTTTAAAGTGTTCTACTCTGCTGCTATCTGTTTCCATCAGGATGAAGGAATTGGTCACTTTTTTGACACTGCTCGAGTTTTAATACATCATGGAGCTTAGAGGCAGTGGAGGAAAAGAATAACACTAGTGGTTTTAGTGTTAAAACTTACATTTTAGCAGTGTTTTTGCTGCAGAATGAACGAACATGGATTTTCTTTACCAGTTAAAGCGAAAACAAACTCCCCAAAAAAGACCACCACCAGAAAAACCCCCAAGCCACCACCAAACGAACAAAAAACCTGAAACAAAACCACTTGGCTTTCTGGGTTGCGTCTCCTTTGCTGTTTACTGCGT
Source organism: Tauraco erythrolophus (assembly GCF_009769465.1). Lineage (NCBI taxonomy): Eukaryota > Metazoa > Chordata > Aves > Musophagiformes > Musophagidae > Tauraco > Tauraco erythrolophus. The sequence continues at coordinate 3,342,639 of NC_141485.1, read as the reverse complement.
GAGAAATTCTTCCTTTCATCCATCCTGTGCAACACCTCCTAGTGAGGACGTGCCACAGGAAAAGGATGGGAATGGGAAGCAACAGGTGCTGAGAGGGCTGTTATTAGCCACCTAACCTGCACGTGGTTGGGACCCAGATGCGGAGGTGACAACCTCTGGATTAGGATTGTGATCCAGGGATGAAAAAACGCATCTCGAATGCACCCAGTTGCCTCTATCAACTCACTTGCTGTGGATTATTTTTTGGTCCAGATTTTTTTATTTTCCTCTTCAGGTGAAATGTGATCAGTGTCAAATTAGTAAGGACTTTTTTTCTTCTTTTTTCTTTTTTTTTTTTTTTTTTTTAGTGGAGATAATATATTTGTGAAGCAGCTACACACAAGACTGAAATTTTTTGTTGATTTTCTGTTTCATTGCTGGGAGGGGAGAGTCACGACAGCCTCATTGGCTTTGCTGTGCAGCACAGCTGTGAGGAGCAGTAAATACCCTTTAGCTGTCTGTTCTCATCCATGTTTTCAGCCGTGTCTCTCGTGTTCACTGTGAGAGTTCACTTTTATCCAGTGCATGTCTTGGCTCTTTCAAGATGTGCATTTATAGGATTTTTAGCACTCTTTTGGCCTTGAATTCATTTCAGTCAACCAGAGAGAGAAATATATGCTCTACTTCATGTCTTGAACAGAAAAAAGAAAATTGATCTTTCCTTGTATAGTTTCTAGTTTGATTTAACAACTTATTGAGCGTATTTTTTTGCCCCCATAGTATCTGGCTATTAACTTCTCTTCCTCTTTGAGTGGTGAAAGATATTGGAAACTGCTGCTTGCTTTCACTATGTGTTTTTCCTGGTGTTTAATTCCTTCTTCCTAGAAAGTCGTTCCCATCTGTGTTTTTTTTGTTAGTTTGTTTTTTTTGTGTTTTTTTGGTTTTTTTTTTACTTTTTCTGATGGTAATTTTTGCAGGATTTGGAAAAGAGGAAATCCTCAACTCCATCAAGTGCTACTCCAGACGTAAGTGCTGGTGTTTGGCACAAAGCTGTACCCAGCACGCCATGCTCTGGGGTGGTCATGCTGTGGTGGTCACACCTAACACAAGATTTTGTGGAGCGTGGATGACCAGCCTGGATGGATTTGACAGTGGTGTTGGCGCTGAGGTGTTTCTTTGGAAAGTTTATTTCTAGGAAGTCTTTTGACGAAGTAAAACTGGTTCTGTGCCCTTTCTCGTACCATGTAGTTGACATGAATGTACAGGGCAGCGAGGAGGACTCTGAGGAATCTCCGTGCATTTTTGTGTGCAGAATTTCAAGGCTGAAGTCTTCGAATTTTTCTGTATCACACTTTTCTTTCTTCCTGGTGTCTCAGAGGAGAAACGTAAGCCTAGCTTATTCTAAAGCCCAGATTAGTGTCTGCATCTAGGCTGTCAAAACCAAGCCTTGCTCGTTGAGACACATCAGTTTGTTAGGAATTAGCATTTCCTTTTGGATAGAGGCTGGAGAAGGGAAAGAATAGATACGTTGGAACCTGTGTTTGAGCTTGAAGTATCCCTTTGTAATCCTCATCCTTGCAATGCCCCTTTTTCGTTTCATGTGTGTGACTTCTGCAAATGCTTCTTACTGCTCATTCTGTTGCAGTTGGAGAGGAAGAGGGTCTCGAAGCAAGGAGAAATCGTGTAGCTACGTTAGTCTGAGGCATGGTGCCTCCTGTGCACCAGGATACGCAAAATAAAGTTTGTTTAGGGGCAGAAAGCAGAGGGGCATATGTACAGCTGATAATCATAACATACTTTTCTGCTTCCAATGTCTCTCTTTGCTGGTGGAACGTCGCATCAGTGAAACTAATAATCCTGATACAAAAAAACTTAATTTCTGTGTACTTGCCAACTCCATTTTTGGCTCCAAAATGTTAAGAAAAATGCTGACAAAGGCAAATGTGTTTTTATTATTCTCATTAGTAAATTAGGTATTGATGTGTTGCAAGCTTCATTTGTATTGATAAAAGTGATATAAATGACTACTATTATAAATGTATTGATAAAAGTGATATAAATGGCATACTTTCCACATTTAAATGAATTAAATGCTCAGGAATTAGATTCTGAAAGTATGGAGAATTCAGGTTTAATCACTTCTTTCTGATCGTTTGTTGAACACGGATGGGGAATGGCAATGAGTAATTTTTTTAGCCTGGTGAGTTTCTTTGAGTGGATATAGATAGTTCAATACATTTGTGCTTTATAATAAATGACAGCTACGATCTGGGATAAATTACTAATCTTTATCTGAATTCACAGTGCATGAGGAGAGATGGGCAGAATGAATCACACTGCTATGTCTGACGTGTGTAAGGAGGTTATGTTAAATGACTAATGATTTAATCTTTTTCCCCAAAAACTTTTCTGAGGTGGAAAGGAAGAAAGTGGGAAGGGAAGATGAAATGCTTCTTGTAAAGGCTGTGTGATAGCAAAAATATTTCCATGTAATAAATGATAAATAATATTTTGTTATTTTTATTTTTCTTCTGCTCAGATTAATGGTGCAATGTAGGAAACCTTTAAAAGTTTCGGATGAACTGGTGCAACAGTATCAGAGTAAAAACCAGTACCTGGCAGCAGTAGTGACGGAAGCTGACCAGGAACCTGAAATCGATCCTTATGCCTTTGTTGACGGTGATGTGGAATTCTTATTTCCTGATAGTAAAAAAGATAGGCAGAACATTGAGAGGGAAGTCGGGAAGAAACACAAGGTGAGTAACGGAGTAAGGATACGAATCAGTGATGAGGTTAAAACAAATTGCTTTAATCCCCAAATAGAATTTAAATCCTTCTCTGCGTATTTAGCAGTACATTAAAAAAACCCAAATGTATTCTAGCAGAAACGATCAATGAAATTATGCAGCATGCGTGTAACTATGCCTAAAATTTTTTTGGCTCACTGATGGTGCTATTCCATTAGGGCTTATGGCTTATGCTGGGAGAACACTGCTGGATCAGAACAAAAATCACTGCTTTCGGTAGCAGTGGGTGATAGGTGCTTGGGGAAGAGAGGAAGAACTAGGCAAGTGCATTGTTTATGTGTGGAAAGGTTTTGAGGGTAGGTGAGGTGAACTCTAACTAGTTGACTAGTTGCATGGACAATTAATTGAATATTTCTTTTTTTTTCTCCTCTCTTGCACTTTAGCCAGTTCCAACTATGAGACTTCTACTTAAAACAAAAGTACACCCTCCAAAAAAGGAGAAAAATATAACTGTGTTGGGAGCTTTTATATGAAATAAATTTGCTTATTAGGACTAGTTGTGCATGGATGTACTCCTGGTACTGAGAGTTTAATTCAATAACCAGTATAGTTAATGTATAGCATTTGATATCAAGTCTTTTTCAATGAAGTGTTGTAGCAGGAATCCACAGCTTGCTTTTTCAGTTTTTCCACAACATGAAAACTAAGATTTATGTTCCTACTGTGCTCATCACCTGTGTGTTGCTAGCGTGTTGTCTGTATTCCAACCTTCGTTCTCCCTGAGCAAGCTCCACTAGACTGCACCTTGCTGAGCTGGAAGGCTAATGGGAACCTGATACTTCTGATATGTGCAGGAATTCCCATAGGGAGATAAAATGCCTCCCAACTCCCCGATTAATTTAAGCAAACTTTCTACCTTTTTTTTTTTAATAGGCTGAGGATGGGACATCTAGTGTTACAGTTTTATCCCATGAAGGAGAGGATGCTATGTCTCTGTTTAGTCCTTCTGTCAAGCAAGGTAAAGAGGCTTCCCCCCCTTTTAATTGTGCTATGTTAATGATCTCTTGAATAGTCAATAGATTGTAATAGGCTACTAAGTGTTTACTCTATAGTATTTCCCTGTGCCTTCAGAACTAGGAATCTGCTTAGAACATGTTTTCTTTGTTGCACTTTGCAAATAAATCTTGACTATAAAATCCAAATGTTGTAAAATTGAAGGGACCTATACGTAAGATTGAGTGGAACTGAGAACATACTCTTTTTTCCCCCTCTCTTCCCTGCTACCACCTCCTCAGCTACGGAAGTAGTTCTTAAGGTGTCTTTTATTTTTTTTCTTAATGAATATATATTGCCAGTGTGTTTGTAACGTTTGTTTTTCTTTATAGATGCCCAACGTATTGCTGCTCATGCTCGCACTGCATCAACCAGCCTGTTCCATGAAACAGACTTGGTGGTCTCTTATACTGACCTTGACAATCTCTTCAATTCTGATGAAGATGAACTAACAGTAAGTGATGTTCAAAAGTAATGGCAGCTGCTAGACGAAAACCTGCGAGGAACAATTAAGTCTTTTTGTGGGTTTGGGTTTGTTTTTTTTGGTGTGTGGCTTTTTTTTTTTTTGGCATTGGTAGGAGAGATTGTGAAACATGAATATAAGCAAGTGCCGTGGCTCCTCTATAGCAGATGTACTGTTCTGGTTGACTCATACAATCATGTTTTTGATACAAACAAGCTTTTGATTTGATATGCTTACTATCTACACAGTATATGCTTCTTGATTGTACCTTTAGTTATAATTTTACAGATTCAACAGTGTTGCTAGTGCTCTTTTCCTGTGGTCTAGGTGCTGTTTAACTAGTCAGTAAAGGTAATACTGAAACAAAACAAAAACTTCTGAAAGAGAAGAGGCATTTAAATACATGGACATTCTGGCAAATAAGCTGCTTCATTGCAGCAGCTATTATCTTGGAACGGTTTCTTTTGCAGTCTGATAGCTCTGAATCCATTATCTTTCTAGTTTCTATTTCAATACTGTTTGTAATCAGTTGTCTTTTCTGAACTGTGCTTTGCTCCATGCTTAATCCTAAATCCCCTTACCCAGACAATGTGCCCATCAACTTTAATGGGAAGTGTAGCTGAGTAAGGGCTGAAGGCTCTTAATAGCCATCAAGGTCATCATTATATAAAGCAACTGTATTTGCGTGTAAACACGAAGACTCTTACTTCCTATAGACTTTAGTGCTGTCTAAACATTGTAAAATATCTCTTGTTCTTTTAATTTCAACAGCTTTTCTTCCCTGTACCTCTTGTTCCAGGATTTGTGTTTCTCTGTCTTTTCTATTCCTGTTCATGCGGTAACATCACTAATGTTGGCACGGCTTTGGGAGTGTGTATGTTTTTTCTGATAGGTTGTGGGCAGCCATATTTAGCTGGTTTTAATGTGTCTGCTAACAGGCTAAGAGTTATTTTAGAACTGGTCTTTCATTTTAAGAGCGTCATGACTTGATGGGAGAGCATTCTCTAAGTTACAAGTGTTAAGGGAGGACAAGTGTAACTCCAACTACCAGCATTGGGCTTCTGATTTATTTTAATTTTTCTAAATATTATACAAAGTCTCAGCTTTGTGTGCCCACTGCACATGAAATTTCCTGTTAGCAGGAAATGTGAATGTGTGTTCATGTCTGAAGTGACCTTATTACAATACTTCTTTCCTTTCGTAGCCTGGATCTAAAAGAACAGTGAACGGCGCTGATGACAAATCCAACTGCAAAGAGGCAAAAGCAGGAAATCTAGACCCACTGTCATGCATAAGTAAGCTTTATTTGTTTTTTCAAAATAGAATACTAGCTCTAAACGTTTGATTGCTAATATGTTGTGGGAATTTGGAAACATACGCTCCATTTGCCCTACTGAAATTTTAAGACGAAATACTTCAAAGTGTTTTCATGCTCTAAAGCCTGTTTGTAATCTGAAATTAGGCACTGCAGATCTCCATAAAATGTATCCAACTCCACCTTCATTGGAACAGCATATTATGGGATTTTCTCCAATGAACATGAATAATAAGGAGTATGGCAGTATGGACACTACACTTGGAGGAACAGTACTTGAAGGGAATAGCTCTAGTGTGGGAGCTCAGTTCAGAATTGAAGTGGATGAGGGTTTCTGCAGCCCCAAACCTGCTGAAATAAAGGTAAGTAGTGCTGATAGTCCTGACAAATGTTTCTAATGATTGTTCAGTTTATTACTTAATCCTGAATAGGAACTGGGGAATTAAGTAGAATTTTAACTTGTGTCCTGCATTGTACCGGGGTAGGTAATGCACATGCTAGTAAGCAGTATATAGTATTTTACCACTTAATCTTCGAGAAAGAGCAACTAGCCATTAGTAAGCTGAAGGAATGCATTTCAGTAATTGTAGTTCATTGTTTGTTTTGTGTTGGCATTTTGGTTTTTGGAGAAACACGGGTGTGAATGACGTGTGCATAAATGTAAGTTTCTCTTTTGCAGCTGTATCAGGACTTTAATATCAAAGAAATACTGCTCGAACTTAGTCATGTGTTTTTGAGCAGCATTTGAATTGCTGAGGTGATCTAATTCACACGCTGATGCTTTACCATGTCTACCTTCTAGGATTATTCGTATGTTTATAAACCTGAGAATTGTCAAGCTTTAGTGGGATGTTCCATGTTTGCACCACTGAAGACCCTTCCCAGCCAGTGTCTTCCTCCCATCAAACTGCCAGAAGAATGCATTTATCGCCAGAGTTGGACCGTTGGAAAGTTGGATTTACTTCCTCCGGGACCCGTCATGCCATTCATCAAAGATGGGTATGACCTGCGCCGCAAACGTTTGGGCTTATAAGGTGGTCAGTTATCCACACTATAGGAAGTACCCATAATCTTATTTTATTTTTCTTGTAAATCTGTAATGAGAAGTATTTGTAAAGACATGCTGTGTTTATACAACTGACGAGCCTTTAAGAAAATTCTTATGATTAAACCATCCTGTAAGAGACAGTCTTCTCAAATAGCTTCTTAACTGTGCATACATTTTATTCCTTGTCTCATTTAAAGGTTTCTTGGGGAAGCTTAATGGTGCAAGTCCAGTTTTAATAAGTAATGAAGATGGTAACAATCAAGATAAATGTATACTTGGGACTTTGTTTTTGCGGTGGTGCTGTAGGTACTGTAAGGGCTTAGTATTAGTAGGTGGTACTTCTGTTTCTTAAATTATTTTCTTCAATAGCAGTAATCTCAGCTGTATTGGTACTAGAAATAACATTTCCTTTGATTGGAGGCTATGCCCAGTGTGACATTGCATGGTAACAGTAGTATTGCAGTAATCTGCATTTGGTAGTGATAGTCCTGCTGGCAGTTCTTCTAGAAGAAAATATTTATTCCTCGTTCTCTTCTGCCTTAGTAGCTGGTATAAATGGATTGGGCGACAAGGAGGCTGTGTTAGGGTCATCCATAAGTGATATGTTTCCTGGTCACATTAGCCTTATAGGTCTTTGGAGTTACTCAGCTGCTTAGGAAGCAAAACATTAAATGTTTCCAGCTGATATTTTCCTCATGGATCCAGCTGAATCTGCTGTTGATAGACCCAATATATTTTTTTCGTGTGTGTCAACACAACATGTAAATAAAACATGAACGAAAAAGGTGTCCTTTAGACTCCATACAACCACAGAATTTATAATTTATTCTGACCACTTGTTTCTTGAAAGCTTTGTGCAAAGAAAAAGATGAAAGGAGGAGGGGAAAAGATTCTTTAACAGTGCTGTCAGTGGGAGTCCTGCAAAGTCATTTAGAACAAATGCTCTTGAAGTTCCTCAGGGAATGAAAATCTTGCTGGGATTATGAAAGACTAGGGTTTTGTTTTTTTTTTTTAAAAACGCAAACAATAAATATTAATTAGGAAGGTCCTTCTTTAGAAATTTGAGACTTAAACTTCAAAACCAGTATGTTGTGTACTAAAGTATTTCCTTCTTCTTGTGGCTGCTATTAGTGATGGAAGCACTATGGATCAAGAGTATGGCCCTGCATACACACCACAAACTCATACTCCGTTTGGGATGCCACCAAGCAGCGCACCTCCTAGTAACAGCGGAGCTGGAATTCTCCCTTCTCCTTCCACCCCTCGTTTCCCAACACCTAGAACACCAAGGACTCCTCGAACACCTCGTGGAGCTGGTGGACCTGCAAGTGCACAGGGTTCAGTCAAATACGAGAACTCTGATTTATACTCACCAGCCTCCACACCGTCGACATGTCGGCCGCTTAATTCTGTTGAACCTGCAACTGTGCCTTCCATTCCAGAGGCACACAGTCTTTACGTGAATCTCATCCTCTCGGAGTCTGTAATGAATCTCTTCAAAGACTGCAACTTTGACAGCTGCTGCATATGTGTTTGCAATATGAACATCAAAGGTGCTGATGTTGGAGTTTACATTCCTGATCCAACACAAGAGGCCCAGTATAGATGTACCTGTGGTTTCAGTGCTGTTATGAATAGAAAATTTGGCAACAGTTCTGGCCTGTTCCTTGAAGATGAATTGGATATTCTAGGACGTAATACAGAGTGCGGCAAAGAAGCAGAAAAACGCTTTGAAGCTCTCAGAGCTACTTCTGTTGAACATGGCAGTGGAGGACTGAAAGAACCTGAGAAGCTGCCCGATGAGTTAATACTGTTGCTGCAGGATCAGTGCACCAACTTGTTCTCACCGTTTGGAGCGGCAGATCAAGATTCCATTCCCAAAGTTGGTGCAGTTAGCAACCTGGTACGTGTAGAAGAAAGGGATTGTTGCAATGACTGCTACTTAGCCTTGGAACATGGACGGCAGTTCATGGACAATATGTCAGGAGGGAAAGTTGATGAAGCACTTGTGAAAACTACTTGCTTGCACCACTGGTCAAAAAGAAATGGTAAATACTGAAACGGTTTATTTTCTACTTGTCCACTTATGAGTTTTTTTTTTAAGGGTTTGGTTTTTGTGTTTTTCCTTTGTGAATATTGAATGCTAAGACTGTGTTTTCCACCTGCATGCTTGCATAAACTTCTGCTTTAATGGTGTTCAGAATAACCATTCCTTTTACGTTCGGTGCCTGTACGATACACCGAGCAGAGCGTAGGCCTTGCCATCAGTTGTAAATTCCTAACATAAATTTGCAGCGTAACGTAAGACCGCAATAACTGTCCACAACACGTCACTGGGCTTGTTCTTTCAGAGCAGCTTTCGGTGACTGCATCCACAGAGGCTCTGCGGAACGAGCGCACGTAGGAAGTGTAGGTGGTGCAAACGGTGACTGCGTTGTCGAGGCCACTGTGGTGGAACTCAACAAGATTTATGACTCAGTTGGCTTTCCCCCTTCTCTAAGGGAGGGTGGTAGTTTGATGGCATGTGTGGTAAATAAAGCGTTTATTGTAGCCTGCGCTGTATGTTGGATCTGCCAGACAGCCTTGGATTTTTCCTTCTAGGGCTTGACTAATGATGTAGTGTCTCATGGAACACCCTTTATTGTGTGTATTTGCATACTTCTCTCCATAATAAGCTTTTCAAGTGGTAACTCTGGTGGGGTGAACAGTGAAACGTGAAACTGATAGCAGATAGCTGCGATTCATAGTTGTTGATGAGGATGAGGAGGACTAACAGTAAAACACAGCTGGGTTGCTGTGTATCCATGGAGGATTAAGTTAAAAAGCCCGGGCTACGGATACATTAATGTTTTCCAGCACTCAGGAGAAGGCTCAGTGTTACTGTCACCTTGGTGTTTAGGATAAAAGAATGTAAAGATACATTTAACGGCAGGCTATGGAATTACAGCCGTACCAAATTTGGTGTCGGCTTTTTATTCCGTATGTTAAACGGCGCGGTGGTGGCAAGCTGACGAAATGGGCTGTGCCTCTTGGAGGCTTCCCTCAACTTCTATGGAGTGAGCACTGGGTGGCAGTCTGCCGAGCCCTCCTCTGTTCGGAGGGAAAATCCTCTGGTGTAGGGATTGTACAAGTTGCTTGGGTTCGTGTGTTGTGTTTTTTTTTTTAATTTTATTTTTTTCTTTTAAATTTTAGGATTTTTTCCCTTAGTTTAAATCACAGATGGTAAGGCTTTCAAGGGAAAAAACTCTATAGAAAAAAAAATTCCATCTGTATTTTATATAAATGGCTGGGAGGGGAAGAGGGAGAACTCTCAATCTTTGCGCCTAACTTTTACGTCCCGGCCGTTGAGTGGGCTGCATGTATGTTTCAGAAGAGAAGGACTTTGTTTAGAATTAAGGTGGTTCAGGATTCTGGGTTGTTTGTGGAGGGCTGCTGCTGTTGCAGGAGGCCTTGACAGTTATTTTTTTTGTCCTTCCAGTGGTGGATGTGAGCATGCAGTGTTCCCAGGACATCCTTCGTATGCTCCTGTCGCTCCAGCCAGTTCTTCAGGACGCAATTCAGAAAAAGCGAACGGTCCGGTCCTGGGGTGTGCAAGGTCCCCTCACGTGGCAGCAGTTCCACAAAATGGCTGGCAGGGGCTCCTACGGTAAACTGCTCTGACTCGTGTGTCAACGTCTGCTCGATCCGACCACCAGACCTCAGGGTCTGGGTGCTGTTCAGCCTGCTGGAATTCTAAACAGTGTTTGACCTTTCTTTAACAAGAGCTATTAGACAGGGGAGAATTCTTCTCTTTAAAAAACCAGAAAATATTTATATTCCTTCAAACAGCAAATTAATTAAAGATGTGTATTTAAAATTAACAGCTTCAATTGCACTGTTTATATACACCTGACGCTCCTCCAAGTGAGGGACTGAAATTGCAAAGATAGATTTAATGTTAAAACCAGTAATTGCTCTGTTTTTTTTGTACTCAAAAGAATTAGTCTATTTTAATTACTCTAAAAATAGTGTAGTTAAAAATAGTAGCTTTGAAATGCTTGAAAAAGTGTGCTTTATTGCTCAGTAGTTTCAGAACTGTGGTGAAGATCTAAGGTTATCCAGTGTGTTGTCTAGGATAAATATTTGGAGTGGCCAACATGTGATGCACACTTACAGATACAAGGTAAATTTTGTGCACTCAAGATTTAAACTGACTTCATTAGCATATGAGATTGATTTACCACTGTGTAGAAGAGTGGCCTTTCACCAGCAGATCTTTTGTAGTTATATTTAGAATGTGGTAATGATACACTTAGGATACATGTAAATGCATGTTTTTAAGCATTTTTTTTTTTTCCCTTCTGTTGTCCTTTGCTTATCTGCTTGGACTATTTACATTTCTTCCCCCTCTTCTTGATCACTCTGTGGGGAAGGCTTCCTGGACAGTGAAGATCTGTTCCTGATTGTCTCTGTATTGATAGAAATATTAAACAACTGTGGAACTCATCTTGAGGCCCTGAGAGATTTCAAATAAAAATAATGAGCAGATGATTCTTGCAGAGGGTTGGATCATACGTGCAGTTTTTTTATTTGTATCTGTTAAAATGAGAACTATTCCATTTATAATCAGTACTACTTCCTGTTAGATGCTGGGAAAACGCTAGTGTTTTTTCTATTCGTGTTTCCTAGAAGCAGGGTGTTAATTTTAAGCTTTCTGCTTAATATGTGTCTTGCTTTTCCAGGAACTGATGAGTCCCCGGAACCACTGCCAATCCCAACGTTTTTGTTGGGATACGATTATGATTTCCTGGTGCTGTCTCCGTTTGCTTTGCCGTATTGGGAGAGGCTGATGTTGGAACCTTACGGATCTCAAAGAGACGTTGCTTATGTTGTGGTGTGCCCTGAGAATGAGGCTCTGCTGAACGGAGCAAAAAGCTTCTTTAGGGATCTGACTGCAATATATGAGGTATGTTTTTTTTTGTGGCAGTTAGCAGCGAAACGGATTTTTGGAAGACTGTTTCTAATACGTACCCAGAACAACTTATCAGGCTTGTCTCCGATATAAACGCTTGCACGGAATGCTGTCTCGGAAAGCTGCGAGAAAGGATTTTAGGAATGGGCACTTGGATGATAAGGGTGGTTCATTCTGTTCTCCATTTCTTTCAGTAGTAGCTGTTTTGAGAGTCTTTATCTGATAGACGCCACTCAGTGGTAAAACTCTGCATTACCACTTTAATTGTTTCAGCTACATTTAATTAATTAAATGCTTGTATTACTTGGATTGTGATTAAGATTACAGTAGGTGATGTATCAACCCGTTTTTCTTGCGTTTAGGAAAACCTAAAAATAAACCATAAAATCACTATTAAATGTTTCATACTGGTGTAGTAGTCTAGAATTAAATGTTACTTTGGAATATCGTAACTAAACTATGAGTTCTCTGTCTTTATATATATATATGCCCCTTTGTGTGATATTTATCCGTTTTTAAGGCTTAAAAATTCCTTATCTTGCAACTTCTACTTTACATTTTCTGCAGTCATGTAGACTCGGTCAGCACAGACCTATCTGTAAGTTATTGCCCGATGGGATCATGAGAGTTGGACCTACTGCTTCAAAGAAACTTTCCGAGAAGTTGGTCACAGAATGGTTCTCACAGACAGCTAATGCCAACAATGAAGCTTTTTCCAAACTCAAACTATATGCTCAAGTTTGCAGATATGAGCTAGGTATGAATTGTTTTTAGTGTTTCTTATTTCATACAATTACTACTGCAGTCCAATAGAGAAGAACAAATCATTGCATTTATTCATTGAGTCTTAATGTTTGTTGCAGTTTTCTGGTTTTAAGTGCTGGGAGAGGTGGGAATTCAACACACACACACCCCCCCCATATATGCTAAAATGGCTTCTTTATTATCTAGCAGTGTCTTTAGAGAACAACAGTGTTGCCACCTGACAGGGACCTTGGTTGTCTTTTTGTATTGGTGACTGAAATTCTGAAGCAGTGATTTCCAGCAATTCAACATGACTGAAAACGAATAAATATTTAAAAAATAGATTTCTGGATATTTATGAAAGAGTCTTATGAGAATACTAAAATTTGAAAATCTAATACAGGAATTTTAATTTGAGAGATAAAATGCTTGCTAAGGGTTTGCTTTCTATTTTGTTAAAACTATAGACTTGCATAGATGAAATAAAGGTTAAAACCAGCTGCAATATAAAATGTACACCTTTTTTCTGCTTTTAGGTCCTTATCTTGCTTCTCAGCCTTTGGACAATTCTTTACTTTCCCAAACAAATCTGGTCCCTCCCTGCAGCCAGCCAGCCTCTGCCCTGCCCCCAGTGACAGCTACGGCTGGAAATCCTAACACTCCATCGTCTGCTCCTGCAGCTCCCACCAGTAGTACTATGACAACGACATCAAACAGTGCCATGTCTTCTGCAGCCACTACAGCTAATTCAACACTGACTACCACTGCCCCGTCGTCCTCTTCTGCCAACATAGGCAGTGGGATACCAACAAGCAAGCCTTCTTCATTCCCGCCTTTTAACAGTATGAACAGTACCACTTCTGCCTCCCTGCCCGCTCAGGCTGCCGCGGTCCAAAACGGGCAAACAGGAGGGCAGCAGCAACAGCCAGCACTGCAAGCAGCAGGGATGTCTGGGGATTCGACTTCAGCGCCTGCACAGCCCCATCCGGAGGTTTCCGAAAGGTAACGGACTGCAGAGTCAAACCTGCTCCAGCTAAAATCCACCCCTCAGCTCAACTGATGTGAACCTGTTAACGCCGCTCTTGTCCCCTCAGTAAAAATCATGTGTTTCTTTTCTAGTCACCAGGCTGCTTTTTAGGGAGAATGAGAGTTCATTCATCGTGGAGCTGAACTTTTTGCTTCCAGTCTTAGCTGCAGTTCTAATTGCAGCTCAGTGTCTGCTGTGGTACAAAAATAAATTTCTCATTTTTTTTCTTCTCTCTCTAAAGAGAAATAATTCACCAAACTACTCACTTCTATATTTTAAAGAGGGGGTGGCAACTGATAACTGGCACCATCTTAAAGTTCTGCTTTCTGTTGTTAAAGTTACAGTAGTAAAGACAGCTCTGACTGAGGGACTGACCTGGTAGGTGTTCTTGTTCCCCAGTTGAAGCAGTAGAGCTACGTGCTGTTGAGCTTCTGTAGTAAACAAAGCTAAAGGAATGATAAGTGATACTGAGTTGCCGATAAGCTCACATACAAAAATGAAATGAAAAGACTGGTTTTTACACTACAGTTGATTCAAAGGTCTTTCAGATTAATATTTGACAATTTGATCTTAGATTTAAAGTAAAAATAAATCATTATAAAACTCAGCTTTTTGTAACTGGTTTCAAAATTTCATTTCCAGCACTATGGATCGTGATAAAGTTGGAGTCCCTACAGATGGAGATTCACATGCTATCACTTATCCACCTGCAATTGTAGTTTACATAATTGATCCTTTTACGTATGAAAAGAAGGATGAGAACAGTAGCTCATCTAGTTTGTGGACACTTGGACTTCTGCGCTGCTTTTTAGAGATGGTTCAGGTTCTTCCTCCTAACATCAGGAATATAATTTCTGTGCAGGTGAGCCAACATTTATATCAACGTGATGAACAAGGTATCTTTGGCTTTGGCTGTGTTTTGGAGATGATAACGCCCTCGAGGTGAAAGTTTCATTTGCTTTATAAACATCACTTGCAGTTCTACAGCTGTTGAATCATGAAGATCATAGTGCTTAGAGCAGTTTGAGTGTTATTAACCAAATCCTGTAGCAGATTCCAAACGCATCAATCTTACCTCCGAGGAAACGTAGTGGCCTGCTCCAATAACAACTAAGTATGGGAAAGCTGCTTGTCCCATCGCCAGAATCTGTGCTCCCAGCTTGACTCTGCTGGGCTTTAGACAGTGCTCCCTCCTGATGGATGTGCAACTGTAATGCTGTCGGCAGCTGCAAAGCTAGTTAACAGAGGGCAGCTTTTTGGAGCAATCACCAGATTCTTTTCTAAACAAATTATTGTGTTCTCTGAAGAAAATTTCAGTGAGAATAAATTGCTTGAAGTACCACATAGCTTTGGAAGAAGAGGCAGGAGATATCCAAGAACCAGAGAAATTTGATTGCAAAGTAAAATTCTAAAAGCAGCGTACCCAATGCTATTTAAAAAGCCATTTAATCTAATGATGAAACAGTCATTTTAATTTTTTTTTCTTTCCCTATGTAATCTGTTCTAGATTGTCCCATGTCAGTACCTTCTACAACCTGTGAAACATGAAGACCGGCAGATTTACACTCAGCATTTAAAATCTTTGGCATTTTCAGCTTTTACTCAGTGCCGGAGACCTCTTCCAACTTCCACCAACGTGAAAACGTTAACTGGCTTTGGCCCAGGTTTAGCCATGGAAACTGCTCTTAAGAGTCCTGATGTGAGTATTCGTGATGTGATTGTGTAAATATGCAGATTGGAGAAATGTCCCTGTTTATTAAATCACTGGCATATTTCACATTAGCTAACTAGAGTTCTTAGGAAAAACTGCTTCCTGAAACTTCATTGTCTGTTCTGTTATCTTTATAGAGACCTGAGTGCATTCGACTGTACACCCCTCCTTTTATACTGGCTCCCGTCAAGGACAAGCAGACAGAACTAGGAGAAACTTTTGGAGAAGCTGGCCAGAAGTATAACGTACTTTTTGTGGGCTACTGTTTGTCTCATGATCAAAGATGGCTTCTTGCATCCTGTACAGATCTCTATGGAGAACAGTTGGAAACTTGCATAATTAATATTGATGTACCAAACAGGTAAGAATGAAACCGTCAAATTAATTTTTAGCGTGTATATATTCTTTCATTCCCCTGAAGAATTAGTTTATGATGCTGTAAGAATAACTCCGATTTTTTTAGACTAAAACTAGCTAAAGCAAATGGATACTTTCTGTATCATGTGCATATTGTTTTAAGTGTCTAGAAGAACATTATTCAATTTCATGTGATTCTTGAGTGTTTTGCTGTGTGTGTTCATACTCCCCACACACACTCGTTGGCTTTCGATGTCAGTGTTAGTACATAAGTAAATAAAAAAAACAACCAACCAAACGGAAGTTGCAGTTGATGTACTACAGTACTGACATTCTTGGGTCCTGTGGATGTTCAGCTTAATATGAATAAGAAGTTCCAAATGTGGCAATAAAAGCTTGTGACAGATGAGTTCTAGTTTTGTTTTCCCTTTCCCTTCTTTCTTAATTCTAGAGCTCGCAGGAAAAAAGGCTCTGCCCGCAGACTTGGTCTTCAGAAACTCTGGGAATGGTGCTTGGGACTTGTGCAGATGAGCTCTTTGCCATGGAGAGTTGTAATAGGCCGTTTAGGAAGAATAGGACATGGGGAATTAAAAGGTAACGTTAGCGTTTTAGAGTCTAAATCTTGATTTGAAGCTTTCATTTTTCAATAATATAAAGTGTCTGTCCCTGTTTCTGGGAGTAAACCGAAATAATTTGAAGAGTTCCTTTGTGTAGTCAAAACTTCACAGACATGAATTTTGCATCACACAGTATTATATGTGAAATATGTATTCTGCAGCAAGCACTGTTCTTCTGGACAAACCTGTGTCCTTTATGTCCTCAGACTGGAGTTGTTTGCTGAGTCGCCGAAACCTTCAGTCCCTTAGCAAGAGACTAAAAGACATGTGCAGAATGTGTGGCATCTCTGCTGCAGACTCTCCCAGCATCCTCAGTGCTTGTTTGGTGGCAATGGAACCCCAGGGGTCCTTCATTATTATGCCAGGTATTTGGGAAATGTTCTCTCTCTCTTTTTTTGGCAAGGGAACTGATAGTTCGGGTTTAGCAAAACTGAGGAAATATTTGATTTCTCTTCCAAAGATTCTGTATCCACCGGCTCTGTATTCGGACGCAGCACCACTTTAAATATGCAGACGTCCCAGCTGAATACCCCACAGGACACATCATGCACTCACATACTTGTGTTTCCCACATCTGCATCTGTGCAAGTAGCATCGTCAACTTATACCACTGAAAACCTGGATCTGGCCTTTAACACAAACAATGGTTAGTAGGTTGGATTTTTTCCTGTTCTAAAATTGAACCAACTGAAAAAAACCCTCATCGCTCTTCCTATAATAAGACTCTCTATTCTAATGAACCACAAGCTTTCTATGGAAAATCACTTGATTTCAGAATGCATTGTCATAGCCTCTATGTAGGGGAACTCTAGAAATTCACCGCTCTTGTTCTTTTTCAAGATGGAGCAGATGGAATGGGAATCTTCGACTTGTTAGACACTGGAGATGATCTTGATCCTGATATTATAAATATTCTTCCTGCATCCCCTACTGGATCCCCTGTACATTCTCCAGGGTCCCACTACCCCCATGGAGGTGATATGGGCAAGGTAACTATTAGAATAAATACAGAGTTGTGTCTGCGTTTTGTTTTGTTTTTCTCCATCTGCTCATTTTTCCTTTTGTGGAATGAAAGGTTCTCATGAAATGTTTTGGATCAATTGGCTATTGGATTGTCTCTGCAAGATTCATGTAACGCTTGGATGTTTCAAAATGCTTCGTGTTTTGAAAGCTACGGATAATTTCTATTAAGTTTATGCTCTCCTAATATTAAACTCTTGCCTGTTGTTTTACAGGGTCAAGGTACAGATCGATTGCTTTCCACAGAATCTCACGATGAAGTAACCAATATCCTGCAGCAGCCACTGGCCCTTGGCTATTTTGTGTCAACTGCCAAAGCAGGTCCCTTGCCTGACTGGTTTTGGTCAGCGTGTCCTCAAGCACAAAATCAGTGTCCCCTGTTTCTTAAGGTACTGTGACGTTAGCAGGCTGTCCAGCCATCCTCCTGGCCATCCTGTCATGGCAGGCTGTGCAGTGTGCAGGGATCTGAATTCCAAGCACGACTCGTTTAAAACAGTCAGTGCTTGTCTCTTGGAATGTATCCCTCTTGATTCAGGAGAGGTTGGGGTTTACGTTTTTGAGCTTTGGCTTTTTGTGTTCGCTTTTTTAAGGGAAGAAAAATGATTGATGGAAGTAGCAAATGTTCTGAAGGGTTCTGCTCGTCTGATGGTTTCTTTGCAGTAGCCTGGGCTCCTTTGTGCTGTGGTATTTCGTAAGAATAGCTTATTTCTAGACAGATCTCTGGCTTGAGTCCCATGGGACCAGTGGCAGAGAG
Organism: Tauraco erythrolophus; assembly: GCF_009769465.1. NCBI lineage: Eukaryota > Metazoa > Chordata > Aves > Musophagiformes > Musophagidae > Tauraco > Tauraco erythrolophus. The sequence continues at coordinate 3,324,853 of NC_141485.1, read as the reverse complement.
GGAGGTTCCCAAGTGTAATGTAATATCTCATTTACACTGGGTAAAAAAATAGAGAGATTTATTTATGTATTGCACAAAGCATAAAAGCCAGGTTTTCCGTGTTGGCTGTTGCCAAGTGATAGGCATTGTATCATCTGTCTGGATGTTGTCTGATCCCCTTATCTCTTTATGGCAGCATCAAGACATACTTGGTACATTTAAAGCTGTACATTAGTACACGGAGAAACTTTCTGTACTAACATTATTCACTTTTGACTTAAATCAGCATCTCTAATGCTATGCTTTATTTTCTAATATTACAAATATATCTTCTTCAGCTTGATTTGTGTCTGGATTAGCAGTTCCTCTTGGCCTAAGCTCAGCTGTGGCTTTGATATAAGACATTTTTTTGAATAGAGGATTTATTATTTACCCTAAGCAGCTCTATATATGGAATATAAAGAGACCAGTCTTACGGAAAGCATCTGAACTTCCAAGTCTGTATATTACTAGACATCTTGGGCCACTCGAGTTGCTTTTTTAATAATCACTTAATGTAGCAAAGGGATTAAAAAAAAAATAAATAACCTAAAATATCTTACACTACTAGCACTGTGCTTTTAGGAGAAATCCGCATGCGTTTCCTTTATATTCTGATAATTCCCGAACTTGTTGATGGCCTAAGGATAAGGTTTGTTCTGGCTCGTGTGTCATGAGAACAGAAGGTGACTGCAAAGTATGGGTGAGCACTACAGAGGGAAGAAAACTGTGCTGTAGCTGAATCAGGCAGTAACTGCTGGCATCTTTCTTCCTTTCTTAGGCCTCTTTGCACCTCCACGTGCCTTCAGTGCAATCAGACGAGCTACTCCACAGTAAACACTCCCATCCACTTGATTCTAATCAAACTTCTGACGTGCTCAGGTATTTATGATTGATCACTTGCAAAAATATTGTGCATTTCATTTTTAATACTGCTGCAACGAAGCTACCTATTTGGTGGGTTTTTTTCCTTGTTATTTTTTTTTCTTTGCGCTGCTGACATCCTTAGTACACGACAAAGACAATATAAATGGCTCTGCTTTGAGTGGTGGCTTTTTAAAGATGGCTTTATCACAGAACAGGACAATTAAACATCTTTAAGCCCTTCTTTAACTAATAAGTGTTGATTACGACTGAAAATATGTGGATGACAATGAATTCCTTAAGACAGAAGAGAGTCTGAGGGGTACCACGGAAGATGGTGCATAAATGAGTGGTAGATAGTTAGAGTTAAGGCAGAATCTTGCGTGGCAATCTTGTGAAAATACTGAAGTGCAAAAGCCTACAGAGACTCAGGTAAACATAGGACACTTGTTAAGAAAACGTCAGATTTTTTTTGTGTGTATTTTTTTTTAATATGTGAACCTCTCGATATTAATTAAGCACAGGCAATTAAAATGACAGTTTTCCAGTAGAAAGAAAATTTAGCTTGCAGCTGCTCGTAATAATTCTGAAGGCATGTTATTTCAGAATGTTGGCAAACCTATTTTATGTTTTTAATACCGAAGAAACTGGATTGTATTAAAGTAGGACTGAAAAATCCTGGTGAGAAAATCTGTTGGCTTGATGGAGGCTTGTTTGCTTTTCAGGTTTGTTCTGGAACAGTACAATGCACTCTCCTGGCTAACCTGTGATCCTGCAACCCAGGACAGACGGTCGTGTCTCCCGATTCATTTTGTGGTGCTGAATCAGTTGTATAACTTTATCATGAATATGCTGTGATCTTCACCCGAATTTTGCAAGACAAAAATGAGGAAAAGGGATGTTTCACTGCAGGACTAAGTGATAATTCTTCTCAGTGCAAGTTGTTGGTGATGGGGTATGAATCTTGTTACTTCCAGCAAATATTGTTCTGACTTGTGAGAGGGGCAGCTATCGCCCTCCCGTCGTTGAGTTGACTATGGGGGACGCTTTAGAATGATGATCAGAAAGTGTATTATAACATTTTTAGTAGCAAAATTAACCATTTTTCCCCGGCCACAGTATTTGTGAAGAGTAATGAGCCATAGTACCCAGTCATGGTTAATGAATATTAAAAGCATGGAGATGAGAAGAAACATGAGGAACAATAAGTTTCAACCTATGGCTTCAGAACATCAAGATGTTCTTGTATTGGATTATAGTACCTAGTATTCAAAAATGCCTGCATCTCTTATTTATTGTAAGTTTTTAAATGTATAAATTGTCTTATATTTCTTAACCTCTTTTATAAAAATTTTCCTAGAAGGTTTATACTGCCTTCTTGCTTTAAAGCAATTGGTCTAAAATATATGTAATCGTCTTAATTAAAAGTTGCAGTAGGTTGCTTTTAGAGTATTATTTTTTTGTAAGGGGTGGGTGGGGACAGTAAATTTGTATTGTCTTGATGTACAGTTTAATGGGGATAGAGGGGTTAATGTCCATACCATTGTGTGTGGGGGATTTACAGCTAAGCTGTAGTTGCAGAGTACATGTACAGTAATGAAGTTCACTGTGTTTATATAAATCGAAAAGGTACCGGGTCTTACAGCATTTTATATCACCCCTTTGCAGAGTAACAATGGCAATATAGAACTGGTATCGTAGGTGGTCTAACTGGTAGTGAGAATAAAATGAATTAACTCTTCAGCCCAAGTTTGTGTTGTGGTTCAGGGCTGTGGCTGGGTTCTCAGACCTTATTTCTAGTTGCGAGTTTCAACACCACAAGGATATCCGTGGTGCGTCGTCGTTACCCGGGCACTCCTGGCACGGCGATGACCGCGTTGTTTGCTTCCACGTCTGCGACAAAATGCTGAGCTGATGCGGAACACGCAGAAAACTCGGATCCTTTCCAAAGTCTCCTGTAAGGCTGAAATTTAGCCCAGCTCTAGCCATTTTACAAACGCAAAAATAGTCAATCTTGACTTTAAGATTGGTGTGTGTTTAACTAAAATGTGGTGTATATAGATTCTCAGTGAATTCTGGTATTCAGATTTTATTCCACTAGTGAAAAAAACAGCACGAAACCCTGAACATTTTCCTTTTTAATGTATTTTTGGCACTGTGGTGAAGGTCCCAGGTATCAGTGTGTGGCCTTCCCCATATCCCCTTTTCAGGCTCTGGCTGGGGCATGTGCCAAGGAGGCTTAGCCCTCCCTAAGGAAGGGACTGACAATTCCCAAGGCTTTCCTAAACGTCTCCCTCTATCTACAGTCACCATTTTTTTTTTTTTTTTTTTGGTTTCCTTTCTTTCTCCTAGCACATGCCAAATGTCTGTGGCTGCTCTAAAATAGCCCCTACGGGTGCTGAAGAGCAAGTGCATATGCTTTTTCTGGGTTCCTCGTCTGACTGCCAGACTGAAAACTTAACTCCTGCAGCGCTCGCGCGAGCCTGTTGCGATAATCTGTGTCCTGGGTCTTAATGCTGTCCGTCTCGCTGGTCTAAACCTTCAAAGGAGCAAGTTTTAAGATCCATGTTTGTGCACCTGCTGTTAATCCTCTACAAGGAAGAGTTCAGTTGCATTTACAAACCTGCTTGTGTTGATGAAAATCATATTTGATAAATGCAGAAAGCCTACCTGAGATCGTTTCTCATATAGACAGTCTCACTAAATCGTGTATATAAAATATCAGCAACTTATTTTGGCTTTGTATAAAGAAGTTGTACAATTGGTGATGAAAATTTTCAGTCATTTCTTCAAAATAACATGAGTGCAATCAGAAGCTAGCGTATTTTGATAAATAAGAGTTAAAACCCAAAACTTTACCTTGAGAATGGTAATGCACTGCAGATTAAACAGCACAGTTTTGTCTTACAGAATGTTTTTCTTTCTCATTTAGCTGAGATTTTTGAAGTGGAAAAGTGCTCCTAAAACTGGAATTTTCAAAGCATATGTCTTTTTTTTTGTTTGTTTCTTTGAGCTTTCTTGCTAAGTGATCACTTTTAGCCCTGACTCAGCCACGTTCTGAGGGCTGGGTTTTGGTGTGGCTTCCTTTGTGATAAATCTGATTTGTGTTCATAAAGGTAAGTGAATCAGCTGCCATATTCTGCTACCTGGACCACAGCCTTCCCTGTGAAAACTCCCCAGCTATGAAAGCTGCCAGTTTCCCACTCCCCACCCCAAATGCAGTTAAATTTTCATGTTGTAACCACTAGAAAAGGTTGGGAGGGCCATTTCTGGAGCGATAGTCGCAGCCAGCGACGTACATATCAAACCTGCCAGCACCATGGAGCCAGCTGCTACATCGGGCATGCTTTTTTTTGTTAGCTGCTTTTGTTTAACTATTTTAAGTGCACATAATAGCTGGTTTATAAATAAAACTGTCACTGTCCAGCAGCTTGGGTTTTTTTAGCAAGTACAGGCTTAAATATTTGAAAATTTCAGCTCTAGCTTCTCAAAATGGTCTGGCAAGAAAATACTGTCCATGGCGCTGCTCCGTTAAGTAGCTGTGGAGGTTTTCCTCCTCCTAAGTATCCAATGAAGGAAGAATCTGAGATCCATTCTGATTAAAAAGATGTATTTTAACCTAGCTATGACTGTTTAAGCCATTTGGTCACCTTCAACTGGCTACTATTTGAATTAGATTTCTGAAAACCCCTGTTGCTAGACCAGCAGGCCACCAATTGTACTTGCAAACGACCCTCACGTTTTAAAGCAGCTGTGATGCTTTGCACCTTTCCAACATTTCCTGGAATACTTAAGGAGAAATGAATTTATATTTAAATCCTCAGCTATGTTCTTACTTAGCTGTCAGTTACGGCGCAGATTATTGTATTTCTATATTTACCTCTGTTGGTAGTTTTAACTTCATGTGTTGCTAGGAAGACTTGCAGATGTCTTTAATCAAGCACTATTTGTTAATACTGTAATATCACAATATTATGTCGCGTTATTTTAGAGCTTTCACAAATGAGAGTAAAATGTTTTAAGGAATGCTATTGTACCCTCTGATTGGCTGCCCAGCATATCAGTCTGGTTTGGTAGTAATGCGTAAACGAAGTTTTGATCTGGGTTTCTTTTGGGAACTTGTTAATTAGGGGACACTGTACAACATCACTGTCTCAACAGCCTCTAGCTGGGAAGGTTTTTGGGTGTGGATTTTTTTGGTTGTTTCTTTTTGTTTGGTTTTTTTTTTTTTTTTTTAAGTAAAGGACCCAGGACTATGCTTCATACTTAACGTGTTTTATTATTGTTTGTGGGTGTACTTTTTGTTTTCAGTGGAGTAAAGGTTACTTTACAGCAGAACTGGATTTGGGACCTACCACAATCCTCAGGGTCACTTTTTCAGGACGTTACTATCCTAACGCTTAGGTTTTTCCGAGTCAACTGGACGTGAGGACCGTGCCGAGCGACCGGATCGGGATGACACAGCCCGTGGCCTCGTTACTGGACATGTCGCCTTCCCCACGCCCCCAGCACGGCTGGGTCACTCCGAGGGAGCTGTTCCACCGTCTCACGCAGCCGCCACCCGCCATGGGCCAAGTCGTCGTATTTATCGTGACAAAAACAAGTGAAAAATAAAATATACAAGCGATTAAGGAACAAACACTATTGCCGCCGAATGCCATAAACACTGAGTTGTACAAATTGTGATTGAGGAAATGAAAAAGGTTTATACTTTTTAAAAAAAAAAAAAATTTCAAATGGAATAAATTATTCATGAAGCCTTGATTGTGGCGTCGCCTTATTTACGGGGCGGGAGGGGAGGGGAGGGAAGGGAAGGGGCGGGGCTTCCTCCTTCCCGCCAGTCGCAGTGCTGACGTCACTTCCCGCGCAGGAGGGCCGCGCCATGGCGGAGTGCTCGGGCCTGCAGTTCGTCAGCCCCTACGCCTTCGAGGCGATGCAGAAGGTGGACGTGGTGCGCATGGCCGCGCTGAGCGACCCCGAGCTGCGCCTGCTGCTGCCCTGCCTGGTGCGCATGGCGCTCTGCGCGCCCGCCGACCAGAGCCAGGGCTGGGCGCAGGACAAGAAGCTCATCCTGCGGCTGCTCTCGGGGGTGGAGGCGGTCAACTCCATCGTGGCGCTGCTCTCCGTGGACTTCCACGCCCTGGAGCAGGACGCCAGCAAAGAGCAGCAGCTCCGGTAGCGCGGCCAGCGGCGGCTTTTGCGGCGCAAGCCGCTGCGCGGTATTTCCAGCGGGTTTATTGGCCGCTGCTGTGGGAGCGCCGGACGGACGCGGCCGCTCCCGGGATAAGCTGTTGGGAAAAGCGCGATTTTTGACAGAGCAGCGCGCAGGGAGGCGCGTTTCCGTGTGGGGTTTGGGAATGTTGTCCTCCCCGTGCAGGGCGGTGCGCGGTGCGCTGCGGGAGCTGAGCGAGCGGAGAGCGGCGGGCACCGCTCCGGGGTGGGGGGGGACGGATCGGGCCGATGCGCTTTCCTGGCTGTCCGTGCTGCTGGGGAATAGAGGCCCTGGGCGTTTGGACAAGCTGCTGAGTTCGGTGTCGTGTTGCACTGCAGCTACAACAGTCATTTCTGATCGTTGGCATCATAGAAATCCCCACCGAGCTCGCGACGTCCTCGAACTGATGGAATATCTGTGTTTAGTGACACGTTTAATAGTTGCTGGTTTTGATTGTCCGGCAGGCACAAGCTGGGAGGAGGGAGTGGAGAGAGCATCCTGGTGTCCCAGCTCCAGCACGGGCTGACACTGGAATTCGAACACAGCGACTCACCTCGCCGGCTGCGGCTCGTGCTCAGCGAGTTGCTGGCCATTATGAACAAGGTGAGTTTCTCCGTGTCTGGATGCTTGTGGGTTTTGCGCCAGTGAAAACGCGCTCTGGATGGGCCGATGTGCTGTCTGGTTCTGTTTCTGGTGCTCCTGGTGCGTGTGAGCACTCCGGTTCTCACCTGCTTCACCAAGACCTGAAGTCTCAGTCTGGTGGAACGGTGGCTTGTGCTCAAACTCCCCATGAGCCCAGCTTCCTAGAGGAACAAACGTCTTTCTTCCTCAGAACAGACGGGGTTAATCTTTTCTGATGTGGTAGAGACTCTGCATATTCCCTAATGTGCTGTACTGGAGCCTGATGTGATTTTGTGATACATCAGTGCAGAAATCACGTTTGAAAATGAAATTATGACTTTTTTCCATCCAGCTCTTTGCTCCCATTGCAGCACGATAACAGCCAACTGTGTTTCTCTGACCCTCCCCTCCTCACTCCCCCGGCATTTTAATTTCCTTGGCTAAACTTCCCACGTTTCTAGAATTGTCAGTGAGCTGTTTCTCTTTCTTCTGGCAAGGATACCAGCCATGTTGAAGTATTTCCACTAGTAAATATCTCTTAGCAAAACACTCGTCTTGCCTCTTCTGTGTTTATAGCTGTACGTTTTTGACAGTTTTTAATGGATTCGATCTGCTGGATTTAAAGCCATAAAAGACCGACCAGATAAATTGCTTCATAAAACCTGTTCGGTGGTGATGAATAATGTCTTGTAGGTGTCGGAATCGAATGGTGAATTTTTTCTCAAATCTTCTGAGCTCTTCGAGAGTCCTGTTTACCTGGAGGAGGCAGCAGATGTTCTCTGCATTTTGCAAGCAGGTGCAGTATTCTGTATTTATAGTGTTTTCTAACTTCTTACAAATGTAAAAAAATAACTTTTAGAGCCGTTGTGACTGGTTGAAGGTTAATCTTGGCTGTGTAGCTCTTTAAAAGAGGAATAGATCATGGATTGATTTTCCATTTATTGATTTGAGCGTGTTATTGAGATGCGTATTAAAGGTTTTACTTGTTTCACAGCGAAATGCTGACTTTTAAACCTCTCTTTATCCAGAGCTGCCCTCACTGTTGCCAATAGTCGATGTGGCTGAAGCTCTGTTGCACGTTAAAAATGGAGCCTGGTTCCTCTGCCTGCTGGTGGCCAATGTTCCTGATAGCTTTAACGAGGGTGAGTTATAGTTTCTCATGTCCAGTTTACTTTTTCTAGAGGTTTGAAACGATTTCTAGCAATATAGTTAACTCTGGGCTAAACCATGTGTTGTAAATATTTGAGAGGGAAAGAGTTTGCCTTACAAAATATAATTCGAATGCGTTTGTACCTAGAGATGCTGATGGGTTCCCATTCTTATCGTGTTGGTTTCCCTTTTTTTGCAGCCTGCTTGTAGTCTCGTTGTGTGCATGGTGTAGGCCACCGTTACAAAGGCTGACTCGAGCAGTGAACGACTGGGATTACGAATCTTGCTAATAGTTCTTGTCTCTTAGACTGAGCCCTAGAACAAGGTGAAAAATTTGTATGATGTTGCCTGTTCAGCATCGCTCACCTCGCTGTAAGATTTCAGTCTCCAGGGCTGCCAGATGCACAGGTTACCTTGGATAGAGTACCAGTAGTAATTAGATGATGCATTAATCCTTAATGACTCTGTAATTTCTCTGAGGAGAAAGACCATTTCCTTGCTCTGCTTATGTAGGGTAGATCATGAGTTCTTGCCCAGACAAGATTTGTGTGTGTGGCCCAGTTAGTAAATCACAGGGAGCTGGACAGAACGGCCTGGCCTTGTATGTTTATGTTTACGTGGCTTTCTGTTGGAAAGGTTGGATTTACTTACACCTCCTGTCGGATATTTAGTCTGTAGAGGTTTGATTAAGAACGGGGAGCGGCAGGATGAGGAAAGTGTTGGAGGCCGTCGTAGGACAGAAGCACTTCGCCACCTGTGTAAAATGAACCCTTCCCAAGCTCTAAGGGTCCGAGGCATGGTGGTAAGTCTTCGTTAGTCTGTCATCAGAATCATGATTATCATCCTTATTGGAGCTTTAAAAACGAAAGAGATGATTGAGCCTGAGCATTTTATGCAGGTGGAGGAGTGTCATCTACCAGGTCTGGGTGTGGCCTTGACCTTGGATCACACCAAAAATGAAGCTTCAGATGATGGAGTGAGTGACCTGGTGTGTTTTGTGAGTGGTTTGCTACTGGGAACAAATGCAAAGGTTCGAACTTGGTTTGGGACTTTTATCCGAAATGGCCAGCAGGTATGAAAATCTGTGAATATTCTGCTTTTTAAAAAAATGCCCTTACAGCTTGCTGTAACTCTTCTGGGTGTGGGCACCCATGTTTGTCTGAATGCCTGTAAATCTGTTGCCTGTCTTGGAGCAACCTTTACAAGGCAACGTGTTCCTATGGGACCATCAGGTCTATAAACAGCATCCCTGAAGGCAGCTATTTGGTTGTTCCTCAGAGATTTTTGGGTAGATGATGCAATAGGCATGGAAACCAGGAAACTGTACGTTCATAATGTTCAGCTGATGAACGTGTTCACAATAGGAAGTTGTGTCTTGACTTGCTTAGTTAGTTGAGTTCGTTAAAGCTTGTGTTCTGATGTCATAACCTGTTGTAATATAATTATGTGTTGTCTGTTGCCCTGGTACTGAAAATTGTATTTTAAAACAATTCCTCTCCCCACCCCCCACTTCTGTTTTTTCCTCGACGTCATCTTTATTGAAGCTCTTATGTAATACGTTGTTCGATGGGGTGAGTTTTACGTTGTTGTTCTCGTCTTTTAACCTCTTACACAGAGAAAAAGAGATAACATCAGTTCTGTGCTTTGGCAAATGAGGAGGCAGCTGCTCCTGGAGCTCATGGGAATCCTTCCCACGGTTCGCAGCACACACATTGTTGAAGAGGCAGATGTTGATACGGAGCCAAACGTGTCTGTGTATTCAGGGCTGAAGGAAGAGCACGTCGTGAAAGCCAGCGCATTGTTACGTCTCTACTGCGCTTTGATGGGAATCGCTGGGCTGAAGTAATGAATGATTTAATGCTCTGCGTGCTTTTTTATTCACTGTCTGTCCATTTAAACAGGGGCTGAGAGCTTTGGGCGCTTCTAACTTGAGCTGTCTCTTAATGCCATTGCGTCCTTGGAACAGCCTTGGCAGGATTCACCAATTTTAGTGCAAGGGGAGGCCCTTCTCACGAGCCCAGGGCTGGAGTTGCCAGTTGATGGCAGTTGCTTTGTCTTTAGAGCAAGTATGATGTAATACTGAGGTCTGTGGAGACAGGTCTGGTTTTTACTCTCCAGTACTATTCTCAGCAGAAAAGTTTTTTCATCTAAAATAGTGCAAGAAGCTCGGTGCTCTCTTTAATGCTGCAAAACCAGTTCTAGTGAGCTGTTAAAAGAAGTCCGGGCCTAAGTGGTTGGTGCAGCACGTAGAAGAGAAAGTGGCTGAGAACTCCAGCAACATACGCTGCCTGAATTTAGAGTTTCTGTTCCTCTGCTGAGAGCGCCGATATCGCATCTTCAGGCATTGTTAGTTTTAGTTTAGGTATTTTGTACTAATAGGCAGTTACGTCCTGGGGAAGTTTTCTCACTGTTGTTACCTCTTAACAGAGATTTTTCTGTCTTTAAGGTCAAAGAGAATTGCCAGTTAGTCTTGATGCTCGTTTATTGATGATTTTTATCTTGATAAAAAGATTAAGTAACAGAGAAAATTTAACCTTTAACCATTGTGATGAGACTGGAAATCTCTTCACTTCTAAATTAGCAGTATGAGTTTTGTTTTTTTCTGTCCTGTTCAGGCCAACTGATGAAGAAGCTGAGCAGCTTCTGCAGCTAATGACCAGCCGACCTCCCGCAACTCCGGCTGGTGTTCGCTTTGTGTCTCTTTCCTTTTGTATGCTGCTGGCCTTCTCCACTCTTGTCAGGTACCTCTCCGTAAAGGAGGAGCTGCGTAAAGATGTTACAGTTTTAGCACCCTTAAGGCAATGACCTCCCCAGAGCCAGCACAGTTTTCCTCTCCTAATTCTTGATACAAATCTCCATATGTTGGTTGAAGGGATTTGTCTCACGCTGTAGTGAGTACTTTGACATTCCCTTCTGCTCTCCCTCTTGTTTATAGCAAATCTTTGGAGAGGGGAGCATCGGGATTAGCTTACTTTGGAATGATTTTTGAAGGCTAAAGTAGGCCTTACTGTTCACTTTTCACTGAACAAGTTTATGGCTAAATTCTTTAGAGACCCTGTTCAAGAGAGCAGCAATGTAGGTGTTTAATGGGTGTAGCTTTTGCCCTGTGCATTCAAGACAGGAAATCTCCCGACAGCTGGACTGAAGCTGGTGCTAGATACCAGTGCTTATCAGCTCTTGGATGCTAACATGAAAGCGACAAAAATGTCTCCTGCTGTAAGATTCCTCAAATGCTGGCTTTTCTGCTAGTAGTTGTTGGTAAAACTAGCTCCTGGGGAAAGGATATTTTATGGATTTTCTTTGTGCAGCACCCCGGAACAGGAGCAGCTCATGGTAATGTGGCTTAGTTGGATGATAAAGGAAGAAGCTTACTTTGAAAGGTGAGAGCAGACTGCTTTTGTTTTTAATGATTCCAGAAATCTCACATTTACTTATGTCCTGTTGGAAATTAACTCTTCCTCTTTGTTGTCATTAGTATTTCTGGTGTGTCTGCTTCGTTTGGAGAGATGCTTCTCTTGGTAGCCATGTATTTCCATAGCAATCAGCTCAGTGCCATCATTGATTTGGTCTGCTCCACCTTGGGAATGAAGGTAAATTCTAAACCATTTCTATTATATAATTACTCTGTTGAAATTAACTTTTTGCTCTGTATTTATAGTCTCGTATTTGCTTTAGTTTTGATGTAAAGAACTTTGGTTTTGCTAATATACTTACAACAAATGTAGAGTAGAAAAATGAGTAACTTGATACAGAGGAGTGTTATGATAAAAATATCTTTAAAAAGTGCTGACTACTTGAAATCGTTATTTGCAAGAAATGAACTTTTTTAGAAGACTGATTGAAGTAGTTTCCAAACTGACCTGCAAACTTCTTATTTTAAATAGTTTAAAGAAATATCTAGGTAATTAATTTCTGAAAATTAGCAAGGGAGACTTGCCTTTAATTTCCTGTCGTGAAAGTGTGTCTCATCAAATGTGAAAGCTAGGTGGGTGGGTTTTAGGATAAGGAAGATGTGCAGTGATGAACTTGTGGCATTTAAAAATATTTTTGGTTTACATTTGAAGTATAGATGTGAATGTTTTCCTGGTATCCCAGTGAACATGAGTTTAAAACAGTTAACAGTTTATAAAATAAATTTGCAATACAAATAAGAAAGCCAGAACCTTAAACTGCAAGTACTTTGTTTCAGATTGTCATTAAGCCCAGCTCACTCAGCAGAATGAAGACAATCTTCACACAGGAGATTTTCACTGAACAGGTATTTTAAGCCTTTTCTTTCTCCCCTCCTTTTTTTTTTCTTTTTTCTGTGTTGACTTCAGTTTGACCTACAAGAAGAATCCAGGCCCTGTTGTACTGAAGAGCTTCGGCTCTTGCTTCTTGTATTCTGATCTGATTATGCTTTTTGAACACTTGGCTCTTTTAAATAGTGGGGAAGCAAAGGAGAAAAATTGTCCACTCTGACGTTATTTTCTTGCAGTAGCAGGAAGTCGTTCAGAAATGTAGTACGTTTGCTGCGTTTTTACACATACTGTGTTAAACTACCTAAAAATGTTCTTCAGCTTCCAAACAACCAAAAATAAATGCCAGAAAGAGCGTAGCTGTGTGACTTTCACCTTGTGCTTCTGCACTGTGATAAGTTGAATATTTGTGGTATTTTTCTTGTTAATTATAACTCTCCTGTAGGTTGTTACGGCCCACGCGGTTCGTGTGCCCGTTACGGGCAATCTCAGTGCCAACATTACGGGGTTTTTACCCATTCACTGCATTTACCAGCTTTTGAAAAGTCGATCATTCACCAAGCACAAAGTATCCATTAAGGTATGACCTTCATTTTCTTGCTGTTCATAGTTTTGAATGTTGGCTAGGTTTTGCAGGCTGTTTTTTCGGATGAATTATAGGAACAGAATTCTTGGTGCATGTTCTAGCCTATTTCCATGTAATTTAAGAAGGAACTATAAAATTAGAGTACCCAGTTTTAGCTCTGTAATCCCGAGACCACAACTTAGTGAAGTTAAAAATAATAAGAAAGTTTTCTCTCTCCTCCTGTCTGTGCTTAATAAAATCGTAGTCAGAATGAAATTTCCAGCCAGGACAAGTTTTATTAGTGGGTCTGTAGAGAGCAGGGTCCAGTATACACAGTTTATGACCAGGCCCAACTCTGAACTGGTATTACACTCTGCAAAGTCAAAGCCTAATGTAGTTACATTTTTTGTAACTAGTTAAAAGGGGAGGTACTTGCAGACAAAAAAAATTGCCCTCCAGCTTCGAAACTGAACATACAGTGGCATATTTTTTTCTAGGACTGGATCTATCGGCAGCTCTGTGAAACCACCACTCCGCTCCATCCTCAGTTGCTTCCTCTGATCGATGTCTACATCAACTCCATTCTTACTCCTGCATCTAAATCCAACCCAGAGGCCACAAACCAGCCTGTCACAGAACAGGAGATACTGAACGTTTTTCAAGGACTCTCTGGGGTAAATGATTTGTTTCCTTCTTTCGTGTCTTTATTGTGAACACGTGGTTCAGTACTTTGTATGTATATGACACGCATTCTGTACGTTGCTTCACTCTTTAATGCCTGTATAGTGAACTGCCTCCTGCTACAGTGATGGTCGTGTGTTTTGAGGTGAATCTTGTCAGTGCTACCCAGATTTTAGGATTGCTGTTTGTTCCTGTTTTGCCCTTTTCCTTGGGAACTCACCGACTCATGATGTTAGAAGTGCAAAGAAAAGCACTTCATGGATTGAAAAGTTGAGGTGCTTGTGTAGGAGTTGTGTAATTTTTGTACTGACTTGATCTTGTTAGATAAAAATACTATTTAACCGAAGCACTCTAGCTGTTTTTGAAAAAAGCATTTTTGTTTTGATAGAAGCATGAGAATGGTCACTTGGATGCATGTAGAATGAGGGGCAAGCATTGGTTTGCCTAGGAATCCTGGGATTGCTCCTTATTAGTGTCCCAAGGCACCAAAAATACATTTTATGTTTGAAACTCATTTTAAAAAGAGAAAAGTTCCTTGCAACTTTCAGCTTGGACCTCATATGGCTTGATATTTTTATACAAGGCCTTCTGCCGTATCTTTCTTCACATTTGCAAGTAAATCCAAATTTTTGTGCTCAGGAATCAGGAATGCAGCATGACCTTTGTATGTGGTTTTATGTACAGGGGGAAAATACTCGTCTTACTCAACGATACAGCATCACAACACAATTGCTCGTCCTCTACTATGTCCTGTCGTACGAAGAAGCACTTCTGGCGAACACGAAGATACTAGGTATATGTGAGGCATCAGTGGAAAACAGATTAACTGAAAATTAGGTGCAAAGAGAGGAATTCTTACAACCAAAATTCCTGGTGCTGTCAGATTCAAGCACAGCATAAAAAGTTTAGATTCTTGTTACAAATACATCATTGCTATAGAACTGCAGGAGATAAAAGTTTCTGCTAAAGCTCTGTAGTTGAGTAATTTGTTTTCCAAATCGAAAAAGGTCCAAGCTGGCCAAAAAGTTACCAAAAGTGTTTTTGACCATGTAATAAGTACAGCAACAATTAACAGAGACTTCTTAATTACTTCAGATCTTCATTTATTCGTGTGTCATCAGACTTGCACACACATTTCTTCGGGTTTGGCAATTTTACAGCTGACAATACTGAATGATCTCTTTCTACCTTTGAAATTGAGACTTTAAATCAGTTCTGAAGAATGTTGTGTAGTTCATTGACAAAGTTTAATTTCAGTGAAAACATAGTATTTATGTCTGGCGGGTGTTCTTATGTGTTTATAGCATTTGTCAGTGCTGTTTGCTTCAGGCTATTGAAGAAAGACTAAAATACTATAAAATCAATTGTAGTTCTTCCTGCATTTATAACTTCCACCTCACTACAGAGTGTTGTGTGTGCCAACATTTTGAATTCCATGTAGCAACTGATAACTATTTTTTTTAAGAATAAAAAAGCTTGAATAAAGAAAGTTCAGATTTCAGCTATGATCTCAAAATGGGTTGGACTTGGTCAAAGATAGTATGGAGCAAATCTCAATGCCAGGCAGGTCTTTAAATGGAAACGTTCACAGAAATGGTTTCCTGAAGAGCTTAATTTAATACTTTAACAGGAACGAGTTTATTTGGGATTTTCTCTGTTTTACCTGGCTAATATAGAGACAAGTGTTTTATGTTTTCTTTATCGATTCAGCTGGGGAAATAATTTTTTCCAACTGTAACTGCTATGTGTGGTTTCTTCTCCTGTTCCCTTATAGCTGCCATGCAGAAAAAGCCCAAGTCTTACTCTTCTGCGTTAATGGATCAGATTCCAATCAAGTACCTCATCCGGCAGGCACAAGGGCTGCAGCAGGAACTGGGAGGTATATCTGTGTGTGTGAAAGTCTAATGTGCACCAAGGAGGAAGGCTGAGCGTGTTTCCAGCTGGGTGGCTATTCTCTGTTTCATACCGTGCCTTCCTTGCTCTTTCTTTTGAAATCTGTCAGTAGCAACTAGTGAGATTACAGGTATGTTTGAAGAGTAGTAGTGAAAGTTGGAGGAAGGCAGTTCTTTTTAGAGTAGGTCTTACCTCGGTAGGTTAGGTTTTAGAGTAGACATTACCTGAGAATTTGTAATTATTCCAAACTGAGTTTAAGAGTTACGATAGAGTCCTCTCACCTTTCCAAAAGGGAACTTTTCCTTTCTGTCGGAGTTACATCAGGCTATAAACCTGCCAGCTCGTTGCACTTCTCAGTAGGGGTTCAGTTGGGATCTGTCATTGAAACAACAGGCACAAATATGTTCAGGTGAAAGATGTAGCTGCTTCAACCCAAGATGTATACTTTCAACATCCCTAAAGGCTTACATTCCGCACTGCTACGCCTTCTTGCAACTAACTATCCGCACCTCTGCATTGTGGAAGACTGGATCTGTGAGGAGCAGATCACGGGCACTGATGCTTTACTGAGGAGGATGCTGCTTACAAACATTGCGAAGAATCACTCTCCCAAACAGCTCCAGGAAGGTAAATAACTTCACGGGAAGCAGTGTTCTTTCCAAATTGGTTGGAATACTGCGGGTTTGGAAGCGTGTAGCCGTTTGATTGATTCGATCGTGCTGCGTTCGTACAGTGAAAATGTTTTGCTGCCAACTCAGGAAAAATGTGGGAAGTCCAGTTTTACCAAGATCCTGTTGTCTTTATTTTACAGCGTTTTCCATGCTGCCTGGAAATCATACCCAGCTGATGCAGATCTTAGAACATCTGACGCTTCTCTCAGCTGGTGAACTGATCCCGTATGCAGAAGTATTGACATCAAATATGAATCGTTTGCTGAACGCGGGAGTCCCTCGGAGGATTCTTCAGACTGTCAATAAACTTTGGATGGTTCTTAACACTGTGATGCCAAGAAGGTGGGCTCTAGTTTCTTGTTGCAGATAGGTGGAATGCTACTTTCTGTTTCAAAAATAATGACGGTGCCTTTTTCTGGGAAATTGGAGGTTGTGACTGAATAGAATGTGTTGGAATTGGATTCCTTTTTGCTTTGTTGAAGTTTTTAACCTTTACATTTAAAAGGATGGTACTTCTTGTTCTCGGGGAAAGGAAGTCACCAGTTCACTTAAAAAGCAGGAATATGGCTTTGTAGTGCACATTGTTTATGACAAATTGCTCCTGAAACATGAAGTCACTTTGGTAAGAATGTGCATTTTTGGAGGAACTGGATGCTCTGTTGCAGTGAAAACAGTTTGGAAGCTGCAATTCCAGCAAGTGCAAGTTAACTGTATCTTGGTTGACTTCAAGGGCTGCAAATGAAGCATGGGTGTTTGCTCCTTGACAGGAGACATACGGCTCGCTGAGATGAGTGTCAGGAGAAATACCACTATTTGAGATGTGTGTCCAGATGCTTACGTGATCCTTGTTCTCTTACAGATTATCTAATAAAAAAATTGTAAAAATAATCTCGTTTTAGGTTGTGGGTGATGACTGTTAATGCTCTGCAGCCTTCAGTAAAAACAGTCCGACAGCAGAAATACACTCAGAATGATCTGATGATTGATCCTTTGATTGTACTGAGATGTGATCAGAGAGTTCATAGGTAAGCATCTCCCTCCTTCAGCTTTTTATGTTCTGGGTACTTACATTGATATGTAGTGAATGCTAAACACAAAGGTTTCTCACAGAAGACTTCTAAAAGCTTTCAGTACTTCAAAATATATTTTCAAACTAATTATACAAGCTTGTAAGTTCCATCATTTTTGTATTAAGCTTGTTGGCCGGAGGGCTGAGCGAGCTGTGCATGCTGTTTCAGCTTGTCGTACTGTCCAGCTGAGTGTCTTGTTAGACAACCTTATCCTCAGTTCTATTTTGGAAACTTTTGAGATTTGTACATAGATCATCCATTTTGGATTTGTGCTTGTGAATTTGTTCTAAATAGACATTGCAGCATGCTTAAAATGGCTGCTGCCACACAGTGGTGGTGCTGGTTGAAGGTTGTAGCTGCAAGATCCTTCCACTGCACACTGCCTTTTGCCATCTCTCGTGGGCCTGAAGCTGTTCCATCTTTTGGGGTAACAGTTTCTGCCAGTGGGTGCTTGATGGATATTACAAAGGTAGATTTGCTTAATTTCCCAAGAAAGTCTGTTAGTGGTACTTAGAAATTACTTCCTCTAGATGTCAGTGATGACAGAGGAGGATGTGTAACGCTGCTTAATGGCTCTGATGCAGAAAAATAAGCTGTGAATTTTAATAGTGAAAATGAACATAGCTGAGAGCAATGGACCCATTTTTAAGGAGAATATGAAATAATGCAAATAGTAAGTCAGAATTTTTAAATTTTGCTTTTTTGTAGTAATGAAAAAAATTACATCTGTTATTCTAAAAAAGATACGGTTAATCATTTTAAATGTACTTCAGCCCCTAGGTTTATTCCTTCTGTATTCTCTATATGTTTTCTGTCAGTTGTAGTTTATTTTTCCCCATATGTATTATCCTTTTGTTTATTATAAATGGCTAATAGTCAACTTGATTTGTTCTTCACGTTCTTGTTTGTATGTATCTGTCGCTCCTTGCCTCTTAGCAATTTAGCTGTGAATCCAATTTTCATTTGAGTTGCTACAACTCTGCTAGACTTCAAGTTTCCGTTGATGACATCTTTAATCCCCAGCCCGTAGGTGAAATTTTTAAATGTATGTCCCTTCAGCCCTGGATGTAAATTGAAAATCCTACGTTTCTAAAACTGTTAGGGAGATCTATAATGCAATGGGATTTGAAAACTACCATCTTAATATTATGGAAGTAGTTCAGAGCTTGACTGCCTTGTTTTTCCCCATCATTCAGATAATTATTTTTTGTTATTATTTTCATGTACAGCATGTTTTGGGTTTCCTTTGTTCATCAGAAATTAGTCTCTTCTGCAGTTCCTTGTTTTTGTAGAGTGTACACATACGTGTGTGCATGAGGGGCAGCAGGAGGGTTTGTGTCTTTTAGTATTTTGCTGTGTTAGGGCAAACAGCTTGAGTATGAACCAGCCTACAACCACATGAGCCTTTGAGGATTGTTTTTAGTTTGTTCATGTTATTATTGTCCTAATATTCTGCCTACTGAAATGCCTTTATTTTGTCACATGTTCCCATATCAGGAGTCCTCCTCTGATGGATATAACTTTGCACATGTTGAACGGATATCTTCTTGCTTCAAAAGCTTACCTCAATTCTCACCTAAAAGAAACAGCAGAGCAGGACATTAGGCCATCCCAAAACAATGCAATGGGTCCAGAGGCCCCAGAAGTTACAAGGGAAGAATTAAAAAATGCATTGCTTGCTGCTCAGGTAAAGGGGAAGAAATGGATATTAAACGATGTGGGGAAAGACAGTGATAAAACAGAAATACAGAAACAGGCAATTAAAAAATGACATCTTTTTACTGCTTTTTTTACTGACTTCTGTTACCATGAAAAAGAAAACCACCTCTGTATTCAGATGGTTAAATATTTTCGAACTTCTCTTTTCCAGTCAGAAGCATTGTGGTGGTTAGCTGCTTTGATAGCCTTCTGTTCTGTTTGGTAGGACAGAAGTGTTTTGCTTACTAGACCTTTTTGCCTTGCTGATTGTGCTCTCCAGAGGCTCTTTCTCTACTTGGATTTGGAGCAGTAAACCATCAATGAATGGGGCAGACGTATGCACGATCATTTGAACTATGTTATTTAAGAGAAGCAACCAGCATTGTAAAGTGTGAGGCTGGAGAATGGTTAACTTCCTTGGCTTGACATTATGGGAATTGTTGAGTGATCCTGTTTCACACAGTCTCTTCTAACCTCTGTCTGGAAGAATATCACATGTGTAGTCCCTCTTAGAAGATGATTTTTTAGTTAATAGGAAGTTTTATATTTACATGAGCAGTGTAGTTTCCCCTGAATACTGTGAATTACATGGCCATGTGCATGTTTTGTCTGATCTGGATGCTTTAAGGGACCATTGGAGCTTCCTTTGAATTTACTTTTTTGATCTGTATGTTGATCTGTTGGATTAAAGCTTTTTTTTCTTTGAGCCTTGATTCAGATAAAGTGTTGGGGTTTTTTTAGCATTCTACAGGATTTGTGGTTCTTGAACTGATTGGTTTTATTCTATATAAAAAAAAAATATAGCTAGAAATTCTAGCCACCTCACAGTCTTCTGTGTCTTAAGTTGTCATTACTTTAATTTCATTGGGGTTTTTAATGTACATTCTGTTGCTTATTTTCTTCGCAGGACAGTGCTGCTGTGCAGATTCTTCTAGAGATCTGCTTACCTACAGAAGAAGAGAAAGCCCAGAGCAGTAATACCCACAGTTTGCTAAAGAGTGTTCATGGTAGCACAGGCCCTAAAAGTCCTGAGCTAGAAGAAGAAGAAGATAGCTTGCTGTGTAATCTTCGAGAGGTCCAGTGTCTGATCTGCTGTCTACTGCATCAGATGTATATAGCTGATCCCAACATAGTCAAGCTAGTTCATTTCCAGGTCTGCTTTCCGCTATTTTAGTTCTTCCATGGTTTCTCTGGTTAAGAAAGAGCCGAATGAAGTGGTCAAAGGATGTGGAATGCTGTTGTGTTCCTTCAGAAGTAATAGCCCACTTCTCTGCTTCCTGTCTCACCAAATTCGTAGTACTTACGTTTCCTTCGGATTTCAGTGCTTGGACTCTGTGTTGTCGCCGAGAAGGGAGCAGCCAAACCATGCCTGTTGCTTGTCATCAAACATGTGCTTTGTTTGTGCCTCTGCCCTTTTTTATACCAAAATAGTTTGTCCGTTCTAGGCCAAGGAAAACTGGCCTAATCATCTTATAATTACTTGTTCCACATCTTTTGATATGTTTTTGAATCAGTGTATCCATTATTCAAAGCTGTAATTTGCCTTCAAATGTAAACATCTTATTATCTTTACTTTTTGTTAGGGCACAGTTTCTCTCTTTAGAGTGGAAGGAGAAAGGTTGTCTCTGCCAAAGCAGCTGTATGTCTTCAAAAAAGAAGGGGGAAAAGACTAGGAAATTTTTAAAATATAAATGTGTTTTTAGTGTGTGTTAAATTGGTCATTGCCAGGTGGCAGTCTCTTTAAAAGGAGTTAATTTGCCTTGACCTGGAACTGATTAAGTCACCAAAAAAGTCATAACAGTGCAGTCGTGCAGTCAGCAAGTTGGAGTCTATGGTGAAGTTTGGAAGATGGGGAAAGACCCAGAGGGAAAGGGTCACTGCAGTCTGGTTTAGTTTGGGGGTGTTGGGAGAGTTTCTATGAAAATAATACATTGAGTATTGAGGATAAAGAACTGATTCAGACCCTGGGTCTGTCACCCAGCCTGCCTCTTGCTGCCTGGGGCTGCAGGCCTGTTGCTTGTAATTCTGAACAAGAGAGATTTACAAGTATATTAGTTTTGAAAAAAACATTAATGCAGATCTAGTTTAAAATCTTAGTTGCAGCAGAATTTTTGAAACACCTTTGACATATCTGTTTTTCTTAACCACACAGGGTTATCCATGTGAACTTCTGGCACTAACAGTGGCGGGGATTCCGTCGATGCACATCTGTCTGGATTTCATACCGGAACTCATTGCCCAGCCTGAACTTGAAAAACAGGTACTGTGCAGTCATCTAGTTTGAGAAGCACTCCAAGTAGTTAACCCTGATGAAGTATTGGTTAAGGGGAGGTAATAAAAGGATCACTGAAAAGCTCTTGTTCTAACTTGCCTAGGGTATTAAGGTACTCTATCTGTAGCACTTTTACCTTAAATTAAAGGCGCAGCCCTCGCCCCAAATTGGGAATTGTGACAACTCCACTGACATATCTCTGTATGCTTGTTTAGGAAATACTCATGAATTTCAACACTAACCTTCAAGGACACATATAAAAGCACTTTTCAATAATGGCTTTCATTCATTCTTTATATTGAGTATAAATCAGTTGGCAAAGGTTTTACCTATTTAGTTTTTATCTGATACTTTATAGCTACAGGAAATTCTGTGAAGATTTAAATTTTGGAATGTTTTTTGCAAAGATATTCTCTGGAACAGATGAAGCAGCCTTAAGATCAAAATTTTATTCATTCTTATGGAAACTTTAAAGTCTTTTTCCAGGGAATATTACTACTGTTTTCTGAAGCAAGCCTGGGACAAGACCGTAAGGTGTAGATCTTTAAATCAATTTAAATTTCGGCTTTGCCAGTTGTCTTACCAGTTCTTTACCTGGTCCAACTGCAAGGACAAAGCCCGCCAGAATGACGTGTTGCTTTCCTCAAAGTTACGCTATTCGAATCTGAAGAGTGGTGGTTTCTTCTCACTACAGGCTCAGCAAAGGAGGAGTCAGGAATTTCATTTGGAAATGTTTTACCAATATTTTTGAAGGTCTTATGATGATAGTTATGAAAAAAATTGCAAATAACCATTCATTATTACTTTCTAAAGCAATTTGTAGGCATTGATTTGGTACTTTGTGTCTAGAGGAGATGACTTATTTGGCTAGTTGTAGGTAATTGGGATTTGTTGGGCTAAAGTTTCCTCTGTTTTCTGTATCAAGCCAACTTTCTAGTTGTTCTTATTTAATCCCTTCTCAAATACAAAGTTACTGCTGATGAGAAGACACTCAGCTAAAGTTGAAAGTACAACACATGGGACCCGAAACAGCTTTTACAAGGATTATATTGTGAATTTTGCGTTGCTTTGTTTCTTGTTGTTAGTGTCAGAACAAATTGTGTCTGTGGGTAGATTCTGAAACACTAACGCTGGTACTTTGATTAATGTTAAATATGTGGGTTTGGTTTTTTTCTTAATGTCAGCAGAAAAAATTCACAATAACTGTTACTAAGGCTTCTCTGACTTTCCTCATTGGTAACATAGGGAATATTTACTAATTCGTAAGTTACATGAAGAGCTTTGGATAGAAAGTGCAAAGCAACCTCTAACTTTATTGCTTATTTCTCTTTTGCCTTTCACCTACTTAACAGATATTTGCCATCCAGTTACTTTCGTTTTTGTGTATCCAGTACGCACTACCTAAATCTCTCAGCGTGGCTCGTTTAGCGATCAATGTGATGGGAACCCTACTCACAGGTAAATGCTCCAGCAACCCCTAAATACATCGTTGTGTAAATCAGAATTATTTGTCTAGGTGGAATGCAGTTTTGTCCAAATGCCACTGTGTTAATTACGAACGTAAAAGTAACAACAATTCTTGACTTTTTTTTAATAATAATTCCTTTTTACTTACCCGTTTCCTTTTCCTTGATAGTTTTAACCCAGACGAAGCGCTATGCCTTTTTTATGCCGACCCTGCCTTGTTTGGTGTCGTTCTGTCAAGCCTTTCCGCCTTTGTATGAGGATATCATGTCTCTGCTGATACAAATAGGACAAGTTTGTGCCTCTGATGTTGCTACGCAGACAAGAGACTTCGACCCCATCATTACACGTAAGTGAAGCGCCTTGTATTTCAAAAATAACATCATGGTCCTGGGGAGAAAATTATGTTTCAAAAATTTGAGAGTAGTCAGAACGCAGTATCAAGTCTATTGCTGTTGTCTTGTAGATATAAAAGGTATAGGGATAAGTTGATTTACTGGGTTGGAGGAGAGAGTTTAGAGGCTAAAATCTGGAAGTACCCCTCTCATTAAGCTTAGTGCTGCCTTCCTGTTGATTTCCTTGCATGTATAATATCAAGATGTATCCCTGCATGCAGCGTTGTGAATAGGATTTGCCATTGTAGTCGAAGGACGAAAGACATGAATAAAGGCCATTGGTTTTTGAGAACACAAGGACGTTTCAATCCCTCAGCTGAGGCATAATGGCCATAGAATCTTCCTAATGTGTTGGAAATGCGAAGTTAAAACGAGCTACCCGAAGTCTTACACATGACATAGCACAGTTGGATAAATAGATAGTGATTGTGTGAACACGGATTAACTGTTTCAGTTGATCTCAAGCATGTTTTTGTCTCTCTTTTTCTCTAAAGATAAATGCTCTGTTCATCTGGTACCAGGTTCCCTGATGATAGCTATGCTAGAATATTTACATTAAAAGAAGCAGTAGGGAATACAGAAAACTCCAAAGGAGTCAGACATCGGTAAATGAAAAAGAAATGTTGTAGTGTCTTAGAAATAATCTGTGGAATTAAGCCTGGTGCATGAAACAGTGGTGGCTCAAATTTGCAATTTCATAGCATACATGTTTGTGTTACGGGTGTAATATACCAATTTAAAAACTATATTTATTTATGTCGATGTACTTTGCTGCTTCTACTTAATTTTCTAGGTCTCCAGCAACTAAAGGAGAAACCACATGAAGTTTCAGGACTTTGTAAAGATTCATCTAACAAAAGTTGTTCAAGGGACGTTGCGAGCATGGACCCTGATGTTCGGTTATGCCAGTGTGTTGAAAATACTATCATTGAAATAATTAACATGACTGTAAGTGGAATTTAGGAAGAAGGTAAATGAAAATGTACCATAGCTAGTCGCATGGTCTATGGTGCTTAAATTTGGAGAAAGTTGGGAAAGTGGACTGAGGAACTGGAGCTCAAGAAGTCCATGTTTTTCATTCATTCCATTCAGTTATGGTGGAAAAGGAAAGAATTCTTTTAAGAGGCTGATGTTGCTTCCAGTGAAAACTTTTGAGGCTAATGGAGTTGGTAAATAATTTCCAGTGAAACAGAGTGTGATTCTCAGGCTCACTCGGCTTCTGAAGTGATACAGCAACACTCTCTGAAGGGTTTGGTAACACTCCGAAAAGTGAATACTTTATTTTTGAGCAAACAACAAAATGGTGGGTAAGAAAAATTTGAGACTAAAGCGCTTTGCTTAAGTTAAATGAACTACTGTTCCAGAGCCTCGCAGAGGAGGATGGAGTAAAATACACCAAGGAAGACTTGAAAAAGTGGTGTGAGTAACTTGCACTGTCAGATTGAGTACTTAGAAAATGCTGTAACCTTTTTTTTATTTGCGTTTCAAACCATTGGTCAATGTTTCAGTTCATGAGATCAGGAACTTCATTTAAGGATCAGCCAGCCTTCATTCAAAGTTTGAAACTGGTCTAAAAGTTTCTTTTAAAAAAAGTATTAGTGCTACAAAATGAGCTGAGTAAATGTGATTTTTTAAAGAATATATATTTTTCATGCAGCTCAGATGGTTTAGTATTTTTTAACATCAGTTGGTTTAAAAGAAATGAGAAAGACTTCAAGAAGTTAGTGCAAAGGGATCTTAAATTGTCATCAGGATAAGATTAAAAAAAGAAATGAGCGACTGTGACAGAAGCTAAATTTCCCTGTAATGGAAGAAATGACAGATTTTTGCTGTGCGAAGGTGATTACAGGCAGCTCAGTGGACCAGAAGGCTGAATCCTTTGTGCTTCATGGATGAAGTTGGTTTTTCTTTCTTGTACAAAAGCTGCAGATTTAGCCTCGACGGATGTGTTTTGTGGCATAGCAGAAGGGGACGTGTGTGCAATATTTGGGAGTTTCTCAAAGATTGCACAAGCTCTTACGTGAGGCAGCACACGCTTTTGTGGCAGAGAAGGAAAATTAAGGTTTGGCCGTTGTGCCAGAAGTGAACGTAGTGCTTCAACACGCCTGAGTTGCTAAAGTTGTCAATCCAGCGTTCTTAAACAACAGCAGCCAGGGTCCTTAAAGAAGTGAAATATCTTTCAGTTAAAACCGGTTTATATTCCGGAAATTAATGGTCTGATTCTTTAACGTG
Organism: Tauraco erythrolophus; assembly: GCF_009769465.1. NCBI lineage: Eukaryota > Metazoa > Chordata > Aves > Musophagiformes > Musophagidae > Tauraco > Tauraco erythrolophus. The sequence continues at coordinate 3,299,810 of NC_141485.1, read as the reverse complement.
GCCTTGGGAAAACCTCGCATCCTTGTCCTCTGCCGGAGTTGGTCAGGGGTGTGGGAAGGCACACTTGGGTTTGCACCAGCGTGCCATAACCATCCCATAACACTGTCTGGCTGTCGAGTGTGTTTTCGTCATCTCGATGTAAAGTATGTAAATAATCTGGGTTGTTTTGTTTTTTTTTTTTTCTTCGAAGTGCAGTTTTATATGCTGTAGTGATATTTAAATAAAGCCCCCGGTACATGACTAAATTTCAAAGGGAGTTGCCTGTATTAATTCCAGGTTTTCCACACTCGTACCCAGTTTAACCCGAGGGGTCCCGCGGGCACGGAGCCCCCCGCCGGAGCAGAAGGCCGCGGGGCCGCGCCGGCCCCTCCGGGGCTGCCGGGTGTGTTTAAAAGCCGCTGACTTTGCTATAAATAACTTATTTTTTCGCTCCCAACGCAGTGCTGTCGGTGCGCTATGCTTAAAACAAGGTAAATCATAAAAAGTACTAAAGTGTTCTTGCAATACGGGTCCCCCCACGGTAAACGCGTGGTTGCCCAGCAACGAGGACAACCCGGTAGCCAACAAGGCCCTCCGTGATTGGTTCTGATAGCGCAGAGCTGGAAGGCGGGAGCGGCTTAGTCTGCGATTTGCTGATTGGTGGCGCGAGGCTCTTTCCTGTCAGCTGATTGGTGGCGGGGCGGAGGCGGGAAGGACGGACGCCGAGGAGGGCCGCTGTCGCCTGAGGTGAGCGGCCGCGCGGCGGAGGAGCGCGGCTGTGAGGGGAGCGGGCTTGCGCGGGGTGGGAGGGAAGCGGCTTTCTGGGGGCTCCCGACTCCTTTAAAGGCGATAAAGGAAGCCCCGGGTGCCACTGTGTAGGAGAATGGCAGCGGCTTCTTCAGCACTCCCTGAAAAAAACCTCCGCAGGCCCGGAGCTGGAGCAGGGCCGAGGTGGCTTCGGGATTTCCCCGGTGCGCCCAGAGGCGCTCCCGGCCCGAGCGGAGCAGACCGGGACGAAGGGTTTCTCCGCATTCCCGGTGTCCCGGGCCGTTGCCGCCTCCTGCCCGCTTTGGGGTTGGATCCTTCCCCCCACCCCCGGCGGGGATTTCCTTTTCCCTTGGGAAGAGCTGAATTCGGAGTGGCGCTCGTTTAAGCGAAGCCCCCCCAATGTGTTAGGGAAAAGCCTTTTAACGGGGCGCGGTTACATTTTGGGAGAAGGGACGGCTTTTAAACTCATGTTAGCGGTCTCTCTTTGCTAGGATTGATTTTTCGTCTTGAGAAAGCTGGTGGTGAAGCTGAATCATGCCATACGTTGGTGGATTTTTGATGTATGCATTTACTCATTAAAAGTCAGATGAGGACACTATCCCAAAATTTGTGTTCTCACTCCGACAGTATTCAGTCTGAGACATAGAATCTGAAATGACATGTGCAGTTTATCATACTTTTATTTAAATTGCTGATATTACTCATCAGATGGTGGCAGCTCACTCTCATTTGTAACAAGGACCAGCTCTGAACCGTGGTTTCCAGTATATATTCCTGCACCCCAGTTCTGTTAATAACCTGAACTGCTCAGCCCCCTTAGCAGGTTAGCAGTTTCTGCTTGTTTTTGTTTGGTGCCATGTGTTGTTTCAGGCTTTGCCCAGTTAGTGTTGACTCGTTAATCTTTTTTTATTTCAGTTATAAACCTGAATTAAAAAGGAAAGGTTATAAACCTGAATTAAACGGGAGGAAAAAGTGGCAATGTCTTCTGATATGTCAGAATATACTATCGGGGGAGTGAAGATCGCATTCCCTTGCAAGGCTTACCCTTCACAACTTGCTATGATGAATGCTGTAAGTAGAATTTACATTAATGTTTGCTAACCTAATGGCTGATGATTTCCAGTACCTGTTAGCATTCAGAAAGCTAACGTGTTAAATTCAGAACTCCCGTATCCTGAGAATTTCAGTTGTAACCTAACTTGCTGTTCTCGGTGCTGTACAATGGTATCTGGCCCGTGACTAGGGAACGCTGAAGGACATTTCAGATTTGTGAACGTTTATACCAAGAAACAAGTTGTGTGTTATGTAATAGATCTGGTTAAATAAGCATATATACTGTCATAGAAATTTTATAAGATTTTGCAAGTAGGTAAGGAGGGAACGATTTAGTAAAACATTCTCTTAAACAGAATGTAATATTTCAGTAAGCTTTCATTTTTGAGAGTTTTTAAAAATTACTTATTACACTTTAACTGTTCAAAAATGTTTAAATTTTTGAACATTTTCAAGCATTTTTTCTCTGGGACAAATGACTTGGTCGTCTGACAGATGCTTTCAAGGTTTTGGCTTTATAAGACTGAAGGAAGCAAGCTATAGCCCCATAAGGAGTCGTTGTCAGGAGTTAAGTGTTTCACAGCCCCTGTCAGAACCTGTGAGCATTGCTAGTGAGACATGTTCCCCCTGAGAGAAATACAGCTAAGGCTTGTTGACATGTTGTTATTATTAAAGGTGATTGGGGTGGGTTTGGTTTCCTTTTGTTCTTTTTTTTTTTTTTTTACAAGACAGCAAGTGTCCCGATTTATTTTTAGAAGTTGTTTCTAGCTTAGCTAAAGACATCCTCTTTGGATTTTTTCTATTCATTCTGGTTTTGTTGTTCTTATTCTCCTTAAAGATTGTTAAGGGCTTAAATAACAGGCAACACTGTTTGTTGGAGAGCCCTACAGGAAGTGGCAAAAGCTTGGCGTTACTTTGTTCTGCATTATCATGGCAGCAGTCTCTGTATGGTAAGTTGTCTTAGTGTCTGTTTGCCCAGTTTTTATTACCAAAATATATTAAAATGAATCGCTGCTGTTTATCAGCTTTTAAATGTTTGGTTTCAGGAATCTAACCACGTCTTTGTCCACCGTTACACGGTTTGCCTTATTGGCAACATAAACCAGTAATGGCCACTAATACTAAGCTGGATTTAGCTATCTGTTACCATAAAGCAATTATATGGCTGTTGGAACTTTGAAAGAAATACTTGTGGATTGTAGTTATGCGATTGAATTGAAAAAGAGGGGTGTTTTTCATTTCTGCAAGTTGTTACAGCTCTTTGCACTGCAGTTCTAAGAGTGATGATAGCTTGTTCAGGCTTTGTAGAGAGACGCAAGGTTTACAACTGGTACTTTAAACAAAAGCTTTCATCTTGACTGTTTGGAAAGTCTAGTTCCTATGTATAGACTTGAGTTAATGGAAGATAAATGCCTGTGTTCTTTATCTTTAGAGAAGTCACTGCTTACGTCCTCATGTGAAAAGGAAGACAGAAAGGCAGAGACCTCGCCGCCATGTCGCTGTGCGTGTCACTCCCAGTCTGAGAGCAACGAGGCTGCAACGACTGTGAATCATGGGGCTTCTTGTTCTTCTAATAATTTTGAAAGAGGAAGTTCCGTAAAACCTGGAAGCCCACGAAAAAGCACAGGTAACTGCATATGTAGGCAGCTAAAAATCCGTTCTGAAAGTAAAATATGTACCCAGTAATGCAAATTTTTTTGCTTTCAAGTCAGGGACTTTTTTTTCCATCGTATTAGCAGACTACTACATGATTCTGCCCTGCATGGAAATCTGTACAGAAATAGTGGTTAATGCATCTAGAAATGTCTAATACTGTTGCCTACATCATGTATGTTTATAGCAAATTCTGGGTTTAAAATGTTGCCCCTATTTAATGCATTCCTAATAGTGGACGTACCTTTTTATTTGATTTGATTTTTTATTACAGAATGTAAGGAGAATGAAACGCTAGCTTCAAAATTGTCTGCCAAAAAAAGATTATCTCTATGTGCCAGTGAGAATGATGATTTTCAAGTGGACAGGAAAAGGATTCGTCCTTTAGAAACTGAGCAGCAGGTGAGCAAAGTTTATTGGCAGTAAAATAATCCAGGCGTAGCTCAACAAAGCTGCCAAATACCGATCAACATTTCAGAGAAGGGCATAGAGAACAGCTGAGTCGTGTCACAGTCATAGTTTGGATTGACAGGTTTTTGTTATTTGTTACAAAGGAGTCCATTGCTGCACTAAATTGTTCATAATACTGTGTCCTAAATTGCATCTTTCATATTTAAACACCTAATATCCTCAAAATCTATTTATCCCCAGTTGATCTGTAATATTAAGTCAAAGTATGAGATTCTGGAGTTGAAGGTGCTCTTGCAAATATGTGTTAGAAATTCAAATAATACTGTGAACGTGTTAGAGTTCTGGTTTATATCCTGTCAAGTGGAGTTAGATATTTCTGTGATGTTTTCATCCGTGTCAGTATTGGTACCACATGACTTAGCACCTCTATTGGGATGTCCACTCTAAATAGCTTTTACACTGCTGTGGGGTATTGCTCAGGTCGTTACTTTTGTTGAAGTTTTTAGATCAATATGGCTTGAATTTATTTCTTGGTTTAGTTATGAAAATTCCCTGCTTATGTCTATATAGTATTACAATTTCTATCAGTTTTGTAAAAATGGGAAATTAAAGAAAAACCCCACTTTTGTTGGTGTTCCTGACCTTTGTAATTAAAACTTTGTAGCTTTTCCCAGCTGCCTTTTCTGTAGCTTAGATTTGGTTAAACTGTTAACGAATAGTAGTGATGTTAAACTCACTGACTGCTAATGTAAGCGCGTACTTTTGTGCTGTGTTGAACGCAGTACTTTTTTTCCCCAGCAGGTTCGAAAACGGCATTGTCTTTCAAAAGGAGTGCAGCTAGTTGATGCTTTAGAAGTTTATAATCAGAGAAGAAATGGAGAGCTGATTGTTCATTCTGAAAAAAGTGTGAAAACCACCACTTTTTCTCCCAAAATAGTGAGTAATATAGTGGTATCTTTTACATCAGGACTATTAGTTCAAGAGCAATTAAAAAAAAAAATTTATTGTGAAGAGATTATGCATGATATGCAGCTCGTTAGTATAGTTTCAGAAAACACTGTACGTCTGGCTGTGCCACAGCCTAATGTAAAGGTTCCCAAGTATGTAAGTTGCTTTGGAGTAATTTATTGTCACTATCAGTAGCAAGGACTGCGGTGGCTTTCACTCCCAATGGTGATGTCAAACCAGTATGGTTTGCAAAGATTAAATTACTTGGAAAGTTGTTCTTCTAACCAGTGGGTTGAACTCTTAGACTATGGCTCCCCACCAGCACAGAGTCTGGCTCAGTAATTCAGCCCGTACACTTTCCATATGTGACAGCACTTGTGCAGCAGATATAAATCTGTGGCGTATTCCAGTTTACGGTAGGTTTGTAGATATGTCTTCCATAGACATTATGGAAGAACTGGAAAATGGGACCATGGCAATTAAGTGACGTCAGAGTTCAGAAATTTTGTTCAAATTGCCATGCATTGTTTTGTGGCATATGTGGTAAATGAAAGACAACGTTTAATATTAACACGTGTACCTTTCAGACCTTAAAAAAGTAGTATGGAGAAAGTCTGAGCTGAGCATTACAATATATTACAACAAAAAATGAGTGATAAATATTGCACATGATTGAGCAGAAAAATCCTCTGTGTTACTGTGATAGATTTACATTTTGATTTTGTTTTTTTTGTTGTTGTATTTTTTTTTAAATTACCACTTTCCATAGCAGAAGTATTACATAAAAAGTTGAGATAAACGTATGCAGCTGCTTCTGCAGCTTTCTGCTAGGCATTTTCTGCATTTCTTGGTCTTTGAATCTTATTGATTTTACCTAAAATTTTGTTGAAGCAAAACCAGTAGAAGAAGAAATCTGAGGCAGTAGAGATGGATGTCAGATCCCAAATTACCTTGGTGATGCTTATCAAAGGCTGTGACTGAATAATTCTTGTCAATATTAAAATATAGGAGCACACCATGAAATTGTGTGAGTTTAAGATAAATACAAGAAAGGAGTGTGGTATGACCTTTATTTCGTTCTTCAGTACAGAAATCTACTTTCATTCAAAAGACAAAGAACACTCTCCCTGTTCAATAATTTTTTTAACGTTATTTTGTGGTAAAACCCATCTGTAGGTAACTGGTTTTCTCAGTAAAGGGTTTTATATGCATGTTTGGAAATACAAGTGGTTTCAACAAGTGCTTCAATTCTCTTTCCACCTCTTCCAACAGCACTTGGCTCTTTTTGTCCTAAATTAGCTTCTATTTTAATCAGTGCATGCTTTAACTTCAAAAGCTGTGTTCCAGTACGCTATGCTTTTATAAGCACAAAAGAAGTCAAGAGCTTTGGTATTACTTTAAGACACAGGGAGCTAAATGTTTTCTTGAGAAAAGTGAATCTGTGTTTTAAGTCGTTCAATCGGAAGTAATTTTTATTAGTTATGGAAAGCTCCATAGGTTTTTGAGTAGAATTTGAAGTGCTTTATGCCACTGAACTCCAGTTGGTAATTGGAGATACAAAGGCCAGCAGAGTGTGCTGTTGGTTTTCAAATAAAAAGACCTTCCTTCCTAGATTGTCAAATTTGCTTTGCTACTTTGGTGGGGGTATCTGAAAAACTTGGTTTACAACTTCTAGAAATTTCATGTGTTGAAGAAAACGGAAAGCTTTTAGTATAGCTAAACTAGCTGTTAAATAATAAAATACTTCATTTTTGTAGCAGTGGTTTAGCTGTACATGAGTGCGTTATAATGTGCCACCATGAGCCTGATGGTACAGTGTACTGTACACCTATATGTTTAGTACTTCTTTAGAAAGAAGTAATCTGAGAAGAAATAAATGTGTTTGTTTCTGTTAAAGTGTCTTTTTTAAGAACGAAAGGAGTATGTATTTCTTTGTAAAAAAGCTTCTTTTAAGACTGAAAGAATAAGGTATTATTCTCCAGTGATGAAGTTTTACTTTAGCAGACTGAGAACTTGTCTGGTATCAAGAAACAGTTGCAGAAAGTAAGGCCTTAGTTATTGCTAGTTCTGCAGCTTGACTACGTTAAGTTTAAGACATGAAGAGCATCACAGCGTAGGCTGTTAGGTATAAAAATGCTTTTCTAGTGTAGCTTATGAAATAAAGTCACCTGAGGTTATGGTCAACACTTACCACAACTGACCCTGTAGTTAAGATGATGCAATAACAAGATAAGAATATTTTCTTGGTCAGTGAGATAACCCTCCCTTTGATTATCTTGTGTTTTACTGCAGTCAATCCTGTGCTCAAACCAAAGTTAGTTCCTTGTCAAGTATTCCTTTTTATAGCCCAGCAGAGAGGGAATGGGTTGGTGGTTGTAAGAGCATGAGAGGTGCTGCCCAGTGTTGCTTTATGAGAACAACACCCAGTGGGTGAGGATCTTCTGCCCAAGATGACTTCCTCTTCTTGGCTGCCTTCAGTCCAGAGCCTGGGAATCCGCTTCTGCCCTTGTGCTGTTAATTCTTGCAAGAGAGGGCAGTTCTAGTGTGAGTTTAAATGAGGAATTATACCCTTACAGTACTCTCTTGATTACTTCTGTCAAAGCATATGGTCTGAGAAACTGGGGCAGCAGGGTTAAGGAATCCCCATTTATACCAGGTAAAAAAAGTAAACAGTAAATGGAGAGTAGTGTAACAAACACTTGGGGTATCAAAAAACAACTGTGAAAAGAATCTGTCTTAATGTGCTAGCCCATCGCAGTTTGACATATTGCTTACAACCTCCACAATGGGGTTTGGGTGACTTCTGTTACACATTCCAGGAGACTGGCAGCCTGGTACAATCAGGGTCTGGACTCCAGAATGGGCTAATTTACCACGATGGGATGAAGAAAGTTGTGGATTTGTATTACACGCTCTCACCTGACACCGTATCTGATCCTTTGCTCGCTGATTGACGTTTTGAATGAGCTCTTTGAAGCGAGTTCCAGCTTAATTAAAACGTTTGCTTGGTTAGCAGTGATCTGTGAAAGCCTGTGATAAATATTGAACCGAGTTCACCTGCTGGTTACTGTGGGAGGATAAACAGCTGCTTTGTGGACTTTAATCAAGAGACTGCAGCAGCAGCAGAATACTGGGCTTTTTGAGAGCTTATAAAGGAAGAATTGAGAAGCTCTGCTAATGTCACTGCTGATATCTTACTAGATTGTGCTTGTGCGATATTTCACACAAGAGGCATTCACTGCTCTATCATTTAGATGGCTTTGTAACTGGGAAATGGAGATGAAGATATGAAGAACTCTTATCTCTTTGTGTTTCAAAGATCATAGCCTCAGTGTTTGTTTAGCTCTATTTTACACATAGGACAGGTTGGTGGGCTTCATTATTCTTCTTTTAATCAGACTTCCATGTTTTTGCCGTATAAATATTGATGTGATAGGCTGCTTTATCTACCCTCTGACAGAAGTAAAAACAAGCTGGATTAGCCTAAGGTCCATATAGTCTGGTATCTGATCTCTAACAGCATCTTTTACTGGATGTTCCTGATTAAATACTGCAGAAAGTAGAGGAGTATCTTTTTTTTTTTCTCCTCTCTCAAATGAAAGTCTCTATCCCAGATTCAAACAGCTGAAAGCAGGTTTAGTTTTGAAGTCAGAGGTGGTTATGAAATAGTTTTCTTTTGTCTTAATATTAATTATTTCCTCTCAGCCCACCCCTCTCCCCAATTATTTCATAAATAAAATTAAACATTTTCTAAGTTCATTATAGTTTAACCAATATCTCTGTGTTATGAGTCTAAAAATGTGTAGTTTGAGGCAACACTGCTAGGGGATCTGCCATACTGGGGTTTTAACTTTGTTCAGCTGGAGAGTATTCTCTTTCCTTCTGCTGTGGTAATGGGAGATTAACACCACGTTAGATTTTCCTATGTCATATCAACAGTAAATTCTTTTTATGAAATACAGAATTAAAATAGTTTGGTTTTAATAAAATTTAAAGATGGCCAAACCATTTTCTAAAGGATCACAAAGATTTTGAGTGCAAATTGATACGCTTGAATAATGTGCAAATAACATGAAGAACTCAACTTTTAAACTATGTTTTAACCGTTTTCTTTAAGTTTTTCTTCATTATAAAGAACACTATAAAAAGTTTTTATTTATTTATGTGTTTTGGGCTAATAGCATTTCTGAAAGCCACAGAAACTATGGTTACTGCAGGCAGTTTTATACTCTTAATAGTTACTATAAAATCAGTCTGAGTTTACAACTTTCTCAATGCTGTTTGTTTTGATTTTTTTTTTTAAACTTTTTTCCAAGTTAAAGGTAACCTTTTAAATCTGGAATACTGGGTAAAGTGCTGCTTAAAGCCAGTATTATACCAATTTCAAACCTTTTAAGAACAGCTTTTAAGGCCACCTGTAAAGAACTGTAATTTATAAGTCTTACACATATGAACACTCATTTAATTCTTTTTATGAAATGAAATATATGTTTTTTTAAAGAAGAGCCTTCCGATCATATTTATGTATTTGAACTGCATTTTCCTGTTGTTAGAACAGCTTTTGCAAAATAGCTTCCTGATTGATCCTAATATTTTTGTTACTTTTATTTGGCAAACTAAATGTGAGGCTTAGCATTAGCAGTGAAGCATTAATGGTTTGGTATCATCAATGGTATCATCTTTGGATTCGGTGTATTTTTTTCTTTCTGAAAACACAATCTGACGAGTTAAAATGAAAAGATAAATGTGTTCTTAAACACCCTACACAATAAGTAAACTACTTATGTTAGTTGTTAGCATGGCAATGTGGTTTTCATTATTTCAGAGAGCAAAATAGAGCAGAGATGATAGAAATATCAAGGTACAATTTGCATCGCAGTGTTCCGTGTGAGCACAAACCGGGTTGAGCATTGCCACGTATGTAACATATACCATATGTCAGCTGTTTCCTGCTTCACTGCTGACAAGAGCCCCATTCATAACTCTTCTTTTTATCCTTTCAGTGAATAAGTAATTATTCAATAGAGAAGGCAGGATATTTGGAACTGGCTATTTAATGTGGCAGCACACCGTAATGAAAGCTGCTGTTACTGGCAACCTGAGAGGGGAATGTAACAATTCCAGCATGGCTGTAACTTTATCTGCTTTGAGGGCCTGTTTATTTGGCACATCAGTGAAGCTTTTATCCCAGTGAGTGGCAGCTCCAGAAGGGTTACATTTACATGCACTCTATCATGTATTGTCATATTTAATGGTGGACAAGGCTGAGTGGGACTAAGGGTAACACGAACTTGCTTTTCCTCAGAGCGGAGGCTAAAAGACAGCTTGATCCCCAGAATTGGGGTGTAACACATGGCATGACTTAGCATTTGTTTGGCGTGGATGATCTTACTGATTACAATTAAAAGGGGAGGGAGGAGTATTAATGCAAGCCACAACATGTAGTTGCCTGCTCAATCAGCTGAAAACCAAATACAAACTCTCTTACGCTAGAAGAATTCATTATTTTATACGGGAGGTGTGAGAGGGCATGGTTACTCAGGAGTTATTAGTTTTCTGTGTGTCTTTCACACTAGTTATTACAGTTTCATGACAGGTGTTCCAGTATTTTGTATTTTGAAAGATGATACTTCTCAAGAAGAAAAAAAAAAAAAAAGGCTTTTAACCAATGTTTTACAGGATTAGGTTCTGTTTAGAATTGTTCCCTGTTTTGCCTTTTATTCTCACAGTTACTAGATGGCCTGTGACGTGACGGCATGGCAAACGTGTTTCTGATGGATTGTATATGACGTAGTCTGTTTTATCTCCCGACAGGTTTCATTGAACTATCCAGATTTCTTCTGCTTGCTTTAAGGAAAAAGTATTCAGTATTTTAATTTGAGTGTCTGGTCCCAAGGGTTCTTCCTCTTAAGGTGCTGGACACGTCTTATTCTATAACAGGAGTGTCCTCACGCTGAAGTGTGAGAAGTTTATTTGCATTATTCACATGTGTAAATACTCCATTGAAATAATTCTTTCTACGATTGGGTTTTGATAAAGTTGTATCTAGTGATTCCTAGAAGTTTAAGATTTTCATGCATCAGGACATGGTGTGTATGCTTTAATAGACAAACCTGGTGATTTAACAGACTATCTTGAACTATCCTAGAGGGTGTTTTCTAAACAGACCTTAAGCAGATTCAGCGTGTTCATCTTGCAGTGGGATTTTTGTTAATCTCTTTTGGTTTGGGTTGCAGTCTTCTGGCCCTTGCACTGAGTGCTCCTGTTCTTCTGGAAAAGCAACTGATAGAGATGCTAGTAACACAAAGAAGAAGGAAAATGGAGATCGGTCATTCATTCCCAAAATATTTTTTGGAACACGAACACACAAGCAAATATCCCAGATTACCAGAGAGTTGAAGAGAACAGCGTATTCCAGTGTCCCTATGACAATTCTTTCCAGCCGGGATTATACCTGTATTCATCCAGTGGTGTCTAGTAGTGGTACTAACAGGAACGAAATGTGTGTGGAATTGCTGGAAGGAAAACATGTGAGTATTTCAGAAAATGAGCATTTGTTTAAACGTCTTAGAATGATAGATAGTTAAACAGTTGGAGTGAGTAAGTTTTGACTTCTTTATATTATGGTGGTTAAATGCCTCTGGTAATTTGGTTTAAATTAAATATTAATTGTTAGAAAATGTTGATACACGGTATCAATACTGAAAAAATATATGATAGGGATAATATTGATGACTGCGAGGTTAACCTTTTTAGTAAGACTTAAAATTGTCTTTGGTTTTATAGATGAAGAAGAAATAAGTGTCCTTTATTGGTGCAAATTTTAGAAACATGGACTTTCCTGTTTTCTTTCTGACACCATGTGGTTTTCGTTATTGTCTGACACAAAAAGTAGCTGTTAGAAGTGTTTCCAGGAGATAGTCGAATGCATGTAACAACTTGGGGGATTTAAGTTTACTTGTTTTTCATTGTTTTTTGTAACCACTGTCTGCAATTCTTTGCTTTTAGGGCAAGTCCTGTCTCTACTATCATGGTGTTCATAAACTCAGTGAACACCATGCACTACAGTCTGCACATAGGGTGTATCAGGCTTGGGACATCGAAGATCTAGTGAGCCTGGGCAGGAAGCTTCGTGCCTGTGCATATTTTGCAGCCAGAGAGCTCATGGTGGGCGCAGATATTGTATTTTGTCCTTACAATTATCTCCTAGACCCGCAGATACGGGAGAGCGTAAGTATATTTGTACGAAAGAGATTGCAATAACTGAAGTTAAAGGGAAGTTAAAAAAGAGCATAATGTTCAGTGGCCATGGCCAACTGAAATCCTGTTTATATCCAAAATATTACCTACGAAATAACTGCTGGGTCAAAGAATTATTTTTATTTTTTTTTAAATTCCCTCCTCTCTCTAAATGAGCATTTCTGTGTTCCAGGTAACACTTCCACTGGTGTCATGCTCTAGCTGATCAGTCATATGTTTTTTTTCAATCAGTGGAAAAGAAACCCTTGCAAACTTCACAGTTTGGTTTGCGGGGAGAGTAGAAGGTTCAGATTATGTTAATCCAGGCTGGGATAAGGTACACTCTGTCCCCCTCTCCTCTCCAGTTATTTTCTACGTTACAGAATTGGATCAAAAAGCTGAAAACTTTCTGTTGCTTGCACTGTGATGCAGAGTATGCCCTTTTTTAACAGGATCCTGTTAGTTGCTGTTTGTTGTTAATGTCTTTCACTCTGTTATACTAGGTAATAATTTTCTTTTCTAGATGGACATTAACCTAAAAGGCCAAGTAGTGATTTTAGATGAAGCCCATAATATTGAGGACTGTGCTCGGGAGTCAGTGAGCTATGGCGTTACAGAAAGTCAACTCAGAGCTGCTCGAGAAGAGCTAGATTTCATGGTCAATAACAACATCAGGCAGAAGGATCACGCGCCCCTACGGGCTGTGTGCTGCTCTTTGATAAAGTAAGGCAACTCTTTCTAATTCCATTATATCAATTAGTATTTTTTAAAATTACATTTAGATTCCTTGTGCTGATGCGATTTACTGGTTACTATGTTGCATCAGATAAAATGCAAGAGAGAGATACTTCAAACTATACAGTCACTTGATGTATGTTCGTTTAAGGAATCCAGGGCAGTTTCATGTATTTTAAAAAATACTCTTGTCTTAAAGGGAGGCCTTGAAATTCTATTTTGAGAAGTATGTTGTGCTCTTGAATGATATGCTGATCTTTATGGGGCTTACTGTCCTAGTTTGTGAAGTTCTGTATGAAAATTTTAACTAAGATAAAGAATTTTCATCATTCATATGCTTCTGTTTGCTTATTTGACAAACAGTAATAGCATTATTTGGTCAAAGCATTAATTAGTTCATATTTATAAAATGCTTTCAGAGCCTTGGACAGGAAACATTTGGAACAGATTAGAATCTGTTTCTGCAGTCAGACTGGAACCTGATTGGAACCTGTTCCAAACAGATTTTTTCATAGTTGAAAATGAACTTATCAGTCATGCCCTTTGTTTTCCCTGTGAAACAACTCAAATTTGAGCAAAGAGACAGGAGTCTGTAAAATTGGGGTACATGCAAATTCTTGGAAGAGACTTGTTGAAGTCTTTAGAGAATTCAGGTAGCAAACTCTTTGAACAGAGCATGCAGTATCCTCTTCAAACTTCTGGTTGTTCTCAGGCAAAGGTTATCCACACAGAGGTACGGATCGTTCCTTCTCCCTGGACCATGTCAGTAGAATGTGGTTTTAATTAATTAAATTAGTCGAAGTTATGAGAGGGGATGGAACAAAAGCAAGTTGGCTGAAGGCGGAAGCTCAGGAAGGAGAGAAAGAAACAAGAGGTCAAAGGCAAAAGTCTTTTGGGTGGAGTGGGAACATGAGAAAGTTGAAACAATGCCAGAAGAGTCTGTGACCACTGGAGAACTTGGAATTCAGCTCTGTAGCCCTTAGGTTTTTAACCTTTCTTTTAAGGGATCCAGGAGCCGAAAGAGTTGAGAAAGGCACTGCTAATGAAACCTTGAACAACAAAGTCAGCAGAAAGAAAGTGAATAATGATATAAGTGGCTTTGAAGTTAACTGAACTCTGATTCAGTGCATGTCAAATCATCATTTTGTTGCGTTAGTGGTTGGTGAAATAGACTTTGGAGTACAGTGCAGCGAGAAGTTCACCATTTTCCCTGTCCTCTCTTCTGAGAGTTAATGTTCATGTGTCACAGAGACAAGTGACTTCGGTTTTTCTTTTTTTGCAGAAGCTAATTCTCCTACCTTGGATATTTCAAATGTTAAATTTTAGTAAAAGATGAGAACAGCATGACTGGAGATTTGATTGCCTCAAGCTTTTTAACCTTATCAGAAAAACTAAGGTTGATTGTCTTGGCAAATCTGCCAACAGCATGAAAAGCAGTTGTTGGAAAGCAGGAGACTGGGTGTAAATAGCCAGTAATTGGTAAAATGCTGTTGCATAGTGACATGGCTTTGCCAAATGCATGGGTAATTAGAAAACTCTTACTTCAGTTATAAAGATCCTGAGACCTCATTCCAGAAAGCACTTAAGCATGGGCTTAGTGCCACAGAAGTGCTAAAATGACCTTTCTGAGGAATTTGAAGATAAAGCAATAGAGGTATGCTGGTGAGATGCAGATTTGCCAGGACAAATTATGTTGTTCAATGGAGTAAGCTGTATCAGCAATGGGATTTTCTGATGGGGAGGAGAAAGAAATTGAAAGCATGTTTGTAACATTTTTTGGATCTTTTCCTGAAAGTATTGCATACACCAGTTTTCAGTTCAAAACCATAGATATCTTTCTGGGAGTCAGGCTAATTTTGTTTATGCTCACTGCTTTAGTCTAAAAAATAAATTAACAGGTGTTTCAAGTAAATGCTTTAACATTAGATTTAATTGGATGGAATCTGTTCTAGAATTTGCTTTTTTTTGGTAATATTTTAGTATTAGGAAGGCAGTTGTGTTAAGTTTGTGTTCGCATTTATAGCATGACCATTTCAAAAGTATGTGATGGTGTTTGAAGTTCAGAACAGGGAAACAGAATTTTTACATTTCCTGAAATGCTTTATTCATTGCAAGTCCGTTTCATTTCTGTCATAGCGACCTTTTCTGAATTTTAGTTCTAGGTCTTTTTGATGTTACATTTGAGGAAATGGGTCGGAGTACTACACTGGTGAGGTTCTGCCTGTTATTGCTTAATAAGATTAAGCAAATTATAGCCAAAGAAGTGATTGTTATGGTAGTATTTATGGGGTTTTGTTTGCATTTAACCTGGTGAGAGGCAAGGGGTTTTTAATTGTTCCGTTGTTCAGATTACTTGCAGTGACAGGACAGGAAATCTGGAACTGAAAGTCACTAAGCCTTGTTGCTTTGGTTGATAATGATTAACTGATTTTACAGGTAAATGTTTTGAACTGTTGTAGAAATGACAGCTGTCTTTCTGATGCCTGCTTCTGGTTGATGAAACAGACAGCTTCGGCATTTCCCGAGAGGGAGGAAGCCCTCCTGCTTTTGGAGAGAGAGGGAAGGTCTTGTAACACTGCAGGGATGATGGAGGACACATTCCGTTAGAGAAAATTTTAGCATTGCCACAAACGAGATGATCTGCATGTTCAGATAAAGTTTTTAGAAAGTCCTATCACATTTTGCATTGTACGTGCAGTTATAATTCTGCTTAATTTTCAAATTGTAGCAGAGTAACAAATACCTGTAGGTAGGTTAAAATGTGGACTTTTGATTGCCCCACTTTCTCTGACTTTGTGTAAATACTGAAAGTACTTGTGTGATGTCTCAAGATTTGTTCTCAGTAGGAAAGCCTGCAATTGACAGGGATGATAAACGAACTTGCATCAGTTAGAGTAATCATGAGTGGCTTTGAAAGTAGAGCAGAAATCTTTCTTAAATGAGCCTCACACTATATCATAAAAGCAGATTGTATTCTAATCCTTTTTCTTTATTGTCAAGGTGTTATAGGAGGATAAAATAGAAATATATAGGGACAAACTTTCTTCTCACTTCAATCAGCTGCATCAAGAGCAGTTCTGGAGAAGTTAGTTCAACAGTGAAAAACTGGCAAAAGAAAATACAGAATTTCTCTACTTAGAGGTGGTAAAATATTTGTTATTGTCATAGAAGTCTGGTGTAATTTTTGAGATTTGGCTTGTTCCTGCAAAGTATCTCAATCTCTAAAATCAATGCTGAAATTATTTCTGATTTCTCTCTTTTTACAGCTGGTTAAAGGAGAGCTCTAGTCAACTAGTAGAAAGAAGCTATGAAACTTCCTGTAAGGTTTGGAGTGGAAAAGAAATGCTCCCCATTTTGCACGAAATGGGAATAACTGGTATTGCTTTTCCCGTTTTACAGGTAATGTTATGTGCTGTATAAATGAGTACCAAAGTGCATAATATTGATGTTGTTAAACGTCTTAAAATGTACATAAGTTAAGTGCTAACACATTTCTTAATTTACTGCAATTATCAAAAACTATCTGAAAATAATACCTGATCGAAACCAGGAGTAATCCACTTGAGCTAATGGAGTTTGTGGACAATCAATGTTTTGAAGGATGTAAATGATCATGTACAATTATTTAACTCGAGTCAGTGATAGTTCTGTCTGTTCTATCCAGCTGTGTTTTTATTGACTCTTGAAATGAATTTACCCCATTTTCAAGTTTATCCCTCCTTTCTATTTGAGCCAAATGTGTTAAAAGTGTTGTTCCTTTTCCTTTCCAATTCTGTCTTCAGTCTGACTTAATAGATATCTTAGGTGAACTTTTGAAAGAGTTTTGGCTGATAGTCTTGTACCTGTATTAGCTTTGTGTTTGAGAACATATTTATAGTGGTGTTAATGTGGAATTTGTTCGCCTCTTACAGAAACATCTTGCTACTGTCCTGGAAAAAGAAGAAAAAGTATCAGTGCTGGGTAGAGAAGAACTTATTGAGATACCAGTTGTCAGCCCTGCCACTCAGATTATGCTGAGAGGGTTATTCATGGTTCTTTCCTGTCTCTTTAAAGATAAGAACAGGTCGGTGCAAATACATAGCCTGAGCTGCGTGGTTGTGTTTCATTCAGCCGCTTTGCCAAACTTCCCCTTTCATTGTCACAACATCTTAGTTGTGGTGTCTGGCTTCTGAGCAAAACTAACATTCCAGAAAGCTTTGGAAAATCTGTTTATGTGGGAAGAATTTAAATACTACCAAATTATTTTTTTCATTCATAAATAAATTCGATTATTGAAGAAACTTATTTGAAAGTTTTGTGTAAATTTTCTTGATGTGTCACTGAGTTACATATGCATGGGTTTTGTTTTTCTGAATAGCACTTAGCATTTGACTGTCTTGATATCTTGACTACTAATGCCAGCAGTTACTAAAAATTTATTTTTAAATATTAATTACTGTAAAGTTTCATTGTTTTTTCTGAAAGTATAAAATTATTTTTTATACTTAAATTGTAAATGCATTGTGACAACACTGTCTTTGCTTTGTATGAGCTTAATGCTTACAGTTTGATTGCTTAATTGTAGTTTTTACTGGTATTTTTATATCCCTTTATTAGGTATGCAGATGACTACAGAGTTGCTTTACAACAAACCTATGCTTGGATGAATGAAAACGAATCTGATGTTTCAGATGCAAGTGCCTTCTTTACAAGGCCCAAGCGTAAAAGGAATTTGCGGCAGAAAACCGTAGTCCACATGCTGAATTTTTGGTGCTTGAATCCTGCTGTGGTAAGCTGAGTGTGAAACAGAAGGCCTTGAGTAATCTGAGTGATCAGAAATACAGAACAGGATCTGAAAGTGCTTGTATTGATTTACTAAATTCCTTCTTTTCTTTCTCCAACCTAGGCATTTTCAGACTTAAGTGATGTTAGAACAATTGTTCTGACCTCTGGTACGCTCTCTCCAATGGATTCATTTTCTTCAGAGCTTGGCGTGAAGTTTTCCATTCAGTTGGAGGCAAATCACATTATTCGGAACTCGCAGGTAAATTTTGGTGTCGTTGTTCTGTCTCCCGAGACGTAATGCTGGCTATTGTAAAAGAAACAAAAACTTGCAAATAAAAATGATGACAAACCAATTCAGTGAGTAAAAAGAAATGCACAGAACAGACCGTTGCTTGGATTAATGCAACTGTAACATATGTTTTCAAATGAAAAAAAGGTCAATTTTTAGACACGTATTCCCCTGGAAAAACTGAAGTCATGCTATTTGGTAATAGCCACCTTATATCAGTTATTACACTTTCTCTTCTGTTTTTAAGTACTGGGATTAATTTGTTTAGAAATATCTCAGTGTTCTCCTTCACACTTAAAACTTCCTTGTTTAACCGAATGTAATTCAATACAGTTTGTGTTGCATGTTTTAGAATTAACTGTTTTGGTATGAAATACACTAGGTTTGGGTTGGCACCGTTGGAGCAGGCCCTAATGGTCGGAAGCTGTGTGCCACATTCCAGCACACGGAGACCTTTGAGTTCCAGGATGAGGTGGGAGCACTTCTGCTTTCGGTGTGCCAGACGGTTGGCCAAGGAATTCTGTGCTTTTTGCCATCTTATAAGGTAAGGAAATCTGCATTCATGTTCTTCCTCTAAAACCACACACGCTCTACTTGAAAATGTCCTGTGTAATGTTTCGCTTTATGCATCAACATGTATAAATGTTTATAAAAATAAATATATTGTAATAACACATTGTGATTACACAACATCGTGATTTCTTGGATGTCGTATTGGCTGGGACATGAGATTGTTTTCGTGAAAAACCACGTTCATATTTGTTTTCAACGGATGTCTGGATCTTAGTTACTGAGTACAATTGTTTTGATTAGTTTTACCAAAAAAAAAAGTCACTGATCTGCAGGTTTTTTTAAATTGTTTCCCTGACTGTTTTGAAATTATTAAAAAAAAAAAAAAAAAAAAATTCTCCTCCATGTAAACACACATCATGAGAGGAAACTTTATGTGTATAACTCAGCAGCAATAATGCCTTTGCATGTTCTTTTTGTGCTGTTTGAATGTAGCATTAATCCAGTTCACTTCTTTCCTTCTTTCTTGTTCCATTTCACTGCATTGGAGGTTCTAATATATTTTTCTTGAGTCAGGGCAGGGATTGCTCACTGGCGTTTGCTGAAAGGAATCAAATTTCTCAATTTCAAACTATGTAATATCCAATTTCACTGACTACAGATATCTAATTATGGTTAATCTGTACCTCCCAGTAGTCCTGCTTTCTTCTGTATTAGCTCTTACTGTTATTTATGGTCAGCTCCAAGGAACAGGAATATAAACCTACAATATAATTCTATAGTTTGTACCTATTTTTCTTATAATGCTTGCTAGAGTGTGACTTTTTTCATTTTAAACCATCACTTAAGTGTTTAAAAAGCCCTCTCAGCAAAGAAACCAAAAACCTCTTAAAATAAAACAAAACAAAACGAAAAAATCCTACCAAATGAACAAAAGCCCCAGCGTAGTAGAAATAAAGGCTTCAGACCATTTCCCTCATCTCTAAAGTTCCTTCACAGAGAGTATTTTAAAAAATGAAATAAAACCGATTTTTTCTTTTTTGCCAAACTTTCATGTTAGTTTTACTCTTAAACTGAAGAGGCTGCAAAGTGAGGATTTTTCTTGTTTGGGTGTCTGTAAAGAATTGCAGTCATCGGTGCAATTACTCACAGTAACCATTAGGTGACCACATTAGACCAGGTAATGGACAGTCACTGAACAAAGCAGATGACTGACTATAAATTTATTTAACCTAGCTCACTAAACGCTGCACTTCTATGAAAAGTTAATGATCTGAAAATAAATTTTGCATTCAATTTATTTATGGACTGAAATGGGAGCGTATTTCAGTTTTCACTATCTTTAATCTTTTACTAAAGTGTGTAACATCGAACAGTATGTGATAGTTGGTCTTGTGTATACAGACCTGACAAATATTTATGAAAGTTTTTATGAGAATAGTAATCTGAATTGAAAGCATAGAGAGACTTTGTAATGACATTTAATAAAGAAGGAAAGAGGTTGCTGGACAGCTCTGGTCCCCTTCCCCCTCTCCCTGCCCTTATGTTTTGCTGAAAGGTCACCCAGCTAAACACAGTGAGTGGTTTTTTCCTTTGTGGGAACACTTCCATGGTCCTAGCGAAAGTATTGATAGATATAAATTGCAGACAATTGAGGGATGATATTTTAAAATCACATTGCCAATAGTTTTCTATGGATGGCCTTTTTCATTCTGCTTCTTTTATTCTGGATTGGGTTGCCTTTAAGTCTGAGATTTATACGTTGAAAACACAGAATAATGTAAGCATAAGCATATTAGTACAGGGAAAACAAGGTATTCTTCTTTCATCATCATACAGAATATTGCTATTTGCATTTCAAAACTGATTTTCAGAGATTTTCATGGGGAAGTTGCTACGTCTCTCTGAAAAACAGCTTTTAAATAGATTGTTGAAGGCTATCAAGATCTGATGAATACACATGGTCACGTACCTCACTAAATTAACTAAGCAGATTTTTTGAGGGCTCAACCTATTTTATGAATTAGAGCTTCAAGTTTGGAATTAGTGAAAAATAAAGTCTTTTTAAACATCTGGAAGGCTGAGGGCAATGCTCTGAATTTTGGGTACCATCTCTCCAGGTAATCTGATGGATTTTGAATTTAGGCAGATACATTGGATTTCAGTTTTGTTTTACTTACAGATGCATTTTTCAGTCCAACATTCTGTTTTAGTTTTAAGACTTTGTGGCTCAGCAATGATGTCCTTTGTACCTCCGACAGAAACCCTGCTTCTTGGGTGGCTCTGTCTCAGTACCTCACTTTTAGCACTCATGCTGTACCTTTTTACTTGTTTGCCTGAAAACATTTTTGACAATTATTCCTACTTATTTGCTTTGTACATAAAGTTAATTTTATTTTTATGCATTTAATTTGGGAAGTAAATTGTATGTTACTTTCCTTGTGTGCATATAAGGAGAGTGCTAGAGGCTGGAATTGCATCTTAATGCACTTTTGTTCACTTCACTTTGAATTTCATAGACTTTGTTTGCTTTAATAGAATATAGGTGTATGTTCTTTTTTGTTATAAGAATGGTACATCAACTCTTTGGCCTCAGTCTGTGGGAACAGAAAGAATGGAAGGTGTAAGACCTGCCCCAGGAAGCAGAAGGCGAGAACCCTGCCTGGCACAGGTTGTGATGAACAGTGTTGGAGCCCTAGAGCTGGCACCCAAGCAGAGTTCTACTGCTTATCCTGTTGTTCAGAGCTTCATTACATGATGCTGGAAATAATATAAGTTTATAACGGAAATAGAATTAATGTTACCATTTGAACTTCCCAGTCTAGAATTTAAGGAGCTTTTATGAGTAATACTTATTTCTCTCTGTTTTGTCTGGAATTTCAGGTTACTTTGTATACATTAAAGAAGTAATCTACCAATACTTGGGGAAATTGATGAACCCTGTATTCATGTTAGAGCTAGAGAAACAAACTGGCAGAAATTTAATGATTTATTTCAAATTTCTGGAGTGTATAATAGAGAGAAAAAATACCTCATAGTCATCTAGAAGAGCTATCAACCTGCTAGACAGTTTCCATGTGCAAATAAAGAGAGGGCAAGTAAAATTTCTAAATGTCACCACATTAACCTAATCATAAAATGAGAGAACTGGCTGCTGCTTATAGAACATCCGAGATGAACATTCTAAATGTCAGCAGAGCACGCTGCTGTAGGAGCCAGCGTTGCAGTCACATACTCCTTTCAGTCCTAACGCGAGCCAAAAGCATCCGTTAACGGCTTGAGTTTTTCTCTATTAGTGTTTCTCCAGGTAGATTATTTCCTGGGAGATTCCAGATTTCTTTGAAGAAGCTGTCTACTACCAGGAAGAGGTGGTAGTCACTTGCCTATATTTTGTTGTGGAGTGCCCCTTACAACAAGATATTTGCAATCTGTAGAATGTTATTCAGCTGTTTTTTTAAAGAAGTTCAACTCCTTTAGTAATGATCAGTTTAAGAAAACACTTTGTCAGACTGAGAAGGTACTTTCCAAAGACCTTTTTACCTAATGTATGAAGTGTTGTTACTGCAAAAAATTTTGAATTAAAAATAATTCACCTGTAATCTTCCCCTGTGCCCCTCTATCCCCTCTTTGTTCTTTTTTTTTTTCAATCAAAGCAGCTGCAGCAGAAAGAGCTCAATGCAATTTTGTGGGAAAAGTCTCCCACCTTTTTATCTGTGTATAATTTGGAATTACTAGATGTAGTGTGAATACCAAAAAAGCAATAGTAGATAAACTTGCCTTAATCAAGTATTTAAATAAACATATTTTTCATGGAAGAGTGACTGTTTAAAACACGTATGGCAAATATCCAAGGATAATAACGCAATGGAGGAAAGCGCATGGATAAGAAGGAGGCAGTGCATCAGATATACATCTCCACATTGGATAGGTGTCTGTTTATGTTATCAACAGCTGTGATGCCTTGTTTTGTGAACGGAATAATCTACAATAACATACAAATTTTTGTTGTTGGTATTGAAGCTTTGGCACATGGACTTTTTTAAAAATAAGCTTAATCTTAACGTTCACTGAATTGCAAGCCAGGATTGTTTTTAGGGCTACTAAAACTGGTGATATTATGCAACAAAAATGCATGGATGTGAAAATCAGTAGCAACTCCAGCAAAAACACTCTATAAAAGAGAATATCAGAAGGTGAAAAGATTACTCAGAAATGTAAGATGCTTTTAAACAAGATTAAGATAAGGACCATTAGGGTTCACGTCGCCGACCTGTCTGCATTAAGATATATCTTGCCTGGTGCCTGCATCTTATGATTCATTCAATATGTGTCATATCAAAGTCAAGGTATCCAGCAAGGAGAAAAATGCTAATGCTTATAAATTTTAGTGATAATCCATCATGATGAATTAACTGACCTTTCTTCAGGAGCTTTTTTACAAAGCAAGCTTTGGACAATAATGTTAATGTAGGTGTTTTGTTGTTTTTTTTTCTGTGAGGCATTGTTGGTTAATTTGTATCTGCTAATTGTTGACCCGTAACTTGGAAGTAAAATTTTTAAAGTAAGGTATTTCCTCAAAAGGGTTTGAATGATTTTTTTCATAAGTAAAACTTCTGAACTGATAAATGTTCTTTCCTTGAGAATCTAATACTTGTTTAGTACTTTTTTTCTCCTACACCTTTAAGATGTAGTGCTCTCCATTGCTTCAGATGAATCTATTTCTTTTGTATCTGCTTTCCTTTACAAAGCTTTAGCTTTTGAAGTCAAATAGCAGTTTTACTTGGTAGTTGCACAGTGTTGCTGTGTATTTGGCATTATGATATATCAAATAGTTTTATAGAGAGAAACGTGGAAAAATGAATGTTTCAAGAAATACTAGGAATAGAAATAATAACTGCTTTGTTTTCTGTCTCATGAACCTCTTAAAAGTGACTGAATGATCTAAATCTACATTAAAAAAATATTTACTATACTTTGTGAAGTATTTCTATTCAAATGTCTGTAAAATAGATACTATTTTTTTAATACTAATTGTGTTTTAAAATGCAGGTGACGGTTGTTTGAGGTTTACTGCTGTGGTGCTATATGAATTTTACCTCTAACGGGTAGTTAATTACAAAAGTAGTGAAGATAATAAAAATCTTATATTGTGGTAACATTGATTCTTTTTGAATGTATAACTTCCACTAAATGAATGCTTTTAGGAGAACTTAGTGGAGAATAATGAAAAAGTAGCAAGATTTTCTTACAACTGAGCAATACCTACTGGAAAATTGTTGGACTGTCTAGACCTTCTGCTGTGTACTGCAGTGATTCCAAGGGTTGTTGAAGAGTAACTGACAAATACTGTGTTGGAACAAAGTGATTTAAGGCGATTGTTTCCTAGAACACTTTTCTTGTCTCTTTTCAGACTGAGCTATTCCTAGTAAGGTTAGTTGGTACGTCCCACAGAAAGTCCTTGTACATTCCCTATTAAGGAGTGGGTTTGAGTTTTGTTCCTGTTCACCAGCCTTTCGTTGGGAGCTGGAATTGAGGAAAAGAATAGAACAGACAAAGTAAAAGAGGAAACAGGAATTACAAGGCTAATTGAAGCACTGCTCTGTTATTGAAGTAGCACATTGTAAGCTTAGGGTATGATTTAAAAGCAACCATAACCATGAGAAAATAATTTTTAGGTCACTTTTTCACAGATGCTATTGAACTTGAGGTTTAAATATAAGGGTAAACAACAGTTAGTTGTACTTTTCCATGCAAGTAAGCATGTCATGAATTTTGTGTACATTAAATTCAATATCCAATCTTGAATACACCTGACAGTCTCAATCATGCTACTAGTGAACAAATACCCTTCATCATAAATCAGCATTGCCATGTGCTAAGTTCATTAGAAGGAGGAACTACTAATGTGTGGTTACAGACCAATTAATGCTGCATTGCATTTGCTGTTTCCCTTGAGAATTTTGGAGTAAGGTTGTAATGATACATATATAGTAACTTTTGTCATTTGCAAAAAGTAAATGCTGGATTTCTATGGTGATACGATAAATAGGTTTGAGTTTCTATGTATGTCGTCATTTTAAGAGCTGCTAGTTCACAGTTTGTTCTGTCAGTCTCATCTCTTTTTCCCATTGTCTTGGCCGATGGTGTTTTCTTCCATGAGAACAGATGGCATTGGGTGACAGCAAATCCATTGGACTTGAACACCTCTGTTTGTTGTCTTGGCTCCCTTTCCACGTTTAAGGTGTCTGCCGAAGCTGCGGTGAAGTCGCAGACAAGTGCTGTTTACCATTCTTGGCAGAATTACCCAACTTTAGGCAAGGACCCCTTAACAATATCCATTAGCTCTGGGAGCAAGGCAGAGCGTGGCAGTAGGGCTAACTTGTGCTGTTTTCCAACAGACGGAGAATCTTCAGGTTCAGCCTAGGTAGTTCTCTGGAATAAACAGCAGGGACCTCAGTTTAACCTCTGACTATTGCACTCTCTTGCCATTGCACAGCAGTGTGTCTGCATTGGATATGAGACCAGGTCCTTGAGCAGACTGTCTCCTGGCGTGGACATTAATGTGCTACTCCTATATATGACAGGCAGAGGGAGGGATACAGTTTCAGTATTAATTCTGAATGTCTGGCTCGTCTTAGATTAGACAGGCCCTTTTTCTTATTGACATTTGTGTGACGTTGGTAGAAATATTTTTTTTTTTAAGAAGTCTGTGTCAGAGCGGCAGAAAATGAATTGGTCATAACAGTGAAAAAAGAACAGAATATTTTCATTTCAAAAACTTTCCTGAAACAGAGCTTTGTAAATAAATTATAAGAAACCCATTTTTTCTGCCATCGGTAAAAAAAACCCAACGCTGCCTACAGACATCTTTTACTTATTTAATAAATTACTTCAATAAATTTACAAAAGATGGTAGTCTGTTTAGCCAGGCCTATTAAAAGCATTAAGATTTGAGCACTGGCTGTTAAAATGAGTAAATGGCAATATCACAAAGTTAAACAAATGCCAAAAAACATTTTCCAGAGTACTGGGATTGTAACAATACCATTAATGAGGGCAAAGAGGTTTTAATGCAATTTGCACATTCTAAAGTTTCAAAAAGAGGTTTTGAGTTAGTGCATTATTAATGTTCTGAACATCTGGAACTATGTAAGAGCCATAGACATTGAGCAAGTGCAGGGTTTCCCCACTAGGTCTGATGCTGACTGATTTCCTCCCTAGCGAAAAGCTTGTTTTAAGAAGTTTGAGACAGTAAAATGACAATATCCAGATAAGAGATAAACATTCCACAGCGTCTTTTTGCTTGTAATGTGTATGGAGGAAAAATTGGAAACCATTAGGTTTGTGCAGTTAAAAGGTAAATTTGAAATTAAATAGGAAAAGTTTGCACCACAGATGGCTGCTCCGTGGTGCAGACGCGCTGATTGCAGAGTGCTTATGTGAGGAATTATCTAGTAACATCGGGTGGGTTCCATAAGATTGCTTAAATTTTTCTGTTAGGCGTATTTAGGTACAACATGCAGGGATAAATGCTTTATCAAGAGTAATATTCTCCTTGATATTCCTGTTGACAGCTGTAGTAGTACTATGAGGAAGAGATTTACTCCTGTGTGTAAATATTTGCAGGATGTAGGAATCTGTTCACAGCAAGTATGTTTTATGACAGAATTTGTTCTTTGAAATTACATAAACATTAAATGTTAACTTTCTGCATAATTTTAATGTTATAGAATGTAATCTGCACTGCAAAGCTTTAAAACGATACAGGAAACAGAATGTTTCAATGTGTCATCTAGTTTTACATGTTGTAACTGTAGCGAGCATCCAACATCACGTTCATTGTGGTGAAGAGAAAGGAGGCCTTCAAACAGGCTGGCAGATCAGGGGTAAGTTATGAAATAATTGTAAATTAATAATGATACTCACTTTCTGCACAGCGTTTGCTTTCTGCTCTCAGGGGAAAGGCATTCTCTTACTCCAGAAGCCTTTTTTGTTTGAGCCAAACAGCTGCAATGGTGCTATTATTACAGTGAGTAGGAAACCCTAAAAACAAGAAAAGACTTCAGGGAATAGAATTCTGTCACCCTTGCTATCTCCAATTATGTGCAAGTACCTAACAATAAAAGTAGAGCAAAATGCTGGAAGAGTAATTAAACAACAGGCGAGAAGCACTCTGTGTCTCTTTCCTGGCACTAACGACTCTGTGCAATGGCCCCTGGAAGTCACTGGAATTTTTTCAGGGACTGCAGGGGGTGAGGTAGGGCTCTTGACACTGAAGTGACCCTTGGAGGGTTTTTTTTCTTTTTCTTTCAAAAGAAAGGCTTATTACCAGACTCTAAAGCTGTGTCTTTTGCCTTACTCTGATGAAAATCTTAGTAAAGTGATTTCTGTCTGATGTGGCATAATTTCAGGAAAATGTGAGCTAAAAAAGCTGAATTCTAATGACTCAGGAACTATGCATTCCAATATTTTACCTAATAATAGATAGAATTTTGTTCTACTTGTCCACCATTGTTTCTTTATTGCTTGTTTTTCATTCTTACTCTGCATTGGTAGTTTTCTTTATCTCAGCTTCTTCATGTTTTATGATTAATGGGAGCGAAAAAAATCTCCATATACAATATCTACTTTCAGTTTTATTCTCCATTTTTTCATTATTTAAATATTTAAATATCTGTAATATAAACTATCTAGCTATTGGGGCCCTCACATTGTTCAAAAAAAAAAATTGTCAGGCTTTGTGTGCATTATCTGAGGTGTCTTCTGAGAGCTCCAATGGCTCCTGTAAATCTTAATGTGATTTCTGAAGTTTACAGTTTCAGTTTTTCCCATCAACTTGTGCATAGCAAAGAGATGTACATAAAAATCACTGTGTGGTAGATGATTTCAGCCATCCCATCACGATGCTCTTCTCTCTGCCTTGGGCCCTGAAGACTGTTGTGGTGGTATTGGTTCAAATGGAGAAGAACAGTGGCAGAAGGAATAGTGAAGTTCATACAAAAATAATTAGACTAAGTTTTCTATACCAGGCATAAAGCCTTTGTCCTCAGATTCTGTTGGTGAACCTCCTTCTTTCATGTCATCAGTTCAATGAAGTTACTCTGCTAAACTCAAATTGAAGATGGAGCTGGTGGTTCACGCCCTGGCAAGATCATTTCTTGTGTGATTGTAGAGGCTACAGCAAAGACATCTCCTTGAAAGAAAGAAGCCGGAATGGTGCTGAATTGTGTCCAAAAGAGCAATTGAAGTGCTGTATAGTTGAAGTTCTCCTAAGCTTTTAAAGCTGGTGCTTGTTTTATTATAACGATTTATTAAAATGTTTTCACTTAGAATTTTGTAACCTTTTGAGTTGTTTGGGTTTTGGCTTTGGGGTGTTTTTTTTTCCCCACTGCTTGGTTATCGATGACTGATTTCAGTTTTGACCATCCACGTGTGTTACTCACAAAGCAGGCCAAGAAAAACGCTGGGCAATGTGAAAGATAAAATTTTGTCTTTGGAGGGATGCTCAGTGACAATCTGAGTAGTTGCACAATGTTTGATTTCTTTCTTTAGTAGTACGACAGGATCCTAGATATGCATTGGCTATGGAATGATTTTCTTGGTTTCTGGGAATTTAGAGACAATCCAAACATTAGATATGCCTAGAGAAGATAGAGGAGATGATCCAGCACCTTACTGCTGAACGAGGTTCTTCCTCCCTTCCTTGAAATCGTTCTTGTGCTACTCCATATTTTGTGTCAACTGATTTAGATCTCCAGAACAAAGGAAAAGTTTACATCTTTTTTTTTTCCTTTTCCCCCTGGTTAGTTTTCTGCTGGCCTTGTGAACTGAGTCGGCTCATCAGGAGGTCAGAGAAGTGGCAGAGATAGCTCAAGGGAAGAGATGATATTGCACACTCAAGGATGGGAGTGTGATCGTCCCTTTTACTGCTGGAGCTCAGTCTCAGAGATGAAATGAAACACTTTTTTCAGTGGTTGACCTTAATATGAGAATCTGTGAAGATACTCGTTTGGAAATTCTGATCTTTTTGTGAGATACAGTTTATGTTACAAAGTTTTAGTGTGAAATTGCAGCACTGTTAACTGAGTCTGTCTTTACAGCATATTAACGAAATGAACCGGAGAGTTACTCAGGTGAATATTCTGGGTGAATGGAAATTTGGGTGAGGTGATATGAAAGGAATGACCCGTTCTGACTTCTTGTTCTGTGAAAACCTGCGGAAACTGTGGGAATGGCGGAGTGTTTGCTGTTCGTATGCACTACTTATTGCAGTCGGACACTTTACTCACGTCCACTCCTCGTGTACACAACGGCCGCTGTGGTTGAGTGTGGGGCTCAGGGGAAATCCTAGGTGTGATTTGGGTCACACCTTATCTTTTTGGGTTACTGGCTGCAAAGAATGAGCAAAGATGCTTTCTGTGGGTTACTGAACTGCTACGGTGACCAGCAAGGGACTCGCAATTATTCAAGTGCCCTGTGGCACTTGCTTTTTACATGGAGCAGATACACTTTCTGATGGCATCTGCACATCATATAAAGTAGAATTCGTAGCGACAGTCTGTGGCAGATTATTGGGTATTACGTCTAAAAAAATTATATGCCATACTGGTAGATGAGTGTTTTGCTTGTGAATTTCACACCCTGAGAGCTGTGCAGTTTAATATTTTATTATGCTGTTAGTTTAAATACCCTGAGCATACAGCATCAGGAAAATAAACTAAAAATCTATTATTGTTTCTCACTTCTGAGCTCTGACTTGTCAAAGTGCTGCAAGCTGAATTGTTGTATCTAGTTAACACATGCTCCAATTTCTGTTGTAATTAACACTTTCCGCTTGCATATTTTTTCCTACCATTTACGTAGTAACTGCATTGAAAATGAGTTTTCACAGTCAAGAAGTTTGCACTCTGTGAATGATAGAATCCAAATAGTAAATAACAACTTCTGTCACCACATCATTTTACTCGAGAGCTTTTGATGAAGGAGAGAGAAAGCGAGGTGGAAAACAGTAGTTATTAAATAAGGAACACTACACATAAGCAACATTATTTTTAAGAAAGTGGTGTAGCTCGCACAGGTTACTTTGACATTGCTGCTGTTCTCTACCATTGCAACCTGCAGAGTTCCTGGTCCCTTTGGCATTTCTTGGAGGTTCCCTGCCTGATGTGATAGAGATGTGGCTTCTTCGTGTGTGAAAAACACTACATACATGTGTTCCAAGTTACAGAAGAATAGATAATTCTTCTTCACTTGGGAAGGAAAGATACTTAATTAAAAAAAAAAAATATATTAAAAAACCCAAACAACACCCTCTCCAGCATCAGATTCTTTTGTGGGATAGATAACCATTCCTGACTCATTTTTACTATTCGTGCTTTTTCATCTATGGAACCCTATCTTATCTTTCATTTTTATAGAAACGTTATATACTTAGTTAACTCTGGCAGATTGCTTTGAAATTTTCTTTTAGAGAAGTCATTGAATAGCTGCTTGCTGTGTGAGATTAATTGCTTATTGTTCCCTCCTTAATTGCTGCTGACTGAAGTGCCTGTTTCTAATACTGGTGACATTGGTGAGGGTCATCATTTGCATTGTCATGACTGCAGAAAGCTTTATCACTTTGCATTTCTGTATTTTAGTATTTGCTTGCTTCTTTGACTTAGGGCTGGAATTGTGCTGAATTTTCTGTTTAGTGATCCTGCTTCCCAAATAGAGAGGTTTTAGATGCCTCCAAGAATTAGAGCTGGTATCCTTCCCTGTTACCATAATTTATTGTTCTGTAATTACCCATTCAGAGCTAAACATCATACGTACAGTTACGTGGTTGTTGCTGGGAAATTGCCTTAGTTCTTTTATGTTCACTGATTTGCTGTATGACAAGGGAAAAATGACTCGCCTTTCTGAGAAAGGAAAGAGGATATTAATATTTTTTAAAATTCTGTAATAACTAGGGGTGTAAAATGCCGTTATAAATTCAGAAATATTTTTTCTCTGTTAGTGTTAAGAGAAGACTAAAAGCTAAAACCTGTTACTCTTGGAGTCCATTCCCCATGGCCCCCGTTCACTGTGTGAGCACTCGTGGACGTGATCGGCCTCGTGCCCAGGACTGCACTGCACGTCGGTTTGAATCAGTTTTCCCAGATGGTACTGTGCTTCACTGCTGATGTGCCACTAAGACAACCTTGTCTTTTTTTTTTTTTCCCTCTTTATTCTGGAAAAAAAAGAGGTCAAAGTTGACTGAGCTTGGCTTTTGACTGGTGAAGAAGAGGACGACAGTGTATGATGCTGACTTCATTCATGAACAGTTAATAATTTTGTATTTGATTCTCGACCAGCATCTAAACAATGCTTTTAAAAATATTTTTTTTTTCTGGGGAGCTTTCTTTGCGTGAAGGATTGCTCTCTCACTGGAACGTGAAAGTGCAGTGATAGCCCAGGGTGAACGTACAAGCAGTTCTTGTAACACAGAAAGCTGTTGTCTTGGTTAATTTTAAAACCACAAAAGAAACCCTGTTTTGAACCAGGCTGTTGAGAAACAGCTGCAATGGAGCTCAAAGGCTGAATACTTCAAAGGCAATCCAGATTGTTTTGTGGTAAAACAGGTTGGGTTTTTGGGGAAAAGATTTTATATAAAAAAAGCTTCTTTAACTGTAGAAGCAGCATATTAACCATGTTATTCTAGAGTCTTTGGCGTGCAAAACATTTCATTTTTCATTACTGTTGTCGCCGTTCACATATTCCATTATTTAAGGAGGTTATTGAAAAATTGATGGTATGTTGGTACCAGAGAGACATCCTGTAGGCTGCAGTGTTGATTTATGGCACATGGAACACAGTTCAGTGCTTCAGTTTCCTGCTGGTGAGCGGCACTTTGTCATTGTCCCTAAAGAAAAATCATACCAGTGAAATCCCCTGTGTTTCCCCCAGGTTGAGTGATGCATACTTTTTCTTCGAAAATGATTATGAATTATTCACCTTTTATTGTGCTGGAGTGTGCACATGGTGATCAGAGTCTTGTTCATAATACAGAGTTTTTCACCATGTTCAGGGTTTAGTTTAATTATGTAGTTGAGTTGCAGGGTAGCTTTTATCTATTTTTTTTCTTTTTTTTTTTTCCTCACAGTGTGTCTGCCAAGCCTGCGTGGGCTAGCACAGATTTTACTCCACGTTTGCTAGCATATGTAGGTATGTCAACACATGAGTCTAGGTGCTAAATGTTTGGTTTTCTTACATGTTTGTTTAAAATTTTCCTCCAGAAAATAAGTGCAGTAGTTGTAAACTTAAAAAGACACTTTTTCCACACAAGTTCTTGAAAATCACAGACAATTACATGGTTTTAAAGTTTTACTCTTCAAGCTGATTTTTTGTTGCAAAGAAATGATGAGAGATGTAAGTGAGGAATCTCTTGAAATAGCACGTGTAGTAGTGATACAGATTTCCAGTTGAGGGCAGCTTTCTCCTGGGAGATGTGTTGAGGAAAGACGCCATGATATGAACCACCTGTTAAGAAAATTAAAAGGCTGTATGATCTTTCTTCATAACTCTGGAAGAAATGTAAAATGTCAGAATAAACGTGTGACTTGGGTCGAGGTCCCTTCGCAGCTTCCTGGCTTCCAACTCTGGACTGTTGAAGTCTTTCTAATAAAACATAAATTTTCTTCCAGAGGAGAATAACCTGCTGAGCATTGATCAACTTCAGCAATTTAGGTTTAGTTTTGGAATCACGACTATCTGTGCAACCTTAAGTTTTAAAAATTGC
Organism: Tauraco erythrolophus; assembly: GCF_009769465.1. Classification (NCBI taxonomy): domain Eukaryota; kingdom Metazoa; phylum Chordata; class Aves; order Musophagiformes; family Musophagidae; genus Tauraco; species Tauraco erythrolophus. Next base: position 3,267,702 of record NC_141485.1, on the reverse strand, counting down.
TTTCCTTGCAACTACTTTTGCTTTAAATATATGCGGTCTTATTTTATGGGCTTGATTTGATTTTTGCTGTAACAGATGGTAAGGGTTAGCAGCTAAATACACATTAGAAAATCTTCCTCATCAGCTGAAAAGGAGAGGTTCTGAAAAAAGGAGGAATGTGTTTTCTTCTGGAAGTTGTACTTAGATGAGCATACATCCTGGTCTCATTCCTTCACAATGTCTACTTTTATTTCAGGACTCATTCTAAGGTCTTTCCACATTAAAATTCCTCTCTGTGTTGCCTAGTCTTCATATTCCTTAAAACAAAGACATCAGAGTCTCTGAACATATTATGTTTCCTATATTCTTTAATTGCTGGTTTTACAATAGAATGCTTTTTTTTTCCTGATGGCAGAAAAATGTTTAATAATTTTTTACATATAACTTCTGGTTTACAATTATGGAGCATTTCGTTACAGAGCCTCTGTGATGCTTTGGGAACGGAAATCAGACAGAAACTGGTCTAGAGTCACTACTCTGTAAACCAAATCTGATTCAAAGAACACTTCTTTGCGTTGCTGGTCGTAGCCCCGCGATGATAATAAATAGTTGGGGAAATGTACAGTAGAAAGGAGGCGTAGCCTCTCCTCGATAAGAATAACATCTTTGTGTGGCCTGTTTCCATTAAAATGCCGCACTAAATCGGCTTATTTTTGGCACATAAAGAAAAAATTACCTGTGCACAGGTATTTATATGGGCATTTGGTATTTTTCACCAGTTTCCCATTAACAGTGGGAATTAACATTTGATTTTGAAAGTACTTTTTACTTCATGAATAGACACAGATATTTTCATGTCCTCTTTCAATGACGTGTTAGAATGAGAAACAGAGAAAATGGAATTTGAAGCTTAAAATCTTCTTTTGTGAATAGATGCATTAGGATTTTGTATGAGCCTAGTCATTCAAAAGAATGAATTTTAAATACCTCCTTGTGTTGTGTTAGATACCTCCCAAAAACACGAAGAGGTTTCTGTGGATCAGTCCATTGCTTAACCTTTCATGAAAATCTAATTGAGTGCGAACAACTGCTTAAATAATTCAATGGACTAAGTTATTTTTGGCTGGTGGAGTCCCAGCCTAGTGCAGTGCAAATGTCTGGGTGTCGAGCAAAATTGAGGTGTTTTCTTTTTGCATGAGGAATGTGGTTAAGAATAAAATCACCATTGAAAAAGCATACAGGTTGGCAAAAAAGGAAAAAAAATGAAGTGTAGATTAGCTTTGCCAATTCGGTAAATGACTTGTGGCTAAAAGGTGCGTATTCTGTCAGTCCTTTTGAAAGCATCTAATTGACAAATGTTACTGGGGTTTGTTGCTTTTTCATGCCCGTGACCCTTTATTCTTGTTAGAGGGCATTGTACTTTTTATAGTACTATTTTTAATAGTTCTAGAGTGCTATTCCAAATTTATTTTAAAGATTTGGATAATGAACATTAGGTTTTATTGGTTAGTTGGCCCAAATATTTTCCCTCCTGGTTTGGGAAGGAAACTCAGCTTTTTCCTTTCACACAAATCCGTCCAAGCAGTTATCTCTCATCCCTTCAATCTTTTATTCCCATTTCATTACTCTGTTTGCTTTCTTCTTTCCTTTGTGTTCACTTTTAACCTCGAAGGACGTTTTGATTGGTTTGTTATTTTGGTTGTGTCTATTTTTTAACTAAAGGTGGAAATGGAATTAATTACTGATCCCATGCCACTACATTTGCTTTGTAAACTGTTGTTTCCACAAAATTGAAGAGTTCCAATAGTCCTGGAGGTCAGTTACCTGCAAGATTCTGGGTCATTTAGTGCAGAGGCTTGTCAGCCCTTTCAGTTCGGAGAACTGTCGAATAACTTCTGCTAATTCTGTACTTTTCCAAAACATCTTGGTTCTTGAAGGAGATCGTTTAATAGAGCACTCTAATACCAGTATGTAAGTGATGTGAAAAAAGTGGGCGGAGTCTGGCCAGATATATTCTCCAGGGCTACTTTGAAATAACATGAATTTAAAGCCACTAGTGTTTAAGCACCGTACCGAATGCATTTATTTAATGACTGAATATATTTTGGGATTATCACTAATGTAGAGAGAGTTTCATTCTTTCTTAATAGAGGTAGAACATTCAACCAGGTAATGAACCATCGTGCTGGACAGACTAGAGCTTGGAGACCAGTGGGAGAGTGGTTTGAACAAAAAGTTACAGCTGTAGCTAACCAGCTGACTCAGCAAACTGCGTCATCCTGGAAGCTTATTAAAGGTAATGCAATACCTATGGAATTAGATACATTATAAAAACATCTGTGCCTTGAGATCATCAGAGGATTACTTTAGTGGAAAATATGATGTCCTCCATCCTGACAGCTTAAATTTGCAGAAGCATCTGTCAGAGTGTATGGATTTTTAAAATTTTTTTTTTGTTTTACTGAAAGGAAGAAGGGAGACAGCTGATGCAGATGCAGGTCGAGTTGTCCTGTGATATGGAAAGCAACCGGTACTACTTTTTTTTTGTGAACAGTCCAAATGGTGAGAAACGTTTTGTAGTAAGACAGGAAAACTGTTTCTTCTTGACATTCTCTCTGAATATAAGGGTTTCCAGTAGATGTAGAGAAAAAAATGTCTCTTATTTGTTTGGTTTTGACACCTGTTATTTTTGTGTCAAGACACAAGCACTGCCTTGAAGCAAAAATGTTTGATCAAACTCAGTGTATAAATTTGGTATCTGCGCTCCTCTGCCTCCTCCTCTCCACTGCTGCATCCTGTTGCTTAGATAAGATAAAAGCACTCACCAAAGCACTGACTTACTCAGCGTCTTGAAGCAAAACAGAGTTTATGAGATCAGTGGGAAACAAGGAGAGGAAAGATACAGAAATTAATGTCTTCTGTTACTGAAGAAGGTATAAATTATGTTTACATTTAGTGTAAAATTTAAAGAAAAGCTGTTTAAAAATTTAGGCATACTGCTGGTGGCCTTTGTCTGAAATAGTATGTTTTTAAAAGACTTCAATTGCTTCATGCGCATCCTTAATGATAGAGGAAAAACTTTAATTAAAAAATTTTACAAACAACAAATAATATTTAATACTGTTAAGTTTTATTGTTAGATATTTGGAGCACTGTCTCTAGGTTGCTTAGCTTTTTTTGGTTAGTGAGTCACTGACAAGATCCATCAGTTGCAGATTTGCATTTCCCATGGTCTCTTATGATGTATTTGTTCTCTTTTATAAAGTGTTACTGTCTTACCAGCATTTGAATTTCAGTAAGTGTTGCATACTTTGGAAAGGTGTGAGACCTGATTAATGTATGTTTAAAATATGCAGGGATACCTGTTTCATTTTCCTAAGTTTGACTCAGATGAGGGTGGAAGAAGCACTAGTTTTAGAATGAGAGCACCACGTTGAAAAAAGTTCTATTGTTTTATCTAAATAAGTAGGTTTTAGTTTTATTCCCTCATCCTAGCTAGATTTCTAGGCAGTTGGAATTGCCTTGGAATACATTTTCCTTACTTTCTGATTGATTTGGGATACATAGGGAATTTATGGCCATTTTCACAATGTAAGATTGAGAGAGGGCTAAAGAGTACAATTCCATCTGACAAATTCTCTTGTCTCTCCCTCAATCTAATTATGCTTGCTGAAACAGTTGTTCATCCGGTTTGTGGAGAGAGGCACAGCTGGATGTGGGTACATACATCTGCAGCTTCTTAAACTGTTTTTGGTATTGCAAAGTTAAAAAAGAATAAATCTGTAAGTTCCCAAGTTATGTAGAAGAAGAAGAAAGTGTTTAATGAAATAATGTGTAATCTCCCTACTCTGTGTACTTGGAAAATAACATGATGCATTTTAGTTTTGTAGATGTAAAAATATGTTCTTCATCTGCTAGAGCTTTGGGGGATCCCTTTATTCCGTGTTTGAAGTCCCTACTCTACATGTCTGTAGTGTCTTAGTTTAGCTTAGGTTCCCTTTGGAAATACTTTCCGAAATCTGTAGCAGGTATTCGGCAGGGAACGGCCCAGGCCAGTCTTTTCCGTTTGGTGTTTCTCAAGAAACTGCCGGGTTTACAAACCATAGCTGGAAATGGTCTTAAGATGCGTATGTCTATATTGCATTTAAAAAAAAAAATCTACCGCATAACTCAGCCTTGAAATTAAAGGGAAAATATTTGTAGTATTAGATTTCAGCTGCTTCTAAAACTGACACCACTTCTTCCTCACTCCATTTCGTGTAAATGTGGAATTTTGGTGTCTGCATGTAGAATGTGCGTTGATGGACTGATGCTTCAAAGATGATGCAAGAGTATTTTCATTATAGCAGCACTGTACGTCTTGGTGTGTCACATCTACATGTTGGTGGATTGGATAACCCTGTTTTCTGCAAGTGGCTGCCCTTTCAGTCCCAAGTGTTCAAGAGCTCTCAGTTCTACCAAAAACGGATCTAGAGGAGTAAGTCCTGTTGCTCAGCCTCGGGGTTGGCCGTAGATGTGTCTCTTCCATTTCTGAAGTTTTGTGCTGACTGCATGTAGAACTTCTGTTTGACCCTTCAAACACATTTCCAGCCCACTGGAGACACACTTTGATTTGAAGCGGTGCTTATTCAAAAAGAAAATTCTGGTGGCAAACACATGAAGAGCTCTGCATGGGAAAAGGCTTTTAGATCAATGTTAGTCCCTTGGGAATCTCTTGACTTTTTGCACTAACAGTGGTGCCAATACTGTGATTTTTATTAAGAAAAACCTAATGGCTGTTTTCTTTCCTCCCCCCAGTTACCCTTTACATCTGAATAACAATGAAAAGTGGCACTTCATATCATTAAAAAATATATTACGTAGAAACAAGATGAAAAATTACTGGCTTGGAAAAGTGGGGTTTTGGTGTGTAATGGCAGACTTCTAAGAGGGTTATGAGATAATTGTGTAAATTTTGTGCACCTTGAAATACCTTTTGTTCTATATAAACATATGGGTGACAAGACAGCATATAGTTTTAAAGACGCACAAGAATATACAATATGGTTGTAACTTAGTTATTATTAAATAAATAGTTGTTAAACTAGCTAGTAAAGCCAAAGTTATTTTACTCTACTGTCAGATGCTGCTTAGATTATTCTCCTTTTCATCTTGTACTGCTCTTGAACATCCTTGCATATTTTTACGTGTTCCATAGCTTCTCCATGCACTTTTTGATGGAGGGATTATTTGTGTATTACCTTTTTACTGTGCTGGCAAGGTGCAATCCATTCATTACATGAATTTGTGCTAAAATATTTAAGAAATATTCTATGTAAAGAAACTTAGTAACAGGTGCTCGTAGCAGAACAAGAGCTAGGGAACTGTAAACCAGAATAAGTAACTCATCAGGCTACAGTGTTTTGTGTTAGACCCTCCCTCATCTCAGGTATTTGCTACTTCAAAAATCACTATCAGGAGGTAATGAATACTGCAGAAAAAGTGCATCTCCAGCAGCTTGATTGCTGCAAGTTAACTTCTCCACTTCGTTAAGATGCTGGAAATTACACTGCACTTGCCTTAGGGTAAAATACATTAAACGAATCTTTGGTCTTTCTTCATGACATGGGAAACCCCTAATGCAATTCTTGGCACTGTATAAAACAAAGCGGCACATGGAAAGGGGCAAAGTTTTTCCTTCGTGGACACAGGATGGGAGGATTTTTGCCTCGGAGTGCAACATAATGGCAAGAGATGTTGAGAAAAGTTTCCCCCATTCCCAGACTTCAAGAGGGCTTCAAAAGCTGCCTAAAAAGGGGGATGCTGACAAAGACAAACGGTCAATCTAAATACTGAGCTCATAATTTCTACGGATCAGAGCTTACAGGTGTCTCTAAATTGCAGAAAGTTAAAAAAGGAAAAAACTATCAGAGTAAACATCTTTTAGTGCATGGGAAGATGACAGATTCTTTCTAACAAGATTTTCTGCTCTCCTGGAGGAAGACCATTTGTTAATAAACCATCTCAGAATCCATTTTTAAGGGATTTAATAAAATATACACATACTGCCTTCCACTGCAGAAACTATTATTCCCTTGGGTAGAAAAAGTGACTGACTGTGGGCATTAATGGTTGCTTCCTGTGACTCCTGGCATTATATCTTGCTCCCATTTGCACTTTTTCAACCCAAAGTGAAATAATTTTTTATGAGAAACCTGCACTCGATTCCTGGCTCTTATGAGGCATGTATATGTTCTATATTTTATTTATTTGTATTCAGTCATGTCCATAGTTCTTGTTGTTTTAGTGTCTGTGTCTGTAACATGGGTATTGTGTGTTTGTCCATTCTTTCCTGAGTACAGGAAAGTTTCCATATCTAACAAGCTCCATTAAGTGGAAGAGGTGATAGCTTTTGTGAAAATTAAATGAATTGTTCCATTTTTGCCAAAGATTTTCATGAATAATTCACACATTTCCATCAGAAATTGTAGATTTTCTATTGTGATGGTTGCTGTCAATTAAACAAGAAACCTGAACCTATTATGGTCTCATAGATGCTTGCCTGGAGGGGCTGGGTAACCTGCAAAAGAGAAAAAGATGTTTTCTTAAGAATTTGGAGGAACGTTTTCTACTGCCATCTTTCCAACTATGAATATATGTTATACTTCTTTCAAATATGAGAGAAATACGGTGACAGTGGTTTTGTAAGGAATCTTGCCCTTTCTGAGACTATCAAAAGACTTTCGTTCTCTTAAATTAAGAAATAATTTTTCTTCTAAGAACACTTCGTAAGAGTGTGTTTGTGAAAAACACCAGTTGATTTCAGTAGCTGAGATAAGATGATGAGAAAGTTGGTGGCATGTGACACTTAGAAGTCAAAGCATGGATCGTTTTATGTATGTAAATGTCAAATTCGGTTATACTCAAAAATATCCTGTCTATATTGTCTTCCTGGCCTCGTTTTGTCGTGCAAGGTAAACAGCAGGCAGTGCTAGAAGTGAATTTCGTGTAGCTTGCGAAGTGAACGCCCAGGCAGACCTGAGTTTCACAGAAGCAAGAATGAAATCTGGAAAGTTAATAATATTACAGTCACTGGCAGCTCTAACAGATCCCAAATGGATGTACTTACAGGCATAATTTGTTTGATTCTTTTCTTTACCAGAATTATCTCTGTATCATATCCAAGAACCGAAGGCATAGTGGCAGGCTGTGGGTGGCAAGATGGACAGTCATTGCTTGGTCATAGGATTACAGCCTTTTATATAAAAAGAGATTACAGACAGGATGCTGCCAGGAAATGGCAGAGCTGCTAGAGAAGGGGACAAACAGTAGGACAGACACATTTAGAACAGATGATTTATTCTACAGTAACATCTGTATGTGTAGGAAACTGTTCCTACTATCCATCACTTCGTCTTTCTGTGCTTGCTGGAGAACGGTGTCACGTCAGTAGGAAACAAGTGTAATTCCTGAATAGAGGCTTGAACAAAGCCAGTGAAAATTCAAGAATACCGTAGTATTTTTCCCCCCTGAACCTCAAAAGGAACCATCAAAATACTTAATGTCAGAGATTAAGTTCAGATCTTTAATGTTGAGAATATGGAATATTCAAGGGTTCCTGTAAGCAGTTTCCTATAAATTTGCAAGTGTTCTCCCTATAAACTCAAATGTGACAACAGTTAGTTACCATTAGTTCTGCTTCACAATATCACTTAAACTGTGTATTTGGATGTGGGACAAGCTAATTTTATAACAATCTAACCATTCAGGCTCCTGAGATCTTGGCTGGAGTGCATCGGAAAGGCAAGTGCGTTGGCGTTAAGGGATACTTTTTGAGGAAGGAACTGGGGCAAGTGCAGGTTCCAGATGGAGCAGTTTATATAGCCCAAAGCAAAATACAGAGAAAGTCTTCAGACAGTGGAGCTGAGGGAAGTACAGAGAAATTAAGAGCATAACCCTTATTATAGAATCTGTGAATTTAAAATCTCTGAACAGATGAAGCTCAGTAATGCTACTGCACCATCGTTAGTGACATATTAATGATCAATGAACAGTAAAAGGAGTGAAATGAAGTATTTACCAGATCTCAGTTCATTCTAAAATGTGTTGGTTGCCGTGCATTTGCTTTGGCGACGGTGCTGTGCACCATCAGACACACATGGTCAGGTGAAGTAGTGACTTTTTTGTTCCCTGTCTTGATAAAATTCAGGCTAGAAATTGAAGCATGCGATGATTGCTAAATGCAAAATGATCCCCACCCGTCTGACTTCAGTTTCCGTGGTAATTTTAGACTTTGATGTTTTGTAATGCAATACTTGTTTTCATCACATTCGCACTAAATGTAGAACCAGCTCATTTGCTTGCAAGGTTTGACCATGGACTGATGAGGACTCAAACGTGCACAGTTTGGAATCTGATAAATAGAACGAAGCTGACAGGCCCTTCAAGAAGCAGAGGAGGCTGTTGATAAATCCTGCATCAATCCCTCCTCCCCTGACTTACCTGTGTAAATTTCAAAATATAGAAATATTGTGGAAATTTAAGATATAAAGACTTGTTTCAAATCAATTTAGAACTTGCTTCCAGTCTTTCTTACGGATCTCTTGCTTGTTAATCAGAAAAACAGGTAACTTCCATTTTTCTTTGGATGACATTCCTCTTGCTTTGTGGAATACCAGAAGATGCTCTTTAGTGACCGCTCTCATAGATTTAGAGAGTTTTGCTTTGATAACTCAAAAATCTGCGCGGTTTCTAATTGGTAAAATTAGTGGCCGTCACATTTACAGTGTTGCATAGCTATGGAACAGTTTATGGTAGGGAAACTTGCATTCATAAATACAAAAACTGAATAATATAATTTCACTCAAATTAGTGTCTTTGTGTGCTTTATTTGAGCCAACGAAGTGATTGACCTTTCATTACAGCTCTTCCGGATTTTTCTGTTTTCAGCTGTTGGACAAATTGAAAGATCGCTGGATGCACACTGGCTTATGGAGAAACCTGGAGCTGGTTAAGACAGTCATTGCAGAGCCTCAAGGAGGGACAAAGAGTGACTTTGATGAACTGCTTAAAATATACTATGATGCAATAAAATTTAAAGGAGAAAGAGGTATGTTCTTTAGACTTACAAAGTAGTTGATACAGACTCTTCAAGTTTGGAAAAAAAAAATAGTTTCTTAAGTGCTTAACAGTTAAAATAGGCTATGGATAAACAGTTAAATTAACCTCAGCTTAATAAGTTATTGTGATAAATGAGGAAGATGAACTGCCATTTACATTGTTGCATGAAGATCTAGGGAAGTACAGGATGATGCATAATCCTAACAGTGATATTCCAAAGGTTAGTGAGCTGTGTAAGGATGTGCAGTTCTGTGTCCAGCAGAGCACAGAGAGGCTTTTCTAAGCATCAAACTTACAGTACATTGCATAACTGTGATTTGCCATCTTCTGTTACAGCCATTATAGGATTTCTTCTCAAAATACTTAAGTATTAGTATAGAGAATAAAGAATGATAGTATGTTAAAAAATAAATAGCATGATTTTTGGAGTGCAAAATTCAAGGTTTAAAATTCAAAAATTTGTTGTAGATACATATAGTTCTTGAATAATTAAGTACCCCTGTATTACATAATGCAAAATTACTTCACTAGTTGATGTTCAGGATCACAATATTGTTGATCAAAGTGCAGTTAATCTTATTCCTCTAACAAAGAATATATTTTTATAGCCATTCACTTTTTCCAAACTGATACATGGTGTGTTATGCTATATTATGTTTAGCTCTTTAAAAGATGTCAGTGACACTTTCTTTTGATGCTCATAAACTATCACTGGGAATGATTTGTGTATTCCTCTCTGGCTTGTTCAAGATGGAGCACTCCTTATAGCTGTATGCAGAGGAAAAGTCAGTGAAGGCTTGGATTTCTGCGATGAGAATGCCCGTGCAGTTATAACCATAGGTATTCCATTTCCCAACGTGAAAGACCTTCAGGTAGGATATCAATTGAAAGAGTTGTACTTTATGTCATGTTTAAAACACTAAATATGCACATAATATTTTTCCTAAATGTTTACCCTTGGACTCCTCCCAATCCTCTTTGAGTTCTTTGAGTACCTTCCACACAGGTAAGAGGAGGAACAGCATAGCACGTCTTGTGGACTCATTTATGTCATTCTAAGTAAATGTTTATCATGCTAGATGTATTGTAGATTTTTCTGACGCTGCTAGTGAAGGCTGTTGCGTTGTTAAAATGCTCATTAACTTTATAGTCTGCCAAGCAACAGGACATGTTTCCTTCTTCACTTACCTGTTTTCATACACTGAACTTAACGTCTTTTGTGTAGAAATGAAGTTACTTCCTGACTTACTGTGGTGGGGCATTTGGTTACCAAGGTCTAGGATAAACGCTAGGAAAATAGTACTTTAAATAAGGCGTTTAGGTTGATCAAAATATTATTTCAGAAAATAAATGAAAAGATAAAGATTGTTACAGTGTAAAATAATAACGTAATGAAGCAACGTATTTCACACACTAGATCATTATTGCTTGCAGTGTATCACCTTTCTAATCCCTGTTGCCTTCTCTGGTGTAACTGTGTGTGTGACGTTTCCCACTTAGAGAGTGGAATTGTAAACCTTTTCCAAGCTATTGCTGCTTTATTAGCTTGCAATTTTGAGGTATGAAATTATGAAATAACATCTTGCTGGATACTGGACATTACTATTTTGATAATTCAAGCTTCATCTAACTTTAGGTAAGAACTTCTGAGTGTCTTCTAAAAATAGTATTTTGAAGTGCCAACAATAAAGAAATTCGAGACTATTTTTCAGCAGGTGACCGAAGTAGCATCCTGTTGCTTGCACTGCTGTGTCATTACCCACGTCAACACTTCCTTCCTTTTGACTTCAACAGGTCTGGTGTTATGGATAGATGATGTTCTATCAAAATAGGCATTTCATAGTTGAAGCCAGGCATTCATAAAGGAAAAGAAAGCTAATGAATATGGAAAAATGTTTTTCTAGACTTTCTTTCTACTTACTGAAAAAGAATAGTGTTTTATTCACTAGTTTGTAAGACCACTTATCTTTTTTTAGTGGTCTGTGCATGCACTTAGGTAGTCACCCAGTTGCTGGCATGTTTCTTCCCAGTGATAATAGCCACTGTCACTGCTTTGTCTTGTAGAGGTGTTTGGGGACCGCTTTGTGAAGCTAGGAAATAGTGAAGTATCACAGAATAAATAAATACTGGGAACAGCTGGATTCTGGTTATTAGTAATGCCAAATCAAACAAGAAAATCATAGATTTTCACTTGAAAACCCGAACAGGCTCAGCTTTGGTTTTAGAGATGTGTTCTGAACTAAAGTGAACAACCAAAGACTTCTTTGTTGTCTACAGTGTGTGCCTAATTACAGCCTTGGTGGAAAAAACCCACATCCTATAAGGCCTAGGAAGGCTATATTAGTGGTGGCTGCCTACTGCAATGTTCTTCCAGTGCTTGCATAACTTTCTTGAAGCACTTATTCAGCCACATTTTTTGTCTTAGTACAATATAATACACTGTACTTTAGTATAAAAACATTTACATTCAAAGAATACTTCACACTCTTACTAGAGTTGGAAATGCTTTGTCTTAGAAGCATATGCTGAAATGATATTTTGGAAATACTTGGTCTGTAGTATGGATGGAACTCTTACAGTTTCCTCCAAATGATTTCCAGCAAGTCAGTGTTTTTATGTTCTAACTGATACAAAATTAGATTGAAAAGAATGTGTTAAGGGTGAATTAGGTTCACAGTGGATTGTGTTCCTTAAGATTAAACTAGCGTATTTGATTTTACCTTGAGTTCAACCAAGTACGTAATGTAATAGTCACAGGCAGTACATCCCATTACTGATAACTAAATTCCAAAAATTCAGTGTTGTGTCAAACTGGTTTTTTAATTAGACTGAAGAAAACCTCTAAATTTTTAAGTAGGGATAGAAACACTAGCTGCCAAAGTGCAAGCAGCTGAAGGTTTGCGTGTGTGTATTTAGATATGGTAATGCACAAAGCACTGCAGTGATCAATTCTGGATGAGAGAAGGGTACGCACCAGTCTCTTGGCATCAGACCTGCGGAGCTGTGTGGTGCGTGGCAGTGCTCCTAGAATAATGCCAGGGGAAATGGGTTTTGTTGTAAACATGTCTTCTGCTCAAGAACTTGGAGTCAAAGTGATACCCAGCTAGCAGTACTTCCCTTTAAATTGAATGATGTTTTGTTTTGTCCAAGGCTTTAGGTTTATCAGATAGCCCAAGAAGTTCTGGTTTGATGCATGTTTCTTTTTCCAGTTGAGCTCAGTTGTGGGAAGAAGGATAGAGTGAAGGATAGTCACTCTGTTCACTGAAGAAGGTTAATTAGTAGCTTTGTAGAAACATACGCATAGATACAAAAGAGATTTGGAAGATTAAGCATCTTTTTCAGCAGCACGTCAGCTCAGCAAAGAAATTTGAACTATATTTTTAAGGAAAACTGGCTGTTGATAGTGAAGATTGGCATGTAAAATTAAAAAATAAAAAGAGGGGAGGAGAGGGAGAATGGGACACCAGTTTTAACCTGAAACTATTCTTTTTGTATATTTCTGGGAGAGCTGATCCAATAGTATTGGTTCCTAGAATGGAATGAAACAAATGTAATATAAAAGAAGACAGAAAAGTAAGTGCTGCATTTTAAAGAATTTGTTCACTTTATATAAAACCAATGTGATACCTTATTTTTGGTAGTCTGTGTGTATAAACAAATGCAGATCGTTGTTTGTTACTTCGGTCCCTCTAGACCAACAGACCTTACCTGAACATTGGAAAAGAAAACAAAGCTTTATTCCTGTATAATCACTTTATTTTAATTCTAAGTGCTTTGGAGTTATCTTCAGTGAGTAAAACTTCATAGAACTGAGGGAGTATTAATTTCTCAATAAAGGAAAAAAGGTGCATGAAACTTTGTAGGCTTTGGAAGGGATGATATAAACAATGCTTTCATGTAGCAGATGGTTATTAGTATTACCTGAAATGAAAAGAGGTTCTTTATTACTTATAGACAGTTGATTGTCTATAATTAAGCCTTAATCCATTATCCTAGCCAGTTGGAGTTTGGCTGGCTGTACATTAGCAGTTAGAATCCAAAAGTTACAAGCCCAATTGCCAGGGGGTTAAATGATACTTGTGCCATCCTGCCTGTCATGCAGCTTTGTCTTCTAACCACACCTTTATGATCAGATCTAAATCATGTGGAGCTGAGGTGGGAATGGAGTTGGGTTTTAAAGTGAAAGCTGATGTTGAAATACTCCTTGCATTAAACAGTAGAAATGATCTATCAGGAAGAATATGATTACAGTATTTGATTCAAATACCTTTTCCTATTCAGGATTGTTTTCAAAGCATATCAGTAGTGCTCATCACACTAAGAAGGTATTAATTCTCCCTTCCAAGTACAACCGAGCGACTTTCTTTTAGGGTGACTGATTTTATTTTAAATGTTTGTCCTTATTAACATTTTTTTTTTCTATTGGAATTCTTTTTTTCTTCTGGGGTTAGAAGAATCCAGGTTTTTAAACATTAGAGGACACTACAGTTTATCTTTTTTTGTAGGATTTCAGGATATGTTAAGTTTCCAAACAAAACAGTTAAAGTTTATAGGATAGTTAAGACGTTTGTTTTTATGATACAGTCATTTGATGTTTCTTTAGATTTTGTAGGCTAACCAGAAAACTCATTAAAACTTCCAGCTTTGAAGTTTAGGGAGGAGCTTGAGTTTTGAGCAGACAGAAGAAAATTCAAAACCCAGTGACACAAGTCAAGTTAGACCTACGTAGACTTAAAGCTATGAACACAGGTACATCTGTTGCTTGTACGTAGCAATAGGTGCTTAGGAGATATACCGAATGAAGAAACTGGTAAGATGATTAATAATGACATCCCTTTAAAAAAATAGGAAATGCAGGTGATTAACGATTTCCTTGGAATATCCATGAATGATATGCTTCTGGGATTAGTTTAAATCACTAAAAAGTGCTCCACTTCTACATGAAAATACACTTGCATGTCTGCTTTTTGGGTTAATAAAAGTCCTCTTAAGACTCAATTCTATAACCCCTTACTCCTGCACATAGCTTTTACTTGTGTGAGTAATCCCTTTAATACTTCTAGGACTGTGCACAATCACAAGGGTTTGTAGAATCATACCTTTGGAGGCCAATATTTTATGTTGGCAGTTTGACATTGGCTCATCTCCACTAATATTACTTGTCTGTGATCAACCTGCTTTCTAAATATGTTTTATGAGTTGTAACTTGATGCTAATACCAGTGAACCGTAATATTAGAGAACATAAATAATGTGACAGAAAAAGATGTGTAATCCCATATACATGTTATCTGACGCTAACATACTCTTCATTGACTTCTGTTATATATTTTGAATTGTAGCATTTTCAATCCAGACGTCAGTCTTTTCTTGAGCAAGAAAGTCACTGTCAAGTGTGATGTATAATATCCAATTTTATTTTCTCCATATGTTTGAGCTAAATATATGCCACAACTTCTGGTATTAAATGGCAAGCATTTGGTCTCCTTAGGTAACGGTATACTTTTATAAGTTACATTATATTCTGTAGCACCTTTAAAGAGTGTCGTTTAGTTTCACGTAAAAATTTTCGGCACATGGTATCTTACGTTCACTCATGTTGACAAAGAGAAGATTCTAAACCACTTTGTCAGTGTCAGGGAGAAAGAAATGATTAAGACTCAGTGGTGTACTTGATAATAAACAATACTGATTTAAGAAAGAGAAGCCAAAACCTTAATTCCGTGTCATTGAAAACAGTTTCATATTGCTGAAGAATCAGGTTGCTAAAGCAAAATATATAAAAGAAATGTTAAAGTATTGCTTAAAGCTATGGTACTCTCAATGGTAGAGTTTGGCTCTAGTAAAGCAGGAAAATTTATTTCAGAGCCAAAAATGACTTCTTTGGCTGTGACCAGGATTTCCTCTGCCCGCCTCTGGGACCTGAAACTGGAGGTAGGAAAATCTGATTTTGGAGCCAAGTGTGACTTGTTTAGTTCAAGCCATAATTTACTGTTCTTACCTTGGGGACCTGAAAATAAAGAAACTCGCTATGAAATGTTGATAATGGGCGACTCCGAAGGGCAAGCATTAAGCTCACTTTCCCAGAGAGCATTTCTTCACTTCCACCTTTCCAGATGCTTTTGATCGTAGTACAGTAGAGCATACTTAATCATGTAACAGCTAAGAGAACTTTACCAAAATACAGAGGAAAATGCAAACTTTTACATCAGTAGATATGCAAGGAAAATAAACTTGATAAGGCAGCGACATTACTCGAGAGCTGTAGCTGAGTTTGCCATTAATGAGAAGTGTTTCCCATAGCTGCTGTAGGGTGAACATGAACCACGATGGCAAATACTTTCTTTATTGTTTCCAGTAATATTCCTAACATAATTTGTGAAACGTGATGGAACACATCATTTGAATTACAATTTTCTGGGTTGTGTGTAACTTAATGATACAAAGAGTTTGCAGCTATCTGGCTGAAGTTTCTTTCTCCTTTCTTTGGGGCTCAACAAATTGAGATATTTGTATCATTTCAGAATAATGGCATTTTTCCAAATATTTAAGTTAATTTCTAGTCCTTGTGGCCGTTTTTAAGCCAATATTCTTTTCCCCCATTGAAAGGAGAAAGAATCTTGTGCTAGATAAGTGGTTGCTGAAATAATTCATTCCTTGCACACTATATTCTAGGAAAAGAAAAATTTCTAAGAATATGATTGTTATTTTAGATGCTTAACCTGAGTTGAGAAACTGCATGCACTGTATGAATTTCGACATAGCTTTGCATCACTTGAAAATATTTTCATTTCTTATTTAAAATATTGTTTTAAAATATAGGCAAACTGGTACAGAAAATTACATTTTATGGGAAGGTCATTGTTGTGTTTATCTTTAGTAGAATTTGAAAATTCCCTGTGAAGTTAAGAATTTTTTAGAGGTATAAGACTGACTGTTGTGTTCTTGCTGAGATTGTTTTAAGCAGACTGAATGTTTCTGAGTGACTTTGCCACAACTTTCCGGTCATATCCGACATTGGGTGCAAAAGCCTTGAGACAGCACACACTGTGTCATTTTCAGTATGATTTAATTGTATGTAAGAAGTGATTGATTTGTTTGTCTGATTGTCTATGTTAATGACTCTCTAAGCCTGAGTCACTTTCACTTTCTTCTTCATTCCATTACTGTGAAAAACATTATAAATATGAAGTGAGGAGCAGATAAAAATTTATGGAACTTTCACAGGAAAGCCAAAATCATGATATGTTATTTATTGAAAGTTCTCTGAGAGGGAAATACTAGATAGTGTAAAAGTGCAAGTGTGTGTGTATAAACACATGTGTATACACACACTCTCTCTCTCTCATCTTTCTTCCATGCCCCATTTCATAATCAACTTTATTTGATATTTTAATTGTAAAGTAGCTTTTTGAAACGATTAAGTTAAGGATGTAAATAAAAAAATATACTTACATCATTGACATGTACAGTGCTATGCAGCAAGCTTCTAGATGTTAAATAACAATTACCAAGACAATATACTTTTAAATTTTGTAAAACAACATGCTTTCAGATTATTCAGCCAGCACTGTTCTTGTCTTGCAGCAGTACACTGTAAATTGTTGCAATCTGCTGTGATACTGCTTGCTAAGGGGTAATGCAGTGTGCAGAATCGCATCATAACAAGATGACTGGCTGGATATTGCAGGTCTCCATCACTTTTTTTTTTCCCTTCTCCCCAGAGGAAAATGTCAGCAGGTGTAGCTACCTGCATTACAACAAAAAAACCCAAGCAATGCAGTGAATACATGATGGTGTGGCAATTTCGTACATCGATTTGAAGCAGTAAGGTATCTCAAAAGCCTTTTCCTTCCTACTTTTCCAGAAATAATAATAGTTGTAAAAAGTCAAAGCCATCCACAGTCTTCTTGCATCCAATAGAAGTTGTGGAAGGAAAAAAAAAAATCAATGGCAGAGGCTTAATTTGTGGGAGTAGCTGCAAATCCTATGGAATACAGCATTCCTGTAGCTAAGAAAGGTAACATTTAAGTTCAACTTAACATGTAAGACTAGTGGATGGCATTTCTCTTCTCCTGGTGCAAGGCTAATGTCAATACGTTGGCACAGATCACAGAAATCATCCCTGAATTTATCCAGAAGTTAAGCCTTTGGATAAATAATGCAGCAAATCAAAACTTTTCCTTTACGCTTAATAGTTTACTTTTCTGATCCATAAAAAATTCTGAAGTGATTTTCTTGTGTTTATCTTGTCCTTAGCAAGTAGTGTTGACCTTTAAGTTTTTACTTTACTGTCAAAGTATGTTGAAAGCTTTAAAAGTGAAGCTATCACCTTGGGGATTTGTAAGGATGACTGACACTTCCCACTCCACCTTAGACGCAGTGGCACTGAGCGTATGCGGAAGCGTCGTACCTCAAGGGAAGCTGTTTGATTTTTTTCACTTCTGCTTCACTGGAAATGGATTGAATTTTCTCTTCAGAGGAGAGTTTTGGTTGCATTAGATTTTAATCAAGTCACTTGTTCACAGGCCCTCAAAGCCTACAAGACTGAGATGAGTAGATGGGCCTGGGGTGAACGTGCTACAAGATTTGTCAAATGGTAAAACTTCCAGATCTCTAAGATGCCACGCGGTGTAGTTGACAACACTAGAAGTGTTCAGCAGTTACAGAACATAAGCTTCCCATCTCTCTAACACTGGGATTAAGAGTGAGAATACTGGGGAAGCATTTAGTCATAAAATACCTTCTGAGGTCAAAATAAGAGAAATACAGCTTTGCATTACGTGGTGGTACTGTTTTTCTGCCCAGAAGATGGTATTGGCCAATTAGTAGACTCTAATAGATGGTAGTTTGTTGTTGGGTTTTTGGTCTTTACTTTTTTTAAGTCATATCTCATAGTTCAGCTTTTGACGTATGGGGAAACAAGCTAACTGTTTTTCCACATTGAGTTTCTTATTTGCCACTTTCATGATTTTACCCCCATCCCCCCTCCAATAACTTTTTCTAGTTCTGATTATATCTTTGATTATATCAAGCAACAAATGTTGCCCTGTTTAAATCCCACGGATGCCCAGTGTCTTTTCAGATGTGCTGTTTAGGAGCAACAGTCTGCAAGATACAGCTGGTCTGAAATCCAGATCTGCAGAGGTCTTGTTTCCTTATTCTATTCGGTATTATCCGAGGAAGGCAAATTTTGAAGTACACAAGGCACGTTTTCAGGTGGCCTGAACTACTTTTAAGCTTATGTGGCTTTGATGCACGAACCATTGATTCGAGCGGATGGGCTCTGTGAGGGGCGGCTGCCTGCAGGATGGTGGGTGCAGAGTTCAGCCCCACTTGGAGATTCAGCTGTTGTTAAAGAGACTCCTGTAGGGTAGAGCTGTGTAACAGAGCACCTTGAAGATAACTGAGCAGTACAAAGTATTGATCATGTCTCTAGCTGATAATGTTCACAGTGTCTGTGGTATTGCTGTGCTCACAGTTTTGGGGGTTTCTTGAAAGAAATTTTCATTTTAAAGAGATGCAGTATTTGTGTGTGGAAGCAGAAGAGTGTTGTATTTGTGTCTGGTCAACATCTTTAGGTATATGAGGCAGTTAGAATGGCCTTAATAAATTATTGTCATATACTGAATGAGCTTTGATAAATTATAGGTAATAAGCATTTGCTGATTTCATGCAGTTTTATATGTGTTAACACTGCACTTGGAATTCTTGGAGCATTTAAAGATAACGTCCTGCCATAATATCTTTCCCCTCTGAGCTAATAAATTGAGACATTGTGTTTAGATAAAGCTTTTAGTGGGTCTACTGAGGAGTGAGGATGTTTGAAGCATATTCTATGACTCACCCAGGTCTTTACACGTGCATTATTTAGTCTTAAATCTCACAGACGCTGTTACTGTGTTTGAAGTGAGGGGCGAAAAGTTAAATGCTGCACTATTTAATACTGCTTCCATTTAAGGATTTTCAGATGTAAAAGAAAAGAAGTGGGTTTTCATGTCTCTTACTTTCCCGCACTTACAAACTTTTATGATTACTTGGCATCCATCGGGAGGAAAGTAGATGGCAAGCATGTTCTTGAAGAATTCTAATTATTGCTATTTCAGGTGGAAGAGAGACTCTAACTGGACACATGAGATTTTTAGGACGGTAGATTTGCTTAAAAAACATTTTTATGTCTTTTTTGGGGATGGAAGCAGGGAATGACCACCTGGTATTTTTTGCTTGTTTGTTTTTAGGAGATGGGGAATTAGTAGATGTTAAGCATGAATGTGTCTTTTAAAGTTTTTTGGATGATATGAGCAATGGTCTTTGTTTTCATTATGATTTTTCCTCTCATAAAACCAGAGAAGGAAGTCAGTGGAATGCCAGAAAACATTTATATCCATTTTCTGACTTTTATTTCCATGGAGAATAGATGGAGGAGCGTGCTGGGGAGTGAAGGGCATGAGTTTACGTATGTGTGTGTAGAGGTACCTACCTTCACGTGTGCACGTACTGACACAGTTCAACTTTACTTGCCTTTTTCCTTTCAGGAGTTGCCTCTTTCTTTAACCTGGGCTATCACAACACTGCTAAATGCTGATGTAAAGAGAAATGCAGGTTTAGATGAGTGCTGTGTTTAACTGCTCACAACAGTGCCATTGTATTCATGAATTTCTGTCTTGTTTTTAGACTTCTGGGTAATCTGGTTCGTAATCCCACAGGTTACAACCAGAGGTCATTTTTAATCTACCAGAGAAAATAGGAGACAATTGAAGATGTTTGTGAAGTGATGTCTTGTCAAAGAACAGGCCTGGCTTGTTAACTGTTCATAGCAGCTTGGGATTTTTTTGGCTTGTTTGTTTTTAGAAAGCAAAGTATAGCACTGCATTTGGTTAAATAAAGTAATGCATCTAGAAAAATCTCGAAAATCTTTGCCAGATGAAGTAAAACCAAACACAATTTATTGTGCTAATTTAAATCAAACAAAATAAAAAATTGTGTACTGTGGCTTAGCCCGTTCAACTTTCATATTGTGATAGTGGCACTGGTAAATAGGTTTATAGTGTCCTGATTATGAATGGTAAATGCCCCAAATGCGCGTACTGCAGTCCTGCTAGGCTTTGCTCCTTAGGTCCTGTTCTTCGGCTGAGATAAAATGATTCTGGATGAGTGTCTGCTGGGCCATTTGCTTGTGCTTTTTAAAAAGTAATTAATAGTGTAGCACAGTAGTCTGTGTTCTTTGTAGGTTAAATGCTTTCTCCTTGGAACTTCTTCACAGGTAAATTAGCCTGTAGGATCCTGTGCAGACATTTAGCTGAAGATATCTAAAATATACTGAAATTGTTTTTCAAATTTCCTTATCTCAGCTGTAATTATGACTGCAAAACAAGGAGAAACTTTTTATGGAACTTTGTATTTACACAAAGAACTCCATTTAGAGGAGAAAATGGTCCTTTAATTTTATTGTCCAACCATTGATTTTTCTGTAGAAAGAATTATCTCATAATAGATTGCTATTTGTATACCTTGCTGTTAAATATAGCCATGTTTTTGTTAATTTTGAATAAATCTGGTGCACCCCGGCATGTTGCTAATAAATTTAGCAGTGAATTTGCAGATTATTTTAGGTTTTAAAAACAAGCTCTAGTTTTTGAGCTAGTCTTCTGAGCTTTGACTGATACAGTCCATGGTAAGCACAGTATCAATGCACTTTATGTACTTATATATCTCTTAAATCCTGAATAAGTCTGGGTTTCTTCATGTGAAGCAATGTTTTTTGTGATTTATCAAACACTTAAAATCTGATATAACGAACCTTGTCTAGTGTTGTTGTTGTTGTCAAAGAAAAACTTGTATTGCTAATTCAGATTGAACAATATGTTTGAAGTTTTTTTTTTAATTGTAGGAGAAACTGCCTCAAAATATTTTTCCAAGTCATAAAAAGAAGAATTTGTTGATGGCATTTATTTTTTTGTTGCTATTTCTTAGTTAATATTCCTTAGTGAAAGATGTCGATCTAATTAAGCATTAAAAGAAGGAGCGGTTAGCAGGTATAATGTTGTTAGACTTCAGTTAATGTGGATGTGACCATGACCTCCCAGACAGATCAAAGCCTAATCTGTCTGACAGCTACAAGATGGCAGAGCTTGCCACAGGCCTTCTGCTGCTGCGTGCTGAAGCTATTTGTCTGTAAAGCATGCCTGATAGCTAAGAGTATATTTTTAAGGATGAACAGGTAAAAGGCTGTCTTTTGACATTTTAACTAATCCCTTCTAGCCTGTGGTTTACTGCACATTTAGGATATTTGCTAGCAGGAGAGACTGGCTTTTTCACATATGTAACATGTCATTTTGAATTGGGCGTTGATTTGATGCTTGATAATGTAAGAGTTATACAATGAAATAGATTCCGATTGCATTAAAGTGACATGCCCTGGCCTTTTACCTTTAGTAGACTTATAATGAAAACTGAACTCGCAGCAATAGAAGTTGTCATCTCATGCTGAGACACGATCGTTTAAGTGAGAAAACGGAATGTTTATTTTCTCTTAACCCTTTTTGAAATCAAAACAGAAAAGATAGGTTTTTAAGATACGTTACACATTTAGGCCAAGAGGATATGGGTTTTTATATAATTTGAGAGGTGAAATGCAGTTGTCGATGTGCGGTACAAGCAGTATAGATTTGCATAATGCTAAAACGTAAATGAGGAACGTAGCAGTAATATAATTTATTCACAGGATAAAGCAATACAATGCAGATGATCTGACTGGTTTGCATTCTACTGTTATTTCAGTGACTTATGCACATAATAAAAAATGTCGTAATTTTTATCAGTGTAAGACACATGACTGGTTATTCTAATACTGCTTTGAACAGTCTGCTAGTGAAGTAAAACTGTGGTAAACCTACGTTTGTTGCAATTGACCAAAATCTTACTGATTAGAGAAATTCTTCAAAAGAGGAAATTGTTAGAAAACTTACCAGGACTAGAAAACAAATGCAAAGTACATCAAGGAGCATATTGTCATTGGTCATGTTTTAAAGACTTTAATGACGTTTTCTGACATCATACCTCATTTCAAATGGTGAGGAGTACCCTTTTGTTTCTCCAGGTAGTATCTCCATTTGTAGAAACGCACAGATAAGCATAAGTTCATTTTTTAAAGAGTGATTTTAATGTTCATAAAATGTTCATGGGAAATCATCTTCTGGTTTGAAGTACAAAGGAAACCTCACATGCCAGTTGGTAAATTCTGAGTGACTGGAACAAATATTAAATCTGTGAAATCAAACTGAATTTACTTTCTGGCTGTAAAGATTGAATTTGTAAATTTGACAGGCAATTTAAAGGGCATAAGTACATAAAATAAAATTTCTTATCCAAATGCAACTTGAAAGTTACCTGTCAGAAGAAGTTAGAAGTCTGCTGTTTTCTCTCCTGAAGCGTGTCCTTTCACTTGTCAGTTTAGAAAGGTTAATACTGTACAAAAGAACAACGGAAGGACCCTTTCTGGTGTAGTTTTATGTTTGCTTGTTAAAAAAAATTCGATCATCCCCGCCAATAATAATAAATTTTTGAAGTATGTTGGAAGTGTGTATAATGTCCAAATAACAAATTCTTCTTCAAATTCAAATCAGGCGTTTCGTGTGTAGTTATCCATATGACTAGAAAGGGGAGGCAGGGATTTCTTTTTGCAGTTGATACCATATCTCCTCTTCAAGGAGCTAGGAGAGAGCGTTTTTTAGAAAGAGGAGTGTGCTCCTTTCTGCCTTATGCTAGCCCATGGGCTGCAAGCCTTAGGTGCCGCCTTTGCTTCACATTTAGCCAGTGAAATGTTTGTTTCCAAACCACAGAAGGCGATGCCAAGCTCGGAATTAGAGTTGATGTTGCTGGCTCTGGTACTTTGGCAAGGCCACTCTGTCTCTGAAGTACTTTGCTTCTGTAGAAGGGGTTATATTTGCTTAACCCTCACTTGAGAAAAGTACGATCTGGTCCCAGCAATAGACTGGGAGTCTGCGTTTGTGATACAGGAAAGAATAAAGATCTCCATTCCATCATTTACTTCCAGATGAGCAAATAAAGCTGTGGTCTAGTTAGTCCTTTTGCTTATATCTGGGGTTTTTGCCTGTGTGAACAGGTTACCCTTCTCTTGCTAGGACAGAGACATGGATAAGTGTGTGGTTTTTGTGTTCTTGCATATAAATTATTGGAATAGATCACATGTTAAGAATAGCTTTAGAAGAGTAAAAGCCATAATTGGTTAGTATGCAGAATACAAAGTTGAAACACTGAAGCACCCTTTACATATTCACTTATTTGATTAACGTTTGCTTGTTTTCCCCTTTTAGAATATTTCCTTTTCAACATCATCATTAAAAACAATACTTTACCATTTCTTTCTTAGGTTGAATTAAAGAGGAAGTACAATGACCAGCACAAAAACACAAGAGGCCTTTTACCAGGGAGTCAGTGGTATGAAATTCAAGCTTATAGAGCTCTGAACCAAGCCCTGGGAAGGTGCGGTAAACTGAACATAATTAAAAATATATTTATTTGGAGAATTTTTTTTTGCCACATCTTTAAGGATTAATTACTCACTGTTAACACAAAGGGGATAAATCAGGCCAGGAAACTCATATTGTAGAAATCAGGTCTTCAGCTGCCTGTGCTGGCAACTGTCTGGTTTTCAGTCTGTTGTGCATTTAAATGTTGTTGTAATTCAGAGTTTTTGTTTTACATTCAGAATCCACTTTAGTTTGGTTACAGCTTATGTTCCTCGTAGTCCAGATATGCAGAAAGGAAAGCATTTGCAGAGACAAACAGTTCTTGAGCTTATAAACCAAATGAAAATTCTTAGGTCTTTCAAATGTACTAATTACTCACACTCATGGTGGACTCAGAACAGTTGTTCAATGTTTAGGCTACAAATATTTTTGAAAGGGAGAAATAGCTCTTTTTTTTTCTCAGACCTTTGCAAAAGGTCAATTCAATTATCATGCTCACTGATCTCTTTCCAGATTTAGAAGAAGTGGTATACCTTACTTTCTCATATGAAAAAATTTCCCCAAATTTTATTAACAGGATAGAATTAATTCATCCTTTTCCAAAAAAATTTGATATACATAGGCAGATACAGCTATCTATCATAAATGCCATACATCTCTCGTAGTGGTACAGACACAGATTTATAGATAAGAAGAGAAACAGCAGCAATTTAGACCTATTACAAATGTGATGACATAAATGAAGGTGTAGAAAGAAAATTGAGATGAAATAGTCTCTGTAGTAAAATCTCATTGTAAATTCTTGTTGTTACATGTCTGATTTCTTAGATTCCTCTTTGGAGAGTAAGAGTGTTAGTTAAAATTTGTTAAGGAAAGGCTAAAAACTGGTGGAATGCTGACAGTAAGAAATGAATTTGAAGTTTTGTCACTGCGAAACAAGTTTTAACTGAAATCTAGTTGTAGTGAAAATTGCTTATTGTATAATTTATCATTTGACTGAAACGATCCAAGTCTAAACTTAAATGGAGAAAATAGACTTCCATTCTGACATAAATGTATAAACTGTGTATAATATCGTTAGACTGAGCCCTTACTAAACTGAGATTTGGCAAAGGATGACAGTGTATGATGACTATTTTGTAAACCCAGAACAGCTGATATAAATCAGAATGTAGCTTACTCTGACAGCTACAGAAAGCGGTTGCTGTAGATAGGCAGGCGTCTTACTGGGAAGATGCCTGCAGGGGTGGAAGTGAGCAGGAGCACGCTAGTCTTCAGTCTGGCACTTTTCTCGGAATTTGGTGCTGTTACATTATAGGAAGTAACACAAGTCCGTGAAGTGAAATAGCAGCCTTTGGGAATAGGACAGATGGTGTGTATGGCCAGGTGGCAATCATGCAATGAATTCCTTGCCGTGCCGCTTTTCCTAAGCCTGTAGGACATGTCTCCAGTGGGCACAATTGGTTTAAACTATGAGTTAAAAGAACGTTTATTAAAGCCATGAAAAAATGAGAAGTTGGAAGAAATCTGCTTGTTAAAGATGTTTTTATAGCTTTTCTTATCATGAAGAGACTTTAAATATAAATGTTTCTTTGGAGAGCCAGCCTTGTTGCTCCCATTTTAAATCCTGACTCAATAAACCTGTGGTTTCACGTACATTTGTAAACCTCTTTTTCAAAAGTTGTCCTCTTTTTTATACAATGGGGATAATAATCCTAAGCTATAACTGACAGATTGTTTTCCATATTTCATTTACGTTATCACTATTCTTCAATATTTTTTCTAGGAGGCAGTATAGAAATCTAGATAATGTTTTAAATAATATCAGCGCATGTAAAGTGACTATTGAATTATTTCTGTGGGCCTCTAACAACTGGATTACGAATTCAGCAGTATCACTCACAGCTGTGGTCTGTAGCATTTCCTTACTAAAGACAATTAGGAGTAACATGCAGTTTAGAAACAAAAAAGTGCATAGTTATTAAAAAAGCTGCTTGCAGTTGCACCAGTCTGTTTTATTTTCTTTTATTCATGTTCTCCTCTCAGTATTTATGCTAATCAGTTAAGAGTGGAAGACAAATGATGTGTGGTTTGGTTAGCTGCTGAATACTTGTGTGGGGTTTTTTAGTTTACCTGTTTTCGTATAGTAAATTCAAGAACTGAAGGAAGATTAAGCTTCCATAAAATACCTAAGAATTTTTGGTGCAAGATAGTAGGAAGACACTTCTTGTATATTTTTATGTTTTATCTGACTCACTACAATCCCTGTTGTCTGATCCCCACAGTTTTTTACTATATGCACTCTAATGATGTATACACTCTTTTCTGTTACTCACTTATAGGTGTATAAGACATAGGAATGACTGGGGTGCTCTTATTTTAGTTGATGACCGCTTCCGGAATAACCCTAATAAGTACATAACTGGTAAGCTGTAAAAATCTTTCTGGGAGAGTTCCTAATATTAACAAAGAGTGAAAAATTAAGATTACAGAAACATGATTGTACAAATACAGATGAGTACGAAAAGTCATAGTGAAGTATATCCATTGAGCTCAAATTGTGCAGTTGAAACTGGAAACTCTCAAACTGTACTGGTGTATTGCTGGTTCATTAAATACACTGAAACAGTGATACCAGTGTTCAGTCAATTTAAGTTCTTTCCCCTTTTGGATATGCAGATCATGATATAGAAATTTCAGTATGAGTGTCTGCATGTATGTATTTTTATTTGGGAAGTTTCTAGTGGATGTATACTTTCTGCCTATAGGGAGCTTTAATGATTAGGGTTAAAAATCCGAATTTAATGTGCTGTCTTTTTAGGTAAGAATTTAGGTAAAGGTTGTGCCATTCCTGTTATGGAACTACTAAATGCTCAATATGCAAAAAGTATTTTCTGGTTGTAGTTTTATATTTGCTAGAAATAAATGCAGCTAAAATGAAACAGTTCATGCACGCTATCTTAATGGATAAATAAAAAAAAATAAATGGAGAAAGAAATTGCTTAGAATGCAGCATGTATCTTTGTTCCTGCCCTATTTAGAAGAGGTGGGCAAAATGATGATATAAACAGATAATGTTGCAGTCTAGTCAGTAGGTGGAGCTCAGCTTCTGTAGTACAAGTCAATCTGGTTTTTGACATGTCTGTTTATACTAAAAATACATTTAAATTATCGAAGTAAACAGAAGTGATACATACAGTAATACAAATAATCTATATGTTCAAGATTTGGTAAGATTAGTGCTTTTTCTAAAAAGTAAAACTTCACAGAATAATCAAGTTCTCTGGTGTGGTGGGTTTTTTTAATTGCTATTAGAAGAATATTTAAATGGGTTTAAAAACACTTTTTAAAAATCAAGTAAGTTAGTTTTTACTTCACTCTTGTGTGCTCCAACATCATCTAAAAGATATTGCGCTCAAGACATCTGGTATTTAAGAATTTTAAACATTATTACTCTATAAGCACATATTGCATTATAGTTTAGCTATTGGGCAGTTGCAATTCTTTCTGAATATCTGAGTTACTGTTACTTAATCTGAAATAAAGTTGTAAAAGCTTCATTTTGTTCTAATTTTTGTCAAACCCTGTCAGTATGATAATAAATAGCTGTACTCTATGTAAATTACTTTTTAATAATTCATGATAACAAAGTGAACACTCAGGCATAAAAGTAGTATAATAATGTTTTTGCAATGCAGCAGTTTCACCTTTTTCACTAATACTTTTTTAAGTTCAAGGTCTTTAATAAAAAAGAATGATATTGTATTACTCATCAAAAGACTACCATTGATTAAATCAAGTTCCCTGCCCTAGAAAGGACGACGTACATTATCTTAGTTTCATGAGAAACTTCTTGAAATCTTTATGAATCTGTGTGTACTGTACATATGTGGACGTATTTGCAATTAGGGTACCGTTTACTGATACGTAATACCTGGCATAGATGATGTAGTTTTGTGGTAACACCCTTTTTTTTCCCCTTTTTGTTTCTTAGGATTATCTAAATGGATTCGTCAGCAAATCCAGCACCATGAAAATTTTGGTAGTGCACTTGAATCCTTGCATTCATTTGCTAGAAGAAACCAGAAAGGCATTGATTATTCATCAGAGTGCGGCAGTGAACTTCTCCATGTACCTTCAACTTCAAAAGACCTGTCACAAGCCTCTCAACAGGAGTCAACTATTCATCTGTCGCCAGGTGTTCCTGCTAAAAGTGAGGAGCAAAATTTGGTTTCAGAAATTAATTTTGCTACAACTGTCAGCTCAGTTAATCCTACAGCATCAAAACAGCCAAGTAACATCATGACAACAATGAAACAAAGTATGTACATTTCCTGTGGAAAAAACTTTATTAACAATTTTAGATGTGAAGTCGCATCTATTTTGGAAGAAACAAATGTTCTTTAAAATTACAGAAGTGCTATGGTGCAAAATGGTAATTATTCACGATGTCTATGTGCTGTGCTCAACAGACTGTAATTAATTGTCATTCCATCTGGTTGTCTTAAAACAATTGATAATGTTTAAGTTTATAGTGCAATCAAAAATGTTTTCACTTAAATTTCTTTTTCCATTGAAAACTAAGAGGATAATTTAAAATATATTTGAAACACATGAAGATGAGCACTATTGCAAGATGAGTGCCTTGGTGCAAGCTACATCTGTTGTTTAGACATTGCTGTGAGGCACCTTTCATATAATCTCTTCCAATACCAGCTTTACAAGTAAATATCTACCCGTTCCTAAATTTTAGGAAAGCTTATGACTTCATGTCAGGCGTGAAAGATGTAAATAACATAAGAGCACAATAATAAAAAAAGACAAATTTTAAATCCAGTTATACTTCTCTCTAACTTTACGTGTGCCAGTTAATCTATTGATTTAATTAAGGCAATTGATATGCAAAGATAGTTGTAACATCTGGGCTTTTGTTTGCATTGGATCTTAATGAGTATTAATAAAATAACTGTAAACCTAATAAAACAGTGGCAATTTTGATGTGCTAAACATGCTGTAAAACAGCAGGGGGAAGGCATATACAATTAATTAATGTTTTGTGATTTTTCACAGGTGGCCAGAAAGTTGATGTAAAGAGTCATTCTCACCATGTAACACAAAGAAGAAAACATATGGACTCCACACCCAAAATGCCACCAACTGAAACAGAGAGAGAAAAAAAGAATGATGGGACTGATTCTGTTATTATGAAAGAACATTGCTGCCTTAAACAACTGACTTCAACACCTTTGCCTGTAGCCAAGAACTACGTGTCCACAGCTAGTGGCAAACAAAAGAATGCGAACAGGGCTAGTGAACTTATTGATAGTGTAAATCAATGCCAGTCATCATTAACTTCAGAACATAAACCAAGCGTACCAGAATCACATTTGGAAACAACTAATTTTTTGGTTACAAATACTGAGGCTTCAGTTGAAGCTGTGACTCATCAGACTGCTCTTCAAATCGAGCCCTGCACTGAGTTTCCTGCAGCAGAAGGGAAATCTGAACTTTCAATGTTAAATGTATCTGCAGAAGCTGAGGATGAGAGTATCTACTTCACACCTGAACTCTATGATGATGTAGAATCAGAGGAACAGGAAATCAGACCACAGGTTCCGACCTGTAATACAAATGAGAATCGGACTGAATGTGGAAACTCCACAGTCACTGATGATCATTTTGCAATCAACATCTCAGAAACACCAGGTGTGACTGAAAAAAAAATTGATGATGATGGAAACACAAGTTTACATGGAATAATGCAAAACGAGGGGAGTAAGGATAGTGCAGTTAATAATGTAGAGAGGACTAGTGAAATAGAAGCAGAGCAGATAACATCTCAAGAGATGGACACCAAAAAACGGAAGATCAGTCTTTCCAGATCACGAAATAAAGGTGTGTCATCTTTTCTGTTGAGCAGTTCTAGCCCCTAGTGACAGCTTCTGTAGGAAACGTAGCGAGCAGCCTGTACAACATAGCCTTGGTAGAGCGCGGTGGTGGCTTTCTACTTCTCCTTTACTATGTGCTACCATCAGACTTGATTTTTCACTATGCTTTTGTGGTTTTCACTGTGAAGGTCATGCAACGTGCAGTTTGCTACAGATATAATCAAGATTCTTCATCATAACTGTGTGGTGAAAGGACATCATGTGTAGAAATTCTGAACAGAAGCCCAAGAAGCGTTTGACTTGAAATTATAGGCTGAGGATGTTTGCCTATTACAGATTTAATTAATCCTTCATTAGATACAATCAAACAATCGGGTTTTTCTCAGCAAAATAATCAAATTATGTTTTTCTGCATTTGTTAGTGTGTTTTTTTTTAATTAAATATGTAGAACAGCATCTCTGCAGATCAAGTAATATGACAGATTGAGCCTAGATACTGAAATGGGTGTATTCTTCAGTACTTCAACAAATGAAATTTGAGGGAAACAAAATGTCTATCAGAAGCTGGGTAATAGTTGAACATTTTGATATTTGATCATGATGAGAGGCTTTTTCAGAGGACTTTGTTTTATATAAAAGTTGAGTTTTCTTTAAAATTTTGTTTTGTGAGAGGATCTGATTTCTTTTGGCAAGGTTCTGTATGTATTCATATAAAAACATATATTCATTTGTATGCCCTACAAACACCTTTTCTATGCAATATATAACAATGTAAATTTGTACATAAAGGTCTTTAAAGCTTCCTTAGTCTACTTTTTTCGAAGTATTTTAAACATTTCTTTCATTTATTGCAGTCAAAACAGCCAGGATTTTGCAGTAATAAAACATACTGTGCCTGATTTTTTTCAAGAAAATATTGTTCATTTCCATCATGTATTAATATGAAGATGCAGGCTTTTTACAATCTTACGATTGGTTCATAGGTATTTATATATTTTGACTGAGGGCAGAGATGAAATTATTAACTGGTCGTTTTCCATAGAAGTTCATCTAAATAACATTGACATCCACCTCTACAGAGCTGTGAATGTTTTCGTATCAATGGGATTTAAATTGTATCCTTTCTTTACACAATAAATTCATCTTTATCAAATTAGGTACTCTGTTTGCAAGAACAGCAAGAATTCTGTTGAATTTCTTCAACAAGAATTATCTTGCAGTACTTGGTATAAGGCATTTGGTTAAACTTTTTGTTGTATTGGTGCCACGTATGGGTCGTGTTTTCTTGGTTTAGGTTTCCTGGATGTTCTCCTAATCATTCAATGCCTGTGGCTTTGAACTCATTGATAGGACAGAAGCAAGCTCTCATGTCAGCAGCAATCTAAACACGTGACACATCTGAAGATGAACGTACTTAATTTAGATTTACATTGAAGTAATTGGTTGAATATCAGGACTTAGTAACGTAGACATGGTTGGTTGTAACTGGCTTCTGGACTAGAATGGTCCCGTTCCCACAGCAAATGCTGAGGCAGCCTGTGGCAGGTGGCTTTGCAGCTATGAGTTATCAGCCTGATTTTCATGAGTTTCTAATAGCTGTTTTCTTAAAACAAGTCTTCTGCACCAATCCACTTTTTATGTTTATATATGTGTAAAGAGATAATAGAAATCACTCAAGTTTGTGGCTTGTCTGCTCATCTCATAGAACACTCTTATTTGTCTTTCAGAAGATTTGTCTGTCTTTAAATCCATAACATTAAAAAAACAAAAAGAAATCCATCTTCCTTTCCTTATCTGGAGCAGGTTGTTCCTTTCTTGATCTTGTGTTGCATCTTGCTTTGGTTAGAAATCCTTGAAGACATTGCCTTCTTCGTGTCAAATATTCTGCAGAGGTTTAAAACAGCTACATTTTACATGAAATTATTCCTTAACCATTTTTTAAAAAAATATATATTGAAATATCAGCATATGGCTTACTAGATACTAGATTTTTCTTGAAAAGTCTCATCCACAAATTCACCAAACTCAAATCCTGACTATAGCTGTGTTGCCTGGGACAACTGATGGATAATAATCCTTTGTAATACTGGTGGTACGGGGGGTAGGGGGTGGACGGTCTCTTTTGGTGTAAAAGCTGTGTAAATTCCATTTTAATTTATCTTTAACTATGTTATTTCATATGTTAGTGGTAAGAATAATATTTATTTCTATAGTTAATATATTCATCATGATTCCCAATATTAAATACCCTGCTGCCCAGCCTGAAAAATAGAAAGGAAGTGAAGTCGATGTACCAACTTTACTGGAATCATTTGTTTGGACTTCCTAGATCTATAATAGCTAAATTATTGAAAATTCCTCTCTTACTTTGATATAATAGCTAAGGATGATCTCTTCTGTCTAAAATAATCATAAAATCTTGAATTTATTAAAGGGTTGAAAGTTCAGAGACAATGCAGACGAAGAAAAGCTGCAGTTAGGCAAAGCAGCTACACCCGTGAAAGAAAGGTACCGTGCAGATGGAATAAAGTTCCTGTTCGTAAGAGGCTGCTGTTGAACTTTGAGGTGCAAGGGAAATAAGAATGATTTATTATATAATCTTTTAAGTGAAACAACACAGATGAAATAGTTTATTCCTGGTCTGAATGGTTTGCCCTGGATCTTTACCATTTACAGACTCCATAGATACCTTTGTTTCTCATGGGAAACAAAAGGGCTGAGCGTTTTCAAGTCCTGGTAACACAGGTAGAAGCTGCAGGTGTTGACTGCCTAAAGAGCCTGGCGTGTGTCTCGGTACGGATGTGATTCCTGTTTCAGTGTAAGCACTGCTTACAGTTTCTGGTTAGTGCCTAATTTTTAGGGCAGGATTTGCAAAGTCTAAGGACATAATCGCACTGAAACTTCACAAAAGTTGGGAACCTGTCTTCCTAGGCTCCTTTGCAAAATCCCAAACTAAATCTTTGATAGCCAGGAGTGTTGTTGACTATAAAACATCTCACTTTATATGAAATATAAATTCATTTTATATGAAAGTTTTTCTGTTTAAGTTAGGTTATATAGAATATATATATTAAATATTTTTAGCATGACGAATATTATTATTTTTATTATTATTTTAATTATTAGCTAATATAAATGATAAACAATTTCAAATAAATTTTGAGAGTTTCAAGTAGTGTATTTCTCTGAAGCGGTTTTGATATCTCTTTGTGTTTATATTTAAATGCTTCAATCTGCATAGTTAAATAGTTACTATGTGCAAACTAGTATTTACGTGAATTTGTACATTGTCTTGTTAGAGGGAAACACGCCACCAGCCTTGCAAGAAAGGACTTTATTGTAATGTCTGTGGAGCTGAAATACTGCCAAAAGCAGAGGGTAAGATCTGTGAAACTGGTCATTTGTTTCAGGTTGGGAATTGTGGGATTTTTAATCCATCTTTTTACTTTCATAGTTTCGAATAATGGAGGGATGTTTTAGAATAATTGGTTTATTTCTCCACAGTATATGATAACTAGGTAAAAAAGTGTTAGAAATGCATTGGAGACCTGCAGAAAATCTTTTCGAGGGGAGGAGGAGGGAGTTGTCACAATAACACAAGTATTTTTACTTGGCATTTCAGTGAAAATAAGTTGCTGTTAATGTCATCTTTTCTGACGTGTGTCTTTTGCTTAACTCGGTGGCCCTGCTACA
Source organism: Tauraco erythrolophus (assembly GCF_009769465.1). NCBI lineage: Eukaryota > Metazoa > Chordata > Aves > Musophagiformes > Musophagidae > Tauraco > Tauraco erythrolophus. Next base: position 3,234,552 of record NC_141485.1, on the reverse strand, counting down.
CTGATCTGTCTCGAAGTACAATGGGAATCGAACTGGTATTTAAGAGGTAGCTGAAGGCAACTGGTCTTGACATTATGGGAGGCTGAAAGAAATTATTTGTAACAGTGGCCCATTCACTGGAATATGTTCCATCTAAGGATTAGGTGTTAATTTGCTACCAGTTGCTGTGAGAAGTTTGGTAGTGTTTTGGCACAGTGACTCTGTGAATCTAATACGTGTTTTACTGAAACTCTTGAAAGTTTTACTGAAAAACCGTGTGATCACACTGCTGTTCTTCAATACATAACCTACCGTGTTTTAATTTAGTTTGCTTTTTAGTCCTTGGATGACCCCTTGTACGAAATGTGGATTAGATGTTCTTGGAAATTGTCTCTGCGTTTTCGTGAGGCTCTTCAGTTTGAGAAGGTCTATAAGTTGATAATGATAATAACTCTGCTACTTTTTAAAGCTCTCTCTTATCTGCAGGCTACTGGGCTGTGTGTTGTAACGACATAATTACAAAATGTTCTCATCAGTTACACGCAGAAACAATTAGATACAGACGCTTCATACACTTGAAGGACATACAAAACATCGTCCTCCAGGAGAATTTAGTGAGGTTTTAACTGGTCCCAGGTTTTACAAATCTGAATGTAAGACATTTCCTTTTGCATGCCTTGCGAGTACGAGTCAGGACCTCGAAAGAAAGCCAGAGTGCTACATTTTTAGGAGATGTTAGAAATGATATGGAGGTTGAGATGGAGAGGTGTGCATTAGGCACAAAGCAGAGACCTGTTTCTTGTGCAGAGTCTTGTTTGCAACAGACTCTATGTTATAGGATCCTTAAACATCTCCTCCCCTTCTCTAAGGTCCCTTCTGCTGCCCCAAAAGCTCATTAAGTGATGAAACAACCATGGAACTGTTATCGAAGAAGTGACACTACCAAAAAAAAAAAATCAGCCCCAACCTTCTCAAAGTCACCTTTTTCAGCCATAGAAGTGAGGAAGGCCAGACTTAGTAGGCAGGAACTCTGTGTTAGCAGCTCATGACTCCGTTGTGGGATGTAGCAGAACCGGATGTCAGTCATGAAACTAGACCAGATGACATTCAGATCAGATGAAATCAAGAAAGGCCAAGTCTCTTCTTTTGCAAACCAAACCTGAGCCTGAGAGAGAGTAGGAGATGTCCCTATTGCTTCTGAACCTATTACAGTCATATGCCAGGTGGCAAGTCTATGTTGCCTTCTGGGTAAAGAAAGGTAGGGCCAGGTGATGGAGGCCGCTTGTTGCCTCAGTTTTCCCAGAGCAACCCTAATGTCTCCTTTAAGACTTGTGCAATCTCATCAGTAGACTTTCATTCATTTCCTTAAAAATTTATCAGCATTGTCGTATCTTTGCAATTTGGTATAGAATCTGTGAAATGGAATCACAATGTATTAAATGAAAGCATTCTGAATCACTGAGGGAGTTTGATGCCTGCAGTTACCAAGGTGGCCAGTGTCAGTGAAGAAGTGTTGTGCTGTTTAAACTGAACCTCAGATGTCAGTTGATTGATGAAAGTTAAAAAATCTGCCACAGTTTGAAGAAAATGAAAAATAAATGACTTTATTCAAAGTGGATTCAAACTCACCAGTCAATTTGAGAGTAACAACAAGGAGAAAATTATCTGTTGAAAAGTAAATTTTGGACACGTTAAAAAATTTAAATAAGGCCTTCTTCCAAGGTCCATTTACATCAATAGAAGTCTTTTCACTGGCTTCAGTGGGTGTTGGATCAGGGCCTAAATTACCATCTTGTAAATGTGGAAAGTGTGCAGTGTGTTCGAACAGTACTGTATTCAAAGCCATGTGTATATAAGTCTTACACCCCGCTTTTTAAATCATAGGAATTTTGAGAAAAGCTTGCTACGGTAATATTGAACTGAAAATAATCTGGAACCTCTTCAGAAATAGTAATATAAGAAGTAAAGAATCCATTAATAATTGCACGTGTGAACTAGATGCCATTTCAGAAGATGATAATATGATGTTGATCATCTCAGATGCTGCAAGTCTTAGTCATCTCAAAGAAACTTTGAAGGTTTATCAGATGCCAGTGAAAAGTGAAGGTAAATCTTACTGATTACTGATAAATGCCACCTACCGTTTGTCAAGTCCGTTAGCTTTAAATTAAATGCAACACGTTGTTTGCTTTGATTTCCTGCAGATACTTTTGATTTTGGTAACATGTTTTTGTCTCTTGATCCATGTGTGAAATCTCCTATGGAGAGGACCAGTACAAGTCTCTCGCCCCCCTACTTCTTACTGTCCAAAATAGTACTATGCAGGTTTTGCAGATATTTTTGATGGAGAGCATTTTTAAGCCAAGAGAAACACATGAGCTTTCAAAAAGACTATAACTTGTCTTTCCTTAAATTGTTATATAGAATGTTCAAAGCTGTACTAAAGCTTTGTTGTAATTGTTTCCTTCTTAGGAAATTTCCTCCTTGTAAGGGACATGGAATACCATGTTACAGATCCTGCATTCCACCTGCGTTCTTCTCTGTTAGCAATTGCCTGAGTGTAGTTGCTGCAAACGTCGTTTTCTTTTTTGTGTCGATAAGGTCTTGGTGTTGATTTTTGCCGACCTGTTGGTCAATAATTATGACTTCATTTTTTTTGTGATCCTCATCTCTTAGCACCTTACTTCATTACATCTGTGTTCGAGAGATATTTCTTTTATTGCCACAGTGTGGTGGTTGTTCGCATTGTTCTTTAACTTCCACAGCTTTCCATTGCTCCTACTTAGCTTTCTGTAAGTTTGAAGGAAGTCTGATGTTCAACAGTTCTTTACTGGATATGAATGAAATGCTCTACCTGTTTTCTTTCTCCTTGAAGGACATCTTTCCTTTTCATAGCTTGTAGAAAGGAACATTTTGCTGCTTAAAACAAGTGAAATACTTTTCTTAAATGAAAATATCAAATCTTTCAAGGATACTGGTATTTTTGTGTCCTCTTGCCAAGGATCGTGAATGTTTCTGAAAATCTCAGGAAATATTTGAAAGGTGAAACAAGCAGAAAAGCTATACTACCATGCTGACATGTGTTAGCGAGAACCGTAAACTGTGTCTTTGACCTTAGATAGATGAGGCAGATTATTTAAAGCTTATAAGGAGAAGTTTGACTGTTTTATGGAGTAAGGACACTGAAGGCAGTAGAAGCTTACTGTCCAAGGCAGAGCATTTGGCCAGAAAGGTGATAAACAGCAAAACCCTGTGGGTCAATGGGTTTTTTTAGGAGACTGGAAATACAGAAGTTGGAGAATTGGATGTTGACGGTGGGACTTGGCCAAGAATATATGTCGTATATACTTATTTTCTCTTAACCGGGGCCATTCACAAGACTTGCAGCCCTTGCCTTTGACTTTTGGGAAGTTGATGGCAAGATTTGTTCCTTTGAGTTGCTGTCTTGTTCCCTCAACCATCACTAGCTGAAATTAAGAGAACTGATTGAAATATAAAAGGAGTGCCACACACAATTTACTGGTGACTGGAAACAGGCAAAACTCCACTGAGGTCTGTTGAGCTCTACATGTTTAACCAAGCACTGAAGATGCATACCAGCTTACCCTCCAATCCCAAATTTCTTGGATCCTTATGTACTGCTCTGATCAAAAAGAAAAGACAAAGATAAAAGAATCAATTATATTTCTTATAACAAATCAAAATCTGTGAATCAGAGGCATGTACCTTGCAGCCCCAGTGGTTGAAGTAGGGCTCTGCAGAAGAAATGTATTTGATATTAAATGATTCCAGGTGTCAGACCAGGGAATGTGTAATGCGTTAGCAGCGTTCAGGGTACAGAGATCAAAAGAAAAGTATTTACTTTCTTTCATGAGTGGGCAATTCTGGATGGCACAATTAATCATATGTGATTTTTGTCACAAGGACTCTGTTTTAGAAGTTACGAAGTCTGCAGAGATCAGTAAGCATTCTTTACTTTCTGGCAAAATAGGAACACTACTCTTAGAAATGTGAAGTGCAACTTGTGGTCTTTTATCTGTTTTAAAATATCTCTTGATGCCTACATAAAGCACTTTTTCTTTCTTTTTGAAAGACTTGAATGCCACTTTATCTTTAAATGCTCTTTGGAATGAGAAGGAATATTCTCTGACAAGTTACTTACAATGCAGGAGCTGTATCATTCAGTCCATTTCTCCGTGCCCTTTGATAGGAGCTGAGGTTACTCATTTCAATAAGAAAGTACAGTCATGGGTAAGTCAAATTAGTTTATTTTATATATTAAAAGGATTACTGAATTATTTGTAGAGTAAATATTAAAATATCATTACTGTAAAAGGTAGAATGAAAATTTTATTTATTTAGATGAATTGTATATGATTCATTTAATTTCTACCACAGAGATTTGAAATGACAGTTAAGGGCTGAGTTTGGGTCAGTTAATATATTTGTAATTGTCTATACCTAATTTGATGGAGTGTCTATAGTATTACATCTTATGAAAAGGGATAGGAAAATAGACTATAGCTGTCCGTGTCTTCCATGAAAAGACAAACAGATTAAAATACATTTGCACAAGTGATACAGTCAGACTTGAATTTTCAGACATGTAGTTTTATGTTATTTGTTAACAAAAACGTTAATCAAACCCTGACGGGTGAACACGAACAAGGTCTAAAGGAGTCAACAGGAATAAAATTTTTTTATAGGTATTGTATTTCCAACAATGTTAGCAAGCTAAATTCTCAGAATTCTTTGAAATCTTGACAAGAAAGCTATGTGTATTTTACTGTACTCTTAGTAATGCCTTAGTTTAAGATAAAGACAGAGGATGAGGCTCCATCCTGAATGAGCTGTGCAAGTAACCTTAGGACACCTGTGCCTTTCCTGAATTTTCTTTCATTTACACTGTGGATATAAATATAATATAGTTTAATCAGAATTTTGAGACTAAAACTTTGCCAAAAACTGGGTATGATCCTTGTGTTTTGGCCTGTGTGCATCATTATCCACTGTACAAGCTATTTTAAATGCACTGTACGGCAGTGTGATAATGAAACAAAGTTTATGAAGCATCACACACCATGAATGTTGATATTTCAAACACTAAGATTTCATGGAGTTTTAGCATTCCTTTTATATAAAAGATAATGAAATATTACATTGAGGAAATGTATACTGAAAGAATATGAAACGATGGATTCCTCTGGGGTATAATGAGATAATTAGTTTTATCTTTCTAACAGTCTTTTACTGTACATTTAAAATAAGGGGCTGTGTAACACTGCCAGCAAATCAGAAGCATTGTGTTGCACTTCTTCGTTGCTTCCCATGACTGGCCAAACCCTGTCAGCAGTTTTTGGTGCAAACCAAACCCTGTCAGCAGTTTGATTCACGCTCCAAGCTGGGCAGGCAGGTGAAGCAGGGGACTGGCCGTCTTTCACACCGGGAGCATCAAGCATAAATGTGTGATCAGCTGATATTTGGTGTGTTTTTATTAGTGTAAAATAAACAAGTGTTAAGTTCTTAGCCTACCTGTAGATTTAACTTCTGTTTTCTTTTAGCTGGAAAGACACACTGTTAATTGTTGCAGGTTTTATGAATAAGTCTTTTTCTTTCCTATTCTTTTCCTATATTCTATTTCCAACCACTAGAAAGAGATCTCGGTAAACTTCTAGGCTTGGAAGAGCAACGTAGGCTAAAAAAGACCACCACAACTGGCTTTAGGAAGTCATTTGGAAAGCTAGTGGCTTACAGTAGGGAGACATCTAATCTCTTAATGCATGTCTTTGTTTCAGAGAGAGGCTTGGGGAAAAATATATCCCATCGTCTTCGATAGACTTGTGAAACAATTGTCAGAACTGGCATCTCTGCTTCGGATCTGTTGCAGACTGTATGCCTTATGACCAGATTAATATGCCAGATGACTTGAATGTGGGAGTTGTGAGGGTGAGGAATGAAGCTACTATTTTGTGTGTGTGTGAAAATAATGTTACTTAGAAAGGCAGAATGGACTGGGGATGAATGATGGTAGAGGTAAATACAGCTTTTATTTTATCGTCTCCTTACTTAAATCAAACGGCTGCGTTTTTTCCTGTAATTGGGAATATATAACTGTAAATGGAGACATACAGAATGAGTCAAGGGAGTTGAAAATGATGATTTATTATATGCTATCATATACCAGAGCAAACACATATGCATCGAAGTGAAGAAGCTGTGATTGTCAGTTTATCTCCCAGTTATATATTCTTGAATACAAGATCCTGCTGCTGGTGAGCAATATATTTGTAGAGATAAAAATCAACATGGTAGTTGATTCTGCTGCCTGCCCTGTGTTAAATCATGTACATTGTCATGAAGTATCGTGTGTCGTCTTACATTTCATCGTGTCATGTGTTGTCTATAAATCAAGTACAGTTGATTCTGGAAGGCAAAGAATTATTCATTTAATACAAATCACATTGCTATAGCAAAGCAAGCTGAAAATAGAATAACTGGATTGAATATCTGAAATTTACTTCTAGATTGGGTAATCATTTAAAGACGTAACGCTGTATTTTCATGCCTTAAATTTAAGATGTGATCAACAAATTACACTTTTTCAATCCTTTCTGTAACCTACTTTTTTATCAATTATACACTTACATTGAAAATTATATTTTTAAATTTACTGCTACGTCTCTACAAATTCAATTACATCACGTGCTTGCCATTGACCTAGAAACCTCCATTGACTTATTCAGACTTTATGTGAAATCAGTGGCATATAAATTAGTAGTGGTTTTTTATATTCCTTAAAATACCCTAAATAATTGTATATTCCTGTTTGCAGCCATCTTTGGGAAATGGTAACCGCTTTATACAAGACAATACTTTGGAACCTACAGAAAATACTTTGGTACCATAAATGCAGAGGACTCGAGGTGCTTTAAGATCTATCTTAGCTAATGTAATAAATTGTCTTTCATATGTTGAAAGGTGCGTGAAACTCCGACAATTAGATTTTTAAACTTATTAAGGAGTTGTTGCTGTAACTGATTAGACAGTCAGCTGTTGAGACAGTGGCTTTTATATAACAGGATATTGTTTTGTTCATCATGTTACCACATTTGGCAAACTTTTATCTTAATGCGCCTTTCGGGAATACCAGTCTGACCTCAATCTGAGTAAAGCCTTAATAGTCGACGTGAGGGATGCTTGCAGGAGGTGGCACGGTCGCTTTCGCAGACTGTATATTTGTTATCGCATGTTAATCAGATTCATCATTCTGTTTAATAAAGATTTCATCTGCCACGCGAATGCATAATCGGCTATGTCTGAGTGACCGTCTTTTGTCTTGAGCAGATTGCTAAAACTGTATTAAGCATCATTAGACAAAAATGACGACCTTATTAATTTGTCCTTTATGTGTTTTCCAGCAGATTGGACCTCATTATTATGCAAACACAGTACACAGAGCAGCACCAGAAGTAGCTCATTAATGTTTCTTTCCCTTAGTACATAACAGATTATTATTGTGAAGTGTGCATGAAATAATTGCTAATTATGTGCCTTAAATTGTACGGTGATTGTCTGTGTAGATTTTTTTCATATGGTTGAAGAGCACTGTAGAAGGCCATCAGCAGCTACAGGTTAACAGTCCTGAAGCAAGTAAACCAGGGGAAGTGAATCACAAAACATGCATTTTATCACACGTTTTCCTGCCTGCAAAGAGTAATTAGGACAGCTGTGGATTGCTTTGTAGTTACCTCTCACTATGCTTCTTATTGTAAAAGAAATTACTCTCAGCTGGGAAATAATTTAATAGATATCTCTGCCAGTGAATAGACGCTAGCAACTTTGAACTGTGGACTTCTAGTAAAAAATCTGTAGGTTCTGAAATGGTAATTCTTGAGTTAGTGTGGTTTCCTTATTTACACACTACTAAAATCTTGCATATTTCCAAATACTCTTCTTTCTACCATGTGTTTTGCAGCTACATTTTGCATTTCTTACAGGCTCACTGTTGGGTATAATTCTCCTTAAAATCCGTAAGCATGATAGAAATTACATGTTAGGATTTGGCATTCATCTGTAGTTTGACAACTTTGTGCTAAGTGTGTAATTGGTTTAAGCTGGTAGTGCTTCATACTTATCCATGGCACATCTTCTGTAATCTGTCTGCCACTGTAGCTGATAAGACTTGGCCACAACTGAAGTTTTTGCAGCGCTAGAAATAAAATCCTGATCCATTAAGGGTTTGCATGGATTTAGCTTTATAATCTGGTTTAGAAATTGTGAGTGGTCAGATCTTAGATACAAGCTTTGTTGTCGAAAAGATGCCATGAAAACCATTACATCAGCTTAAATTTTCTTAGCGTTACTCTTGTTGACAATATAACCTGAAAGATACAGTGACTATTTCTGAAGAAAAGTAGCCGTGACTGGCAATGATTTGTTATATATAAGCATTGAAACAGCTATCTTTGAAAGTCAGGAGAATAATAACATTCATCTGACATTACTTACAGTAAATCATTTTAGAGTCTCACTGCAGTTGGTTGGTGTTAAATAGTTGCTTGTGTCAGCTGATACCACCATTTAAATATGGTGGTGGCTTCCTACAATACAAGTTAAAAAGCTGTAAATCATTGTTTAAACATTTCACATGTAATACATTATGACTGAATATTTATGAAGGACAGATATCTTACACTTCCAAAAACTCAAAAAGAAATTCTGTAGAGACCAAATTCTCCTTACTGCACTGCTAGCTGTTGGACATAGGGGTATTGACTTGATAAATCACTTGGCTGATAAAACTGAAAATAGTTGGTGTGGCATTGAAGAAATAATTATTTATTTTATTTGGATTATTTGAAATAGCTGGGAATATATTAGTATGAACAGACACAGATATACTATTAATATAGAGGTTCTGCAACAATGATTATCATAATTTTTAATAAATGCTTTTTAATTTTTCAGTGATAACACAGCGCACTGATATGTATGTTTGTAATGTAACAAAGCACACAGAAACACACTCCTTTCTGTAAAAGCATGCATAAGCATTGCAGCTAATTGCTAAATCAGGCTAAAAAAAACTTGTGTCTGCAATGGTTTGACACTGCACCTTTCCTTTGGCTTCACAATCCGTATTTTTCTATTCCTATGAAATGACATCTTCTGCCCTGCATTTTTTCTTTCTCTGCTACTTTGAGTTTAACTGATCTGTTTCGTTTCTGATTTTAATTAAATATCAGGACTCAATCTAATCTGTGTTGTTTTTCAGAGTGTGTTTTTATTTCATACAAGGACTATAGCCCCCACCACACTAATTCTTGAGCACTTGCCTAAGGCTTGTTGAGCATTTCTGAGAAATAATATACTAAAGACCTGGGGACTGACAGACTGGGGAATATTGAAACTTAGACCTGAGTTTAATTCTAAATGGGTTAAATATTTTCAGAACATCTTTATGCACACCGTCAGAAGGGAAGAGCCATAGATGACATTGGAAAAGGTCCTTTCTGTTGCTTCTTGCTGCTGGTGCCAGAATCAATTGTCTCCCAGGAATTATCTGTTTGAATTATTTTACTTATTCTTAACACTGAATATGTTAATTTTCACTTTGCCAAAAATGCATTTATTCCTTCTCTCTCCCCCCACCCCCTCACTGTGTTCCTTACTGTTTTCATCTGGCATTGCTGCTTGAATTGTGTGAAATGCATTGAAAATACCGAGAGGCTCCCTCTACCTTTCTCATGAGAAGATTGTTTGCAGACTCTGTAAATATTGTTATTTGCTGAACATATGGCCTTGTTAAAGAAGCAAAAATGGGTTTATAACTCTGGGAAGAAGAGTAAACACTGTTTTAGTAAACGCCTCTATGGATATTAGTGTATGCCATGTTGTCATTACAAAATCTTCCCTGTATTTATCGTCATACCCATGCTTGCGTTATTCTTGGATAAGGCTGAAAGCTCTAGGTATCGGAGACTGAAAATTTTATTCTTTAATGAATTGCTTGAGAGTTATGTTAAAATGAAACTAAATCCTATTTAGTGAAAAAATAATGTGAACCTCTCAGTGCTGTCTGGCAGTTACTAGTGCTTTTGATGTCTTCTTTTAAGACATGAATTTTTCTTCTTCTCTTCAATTATAGTACGAGATACTTAAAAGTTGACTTGTACAAATGCATATTTCCATGGTCACTGATGAGAAGGGGAAACTCTTGAGTAACTACTAACTAGTTAAGGAGTGTATTGCCCCATAAATCCAGTACAAGGAGGGATGCGGAAACTGGCCTGTAAAGCACAGGAACAAAGCAGACTCCTAGGTCATCAAATCCATTCTTTCTCCCAGATATTCTCGTGATACAATTTATAGTGCTTACCCAATTTGGTTTTTAAGTTCTGAAAGTGCCATTTCTTCTCTTTCCACAGTTTAATTCTCATTAATCATAAATGTCTTCATGCATGTAAGGTGTTGTTAGGAGAGTGAGTAAGGAGATACTATCTGCGAAGTTTTCAGTAGGTTGATGACAGCTGCAGATCTGTCTCCTCTGATAGAGTTTGCTGAGTGTCAGAAGCTGTTAGACATGGGTGAGAAAGCTGCTCAGCAGAGGTGCAGTCCAGACAAGAGCAAGAGTGGTTGAGGGGAAGCCAGTAAATGTACTAATATTTCATCTTTCCCACCTGGAAGTTTGTCTTTTCTTTGTTGTCTGGTTAGAGACAAGTTGTCTGGGTTCCCCTAAGTACTGTAGGACAATTTCGTAGCATCTGATATAACACGCTTTTACCGGGATGATCTCTTAGTTGAGGAGGATGGTTTTTATCACTGATGCTCACGGAGAGATTATCACCATTTAGATGTGGCACTACATCCATGATCTTGTGCCTCTGCCTCTTTAGGACTGCACTGTTAACGTGGACTTGTCTGGGAAGAGGCCTGCCAGGCACGTGTGAAAGCGTGTCTGTTTGTGGGGGCTGCTGCAAAAGCGGTCTTCTGAGAAAAACTGTGTACAGGAGAGAAAGAAGAGTCTGGTGTTCGTAAGAGAATGATTTTTGAAATTAATGACTGGACTTCCAGAGCTACTTTATGTAGTTTTAAAACTTTTTTAATAGATAAGTAACATAAACGAAGCACTAATTCATATCCTATCTCTCTGCTCATGCTGACATTCTGCCTGCCAGAAAAATTCTGCTAAGTTAGTTGTCAGGCTTATTTGAATTCCACCCTATTGAAATTTGCTTTAAAAAATATATATATAATTTCTTTAAATATCTTTTAGAGAGAGGAAGCACAAACTAGTGTTAGACTTGCTTAACATATATTAAGATTTTCTTAAAGTGCTGAGACAGTCATCAACACCGTGACTTGTCATCTGCCTAGGACTGACAATCGAGGGATCTTTCATCGGACAAGGCCAATGGTCATTGAAGTTGCCAGTGGCAAAACGTAGTCCTTTTGCTTCCTTCCTTTCCAGTAGTGCTCTCATGATGCAAAAATAGAGTAAAAGTTTATTTATATAAACTCAGGCCATCTTTGCAGGCAAAGCTGGCTTTGAAGGAAAGCCTGACCTGGAAAGTTTCTGTCTTTCCCCTGCTCCTAGGTCTCAATCTCTGCCTCAGTCTATTCCTCTGCCATGTTAGGGCAACTCTTTGAGAAGCTGTATTGCAAAATGCGTTTCTGGAATGGTTTGGATTAAGAATATTGCCATTTTTGTGGGACTATTTTTATACTGGATCATTTCAGGCATCTGATTTGTGGTACAATCCCACAAACGGTTTTCATCGCTAAAATGAGATTTGGGATGTGAAGAAGCAGAAAGTTAGTGCACTGATAGCTGATGCTTAAAAGTTATGGAAAACGTACAGTAGCAGCTGCTGAAATTACAGATTCAACATTCCAATTGTTTTATATTCTAATGAGCAGCCCTTGTTGCAAGCTAGTATTTTATACTGATTATGTCAGCCACATAGTGCAGCTGCCACTGACCCCTCAATCGGCGGTAACAAAACCCCTCTTTGTTATCAGTATGGGAAATATCTTGGCCATTGTGGGTGTGAATTCAAAACAGAATAGCAATCGTGCACAGGAAAAATTAGAAGCTTCACGATTCATTGACAGGAGTCTCAACGTTGCACATAAATGAATATAAAGTCTTTTTTAAGATTGTACTTTACGATACTTTGTTCCATAATTAAAATACAGATGAAGTAGTTAAAGCATCCGAACTTTTGAATTAGTTAAAGCATAGAACTTTTACTCACTAGATGCATCTAAACTTCTCGTCATTAATTATATATATTGAACTCTCCCTTCTTGTTAATTTCTGTTCTATTATAAAATATAAATCTCCAGTCAAGGTAAGAACACTTGTAATTTAACTTTTCTATTATTCTTAAAGCTAGTGTGCTTTCAAGTAGTTTGACTCGAAGTTTACTAAGTGATAGCCATTTTTCACACTTTAAGAGCCAAGTGGCTGTAGTAGAATGCAAGAGTGGATTAGATTTGTTGCAGATGTTTTCTAAATCAGATACCTCTGGGTTCTGTAAGCTATTCCTTCTTTCTAGGAAATTAGAATAAAATTGATTTATGGAACGTGAATATAGTATTATAGATTTACATAATTAAACTCCGCGGTGTGTATCAGACCACGCAGGCTGTGGTATGCAGCGGGCAGGGGTGTTCTCTGTAGTAGTTATGTCTGGCTAGTTCAGTAGGAATTCTAGTTTGAGAACTTTTCGAGGTCTTAAATTGCAACCATACAGCCATAATATAAGGCAGGGGGGTGGAAAGACAGACAATTACCACCATTCTTCCATATGTAATTTGTATATGGTATTGGTTATTTTTATTGTTTAAGTTCATAGTTTCTTCCTCTTGATGGAATACAAAGGTTTGGCCGAATTCTTTGCCTGAAGTAAGTGCAGCCAAGGATAAATTTGGTACTTTCTCCTCTCTGAAGGGCTTGAAATAATAATAATAAAAAAAATTGGCCAAGATTATTAAGATTTTTATGGTGTTTATAGACAGACATGTGGCTATACAAAGATTTAGCCATGTCTTTCTTCACAGGAGGAACAAGGCTATCAGATAAAACCATACCTCAGCACATTTGAATTCACGTAAACCGTACGTGACTCCAAACATATTTGAGCTCTCCGTCCTACAGTTGCCTGGTGTGTAGGTGGAAAATACTTCTACATATGTTTATCTTGTGTTCATTAGGTGCTTTGAAATGGTCAGATTAAAGTTCAGATAGAAGCATGCATTATTATTCCTTAGTGTCCTTGTTGTCAGTTTACTACCATTTACATGCTTTCATGATTTATTTTTAAAGACATAATAACTTAAAAATAATGAGTGTTTTCTAATTGATCTAGAATCAATCAGGTAATGTAGAACATCTCATATATTTGTTTTGTTAATGCAGTGTAGAAAAGAGTTGAGTTTGGTTTAGATAAAAGTAAAGAACTATTCTTGGGCAGTTTTGACATCTAAGTTTTGTATTTTATAAACCTCAGCTGCAGTTCACACTTGTGGAAACTGTAAGTGTCCATTTATTTTTAACAGCAGCCTAGGGTATGGTTGAAAGAGGCATATTTCCATTTTGGCTTTTGTTTGAGCAGCTTCCAAAACATCATTCTACTTTTTTTTTTTTCTGGAAAATTTGCCAAGTCTAGCTCAGATTAAGTTTCTTTGTTAGATTTGTTCTTTTAAGCATCTGGACCAGAAATTGTATCCCATACTATGTAGTAATGAAACATTTGGAAATCATCTGAGAAATCATAGTAAGCCATGATAGTACTGTACATTCTTTTTAAAAGTAAGAAATATTTGGCTTACAGAGTATTTTGGGATTTTTTTCTGAGTAAATATTTTTTCGTTTGAACCACCCTACCGAGAGATTACCCCTCATTCTTCTGGGACACAAGCAGGCGTTATTATCTCTTAAACTGTTGTCATTCCATGCCAAACTTTAACATTCTAGGAGATTTCGGGGGGGGGAATATATATAAATAAAAGTTATTTTTATTATAATTCATAAAGCCAGTGTGCTGCAAGCTGGTGAATGATTTGATTTGTATTTTCTGATATGTTGCGCTACTTCTGCTTTTTAAGAGATGAGTCAATATTGCATAGGTAAGTTCATCAATGGAGCTAAAAAACCTTTTTACTAGTTTAAAATAAAATATTAGAATTTATAGTAATAAAGTGTTTTTCTCGTGTCATAAACTTGAGAGCCGTTGTATAAAGCCAGTCTGCTCGTACTGTACTTTTAGTATAAATTGTATTGAAGAATACAGTTTGTTGAAGAGAAACAGATCTGAATTGTAGTGGTAAAGAACTCGTGTACCCCCTTAATTAGTTGTAAGACTACTAAATTGAACAAATGTTTGTCTGTTAAATACAGTCCCTCAGAAAAGATAGAGGAAAAAGACGAGAAAGCACTTGAGGAAATTGGAAAGGAATGTATGTTTTGCATTACTTTTTAAGCAAATATATTTATTCACTGAAAAGAATTAGTGCTGTAGCCAAAACACTCATTACGTTCCTCCACAGCGCACTGTCCACGTGATTGACTGTGATTGAGAACCCAGCTTCATTTTGGGTGTTTTGTTAAACGCAGATGTCTGAACGTTAATGATAATGAGTAGTTCTTGAACTTTTATTAATTTGTTTCCCAACTATTTCGTTGCTTTGAAGGTCATGCGAAGCAACAAGACAGCTACCATGAGTGGAACCAGAATGTTTCCTTTCTTACAGCTAGATTTCAACTATCAGCTGATAAAACAGACCCCAAATCCAAACCACTTGTTGCTTTGGATTTTGTTATGAATGTCACCTTCAGGGAATGAATCAGAGCCAATTTTCTCTTCAACAGAGTGGGATTTTTACTTTCTTTCTCTTTCAAGCTGGTGTTATCTACCGCTGCTTTGTGACGTGGTGTCTCTTGTAAAATTTCTTCCTCCGCACTATGTATTTCAGCCTTTGTATTAGAAACATTGAACTTGTCCAGAAAGAGAGGAGCATAGAATCATAGAATGATTTGGGTTGGAAGGGACTCAAGATCATCTAGTTCCAACCTCCCCTGCCATGGGCAGGGACACCTTCCACTAGTAATCAAAGAGACAAGTCAAGAGAGGCGTTTGTCAATAGTACAAATTCATCCTTCATCTGGAAGTTTATTCAGCAGCATCATTCAGGGAAATCACGCTTGTTTGACATTGGTTTCTTTAAACTTTTTGCCCACTGCTCTGTCAGCAACTGGTACAGAAGAATTTACACAAATGTTTAATCCCTCTGTGTGTGATTAATCAGTTTCCTCATTGGGACACACATCAGGCTCCGAGTCTCACGGGTTCCTCGGTTTCCCTGGCACTGGAGATAGTGAGCGCAGCAAAGAGTTGTTTCTCTGGTTTCCAAATACTCTGCTGGATTTGGTTCAGTTGGGTTTTAAAGGCTGTTTTCTGGCACCCTTCTGTGCCACCTAAGATGATTTTTTCTTTTCTTTCTTTCCCAAGTTTTGGGCCTATTTGCTTAACTGTGAATCTCCTTGTATTGATGAAGGAGAAAGTAGCATGAATGGTTGTACAGTACGTAACAAGCAGGAAAAAGCAGATGGCTGCTCTGTTAATGGGGCTTCTCCACTTGATCTCACAGGGAGAGGTACCCTTTTCATTGTCAGAATTTCTCAAAGCTCATTG
Source organism: Tauraco erythrolophus (assembly GCF_009769465.1). NCBI lineage: Eukaryota > Metazoa > Chordata > Aves > Musophagiformes > Musophagidae > Tauraco > Tauraco erythrolophus. Next base: position 3,218,875 of record NC_141485.1, on the reverse strand, counting down.
ATTTTTCATTCTAGCAGGATTTGTTTGCTTTTGAATCACTGCTGTGCTGTTATCATTAGATGCTGAACCTTTCACTGGGCTGCACATTTCACTAGTTTTTTGATACTTGCTCTTTTAGGATTCCTGCACAGAACTTTTCTTCCCTATTTGCATTAAGAACGCTCATTAGATTCTAAATCAACCAGGCACAGTCATTCTTTCTGGTTTTGTTTAAAATGATCTAAATACAATGTGATACTTTTTACAGTTTTTGCTTAGCACTCCAGAATATTAAAATAAAAATTTGCCAGAACAATTTGGCTTTCCAGTTCAGCAACTGTTTTTTTTGTATACCATATTTTTTTCCCAAAATTCTTTTTGAAACTCATTTCTTTAATTTAAATAAAACAATAACCACAAAAGATATTCTGGATGAAAAGTTAGCCATGTTGTACTGCATTATACAAATTCTTCATCCTCTTCTGAAGGAAACCAGAATGGAACGCTGTGAGATCAAGGTTGCAAAACAGAACAAAGTTTTCCGAAGCTGTGTGCTTAAACAGGAACAGCTGCAGACTTGTATTGCTCCTTTTTTAATTAATCAAACCCACTTCCTCCACTCTATACTTCCTTATAGTCTGGATCTGGAAAATATGAAAATAGGGATTTAATAGAGATTCATGTTTACTTACTTCTACTTTTGGGTTTATAGAACAAATTAATATAAATAGACCGTGATTTTTCTCTTCTCTATTTATAATCTTATTACTAATATTTTTGTAATAAACTGAATCCTGAGCCTTCAAAGCTTTATTTTCTGCAGTTCTACACATGCCAACTGTCTCTTGAGCAGCAGCGGAGCTGTTCTTCAGAGCAGGAGTTGTAGAGCTGCTGCTTTACTTTATAGCATGTATTTTACCATATTAACACAGTCCTGTTCCTATCACAGGAAGGTTCTCAACCAGTTGTTTGGTTTGATTAAAGATGATTGCTAGTCATTAAAGATGCTATTGATTTTCTTTTTGTCAAAAGCTGGGAATGTCAGCTTGTGTAGTTCATTTGTCATCACTGAACTAGAGGCTGAATCTTCCTTCATAACTGGGTTTTTCAGTAGCATGACTTTGAACTCCATTGGGTTTATATTGTCATAACTTAATCTACATTAGAACCCTGTAAAAGAGTTGTTTTGTAAAGGAGGGGGAAGCAGTGTTCTCAGCTGCTTCTGCAAAAGAACATGAATATCAGTCATTTTGATGCTTCACGGCATAATAAAGAAAAAAGCTGGAATGTTAGCATTTACAAGGCACTTTATTCCTCTTTGCATTCCATTTTAATCCATAGCTACCACAATAGACCACTGAAAAGTTAACTTACAAAAAATGTAGCCTGGATCTTCCTCTAGTCTGTTTTGTTTATCTATTAATTATTTTTTTAAATTATTAAGTTTATGAATAGATAAAATTACATATATAGACAATACTAAAAATTTGTGGTTGAAGTACTTAACATTAACTGAAATCAACCTTTGTCCGCTGGTGTGCAGTAGAGTTTGGACTTCCTGATGTCCACTCCATAGCCCTGCTTACGCCAATCATTTCGTTTTGAAGCAGGTAGATTATAGACATGGCAGTTAATTTGGGAGTGGGAAAAGCTGGAATGCTGGAGAAATAATTTGGATGTCAATAGGGATGAGGATGCCTGGAAAAAACACAAAATAGCTATAAGAAAAATGTTTAAAATTAATGGTATTCTGGATGGAGTGAAAATTTGCCTGAAAGACAAACTTGAAATGTTGAAGTACCACCACTGGTGATGATGGCAACGGCTCAGGTGCAGGTAGTGCACAGTGTGCTCTTCAAAGAGGTACCTGCTTCCTTTTAAACATCCAGGGGGTACTCTTTTGCTTTTGTTTCTACTGGTAATGTTATGGAGACAAAGGGCACAGATTTTCTGAAGTATTCTTTGTAGGGATAAGTAAGGTGGGTGGGTGGTCGCGAATTCCTGGAAGTGTGTGAGCATGTATGAACATCAGCTTCCTCTGATTAAATTAAATTTCTAATACTCAGGATTGTACAGTGAAGATAAGAAGCAATACAAATATACTTTAAAAACCTGAAAAACAGAGATGGATAACTTATTCTTATAGCCTTTATACTCTTTCTGGATTTCAGAGAGTGGAGTTGTGACTTTGGACTGTGTCACTAATGCAATGATATATGTATAACTTATGAAATTTGGCTATGAAATTTCCGTATTACTCAATGCGTTATTGAATGTGAAGTCAGCCATATCATATCAACTCTACACAATAAATCTTCAGAACCTGGGACAATGGAAGAAATTTTGATCAGTACAAATTTAGAATAGTAACTGAACAAAAAGCTGTGAATGCGTGGGACAAAGAAGTTCTTCGAATGAGAACTCTCAGGAAGTAGTAGTAAATCCTTTGAGTGATGTGAAGGGTTGGGTTGTAGGCAGTCGTGCTGAGGCCAGCGTACAGGAGCCAAGGCTCAGGAGTCACGCAGGAACCAAAGTAGCAGCCAGGGGTCTGGAAGTCTAAGCCAGGAATTGAGATATAAATCAAAGGTCAGGAGTGCTGCTTGGAGCCACAGCCTCGGGCTTATTGTAGACCAAAGGCTGCCTTAAATAGAATTACTACTCCTAATCCAGTCACATAGGGTGAGTGTACTTCTAGTTGCCATTACCCGCCTAGAAGAGCTGACTTGTCCAGCTACTGCTAATAGAGATTGCTGGAGAACTTACATTTGAACCTATTAATTCTGGCAATGGGATAGTTTTCTGATAATTGAGAAAATGAGTTGTTTTAGAGGGAGATAGAGAAAAATATTGATAGAAACTTCATGATTCAGACAGTAAATATGAGCAGCATGTGAGGAGTCTTGGACAACTTTGAGAAATTTGATTGAAGCCTAGAAAATTATCAAAAATTATGAAATGGTGATCAGTATTTATTGGGGAATTTTCTTTTTTTGATTTCTATTAAAACCCTTGTGTTCACTTTTTCCGTTGTACAGATGAAGAGATGACGTGCAGTCTCAAATTCCACAAAACTGAGGCTGTAAGGAAGGATGTACTTCCATCACTTGATGCTTTGAGGGTTATCACTGGACTAGAGAGAGTGAATTGTGAACTCCAATTTTAAAACCCTGTACTTAGGAAATACGCCACGAGTCTCTACTGTGGTGTTCTCTGGTGTAAGGAAGCATAAGATTATGTAGGTCTAATGTAGAAGAACAGCCTGTCCTGGAGTGGAGCCTTTTAAGGAAAACTTGACTTACAGCAACACCAAGGATGTGTCCAACTCATGGTTAGGGCTGGGGATTTGCGGGACTTGGCCACCATATACTCAAATAAGCTTCATTTTGTTACATGGTTTAAAGTGGTACCTGAATGGAAGTTGAAGTGGTTTAGCCCAAGCTAATGTGCCTGCAGTTTTTTCCTGAAGGTGGAGCCAGGAAAGGCATGTAGCAATGAGTCACTTAGTACGATTAGTTGTAATCGAAATGCGCGTGCAGTGGAGCATGGGGAATGCTAAGCATGAAAGAGCAAACTCAGCCATATGTTCAACATGATAACATTTTAAACTTTAGTTTGCATCTGATTTTTACGTCAAGTTGCTTTCTATTTATTCCTTTGCTTTCCTTGCTTTGAAAAAAAGCGTGGGAGACAAAAAAAAATACAAATTAAGCAAGATGAGAGTACATTCCAGGTGGTCAGGCTAAATAATGAACAGGTGTGGTGATATAAAATCTACAAGAAAATGATGGCTTCTCGTTATTTTTACCTTGAATAACTGAATCTATAGAGCGACATACATTTAAATTAAAGATGTTGATGAAAGATTCTGCTCTCATTTTATAGTAGGGATGGTTATTGTAAACTCAGTACGATTTGTAAGAGCTACTTCATAAAGTAAAAGTGTGTGTGTGTCAAGTAGAATCAGTATCACAGTGGAAAAATTGCGAGGATACCTGTGTAGGTTTTTGGGCTTATAGTAGAAAAATTCTCTCAATTGCAAAAGGTGACTGAGATAGAAAAGATTCTGATTTATGAGTAATAGGGTTGCAAACGTACGTATAAATTGCTGCTTATCTTGTCCCAACTTAGATTAAAAACCCTGTTTTAGAATCTAGTTATAAGAATTTATGAGATTCTCTGTTTTCATACTAATATTTCTTAAGTATAAAAGAGGAAATATGCCTGATGATATTAATTTGCTGTTAACTAATATAGTACAACATCAGTAACTGGCAGTTAATCTATCAAACTCATGCCATGACATTTTACTTGTTGTTTTAATATGTTATAAGCATGAAATGTGTTTTTCAGGTATGTTTTACATTTGCACCAGGTAATGGAAAGTACAATATATTACGTGCTTGTGTCCCAGAGGAAACTTTTAAACAAAAATAATTGAATGCAATAAATCTTGCCCTGCCTTCCTTCTGGTATGCCTTCTGCATTGTATCTTTGAGTTCATACTTATAGTAAGCCTTGTTGGTAGTGACAGGATAACAGTGCTGATGCAAGGGACCACTGCCCTTGCCCACCATATGTTTGCTTTACATTACAAGATTGGTTTAATTTTCTCTCTTTTTATTCTTCATTTCTTCAATAAGTGACTTCTTTTTTTTTGTTTCCTGAGATTTAGAGTCTTATTACAGATTGCTGTTACTATTGGTAGTAAGACTATAGTTTTTCAAATAATTAGGAACATCCACAAACTAATAAATCTGTCCTGAAATTTTCATTTGGTTGTGTATGTTGTATAAATTTATATTTAACTGTGTCTCTGCATGAATGACTTATCAGGTGTTTATTTTCAAAAGTTTTCATCGTACACAGTGGTGAGATGATTTGATGCACAGTAGGTTTAATAACTTAAATGCTTAGATTATTATTCCTGTTTGGTGTACTCTTTATTTACTCCCTTATCAGACACTAATCTTAAAGACTTCCTTGTCCTGTGAATATGCAACTTGTTTTAGTTGATGCCTAGCAAGTATAACAATCTCACAAGTCACCTTTCATAGCATCTGGTATACCACTTGGTTAGTTGCTTCAGAAGGTATGGAGGTACATAATTCTACCATTGTAGTAGGTATAAACTTGAAGTAGAATAAATATTGCCCTCTTATTAAAAAAAAAAAATCAGTATACCATTGGTTCATACAGTGGCTGCTGTTTTTTTTTTTCTTAAAGCAGCTTAGCTGTGTTTAAAAGTGGTGATATGTTGTACTAAAAGTTTCCAAGGATATATAAATGGAAGAGTTTTAGAAAGAAGCAATGGTATGGATTGTAAGTAATCCAGTAAAAACAGATGTAGCCCAGGCTTGTAGTCCTGGTTCATCCGCCTACTTTCCCCACCCAGGTGTTTGTTTAGCAGGAAGTCTTCTTGAGACATGATGAGAGAGGAATTTCACTCAAAGCTGGTTGGACAAGTCCCGTGTCATGTAGTTTCAATGCCAGAGCAGTCATGCTTTGTTATGAACTATTTCCTCTAAGTGCTTTAAATCATAGCTTGAGAAAATTATTGATCTCTCAAGACAATGAATGCTCTGTTGGGTTCTAATATAAATATTGAAGACACTTATAGTTGTACGTGAGTTTGTAACTTCCTCCATGCTTTTATCTTTTATAGAACTATTGATATTATACAAATGCAATTATTTTGATTCTGATAATAGTACACAATGAAAAACCTTAATATTGTTTCTGAAAGTACCACTGCTGAATGAAAACTGTTATGGAATCTTCTCCTTTGTAGAGGTCTAGTTAAAAAAAAAAAACAACAAACCCTTAGCTTGAGTCCTACTTAGCTTAGAATGCAAAATATTACCAGCAGACTAAAACATAGTAGCTGAAACCAATTGCAAACAGATGGGATTTTCTTATTCTGATTGGCCTTATGTTGCCATAGTAAAAAAAAATGAAAAATCCAGTCAAAACATAACTCATCTAAAGGAAATTACTTTGATAGTTCTTGACTACTCTATGGAATATTTTAGAGCTAACGCATAGAATATATCAAATATTCTGTAAGAATGGCGGGTATTTGTAAAATAAGGAGTACAGTGTTTGTATAGGCAGTTCAGAGGGAAAATACAGCTTTGGAAAAAAAACAAACCGAACACAAAATCCCCACAAAATCTCTGCCATCTACACAGGTGTAAACAGAGTGCAGAACGGGTACAAGTTTGAGATGAATCGTGCAGAGCCATTCTCCTGGGCATTGCCTTCACGGAAATGAATAATAACTGTAAGTGTCTGAACAATGTAAATCACACTTGCACTTGGAAAACCTCTTAAAATACAAGCATGCTTTATTTCTAATAGGCTGGGAAGTTTATACCTTTAAAATGTTCAGTTTTATGTGACTTACTTTCAGAGTAGCTCATGTTCACTTTTCAGACCTTAAATTCCCATCTACGCATCCCTCTGATCATTTATAATAGTAAAAGAGCTAAAAACTACTATTGCTACATAGAAATAGACATCAAACACTTGTAGTATTATGCAGCCTTACGATGCTGCCCCACACCATAAGTGCTTGTATCGTTTGTTGTTGTATTTTTTCTCTACAGGATGTTCAAAACCATTAATACAGGACTTGACTGAGTTGTCTGGAGAGCAAACCCTTGAAAGTGTTTTGTGTTGTCTAGACAACACCTCCCGTGATAGGCTTCACCCTCAATTAGTGCCTTTTGGGAATTTGCAGCTTCAAATAACGATCAAACTGCATTCATAGTCATTATTTATGTCATTTCTGCAATGCATGTGTTTACCGATCTGTAACACGCATACGTGTAGAAATCACACAGGTACATAATGTTCACATGTAGTATCCTGCATTACCTCTCTGTCATCTTTAAAGCTGGTATCTGGTAGTGCAGATTGTTTTTAATTGTTCCACATTTTAAACTTGTCGTGGGACAAAATCCATACCTTGGCAAATCCACTTAGCCTAGATTTTAAACACTCTTCACAACGTTTGGAAACTGATTGTACCTTGGGGACCACCTCGATGGACTTTGTATGGATTAATAACAGAACATGCAAAGTAAGTTGACAGTAAAACTTTCACTTGTGTTTGGCTGAGCTCATGTAAATATGATACTGATGAAGTGTGACTAAATCCCTAGTTAAAAACTTAAACTCCTTTTGTATATAAGTTTAAGATTATTATGTAGTGTCATTAGGCATGCAGAAAGTAATTGAGTATTTTTCCCAGTGGAGGTTTATATATAATATACAGGGGTTTGTGTTTAGTTGAAATTCTATTAAAAATATGTTAAAGTAACATTGAATGTATTGTTGAAAGTATCAACAAACTTCATAGTTCAGTTTGTCATTTTATTCTTAACTTGCCGTATTTTACATACGTGATACAGCTATTAGTTGTCTGAAAATACTTGTAATGTATTCCTTTTCATGATGGCATTTTCAATAAGGTTTCTTATTTTAGCAACTGTGAAAATCCCAGTTTAAAGCTGATTCTGCAGGTGTAATTGAACATGATGTTTCCTTTTTCCATATCAAGGCCTTCTGTTTAGAGCAGACTTTGTAAATATTATATTTTAATTGCTCTCTTAAAAAAGAAAAAACAAAGTGACAAAGAAAAGTGACTCCCCCAAATTGTCTAGTTTGAGTAAAACTTTTGAAAATCAGTTGCAGTGCAATAAATAGTTTATTCCAAGTTATAGGCTGCAGTCATTTAAAACAAACTTCAGCTAGAAGAATAAGGGAGCGCAGTAAATGTCATTGTTTCTGTAGATTTTTTAAACTTACGTCTTTCTAGTTTCCTGGACTGTATTGGTCTCTGCATGAGTGGTAAATCTCTGAGGAGCATATTTAGACACTTTTAAAAGGAGAATAAGACAAAATTCTAGTGGTATAGAACCATAGAATCATTTAGATTGGAAGTGACTTCGAAGATCATCCAGTCCAACTGTTAGAACCTAACACTGCCAAGTCCACCACTAAACCATGTCCGAAGCACCATGTCTACACGTCTTTTAAATACCTCCAGGGATGGTGACTCAACCACTTCCCTGGGCAGCCTGTTCCAATCCTTGACAAGCCTTTCAGTGAAGAAATTTTTCCTAATATCAAATCTAAACCTCCCCTGGCACAACTTGAGACCATTTCCTCTTGTCCTATCATTTGTTACTTTGGAGAAGGGCCCCACCTCGGTACAACCACCTTTCAGGTAGTTGTAGACAGCAATAAGGTCTCCCCTCAGCCTCTTTTTCTGCAGGCCAAACGACCCCAATTCCCTCAGCTGATCCTCATAAGACTTGTGCTCCAGACCCTTCGCCAGCTTTGTAACCCTTCTCTGGACACGCTCCAGCACCTCAATTTCTATCTTGTAGTGAGGGGCCCAAAACTGAACACGGTGTCCGAGGTGCAGCCTCAGCAGTGCTGGGTACTGGGGACAATCACTGCCCTGGGTCTGCTGGCCCCACGATTTCTCATGCAGGCCAGGATGCTATTGGCCTTCCTGGCCACCTGGGCACACTGCTGCATCATATTAATTTATACTTAACTTATATACTTATCTTTAAAAATCAAAAAGCCTTGTGATTTACTAGAATTGCATAAAACTTCTTTAGACATGTTTAGAATTTATGTGGCATGCACCATCTCTTGCTTAGGTATTACAGTGTTTACAAACCTTATAGTCTGATGAATGAGCGACTGATTGAAGTGGTTTGAAGTAAAAGTATTATTTGCACAATGCACAGAAGTTAAAATTTGAAAAAGAATTCTTCAATCATAGAAATCATTGAAGGATGTGACTAGACAGACATTCTAGTTTGGCCCCTTATACAGAGACAAGATCAAATATAATTAGACTATCTTTGCCAAATGTTCGTCGTCTTAAAAATCTTGACTGAAAGAGATTCTGTAAGCTCCTTGGGTAGCCTGCTCAAGCGTTGCACCACCTTTAGAGCTAGAAAGGGTTCCTTAATCTTTGCTGCAAATTAAGCTCTTTTCTTCTTGTGTATCCAGCAGCAGAGGAGAACAGGTTTTCAATGAGAGGGAATCAAACGCATGTTGAAAGATTTGGGAGGAGTCAACTTTTGTAACAATGTGAAATTAAATTTTCTACGAATGTTCAGAAGAAGAGTATCTAATAGCTGTTGAAAGACAAATGAGGGCAAACCTTTATTGTTACTAACCTTTCTTCTCTGGAACTGTCACAATGAGAAATAATATATTCAAAATAGGAAAGTGCATACGGTACCATATCCTAAACAACTGTGCGCCTCTGCGTGAGCTTCTGTGTCCAGATCCTGCCCGCGCGTGGGGCCGACTGGGTCAAACAGCATGAGTTGCCTTAGTTGGCCAGAGGTACATTCTGGTTGCAGCAAGTGGTAGACCTGTACGTAGGCTTGTCATAGGGAAAAAAACAAACCTGAAAAGGGCATTTTTGCCTGTAAGTATTGTTCAGTACCTATCTGATGCAGATCCTGTTGGAGTCTATTGAAAGAGTGATGTAAAAAGACTTTAGATGGGGCCCTTATGCAAATCAAACTTGTCTCTCTGTGAATGCTCTTAGTAATTTCATGGGCCAGTATTGTCTTTTTAAATAGTGACTCAGTGTTACGTGTTTAGTTGTGTCTAACCTTAGTATTTGAACTTTAAACAGAACAGATAAAACCGATCGACTACCGTGGATCCAAGAGGGATTTTATTACTGCCGTCTTTCTTCCAAAGTGATCATTGCAAACTTGATTACATTTTGATTACGTTGTTTGTAAATAGTAAGAAAAAAAAAAGGTTTCTAGTGAGAAAAAAGCTGAGCTCAACAATGAATGAGGAGTGTTTGATGTCTGTGAAAGACTGGGATACTTTTCATGCATTGTTGAATTAAATTGTGAGACTCCTTGAAACGGGTTGTAACATGTACCTTGTGCGTAAATGGATTCCAAAAGCAGTTAGAAATACTCATGGAAGAAAGCTCTGCAACAAGAATTGATTGAATTATTTCAAAAATTGAAAACAAGATGTTAATACATAAAAAACACCTTACCAGCTCTGGAAATCCATGTACTGGAATCTGGGCTACAGCTCACTATAATTCTCTTTTCTCTTCCCGGTCTCTCCTGGCTGCTCTCAGAAGAGAGGTCTGGTGGATTCACATGGATGTTTAACCCAGCCCAGAACAGCTGTTATCACAGATTTATTCAAGTTGGTAAAAACCTTGGATTGGGTAGTCCAACCTCCTACTCAAAGCAGGATTTAATTTAGAGCAGGTTGCTTGGGACTTTGTCCAATCTCAAAAATTTTGAAGGAAGGGTGGAGATTTCCCTTCCTCTCTTGGCCCCTTTTGCTCTGCTCAGTTATCCTCTCAGGAATTTGTTTTGTTTCCATATATCTAGTGAGAGCTTCCTCTGGTTTAATTTACAACCACAGTCTCTTTTCTTCCCATGCTGCACATCAGTAAGGAGCTTGGTTCCATCCTCCTGGTAACCACCTTGTAGGTACTGGCAAGCTGCTCTTTTGCCCCCCCCCCCCCCCCCCCCCTTTAAGCTTTCTCTTCTCCAGGCTAAACAAGCCAGTTCCAGCTGCTCCTCTTACACTGCCTACTCCAGCAGCCTGACCTTCTTGGTGGCCCTCTGCTGAACTTGCTCCAGTTTATCAGAATCGGTCTTGTACTGGAGGTCCAGAATTGTACACCTCGATTTTGAGGTTGCCTCTTACGTCAATTCTGGCCGAGTCTGAATCAGGCAGTATTGGACACTGTTAGAGACGGGGCGTGGGATGAAACCGCTGATTAGATTTATCTATATGGCAGTTCTTGCATACCTGAATCTCTGCATTGTCATCTTAAAGCACTTCACATAGGCTGACGTGCATGTATATGCTCACACAGATCTGCCCACACTTTCCAAAATGTATTCAGGTATAAGAGCTTTCAGAATTTGGCCACTTTCAGTTAAAAATTTCCAGCTAGTTTCTAATCTCAAATCCAACTTAGATGTAAAGGTTCTATATAGAGGGAAGAAAATAAAACCATCAGAGTTAGGCAATAAAGAAATATGTATAGTACAGACTGTAAAATGTTGTTAATATTCCAATGCAGTCTGTAATCTTTTTCTTTTTTTACTTTACCAGATACTCCAATCAAATTAACTACCTTGTATGTGTGGCAGTCAGCATAGAGTGGATATTCATTTGTCTCTTGTGTTTCAGAAAAGAATGTGGTTAATATACAAACTTTATAGTAAGGTCTCTATAAAATATTAATCTCTGGAATGAATATTATTATGGTAGGGACACAGTGCTTAGATGTTCACTGAAATGTAACAAATATTTCTTCAGTAATCCTGCAGTTGATTGTTTAAATGAATAAAATGAATAGAAGGTTAGTTGATAGCTTTAGTAAGGTATAAGAGTTTCTCTACATTGAGTAAGTGACACAAACCAAAACTGGCTTTATTATAGTAGTTACTTTTTCATACTTTTTTTTTTACCGTGTCCCAAATTCAAGGTAATTTTTATTATTCTGATCTTTTTGAAATTTCAGTCAAACATTAAATACATCTGACCTTTAAAGAGAGGGTTTTTTTTCCCCCAACTTTGTTTTCAATCATACTGTGCATTATGAAACACTTCTGTTACTGAACCTGTGTGTTGCAACTGGATGAAGAAGTCTCAATAATTTGGGACTGTAATGCAAAATGCAGAGAATAAAATTGATAGTTATCAATAAAATATATTTTAATTGTATTAGTTAAATATATGCAGATCTTAATTTGTGCTTTATCATAAAATGGATGCAACCAGAACAATCCTGACAATACTTGCCTCATTTTATAGTATTTTGCAGGATTGGTCAGGTTTTTTTCTGCAGGTGTAAAGTATTTAGTTATCTAGTGTCAGAGTTAATTCTCATGTATAGTCCTTCTCTTTTAAATACTGTTAAATACCTTCCTCTCAGATGCCACTCAGCTTAGTGAAACCACTTTTTAGAAAAATGGCATAAGTGGTTACAGTAATAATTCAAGGGACTTGTCACCTGCTGTTACTTGAGGAACAAGTGTAGGGTCTGTTTTCCAGGTGGAATCGCACAGAATATACCAAGAGAACAATTACTGGGATATCAAAATGATAACGGAGAAAAGTGCCACAGGGTTACTGTAGTATTAACAAACCTACTCTCCTCCTTATCCCTGCAGGTATAACCATAGTGAGGAGGGGCTTTTCTTTTCCTGGATAGTTGCCAGGTATTTGTCTAAGCAAGTGACGTTTGAAAATGTGGGGTTCTCTCATATAGCACATTTTAAACCCATAAATAATGAAAACAAAGCTGTTTTGGGCTGGTAGCAAGGGAATTTTTCAAAGTGGCCAAAATGCTTTAGAACCAGACCTTGCAGAGATGCAGGTACCTCAAATTTCTTGTGAGTCTCTGTTACAAAGAGTAGGCTTTTTGCTTTAATTAGTTTCATGACTGTGAACATTCATGGTGTACCAACACAATGAAAATAGGGACAACCTAGCACTGCAATTCCAGCCTCCCATGTGTCTTCTGCACACATATTTCAATACAATCGTTAGACATATTTCATCATCTATATTCCCTTATTGTACTTAACCTGGGGTCACTGTAATATTTCTTAGGTTTAATGCTTCCAGATTTATTAAAGGGTTGCTGATAAATTCTTTTAATCCAATGTGACTTATTGATTCATGCATTTGAAAGATCTTTAATATCCTCTTTGTATGTTTGATTCCCTAAGTGTTGTAAAAAGGCAGAAATTGGTGATTGTTGGTAACAAGATCTCTGGGCCTTAGAACTGTGTGTCGTTCATTTAAAGAGGATTAGGAGAGGCATGAGCTCACAGACCAGGAGATGGTACGGAACAAAACCACAAATGTAATTATGGATAGTACACACAATAGGTGGTTTAAGCATGTCTGTTGTAACAACAGGAATTGGGTAATCGCGTATACCACCCTGGGAGAGGGCAGTTATCTTGTAAAAGAGCCCCTTGGTTGAAATGCAGAGGAAAGGCAGTGATCAAATGCCTCCTGAATTACAGATGTTTACTTTCATCAGTGTATTTGATTAGGGTCACAATGGAAGAATGGTGTGCTGAAGTGAAAAAGCATTTTGTGCAGGAAGGAAAAACTTGCTGCTACTGGATAATTCTTATTCAAACTAAAACTGTGCATCTCTCCTTCTTAAACTCGGTCACCGCCGAATTGCACTAAAGCCAGTAAAAGGATGAAGGAATTATATACATACAAAAGCAAAACTTGTCTAGGCACATAGCATTTAAACTCAAAAATGATGAATCAATTACTTCATTAAGTGACTGTCCAGAAAATGCAAGTAACTGATGCAAGCAAGACAGCAGCAGAGACTTGGCAGTTAGAGCAGAGAGAGCTGGGGCTTTTTCCTAGTTCTTTTTTTTCTTTTTTTCCCCTTTTTAGCCCCAGTTCTAACATTATTTCATGTTTTACCATCACTAAAGGGTTCAGATTGTTATTCTGCTGGATAACTCATTTGGTCATATGTTTAGATGTGTCCCCAGAGAGACATGGGAAATCTGACAGCTATTTATGTTCTGATGCGTGGTCCAGGTAGTGCTGCATATGATGTGAGTGTACATTGTGCTTTTTGACTGCGACTGTCACATACAGCCAATACTCAGTTTATCTGGAAAAAACGGCATTAGCAGCCACAGCAGGTCACTCATTAGAAGAGGTTCCATGTGAAGAAATAGAAAGAAATTACCAAAAAAACAGAAGGGGTTGTACAGTCGTTCTGCAGTCGTGGTGTATTTTTTCGTGTGTGTGTCAGAATATCAGTGCGAAAGACTGTGTCAGCGTGCGGGCAGGATTAAGAACATGAAACTCACTTATGGAGAGAAAAGCTTTATTGCTCTTGCAGTGCACTTGGGTAAATTTGTGGCCTTCTCAGTCATGAATAAGAAGGGTCAAGACACTTTTTATCACTCTTTGGGTGCGCAGAATTGCATTACAGGATGGTATTATGCCCGACTATGATTACTACCAGACGTGCATTTTTTTGCTATCAAGAATTTGCAATAAAACCAGCGTGAGTTCTTGTGAGTTTTTGTGGCCTTCATCCAGAATGGTTTCCCGCTGAACACCGTGCCAGATATTTAAAGCAATAGGGATATCTGCCTGATAAGTTATTTTTCTCTCTGGAATCTAACGTTCAGATCCTTCTGTCAGCCTGATCGTTCTCCAATTGCATTCCAAATTTACCTAATGATCTTGCAATACTTTAGACAGAAAGTGGAAGTGAACACATGAAGTGCCAAAAGAAACTATGAAAGAAGTCTAGATGTAGCTCCGTAATAATTCATGGCTGATGACATTACCAGAGGTGATGAGTTTCACACACATACACTTTTAGAGGAGAAGTATTATTTTATAAAATGGAAAGCTGCAAAATCCATAGGAACAGCTATGGGACAGAATGCCAGAGAAGACATGGCATCCTCATTGGATGTAATAAGCAGACATTGCCTGATGGCTTTGTTGTCAGAGCGTTGTGTTCTCAAACCCATCTCAGCTACTGAGAGCTCTGCATGAATCTCTTGTAGTTCATATGTTTGGGAATAGAGAACATGGATCTCATCTTATTTCCATCAAAACTTTGCTAAGATACTGGTATCAAATGACTTCTGATCATTGTAAACACGTGCCATATGGGTTCTTATTGACTGACATGCAAATCTTTGACAGCAGAAATCCAGGCCATGTCAATCACTGGCTGTCAGTATGACAGTCCCTCTTCTTTTTGCTGTGATTAAATTATAATGCCGTTAGGGGTTCACTACATTTCACAAGACAGTAACATGGGCAAGGGAGCTAAGCAGTGGAGTTGGAGCTCATAGCTCTGACGCGGGGAGGAGAGGAGGAGATGGCACTAGTGACTGGAAGAGTCGCTGTTGGAGCCTGCCAGGCGGGATACCCGGGCTAGGAAATAGTAAGCAGTCCCTGCTCATTTTCTGGGGCCTCCGTAGGATGCTTATCTCCCATGCACTAATACCACCTGTCATGTTATTTGATGTCTGGACACATTTTCTATGCTAATTTTCAAACACATGCTGCTGTTACAAAATACTTTTTCAAGGAATATATACTTTATTTCCAGTTTCTTATCTACTCCCCTGATTTAATATTGATTATCTGTTTGACTTTAAGATCTTCTTTAAGCAATACGTGATAAGTTATGCAAGATATGACCTATTTAATTTTTTGGCCGTTCATACTGTGGGTCTGCATTGTTTTAAGGCGCATCTTTTTTTTTTTTTTTTTAAATAGATGTATGTGTGTGTACGTAAATACACATAAACATATATATGCATACATGCATAAGGATATGGTCATATGTCCATATGTATATATGACTTTCATAATATAAGAATTTAGGCCACTCCGAACTGACCATTCAAAGCTGTAGATCTGTTACAGAAAGTTTTTAGTTTAATCTGCACCTTTCAGAGCCTTTCTTGGCAATCGCTTTGTTTATTTTAAAGATTATAGATAAATTAGGAACATTTTCCACCACGATGAAAGAGGAGTGAGAGGTTGTTCGTTTAATTTCTATGAGTATGTGTCTTAAGTCTTATATGCCATTTTAGATACACGGCTGGGGTGACTTCTGGATGTCAATAAATATTTAGAAATTACACGCCCAGGGAAAAGAATCAGGATGTGGTCTGAGGCTGTAATAGATCTTTACAAGGACTATTACTGCCTCATTCCGGGAAGAATGACCTGTAATCTCAAGAAACTATTTCCATAGATTGTGGTGACAAGTATGTTTGTGATGGCTCTCGAAATATTTTGAGTGTTTTATTAATGAAAAGTGAAATAGATTAAAAGCTTGTAGAAATGATAAGAATAAGAAGTAGCTAACACATTTGGGTTTGAACACTTAAAGGCTTTAAACACAACATGTTTACTTGGGGTTTATTTCTTTGCCATTTTCTTGTTAATGGCTTGTTCTGAAGAAACAATTCTATTTTTGTGTTACCTTTTTTGTCACTGCACATACAAAACAGCAAGGAGTAAATAAAAGAAAACATAAGAATTTATTGCTATTTATTTGAAAACATCCAGTTATTAATATTGCTTTTAAAATATTAAATAAAGACCAGTTTGAAATATTATTTCTGCAAGTACTGAGTGTTGCATGCTTAATTGATGCATATTTCATACTTTTCAAAGCTTTCATATATTTATTCTCCTCTGAATCTTTTATGAATTGCTCACATAGGTGGATCAGCCTTTTGAATTTCTCACCAGTTCTCTTCAATAAAACTCATACAGATTTGTGGGTTATAATCCGGGAGAGACCATTTTAATGGTTGAAAAATTGTAAAAATAGTACATAACTTCAGATATCAGCGCTGGCCTTGGGTTGTTGCTGGAGAAGGAAGCAGTCTTCCTTCAGCTGCAGGTGGCAGCAGAACACAGTGTTATTTTTACCCGACCCCCATGTCTAAATGGGCTGCTATGAGGATATTAATATCAATTGATAATGCTGTTGAAAGATTTATATTTTTTTATATGCAGCTTGAATTATTTTTTTGCAAATAAGACTAATTTTTCTTTTAAATATTACAGAGCATTCTGATCTGACAAAGCTCTGAGACGTTTATCCTGGTGCTTGCAGATATACATTTATTAGCTTAATTGTAAGTCGAACTGATACTCTGAGTATAAAGCCAGAAGAGTGAATTTTAAGCATTTGCGAGATTAGTGCTGTAACTTTAAATATAAGCAGGTAATTTGCCAGATATATTTGTACAGAATGCTGTAAAATTTTGTAGAACAGATGAAATATTTGTAAGTGGCACCATAATACAAAATATAAGGTGCTTGTAAGTGAATATTTTAAGTTATCCATTAGCTTTTGTGTTATGAAAGTGAAATAGGGGCAAGGTGTAAAACGTTGTGGTTAGAAAGTATAGGGGGCATGCAAATTTTCCTTTGGGAAATGCAAATAGAGGCTGTTTGCAGAGCACATTTTCTAGCTAAATTGTTCACAAAATTATTTGTCCTAACAGAGAAGTCTTACTCCTGACTTATTTTCTGGCATTGTGTACCTACTCCTCACAGCAAGAATAGCAATCAGACATACTGGAATGCTTATGCTGTCTGGCGCTTTTTACCTTCTATTCTCTGATGAGTAGATTTGCATTTCTGGGTCTTAAAATCAATATTGCGTGTCATGCGTTATTGTAAAGAACAACAAAACCTCCCAGATACAGAGAGCAGGCCACTCTTTGGGGACCAGGAACCAGGAGGATCCTAAAATTAAATTTCAGAAGGATCGAAGGCTGTTTTATCTGTCAAGTCCTGAGAAGGCTAAAGGCTGGGACTGAAGTCTGCGACTCTTGTGTAGATGAGGAAGCTGCCATGCTGCTGGACTGCTATTAGGCAGACATCTCTCTGTAGGCTTTCAATTATTGGAGCTCTTTCCCTTTTTTGTGCAGCTTTTTAATTTCTGAAAGCCATGCAACTTCAGCTTTCCTAAAGACACGCTGTGGTTAGTGTGATGGGTACTGGGACATGGTGAAGAACTGGTGCCCAGAGAATGTTCTTTGGCCTCAGTACGATGCCATGAAGCCTATCAAAA
This sequence comes from Tauraco erythrolophus, assembly GCF_009769465.1. Classification (NCBI taxonomy): domain Eukaryota; kingdom Metazoa; phylum Chordata; class Aves; order Musophagiformes; family Musophagidae; genus Tauraco; species Tauraco erythrolophus. Next base: position 3,201,243 of record NC_141485.1, on the reverse strand, counting down.
TGGTAACTCCTTCCAGCATAGTAAATATTTGCATCTTTCAGAATTCTTTGTGTATATTTGTGAGGCAAATGAATACCTAGTTATATTTGGAATGTGAAAATCTTGTGTTGTAATTGTCTGTTATTAATCTGGGTTAATGTGAATGAATGGATGATAAAACCAGGAGTTAAACCTGTCGAGATACTCTTGGTCCGTGTTGAAACACCTTAGTCAGTAGGTGTGGGGTGGAAGACTGCTCTAACTTCTAATTGCTCTGTGTTTAAATGGAGTCATCTTCTCCAGAGCTGTCAGCCTGGCATGTTTGCCTACAACTAAATTCCCTAAATAATGCACGAATAACTTGTATCATCAGAGCTAGGAGAGAAATAATTAAGTCTCTCTGATGAACATATAGGCATCTTCTGTGTATGTTCTTTGGAAGTAGTTTTACCTTATTTTGCATTGCAGTCCTTATTGAAAACAGTAATCCTGTGTCTACCATTTGTCAGAGAACTTTTTTTTTCTAGAAATCTGAAATACTATAGAAATATTTACAAAATGAATACAAATTACTCGTTGATGTGTACTGCGGGTAGATAGACAATGCTGAGATATGAATGTGACCATGAATCAAAACATTTCATGACTATCTATAAAGGAACTTCTCCTTAGTACTGTCGTTTGTCCTAATGCAAAGGTGAGGGAAAAAAGTGCAGTTGAGGACAATGGAGCTGTAAGTCAGAAAATGAGTTGTGTTTGCTCTCTCTCCTCTTTCTCATTCTTCACAGTCATCATTCACAGCAGAGGGAAGTTCAAAGCAAACTTTGAATATATTCTTTAGAACAAGAAAGCAGTTCACAGCTCTCATGGACTGTTTCAGATGTTTGTTTTCATCTGCCTTAGTCATACATCACAATGTTCTGCTATTGTCAGTGCTGCATTGAACAGAAATAGTATCTCAGCTTCACAATGCCTTGAGCATGGAAGGGTTTTTTCATGCATGATAAAGGTTTCCTATAGAATTTAGTTACATCAATGTGCTGAAGTAGTGATACATACTATTGAAGAGCTTCCAATTTTAGGTTACACCCAGTGCCACAAAAGTGGCTGTGTTTTTGTAGATGCTTTCATTTGATCACTAGTTATACTAAACTTTTCACAAGTTTTATGAATAGCAAGTCGCTAATATCAAAGACTTTGGATAAGCACACCAGAACAACAGACAAAAGTACAGAAGACATCAACAGTCAAATGCAGAGGTACTACAGAAATAACCTTTTCAAATCACGTTTTCAATGGTGTCATAGCAAGAAACTCCAAAACCCAAATTCTTATTCCCCAAGTAAACATTAACTGAAGAATAGAGTTTCAGCAGGTGTGCTTATATTGCTATTCAAACTGAAAACCACTCAACACTGCACAATGCTTAGCCCTTTGAACAGGCCGTGAAAACAGTTTTTCCCAGATTTCTATTGGAATATGTTCTTGGGAAGAAGGTAAAATGGGCACGTTAACCCATGGTGCTAAATTTGTATGCTTTAATCTTTTCTTTAATTTTCATTTAAATATAATGAAGTCGTGGCTATTCCAAATGCTTCTACTGGTTTTACAAATAAACATATTGGATATGCATTCAGCTCTATTCTAAAACATTTTAAAGTTTCTTTTCTGAGATTCTACTTTTCTTTCTAGCCGTTTCTCTTTTTTTTTTTTGTGGGGGAAGGGAACAGGGGTTTAACTTTTGCGTGGTGATGTCAGCTATAGCAGACTTCCTTATATATCTAGGTGATTATTGTCTGGCCATCAAACTAGTAATAAAATTCCTGTTTAATGTACAAAACTTTATTTTTAAGATGGAAGAATATTTTTGCAAGGAAATAGTTCTCTTTGACTCTAATTAGGAGTGGTTCTTAGGATCAAAACCAAATTTACTTTCAGAGATGTAGTTTTCCATATTCCCTAGGCTAGCTATTCCCCTAGCTTAAAAGCTTCTATCTAAAGCCAACTCTTCTGGCTTTAGAGCGCAGGGTTTCCACATGTCATTTAGCAGGACCTCTTTGATTAAGTGAGAAATACTGGTGACAAGTGCAGAGGCACCTGTACCGCTGCCTTTCTGCGGACAGTGAGATGTACTTTGACAGGGAATGAAAATCAACCATCAGATCTTCTGAGAGGGTCGAAGCCTGAGGCCTAAGAAAGAAAAGAATTTAAAATGTTTTCTTGTTGTTTAGGAAGAACAGTGAAATCTTAAGAAATTAAGCATAGTAATAACAACTACTGCAAATATTTGAGATGTGACAGCAAAGGGTGTTCTCCCTGTTTTGCAGGGCAACACCACTAGTGAGGATCTCTAGTGAGGTTACCTCTGTGAGACTGCTTTCTCTCACTTTTTTTCCAGACCTCTATCAGGAACCATGTGTTTTGCTCCTGCTGTCACTGAATCAGCGGGAGGTTCCTCCACCAGCAAAACCGAGTTTATCTACATGAGCCAGTTTCTTCTTCTATTGGAGCATCCTCTAATAATAAGGGCTTCTCTGTCTCTGGCTGTTTGTCCCAGCTTCCTCCCAGTCTCTTTGCAGTCCACCTCTACTGCTTACTTCAGCCTCACTCCCTTGGCTGTCCATGAGATGGATTTTTGGCTCAGGGGACTAGGGGGAGAGGAAACAAACAGTTGTTTGCAGAGGCAAATACATGCTGTAGTTGCTGTGTTCCCAAAGGGTGAGGGGCAGTCTGAAGCCCACTGAAGTTGATGGTGCTTCTCATACCAGTGAAGACTCAGCAAGTGAGTTTTGGCACAGACATTTGAAATCCATTTCTTTAAATACATATTTAGGTCAATAAGGGCCTTAATATCTCCCGCTTTTTTTTTTTTTTTTTTTGGGCGTGTTGTTTTTTTTTTTTTTTTTTTCCCAGATAGTAATTTTCTGTTAAATTCAGCTTCTCAGTCCTGGTCATGACTTGTCTGCAAGAACCTGTTGACTGCAGGTTCAGTTTTGTGGTTTTTTTTTTCTGCTGCACAGAGTTTAATTATGAAATGAAAATTTCAGTTCACTTCAACAAAACAGCTTCCACCGGTTTATTGGAGACTTGAGTTTTATTAATACCGAGCAGCTGTTGGTGTTTTCGCTGGGTAGTGCTGGGTGCAGAGCTGCACTGCAAATTCCAACCTATTTGCGAGTGCTGAGTAGCGACTCATACGAATTAATAGGGGGATGGAGCTGGTTCTAGGGTGGGATGGAGCATGTGTCTCTGACTAGCGAAAGGCAAGCATCAACCTTCCAAAGCCTGGAGCAAATAAATTTGTATTTTAATGGTATTACATAGGTTCCCTTCCCCTTCTCACCTCCTGATTTGTTTGCTCAGAAACTGTTAGTTGTCAAGCCTTTAAGTTCTAAGCAAAATATAGTCTTGCCTTTATAAATGTGTTATGGCTTCAGTAGTATCCTCTTTTGTTCTCCAAACTCTTTGGAGATCAAGTCATTCCCAAAGAATGGGTATTTAGCTTCATCATAACAAGAACCACCCCACTTTCTCTTTTAATTTCTGTAAATATTTGGCTTAATGTATTGAGATGACTGTTTTTTCTCTCAATAATAATTCATATTTTGATTGATTTTATAGCATTTTTGGAAGTGGGACAGAGAGCCATTATTTTAGGTATCAACCACGGAGACTATAAACTTAACCTTTCAGATCAGTGTTTTCTGTGAAAAATCTAACAATTTTTCCTAATAGAAGCTCAGACAAGTCTATAAACCTTTTATAACTTAATGAATGTTTCACACCAGATGCTGATTCCCTAGGTAAGCAAATCTATAGTTAGAGACACGCAATCTTTTCTCATGACTTAGGTTTGTTGAAATCAGATTGAGACTTTCCAGACTTGAGAATGGTCACATTTTTCATAGCTTAACTGTAAATCATCTTTCACTTAGAAGATTTAGAGACAGACTGAGGAGCTAAATCTTTTAGTTTGCCTTCCTAACTAGTAGAAGCCATTAGATGAGCCTCATTATGGTGTTTCCTAAAGGATTAGATAAAACAGTTTGGTAATTTTCAAAGCAGGACAAATACCATTGCAAGTATAACAACTTTATCCTTCTAATGATTTAGATGTAGAATTAGGTGTGATTACAAGACACTTGGAAATTGCTTGGATTGACGGAGTTGATAATCAAAACCTTTCAGCTATGAAATTAATAGTGATAAATGATACTGCCAATAATCAGTTGTAAAATTTTGAAATTGTGAACTCAAGTACTTTTATTGTGATACCAGTCAACAGCCAAAAAGTGCAGTTCTTAGTGTCGACACCAGACCTTGCAAGACTGCACTCGTGAATGGTCCTGTAGGTGCCACTGAGCACCTACTAAGGGTCTGGAGAAAACAGACTTTACTGTAAAATTTGGTTTATGGCAATTGGCTGCTTAAATATTTGCTGTATGTGACAACAGAAATTCAATTGCTGTTAAATTGTGATAATAACGAGAACAACAAGTTATTGGCAATTCCGAATGTGTAATTTTTTTTTTCTGGGTTGAATGCATTTCAGTTGAGACTTTGATTCCTTTCATACTTTTTGAAATAGTAGTATTAAAGGGATGTCATTTAGGCATCTTTATTATTTCTTCAGGTTTAGGTTTTTTGTTTTATTTGTCATTTAAGTGATGGAGTATTCTCCACTGAAAATGCTGTTTATTTGTATGTATTTTGATTATGTCTGCTTTTAATACTCTGTGTGTATTTATAGTAGTATTAAAACATTTCATGTAAGCTCTTGGTTAAAAAAAATGCAAAGTAAATATCACAGACATGTTATGAAATAGAAAGAAGTTTATAACACAGCTGTAGATGTTATATTAACCCTGAAGCAGAACCAAGAATAAACCACCTTCTTTTTCCCCTTCTCAGTTTTTCCCTTTTGAAAGTAAAGAGATCTTCCTGAAAATGAATTGTTCTTTTCTTTATCATATAAAACAAAGCTGAAAGTCAGGTGTAACAGGACACGACTCACCGACCTTTAACTTACAAAGCATTATGTTTAAATCCATAAGTGGGAAATATTCCACTCTGTCACATTACATTAGAATTGCTTTATGCGTTTTTGGTTTGGTTTTTTTTTTTTTGTACGGACACAAAGATAAAGCAGTGACCATGCACTTCTGGTGTTATCTCAACACAGAAAAGGGGCATTAGAGATTTAACCTTGTCTGTCTGGTATCTTCCTTGAAAGAACATTATATTTATATTTCTTTTAGACAACAATTTAAGCTAAAAGGACAGGTCTTGTTATCTAGTGACTTTCTACCTGGATATATTGTTTCAAACAAGAATGCTGCTTTGTGTGTGCGGTGTAGTGACCTCTGGCTGCAATAAACTCCAAACTCGACACTCTAAGGAAAAGACCCTGGGAATATGATTTAGTGTTCCAGTCATAAGTTCTTTTGCTGGAAAATAGCAACTAAAAGATAATTCTCCAATGTATGCTTATGGATTTCCTCCTCTGTAAAATGGTAGTGTAATTTATTTGAAAGCTGCTTTTGTTTTATTTTTGATGGTATAGAGAAGCTCTTAGTATTATGGGCTTTGTCTGATTAAGTGCGCAAAATGACAAACAAGGTTGTCCTGTGCTCATCTTCTTCCTTCTTTAGGCAGATAATCACCTTTAGAAGCCTGGATCCTATTCAGCTACTCTGTCAGTCAGCAATACCAAGACCCCAGTAAGCCGCATTTATCAAACTAAACACTTGATCTGTATCGGCACATCAGCTGGTGGCAAGGTCTAAGACACAAGATGAAAGTTGCAATTAGGATTTAGGAGGACATTTTATTATCTGAGATTTGAAATAGGTTTTCTTAGTTAATCCAAACATCTTTCCACTCAGATATGTTGACAGAGCCCTTCTGTACATGTACTTACTTCAGCTTAAGTGGGAACTGCAATGGATGTTGCCAAGATTTAATACCTCTAAAAAGAGAATACTTGTCAAGGGCAGGACACCGAGGGTGGAGTTAGAACACTGCCTGCACTCTATGTGCAGTCTTTCTTCAAACAAATTTGAAAGACAAATTGTAAGTTCTGGGGCAAAATTTTACTGTCCAAATTTTCCTGAAAAATAAAAACTATTTCTTAATAAAGGACAATTAGTAGCTTAAACAAGATTAGACTGTACCCCAGCAGCTTTTATTGGTATGTAGCGCGTGCAAGTCCATAGATTTTGTACGAACTCTCTGTACAATGCTCAGATGCTACGGAGAGGGTGGTTTTCCCAAAGCCTAAAGGGCAGAATAAAATGCTTACCTTTCTCATGCTCCCTGAAAGTGCCTCCTTACTTTGATAACAAAGCATTCTTTTTCTTATTGGCATTCATAGCCCTAATAAAGTATTTCTGCTTTGTGTGTAAGAGGGACTGGTGTCTGTAGCCAGCGACATGCAGTCAGTAGCCGATCGATCTGGCTGGTTTGCAGGTAGCATTCTCGTGCTGGTTGACTTGCCCTGCGATATTGGAGACTGTTCCTGTACAGAAGGAACTCTGTACAGATTTTACCTTCGGTTTGATTTATCAGCGTACAGCTCACCAGACTCTGTCTGCTCTATCTTTGGTGCTTTGGTCTCTCCAGTGTTATCTGTGAGTTTCTTCTTACTTCACATTATTTGAAACGGTGAAAGGGAAATATATGCATATCTCCAAGTTACTTTGTCAGTGCACGAATTTAAGAAGGTGAATTGAAATACTGGCTATTCAGATTTTCACAGCAGTCTCTGACTTTGTAAATGATAGACAGCTGAAAGATACTCTCTTACAAAAGTACTGAGGTGGTTATACTAAATGAAATAATTTTCCAAATTTCAATGTGACTGCAGAGCCAGAGCAATTTCCGAAGACGCGGCAAAATTGGTCAATTTTGCCATTGAGCAGTTGATATTCCGACTGCGGTGGTACAGTGCTCTGCCTGAGCAGCAGAGGTCCTCAAGACCCAGCTGTTCATGCTCAAGTGGAAATTTTGCAGCAATTACGTTCCATTAGTCATTTCATTATGCTCAAGGATTTTGTCGTGCAGTTAAACAAAATGGTCATCTTGTTTTCCTTGAATATTTTTTTAGTTATTGTGAAATATTATCTGTTATTATTTCTTTCAAAGTGTTGTGGTAATATTTTAGAAAAACATTTGGAGGGTTAAAGTACTCCTCCATCAAGCCTTTTGAAGAAACATACAGCAGTATTTTAGCAAAGTAGTTTCTGTGCCTCATTTGTCATTAAATGGCAGTGCTGCTGTCTAGAAGCATGACTTTTTAATTATTATTAGAAAACACACAAGCATCTGAAATGTTATGGTAAAATGTAACTCTGCTATCCAGAAATTTTCAGTTTCTCTTCAATTAAGACCGTAACTAATTTCTACCTCGTTGTAGAGATACAATTCAAATTGTTTGGATGTGTACAGCAAGTAAAGAATTGGCGTGGTCTGTTTAATTTATGGGCTTGGACAAAACTGAAATATTTATGCACTCATACAGGTCACTATTACTAGCCTCTCATTCATGGATTTGTAGAAGTATCTTACCAAAAACAATAGCATGGACATGAAATGATGAACATTGAGAGTATTTTTTTCTTTTATGTAGTCTACTGGCTGAGCAGCTTAACTAGCTCTGTCTGACCTGAAAACCCTTCCAACTTTGTTGCTGTTAACTTCCCTGTAACCTGGACAACTAAGCTTTGAATAGAAAGCAAGAATATAAGTTCAAGTAGCTGCAGTTTATTTTAAAATATTTTCCATGATTTACACATTTTTAATGGCAGGAAACACTCAGATTTTGGCTTCATCGTTCGATATGCTGGAGAATAGGTTTTGTGCTAGAGTAGCTGCTAGCTTTGTGTCTCCACTCACAATTATTTCCAAATCATCATACTGCTTACCAAGGCTACTGGTATTAACTTGATTGGTGATTCACAGGTTTTCAGAAGACCAAAAAAAGTAAAACATTTTACTTCAAGTTGGTTCACTACTGTCTTTAACCTGTCGTGTTTTCTGGACAATCTCATGATAGTGCCTTTTGGTAAAAGCTCTCTGAATGATGGATTAAGATCTGTCTTGGATTTTACATGGATTAAGTTCTAAATTAACATAAAAGCATAACAATGTGCATCAATTTGATCAAAGAAAAAGTGTCACTAATTATTTAAACAGGACACTTACTACAGAGGTTTAAAGGCAAAGAAGCGGATTTCCCTTGCATGTGGATCAAATCAGAAGTATCCCATAATTGACTCTTTACAAGACCTTGCTGCAGCGTAATGGACTAGATATTAAAGCCTTAAGTATTTAAAGCTAGTTTCCGTCTTTCTCTAAATGGAGGTCTACCACTAAGAGCTATTTTACAAGTCTGACACATTAGCTACATCACTGTGAAATACACTGGGCTCTGGCTTCTCCGGTCCGGAATTTCAAGAGCTTTCAATAGCTAAATGGTGTGAATTGGGTAGCATTGAACCTGTGAGGAGGAATGAGCATCCTAAAAATAAATTCCAGATGGAGATGGCTGTTGGAAAGGAATAGAGATAGTGGATGATCCTCTTTTATAAGCATTTAATTAATTTTATCTTTGCCACCTATTTTTAATTTTGTTGGTGCCACCTGGGAAAATGCCCTCGCTGGTAACAATAGCTCTTAAGGCACTTCAGGTTGTTTTTTCTTTCTGGGCTCTGAAGATGCGGTCTTCTGCATTTATCTGTGTTTCAAAACTGGATCAGATGAATTCCATTACAAATTAGATGCTGGTTCGTATATGAAGGAATATGGTATTTTCTCATCTAGGGAGCTACTGCCAGTATTCTTTTGGAGGACGTGCAGTCGTTCCAAAAAAGGAAACTGCTTGTCCTCCTTGTTTGCCCAAGGAATATTGCATGACTTACACTGTCAAAATATCAGAGATGTTATCCCTAATGCAACTAAAGGTAGTACGGTTTATCCAATCTTATAAAAACAATAGCAAATAAGACAAGAAAACATGAAAACTTTGTAGGTGCTGCCATTAAAGAGTTCACTGGATTGAGCCAATCCTTTTTTTTTTTTTTTAGTATTACTAAATATCAAATCATATGTGTTATATTAGGTAAGATTTCTGTCAATATAAACATTTATTTGTATTGATCTGTGTTTAAATTGTTGCTGTGCTTTGCACTAGAGTCAGTGAACATCCTCCAGGCTCTTCATTTTCCATTAATCTGTGTTCCAAGTAGTCTCTCCCACCACGTACCACAGCCTTTACCCCAGACTTCAGCTTTTCAGACAGCCCTATATATGCTGTACAGTAGTGTTACACTGATATAAGAAAGTTATGTGCTGTATTTCTCAAACAGTTTCTTTTTGTATGGAAATAATTCATATATAAATATTCCTTTACTGTAGTGGTTTATACTATGTAGACTTATAGGATAATATTACTTGGCAAACAAAATAATCCTTAATATGATCCAGAATTTGCTTTTAGCCAATTTCTGTCTTCTAATGTCAGGTAGAAGTCAAATCATCCTGAAATAAACTTGAGATCAGTCACGGAAGGAGCCTTGTGAGGGAAGAAATTTTGTCCCGTAGGCACAATTTAAAATTCCAAAAGATGTGAAAATTTTCAATATCTTAACTTCAATTTGTAACATCTGTGACTTCGAACCAGACATAAACAATACTGAATGAGTTATATTTTTGTGTGTTTCCTCAAAATAATATTGTAAATATTAAAACCACAAATTATACTTTAAAATGGGACTGGACATTGACTATCTTTACTCTGAAAGATGAAGTATTTCATACACAAAGATCAAAGAATCTTTGAAAGGAGAAATACTTTCTAAAAGTTAGTCAGAAACTTTGGCTTATGCATTTAACTGTTCTTTATTGTGTAGGTGAAGAAAGAGAGCCAAGTCTTCAAGCATTTATTTTAACAATTATTCCTAGGCTTGTCATCTTCTCTGAGGAAAGGACCTCCCGTATTTTGGTTAAGCCATGTGCTCGTCGTGGGAATGTTGGGGTTTCTTCATTCAGCTGCAGTCAAGGTTCGAGCAGCTAATAACAAGTAGCTTAACAAAACCTCGTTTTTTATATTTGGCAGGTTGACATTGTCTGCCCAGCAAAGCAACTGCTAGGGTTAGAGTAACATTTTCAGCGAACCCCGGTTCTGCAAAGCGATTTCAGTTTTGTGCAGTCCGACCACATCCATGATCAAATGTACCCAGCTGACCACATCCTCTCCAGCCCCGGCAGCGAGGGACAGAAGCCATCTTTTCGTAGTCTAGACAGGGCCTAAGGAACAAATCGATCTTTGTCTGAGCGATTTTAGGATTTCTGCTGTTTCATCCAAATTGACTATATACGATGGATTCGCTGGTGCCGGATCAGCTCCCCACCTTTGTGCACTGCCCGGGTAAACGGGCTTTGCATGGTGGTGTAGGGTGGCCGTCTCAGGGAACACCATCAAAGCCAGTCTCCAAAATTCCCTCTCCAGACCCGGAGCTGTTGCAGCTTCACAACAGCTGCGCTCCCCCTGCTTGGGGTTGCATTCGTACTCACGGCTTGCATCCCTCAATTTTTCCCTGATGATTTCAAAACGGAACAAAATGGAGTTCCTATGGCACATATTTTTTCCAATGACCTTCTAACTTTCCACATCCTGCTCCCATGCCATAGCGGAAATATTCTAGTTCTTCTGCTGCTTGGACTGGAGGGGGCCTGAGTTGTTAAACCTTTTACATCTCAATGGTGAAAGTTGTCTATTTTTCTTTAAATCTATTATTCTAGTAGTTAATACTATTTAAGAAAAAATCTCTTGACTTAAATCATGTTAGAAGGAGATACTCAGACCCTCAAGGGTCCTGAGCATCACTGTACCAAAAAAAAAGGGTGGTTAGATTCTATAGCTTCCAAAGAAAGTAAACCCAAGCAAACCCTTAACTCTTAACTTGGTTTTAAAATCTTACCAGTCTAATTTTTCAGTCATGAGATTTCTGCCTGAAGTACTTTTCTTGGGCTATCTTTGTTTTACACCAAAACAAATATTTTCAAAAATCCATTTTCCATTGATTTTCTTACTCAGAAAAGCAGCTAGGAGCTAATAAAAGGAGGAAGGCTGGTCCAAAGAAAGCACTGTGGCTGTTGTAGGTTTGCAGAGCTGGTCTGGGGAGCAACGAGAGCTGCTGTCAATCTCCTTCCTCCTCCTCATTTGCAAGGCCCAGCTGGAGAAGACCTGAGCATGTACCCGTGCTGGGGCTCCGTTCCAATAGCATCCAAACAGAGAGATTAAACTAACATAGACATTAATTTAGATTTAAAAATTAACTTAAGTACCCAACAAGAAACATGTGAGACTAATCATAAAGAAAAGCCTGATCTCCACAAAAAGAAAAATAAACTCTCTTGCCAAAGACTCTTTCCCCAGACGCATTGATATTTCCCTTCAGCTTACTAGGTTGCATCAGAACGGATTTTATATTTTAAAAATGAATGTGAATTTCTAACTAAGTATGTGTGTATGTGCTCGGAGCACCCAAAAAGCTTACTGAAGTAAATAGCCTGAAGTATAATAGGTGCCACTTGTTAGAAGAAGATATGGAATAAAGGCAGGATCCTCTATTTCTGTCAATGACAGAAGTTTACCTGAACATAACCTCCATTACCAGAATGTTAAAAATACCTTCATCTGTCTTTTATCTATACACAAACATGAACAGAGCCACTAAAATAATTAACTTAAAAGTATGCAAACTAGGTAAGTAGATACACAGACTTTAAAGATACGTCATCTGAGCAACATGCTTTGTGCCACGTTTTAAGCCAGTATCGGCCGTAACTGATAAAAGGGGGGGGTGTATTGCCTTATAACCATCTCCTAATCCAAGCTGAAGCCAGGGCTTTTAAATCTCACATACCAGTTGTATTTCCAACGGAAAACGCTAGAGCACAACGCCACCAAGATGTTTCTTGTCTGTCAGGCAGGCTGCAGCCGGTTTAGCTGACTCTACCAGTGTGTCTGACATGGAAAGCACAAGTTTGTGTAAGCATTGACTTTCTTCTGAATTTGCAGCCCTTTGAAAACTTCTAATTACATCATTATTGATGTATCTAGATGTGTCTTTGTTAAGATTCGTTCGTGTGCTGTCTTTCCATCTGCTTCCATCTGATTCTTGCCTTGTATTCAACTTTTTGTTTCGGTCAATAGTGTTTCAGTCCTCTCTTAAATCATTATGGCAGCATTTTGTTTTTACAGGAAGTTCTGTGGAGAACCACAGAGGTTTTCCAATCTGAGACAAGCAGCCTGCTTGTGATTTGAAACAAAACAATGCCTTTTTTTTAGCTTTGATTTAATTTCTAGGCATTCTGTAAATGCCCGTAGAATCTACCAAACTAAGCTAATGTAAATTTATGAATAATATCCTCAAGATGCAAGTAAAATTTACTTATGTCTTTAAGCTATTAGACTCTCTTAAAGACTGCAGCCAGTTAGTATGCCCCAGGCTCTGCTTCTCTCAATCCAACATACCGTTTAGAACATGAATTTAATTGTGTTAAATTTCCTAGGGGTGTTAATTGAAGATGTTGGAAGTAAAGGTATGAATCGTGGTTCATAGTCACGAACGTTTTATTTCATCTCCAGATAGATTATTTTTAAGTAATGTGTAATTTGGTTTTCATTTCCTCTCCATTTTATTTAAAAGAAGCAGCTTTCTTCGTTGTTATTTGCTGTTGCAGTTGATCTGTGCATTAAGAGTAGCAAAAGTTAATCTTACAACATAGAAGGCTTACATGCTACTTGGAAAGTTTAATCCATCACTCTGTGTTTATTTGTCAGCTGTTTAGATTTCGTTCACTTTGAGTCACAATCTTTTCTCTCCAACTTGTGTGTGAAGTATGAAATAAGTTCAAGATGTGTGTATAAGTGTGTGTACGCATGCCTCAACCTCCATTCTGACAATCAAAGATTGGCTCGTTTCTTTCTTGGTTTTCCTGAAGAACATGACTGTAAAACAAGATGCTTGAGATGGGTATGGTATCTGTAACCCCCCTAACTATATTTGGAAATCTGGGGTTTAATATGTGCCATACAGACAGATCAGATATAGAGCCAGTGCCTACCACCGTTTTGAACATCGTCATCTTGAATACTTCTAATGAAAAATGACTCCACCTTTTCCTGCTTCTCTCTCCTACTTTCCCTTAAGAGATAGATGTATGTTGTAAATGATATTTTGAGGGGAGGCCACTAATGGAGGTGACAAGTTAGGGCATTCATGTGTGAATAAAAATGCCCCTTCTCTTTTGTCAAATTAGAGTTATTATGTTAGGTATAGTATTTATTTTTATGACATTTCAGCCTTATGTAATTCTTTTTAGTCTTTTATCTTATTGCCAATATTTTCTTATCATATTCACAACAAGCCAATAATCTTTATGCCTGTGTAAACTGACAGAGTATCCTAAATATTACTCAAGGCTGCTCCTTTCTCCAGTCGTGCACGGACTAATCCGTAACTCTGGCATCAACAAGTTTCCAGGGATGGTTTTTGATTGAGTTTCAAATTGAAAGCAAGGCCCATATGCTCAGTGCCACAGTTCTTCCCGACCACAACACCTTGTCACCTTGTGGGAAGTGCCACTCAAAAGGACCAGTGTCAATGGAAAGCTCTCATCTTTCGGCTGATGAAAGCCTCTTTCTGCCTGGAGCCAAGTCGGTGCGATAAGCTTCAGAACACTGCAGGCTTCAGTCCTCTGTGGATCCCAGTTGTTGCTTTTCCCTGTAATCAGCCAGAAAAAGGATTTTGAAAGGCTCCGGAATGAATTGCAGAATACGGCTGGACCCATCTGCCCCAAAACCGTGTCGCTGAAACAAGAGGAGATAAAGGAGGAATCCTACCATCAAAATGGACTTGTTTAGGCAGTACAGCTGACAGGTGAGTACCGCAGCTGTCAAATACTTACCACAACCAGTATATTTCTGCTCTCAATATTAAAAGTGTGTCAGAATTTCCATTATAAACCACTTATGTTGTGGGTTTATAGCTTTGCCATAAAAATACACCTTGAGTTGAATCTTGGCATACAGCCATTTGGCTTCTTCTAACACAATATTAATTCAGAACATCCAGACAGTGTGTTTAAGCACCAGTATCTGAGAAGTTGTTGCTTCTTTTTTCCTTTTTTTTTTTTTCCCCTGAAGTACCTTGTTTTCTGCAGGACTCGCAGAATTCAAAGATGACTAGATGTAATTTCAACAACAATCTGCAATGTCTGGAAGCCCTTTTTTGGAAGGACTGAGACCTGTGATAAGAAAGAAAAACCTTTGGACATCTACAAAATTCCCTGGCCAAATGGGAAGGCTGGATACAAACCTCCATGACTGAATTGTCAAGATCACTGTCTTGTCCAGCAATCCCACTGCCATCACTCAGAAAGCTTACCAGAAGATATTAGAAAGCAGGAGAGTTTTGGCCAGCCTGGAACTTCCTAGCACAGATGAAGATATAAATTACAATGTCAATTCTGGAATTAAATTAAAGAATCTTAGGTCACATTTGAAGTCCAGATTGTAACAAAACGGTTGTCAGTCAGTCATGTCTGAAAGACAGGAAATTACGAGGAAAAAAATACTTGTAATTTGAAATTTACAGACACTCAGATGGGATATTTCAGATCAGCTCAAAAAATATCAAACCCTCTACTTCTGAGCTATGGGCTTCAGGAGGAGCACGTATGGTCTGTTCAAGTCACAGCCCCGATGAATGACTGGAAAGATGGACAGAAACTGGGGCTCCTAGCAGCCAAATCCTGTAACTCGAGTACTGTTTATAAATTGAATGATGAAAAGGGGCGATCCTAACCTGATCCTTGGCCTTACTGTACAATTAGGAAAAGTGATAATCTTGGTTTGTAAAACAAGGAAAATTGGCAGCTGTGGAAAAATTAAAGGAAGTACTTCAGTTAAATATTAGACTTACGAAAAAATTGGCCATAAAAACTGTTCCAAGGCTGGCCGGGACAGAGCCTCAGAAATGTCTAGGGAAAGTTCTTCAATCAGTTCAGGAAATGTGAAGACATGAAGCTGAAAGTGCTGAGCTCCAAAGGAATGAGGATAAAGCTTATAGCTTTTCTCTAGATTTGGTCAGTTTACTTTTTGAATGTATGTTAGGATCTGCGAAATGAATGGAATAAAGTATCCATTCTCAAACTGAAATTATTGTACTAGGTGGACTGAAAGAGAATAAATTGGTCTCAAGCAGAGAGAGTGACTGCTGGCAAACATGACGCATCCAAAAGGTGGGAAAATGGATTTTGAAAATTCATCCTCCTCTTCTGAGCAAAAAATGCAACTAAAATGATGGATAAGCTATGGAAGGATTTGGATTTAATTATGACTAGTAATAGAGTAATACATGCTGGAGATATTGTCTTACAAACTAAATCTCAGGAAATTTTCTTTAATTATGTGGCCCAGGTGAAACATAGTAGTTGTAGATAACTGATTTGCAGTGAGCAGATTTTCCTAGGACAGCAGTGAACTAGTACAGCAGCTACTTGTTGCAGCGTCTTTTTACCCAAGTAAAGGTGGAATGATGGAAATCACATTTTAAGGGCCAAGCCCTTGCAGAGAAGGAGAGGTTAATTTTTTCTCGCACTAAGAAGTTTAAATTCTGAATTCATTTAAATGCAGGGCTGCAGCACGTTCTCAGGTGGTTTCCTCGTAGTGTATGAAGGTGTCGGTAGGTGTACTTGCTCTAGCTCTAACCTAGCTTGCACAGGTAGCTGCAACTTCGAAAATACAACAGCTCAGAGATCAATAAAAGTCATAAAGATCCACTAAGTACCTCCAGGCTATACTGAGATTATGAGGCTCTACTGAAGTTTGAGTCAGCGTTGCTGTTGGTGCTTGTGTTAGCAGGGACAAAGACAGCATCAGTGTACTGTTTAGATTCTCTAAAGTTTTTTCCAGTTAAAAATCAGTTCTCTGGATCCAATAAATATACAGTCTGCACACAGTGGTCTACCACAGACTGATTCTGAGGGAAACCAACCCATTACACCGCACCTCACTATTTAGCAAAAGCGAAGCGGTAAGAAGTGCTACTGGGCATCAAGGAAATGAACTGGGATGGGATAAGTGAGCTTTCAACAATTTTTGGACCTCACTCGCAGTTCTGATTAAAGTCAAATGGTGGCCTGAGCAGATTCTGTGGAGCCAAGTAACAGGAGGAAGGGGGAGGGAAGAGCTCTCGGAGCAGGACAAGACCTGCTGCGATTTAAAAAGATGTCTTTTGGCTCAGCACCTGCTGCGTTTTAGAGGATGGGAAGAAGGTATGGTGCAGCATGTCTGGTTCAGATTATCTCTAGATGATATCTCGGTATGAAGTAAAACATTTGAACAGGAACTGACGTATTTACAAATGGTCTGTGATACACTGAAAGTCATCAACCTGAAATCAAATCCAAAGAGAAGTGAATCATTGGAAGCAGAAGTAATTAATTAGGAGTGCGCAGCCAGCCAGGGAATGGTTTTCCCAGACAAAGAGAAAATGGAGGCAAGACAATCCTGACCAGCTCTCCAGACAATGGCAGTCAGGTAATGGGTTTGGGGTTTTTTAAGGATCACTGCTACTACTATTTCAGGCAGTTTATTTGTGGCTTTGTTGATATTGTAAAACCACTGCATGAGTTTGGTCAGAAGGAAACCGTTTCAGTGGCTAGCATAGTGTGATTTAACATTTTCATTTTTTAAAAAAAGCTCTTGTAACTGCTCCCGTTTTAGCCTCCCCATGTTTCAAACACCTTTAGGCTGGACACAGATGCTACCACTTACGGGCTGGGGGCAGCATTGACAGAGGAAATCAAAGGACTTGAGAAGATGGTGGCTTATTACAACAAAAAGTTTATGTTCTCGGGAGAGAAATTAATATTCTGCTCAAAGAACATCTGACAGTGGTTAAATCTATAGAACGTTTTCGCTGCCATTTCTTTGGAAAAGGATATATGGTTTGGACAAATCCTCGGCAGGCTGCAGGGACTCTGAAGGGCGCGTTGCCTCCTGGTCGCAGAAAGGAGGAATGTTGTGCTTCCATGGTGTGAAACAGGCTTGAGCACAGGTTTATCTAGAGAGCAACGCTGGAGGCTCATTTACCAACACTGCCCTGTCCCAGAACACGAGGAACAGGTCACATGGGGAAACCCTGGTAGTAGCCCAATGCCCAGTTGTCAAAACGGCTCTCCGGAAAGTCTGCGTTCCCTTGGGACAGGGAGTTGGGGCAGTGGGCAAAGATGTTGTCTCATGTTATGGGATTCCTGCTGCACACAGAATTATGGATTTTTTTTTGTAAACAAGCATAATTGGATCGAAGAAACATGTGGCTCTATCATCCATTAGTTTCTCCTGACATAAGTATGCTGCAATAAATTGACTTTTATTAATTTGTTAGTGTTCGAGGAGGTATGCTGCTATTAAATTCTTCATCTCTACTGTTAGATGAAGCAAAGAAAATCTGTACCTTAGTGAAGGACTGATACAATACCATGTGGCTGAAACAGATGTGGTTTTATACCTACTATCTATAAAGTATCATGATGATTTCTTGGGTCTATGCATGTGAACTAAGTAGTAGACTGATCATTTTCTTGCTACATTAAACCAAGTGCTGTGAAATTTTGAGGGGTTTTTGCTATAGCAAACAGAGATTCAGTTTTAAATTTTTTGTGTCTAAAGCCACGCTTTCTAAATGCTTTGGTTTTCTACGCCTGAACCACCACGGAGCTGTAGTGTTACGTTTCTAGTGTCTCATTGACATGTGCAGCACCGACTGTGATACCAGAGTTACAGAAGCAAAGGCAAATAAGTGCTTGGGTTTAAACACTTTTATGTTAAACACAGATATCTCAACTTCTCGAGGTCACAGGCAGCTGAAAACTGAAATGACAAAAGCTAGGAAAGTGGGTACTTATGAATAATCTGATTTTAATGCATTTGTTTCGTTTTAAAGCTAGTTGAAGCTTTCTTCGAGCAGTAGGAAGGATCAAACACTGGAAAATCAGTTGTGTAAAGATTTTCATCACTTTGCAAAACCTCTGTTGAATGAGCTCACGTCTAAATCAGTGGTGCTGCTAGGTTACTGCGGGTTATCCAGTGGTACTGACCTACATCAGCAGGGCTACATTTCATGAAACATGAAGCAGGGGTGTTTTTTTCATGTGTAAGCCATTGATATGTCTTTTTTATACAGCATAAGTGCCAGGTACGTCTTAAAAGCGGGAGTGGGAAGGAGAGCATCAGAAAACTGGTTCTGAATGTGGGAAGCCCTCCTGCAGAAACAAGCACATGACCATTAAATAGCAGGCTCAGTGAGCTGTTATTTGTGTCTGATATCGAGGCCTCTGAATCGATGACCCCAGATACGGATGTACTTGGGAGGTGTTTGGATTCTGGAGTAACGTGAGATCTGAGCACCAAGGCAGAATTCAAAGTAACTTGTGCTTTAAAATTTGACCTGTTGGGGGCTGTCAGGAAGAAGGTTTAAGGTTGCTTGATGTTTCTGATTTGTGTGACTTGGTCTCCACTCTCATTTCACCGTAATCGTGCCTGCTTAGCTACTCAGAGTAACAGCTACTCCTTAGAGTGCTCTGTCCTCCAGTGGGATGCTCAGGGGAGAATTGTTACGGCCCACGCAGGCACATGGAGCTCACTCATGTAGGTTCTTCATGGGCTCGGTGCAGGACGCTGTGACGTGTGCCGTGCTGAATGTCAGATTTAGATGATTTCTTCTAGATCCCTCTAAAGTCCATTAATCTTTGCAGAGCTGGGACTTTGACAGCTAATGGTCCATTCCAGCAAAGTGCTGAGCTCCCTCAATTCAAAACATCTTGCAGAATGAGGCCAAAGACTATGAGTTAGGAAGAGGTGTGAGGAGAGCTTTATTAGTATGGCACATATTTAACCCATAGGGAAGCCCACAAATTTTACTCATTTTAAGTGTATTTCACACTTTTTGACTATTTGAAATAACCACATTTGTAAAAACTTCTTTTAATGAATAGAGCTCTTTATGTATAAAGGCAAACCTTTTTTCCCCTAAGTACAGTACTTTTAAAATACTATTTCTTTTGTAGGTCTGGCTGCTTCCATCATCTGTTCATTATTGCTTACTGCTACAGAACCCTCAAGAACTGAAAACAGGCAATTTAGATAAAGTATAATCTTAAAAGATTTTTGCTGATCCATACTACATATTCATCAGGACTAATAAGGCAGATAAGTAAAGGACTTTATTATTTAATGACAGCTCTGATAAAGCTATTCTTCAGCGCAAGTGGAGAGGCAGTACAATCTCTGTGTATGAGTGATGGGAAAGAGGAACCTGGTTACAAATTCTGACCCCATCAAAGTCAGTGGGGTTTCTGCCATTTGACTTCAACAAAGCAAGGGCTTCACCATATGTTTAGGAGAAATATTTCACTGGGACTGTTGTCAGAATGCTGGTAAACATACAGTTTTTAAATCTGCGTTCCTTCACATTTGAATGTTTGTTTACATTACGTGCACTTTGAAGTAATTCGATATAAAAACTTCTCATCAATTTAATTTTATTTCAAGTTAGTTTTGAATCGGTTCATTTTTTATTTCTTGTGCATTTAGAGACCCCCACGTGGCAATGTCTGGGCTGAAAACACGGTAGGGGAGTGTTCGCATATTTTGTATTGCTGGGATTTAAACAGAATTAAAGAAAAACAGAAATGAAAACATTTGCCATTTGTTTATATAATTTAAAAAATCATATAAAGTTGGGCCCAATCTAGCAAGCGTATCCCTTTAATGAACACAAACCTTCAACTTTTTTTGCAAGCACACCATAAATGGAGAAGCATACATGTCATATCTGCCATATCAATGTCAATTTAGAGTATGTAAAAACCCACTCTATTTGTCTTAGGAAATATCGAAAACTTTTATAGGGAATTCGGAAAATATTTTTTGGCTAGTGTGAAAGGTAAAATCCTGCAGCACAAAGTACAGACATGGGCACAGAGACTGAACAGACGGGCTGCTGTAAAACAACCATTTAATAAGGCATTAAAATGCCATCGACTTGGACACATAAAAAAAAAGCTATGAAAACAAATGCCTTTCAAATAATTAGGATCTTATGCTTGAGACCAGTGTTGATCTCTACACAGAGATTTTCCTGCTGAAATCAGACCAGTCTAAGTCTGATCGTCTAAGGAAGGAATTAGCAGCGTATAAATCGGCTGCTGCTAGCAATTTTTCTCTTTCTGCCATACATTACCATTCATATAAATGATCACTTCAGGCTTTCTATCTCCTCCTTTTTGTTTCCTAAAGTATTTTGGAATACATGTGATTTAGTATGCCAGAATAATTTTTTAATTGAATCTCAGATTTTTATCATGAGCGTGTGAAATGGTTCAATTACTAGCTTTTAGCCACACTGTAGGAGCGAATCTGAGCCAGGCTAACAGAGGCAGCCAGAAATAGCAGCAGAGCCCATTTCTGTTCTTGAAAATGTAGCGTGACTTCGCTTGCACTTGAAGTGATGTATTTGTATTGATTTTAAGATTTAACAATAGTTTGTAGTAGTAGCTGGTATGTAAAATATATCAAACTGTTTCATAGATTTATCCTTTAATGTAATAAAAAAATTCTTCAAGAATAATTTTGTCACTTATAATGTATACAAATACAAAAATAATTATTATAATTGACCATTCGTGTCTGTGTGTTTAAGCCTGGGTCACAGCTGTCATGATATTCCTCATTAGCATAGCTCAGAAAAGCTGCACTATTGGAAAAGAATGTATTTGGAAGGATGGGCGTCTGCGATAACGTAATTAACATGATAAAACAAAGTAACAGGGTTGTCTTAGAGATGAGCATTAGATTCTCAAATTTAGATTGGAATTTGATAGATTTTATTACAGAAGTAGTGTTAAAGGAATATTGCTTTTCTTACGTAATAAAATTACTGGTTTGGTCTCCGTTCTACTGAGTACTAACATCACTAATCTTGGCGAAATGAATGTCTGTCCGCTCTGTATTTCATCTTGTTTCCTGTTTTGTCAGTAGCCAACAGTTAGCCCCTACGGCACATGTTTTTAAACTTCTAATGCAGCGTGCCTCTTTATTTCAGCTCTGTGATTTCAGATGCTCTTCCATTTTGTGGTTTTAACATGTAGAACTGGGTCCCATGATAAGAGTCCTCTGTGTAACTTTCATAACCATCAGAATAGGCAATCTTTCTCTTGATATTGTGATTTCTTCTATTAATCAGTTTTATATGACTTTCTGCTAGCCTGGTTTTTCAAGGTGTGAAACTTTGCACTGCAGAGGTATTTTATGGATTGCAACCATAATTTCAGAATAAGATCCTAAATAACTGGTCTGGTTAGAAAGCTTTGGGCAGAATTTTTGGGTTCCTATGAATTGTTGTTAAACCTTTGTTGCCATTTGGCTAGAAGTACATCCCAATTAGCAACCCTTCTATCTAGCAGTAGCAGTATGTAAGTGATTTTTTTTTTTTTAAGTCAGTTGTAAATGATTAGTCCAAAAGAGTAGCATAAAAGTTCGAACTAGTCCCCTGCAGGAGTCGGCTGGAGGAAATTAAAGGATCAACAACATAAGGGAGGCACTGAGGTAGGATTGTTCCAGGCTGCAGCCACAGGCTTTCACATGCACTCAGGAAATTGACTTCATCAAAAGCCGAGGATGCAGGCGTGAGGATGAGGAGGATAATACAGGTGATGATTCTAAATCATGGCTCAATATCAATATCTTTTCCAAGGGAGAGTTTTCCTCCCCGCCTTGAAAAAAGTAGATTTTTCTATATAAAAATGGAATCTTCTTACAAATTAATAAAAGTTCAGCATGAGTCTGAGCTATAAATCTAATATAACTTCATAAATAACGAAGACTCAGTTTCCCAAAAATAATATCAGTTGGATGAGGTTTTTTGCACAAGCAGAAGAATGACTCCCTGTTATCTCTGCTGCTCCTTTCGGAGTTACTGCTCTGTGCCCTGTGTGTGGATTCGGGTGTTTGCGTGTGCGTGAGAGCTGTAAAACCAATGACTCAGGAGTGCTGGGACTTACAGTCAGGCAAGGCATTTTCTTTAATGTCTTAAGTAAATTCACGCTACAGAAATGTGGATCTTCTGGGCCTGAGACGAAGCTGAAACCTTTCTAGTGGCGCAGGAAAGAATCACAAGAGGGGAAATGCATAAATCTACATCTGGAGCCAAGTATGCTGGGAAGGCGTAAAGAGATGGGGGAGCAGGAGTGCCAGAGCAGGGCTGAGAGCGAGCGAAATTCCGAGGGGAAAAGTGGAAGAAAGAAAGAGCAATGTCCCAGGAATGAAGCTCTTATAATGCTCAAAACTTTCATCGGAAGTAAAACACTGGAAGGCTATAATCCGAATAAGGAAATTAGAACAAAAATTAACAATATTCAACTATTCAGATGTCAAAAGAAATAGCAGAGTTATTGGTGTTAGAGGTTATTGCCAGGAGGGAAAAACTCAGCATGTCTTGGGTAATTAAGCTTCATTGGAGAGCATGGATCCCTTCTCCAGGTAAGAAATGCTTTTATAACATGGCATCTTTGGCTATTGTAATTAAACACCATGGGCTATTCTGCATATGAAGTCTTAAACACTTTAGTCCTTTATCATGGGATTTTACTGGCCAGGCATGTGTGTTCTTATGGCAAAAAGCACTGACTGCTATAAAAAAAGAAACCCAAACATTTCTTTTTATTACTCGACTTGGTGTATTTTTATATATATTGAGCCAAATTCATCCCTTGTGTAGCTCAGTTGAAGCCAATAAGGATAGATTTGGCCCTTGCCTATATGAGAAAGGTGGTGACAATTAAAATATATTGTTTAATAATGAGAGCTATGGTAGTGAAGTGTCTTTGTGTCTATGAAATTATACACCACGACACCGCATTGCCAGTATAGAGTGGGACTAGGAAAACATATAAGACCAGTTTCTGATGGAAAGGCAAAGGCACTCTAACTTTTATTGTTATGATTAAATATCACAAAGGCATTTGAACATGACTAGTTGAAGTAACATCTCCAGAAGTCTCATTTATGGTGTATTATTTTACCATAGAGCAAGCCATTTTAAAGTATTTCTTGAATGTTTTTGTATGTGGCTGTCAAGGACAGTATGACTGGCTGCTATTAGCAGTAAGTAAAAGAACAGGGTTTTATTTCATTTATATTTTAGTGATTTTCAGTAATATTACAAAAAAGAATGTACCTTATTAAATGAAATGTGTGGACAGCCATTATTATCACTTTAAATTGGTAATTCCCAGTTGTTCTCTGTGTGACGCATTATACTGACACATGAAAGACACCGTTGACACCCTGAAGATCTGAAGATCTTGCCCGTTTAGAGGGTAAGAGATCCAAAGCTCGTTGCACAGACAGCCAGGTCATCTCTGCAACACCGGAACAGATGAGTTTTGTTTGACTTGCTGGCGTGTTGGGCCATACGCAGCAACTCTTCTTCGTATCGCTGTTGGTAAGTTATAGTGACTTTTATAAGCCAAAGCCTTACTATGCTGTCTTCTGACTTTTATCCTTCTGCTGAAGGTACTTGGGTAGTAGCTACTCATAGCCAGTAGCCACATCCCTAATTCCAAGCTCTCCATGCGTGCTGCCAAAGCCTGGCTCAGATTTACTCTGCGTCGTAACTCTCCCGAGCATTCAGCCGAACACTTTACTGGGTGCTGGGTCACCTTCTTGCCAAGAGGGGAGGTGGGAGGGTGAGAGGAATAACGAGAACGATTTCCCTCAGGCCTGGAGGGCTCAGGAAAAGTCTTTTACCCCGCGGGCCCCTCGCTCCTTCCCCTCCGCTCTGACCCTTTGCAGCTGCCGCTGGGCTACCTGTCAGTATGCTTTAGGAACTGGGGGTGGGAAAGGTCAGGGTAATAAGAGGACAGATATTTTGTTGACCCAAGAACTGAACTAGCTCTTGATGGCCCTGCCCAGGAGCATAGGGAAGCCAGCAATGCCTAGCCTGCTTAGCTAAGGGACTCCAGCAAAAGAGGCAGCTTTTAAATGAGAATAAAGATATAAAGTATTACAGATGCAATGAGCTGCTCAGTTCCTCTAATGTTCCTGGTCTTCTAAGGAGTCTCTGACCTCCAAAAAATCAGGGAGGGGGGAAACCCACAGAACAACAAAAACTCAATTTTGCTGTACTTATTGCTCATTCTGAATCTCTTTTATAGAAATCTGGCCTTTGGCATTGAACTCAGATGATATTTTATTAGAAGAAAGCATGATTCATTGAAATGGTGCACTTCAGTATCTATGGAAAGGAAAACTGGGAAGGACACGAAAGAAGCTAGGCTGTGGAAAACCAATTCAAGGAACCATTGCCACATAAAGAATCTCAATCTGCTGTAAGAAACAACAGAAAGGAACAAAATATTTCCAGGGAAACGTCTGAGCATAGTGTCAAAGCCAAGTAAGGAATTATTACTATATTAGCCTGTCAGGAAAGGGTCATACAGTATATGTGGTAGGAGAATACCTGTCATTTTGAAATTAATAGGAATTTTTTTATTAGCATCAATATGATGATGAGAACTGACCCATATACCTGTAAAATTGAAACTTAACCGCAGAAATAATAAGAGATCCCAGGAGAAAAGGGACATTTAGTCTGTCTTATATACGATAAAAGTTACTTTTCTCCTTTTTTGCAAGTTTTCAGAGATGTATTTTTTAAATTCTGAAAAGCATAGCTGTGTTATCCATAGTTCTTTACATATTATGAGAACAGAAGTGGTTAAAACAAGTAAACTTGGAGAAAAAACAAAACCTCTCTCCATAACACTAAAGTTGTTTACTCCACACTAAGTGATATCTCAGGGTCTGCAATCTATGGTCTCATCCAGTACTGCCAAGCAGTATGTAAGTGCAGTAAACATTCTGCAGTTGAAGCTGTTCTCTCCTTTGAAACCACATACAATTAGGTATGGATTTTTAGCTCCATATGTGCTGATTTGCATTAGTAGCTGGTCTAAATGAGGACTTAGTAGTGGGTTCTTTGCCTCTGTAACTCAGCATTTTTTAGGAAGAGAGCGAGCTGTGTCTGCACTAGACTTTAAAACTCCCCATGAGCTAACGGCAGCACGTATATTCGCGCCATGAACATGCCATTATGCTGTAGTGGGCCATGCCCCAGCACAGGACCTGCAGGATCAGTCCTCATTTCCCCTGGGTTCACAGAGCTTCAGGGTGTTTCTGTTTCTAGGCTCTTGAGTTAAAGTCTCTGCTGCTCCTGAGTTTCTGTATCGCACCAGAAGGATGATCAGTGGATCCATCGAGACATCAGTTTTCCAAGCCTCACTGGCCTCACTCTGAATATCCTGTATATGTTGGATGTATGAGATTTGCCCTCTCACTTTTTCAGGCACACGCCTCCAGCCTACTTGCATTGACACCTTCCAGTCTTGAAGTGTTTGGGCAATGTTTATACAAAGAGTTAAAACCCCTTCTCCTTACAGGTTACTGATCAAGAAATGTAGAAAAACTGCAGGTCGTCCGAACATTTACGGAGCAGGCATGTGCTCCGTTCTAACGCTGAGTGTAAATCTAGTCTTTCTCTGTGATATTGGACAGAAATCCCAGTGGAAGCTTTTCCTGCTTCTGATCTGTCTACTTGCCTTCATAATGATAAATGGTGGGAGGGAAAGCATGAGGGGGGGAACTATCTAAGCTTTGAACTGGTTGTGTCTTAAGCAAGATGGGAAGGAAGAATGCAGACTCATTTAAAACAGAATTTTTACGTGGCTAAAGTCTTGGTTATGTTTCCCCTCTTGGTCACCTTTGGTGTTCTTGTAAGTAAGTCTTAGACCAAATACTTAACCCAAATATATCTAATCAGGTGAGTCATTGTGGCTACTTTTATTATCTACTTCAAGTTGAATTGATTACCTGTTCCTACTTCCATTTTTGTCCTGCACGTAGCTGCTCAGTAGCTGTCACCTTTGCTTTCAGTCTAGGTATCCATTGCATGCTGACTGTTTCATATTACTTTTGATGCACAAAGCCAGTTCATCACCTTTCCAGGATGTCTCGTGATTGATTCCTCATGTCCAGGGCAATCTGCTCTAAAGTTTCAGGCTAAAATGAGCACTTGGGTTTAGTGGGGATAATCAATGGCTTGAGTCTTATTCTTCTTACACTTTGAGCTATCCATTTGTGTATTAGATTCACAACTGATATTAAATACAATACCATGTATTAGATTCAGAATTTTATTATTCTCTCAGTAGCTGCTCAGATGCACTGGGCATGAGTAAACCATAATTTGCAGAATGTGGCTGTGTCATCCATCAAACTCAAATAAGCTGTGCTTCGTACCTGAACTGCACCGCACAGCCAGGGCTGCAAGCTGGGCTTGTTGAAAAGAAGATTAGAGGACTGGTCTTGCTGTACTGAAGTCTATAAAAGTTTTCCTGTTGACTTCAACAGAAACAAGACTGAGCCTTATGATTTTGGCATGGAAATATGAAAATATTCTTTTTCATCTCTGCTGAACACTCAACTCTAGCACACATTGTTGTCTGCCTTACGTAAGACAGAGGCTGTTAAGGAGAAATAGTAGTTTTGTACAATTGTTCTCTGCACATGTTGTTCTCTAGTAAATACTTGTTAAAGGATGCATCCACTCCTGCTGGCAGTGTCTAAGGCTTAGTACACAAATTTGGCCCAGCTTCCTGCTCTCAATGTAAACCTCCCAACCAGAAGCTACATTTATCAAATTTTGTCTTCAGAATTGTTAAAATCATTGGTGTCCGAGTAGACGGTGCCAACGTTCCACATAATTCTCTTTTAAAAAAAAAAAATTAAAAATTCCTCCAGTTTGTAAATACAACCCCTGTGAAAATATTCATCAAAACCATAACAACGTATGGCTGAAAGACAAAAATTTGTATTTGCTGAAAACTAAGGAATATAGCAACAACAACAACAAAACAGATGAAAGATGTTGGCATTTGCAGAATATTCATCCAAACCTCTTACCAATCAGTATTTTTCTGTGGAACAAGAGCCTTTTGACCTCTCGTAGCTATTCCTCCTGTTTTCATTCCAGTGGGTTTTGCTTTTCTTTTGTTAAACAAGTTTCTAATTAACAGAAACCAAAATTACCCTGATTTTAATTGAACTAGCATTATCAGCATTTTGCACTAATTAATATACTTTTTTATTTCCTCTCTCTCAGGACCCGGTTCCAAAGGTGGACTCACGCTCAGGAGTGCAATTTTCAGCCCGGAGGCGCCTTGCTGCATGCCCAGGGAGGTGTCTGCGTAAATCCAGGGTGGCATTTGAAAAGCCAGTCTCAAAAGCAGACAGGTACGTGTCATGACTGCAATAATGGTGTTTCTGCGGCCGAAGGCACCACAGCACGCACCTCCAAGGGGAGTAACTTCCCTTGCCGTTTCCCAAGGAGTTTCTCAACAGGATTGGGCAGCTCATGCCAAGTTTAATTTTAAACTTCACTTTGGTTTAAACACAACACAAGCCACTCTATACGGCAAAGCACTGGTGCAAGGAGGGGCTGTGAATCTTAGCGTGAAGCTGCTGTCTAAACACCAGTGCCTGGAGTGACTGGTTTGTAGGCAGGGCCCAAGGGGCAGTCTCTCTCGTGACAGTGTTTTCACATTAAAATACAGCTCATGTTGGACAAGACTTTTTGCTTTTGTTGTACCCTTCCCAATATTATCTTCTCTTTCATTTCTAATATCGATCCTAGACTTTGTGGGAAGGAAACCAGTTCAAAACCTTGTTCTCTCCACCAGCAAGTCACAGACTCCTGATTTCTCTTCCAGCCTACTATCATAGCAATAAAAACTCTCAAATCACTTTGAATTTAGACTGCCTCTTGTCACAGTCAAGTGCATGGCACCTCCTTGGAGCAGGTCCTTAAATTAAAATATTGTAAGTTTTTCAAACACTACTGCAGAAACGTGAGTGGCCAAGGAGAGAGGAGGTTTTTTCCTCCTGCTGGAATTTTTCACTATAACCATCCTCAGGGGAGTTCTCATCTTCAAAAGAAACATTCTTTCTATACAAGCTGCAAAAAGAATTATTTAATGACATCATAAATTAATACAGAGAGGCACAAATTTTCCAAAATGTGAAGAGAGAGAGAAAAAAAAAATTAGTGTTTGCCAAAAACACCCCAGCTCTTCCAGACTTAGGCCTCTCTTGAGCCTGTGAGCTGCCAATGATACCAAATTGAATGGTGGGGCTTTTGGCATGGCTTAAGTTTAGCTTGTTTAAATTTTGGCAAATATTCGTATTACTCACATACTCAGCAAGCTGATACAAATATTTGTTCTATTTAGAGTGAAGTCCAAACTCAGTGCTGGCATGAGTGCTGTTGGATTCAGTGGAACCAATCTTGCTTGTGCCAATATTAAATTTGGACATCTACCTTAAAGAAAAACAGAATAAAAAAATTCCCTAGCCTTTTAGTACAGATTATAATACATCAATGGAAAACAGACCTCATGTGTATCCAAGTTTTCCTCACTTGCTAATTTTTGCCTTAATCTGATTTGTAATGGACCTAGATTTTCTGCGCTTCGATTGCCATTCCCTGCTACGATGCAACAAGCCACCTAACCAGAGCTAGAGCTGAAAAAGCCTCCACACACGTGAAGTTCTCCACATTCTCGAGAAGTAAAAGCTGTTTAAACTGCAGTAAATCAAACCCGGACACAGTAAGTGTGTACTTGATCTATTTCAATACTGTGCAGGTTGTTGGGATTTTTTTTTTAAATCATGTCCGCAGTTTAGTGTTTCTGATTTGAAAAATAAATAGGCCATTAACATCCTGCCTCCAAAACAGGCAAGTCCCAAATCCTCAAGGATACTTGGAAGTTGCTGTGCTCTCTGTTTCTGAACGCCCACAGCTAGGCAGAACGCTGCCAAGCGGGCATCACCCGGAACGATGCCGCACAGCTGGGTGCTTGCTGCTGAGCCGCACACTCAGCAACTGTCAAACCCACCCAGACGTGAAATGCAGCAGAAATTAAACGGAATCTGGGTGCCTCGTTGGCCAGCCCGGTGCCACCCCCCTTGCCAATGAGCTCGCTCTTGGGACTGGATACATAAACAGGTTAGAAAATTTTGCAATGGAAAAAAAACCCACCACACCACCAAACCGAAAAAAGAACAACACGTTTCCTTTCCATAAATTAATACAACCAGAACGTGCTTCGGGATGTGCTAGCTATGGATCTGTGCTCAAGTCGAATGGGATTTGTAAGCTGATGGCTATTTAATGCTATCTAAATGCTTTCAGCGATGTCACGTAGACAGGGGATCCCACGAACTTAGCTTTAGCCATTTCGAAACGGGAAATCTAGTCTAAGTGGCTGAGCTAGATTCCCCTCTGAGTGGAAAAAGATCATCACCAGAGAATGATTCATCCCATTTTAATCCAAATGTCTGATCTCTCTCCATTGACTATAAAAGGAGCCCAGATGACCAGATTAGCATATATCCAAATGTTGCACATTTATGTGCTAACTCAGCCTTTTACAATCAGGTCCTGTACTCGCAAATATCATGTGCTATTTTTATAACTAAAAGCTTGGGTTTTGCCACAGGGTTTCACAAGGCACTTGCTCAGCACCAGTGGCTGACTCGGGCGCTGAGCCTCGGCTGTGCCCTTTGCAAAGGCTGACAGCAGTGCTGGCTCTGTGCTGGCAAGTCAAAACTTGGACTTGTTATATGTTCAAGTCTCTTCTGCATCCCCTGCATTAACAGAAAGCTGCTGGAACAATTCTTAAAGGAGTTACTTTTTAAACTGCCTTAAATCAATAAATATTGCATTGATGAGCAGAAGGTATCTGAAAAATGGTTTAAAATACAAGCAATGGTTATTAATTAAAAATGACATTGTTATTCTGTTAATCATATTTGTAAAACAGGCAAAGCATCCAGGCTAGCTTGTCATTTGGATTCTGGGCTGCTGACCTCATTCATTTTTAGGTTATAGTGGCAGCATTTGTCTCGTTTAGTGTTGATTCACTGTCACTATGAGAAATGAACTGACTATTTCAAATAATGGTTAGTGACACCCTCAGACCTCTCCCCCTGCCTCCAGCCTTTAATTCTTCACTGTTGTTGTCGTAACTGATCTGCACATAAGCACAGGAACATCATTTTGCTGTTCTTGTTATCAGGCCAGTGGCTGCTTTTAACTCGACCTTGTAGTGCTCGGTGTATTCAGATCAATTCATGATTTTTTCATTAAAAAAAAAGAAACACAAGATTCCACAAACCAGCCCAAACCCCTCAGTTTCGCGGTGGGCAGTTAAAGTTTGACGGTGTAGTTATGAAATGGTAAAAAAATGGATCAAGTGTGCATCTTGGAAAAGTGTGAGACTGACGTAATCAGAGAGTAGGAGACAGAAGAGAGACGAGGCATCCAGTAATTCACCATGGAACATTTTTATACTAATTATTGAAATGCACCCAGAGACAGCTTATAGTAGTAAAATGACTTTATGTTCTGATATGTAAAATAAAATGTCCATGCTATGTAACAAACATTTAAAAATTCCATACCACCTGTATCTAATGTGGTTTCTAATAAAGATTTATCTGTAGTATATATGCTTTTTATCTAACCGAGTCTTAGTTTTTACATCAAAGGTGTGTAATAAAAAAATCTTAAATAGATGTCTTTCAAAAAAACCTTGCAACATTCATTTTTATTAAGTATTTCATTTGTAAAAAGCAAAGCTGAATTGGACATGTGGCCTGCATTTGTGATATATATATATTTTATATATATATATATAATATATATGTATATAAATAGCTATTCAGCATGCAAAAATTGTAGTGATTTCCAAAATCTGATTACAAAATCCACACCGGTCACACACATAGTCTGCTGAATGGGTGTATGAGATTGTCCTGGTTGAAACACGACCTCCACCTTAGTGGCCTCGGGGCTGTCCCACTGCAAGCAGCCGCCCTCATCCGTCAGCCTCTTCGTTGGAATGGATTCATCAAAACGCAGAAGTACCTCCCGACTTCCAAATTTGTATTTCAGCTTTTTGCCTTTACCCACTCGGGAAGCAATGGGCAGGGGAAAAAAAAAAAAACCCACTGCAGGTGACTTAAAGCTTAAATATTGCGCTCGGTAGTGGAACCAAACTCCCAGCGTCACCTCCGCGTTGCCACCCCTCGGGACAGCAGCGCCCCGGAGCGCCGCAGGACGGACACGCTGCAGACCGGAGGAGGACAATCGCTGCTCGGGAGCTTTTCAGGGGAAGGCAATGGGAGTTTCGTTCCAGGAAAAGCACAGCTTGCCTTCCCACGCGAGGCCGTTTCGCACCGTGGCTCTCGCTGCGTGATCCCTCCTGACCTTGCGGGGACACCGGTAGGCAAAGCCAGCGCTGGAGTCAGTTCAAGATACTTCCACAGTAAACAATAGTAGCAATGCATACACTGGTTACAGATTTTTACCTGTTCTACAAATATTTGTACACTGCAAAGCCTGACAGGTAGTGGGAACTCTTCTCACCCCGACCCACAATTAAGAAAATATTCCTCTATGCCTCCCTTATGCTGAAAACAATTCTTTCCGAGTTAGCTGCAAGAGAAAAAAAACATAGCACAAAAGGCGCGTTTCAGCTGAATACGAAAGAAATCAAGGACCAGCAAATACAGAAATCGTTTCTGGAAAGTATTAGCGACTTTTAAGCTTAAACTTCATAAATATATTGCAATAAGCAAGTGTGATTCAATCAACGGATGGGAGCCTGAAGACACTGGGTCTGTTCCTAACGCTGCAATTAATTTGCTGTTTAGCCTCGGGCATAACGCTTCACTTCTTAGTTTCCCACAGCCACGAACGATGGTGTTGTGGGGGGAAGAAGAGACATTTGTGCATCGGTGCCTTCTCCTCTCTGCGCCGTGGCACCAACCCTGCACTGCGCCGGGGAGGTACCGGAGCGGCACCACAGCTCCCTGACCCCACCGCCGAGCCTCCCCACTGGCCCCTGGGCTCCTACGGCTCCGTCACTTCCAGAGGAAGAAGTAATTTCTACAGATACAAAAGAGCTAAAGAAGTGCTGCTACAGCAGTCCTTGAGCTACGCAACCGAACAGATCGCTTTTTCCTTGGAGATTTGCGATGCTGTGACTTCATGAACCAAGTACCATAAAAGTGAAGCTCATATTTTTCCCAAATAGCCCAATTTTGCTCATGGATGTTTAATATTACAAGCAAAAGAAAATGACTAGCTACTTCACTTGTTTGTCAAGAAGATGGTTCCTACTGGATCAGTAACGAAGACGCGAGAATTTATTTATTCGGGAGTCAGTAAGAGACCGATGAATCCAGCCCACCGCGACAGGAGATGTACTTCTCTGTGTGTCTGAAGATACAAGCTCTTCACCCACACAAATCCCTCTGGAAATGCACATTTGTCTCACCGAAGTGCAAGTTACCCACAGGTATCGACACTGATTGAACACTGTCCTGGAGCAGTAACGTTGGCTGTGGCATCGCTTGGCCATCGGAGTCATCCGTCAGTCCAGTTCTCCACCGTCCCCATCCCTGAATGATACTGCAGCGACGACTCCCTCGACAAGGAAAAGCTTTGTGAGTACAGGAATTCGTTCGCCGCGTTTAGGTGCGGAGAGGGGGGTTTTCTCTCGCACACTGACGGGTGCACCCTTTCCCTCGGGAAAGATGAAGAAGGAACGCGCTCCCGAACCTGAGACTGGGACAGCTGGTTGTAGACACTGAAGTGGCTGTTACCTGGTGGCTGCGAGCCTTGACCCGTGATGGACGGGAGCCGCGGCATCATGGTGGTGGCAGTGAAATGAGCAGGGAAAGGCTGGTAAGGGACAGTTTCCATTGTCTGAACACTGTAGCTGGTGTAAGGTGCGACAGAAGTCCACATATTGCAGCTCAAGGGGGGAGGTGGAGGTGGCAAGTCATCGACCGTTGAGACACCAGCAATTTCAGCCCCAGAACTAGAGTACATGCACGCTTCCCTCGGAGTCACCTCGCTGCAATAGGAAGGGCTTAGCATCTGCTGATCGTACGGAGGCGGGGAACGGAAATAGTGATCGTCTCCTACAGAAGAGGAGGCTTCCAGGTAGGAGCGTTTGCAGGGCAGGTCCAGGTGCCGAGCGCTTTCTGCGAAGAAAAAAAAATAAGCGTGTTCAGGAGCAGCTCCCAGAGCGACGGCGTTTAACAGCGATCTGCCAAGAGCCTGGGCTGGGTTTATGGAGTCCCCTTGGAAGCCGAGCGCGCAATCCGTGATTATTTTGCTGAATAACTGGTGCTCTTTTTCAGATTAATCCAGTTAAGCCGTTTTAGTTTGGAAAGCCCATGTACAACATCAAAAAGACATTGTGTTGCAAATGTCAGGCTAAGCCCCAGCCTCAAAGCATTCTGGTGACATTTATCAGGTTAAGTGAGCGACTTGGGCTACTATTCTCACATCAGAGGCTACTTCACGTTCATCCAGATAACAGAGGTCCCTGACACTCTTGCAGCGTTACTCCTGACAAATTCAAGAAGTCTCTTAAAGGGTCTTATCACAGCCTGCTTTCCTGTCACTGCAAAAATGGCCATACATTTCCCAGATATTCACGTCAAAAGCTGCAGAAATATTTCCAGATAAAGGAGCCCTTCCCCTCAGCTCTGCGCTGAGAAGCTGCAGCCCCTCTCCCATACGTTACGATGACTGTGGCCGTATTTACCAGCAGCTTTCTGTTAGTTGTTAGGAATATTCTCCGGATGAATTAGTGAATTCATCTGCAGATTAAACGTCTGCTAAAATTACACATTTGCCTTGCAGTCCTCATTACTGGTGCTGTTAAGATTCTTCTTTTGCCCATGATCAGAGGGTTCTCACATCTTAAATAAATTAGTGGCCAATGAGACATGCAAATAGAAGGATTTTTCTCTGTGCAGAATTTTTCCATTTAACCTAAAACATGCCATGATCTCATCTAATGCTGGATTAAAAGGAAGAGAACATAGCTACAGCTCACTTAAACTTGAAAACTAGTGGATAAGAAGAAAGGGATGCTCACACACAGCTACCACAGTCCCACTAATCCGCAGACATTGAGAGAATTGCTAATGGCTTCATGCTGGAAAAGTGCTGAGTGTGCATAAGTTCATTAACGCTAATGGCAGTGTCAGAACCTCTCAGGATAGAGAAGGGCTCCTCCAAACAACTGTTAATTCAGCTGATTCTAACAATGGGTAATTTCCAGCGTGGCTTCATGCCATCTGACTTATGCATTCTGGTTATTTTTTTTCAGCCCTGACTCAGAGTCTGAATTTGCCTTCCATGGGACAAGACCACTAACAACTGCCTAAAAACCCAGCTCTTGGGCCCTGACCTTCCACAACACTTCAGCCACATCAGTATCTTTGAAGATCAAGGCCTAAGAGACCGATCCAAAACGAACTGGAATTAACTTTAAGCTTTCAGTGCTCATGTTCTCCGGTTTATTTGTTGTAATATTTTTCTAGCTGTAAACTCAAGTTACCTCTTCTTTTTAGGCAATGATAGAAGAGCCCTGAATCTCTCTGTGCTGTGAAGGTGTTGAGTGGCAGATCTTGAGTATCCGAAGCTGCAAATTGCATGTGAGCACCGTTCTCATACTGATAATGTTGAAGGGTCTGGTGATTCCCGTGAAGTGGGTTAACATCTGGCTTTGTTGAAAGCTGGCCGTGACTGGACACCAACCTCTGCCTCATGATGCTCTTGGAAATTACTGGATATTCTTTGCTAAAAGAGGTGAGAAAAATTATTACTAGTTAGAGGGGAATCAGCATTAACAGAAAGATGAAATATTAGTTTGGCTTCCCTAGAGCATCTCCATCCAATGCCTTCAACACCCTTTGCCAAATACAATGAAGTCATCACGCTCTGCTGGGTGTGGGCAAGTATTATGACAGCACACAGTGTGTCTTAATCACAGGAAGAGCTTTTCAGGGGTATAAATGGCATTAAAATCCGTAACACTCTCAAGCACAAGAAAATGTGATGCCCCCACGGCATAGGCACCTTTTAACTTCTTCTTCTCCAAAGAAGTGCAGCACGACAGCAGCAGAATGAGGATCACAGCCCAGCTGTAAGGCTTATTTCTGCACAGGGCACGGGTCTGAAGGGTGCATTGGCTGCAGCAGCTCCCCGACCCCTCCGCGCTGCCGTCCCTCCTCCCGCCGCGCGGCCGTACCTTTGCAGCCGTGCCACGCGCAGGTCGCTGTCGTCGCTCCCCCTGAATCCCTTGGCAAAAGGGTTGTTTTCAATTTTCAGCTGGGTTATCTTTAAAAGAACGAAACCAGAAAGAGTTTGAAGAGGGATCAGCGCCATACGTGCCACAGCAGGTCTGAGGCTGTAGGTCTCCAGTGCCCTGTCCTACGTGACACCCCGTGAAACGCAGAATCCACGAGGGTTTCAGCATCTAAAGATGCGACAGAGAAGGCGGCTGTGTTCAGAGCTAAGAGAGAAACTGAGCTGTGAAGTTCACTGCTAGATGTTGTGGAAGCAGCTGTTAAAGCTGACAAAGTTGTCAATTATGAATGAGGACAGGAAGGCGAATTCCCTTGAGCCTGGGTCTTATTTTGGGCCCTGTGTTCTTATTCTGGGGTCTTGTTAGAGAGAATACATTTGTCTGATTTAAAAGAAGATTTCCTATCTTTCCATGTTAGAGAGCCCTTATGACATGGCTCTTCCTTATTTCCGTAACAATTTTATATAGCTTTACATCCGTCAGTCAGTCATTTTTCCTCTGTGAAAAGAATCATAACTGAAATAGTGCTTTATCTTCGGGCAAGAGAAAGCTGCTGCGTTTTTGTTAGAAGTGCCTTTCCCCCCAAGACCTACAGTGTATTAAAAGGGTCAAAATGCCTTGGAATTGACTTAGACTAGACTTAATTTTGATGGAGCTCAGCTTTTGTAAGGGAACTGTGAGAGCTCTGCCATTTCACGAAAATTCTGTTAAAAAAAATTGTGTGACGTTTCCTTTAAAAATATTCAGTAGTTTGTCTGTCTTACAGCCCCAGTAAATACAGTTTTCCCTTGCCAATCCTGCCATCTATCCCATCCTTTCCCTTTATAAGGCAGGTACAAACCAAAGCCATACAACAGTCAGGAATGCCGGGAAGAGGTACTTGGTTGTCTGGTGAATGATGTAAATAAACCACCTCTTTAACAAAGGATTTTATAAAGACAAACAGGTAGCAAACAATATCATTTGAGAGGGTTTTCAGGAGCTGGTAAATTCCAGAATAGCACCAGAATATTTGTAGGGACATTGGAGTACGGACATAGGATCACCTAAAAATATCCCTTGTCTACATCCCAAAGAGATGTACGTGTGTCTGTGCACAAACATACGCCCGAGGCTCTTTGACAGTAAGGTCTTACTGATGTCCTTCCCAACTAAGGGACACCAGCGGGTCAGATCATCTCCTTGGGCATCCGATTGTTGCTGAAAAGACCTTTCCCAGGAGGAGGCGAGGTGGCAGGGTGGCAGGACTCTGGAGGGGAGGGGAGGACACGTGTCTCCCTGCAGACAGGCGGCGCAGCCTGGCTCCCCGCTAGCCGGCCACGGGCTTGCACCAGCCTGCGGCCGATTCCAGCAGCGAGGATGACAAGCAGGGTCTGCGTTCGGCTGATTTTGCAAGAGCGTTGCTATAACTAACTAACATTTACACTTTCAGCAATGTGGAAACACATCCCTTACCGAAAAACTCCTGAGGAAACAGCTGACCAGTATCTGTGATGGAGAAGGAAGGTGGTGACATGTGAATTTAACCAGCCTCAAGGGCTCGAGCTTCTCCTCTCGGCTCCCACAGCCCACAGTGGCTCCAGGATAGCTCCCGATCAGCTGATGGGCCGTGAGAAGCGTAGGGCCCCTCCTAACCCAGAGCCCAACGTCAGGTTTGTACGGCTTAATTTAATTTTGTTATTTAGTGACTGTGGTTTTCCTCTGACACGAGCAGAATCGGGGCTTCAGTCCCTCCTTGTCACCTTCCCCAGCTCCATCCAACCCAGGAGGGAGCTTTGGGTGACACCTACACCTTTCCCCCCGAGCAGCACCCAACCATAGCCTCTGCCATCATTGCCACTTCTGGGAGCCCCACGGTCAGCTCGGTAACCACAACTCTCATTTTTTGCTTAGAAAGATGATTATTAGCAAGGACATCTCTGAGCTAAAAATAAGTCGGTTGTTTGTTTTTCCTAAAAGATGACCAGACCGAGTTTTTAATTGTTAATGCCTAAGAGAATAAGTAAAACCATGCAGATATTTCTCTGAGGTTGCAATTTGCTCGAGACCACTGTGAGGTCGTGGCGAGACCTTCTGCCACCCACTTCCCGGCTGCCGACAGCCGTGCTCCCTGTGCCGGACCCGCAGAGCCAGAGCTGGGCCGTGCCGGGGTGGCTCCTCGCAGCATCTTCCCAACAGATTTAGGGCTCATCTGGGGCATCTTCCCTACACCCATCAGGTGGCCCTGGGCTGCCACCCAGCTACCAGCCCACCCCAGCAGTGTTCATGCAGCAATGACGCTGGACGTAGGAAGTTTACGAAGCACTTTGGGAGCCTTTGGGATGAAAGGCACTATTGACACACCAGACTTTTTAAGTAGGTATTAAATAAGCTCTTTTGAGCTTTTTTGGTTAACCACGTTTGGGCAACTGGTCATTTTACACCAACAGCTACAACTTTTCAAACAGGATTCACTTCAGTGTCCAAATAGGGACTTTTTTTTTTTCCCTCTGTCTTACTATAACACACACATCCATGTTTGCGCTCTGAGACTTTTAACTGGCTCACTAATTGCAAAATCTTGCAAGGACTCTACACTTCAAGCATCAAAGGGCATGTAGGCATCCTGCTTGGGAGGAAAAGGTCTGGTCAGATTATTGGGGAGGAAGAATTTCACATATGTTCCTGTTCCTGCAGTATTTTCCTCTGAATGTGTAGAAAAAGAGCCGATGCAGTAACACACAGCAGATGTCACATTCAGGGGGACAGGAGGGCTCCGGCGGTGCTGCTTCACTCTGCACCTTTATTTATGAATCCCATCTACTTTAAAAACTCCAATTAATCCTCATACATCCCTGCAGTTGGACTTAGGAAATCTGCAGGGGAGCAGGAACTTGTGCAAAGGCAGGCAGGGAGGGGTAGGGTAGCAGGATTGAAAACGGAGCCTTGCCATCCCCTGCCTGGTGCCCTCTCCCCGCGTGGTGACCGGGCATCCGCTCTCGCGGGGAGGTGACGATTGCCACAGTGCCATCCGTCCTGCCGGTAACCTGGTTCGGTAAAAGCCTCAGGCGGGATGCTACCCGCTGCTGCCACGACCAACCCGCTCCAAAAAGAAGAGAAACTGAACCCTCCAACACCCGGGTACCTGCGACACACACCCAAAGCGCGGAACGGAGCCCTTTGTACTTCATATTCCCCCAAAACAACCCCAAACCCCCTCCTGCTAACCACAGGGCAGGCTCTTAGCTGGGGTTTATGGTTACATTCCTCGTACGTCTCGCTAAATACACGTACTATAATCACTTTTCACTGTAGATTTATGAGCAAGCTTTACTAGTCGTTATTAGATTTGCTCTCTGTTTTGAATGACATCTCAGCATTTACGCGCACGCCGGTCCATCAGTGTCCGGACGCGCAGGGTTTGCCAAGACACCGCTACCCAGCCATGTCCGTGCTGCTCCTCAGCTGCATCCGCTGGCTCCGTCGCTCTCGCTTAGTGCCTGCAGGGCTGGGATGGAAACTCGTCCCCTGCAGCAGGAGTTTGCTGCTGCACAACAGCAGCACCGCAGGCTCTCCCCCTCCCTCCGAGCGAACAGATCCAGCCCGCCAAAGCGCCGCGCCGCTGCGATTTAGAAGCTCATTCCGCAGCCGTCGGCAGCAGGAGGGCTGCGAGTGGCAAAAGCCCGCGAAGAGAAACGGAGCACTTTTAGGCAGAAGAGCAGCCTACCTTGTGATTCTGGTAGGAGGTCACCGATATGAAGGAGGTCTCTGGAAAAACGTGGGTGCAGAAGGCTGTGTTCTTCGACCCGAAAGCGTTGTTCTCATCCGCCTTCACAATATGCAGCCGCGGTTGGTATTTATGCATTGAATTAAGAATGATCTGAAAAACAATTGATGCTAAAGTGAGAAATCCAATTTAAAAAAAAAAAAAAAGACAGGGCAGACTTTACTAGCAGGACACGAAAGCCCACTAGTGCTCAGCTTTAGCTTTGCTTTCAAATTAGAGGGGAAAAATCACATTATATAAATGCAGAGGAACCGAGACAGAAAAGGGATCTGCTGCTCTGGCAAGCAGAACTGAACTTAAAGCTTTCCTGGTAAACCCTCATTTTCTTATTGCTATTGGATAGAGTCAGTCTGGGTGGAAAAAAAGTCATAAATTTTTTTCCCAGCTCATGCTGAAGCTGTACAATATGTATAATTCACCAGCAGACTGGTCCATAAAGATTTCTAATAAATACTTTACTGAGCTGAAAAATACACAGTTTAGCAGAGGCAAAAAAAAAAAATCACACAAACCTCGGGGCGGGGGGGAATAAAAAGCAAGCTATTTTTTCTTTTATCTGCTGGTAAAAGAAAACTACAAAAGAGGAGATTTATTTTTTTTCCCCCTCCTGTTTGTGGAGCAGCTCGGCACGGGCGACTGGATCCGGGCACCTCTCACAGCCGCCCCGCAGCTTCTGCCCTCTTCTCGAGTCCTGCCAGTGAGGGGCAGGAACCAGCTGGGCACTTTTTTTGTGGCGGGGGCTCGGGGAGGCGCTGGGGTCCCGCGGGCTCCGGCCAGCACAGGGCTCCTCTGACAGAGCCCTGGGGGCCGAGCGGGGCTGCCCGAGCGGGGAGCAGCTGGCCCGAGCCCCAGCTGTGCCACCCGTCCCAGCCTGGCCCTGCAGCATTGTTCTTCCATAAAGAAGGGATGTGCCCAGATGCTACAGAAGAAAATGGGTTTAAGAAATGGAATTTATTTTGAGAACTGGAATTTCTTTTGAGAACTGGAAGGGTTTTAAGAAAAGCCTTTATTCCTTTTACTGGGCAAAGAAGAAATACTGCTTGCTTGTTTTCTTGGCATAACCCTTTTCAATTGCTTCTTGCGTCTCCCTCGGGGATGGACATATCCTTGCAGGCTGCTTTAGGCACTGCACTAAGGGCAGGGGAGTCACCTTGGCTGCAGATACCCTCGGCGCTAGGACCAGCTGGGCACAGGGAGGACAGACTCAATTAGCCAATTTGGAAGAGGGAAGAAGAGACTGAAAAGGGTTATGCCAAGAAAACAAGAAGAAAGGAGTATTTCTTCTTTGCTCGGTAAATGGAATGAGTGGTGTCCACCCACAGAATGGGTGGTGTCTTCAACTGGTGGTAGTTAGATGGGTAGGTGGATGGATAGGTGGATGGATGGATGGACGGACGGATGGATGGAGGGATGGATGGATGGACAGATGGACAAACACAATGCAGCAAAGCAGCATCAGTTTACACTAATTGTGGATTTAGCCAATTTTAAATGAGAATTATCAAGAAATGGAGGACGTTTACTCCATGATGAGCTTTTGTGTTGAGGAACCCTTTCTATTCCGTGCCCATCCGTGCCGAGGAGCGCTCGCAGCGGCGGCACAGCTCTGTGCGCGCCGGCTGGGACGGGTGGTAGCGTAGGGAGCTTCTGCTCTTTAAACCCCTTCGTCTGGCTGCACGTAACTGCCCACAGTAGCTGGCTGCATTATATACCACTTAAATGCAATTTTTATTGTTGACATTTTCCAGACAACCTTCCCTGCTCCCCAAGAGAGAGAAGGAGGAATTTTTGGCATTTTATCAGCTTTGCATCAAGTCTCTTAACCACTTTGCGGCTGTTGATGTGCAGGGTGTAGATCTGAGAGGGTCGGCTCAGGTTTTGGGTTGGAGTTTTTTCTCTGCTTTCATGTATCTGCCACTCGTAAAACAGAGCCAGGGTGAATAACGCCAGAGGGCCGAGACTTTCATAAGAAGGGGCATTTTCATTTCCAGTAATTAAGAGTTGAACCAAGCCGATAAAGAACGGTTGTCTGGGGCAGAAGCTGGGGTGTGCTAAGCTCTCGTCACTGCCTGTCCCAAACTGCCCAGGTCTAGCAAGGACGGGTGACTTGTCCCCAGAGTCAAAGCAAGTCAACAGCAGGACGAAGAAAACAATCTTAAACAGAGATTTCCAAGGGGAAAATTAGGATCCCAAATTTCCATACACTCTGGATGAACAGTCTGTATTCCCCCTCCAAAGTAGTATGCATCGGGCTATAATGACCTCCTTAAAAATGCTTTTCTTTTTTTTTTTTAACCTTTTTAAGCCCAAGACATCCAAACAATTTCCAAAATGAACAAGACATTACTTTTTGGAGCCTGATGGACACATTCAGGAAAGGATTTTTGACTGATACTCAAGATTACAGTTGTAGCTGCAAACCTGCCTGGAGGTTTATCTGGAACTGCCTCATTTTTGTAGAATATTTTTTTAGGAGAAAAAAAAAAAAAACAAAACCCAGCCTAAAAGACTTAATTTAGCCCGATGCATTTATAATATTGGGTATTTCTGTCCCTTGCACCAAAGTGAATATTTGCCCACATATCTCAGTGTAAGTACCCCTTGGAAAGTGCTGAATTTCTTCACGTGTGGGGACCATGAAAGAAGCCCCACCCTCATGAGATGTGCCAGATCAAAGCCAACAGCCATCACTGAGCACGAAACGTGATTAATAGACATGAGAACCGCAGAGCACCAAGGTTAATTTCACCGAGTCAGTGGCCACGGACAAGGATGGGGAACAGCTTCCAGCAACGCAAAGCCCCATAAAACGCGCCGTTCTCACATGACGAAGCACAAACCCGTCAGCTCTTCGGCGGCGCGGTCAGCACGTCCAAGCAGGGATGAAGATGGGAAGTCATGGGACTGTTTCGGATGGCCACCCCGGGCCCGTTGCACGGGTCGTTTCTCACATCTTTTTGGGGGGGGTCGACGACCACTCTCCGCATACTCACAACCACCGTTTCACAGGTTTGAAAAGAAGAACTCGAGTCCGAAGGCTGTGTCCGCACACGCGTCCGCCGCACTGGTGCTTGGTGTAAGCCCCGTGCGTTCAAAAACCCTCCAAATCGTTCAAAAAAGCCTCCCGACCCTTCGCTGCAAACCAGCGCGCCTGCGCAAAGGGAAATGCCAACAATTCAGGCTAAATCGTTTTCAAGGCTGCTGTGGAAAACTGGTCACTGGCTAAAAATACACAAAACAAATGCAAATTCCACTCTGATGACGGACATCAGTGGAAAGATGAACTTAAAGAATTGTGTCAAAAATGAGAAGTATTTTAATTGACGGGACAGAGCACGGCCGCTGCTGGGCGGGCAGAGCTTCAGCAGCACCGCTGAGCAGGACAGAAGGTGAGGTAGGAACTCCCAGCCTCAAAGATGATGCTAAAACAATACTTTGATATTTTCCTGCACTGTATCTTTTTCATTGCACAGGCACAAGGAGATTAAGTCAGCGTCAGACACCGTTGCACACATTTTTAAATTGTTTTTGGTACAAAATGTAAGTGGTTTGAAATAGGTTGACTACTGAAAAGAAACGGTGTTTGGATTGTCGCTGAAAATAGTTACTGGTGTATGGGTCAGAGGGAATTTTAATGTGATAAAGGACAAGGATATAAAGTTAGTAAGGGAAACTGGAAACTAGTGTTTCTTGAGCAGCTCTGGAGTGTGCTGCTTTAGGAACTGAAAGACTCTCTACATCTTAAGATCGTGACTAT
This sequence comes from Tauraco erythrolophus, assembly GCF_009769465.1. Classification (NCBI taxonomy): domain Eukaryota; kingdom Metazoa; phylum Chordata; class Aves; order Musophagiformes; family Musophagidae; genus Tauraco; species Tauraco erythrolophus. Next base: position 3,158,377 of record NC_141485.1, on the reverse strand, counting down.
TTGCCTATGAAAGAAACGGCTCAGCTTACATGAGATGGGACATATTTAGGTGCATAGTAAATACATTTTTTTTTCTATATAAAAAAAAAAAAAGTAAATCAAATAGACATCCCAACAAGAATCCTCAAATTAGATCGATGAACTCAAATTTAGGAAGTGGATATTGGCTCGACACCCTGCCACGAGCCCCCACAGGGATGCCATCTCCATTCCAGAAACCTTCTGCCTCTCTCGCCTCCCAGGGCAGTCACCAGGATGCACAGCCTGGAGCAGGCAGGGATGCCTCCCCCTGCCCACACACCCCCCGCCGCGTCGCGTAGCGCCGTTATTGCTGGTCAGATCCGAGCCAAAGCGGATCTCGAGGGTGATGTCACTTCTACCCCCTCGACGTCGCACGTGCGGACCAGATTGCGAGAGAGACAAACTCCAAAGTCAATGTGAGCTTACATAAACCTCTTTCTTCCCCTCCCCACCCCATCTCCCTCCTTTGTGCTGATCACACAGTTGGCAGCTGGAACTTAAACTGTAATATAGCTCAACTACTTTATTTTTTTGGCATTCCCCAGTCAGCAACAAATGTCAAAAAAAAAAGGTGTCATTTGCTCCTTCCATTTAATTTTTCTTAGGAAAACACACTCCTTCAGTATCTAATCTTGCATGCTGCTGAGTAACATCAACGTCGGGGCTTGAGGACGTTTGCCAGTTTGCAGGATCGGGCCCAGGGGCCAGAAGCCTGATGGGGTAACGGTACCGCATCGCTTGTCGCAACGCAACTTGCCTTGAAATCACCAGTAAAATGTATTTACTTTCATATGAAATTTGGGGAGTTGATTTAAGAGTGCTCCCTGTTTCTCCAAGGTATCAAATGTCATATGATGCAGTGGTTGTTATGGCAACTGCCCTTTTTATATTGAATAGTAAATGGCCACGAAAAAGCCACATAATTTTATGGTTGCTCCCAGGGGATCACAGAACTCATATAAAATCTCTCATTTTAATATATTTTCTGCTTCTTTCTTCCTTCTCTCTATTCTTTCTAAAGTGAAAAAGCCTTTGAGCTGAGGCTGGCCCTTGTCCCATGCCAGGACACTGAGCTGGGGCGCGAAGGACCGGAACAAAAACCTGACGATTCAATCTCCCGCATGGAAAAAAGAGCATATTGGTCAACGAGGCTCTTCCAGAATCCCAACCACTGCTGCAGTTGATCTCAATTTATATTTCGAGCGTTTGAGGGTATAAGCCATCCCAAACCTAAGTTTTTTTTAACAAATGGCTCAGAAATGCCGCACAGCATCAGTACAGGAGTCGTCACAGCCCGGGATGAACGGGCCGTCTCCAGGGAAGGATGCTGGGAGCGCGGTGCCACGGCCCCGGCACAGCCACAAGTGGTGAAAAAATCATTGAATCCTTCAGGTTGGAAAAGACCCTTAAGATCACAGCGTTCAACCAAATAAAACCCTATACTCAGACAATCTCTATGGCAGCTAAAAAAATAGCTCCGCAACCACCTCCACCTCGTCCAGCTTATTTCCAGTCACCTCCAGGAAATGATTCTCCTCGCTCCCCTCAAACTGGGTGGCCTCTGGGGCAGGGCTGTGCCGAACCCCGACCGGTGGCGGGAAGGGAAGGGGCTCTTCCCAGGCAGCCCCAGCCCTGAAGCCAGCCGGGCTGCTCCTCGCTGGAGCAGGAACCTCCCAAACCCACGCATTTGTCCTGGCAACCCACACAATGGGGGGAAAAAAAAAAAAAAGGCTGGAAAATCCTGGGAAAAGATTCAACATGAGCTCAGACAAATTGTTCCTTACGAGAGGGCCAAAGTTGGGATTCTTTTTTTTTTTAATTTTTTTTTTAATTTTTTTTTTTTCTCAGTCCTTTTTCATCTAATGTCAGCTGAAACCCGTGGTAGCGTTTGCTGGCCTTGCGACACAGCTTCGGTGTGGAGGAGAAGTCCCTCTCCACGGTTAATCCCGAGCGGAGAGGGCAGGGCAGACCCTGGGGGTGTGATCCCGGGACACCCATGGGTGCCCGACCCAAAGCATCCCCTGCACCACCCCACGCTGCTGCGTGGCCTCGTGTCACCCGTGGACGCAAAAGCTCCTTGGCAAACCATGACACCTTCGCTCGCCCTTCTGCAGGCCAGCTCCCCGCCCGGGACTGGCAGGCGATTCCAGGATCTGATTCTAGTTAAACTTTACTGAAATCCACTGCATTTGACTCATATAAACCAGCAACGTCACGACAAAAAGATTGAACACAAGAGATGTAAATCTTTTCAACCAAGGACTCCACTGTCGTCTCTCACCCAGCGATTTAAATTGCACACTCGGATCTATTCATCCCTGCGGAACACATGCCATCCCCAGCGGGCACACAGCTCCGCTCCTCTTTTTCTTTGCAGGAACAAAGCAGACAATATAAAACTTCACATTGGGCTTTATAATTTATTTGGGCACCATTATTTCTCGGATCAGCTGTAAGACATTTCCTAAAATGGATGGTTTATAAAAAATAAAATAACCTTTTCATGGGTATTCTTTCAGCAGAAGACTTAGTGATGCTCAAAAAAAAAAAACTGACCTCAAATTTAGAGCTGGACAAAAAGTTTTTTCCAAGTTTTAAATGGTCTGAGAAAAAAGTTAGGTTTAGTAACAGGATAGATGTATGTATACATGAAATTCTTATATACTTCTTATTTAAATATATATGTAAAAGAAAAAATATGTGTTTTATATATATAAGAAGTCATATATATATAAGAAAACATATATATATAAAAGAAACCATAGATATACATAAAAGAAATCTTTTTTTATATATATATAGAAGACCTCTTTAGCTGAGAATAAGGCTATGGAACTGCTCTCGTGCTCCAGCGATGCCACAGCACCGCTGCAAGTGAGGCCACGTCTCTTCCCACCAGCCAGGACTTTGCCTGGGAGCTGCCGCGGGCCCTTCCCTTCGGCTGCCGGCGATCCGGAGCCGCGGGGAGGCTGCTGCCGGGGCGGCACGTAAACCTCATACCAGCAACCCGGCGAGGAAACTGCCTGGCCGCAAGTCATAAAGCAAACAAATAAAAATAAGATTCTAAATAAAAATGTGGGGTTTCGTAAGATCACCAGGATGTTAACCTAATTAAAGTGCCTGAGTGCGCCCGACGAGCTAAGACAGAAAAATGCTAAAATTGAATTAATAGCAAAAGGAGAAGGAAACCCCAAGACTAGGGGAAAAATTAAGTCTTTCAGTGATTATCAAATAAAACCAAGTGTGCAAATAATAAATCTGGAGAGAAATAACAAACTCATCAGCGTTAAACTTCCAACCCTAACCATTCTATGATTCTATGAAACAGTAAAGCCAGTAAATAGCAGATTTGGGTCAAGAAAACCAGGAATATCACTTAAAATGTCATCACAAGTGACAGACAACCTATAATATCCTGTAGCTTTAAACCTCAGTAGGTTACATCTCAGAAGCTAAAATAACTCCACACTTTAAAAGCAGATAAAGACCATTATGGAAACTAAATGCTCCATCAGCAGCCAAAGAGGGAGGTCCAGGGTATGTAACATAACCAAGCTCAACAATACTGTGTTGGAGGGGGATTAAATTAAATATCTACTTTTATTTATCACAATCTTCACTTCTAATCTTCATTTTTTTACTTGTCATTTTTCCCCCCACAGGAATATCTTTATATATTTCATAAAAAAAAAAAAAAAAAAGAAATAATTTCCAATTGATCTGGTCCCAGCTGAAGCCTGCCAGAAACACTGATGTGATGCTCTCGCCCTTTCCAAGCCGGCCTGGCTGCGGAAGCCCATGAGAAAGGCTGATTCCTCTGGCAGAGGTTTAATTTCAGCGGAATCATTAACAACAACAGCAACAGCAGGACCCCGTGACGTGATGTACTTGCTCCTCTGCCGTTTTCCAGCTCTGCTCCACGCCCGCGAGTGCTGACCTTACGTGTCTCTGCCTGTTCACAGCCTCCCTAAATCCAGGGGGAGAGGGGGCCAGGGAATAAGGCAAGGTTTTTGTCCAGACACATTGCGTTTGGTGAGACGGGCTTCCCTCGGAGCTGCCATCCAGCTCATCGTTAACTCCTCTGGGTACGGAGAACCCCGTTCAATAGATCCTTGGGAGAAGGGTCCAAGCAAAGCCGGGCTCCAGCACAGCCCCTGCATCCCTGGAGGCAGCTCAGGAGCCACCAACCCCGAGCCCTCTCCAATGCCGTGCCACGCTTCGTGGCCAGTCCTCTTGCCGACGCCTGAAAGGCATCCTCCTGCCCTCCCTATCTATCATGTACAGAGCATAAAACCAAATTAAAATCTGCCCCAATTAACAGCCTCTGCTTCTTTGCAGCAGCCCTCGCATCTAAGGACACTGCTAACCCTTGCTGGGTGGTTTCTAGCCCTTGCTGCTCATCCTCACCCCCCTCAAGGGACATTAAGTACCTTCATGTACATTATTAAGTACCTTCATGTGCATTATTAAGTACCTTTATGTACATCATCACGTACCATGGGCAGGAGGGCTGGCAGTGCTGGAAGGGATCCTTCCTGGCGCCCTCGCCGGCTCTGTCCAGAGCTCAAGAGACTTGCAGGGTCTCCAGGAGCCAGGTCTGTGTGTGCCAGGGAGTTATTTTGGCTATTTGTGCCATCGCCGTGCCCCAGGCACTCGCGCTGTACTACTCAGCACAGCAAGTGGGAAAAAAAGACATGATTTTGGCTTCAAAGAGCTGCCAGGCTCAGCAGCTTAAATAATGCTTTGAGTCAGGAGATGAAGAAAAGCCAAAACAGCAAAAAAAGCCTGATTAACTGGGACGAGTCGCACAGGAAAACAACCTGACCCCTCAGCAAAGCCCCTTATGCCCCTTCGGCAGCTTCACACCCGCCCTGAGCACCCTTCACCTGCCGGGGCCGGGAGCAGGAGCCAGAAGGACTGTCTCACAGGCACCCTCCACCCCACTGTTTACATACTTTAAACCTCTGGAGAAAGTGGAATTCCATTCATGAGCATTTATCACTACGGAGATACTCGTCAGGACTCGCTCGATATTTCCCCATATGCCCTGAACTAACCTCCTGAACGAAACACAAGTATTACGTTATCCTTTCCAACGGAGAGGTTATTTTTGTGCATCATCCCCAGCTGCCGTCAGCCCACCGATGTGTCAGCACTCGCAATGATACGACCCGGTTCGTGACCAAGGAGTCATTCCCATTTTTCACCTGGAAAGCACAGCTGGGTGCTTCCCAGGCAGAACACACTGGGAAAGGGGAGGGGATGTGCCACCCCTACACCACTCCTGCTGCTTTAGAGGGTACCTTCGTCTCCGCAGACAGACTACACGCAACCGCCTGTTATTCACGTGGCATTAGAGCGCGAAGCATCGGCGCTGCCAGAATCACCAACCCTCTCACTCACCAGCCCCGCGTAAATCACAGCTCTATCAGGCTGATTATCTCTGCATGTAAAGATTTGAAAATACATAAATTAAGATTTTCCTCTAAGCGCAGGCGGCTTACAATGCTTTCTTTAGGATCAGACGGACCCCGCCGCAGCGAAACGGTACAGCGGCTGCTGATTTCTTAATCCATTCTCAACATGAGCGTTTCTCGGTTGTTAAGCCTGGTGTGAAAGAAGCCTTTCATGGTCGAAAGGTCCCCCAAGAGGAAAATATACAGCCCACATTTTCAGGTCGTGGGGCGGGAGCTGGGCATAGGTTTACCTGCAGCAAAACCAGCTCAACCAGAGGAGTTTGCAGGCAGATTACAGAGCTCTGCACTTAATTTCTTCTTATTAAAATCTGCATATTTTTATGTGTCTGCATCAAAGAATGCCTCTCGTGCCTCTGACTGCGACTAATAATTTAGCATGAGAGATAACGCCAGTGGAAGAAGCAGGAGTGAGGTTTTTGAGGCCGAAGAGGAACGGTTTGGTGGGCTGGGTGTCACGAGGATCCCGTCCCACCGGCATGGGCAATACCCTGCAATTCTGTGGATTGCAGCACAGGCTCCAGCTCCACAGCTTATTAATTAAACTGTTTAACTTGCTGATTTTAAGCCTCAAACGTTCCTACATTCCTCTTAATGGACTCCACGGGGTCGCTTGTCCCTGATGTTACACAGCTATTACAGCACATGGAATCAGAGCACGGATTCATTTATCAAAGAATTCATTGAAATAAGGTGGAATCTCTGCCTGCCTGTTTTCCAGGTGAGATCCCAGGAGCTGCGCTCAGAGGAGCGGCGGCCCACGCCACGATGGGTTTGCCCATCCCCAAACGGGGCTGGAGCCCAGCAGCCTGTCGTGATCCAGCCACGTCTGTGACCATGAACCCAGAAAATCCACCACGTCCTTCTTGCCAGAACCCCCATAACACCCCTCACGCTCCAGCCTGACCCCAGGATCAGCTTCCCACACTCCATGTTAACGGACAGTGGAGCTGGGAGAGCTCCTTTGTTTTTTTTCCCCAAAATAAGTGTCTACCAAAAAAAAAAAAAAAAAGTTAATCCAGAAAAGGGATATTTAGGGCAGATATTTCACCGTGTCCCTCTCCCTCACCTCCCCTCCTGCCCCCAAACAGCAATAGTTTTGTGTCCGAGCCCCGCGCACCGGAGCACGGCATGGGCTGGGGGGATCACTCACACACATCGAAGGGCTGAGGGCAGGACCAGGCTCTGCAGGATTTTGGGATGCCGGGATGAGCTGGATCCCAGGCCAGTGGGAGCCAGGTAGGGATCCCGGGGCCGTGGCACCTGCGGGCACTGCCGAGAGTGCCAGGAGGGCCAGCTGGTGCGGCTCTGCCTGGGCAGCTGCCCGCACACCGAAAAAAGCACCAGTGGCAGCCTGCAGGAATCATCGCTCCGCGTGGTTTTGAGGTTTGGAGAAAATCAAAGACAAAAGGAAACAGCAGGCAGGCTTTGCTGGAGCACCAGAAGGCAAACAAACCCTGCGGGTTTTCTGACTTGTTTTTCTTAGGGAGCTTTAAGAGAGTGTTTGCAATCGCTGGGAACAAATTCCTAGAAATGAGAAGCTGTTGTTATTCGTAACGTAATGCCTTCGCCGGAGAGCCGCGGGAGGGCTGTGCCATGCCGGGCAGACACCTCGCAGGCACCGCCAGTCCCGGGGACATGGGCCATTCGTGCAACGGCAGAACCGTTCTCAGCACGATGGGAAAATCCGCGCTCGCCTGGTAGAGCCCAGCTCTGCTCCGTGCGCGCCGCAAAAAGCGGGAGCATCACTTCTCCAGAGCAGGTGATCTGCTTAGAAGGCTACGGAGGAGCTGCCTGCAGAGGGGCTAAATCCCCTTTATCCAGGCAGGTTGTCAGTGCCTGAACTGCAGAGACCTGGGCACTTAAAACACATTATTTCGGGCATTTTCCCAGCAGCGTGAGACAGAGCGCACCGGCAGGACGGCTCACATGGCGCGCGGGGACCAGGCAGGGCTCATTGGGAGCGCGGCCGCTGCACCTTGCCGCGGGTATCACCCCAAAACACAAACCAGGGTTCCCTCTGTGCCACTTGGGAAGCTTTGTGGGAGCACAAACAGGCTGTGTATCAAAACAGGGAGGGGAAAAAAAAAATCTTCCCTGTTAAAGCGTGGTGTTAAAATGGGTGTTAAAAAATGACAAAGTCAGGAAAAGCAAACATTTAAAGTTGCAAAACCAACCCTGCACATCCTGTTTGTTTTACGGCCACGTCGTACATCCTGTATGTTTTATGGTTTACATTTTACAACATAAGCAGTCATATATTAAGCTACACAGTTAACCAAGAGAAAAGCACAGGAGTGAAAAAACACCACGTGCAAAGCAAGCAGGTCAGCGCGGCTGCCGACACCGAAACATCGGCATTTGTGGGATTTATGTAATTTTTACTGTGCGACCCTCAACGCAGTGGTTTTCCTCTCATTTCCGTGGTGCGTTCCCCCTCAGAGAAGAGCGGAGGGGCGAGATCGCCTGTGATCAATAACGTCGGCATTAAACGGTGCTGGTGAGCCTTTGAAGTGCACAAAAGTTTCGCTGGGGTCAGTGGGTTGGGAAGAGGGTCAGTTTGCGGCGCTGCCGACGGCGTTGCGCGGCGCTGGGTTATCACCGTGTCACGCCGCCAGAGCCCGGCTCTGCCGCGGCACCGCGGCGGCCGCGGGCAGGATGGACGCACTTGCTTTTTAAAGTTTGGGATTTGCAGAAAACTATGAACGCAGCGAAAATTCTGGATTTTTATCAGCGTTTTAAGCTGGATGGGTCATCCTGCCTCCGGAGTCAACCCCATAAAGCTCCACCTGATTTAGCTGTGCCAGAATCGCACTTTCTGTACGGCTTTAGGTGGCACCAGGACAATTGACTCCACGTGAAAACCTGCTCTTTAAAGGCTCGATGCACGAGCGTTTTGAGCAAGACAGATACACTCTTCTCACTCTGCACCCTTCTTCAGGACCTTTTCACAGCCCCCTCACCCCCCAGACTGCTGCTGCTTTAAAACCTGCCAGGTTAAATCCCACATTTGACGATGCAAAGTAGATTCTCTTACCTGTGGTACTAGGAAGAGCTGATGGCACTAAACCTTCAAGGATTTTAAACTCTATCTTCCCTTCCTCCAGCCAACAAGGCTGGTTTATTTTTACGTGACTTTCAGCTCGGACAGTGCAAACCAGACAGGTTTGTGTTTTTAGATGCGTTATCTAAGCACTCGCTTGCCTGGCAGGCTGGAAGGGCCCTTGTTCCCAGTTATTAAATGCACTGTGGTAGATAACTGTGTACTTCCCACTTCTCCATTCGCAACACACATGAATTAAGATTTTCCAAATAAAATACTTCATCTTTTATGGGGCTGCCAAAGCCAGCCTGGAAAATAACGAGTTTATGCAACCTGTTTCTGCGAGCTGTGTGTACCGTGCGCAGCAACAGCCGGGCTGAAAATCCCACAGCGCTGCCCGGAAAGTTCCTGGGCAGAAAATAAAAGGTCGGTGGCATCCGGCAGGCAACGACTGAGCAAGTCAGAGGCTGCGTTTCCAAGAGCGGGGAAGCACGGAGGCAGCAAGGGCACCCCCCTCCCTCGGCACTAAACACTCCCCCACCCAGTTGCACTGGCAGCATAAAATAAACGTTGCTCCTCGTTATTAAATTAATTGCAACATCCCAACCAGCGTCCCAGTTCAGACACAAATTCAGCATCGCAGGCCCACCTCCAACCAAACCCTCGCAGAACATCGCTCTTACATGTCCGAAGGGATCCAGGTGGTTGTTGGTGAGTTTTAGCTTCTGAAAGGACACCAGCTGCCGCATCCAGTGTGCTCCCGTGGCCGGCGAGTCGGGGTGCACGTACAGCCGCCCCGGCATGGCCGGCTCTGCCTTCCCGGCCACCATCCTGCAAACACAGCGGGTACAGCTCATGTCACCTCGGCAGTGGTCACCAGCCCGGACACAGGAGAGAGTTTTGCCCTTGAACTCAAGGAACCCTCCCACCAGCCCTGGGGGCATGTGCTGAAGCTTGGAGAAGCTCCGGCTGCTCGTGGGGTTTCAGGGCTCCTCGTTTCTCTCCTCCATCTCCGCTCTCACGCGGCATTTCCTTGGGGCAGTGTCTCTACACAGCAATTGTGTTGGCATTGGTCAAGGAGGAAATCTCATCTGGGTTTTTGGAGGGGATGAAGCCTTCAAAGGCTGTTCTGCAACGGGAGATGGTCTCATACGCTTCCCCAGGAGGAGGTACCTGGGAGCAGGAGTGGGTACTGGCGTGGGTGCACCTTCTACAGCAGTGCAGGGCTTCCGTAGCCCCCGGCCAGGCAGCAGCTCCGGTGGGAAGAGGCTGCTCCCTACTCCAGAGCTACGTCCTAGCACACAGTGCTGCCCCTCGTACCCTTCTGCCAGCTCCCCTTGGCCCCACATCACCACCGCCACCAACTCGCAGGGACACAAGACCAAACCAGGAGACATCGCTTAATGGCAACTCCCCCATCACTGTGCATTGTTCTCCTCTTCTAAAACACCCATAAAAGCAATATTACCAAAAGCAACAGAGACTTTTCCAGCAGCAATAAAAAGAAAAGGGGAAACAGCTCACAGCTCTAGGGCTGGCAAAAGCTAAATTAAACAGAGTTAACAACTATCCATCATCTAGGGCTTAATGGTTATAACACAAAGCGGCCGCCGCGCTGCAGAGCCCTCAGTCCACTCCTCTTACCCAGCAGCACTCCAGGACAAAAGCGACAGGAAAAGAGATTTTTAAAAAACTAGAGCAGCCCTAATGTGCAAGTAAATTATTACAGTTCTGTAGGATGTCACCAGGCTCATTCCCAGTAAGATGACTACAAAGTTTTCCGTTGCTTGTCTTTTCACCAAGCAGCAGCGGTGGAAGGGTTTGGGAAAAGCACAGCGAACAGTCACTGTGAGGGGGGCTGCTGGGCGTATTCAGGAGTAAAAATCAAAAGAGAAAAGAACATCCTTCCTTCATCACAAAGCAAAAATCACTCCAAAAAAATAAAACCTCCAAACTGGATCCGGCTTTGGACTGCGATTGGGAATCGCTGCTCCCTTCATCTGCTGGATCAGCGTGGCTGAACCAGGGCTTTGGGTAAACCACCCACCTTTTGCTTTACAGCTCGTCTCCTAAAAGCAAAATGTTATTATAGAAGAAAGGAATTTAAAACTTCTCTGGACTCGCACAGATACCTAATTTTTAAGGCCAAACCGGACCATGAGGTCATCTCGTCCAGCCTCTGGTATAGTGCAGGCTGTGGCTTTACTGTTTTACACCTGCACATGGCCAGATAACCTGTGCTTGGCCTAAAGCATCTCATCTGAGAAACCATCCAAGCTTGAGCGCTTTGGAAACAAACAATCCACCACCTCCATTAGCAGTTTGTTCCAGCAGTTAATCACTCCGCCTGTTAGGAATATTTTATATTTGTCTGGTTTTAAATTCCAGCCATTGGCTCTTGTATCTATCCCTGCTCCGTGAAAGAGAGCTCTGGGATGCTGGCATCCCTCCCATGGGAAGGTATTTATGTTGGTTTCTGTGTTTGCACACCAAACGGTCGATCCAGTTGCAACTTTCCTATGGAAAAAGCGGCAAACAAAAAAGTTCTCTTACCATTTATTGTCACAGAATTTATAGCGGTGGTCGTCAGCCGGAACGATGTCGATCAACAGGATGTACTTGGTCTTGGGATTCATTCCGGTCACTTTAACCTTGTAACTAGGAAACATCCTCCTTGGGAAAAGCAAAGGGTTAACACGTTAGTGAGTGACCTGGAGCAGCACTGGAGCAGCACTGGAACTGATGGAAATTTGGCGCAGCGCCCCAAAAGGCAGATCCACCATGTGATGAATTCACACTGGGACAAATGGGCTACGAACTATTATTGCTGCTTATACATCACCTGAATTAAACTCACTCTGGGCTGCACAGGGTTAGTGCAAAATGGGGCACAAATATGGACGAGGATATAAAGGGGGGTTATGGATCAGTGTCAGCAAAAGGTGGGTGTAGAGAGAGATATGGGGGAGGTCAACACATCCCTCCTACAAGAAACTCGGACACGGAGCCCTCACTACCCCAGGAGGCTTCACGTGGCTTATGGCAGCCTCAAAAATGCAGATTTCTTGTTGCCACAAACGTGCGTGAAAAGTCATGAGATCTACCTACACGTCAGAGGAAGCCAAGCGCACACACCGTTCTCATTCACACGTTCCCAGTGTCCACGACACCAGGTCCCACGGCACCGTCTCCTACCACAGCAGCTGAACCTGCGTTCCTGGCCACAGACTGAAAAATGGGGATTGGCAAAGCCTGGGGGGAGACTAAGGGTTAAATCCTGCAGTGGTGCAGACAGTCACCACTCCTCCAGCCTTCCCAAATTGTCCAAAAATTTCCCAAACTCACAGCACCGACACTAAACCTTGTTAGAGCCAGGAGCACCGCAGAGCTCCCTGCTGAAAACGCGCCCGTCCCACTGATTTACACATCGGCTTTAGCGGACACGTAGCAACCAACACCGAATGAGGAGTACCACATTGAAGAATATTTCTATACATCTTATATATATAAAGAATTTTGCAATATTAAAGAATACTTTTTTATAAAGCTATGACCGTGAAACCAGTATATAACATCACGGTCTGGTCTTGCAATCCAAAGGAGACAGCCCTGATGTTAGGGGCACTGCCGTGGGCTTCCCGAGCCCTCGAGGCTGCATCGGGAACCAGGATTTGCAGGATCAAGCACTTTACATCCTCAGAGTAGCTATTTTCTTGGCTCCATCTTCCCAACCTCCTCCTCATCCAGTAAAAAAACCTAAGTCAGTTGAGCAAACTGGCTCACCACAGCCTTCAAGCAACCAGCCAGAACAGAAAATTCTCCTTTCCACTGGCATAAGGGGATGGAGGATGAGAATTGCTACATCCCGGAGTCATTCTAATTACCCTAATTAAGAAAGGCCCAAATCCTGACGTCGTTTCTCCATCGGCCATCGAGGCCACTTGGCCTCCCCGCCTCTATCCCGCCTTCCCCTGCGCGTTGCCCCATGCCCGGCCGAGCCGGCCCGCGGCTGCAGCACCATTTTGTCACTGCTTGGGGAGAAGGCAACAAAATGGGCCCTGTTCGGGATCCTTTCAATCGGCCCTTTTAACCGCCCTGCATAAATTCCAGATGTTTACCATGTAATTAGCCGGGACTAAAAAGGGGTGGTTTACCGATGTCCGTATTTGATTTTCATTCATAAACTCTGCACTCCTCTTAACCTTGTCCTCCTACAGGTAAGCACCTGGATAAATACAGTAGGACATTTCAATTTGTGAATACACAGCCCAATTCACACGTTGAAAAAAATTGTGTAAGGAATCCAATCTGAATGCCAAGATTTTTTTTTTTTTAAATTAGGCCTTAAAATGACATTTAAAAATGAAACAAAAAAAAAAAGGAGAAATTTATTAAAAACCAGAAATGAGATGGACACGATTTGACAGTTACTGCGTGTACCAGGCGAACGTCCTGCGTCGGGGGCTTTTATAACATCTAGCTTCTGAATTTCTCTTTTTTCTCAATCATTTCATTTACTGTAGAACATCCAAGCTGCTAAAGTAGCCGGACTGATATATTGTAAATGTTAAGTGCTTTTTTAATGGCATTTAAAATTAAGCTTCAGCATATGGAGTTCATATAGCATGGACATGCCTGAGTTTATAATGTTCTTTAGTATAGCCCTCTAAAATAAATACAAAGAGCCAAAGTACTACTATAATATATACAGCTGAAATTCTTTAAGGATAACAAATGGGGACTCACATCTGATTGAAGGTGTTGCTTAACTTGCAAACCGCTCGGTATCTTGCAGTGGTAGCATTGTACTCGGCAGTCGACAGACCCAGCTACAACCAAGTTTGCCAACTCTCCACATTCTTTTCCAGGAAAACATGGGGTAGAATTAAGTAATTTGGCTGTGCATGGACATTTCATCATTATTATTAGCTGCTGCATTTTGGCCTTAAAAAAAAAATAAAATGCGACTAATGTGCTGTCCAGGGACTTGTCAGTTTAATTTTCTTAATGAAAACATATTTCTCAACCCCTTGGCAGAGACTCATTTAGTAAATATCTCTTTGCAATACGATACAAACACGGGTTGTGCGTTTCTGGTGGGAAGGCATGACAAACCAAAGAGCTGGGGCCAAGAAAATGCAGTCATAGAGTTTCAAATAGAAAAAAAAAAGGAAAAGAAAAAGCAAGAGAGAGCACCTAATATCATGTCCTGGCCCTTATTAAATGTCCCATTCGAAAGAGGGGAGCAGGAAATCACGGCAGAGGCACCGGGCTCCACCAGCCCTGCCGGGAGCAGAGCCGTGCCTACAGTGGGTCTATAGAGCTCCCCGTCAGCCCTGGGAAGGGGCCAAAAACCTGCCTGCTTCCCCAAATTTACTTCAGGTCAATGGAACTACTCACAGCCACGGGCTCTGCGCTCAGTAGTAGCTTTGCATAACCAATCCCTCTGCCAAATCTCTGCAGGCAGGAGCTCCGGGGCGGATGGGCGTCTCCGCGGAGGATGCTTCGCTCGGGCCAGCTTTCCCTGACAATAGCTTGCTTCATCATCTCTTGCTCGGGGACCAGCAGCGGCAGAAGAATAACCCAGCGTTGCAATTAAAAACTTGCCAACGTCTCGCCGAGCTCTGGGGAAGCTCAGCCTGGCATTGCTGGGAGGTCTGGAGCAAGATTCGAGCAGACCCGTGGTTTACCCACCCTCCTTCCCACCGCCGCGCACAACTCCCGAACAGGCAAGAGCTTTGCTGCATGGAAACCGATTACAAAAATTGGGAATTTGGGGTTTCCTGGAGAGCGTGCCCGAGTAGGCGGCATCTGACCCTCAGTAAGACCCCCTGCACCGAGGGCGGCTGTGGCCTCACTACGGCTGCACAGACAGGGAAGCTCAGCGAGCTTAAGCACTGGGAACGTGCAGCACAGGCTGACCCAACTATTCGGTGAAGTTTAAGCCACCAGTAATCAGGAGATTAAGAGCAGCAATTCCTGGCCTCAGCATCTTTTGTTCAAACCCAAAGTCTGGTTGGACAGGGTGTCCCAGGGCTGCAGCGAAGGCGCTAAACGTCGCTGCCACCCCTGGGGTGGGGGGCTCCAGGACCGCATCAATTTCTTCCCCTTTATGCTCGTTTTTCAAAAGCCTCCCAAGGTGTGCGGCCAACCCATCGGCACGCGTTCGGTGCGGCGGGTGCTCCCAGCAGGGCCACTCGGGGAGCGGGAGCCACGGAACCACCACCAGCCCCGCGGCAACCCTGCCCACCCGGGGACCGGCCGCGAGCCCACGGCACACCTGTGCGACAGCCGGGGACGCAGCACCAGCAGCCGAGCATCGGCCCCGGCATCCAGTCAGTAGATCCCAATTTTGGACACGTTCAAAACCCATTTCTCCCTCTCTCCAGCTCAACCCAGTGAAGAAGGGACCATCCAGACTCCCGACAGTCTCCTACGCCCCTCAAAGCTCTCTGCTGGGTTTAGTGGCTCCGACAGGCACGTTTCTCCCTCCTTCCCTGTGCTGTCAGAGCCACAGTGCGGCTGTCAACAGCGGCAGCTCTCCCTGCCCTTCAGAGGGGAGAAGTTAAACCATTTGACATTCATTCATACCAGAAAAGTGCCCCCAAAGAAAGCCATTGCAGGAGAAAGGCTACGGTGCCTTGTTCCTGTGCAAGCGGGACGTCTGATATGGCATTAAAATCCCACGGTCCGGCACCCTTCGCTGGGGGCTGAGGTGCGGGGTGATGCCCTGAGGAGGGCAAAGGGGCTGAGCCCAGCTCTGGGGACCGTGGGCAGTGGGAGTGGGGCTGGTGTCACCAGGGCTTGGCACCACACGGCCACAGCCCCGGCTAAACCCTTCCCCACAGCTCTGTGCAGCTGAAATGTAGCAAAACCAGTAAAAGCCAGGAAAATAAACAAGCAGCACAATTCTGTAGCCCTCCCAAGCTTCAAAGATGATGTGCGAGTGAATTATTTGTTCTGATAATGAAGCAGTCACTGCTTAGCTAAGTTTATGCTAGGCACATTTTATCTCTACATGATATTCACAAATTGTTTTAAAATGAACTGTTAGAATAAGCATCTCTTGTTTATTTATTTATTCTATTACTATCCAATCCCCTTAACCATGGAGCAGTTACTGACACGGAGCCAAAGCTTCTATTATGTTCAAACAAAGTTTAATTGATGTGTAATTGGTTGGTTGGATTTGGAAGTGAGCGATAAGAGGAAAGCTCTGCTTTCGTTTGGGGTAGCAGTTCCCAGCCTTTCGGGCTCTCCAGGCTCGGCCACCTCATGGGCATCTTACTTGTAGAATCACAGGGTGGTTTGAGTTGGAAGGGACCTTAAAGATCATCCAATTCCAACCCCACTGACACTTGTGTTTTAGTCCCCATATGAGCAGGCCTGGTTGGTCCAGGAGAGATGGGCGACTGCAAGGCTGCTGCTTCCATAAAGTCTTCATTTTGGGTAAGGGAGAGCACTGCAGCGCAGCCAGGAAAGCCAAGAGCATCACAGCTGAGCACCCACTGCCCTGCGCCACGCTGCACGCCAGGACCTGTGTGTCCCAAGGACACTGGCTCATGCCGTGGTACTGCTGGGTGATGAGGTGGCCTCTGCAAACCTCTCAGTCCTCAGCACCCTCCTGCTCACACAGATTCCATCTGACCTTCCTTGCTTAGATGCAAACGTCATTTCTGATGCTCCTACTGGTGCATTAGCTGGGAAGGAGTTTCTCTGACCAGCACACGGTAAGCAAGGAAGCCACGGGAAACATAAATGGTGTTTCCATAGAGAAAATTACATGGAAACGAGTCACCTGAGTCCTGTTGGAGCAATCCGAGTCACGTCCTCACCAAAGACTGTCGGTGCTCTCCAAAGCCCATGGGAATGTGCAGACTGGTGCTCACTGCATCTCCCTGTGGTGTGCTTCGTGCTTCAGATACCACCGAGTGCTTCCATCTGTCCTTTCAGGGCGTAAAAATGCCCCCCCAGCTCTTCACCAGCTCAGCAGCTGAAGTCTTATTTTCAAAAGGAGTTTTGATAAGCCAAAGATTTCCAAAGACAGACAGTGATTTTACAATCCTTGATTTTGGGGTGGTCAAGTAAAGCGATGACTTATTTTCAGAAGCTCCTGTATGGTGCTGTCTGCAAAGATGATGCTTACGGCATATCAGGTTGTGAAAGGATAAGAAAACCAAGAAATCACTCAACATCTTGGCTAACAGGCCATATCATGGCTGAAAGACCATCTCCTCAGAAGCTGCTGGGCATGCCAAGATGCCTCCAGTGATGGTTTCAAACCACCGAGGCTGACAACACACCTACATTCCTAATAACGTCTAATACGGCCCCGAGTTCTTCTTGAAAACTGGCCATGGCTGCTTAAGGATGCTTCTCCTCATCTTTGTTGTTAGGAGGGAAAGGAATGGTGTGCAGAGGCTTCAAGAACCATGTTTCCATTCTGATGACCTTTCTTCTTTTTTCTAATTTCCCTTCTTTTGACAAGTATTTCTTCCACTGACTTAACGCATCTTTAAAAATAATATGCTCCAGGGCAGATTAAAACAAATTTAGGGATGTCAGCTGTTTCTTTTAGCCTTTTAAATGGCATTTCCTTTTTGATAGATTCTTGCTTTCAGAAAATACTTTAAAGAGATCAAAGAGTTTTTCAACAGGGTCCCATTTTCCCAGTGTATCCTAACCCTCAGTCCCTTATTTCTCTTATCACCCACGCCACTCCGCTATGACGCTCTGTATACAAAGTAAGAGCAGTTAACTTTGAAGTGCTGGATTAGCCCATGCCAGATCCTTGCCTCAGAATAACAAACAATACAGGTTCAACAGGAGTTCTCATCAGTAGTTCATTTTTCAGCCCCAAATTCACTGTCACTAACACAAGCAACATTGAACTCTCAGTCTATGGACAGATAGGAGAGATTTATCTGGTGGCAGGACCATGACCTAGTGATGAGAAGGTCAGACAGTTAAGGGATTTTTATATTTTGGAATGGCGAGGTTGTATTTTTTTCTTCTGGCTAGCGCATCTACTTTTTAAATAAAACATTGTTTCTCACATACTTGAGAACTTGGTTAGCTGGATGGCTGCTTTCACGGTCTAGAAACATTTCCTCTCTTTGCCCCATGGTAACTCGAAACACGGGCAGGCTCCTTGCCACGGGATGCTTCTCCGGTGGTTTAATTTTGTTGCAACTGAAGTTGAGCAGAAAAGGTCCCAACGTGCTGGAGGATGGAAGAGGTGGGTGCTGGCAGCCTCTGGCAGCACCAGCAGCACAGCACATGGGTACCTCAGCGAGAAGCTGTACAAGAGCAGCCCGGCACTGCAGCATCTCAGGGCAGGTCTGCTCCCTTCCCAGTCCAGCTCCCTCCATGGTGCAGCCCCTCCAGCTGCGTGGGCTCCGCAGGAGCTTTCAGAGGAGCTGTGGGCAGCCTTGGCGTCGGTGCCAGGCCATGCGCTGGCTCATTGGTGCAGAGCAGGAGATGATCCACAGCCCCTGTGCCCAGGAGCCTTCGACACAGAGGCAGAGCACAAGCGATGGTGGGGATCTTCCCCAGTTGGTCTGGGCTTGACCAAACCCTCTCCTGCAACCCCGGCCAGCGCTGCCGCAGCTCCAGCCTGAGGACGAGTGAGTGGAGAAAGCTTTGGGAACACCCTCAAGTGTGAGCATCCCGTGTGCTTAACAAACTAAAAACAAGGATCGCTGTTCGAAGGGAGAAGCATATTAAAAACTAAAATCCCATCCCTGCCCTACTCGGCATGCACGAGCTCTGCCTTCCTTGCCAAAGCTGTTGACATCCGTAGCAGCACGGCCAAGAGCCATTGGAGTTTGCTCCTGCTCCTTTCTCTAAAAGCAGGAGTTTGTCCGAACAGGGTAATTCCAGGACCCCAAATTTAGGACTAAGCAGATCAAACATTCCTTAAATATCTACTTTATTTCCAAGTTTTAAATTGACGGCTCACATTCCATCGCTGATCTCGGATATTAAGGTTTGCTTTTGGATCAAAAAACTTTAGCAGAGATTCTTGTAACTGCCTCAAAAGATTCTGGACAAATATTTCCCTTTAATTGTAATGAGAACTGGGCATCCATATGCCCTACGGAGCCATGGAAAATTTAACTTTTAAAGGATTATTCACAGAGGAAAGCTGCACCAGCTTAGCCAAAGCATTTATACTTCTTCAGACCTTGATGTCCTAAAAACTAGTTTTATTTTGGTTTACTAAAGTTGATTAGGAACAGATTTTTTTAAACTGAAATAAGCCACTTTAAAAATGAAACTTGAACATCTAAAGGGGGTTTTGCGTCTTTTCCACACATGCAAGCTGTTTTATTGATTTTTTTTTCCTGTGCACTATTTTCCTACATATGCTTCTTAAAACCTGCTACCATAAAGACTGAAGCTGTCTCTGTACCTGTGCACATCCTGCATTCCAGCCAAAACTCTATTTCAGTATCCCAAGCCTCCTGTTCACGTCTCTGGGATGGTTGTGCTACCGTAGAGGAATGACTCATTGTTTTCTCTTCAGTAACTGTTCACAAAAATGTTACCAGACATCCTGTGACCTGGTATTTTTTTACTGATTAGCCATAAGCTGCACCAAATTGTTTATTTCTGGCAATATCTGGATAGAAACTGCAACGCTGCAAAGACTGGCACCTTGGAAAAACTGGGAAATAGCTAGAGCCCAATAAAAACTAACAGAAAGAAAGAAATACTGATTTGGGAAGACTGTCTAAGCGAAGATTAACTTCCTACAGAAATAAGGTCTGGAAGACGAGTTTTCACAACGAATTATGAGAGACAAAGTGGGGGTTGCCACCAGGTTAAAAAAAAAAAAAAATACAATTATTCGGTTAAGATGAACCTGGAAATCAGGAGTTATACTGAAGTCTCCCTTTTGCTTTCTGCTTTACCCACCCCTCGTACAAGTTCATCCCTCGGGAACGGGCGAACCCCAGCAGGAAAGGGGTGCCCCTTGCTGGGGCCGGCTCTGCCAACAGCCACATGCCCAGCGATGCCCAGCAGGGCTGTTCAAAGGAAGGAATTCAGAGCTACATCTGCAACTCCATCCTCCAGAATACCCTGTCCCCTTTATTAGCATCTAAATTGATTTTATTAAATTGATTTAATAGGACCTCAACACCTGGAAAATGCCTTTTTTTTTTTTTTAATAAACGAGAGGATTTATGAACGATTATAATCTTATTTATAAATACAGGCATGCACAGCTCGATGTGGGTGCTGGGCTCATTCACCCATCCCGGGAAGGCCACCGGCCACCTGGCCGCGCTGGGAGCGGGGAGCGGCCGCAGCCGCCGCGCCGGGACTCAGCGGTGAGGGGCTGCTCGGCGGAGCGAGCCGGGCTGGCAGCCTGACACCCCGACAACGGGGCTTCAGCTGCAACCGGCGGCAGCTCCCGAGCCTTCCGAGAAAAGCCGCTCCGCAAACCGCCGCTTTTCTCCCCGTGGCCGCCCGGTGCGGCGGCAAGGACCGGGCAACCTTGGCACTACGCGCAGGTCAGCCTTCAAAACCCGGCAAGAGAAAATCCTCTGGAGCAGAAACGGGTGATTGGAACAAACCTCAACGAGGAGGAACAAGACAAAGGTTCTGATTGATGGAGCCCAGCGCCCCGGCGTCGGGCGCTGCCACGGGCGGGGGTTTATGGCTGAAGGAGGGGAGCGGTTTTACGCAAAGTTCAGGGAACTTCGCTAACATAAACTTTTTATCTTTTGATGATCCTTTTAATATAAAATAATCTCTTTTTTTTTTTTCCCTCCCACAATGAAGCAGTCGAACATTAAAAGATAGCGAGTGCATTTTAAAGATGTTTCCACTTTATAAATCAAGCTTTCTTGGCAACAACATGATTTCTATTTCAATGCGGAGCTTGCTGCGTTCTCCTAATGTCTCCTACAGATCAGTCCTAAGAGGGAGTAATAATCCCCCAAAGTAATTCTCAGCCTTAAATTCTCGATAATTTATAGTTGGCTCGTTCTGTGGAGCTCTACAAAGAACGAAACAAATGACTCCCCCTCTCCCCCCCCCACTAAGTTATCAATATTTGCCTTGTTTATACAAAAAGGCTATTTTACACCATTGCCATGGAATTAACGCTTCCGCTGAGCTTTACATTTCCTCTCCATTGAATGAACTTGTCATTAAAGTCACTTTTTTTGTTGTTGTTTGAAATTTTAAAATCAGGCTTCAATTTCTTTTCGTTTGTGCCCCTTGAGGTCAGACAGACCGACATTTAAGTGATTTCAACTGACTGCTTTCAGGGGCATCTCTGTGCCTGCTGGGAGGGGGATTAGAGTCCTAATTAGTGCCTGCAATTAGCCGTTTTCCCTCTTTTCTCCGCCCCCCCCCCCCCCCCACCCCAATCCTAAATGCAAGTCCATCCAAATCTCCATTAACCATCATTTTTTAATTGGGTCAAGAGGAGGTTTATTATTGCTACTCTTTATTTAAAGAGCTTGGGTAAAATAAAATCTGCACGAAGTAATAATTTTCCTTTCGTCATTTGCATCACGATTAACGGCATATTCCTGCTTTTGGGCTGCCCAGGGCTCGGCACGGACACGCGGGGCTCAGCCTCTCACTCGCTACGAACGAAGAGACTTAAACGATCGCGGGATTTAAGTTGATCGATTTTTCTGCCTTCCTCACGCTAATTTTTTTACGCATTTTTGCTTTCGGTGCTGCTGGAGAGCCCGACCTGGGACAGAGGAGGGTCCCGGTACCGGCGCGGCCCCGACGGCGGCTCCGCTCAGCCCCAGCCCGGCCGCATCGCCCCGGCCGGCAGCGCGGCTCCGCTCCGGTCCCGCCGCGAGGGCTCCAGGGCTGGGAAGTCGCTGGATTCACCGCTAACACTGAGAAAAATGTTGCCCTTTATTTTGACACCATTTGCAGCTGGACGCAGAGGAAAGAAGTGAAGTGACTATTCTGTTTCATCAGCATTCCACCTCTCTTTTTATATACATATATTTACCAAAAAAAAAAAAAAAAAATGATGGTGCTGCACTGATTTTCACAAACAGAGAATTCGGCTTGATAACTTTAAAACCAAGAGTTTTGTACCTCTTGCAGTCAATCTCCCATCCCCTCAGTCCCATCCACATGCTCCTGAAAGGTGACTGCGTGTGCACCGCCAGCTCCACCGGACAAAGAATGTGGGACTGAGCCCTGTACATATGGATTTGTTTAAACAATCCACGTTAAGACTTAGAGAGAGATAACATGCACATTTGGGATGCTTAGGGTCTAGAATTCGGTAAAGATATCACACGTCCCGCGCAGACACACTCAGATACTATAAATTAAGGGTGAAATATTTCAGGTCTTGATCCCCCCGTCTTAGCTGACTTAGGTAGCAGACCTATCAAAATGAATCCGGCTCTTCACATCAGTAGACGCTACAGAACAAGCCCTAAGATTTTACACACCAAAATGTAGTGTGATAAGGACACAGTTACCTGCACAATCACGTCATAAACGAGCCAAACAGCAAACAAATTGAAGATCCGCGGGACATACACCCCTCTCCAGGGGCACGAATGGGAATATCTTGGTTGTTAGAGTAAAGCTCCCCTACCCTGGCCAGCTGCTGCACAGAGCAGCACTGCCGGGGACAGGGCAAAGGAGAGGGAAAACGCTCATCGCTCCCCAAATCTGAAGCCGGGGGTTGGGGTCTGGGTCCCGCAGTGTGAGCAGGAAACAGGGAAGAAAAGGCACACAACCCCCCCGAGCCCCCCGGCTGCCCTGCACGAAGGATCAGGGACCACAGGGGAAAAAAGCTGCAGAGATCTCTATTGTGGGAATTTTTTTTCGTCTGCTTTCTCCCCATTTTTTGAGTGTTCTCCTCCACGGCTCTCTAGCACGGTGCGAAATCAGCAATCGCGGGGCATGGCAGAACCACACAGCTGTGTCAGAATTAAACGGATTTTAATACCTAAATCTGGCAATTTTTCTTTTCCAGCGGCAGCGACGCGAGCCCGCTGCCACCGAAGCCAAGGACAGACATTTTGGTGTTCACAGCAGGAGCTGGGTAGTTTTGTAGGGAACTCTCTGACTCCCGGGCTGGTCAGAGTCCGAGGTTTAATTCTGATGTTTAATTTTCTGACATTAATTCTGCCATCTCCCACCTGAGCAGCCCGGATGGGAAGGGAGCCCTGAGCAGGCGCAGGGATGGGGTTCTCCAGGGAAGCAAAGCCTCTGTGAGCCGCTGGGCTCCCTCCCGCCCAGGCCTGGCTGAGGGGGTTCTGATTTGGTAAAAATCATTGTTTGTTTCCAAGGGAAGGTAGAATTTTTTTCCACTCCTAACAGAACAAAAGTGGTACCTGTCTCTGTTTCAGTTTTGAGACTAAAAGCATAGCCTAAGCCTTCGTATTGCTCAAACTTTGGTGCAAAGCATCCCAGCACAGGTCTTAGTGCACTGTGCAGAGAAAAGGAGAGTGGAGTTTGCTTTGGGGAAAAAAAAAAAATAAAGCCACAGTCATCCTAACATCTTAAAAAAAACCCAAACAATAAAATGAAGAAATACCAAAGAGAATTGAGACTAAATGCAGCAAATTACTCCACAACTCCTTCTTGCATCCACAATCTTGTCGCACTCAAACACATGCACAGTTTACACCGAAAAAAATGATCTTACTGAAATCTAAAATCACAATAATATTTTAAAAAAATGCCACTGATTGCAGCAGGTCTGAAAAACCCAATTTCGGCAAACAGGAACATTTCATACGGATCAGAACGAATACATGTTCGCGGGGAATTTTCACTAACCTTCCTGCTTTGGTTATTATCATTTCGGTGCCAGCTTCATGAAATTTCTTCCATAGCTCCTTCTCATGGAGATAGACTTTGATATTTTCTATTGTCTGGAAAAATAAAAATACAATGAGAATAGTAAGAAGTGACTGAGAAAGCCTGGGAGAGGGGCTGGGAAGGGCCGCGGGAAGGGCCGTGGGGCTCGGTGGCTGCGCACCCAGGACCAGCGCCGCAGCCGAGGCGCCGGGTGAAGCCACACCAGCCCCGTCCTGCTTGTGCAGGAGGAGAATGGAGTCCCAAAAATTCCACTACCCTTTGCCAAAAATAAGAGAAACTAACTGAGGCCGGTTTTAATTGCAGACTTTCACATCCAGGCGGGACACTGCAGCCAAAGGGATTTTTTTTTTTTTTTTCCGTAGGGATTTCCGTGCCCCGGTGGAGCAGATGGGCTCTGCTGTCGCCCTGAGGTTCCCAAAAACCGGGGACAGGAGCATCCACGGGGACGCCGGGATCCGCTAAGGAATGCGCGCATCCAAGCCCGCGGTTTCTGCGCGGACCCGTTCCTTTGCGGGATGCTGGCGGCAACGCGGAGCCGCCGGCCGGGCACAGGGGTCCAAGAGCGGAGCCGGTGTTTTATTTAGCGGGGAAAAAAAAACCCAAAAAAAACACAAAACAAACAAAAAAAACCGCCGGGCTGGACCCTGCTAGGAAGGAGCGGCCACGGCTCCGCGACCGTGGCTCTGATGGCCGCGGCTCTGCGGGACTCGGGCTCGCCCTTACCGATCTGTCGCACCCGACGGCGGGTGCGGAGCGGCCTGCTTTGGAGGGGAAAAAAAAAATAAAAAGAACAGAAAAGTAAAGAAAACCGCAATTTCCTCGCAATTGCGTACCTGCTCGGGGTCGGGGAGCTGCGGGCTGCTGAGCGGAGTGGTGCTCCCGCCGGCTACGCCGAGGACGGGGGAACCGGCGGAGGAGTCCGCATGGCCGGGCGCGGGGGCTGTTGGAAACCCTTCCTCGGTTTCAGACAGGCTTTTCTCCTGGAGCATTTCCTTGGGGGGAGAGAGGTGCACCGTTAGCTCGCAGCACCGGGGGCCATGTCCAGCCCGTGTCCGTCCGTCCCCCCGCCCCAGCCCCGGGCACGGCCACCTGCGGGGTCAGGCCCTCCTGGCCCGGCCCGCGGCCCTTCCTCAGGCGGCGGCACTCGGCGAGACAGGGACGTGACACCCCCGGCCCTAGGGGAAAGCCGCTGTGCCCGGGAGAGCCGGGCCGGGCCCGCCTGCCCCCGCGGGGGAGCCGCCCACGCGTGGCTGTGGTCCCGCTTGAGGCCCGGGCAGCTCATCTCAGATGTGGTCGCAGCCCCCCGGCCCAAATCCTTTCTCCTCTCCCTCCTCGCTTTTTGCCACCGTGCGGGGCCGGTACCCGTCGTGGGGGGCAGCTCGGCCCGGCCGGTCGCTCTGCTCTGCCCCGTCCCGTCGGGGCTGCGGGGGCTCCGCGACGGCGCTCGGGGCCGCGGCGAAGCGCTGCGGCGGAGCCGGGCGGCGTAAACAGGCGGAGTGCTGGGCTCCGAGATAAAAGGGCCCCTCTTAAACTTGGACGGAGACTGGGAAAAGCCAATAAAGATAAGGCCTGACAGCTCCGCCGGGGCTGCCGCGCATCAACCCCGACTTTTACAGCGCGGAGGGACGCGGCCGCCCGCCCCGCTCCCCGCTCGACGGACGGATGGACAGACCGAGAGGCAGAGCCGGAGCGGAGGGGGGAGCGGCCCCGAGAAGGCTGCGGGGTCCCGGCCACCGAAACCGACGCTCCCCACGGGGAAACACTGATGGCACCCGGCCCCGCGGCCCCCGACGGAGCGCTTCTTTGGCCCGGTCCCTTGCCCGGAGCCCTCCCTGCCCCGCGCCGGTGGCAAGGCTGAGGTGGCGGGCGGCGGAGGTGGAGAGCGGTGCTGAGACCCCCAGCTCCAGCCACAGCAGACCTTCAGAGAGACCTCCAGCCATGGAGACAGCCAGCCAGCCCGGCTCTGTGCGAGCGGGCACACACACTCCCGCGCACAGCCGCACCGTACGCGCCGCGGCCCCCCGGGCAGGCAGCGCCCGGCAGTTCCCGGCCACAGCGTCTCGCCCGGTGCCCCGAGCGCACCGCCGGCCCCCCAGCTCCGCTGGCGGGAACGGAGAGGCCCCGGCCCGGTCGAGGCACGAAGGTTCCCGGTGCCCAACTCGCACCGCGGGGCCGGCTGACCCGGGGAACCACAGGTGGGAGGTGGCGGCGGCGACCCCCGAGGGCCCGGCTATTGCCCGCGGACTGGGACCCCGGTGCTCCGGGGAAACGGAACCGGGTCGCAGCCCGGGGGCAGCAGCGGGGTAAGCTGGCGGCGCACAGGCCCGGGGCTCGGCTGGCTGCAGGGAGCCCCGCACCCGCGGACCTCCCGCTCCCTCCCTTCCTTCCTTCCCTCCGTACCCCGGGAACTCACACGGCCGGCCGGGGGGCAGGAGGCACAGCGGGGGGCTCCGGGCTTCGTCTGGGGGCAGCTGCGGCATGAAGGGCATCCGCGGGGCAGCGCGGCGGCTGCGCGGGGCGCTCAGGCCGGGCGCGGCTCCGCGGCCCCCGATGGCAGCGGCGTGCGGGGCATCCCCCGCTGCGCGGATTCACTTTCCCTTGATCTTGGCGGAAAATGTTCCATAAAGATCCAGTTTGGGGCCTTTCGACTCCCTCCCTCTTTGTCTCCCCCCTCCCTTTTCCCTTCCCCTCCTGTTGCTGACGTTGCCGCTGTCAATCACGTCCCCACAGACCGGCTCTGGCCCGCTCCGCCCGGCCCGGACCGCTCGCCCCGGCCCCGGCCCCGCGCCCGCCCGACGGTCCGCACCGGGGGGCACCGGCCGGGGGCACCGGCCGCCCTGCCCCCGCGCACCAGGCCCGGCCGCGGCCTTCCCCGGCCTGCCCAGCCTGCCTCGGCGCCGCGCCGGGCCTGGCGGCGAGCTGAGCCGGTCGCTGCTCGGAGGGGAGCTCGGGGAGGGGGGACACCCCCAACCCCACCGCCCCCTCCCAGCCCCGATGGTCCCGGCTCTCCCCACTGCCCGCCGGGCAGCCGGGCCGGGCCGGGGCTGCAGCGGGGGCAGGAGGATGGCGGCGGGCACAGGCCGCGCTGGAAGGGCGCTTGGCTCTGCGGGCCGGGCGGTGCGGGGCGGCGGGACCCCGCGGCAGGAGCTGGGGCCGCCTGGGAAAGGCAATGGGGAAGGCCCGGCTGGGGGTCATGATTTGGGAGGGGTCCGCAGCCTCCGGCGGCTTCCTCGGCCCTGCTGCACCGGCAGCCAAACAGCCCGTGTCCCGCCAGCCTGGGGCCGGTCTTCGGGTGCGGGTCTCCCCGAGCGCCTGGAGAGGGGGACAGGGCTCCCTGTCCTTCCCCGGCCGCGACCGAGAGCCCCGAGCCTTGCCCCGGGAGCAAGGCAGGACTTGCGGGCAGGAGCGGGGCGACCGCAGACAAAGCGGCGGCCAGGCCGGGCCGCCGGGGCCGCCCCGAGGTGAGCGTGGCGGGGGGAGAGGCGCTCCGGGCCCCGCACACCCCCGGGCAGGAGACCCCGCAGCCTCCGGCCACCCCACCGCCTACACGGGGCTCCCACCGCCAAGCCAAACCCCCAAATCAGGGGGTGAATCTCCTCGGGAGAGTCTCCGAGTGCTGTCGCGACTGAACGGGCCACTTCAGCTCTGCTGTCGCGGTTACCAAGACACACACACCCCACCACCCCCCCGCAGCGCTGCTGTCGGGGCTGCCCGCCCGGCGCTGAGCGGCCCTTCGCATCCACCCGCGGCCGAAACGCGCCTATATGCCTCTCGCGACAGCCCCACTGCTGCGCATCTCCTTATGTCGCGACAGCCCCGCCTGGCTCTGCTCCGCATCGCGCCCCTCGTCCCCCTGCGGAGCCCCTCCACCTTGCTGCGCCCCGCTCCGCGTCCGCGCAAAGGGCGGCGGGCGGGAGCCGCTTACCCGAGCCGGCCGGTCCCGGGCGGGAGCCGAGGTGCCGCTCGCCTCCCGCAGCCCCGGGCTCACAGGGACACCGCCATGAGCCGGCGGGGCTTCACGGGGCAGGATTTTTATCGAGGTTTTCTTGAAAGTGAATTTAAACCCGAACTCACTCCCACCGTCACGTGGTGCTGAAATTGGGAACAGGAGCAGAATAAAAAGTAAACTGGGGTCAACCTCTTAATGAACCTTTTCCCCACACTCCTACCAAAAAAAAAAAAAAAAAAGAAAGAAAGAAAAAAAAAAAAAAGGCCCAGGCGGGCCGGGGAGCGGCGACCAATTCCCACAGGAGCCGGCGGGCCGGCGGCAGGTGAGACCGGGCCGGCGGCGTGCCCCGACGTGCGCTTGCGAGGCCGGGGCGACGGAGACCCGCGTCCGTCCTGCCCCCGCACAGATGGAGCAGAGGCTGGGGACGGCCTGGGGGTGGGGAGCCGTCCCAGTTGGGGCCGCGGTGGGAGCGAGGAAGCCCGGCTCGGCCTGACCTGCTACGCTCGGCCCCGTGCGCGGCCGCGGTGGTTTCCGCGGATCGTAGCTGCCGCTGAGCCACGGGCCGCACCCGTGCCCCGATCCCACGGCCGCGGGAGGAGGGAACCCTCGCAGAGTCGCGGAGGATGCGCGCAGCCGGGCACCGCAGCCGCCCCCCGCTTTGGACCGCTCTGTCCCGCCGCCGGTTCCCACCTGCGGGCCGGGCTCTCCCCGCAGGCTGCGGGGCCCGGGGCGGTTGTCGAGGGCCGGGCTCCACGACAAGGTGAATTTTTGTATTTACTCTGCGGCTGGTGCCGGTGGCTCGGCTTTGTCTGGGTGAGTCTCCCTCCACCCCTTCCTCCCGCAGCCGCAGACAGGGACAGCGGGAATCACGGACGCTGCCTGCGCTTCCCTACGTTAAATACATTTTTTTCCCCCGTGAACTAAAAAGGGCGGAGGAGGGGAGCGATCCTCAAGCAGGGAGGATTTAATTAAAACAAAGCCAAAGCCCCCCCCCTCTCCTCCCGCCAGCGCCCGGCCCTCCCCGTCTGTGCGGACGGGGATGCTGGAGCGGCGGTGCCGGGCCCGTCCCGCGCCGCGCGGCCCCGGCTGCTCCGCTGTGCCGTAAGCCCGGGCAGCACCTGCCCACAGCGGGCTCCGGCCCGCGGGGGCCCCGGGGGCTCCCACAGCCACGGCACGCACCGAGGCGGCGGGGCGGGTGCCGGTGGGGCTCGGCCGGGGCTGGGGGAGGCCGCGGCCGGTTCCATCATCCCCCGTCCGTGGGGACGGAACCGGCGCCGAGGGGCGAAGCGTCCCGGCCGGACGGAGCCCTCCGGCTGCGGCAGCGCCGTGCGTTTTCCGGAGGCTTCGGCAATTCACGGCGAGGCACGAAACCAACCCGACTGTCATCACCCGTCAGATAAACGGCCGGATCCCCGACGGCAGGGTGGCTCCTATTCCCGGCTCATCATCGCCGAGCCAAAGGCGCAGGCGGGCGGAGGATAAGCCCCGCTTTCAGGGACCGGCGCTCCAAACCACTCATCACTGTCACCGAGCTCGCTCATGCCTTGGCCCTAAACACCGGCGATTAATAAAAGTTTACTGTCGCTTTTCTGCAATAGCTACACTCAGTCTGCGCGCCGGGACAAGCCGAGCGGGCTCAGATCCGCGGGGATGCTCCACGGCTTTTCCAGCCGCGCTCCTTTCACTCGCTCCTCTTCCTCCTCCCGAGAAAGCTTCCTTCTCTTCCCCCAAAGAAAACCTGCGGGCCTCCACGGAGACGAGGGGAGAAGCGACCCCCGAGCCCGCACCCGACGGTACCCCGCGGCCAGGCGGCCCCGACGGCGGCCGCGGCTCGAAGCCCCCGTGCGAGGCGGAGGGCGGCGCGGGGGGAAAATCTGCGCGGTCCGACCCCGCTCCCACCTTGGCCCCGGCTCCCGGGAAGGCTCAGGACCGAGCCTCGGCCGCATGAGTTGGCATCGATTTATTGGCTTGAGCGGAAACTCACCGGTTCGCACTGCCGAGGAGGGTTTGAATGGAGGAGGACTGAGAAAAAGTTGCCGAATTTGGCCAGTAATATGGCTGGAAGAATGGAGTGCTAATTCTGAATTATGCATGTACTCGGGAGGAATTACACAGCATCAGACTCGGGCTTCTAAACAGGGACAGTGCCAAATTTCTAATAACTGTGTAATATGCTTATTTATACCATACAAGGACTTACAAACCTCATTGTGCATAGCAGCTGGGTCATATTTCTTTAGCCTTCCATTCCTCGGGTTCTTTTGCCAAGAGACTGGTACCAAACACTTCTAGGCTGAAAGGAAAACACAAAATTAAATTGCAAAGAAACGATGACAGGAAGCATGGGTAAGATACGGGCTGACATGCGGCCCTTTAATCCTAAGCATCTGCCTAAAATAGGTGCGCTAAGGGGGTACTGAAAGTACGCACGGTTTTAAATGCAAGTGATTCTCTGCTGCTAAATCGTTCAGTCGAATTATCCGCATGTATTTCGCTGACCTGGGCACGTTTGTAGGCTCTAAGGTTTTGTTTTAAACCATTAAGTAAATATTTTAACGAATGTTTTAAAACGTTGTAAGCTAATGTGCTACTCAGTCTTGCACCAAGCTCCGCAGAAAGTGGGTAAAATCAAACGAACAACCATATTCCAATTTGTTTTTAAATATTTGAGGGATATTTGATAAATTTGTCCCAGCGTACCAAGGGTACTTACCCCTCATAATTTCCAACAAAGCTATGTAGGATGCGAACAGGCAACCTCCACTATGTAGCCAGTAATAATTAAACTATGAACGAATATTCACACATCTTAACATTTTTTAAAAGCTTAAGTATTTTACAAATAAAAGTGAACAATTGTGGAATTGTTTTAATTTTTAAAACTAACACTATTTTTTTCTAAATGCTCTGGATTTTTATTTTTTAATATGCTGTCTTACTATTTTTTAAAGCAGCATCTAGAAAAATAAAATTTCAATTCCATCGCACATTTTGCATGGAAGAGATTTTACTGTGAGCTCGGCAGCACTCTGTGAAAGGATGAATAGTTCAGAGATCACTGCCCTGGTCAATGTCAGACTCAGTCCTCAATGGTCTTTCCTAGCCAAAGGTCTGATTTAACTTCGATATATAAAAAATAAAAATAAATAAATAGCTCCATCTGCATTGCAATCATTTTTTTGTTCGTTTTTAATGAAAAGAGCCCCAAAGCTACAGCGTGCCAGAGCATGGCAGCAGGCAAACGGGGCCACGCCGAAATGGAAATAACGGAAACAACTTTAAAAATAAAAGCAGAACAATGCCCAGCGCTCGGCGCATTGTGACTTTTACGCAGCCTGGCTGCAAGCGCCACAGCTCTGCTCTGCTTCCTGCACCGAGCCAAGATGGTGCTGCCGGGACGGGCCCCGAGCAGGCCCTGCCACCGCCGCCCCACACGCGGCAGCCGCCGCCATTCATGGCAGTTCAGTGGGTCAGCGCCTCCGGTCGCACAAGCCCCCAGTTAGACGTGCCAGGGTCACCAGCACTGCTGGGAAACCTTGGCCGAGGCCTGGAGGAGAGCCCAGGAGAGAAGGGACTCGGGCAGCGGCGAGGGTCAGGGTGGCAGTCTGACGTGGGTGCGGAGAGGGGACAGCAGCGCCAGGGCAGCTTGGTGTCCTGTGGGGACCTTGGTGGAGTGGGAGAAGGACGCATGGAACCTCCTGGATAAGCTGCTCTGGAGCACATGGGCTACGAGCAGAAATGAGATGCACATAAATCCACCAAGTGACAACACTGCAGGTCACTTCTCACCAGGCGGGAAGAAAAGAGGAGAGGCTTGTCTCAGAAGCCTTGCATCAGAGCAAGAAACTGCCTTAAGGTATTGCAAAACCAGCCCAGCACACTCTGAGCAACGTGTCGCGGCTTTGCACGGCATCCTTGGCATCATCCACCCGTCACTGTGCAGGGGACGAGGGGCTCGGGGCGAGTGCTGCCCAAACTGGTTAGTTAATTTGTGCTGGGGATAAGGAGGAGGTTACTGCTATGGGAAATCGCTGTTGTCCAGGGTC
Organism: Tauraco erythrolophus; assembly: GCF_009769465.1. Taxonomy (NCBI): domain Eukaryota; kingdom Metazoa; phylum Chordata; class Aves; order Musophagiformes; family Musophagidae; genus Tauraco; species Tauraco erythrolophus. Next base: position 3,127,015 of record NC_141485.1, on the reverse strand, counting down.
AAGAGGAAAATGAAGGTCTGGGTGAGAAATTCCCAGCAGGAGGGATGAAGGCAGCCAGCTGCCAGCGCTGTCTCTGCCCCGGCGCTGGGTGCAGACCCTGCCCAAGCCCCCGACGTGGCACTGCACGTGTCTCTGCCACAGCAACCAGCACCGGTAGGGTCAAACAGCCACATTTAAATGTTACACCCCAACACAGACCCTCGCCTCTGGGCCAGACCCCACAGAACAACAGCCCAAGCAAGGCAGCACAGCAACGCACGGGCGCGTGCCGGTAGTGCCTGGTGAGCACCGCTGTGCTTTGGGACGGAGGCTGCAGCCCACACTCCCGCTGTTTGCCCTAGTGTCTCAGTTGCTATTTAGGCAAAAGCATCGTCTCAGCCACTGGCAAAACCACCACCTCCCAGGCTGGCACACGCAAGCCCTCGCTCCCCTCCAGAGCCCGTGGCTCTTCTTGGCCAGTCCCTTTCCACCATGGTGCTGCCCAGAGGGAAACCTCCTCCTTCTCCCCGGGCTGGGGCCAGACCCCGCAGCACAGCAGCGGGTTGATGCAGGGCTCAGCTCTGTAGCTCCGGGCGGGGGGATACCCCCTCTTTTGGGCTCTTGGGAAACACTGAGCCAGGAGCAAACAGGGACCCTGGGGGTTTAAACATTTGCCAGATGGCTACAACAGCCATGTATCATGCGCCTGGGGGTCAGTCCTGTCCTGGATCCTTGCTAAATCACCTAGGGCAGATTTAAGGGGCACGAGGCTTTCGGGGCACGGGAAGGCAGCTGTGATTTAAAAGGGTGGAGGAGAGCGGCGCAAGCAGCCGGCCTCCGAGCGTAGGGGCTGACGGGCCGGAGTGGAGAGGAACAAACACGCGTCCGGATGTGGAGCTGCCGGCGAGGAGGCAGCCAGACGGGATGGAGGAAGGCGAGGTGAGAGGCAGAGGAGAGTGGGGAGGAAGGGAGCTGCTCGGGGGTCTGGGGAGCAGGAGGCTGCAGTGGGAAGGGGCTGTCTCGGGGAGGGGTTTTGCGTCGCAGGGCAGAGTGATGGCCCCGGGTTTCTGCCCCACTGATGAGGGGGAGCAGCTGCGGGGCCAGTCCCAGCCCTGGGGGGCTGCAGAGCTGCTGGGGACCTGGAAGTGGGAGAGTGGGAGAGAGGGAAGGGGGAATAAAAGGTCCTTCCTAGGAAGCAGGTCAGCAAATCCCATCAAGTCATCACCACGTCCCTCTGCCGTCAGGACACGCTGGGATGGGATTTTGCTCCCCAGTGTCTCCCATGAAGAGGTAAACCCTTGGGCCAGCTTTGGTTCCCAGTCACCCTGCTCACCAGGAAGCCACCCCGCACAGCCAGCTGGCCTCCAGGACGGGGGGGCTCACTCTCTGCTCAGCCACATCCCTCCCACGCCTCTGTCCCACTCCCAGGACGCTGCAATGAAACACATTCCTTGGGCTGCAGTGGGGCAGGGCCGGGCCCGGGACAAATGCTGTTCTCCATTTTGGGCATTTTCCTCCTTCCCCAGCGAGCAGGGTTGATCTGAAAGCAGGGCTCAGCGTTCGGGGTGGCTTCACCCCCGTAGAAAGGGAGGGAAGAGCTGCAAAAAGGCATCCCATTTCCACTCCTGGGTGCGGTTCTCAAGAGGAGCAAATGGGAGGGGAACCGAAAGCCGACTGGGATGGGGCCCAGAAGCTGGGAATTTCATCCTCATGGGACATGACGCTGTGGAACCCCAAATGCTGCAGGTAGAAGGAGGGAAACTGGAGAGAGGGGAGTGGTAAAGAGCTGGAGCGGATCACGCTCCCTCTCCTGCATCTGCCCCTGGCTCCAGCAAGGAGAGAAAGGATGGCTGAGATTCATTAAATAGAGACAGGAAAACCTTGCTTAAGGAGCTGTCTGGGAAAGGGGCCATTTCAGGCCTGCTGTATGTAAGTGCCAGCGATTTGGGGCCAGAATAGACAATTGCTAAATATTCCTCCAGGCTCCGCTGTGCAGGGAGCTGCTCTCAAGCGTACCAGCTACAGAAAGTCAGGGGGAGCTTAATGGTGCTTTTCTGCCTGGGATGGGCGACCAAGCTGGCTCGAACAGGAGAATGGAAGGGAAAAGACCTCCAAAATTGGCAGTTCTCCTCTCACACAGCAGCTCAAGGCACTGACCTGGCAGCGCGGCGAGGCTGGGGCAGCTCCAGCTGGAGGGAGGGCATCGTGCGTCCACAGCCGTGTCGAACGATGTGGGCACACACATCTCGCCATGCAGTGGGAACAGTGAGAGAGATGGGAAAGGGGCTTCTCGGTCCTCTTGGTCAATCTGCACCTGTCACAAATCAATAGGATGAAATCTGGGGACAAGCAGGAACAGTGGGTGCAGCAGGAGATGCTGCCCTCACCCATGGGACACAGGTTTGCACCACTGAGCTCCAGCACAACTGCTGCTACAGAAGGAGATCAGAGGCTTCTGCCCCTGCCATTCCCAGTGCTTAGCTGGGAGTCAGCTCCAGGAGGGGGTGAAGGGGGCTCTACCCTGGACCCCAATCACTACCCCACCACCACACCCACGTGCCCAGGCTGGTGGTGGGGACACCTCTCTGATCCTGACGCAGAGAAACCAGGAGCTGGGGGTCCTATCCCTCCTCTCCCCTGCTTTGCCATGTTCTTCACCACTCTGGGTTGAACCTTCAGCCCTAGAAAGCATAAAAACCATGGACGAGAACAGCTGTTGGTGCTCCCTGTACAAGCACCCTTCTCCACATACCACACATGGTCAGCTCTTCCAGCAAAGGAGGATGCTGCGGTTTTACCTCCATCTCAGTGCCACTGATGCAGCACAGGAAAGCCACAGAGCTCCAGATAAATGCCCTGAACAGATGAAATCAGCTGGGAACACCTGATACTCATTCTCACAAGGTTACAGCAAAGGTTGGGAAACGAAGGAAGTGCTGCACTGGCATGCTGGCAGCAAATCAAAGCAAATGACGTTAATTAAAGCATATGTTAGGAATAGGAAATTAAGCTAAAGCAACATTTCATCTACAGCGTCTTCTCCGGGCACTTTAGAAAGGGTATAAGTTTACTGGAGAGAAAGAGAAATGAGGAGGCTGGTGCAGAGGATAGATGGGGGGGAAGTTAAAAGAATTAGAGGAGAGTTTTAAAAGCTGTAGACTATACACTCAAGGTCATGTTCACTCCCTGTATTTATTTTGAATTGGGAGCGAACAGGAGGATTGAGAGCACTGGCTGGCACTGCAGGAAGCCTTGGGCTAACGCAGACCCCCGCGTCCTTGGCGAGGGGGTTCAGCCCCGAAATCGCAGCCGTCCACACTCCTTCCTGCAAAGATCGACCTTGGCACCCGTTTGCCCAGTTTTGCAAAAAGACTCGTTCTTTCCCAATTTTGCTTTTCCCTAGTTCACTCAATTACAGAATTTATCAAAGCCCAGAGCACGGAGACAGGGGCTTCGCTGTCCCCTGCTCAGAGGGGAAACTGAGGCATGGCATGACTGACAGTCCTGGGCACACAGCAGGCGTGGACTGGGACCACTGGCTGAGGCTGCACCGCAACCGTGCAGGGAAGAGGGAGCAGCCCCCCCCCAGGCCCTCCTGGTTGGGTCTGTCTCAGCCATGGCCTCTTCCTCCTGCTCCCACCCTCGGGGCTGGCAGCGATGCTGCAGTCCTGACCCATCAGGTGCATTTCTGGGGCCTTACTGACTCACCAGCCACCCATGTCACCCCAGGTCACACAGCTTTTTTTAATCTGGTATCTCAGGGCTGCCTGCCCACCTCACCATGCCAGGGCTGCAGACAGGGCTGGCCTGTGGCCATTGCACCCCCCATGCAGCCTCTGAGCTGCTCACCGCAAGCACCGGCGCACGTAGGTGCCTGATGGCGAAGGGCACCGGGGACCCACATGTCCCCATGGAGTGGGGGTGACATCCCCGCTGTGCTGGGAGCTGTGATGTGCAGCGGGACTCAAGTGTGCCAAGATTTCCACCTCGGTGCCCTGAGCCGTGCCCTGCTGCACCGTGCTCCTCGCCTTCCCCGCTGCATTGGCCATGCAGCTGCAGCAGCTGCGGCATGCACAGCAGGGCGACGGTCAGACTCACTGCTTGAGTAACGAGCTCCGAGTGAGAGAAACCGGGCAGGAGCCTGACACCGAGTGTGCTCCTCCTGCACACTGCTCTGCTCCCAAACCGGCTGCTATTTTTCCCCCGGAGCTATAAATTGCTTGCCGGGGCCGGCAGCCCTCGCGCGGTCGCCCGCTGCCTCCCCACCGCGGGTGTCCCCAGGATGAGTTACGAGGAGCGAGTGCCGCAGCCAGGGCTTCGCTCCAGAGCCCCAAGGCAAGCGAGGCGGCACGGCTCCCTCCATGCACGCACGTGCCAGAGCCCTTTTCCTCCCATTCCCACCCGGGACCATGCCACCGCCCCGGCAGGATCACCCCATAGGACCCCTCTGCTCCATGGCTTTCCAGGGACGGCTGGCGGCGGTGCGGTGTTTACCCAGGGCGAGTGGGCAGATGGCTTGCTGACAGCTTCAGGAACACCTTGTAGCAGTTGCGGTGATTCCTGAGATCCGTTGCTTCCCATTTCAATTCACACATCATGATTTCTAAACCTCAGCCCGTACCTTCCCAGCAGAGCTCCCTACCTCCGCCCAGCCGCGTGCACTCACCGCCAGCTCGGGAGTGATGGAGAAGGGGGACCCGTGGCAGCAGCAGCAGTCATCCTGTCTCTGACACTGCCTCCTTTGATGGCCCGGGGCAAGTCCCTTAACCTGCCAAAGAAAAGGGCACAAGCAGCACAGAAGCAGCACGGGGGCTGGAAAGCACTCTGAGGATGTAAGGGACTATCAAATGCTTCTCAGGGATGAAGAACTCTGTTCCCATCACTTTCTCCAGCTGAATAATGGTTGCAATGGTATGGAGTGAGAACAGGGTTTAGCGGGGTCTGAGGTGAGCACATGTGGGTCTCTCCTGCTCCCGATGCACAGCATCTCTGCTTGGGATGAGCCCCTGCCATTGGCTGCTGGAGACCAGCACCGAGCTGTCCCTGTCGAGCTGCAGGAGCCTGGTCCCCTCCAAAGGCGATAGGGATGAGCTCACAGCAGCAAAAACAGAGCCAGCACCAAGTTTGGCCATGGCAGCTCCTAAACCCAGCGCAGGTTTGCTCAGCAGGATGCTCACACCCAGCCTCTCCACCTGGGATGGCCGCTGGCCCCCACCATCCCCCGGGGAACTGCTCTTGGGGGTCATCAGGATCCCAGAATCAGCTGCAGTTGTGGGGACCTCTGTGCTCCCACCGGATCCCCCAAGCAGGCGTGGGCCAGAGCATCTCATGCCTGTACACATTGCCCTGCCCTCCATGCGCTGTGCTGTGCTGCTGTGGTAGAGTCTTGGCCTCAGGGTGATAAAAGGAGTATGTTTTTCCAATTAAAAGAGCCAAATGCGTTTTCCTGCCAGTATTTAGCCCAGCCTAACATGCGATGTCTACATCTTAACCTTGAAGAAGCCTCTGGAGACACTGCAAAATAAATCAATACTGGTCCACGTGCTGGAAAACAGAACCAATAAATAACTTCAGAACAGCTTTTCTGTTTACTGTATGAAATTCCCATTCTTGGCCACACTCTTCAAAACAGCATCTCAAAATAAAATAGAAAAGAAAAACAAGCCCCTGAACCCTTAATTAGCGGCGCAGCGTGAGTCTGGCCAGCCAGGCAGGGCTGGTTTCAGGTTGCAGGTGCAGGGCCAATTCTCCACTGACCTTTGGACTGGGATTTGGGATGGAGATTGCCTGTGCAGTGGTTTAAAAATATTAAATAAAAACATTAAAAAAAAATACATCCTGCATGGCTTCCTATGGCACAGAAGGTGCTGGAGCAAAACCAGCGCCCGGGCATTCAGACATGTGCATCCTCAGCCCTGTCCCCAAGCCCTTACCCACAGCTCCATGTGTTGTACTTGGGGCTCCTCGAGCCCATCCCAGCCATGGGGGACTGCACCCCATAAGCAGCCAGAGGTTTTCACCTGGTGTCATTGATGTGTCCCCAAATGTGCCAAATGGTGATGGATAACCACTGCCCTCGACCTGCTGTCTCTGCTCTTCCCGAGTCACCCGGTCTGGGGCCAGCCAGGGACTCTCCGGTTCTTCCTCCTTTATGACAATAATAAATGTGTCTTTAGCTTCAGCATAAAATAAGATTTACAGGAGCTATTAAAAGGAAACTTAAAGGCATTTTTCGGCATCCTGTTGCAGAGAGGTCTCACGTGGGAGGCAGGTGGGTCTGCAGGACCCCGGCGGGGAGGTGCTGCCCTGGACCGGGCACATGTGTGCAGAACACGCAGCAATGCATGGGCAGCGGGCACCTGCCTGTGCACACCGAGGTTTGCAAACCCTTCCCTGGCAGCAGCGGGATAAACTACGGACAGCCAGCGTTATCATTAACAGCCTGTGCTGGTGACACCAGCGTTGAAATGAACACAACGGTGGGGTCAGGACATGCACGGGCATCCCCCCCACAGGGACAGATCACACACACTGTGCTGCATTGAATGGCCTGGGACAGACAGACGGACACACAGGGCCCTGGGCAGCTCCACCGGGAAAGGTGGCAGCAGGCGACTCTCCGGCTCCCCGCATCCCACCCCAGCACAGCACGGGCGTAACACCTGCAGGGAAAACACGTCCACTGGACGGGGGATAAATTTTAGCCATTTGCTTCATATCCCTCTATTTCTGCTCCCCTCCCCTGGGCTCCTTGTTGTCAGCGTGCATTATGCAGCCAGGACAGCTCTATTAGTCATACCCTTAACGACTGGAAAAACACACGCAGCCGTTCTTCGCAGGGCTGTGCCGCACATGCACGGTCTGCTCCGGGAGGACGAGTCCTCGCAGGGCAGGGCAACCTGATGGAAAAGCATCCAGGGCAAGTGGTGCCCCGTGGGCTCCCTCGGGACCAGCCCCAGAAGGAAGCGGGAGGGTTTTGTACACAGATTCAAGAGCAAAATCTCTGCTGTCCCATCCCCGCTCAGAGCTGCTCCTCCTGGAGCGAGAAGAGTGTTTCTGCAGGAGCAGAAGTGGCTGACGTCTCTCTGGGCTGGGCTCTGCCTCCAAAGCACATCCCAGGAACTCCACATCTCCTTCCCTGACAGCTCCTGGCAGGGAGGAGGAGGACCAGGAGTTAATCACGTTAGAATAATCAGTGCAACCAGAAAGGGGTCAGGGTTCAGACCAGTTTGGCACCCGCCGCGGTGGCCAGTTTTTCAGAGCAGCTCAATTTTTACCGAGGCATCGAAGGTCGCTCAGCTCTTGGATGGCAGCAGGCTGGATGCCAAGCTCTTCCACAACTGTACCCCCAAAGCTGCACAGGAGAAGGTGCTGAGCCCTGAAATCCCAGCCCTACATCCACCTGCACAGCTTTTATCCCCAAAGCTGAGATCAGCGGGACATCAAACCCCTCCAGCTGCAGCCCCAGGGCTCCCCATTGCCTGGAGCAGCACAGAGCAGAGCAGGATGTGCCCACCGTGGGTGCGAAGGTGGGGTGGTCCCAGGGGCACGCTGCCGGCAGGGTCCGCATCCCCGCAGGCACCGAGGGCGCATCCGTGGGGGTACATATGAGCCCTGAGCACAGCAGTGGGCTCTGCAGAGGGAGGTCTCCATGCCCTGCAGCAGGTCGCCAGGAGGTCTGTGCCCAGTGGGAAATGGGACGTCATCAAAGTCAGATTTTTTCTTTAATTGGACACCAGAAGAGAGAGAAGCACAGGGAGAAAGGGATGCACAAACCTGTAGCTCCCGAACACATCCCAGGCTGAGTTACACCACTCACACGTGCACATCGCTGTCCCAGTTTGGTGCCGCTGCTGGAGGCCAAGGTCCCAGCAGCATTGCTGCTGCCATCCTGCTCCTGTCCCTGTCCCGGCCAGTGAGGGGAGAGGGCACAACCTCGCAGTGCCACCAGCCCAGCCGCAGTCATGGTGTATGTCACACTCATCGCACGCCTGCAAAAACACGCCGTGGATATAAACTGGACAGATTTAGCGACTGTGGGGCCTTCTGTTCTTCCTTACATCTCTGGACCATTTCCCCACCCCTTAAATGCTTTACATTATTTATTACATTTCATTTAACCCCAGCCACGTCCTCCAAATAAAATTTATTTTGCAGCTGTCATTCAGGTTTACTCCGGCCTTAACCTCGTAATCCTATTGATTCCCTCATTATTCTCAGAGCGTGGGATTGATTTCATGCTTTCTGTGTTATGGAGAAGCCTTTGCTCATTAATCTCACGCACATTTACAAACAGTCGATCCTGGTAATTCATTATTTTCTCATTCCCTACACAGGCTCGCAGAGGCTCTCAGCTTGTCTGCTTTGCCTCCTTATTTTGGGGTGCGGACGAAGGTAGTACCTGATCCCTCTCCTAAAGGACATCCACCCCACACCCTCACAATCTAGGGCTCCACGCCCCGAGGCATGGTGATGGGCTCCCTTGCAGAGGCAGGGTACCACAAAAACTCCCGGGCTCACGTTCTGCATCGCCTTTGGGAGATGCCCCAGGACTGCATCCTGCTCGGAAAGGCCACTGCAACCGGCTGGGCTGGGAAAAAACAGAAAACCAGAAGTAATCTGGGTTGGAAGGGACCTTGGGGGTCTCCAGACCAACCTTCTGCACACACCAGGTCAGGCCATGATGCTCAGATCCCTGCGGCTGCCCTGTGCACGGGGCAGCAGTACCTGTCGCTGGGGACGGTGCTCCGGCTGCGTGGTACGGAGGTACCACTGACGTACGCGCGCGTGCACGCTCCAAACACAACACAAGTGTGTTATTTATACAGTGTGATCAATCATCCTGAGTATTTAATATAGCCCCATCGGAGTGCACAGCGCTGTACAGTATATCGAGGAAGACATGACCCCTGTCATAGAGGCTTAGAATAAAAAATAGGCAGACACTATAGTTCAGACACGTCATAAATCCCGCTGAAGGGCCAATCTCAAATATTTCAGCTGTTTCCCCCTCCCCCCATAAAATATAATTGTCTTTGTTGGATCAATACAGAGGGGCTTTGTGGAAAGAGTGTGTTTTAAGGGAAGATTAATGTAGTGAATTATATATGCAGCTAGGAAGAATTCTAATATTTAACTTCCAGGAGGAGAAGGAAGGTTTGTGCGACCGAATCCTCCTCGCAGGACGGGAACGCAGCACCCATCGGCGGGCACAGGCAGGGGAGGTGCGAACACCCCTCACTCCCAAGTACCCGCTCCTCCCAGATGGTGCCAAGAGCCTTCCCGAAGGACGGACATCTCTGCCCAGGACGGGCGGATTCCATTAGCGCTGGAGCTGGAAGCAGCCCAGGCCATGCCAGGGCAGGGGCAACGTGGGGCAGGGGGCTCCATGGAGCCGGTGGGCCACGCACCGCCATGGGAAGAGTGGCAGCATGTGCTGCCATTTTTATTGCCTGGATATCGGTACGGCATGAACCGGCGTGTCTGTGCCGCATCCCTCTGCCCCGCTCTGGCCCCACTTGGGGTTTTCGGCAGGTTTGGCCCCATCACACCTACCCGCAAGGCCATGCCAGCATGTGCCAGGCTGGAACGCTGTAGGGCAGCAGCATCACATCTCGCCCCATAGATACAGCCAGCAGCAAGCAAACAGGGCAGTGGTGGGGAAACGGGAATTATATCCATTACTAAATATGTATTATTTATCCACAGCAAAGCCCCTGTGATCATTTCCCTGGGTACATAGACACACACACACCCCCCATCCATTGCTCAGAGCATCGTAAGCAAATTAATACCCCTAATCTCATTAATGTGTACCGACACGGGGGTTGAGCCTTCCCTCCGGCGAGCGGAGCAGAGCTCGCTCCGCCGCACCGCCAACCTCAGCGAGGTGAGCATCACCCAGAGCGCACGGCTATCATATGGAATAAATTTAACTGAACCAAGTTTTGATTAAATGCAATAAATATGATTGATTTGGTTACATACCCTCCGTATGACAGTCTGTTTAATTTATTTTTTCATTCTGAGAAGGGATGTTGCATTGATCCAAAACATTAGCTTTGACTACCACCGTAAATTCCCATTTTAGGGCGACCCGCGGCAGCCTTATTAATATTTTTACACTTACCCAGCAGTTGCTGGGGTTAACCCTTCAACAACGTGCCCAAATTGTGCTGTCCCATGGGGGCAGGATGGGGAACCTGACTCAGCATCAGCAGCCAGTGTGAGGGGGAAAGTCATGTATTTTAACATCACTGCTGCAAAGCCACCAGTCCTCCAGTAGCTCCTAAACCTGCTCCCAGGACCACTTAGGGCCACGGCCATCAGCCTTAATGCCAAGTCAGCATCTGCACCAGACTGGGCTCCCTCCAGCAGATGGGAACGTGCCCCAGGCGCAGCCGTAGCGTGTCCGGAGCGGGCTGTTTGCTATCTGTGAGCCCACAAAACCCAGCGCATCGCTCACCCTCCGCACCACGCCAGCATTTGGACCAACATTACTACAGATTTCCTTACAACAGCTTCTATATCTTTCTTTTTAACAAGGGAGGGGAAAAAAAAAATAGCCCAAATATTTTTTGTATTACTAATAAATTGAAAAAATGCTTTATGTTTTCAATATATTTTCAATTTACTGCCATGGTCAGTATCTTGATTGCTATGTATATTTTATAAGCAACGTCAATGATAACCAGATTTAGCTGTTGGTTTCTCCATAAATATTGCATTATCCACCAAAAGTGATCTCTGGTAACACAGCATCATTAAAAATAATGCTGAAAAGTGTCAGGGAAACACCAAACGCAGAAAGAATAAATCGCTTCCACGCACATCCTGGAGATACTGGAATTTCTGAGAGTTTATTTGGAAGATAAGCTGATTTTTAACACACATTTCAGACAGATCCTGCAATCCCAGCATCCACAAAGCCCTGAAGAAACACATGAGCTCATTGCAGGCTCTCCCTGCCCACAGGAGAAAGGGTTTCTATGTGTGGAAGACAGCGACAAAAGCCACCTTGAGCCCATCCAAGCCTCAGCGCAAAACATTTTTGGAAACGTTTACCAACAAGTGATAAAAACCACTACAGAACCATGGGCATCCCAGCTGGGGGGATGTCACTGGCTCTCGGGTGCCAGGGGAGCAGAGGGGCTGGTTTTGGAGTGAGTGCTCCCCTGATGGCATCGGGTCTCCGCAGGAGCCACCATGGCTGCAGTGGCCAATTGACCCGCAAAGAGCCCCGTGGTGCAGCTCGCTGGGTTAATACTCTGGCATCCCTAAAGGAGCCAAATTTATTCTATATATTCCTGAATAATTTAACACATGATGAAATCATCAGCTTAGCAGGCCCCAGATAAGGATCTAAACAGTTGAGTGGGATATGGGCTGTGAGGGCATCTCTAAATACTGAATTATTTAGCAGAAATGTTTCTGCCATCCTCCCTCCAATCCAATTAAGCTACCTGCTTAATTACAAAGCGCATTCCCTTATTTTCATGTAAGAGTGGGACCTGGGACCTAGTTTGGTGATGTCTTAGGGAGAAGCCAGATGCAGCAGAGCCTTTGCTTAAGATTAAGACTTTTTCCTACGAGTCCAAGAATCCAGCTTAAGGAGGGGTTGAGGTACCAGAGTGATCTGTCCTCGAGGCACACAGCTGGTTTCTCCATGCTTGGGCTTTCTGCAGGAACAGATCTGATCACTTGCCCCTTCCCTCTTTCAGAAGGCCAAGAGCACAAATTCACCCAAACTCACCCAAACCCTACATGTTTCCTACCAGGCAAACTTGAGTCTCGTCACAGGCAGAAGGTACCTGACTCACCACGGCGATTCTTTTATGAGTTGGACAGTTTATCCTCACTGAAGTCGTGTCCATCTTCTCCAGTGGAGTCTTGCTGTCTGGGTGATCAAGGGAAAGCATCCAACTCACTGGGCAAACGACCCAGCACGGCCAGAACACCGCAATGCTCCAAATCACAAACAGTTCTCAGCTCTCTTAATCCAGCACCTGGAGCAGGGCTGGGCTGCAGCCCTTTAATGAATTAATGAACATTCCACCATTAATTCACAACTTAATGAGAGTCTTGGGCTTCCCAGGACCCCACAAATGTGGCACAGAGGAGATAAGCCATCGCACCACCAACTTCCAGCTGCATGGGTGTGCATGGATGGGTGCCAGTGCCCAGCACCACACACCCTGCCAAGCCTTGCTCTACAGCCCTCCCCAAAGCCCCAGTTGTGGAAATAAAAAAACCCCCAAGGCAACATGAGGGGCTGTCTCCCACCCTTTACCTTCAACAGGAGCCGGGAGAGCCCCAAAGTCTTTTCCCACAGCACGCTGGCTTTCTTGCTTTAAAAAAAAAAAAAAAAAATGTAAAGCTTTCATAGCCTCTTTTCATCTAATATTTAACGTGTGAGAGTTTCTGCATGGCCAGGTTAGGTAAACATTAGAGAAGATTGTTTATAGAAATTATACACAGAGCGGTGCTGGTTTAATTTATCAAAAAAAGGTTTTGTTGAAATAAATTCATTTTACAGTGAAACCCACTTAAACCTGTTAAAGGGGTGACCTTGTTTAAATGAACCTGTTTGAGCTTCACCTCAAAGGACAGCTCGAGCAGCACCACGATACCATCTCCCAGTGTAAATACTCCCTGGCTCTCCCAGAGCGCGGGGCGTCGCCGGCAGAAGCTCTGCCAAGAAGCAGGGTGCCCGGGTCGGTGGTCCACTGGGGATGGGAAGGATGTGGCCGCGGGCCCCGCACGAGCCAGGAAGGTTTGGTCGCCGATGCAATGGTTTAATCTGCTCCACAACCCCACCGAGATGAGGAGCAGGTGGTGGCAGTGGGGGTGCCAGGGGTGCGGTTGGGATGGCATGGGGTGTTGCAGGAGAAATGTGGTTCTTGGCAGCCCTCTGGCTGACCTCCGAATTGGGGGGATGAGGGATGGGGAGATCAAGACCCCCAGCCTCTGCCTGCCCACTGCTTCATCTGATGCTGGTGGTTTGCTGTTAGATTGATTGCTATTGATTGATTGCTATTGACATCGCCGTTACTATCCGCTTGACCGCTTGACTCTCTTATTTTGGGAAATAATAAATAAATATATAATAATAAATAATAATCAAATAAATAATAATAAAAACAAGCCAGCAGCCATTTTTTTCCCCTCTCCTGAAATTTATTGCAAAGTGGGGAAAAGCCGAATCTCTGCTCTCGCCTCCCCTCTGCTGGCTCTGGCCAGCGGCAGCACTCGGCTCTCGCCCAGGTTTGCTCCCCTGCTTCAAAAAGTTAAGCACAGCGCGGCCAAAGTGAAACTATACAAAATACAAGGGGGTGGGGGGGAAATTGGCATTTCTCCCTTCTGACACAGGTCAGATTAACAGGGGGAAATTAATGCTAGCGCGTTTAAGGGAGATGAAATGCTTTACAAACGAGCAGATGTGTTAATTTGAAGCATGTGGCTGTAAGGGTTAATCTTAGTACGGAGCGATACCGGGAAGCACGTTCATTCATTCATTCATCCGTTCAGGAGGTGTCAGCCAGGTATGGGGCTTTGGGCCATTCCCAGAGTCTGGCCTAAAGGTATTTATAGCCTAGAGCTGGGGGGAATAAAATAATAAAAAAAAAAAAGAAAACCAACCAGAAAAAAGGGATGGGATGAGGGAAACTCTGTTTTGGAAGTGATCTATGCAAAATCCACAAAAGCAGAATTAATATTGTCTCGTTAACAGAGGGAGCAATTTGAAAGTATATGGGAAAGGTGGATAAAACCTGGAAAGCATAAGAGCCAGCTCTGATTTCAAAGTCCATGGGAGCATTCCAAGGCAGAGCTTTAAAATTAGAAACAGCAAGCAAAGTTACTTTTCCATTGAAATGTCATGTTTTCCTTGAAAAGAGCTTTTTCCATCTCAAGAACGCATTTTGTCACCGAGCAGTAAGTGCTCTTCTCCCGACAGATTTGCTGCAGCAAGAGCTCTTGGAAAAAAAATGAAGAATCGCATCTGGGCACTCGGCAAGCAAATAAAAGCCAAGAAGAGAAGAGCCTGGGCAGCACATTTCCATCCGGGGAGGTTTGCTGCTCATCCTCTAAGCGTTCCTCTACCTTTTCACTTGGGGGGGCGGAAAAAGTGCATCCATCCCTAGGCAGCCTGGGTTTCTGACTCGGACCCTGCTGCTCCTTTCGGGGCAGTGAAGACACCCCATGATGCCTAGGAGGGTGTTTGGCTTTTGGGGAGCTCATTCCCAGAGAGCAGACGCTGTTCATACCAGTGCTCTGCGTATCTGGTATTTCTCGCTTGAGGAAGAGCCAAAAAGGAAGAGCAAATACGACTGCTGACTCCAAGAGTCTTTCCAGTAAATCCACGGAAATCACCATCAGCTGAATTCATGTCTTGCCTCCAGCCTAAAACACGAAGTTGAGATCCTTGAGCTCCTGCCCAAAGCAGCACTGTTGGGGGGAAATCAGTCGCACGTGACCTGGGATGGAGCAGAGCCCATCCCCAGCCTTCGCTCAGACCACGGAAGAGCCCCAGTGCTTTGGGCAACGGTCCCTCTGTGATAGTGGGGATCTACCGGCATCGCCTGAGCTGTGACATGCAAAATAACCACTCTGATGGTCAACACCATCACGGCTTTGCCAGACACTGAGTTACCTGCTCTCCTCTCATTTCCAGATGGTCAACATGTCCAGCCCCACAAGCACGGTCTGTCGTGCTGTGGGATCCCCAGAGCCCCCCAGAGTTGGGTATGTGACAGCAGGCGTCACCGACCGCTCCTGGTGCTTCTCTCCGGCCACACCACAGACTGCTACGGGGGAGAAGAAGAAATTTAGGTAAGTGGGAATACGGAAAGGGGATGCAAAATTCCGAGAGGTCACTGGTCCCTAGCTTAGAGGTGATGCCACCCCCCACTGCACGGCTCAGCTTTGTGCTGCTGGGACAAAAAGGCTCTGGAGAAAGAGCATCGGCGGCCATGTCTGCAGCCAGTCTCCAGGGCTAAGGACGGTGGGACAAGGGACATGGCTTAAGCGTGTCCCCGTGGGCAGCCCTGTGACACCACGCTTTCCTGGGAAGCCACAGACTCGTTGCAGAGGCAAACTCCTGGTGCACGGGGAGGGGGTTGATGGAGGCCAGACCCTCCCAGTGGCCGGGGATGTGGCTCCCGGGGGGCTGGCAGGTGCTGCTGGCCCACAGCCCTCCCTCTCCTCCTGCGCCTGTCCCTCCAGGCCGCCCAAGACAGCCCTGCTTTGAAGCCGTGCCGGGACTGGCGGCAGCCTCGGTGCTGGAATAAGATGGCTTTTAAACTCAGAGTGAGATGAAAAGCAGCCGGAAACACATCTAACGGGTGACTGGAGGGCTAAGCCTGCTTTTCTCATGCTCGCTTATCCTGGGCTGCTTGGCCAGAGCCTGCGTCCCCGGGGAGCAGCTTTCTCAAGCTCTGCTGCCTGCCCCAGTCCTCTGCTGCTCACATCCCTCATCTGCCGAGAGGTGAAGCAGCAACAGACTTTCAAGCAGAGATGTAAAAAACATTTTTTGTCATTAAATCTCCCGTGGCGTTTCCTGCCTCGACTCCCGGCAGCCCACACCAAGGTGCTTCGCCCCGGGAGTGGTTCTGGAACGAGGGAGATGCTCCTGCATCGCTTCTTAGAGTGATTTGGGAGGAGAAATGGGAGACACAGAGGCCTGTTGCTGCCTGGGAGCTAGCGGCGTTCAGCAGCATGCACGGCGTGGCACGGACGGCAGAAAAACCATTCCCTTCCCCAAAGTGCTCCAGGCTAAACCTGCGGTTCCCACGTTTTCTGGGCACTGACCACCTCAGCTGCTAAACTCTTAACTGAACACGCTATAAAACCCTGCCAAGACAGCCCCGTCCCTCACGGTAGCAGGCCAGCAGCCAGCTGGGAGCAAGAGCCGACGGAGAGCGGAGCTGCCAGGGATGAGCACCGCAGCCCCCGGGGCTGGTGCTGAGCCGGAGCACAGCACACCGCTGCGCACGCACTGCTTAAGGAGGGGAGGCAGGAGGAGCACCAGGAGCACCTCTGGGCAACATCAGCTGAATCACTGCACTAACAGGGTGACCAAAGCTTTAAATCAGGTTTAAAATAGCCAGGGACCTTGAATGGCTTTTTACCTATTAGATTTCTGCTCTCCCTCCCATTAAGCTTAATGGAAACGGTTCCGAGAAAACCAAACCCAAAATGCCACGGCTCCGCAGGGATGTAGCAGTGAGGGCTGAGCATCCACAGCAGCAGCTCAGAGCTCCTTGGAAAGAGTTTCTTCCCCCAGAGACTGCACAGGACCCCTGTGAGGGGCTGCGCCTGGCACTAGCAACACAGGAGGCTGGGAGAAGCGTGGATCTAATGAGATTTGTACTAATTCACGTGATTGTTTGTAAGAAGAACGCCGCGCTAAGCCTGTTAAGCCATTCTGGCTGGCCAGGGCTAACCAGTCCCACCAGCACCGGGCTGGCCCAGCAAAGCCACTGCTCGGCTCTGCACGCTCCAAAGCCTGAGCTTTGCTCAAAGAAGCTGGGCATGTGTTTTGTCTAGGAGCACACAGCATGCAGAGCAAAATCTTTGCCATTTCTCCTAGCCAGAGCCCTCAAAGCGCCCTCAGAAAAATTAAAATATCACTCCAGTTTGATGCAGATGCCCGCCCTGCACAGTGCCAGGTGCTGCGCCCCAGCACTGCGCCCGTGGGTGCACACACAGCTGGGGCAGCAAAGTAGGAGCAGCGTTGGGGCTTTGCTGCATCCCACAGCTGCAAACTCACCACTTCCAAGCTTCTCACTGGGTTCTCCATTGAGAATTCACATCACCAAAGGGCAGCTGAAGAAGCACATGGGGTCAAACCCCTCCAGTAACTTATTCCCTGCCCCGTGGGTCACAGTTTGCACAAACCAGTGGCATCTCGCAGGTGTGCCCGACTTTCCTCCCACCACCCTGACAGAGGAAACTGTTGTTGTTGTTGTATGTTCCTTTTTCTCTTTTTATTTTTTCCCCTTAATTGAAAATCGTCTGAGTCCTCCTCGCGATGCTCCCAGCAATCGAAAAGGTTACCCCAGTCATCAGTCCCGTGGTGCCAAAGAGTCTGCACCAAATTCATCTCTGGCCTCCCTGGCTCTGGTGGAAGCAGACATAAATAGGGGTCTCTAATCTCAGACGCTCTCGCTGATAATCTGCTCTGCAATTTGCAGATGGGGTAGTCTGAGCGCCCGCAGGCTCCAGGGACGTGCGGGGGAGGCAGGACCCAGGTCCCCTCCAAGGACTCGGGCTGGTTGTGCGTCTTTCTTGCAAACCTCCCACAGCACATGCGGCCACCAACGTGCTACAGCCTGATCCTGTGCCCCTAGAAGTGGGAGTTTTGGCCCTGGATTTGAGACAATCCCTTGGGAAATCATAGACAGTCCTTTCCTGTTCTGGAGGAATCACAGGCACTGGTGGGGTCTTAAAGCAGCCAGACCTCACAGAGGGGAGCAGTAAGATGGAGAGGGATGGATGGACATCCCCTCAGTGCAGAAATGGGGTTCCAACAAACCACCTCAGGTCACAGGGCAAGCACATGAGCTGCAAAAGCCACTTTTTTGCCATGAGAAGCCACACTGGGGTATCCCAGGGCCAGGGTCTCTCTGACCGTCCCTGCCTGGAGGACCTGGCCCAGCAATGAAGCACCTTCCAGCACTCCCCATCGTTGCTGCCCACGGTTGCTTGCCCAGCCCCTCTCTCGCAGCCAGGCAACCTTGTGCCTTGGCCCACACTTGACCAAGACCAGTCACCCCCAGTAAGAGGGACTTCTTCCACTCTTTGATGAAAGGGCCAAAAAGAAGAAAACATTCTCCTGTTTCCCTGGTGGGGCACAGGGACAGGACCCTGCCACCCACCTGTGGAAAGAGCGGGATTTCCCCACGTGTCACCAAAGCGCAGCACATGGCAGTACGACAGCACAACGATTCTCTCAGGAAAGCTGAGGTTTCTGCCCAGTTCTCCCCCCACCTCAGGAAAATGGGTATTTCATGCAGACAAAGGGCTCTGGCTGCCCGGTCTGTTGGCCCAAGGCTGGTCCCAACCTGGAGGGATGCGTCTCTGCTTGAAAACAACTGGGGAAAAAAAAAAAAAAAAAAAAATCAGTCCAGCTGGGATAAAAATCCCTGCAAACACTCCCTCTCGTGGAAGTCAGCTCTCCCGCTGTCTGGGAAACCAGGAGAGGTCTTGTCCCAAAAACCGCCCTGACAATGAAGGGCTCTGCAGGAACAAGGGGCCCGTGGGAGCTGATGCCATGCTCCCCTCGCAGCACCACAGTGTCCCCGTGGAACCAAGCCCTCGCTGCCCAGTGGGGACCTTCGGTGTGAGTGGGGAGAGCGGGTACAGGATGGGGCGAGCTCGGGGCGGGCTGCATGGCGGCATCCATCACTCGGGGATCTCAGATGCTTTTGAGGCTTTAAAAAAGCCTCAAAATAAATACCTGTTGGTATTTACCTTCGCTGAAGCCTGGCACATGCTATTTGTCCCTTTTAAAGTCATTTCTAGGGTGTCCCCGAAATGGGGACGTGAAAGACGTGGCCTAGGTGGAGTGGACAGCTCTCGAGCTGGAGCTGAGCAGGGACAACAGCACTGCAGTGTCTCCACCAGCTCATTATTTCCCAGTCTGGGGAATTATTTCCCAAAAGTCTTTAACTGATTCCCCCCCCAGCTGCACAGGATTTTGCACTGACAACACCTTTCTACTGGGAACCGAGCCAAGATCTCCACAAGGTCATTTTGCAAAGACAATTAGGTAGTCCCTCGACAGCGCTGTCTCATTTTAATTAGATCTTTTTTCCAAAGAATTACTGAGCTTGCCAGGCCCAAGGCTGAAGGCAAGGACCATTTACAGAAATCAACGGGAGGCAGAGGACAGATGTACCTGTGCTTATGTCACCGGTTACAGCGATGCCAACTTGACCAAGGGAAGAAGCAGCCTTTCTTGCGTGATTTCATCTGTTCATACCCAGCGTGCAGAAGACAAACCATCACCACTTCTGGCTGCTTGTTCGTGCTCAGGTGCCTCGGAGCAATTGTTCACTGTTTTCTGAGGGGGTCTATAGGTGTAATGTGTACATTTTTGGCAGAACTCACAAGGCTGGAGAATGGCACCAGGCCCTTGCTGATGCCCGGGATGGCTGCTCACACACGTATGTGCGTGCACACGGGACACGTATAGAAAAACTGAGTATATACGCACCCAACGGCCCTCAGCAAGGTGCACCAAGGCAGTGCAGGTGGCAGGGCCTGGGCTGCAACAGCAGGGAATAGACAGACCAGAGGCTGGGCACAAGGAGGGAGTGCGGGGGGGGTGTATTACCGCAGACCACCCCCCCACCTCTGCGGTCTGCAGGAAGCCAAACCCCCGGGATCGCTGGCAGTGCCACCGGAACGGGCTGCAGCTCCGCCGTCCCTCCGGGGAACCTCCCGAGGAGCCCTAACACCGGCCACCCCCCAGAGAAACCCCCGAGGAGCCCCGCCACCGCCACCCCCCCCCCCGCCAGCCCGGGAGCCACCGGCCGCCCCCCCGGGGCCGCCCCTGCGGCGCGGCTGCGCCACCTGGCGGCCGAGCTTGGGGCAGCGGCGACCACAGCCGCGACGGGACGGGACGTTTCGGGGCCGAGGCACATCCCGGCGAAGAAAAACTCTTTGTGGTTTTTTTCCTGCGACCCCACAGCAAAGCGGAGCCTGCGGCCGTTCACGTGTCTCTCCCCTTTGGCGAGGGGCCGGGAGCGGTTTGGCCCCCCCGAGCAGAGCAGCGGAGGGGGCCGTTGGGAGCCTCCGGCCCGTCGGATGTCCCGAGCAGAGATCCGCCGGGGCGCGGCCGCACCTCCTCCCTTCCCGGAGCGGCTCCGGGGAAAGGCCTGGGAAAGGGCCCGGCCGGGCACCGCGGGGCGACGGGCCCCGCTCTCCCTCGCCGTCACCCACCGCTGTAAACAACAGGAATAAACCGAGAGCCTCCCCTTTCCCCTTTCCCACCCTGCCTCAGAGCAAAAACGGAGCAAACGGTGCCTGCGGCTAAGAACCAGCTTTGCATCGAAATAAACAGCTGCTTTTTCCCTCATAATGTTTTCAAAATCCGCCCCCTCCCGCAGATCAAAGCGGCTCTGGGAACCTTGCGGCATGGAACAGCCTGGACGGCTGCTTCGTCCTTCCCGCCCCCCCAGCCCGGGGCAGGAGCTGTGTCCCCGAGGGGTTAACGGGCCAGAACCGACGGGGGGTGGGGGGACGAAGAAGCCTCGAGCAGGCTGCTGCAGAGACAGGCTGTGCTCCACACCGGGGCCCCGGGGACGCCCCATAGGAGCTCAGCACCCCAGTCCCAGCCCCACTAACGGGGAGGAATGGAGGAGGGGGCCATAGCAGCCCCCACCTCGACCTTACCCAGACTAGCGGCAGCAGCAACGGCACGGAGGGAGCGTTTACCCCGCGCAGCCCCATAAATCACATCCGGCCACAGGTGCGGAGCCGCCACTGCGAGTGCGCATCCCGCCCCGAGCGCGCAGGTGCGGTGCGGCGCGGTGCGCAGGTACGCTGCGCGAGTGCGCAGCGCTAAGGGATGCCCGGCAGCGCTCCGCCGAGGCCCCCGCCGCTGCCTTTTGTCTATTGATCCGCGATCGGGGGCGGCAGACAGAGCGGCGGCCCCGCGGGTAATTGGGGCTCCGAGGCCGTGACCGCGCCCGCCCCCCACCCCCGCGCACCGCGGGGGGCAGCGCCGGCGGGGCCCTAATTGGGAGCCCCAGCCGGGGGCTCGGCCCGCTGCGCTCGGTCCCGGGCGCGGAGGCAGAGCGGCGGCAGGCAGGCGCCAGCCTGGCACAAAGAGCCGCCCGCCCCGCTGCCGCCGGCCCGGGGCTCCCCTTCCCCGACGGCCGCCCCCCGCGCTCGCGCAGTTGGCGGAGGGGCCCAGATGCTCGTTGAAATGTTCAAATGGGGGATTTGAACCCGCGTGTGGCACCGACGGGCCCTGGCAGCCCCCCCCCAAGGGCTGCGGGAGCTCCCAGCGTGGGGCAGGAGCCTGACACAGCGGCATGCCCTGCTTCATGGCATCATTCTTGGGGTGCTGCCTGTGTTTCCTCTGGGGCGTGCGGCGATCAGCTCCTATAAAGCCCGCACCGCAGTGACAAAAAGCAGTATCTCTCCACCTTGCCCAACAGTCCGGGCCTGAGTGCGCCCAGTGTGGTGCCACCAGCTCCCTCGCCCCTTCTGCCATGCACCAGTGACCCAACATGCTCAGGGGTTTTGAGGTGGCACCGGGATAACAGGTTCACGCAGGGCCAGCAGCACAGCCCTGCAGCTGGGCGAGGGCCTGGCTTGTCCTGTGAGGCCACTGCTGGGCCTGAGCAGGGATGGGGGAAAGCAGCCACGTTCCCCCTCCATGGGGCTGCGAGATGGTTTGGCATGAGCACGAGCGTGTGTTCCTGTTTGCACCCATCCACGGGGTGGTTCCAGCAGCAAGCACCAAGTTAGCCAGGATTTTGTCCACCTGGCCCACGAAACCCTCACAGCAGGAATGCTATTTTTAGTTTCTAGCCAAGCACCTTGTGCGTTTCGATGGAAAAATTCAAAAGCCGCCACTAACACCACTGAAATCCTCACTGTTTGGTGATCTCACCGCGTTGGTGAGACAGCACCGATGTTACCTGCTGGTTAAACACCAGCACCTTCCACCAGACAGAGGTCACTGGAGCACCCAGCACTTTATTTTCATGACTTGACAGTGACCACAGCACATAGTGCAGCTGAGCCAGGTTTTGTTGGGTGCAGAGTGGCAGGGCTGTGGGGGGGCTGTGCTGGGTGTGCCCCTGTGGGGCCTCCCAGTGCCTTTTCATAGCCGAAGAAAATAATCCCAGCGCAGTGCATGACTAATTGGTAGCTGCTCATCGAGCTGTTTGAATAGGGTTTCTCAGGGCCTGGGTTTGGCCACAGAGGGGCCTGGAGCAGCTCAGCTCCTGCCGAAACGCCCCGCTGCCCACACTCCCTGCCTGGGGAGGCCAGGTCCTGCTCCCTGTTTCAGGCATCATCCCTCGAGATCACTGTCAGGAACACACACTCTGCAGGGAATGTTTTTTCCCTCCCCAGTGAAGAGCAGCTTTGTGCCTGGCATCGAGGAGGACGCAACATTTAAACCTTCGCTGTCCCTCAGAGCAGGCTGGGCAGCACAGCTGTGCCTGGCCCGCCAGGACGGCAGGAACCTGGCATGAGGCTCTGCCAGCCCTGGTTGTCTTCAGCAGCACCGTTACTATCTCCCTGCTGAGCTCACCCCAGCCAACTCAGCCTAAACCCAGCGTGTTTGGAAGGGGCGTGGAAAGGGCCAGGGGAGCCCCCGCACCGGCACACGTCGTACTCCCCTAAAAATAGAGGCCATTAAATTGTTATTTATCCTGAGTGATGTTTATTCGGAAATAATCCTGCAAGCCTAATATTAGTAACTACACTTCCCTCCTCCTGTTTAAGCGGTTCCCACCCTGCCGGTCCCGTGCCCCCCATGGACGGAAACGGCCCCGTTCCCCTCGGTGGGGAGCAGCGGCTCCCCTCCCGCCGCCGGGGAACCCAGCCCTACCATCTCCCCTCAGACGCCGCCGCGACGAGGGTTGGGGGTCCGCAGCACCCCCCGGAGCCCTGGGGCGGGGGTTCGGGGGAGCCCGGGGAGGAGCCGCGGTCGCGCACGATCCGCCCCGTCGGGGCCGGGCGGGCGGTGGGTGCGCGGCGGCACCAGCAGAGGGCGCCCTTCGCCCGGCGCTGCGCCTCCGCGCCCGAGGGGGACGCGCCCCCCGCCCCGCCCGCAATTGGGTTCATAAATCTTCCCCGGAACGGGAGAAGGGTAATTGGTGAGGAAAAGGGCTGTTTGCGTCCTCCTCGGCCGCGCCCCGAAACGCCCCGAGCGGCTCCGAGCGCGGGGGGAGGCGTGGGGACGCACAGCCCCCGCCCCGGGGCAGCCCCAGCCCCGACGGTACCAGCGTGCCCGGGTCACCCCTTCCCCAGCCCCGACGGTGCCGCTCTGCCCGGGTCATCCCTTTCCCGTCGGTGCCGGTGTGACCAGCGCACCCCAAGCCCCGCCGGTACCGGTATACCTGAGCCTCTCCCGTCCCCGCCGGTATCGGTGCGCATCCCCGCGGCATGGCGGGACAGTACCGGCGTGCCCGGGCCCTGCCCTCCCGTGGTGGCATTCGCGCACCCCCGGGCCGTCCCGCTGGGCCCCGAGGACTGTGCGGGCAGACCCGCACTCGCGGAGGGTCCCGGCGCAGCATCCTCCCCGCCTCACCCAGGAGATTCCCGTACACGCCCGCCTGCGCACTCGCGGGCGCCTCCGCGCCCCACCCTGCGCACCTGCGCAGACCCCACCCCCGTTCCGCCTCGGCGGGGAGCTTCGCGGGGCGGCCGCAGGTCCTGAAGGCACAAGTCCCCTCGACGGGCAGAGGCGGCGGACGTTCCCCGGCCCCGGGACCCCCCCGGAGCGCTCCGCCGGGGCGGGTGGCTGTGCCCCTCGGGGGATTTTCATTTTTCCCCCATCAAACCTGGGGCCCGGCAGCCCGCGGTGGGGCCGGGGAAGCCGCCGGAGATGCGCGGTCCCTTCCGCCGCCGCGAGGAACCGATTCCTCAAGTGGGCAGAGCCGCCCGCGCAGCGCTGCGCACCTGCGGAGGAGCGGCGGCCCCGGGAAGTCGGCGGGAATGAAACAGGCGGAAGCCGGCAGGACTTCTCCGAGTAGTTTTTTTATTGAAAGATGTGAGAATTCATCAAAACCGAACAGACAGATACCCGAGTAACCAGCACGTTGCGAATCATGTATCTTTTTATTTTAAAACAAATATAGAGCACAGTCCTGTGATATTTAAATTTATTATATTTTTTTTTTGTTCTGGAGTGAAAAATAAAAACCTGAGGTTTATTCCTGCATTCTCTATACCCCGCACTGTAGCGATATTTTAGTTACATTTTGGATTCGTTTTCTTTTTTTTTTTTTTTTTTCTCTCTTGCAAAAGTCCGCTAAAGAATTGAATTCTTAGTTTCAATGACTCCAAAAATTGTTTTACCGGTGGCACATGATTGTCCTAGAGAACAGGCGGGATAAACAATATTTTAAAACACAGTTAAAGAAATCGATATCTCCTTCAATCACAAAGAGCTAAATAGTTTTCATTTACAATATATATGTTCATGTAAAATGAAAAAAAAAAAAAAACAAACAAGAAAACTTAAATGCGATGAGTTAAACTCTAAATATTATGTACACACCAATGTACAACTCTGAATAAATTAATACCAATTTGCATATTCTGGGATCCTTATAACTTATTTACACAAATTACCATTTATTTCATAAATATCTGCCCGGGTACCCGCGGGGCTTCCCCCGCCGTACCAGCTCGGCGCGGCGGCTGCCGAGGCGGTTCGTTTCCCATGTTTCGTTTCATTCTTTTTTTCTTTTTTCTTTTTCTTTTGTTGTCAATTATTTTTTCCTCCCCCCCCCTCCCCTTGCACAGATGAGGTTTCGGCCCCGCTCCCCTCCCTGGGGCTGGTGCCAGGGATCGGGGCCACCCCATCCATTGGGTGCCTCCACAACGGCTTTTTGTCCCCCAAGAGCTGCCCAGTGCCCGGAGCAGGGGAGCGGAGGGGCCAGGGGGCTCCACCGCTGAGCTGGAGCTGGAGGAGCCGCTCCCAGCCCCCCAGCCCGGGGGGGTGGGCGAGCCCCGCGCTCCCACCTTCCGCTCCTGGCTCTGGGGCGGTGGGTCCGCTTGGCCGGCGGGGCTCCATCCCTCTGCTCCAGCACCCCGCTCCCCATCCGCCCCCACCCCTCGCTCCGCAATAAATATTTATACTGTGCTGTACAAAATACCAGTGCTTCTCCGCCCTGCCGGGAGGGCTCGCTGCCCACCCCATCTGTCACTTGGGGGACTCCCTGCCGGGTGACAGCTCCCGCTGGCTCTCCAGACCGCTCACCAGTCTCTGGATGTTCTGCAGTTCGTTGAGAGACTCCTTCAGGGAGCCCTTTGGGGAGGTGGTGGGGCGCTGGCTGCCCCCCTTGTGCAGGGGCACCTCGGGGAGGGGGCTGGATTCCCGGCTGCTGCCGGCCTTGGAGCCCTCGGAGCCGGGGTTGAGGCTGGCGGGCAGGCCGGTGGTCAGCAGGTTGGTGCTGGGTGGGATGGTGACCGGGAGCTGGTAGGGGCTGAAGCGCAGGCGAGGACGGCTGCTGCCCAGGAAGGGGTTGCGGGAGAGCGGCCCGGCAGCTGCCGCGCTGGTGGCTGGCATGGCCGAGGCGGCCGCCGCAGCTGCTGCCATGTAGGTGTAAGGGTAGGGGAAGAGTCCGCCGAAGGTGGGCATCGGGATTCCCTGCAGAGAGAGAGAGAGGGGGGTGAGAGCCGTGCCGACGCTCCGCTGCGTCCTCCCTCCTGCCCACCCGTGAGACAGTGCTCCCCTGAGAAAGCCGAGGCAAAGCCGGACACCCTGCTGTAGTCCTAAAAACGCAGCGTGGGGATATCCCTGTGGGATGGGCTGGGGCAGGGAGTGGAGCTGGGAAGCCCCATCTGCCCTGCACCAAGCCGAGCTGGTTGCCACTGGGCAAAAACCCCTCTCCAGGGCTTGCCCCATCCCTGCCCCTGTACCTCCCCACACGCTGCATGTCCCTGTCTGTGCAGCATCACAGTCCTTTAACCACATTAAAACACATCGTTAAGTAGGATCGATAAATTAGGGGAGTTCAAAGCCGTCTTTATACGTTTCATCATAGGGACTGGCAAAGGCAACGCAAGCGCAGGCGTTGCGGGATCAGTTTTGGGGCGGGCAGGGAGATGGGGGGCTGCTGGATGGGGACAGCCAGGTCAGGCGGGGCCACAGATCCCGACTCTGCTCCTGCCTGTGGGAGAACCATATCAGCTGAGAAAAAAATCAAGATTCCTCTTCAAATCATCCCTGAGGCCAGCCTTCAAAATGTCCCCCACATCCTGCCCGTGCCACACCAGGCAGCACATCAGGGGTCCGGAGGAGTGTAACCCCCTTGTCCTTGTCCCCGTGGGCTTCAGGGGCCATGAGGGGGCTGGGGGCACCAGCAGCTCCTGACCCCGCGAGAGCTGCACTGGGGCCACCCTGTGTGTCCTGACACTGGGGGTGATGCCAGCCAGGCCTGCCCTGTGCCCCGAAGCACTCTGCTCTTCCAGAGCACGGAGAGGGGTCCTGGCTGGACAACAGAGATGGGGACGGGGACACAGGGTGGGTGTGGGGCCTTACCTGAGAGGCCAGCATGTGCTGGGAGAGGTGGAAAGGGAAGGGGGTGGCCGTCCCCGCTGCGCCTGGGGCAGATGAGAGGGCTCCATTCTCCAGGCTGCCCCCGCCGGTCACCGAGGCCAGCAAGTGTCCCATGCCCATGGCAGAGAAGGCGCCGGGGGCCATGGCGAACTGTCCTGGGTGGATGAAGAGTGGCTGCCCAGCACCCAGTGGGCTGAAGAACTGCTGCCCATGGAGGCCAGAGAGCGCCAGGCTCTGCAAGTGCCCAGCACTCAGGTGTGGGGGGCTGTCCGTGTGCACCATCAGTGGGGCGAAGGCCTCCTTGCCCAGCCCGCCGCCCTCTGCGTCCTTCTTGCTCGTGTCCGGCTCTTTCCTTCGTCCTTCCACCTTGTCTTTCTCCAGGCCCCGTGCGCCGAAAAGGCCCTCGCCAGGACCCTCCCGGGGAGATGCACCATCCTTGGCCTTCTCCGGGCTGCGCCTCTCCTTGTTCCGCTCCTCCGGGCACCGGGGGCTGCCGCGGGGTGTCGCGTCCTCCCCGCCAGGGCTGGCTGCTGCTGGTCGCTCCTCGGGCACCTTCTCCACCTCCGCGTCGCTGTCGGCACCCGGCTTCTCCTCTGCAAGGGGATGGAGGGGCAGAGGGTCAGAGCAGAAGCACCCGGGGAGGCGAGGGGCAGGTCACTCGCAGGAGCCCTGGCGTCGGGGAGAGATTGTGGTGGCAAAGCCCCAATCGTTATTAATGGGAGAAACTCATTTCAGGGGCAGAAATGGGCCCTGGTGCCGCGGTCGCTCTGGGGAAAGGGGATTAGCAGCAGTCCTGCTGCTCTGCCAAACAGGAAAAACATGTTTGATGGAGGACCAAAACCTATTACAGCATCGCTCTCGTTAGCTGCAAACTCAAATGCGGAGAGGGGGATGAAGGGAGCACGGGCGGGTGGACATCGCTGGAGGAAATGGTCCTGTATATATTTAATTACATGGAGCTGATCAACAGCGTGCCGGGGATTTATTCCAAATGTGCATGTTGAGGCAAGTTAAAGAGGCAGTTTTAAGGCAAGAGGTATGGGACAGACTTTCCTAAAAGGAGCTTTAATTTAAAAAACAAACAACATCGAGCTCTCAGAGAAGGCAGGGGGACGAGAGGCGAGGGGATGGTGATGGTGGGGGGAGCAGAGCTCCTGCCCGACCAGCTCCCACTAAACGAAAACAACATTTTGGTGCGAGTTAGGTGAAGCTCTGCAGGCTGGGGCAACTATTTGGGGAAGCCTTTGAAAGAGGAGAGGGGTGTAATAAACCCTCCCAGCAGCTCGGAGTGGGGGGGGTTGCAGTTTTGATGAAGGTTTGCAGAGAATCGGGCTGGTGGAAAATTTAAAGAGCAGCAGATTGATAGCGCGGCAAGACAAAACCCAGCATCTAAAAACTGCAACGTGGGAACTTCAAGATTATTTTCATTTACTAGCTTGAAGCCCTGGAGTTACAACATTTTTTCTCCTTTCAAATGTATTAATTTTTTTTTTTTTTTTTCCAGGGAAGTCTGAGCTAGCCATGAAAGGCAGGGCACGCACCAGCAAGGAACTGGGCAAACGTGGCTGCCACACGGGCTGCCTTGCCATTTCTTCTTGTTTACACTAATGTATAAACAGGAAAACGTGGCAAACCGTGCACGCCATTCGCTTTTACTCCTTTCTTGTCCTTTCAACCCTTGGGGTCCTCTCTGCCCCGAAGAAACCGACATCCGCAGGCCCCCGAGGGACCAGAAACCCGACGTCTGGGGAAATTTGGCAACCGCGCCTCCCTTCAGCCCCCGACGCCGGGGTGCGGGAAGCCAGGGGAGAGCGGTGGCGGGACGGTGGGGGCCGAGCCGAGGGTCGCCCCTTTACCTCTGCCGCTGCCCTTGAGGCGCAGGGGGCTGGGGAGGGCGCCCACGGGGGAGTGGAGGGCGTCGCGCACCGCCGAGGGCTCGCAGGAGGAGGCGTCCGACTCGCCGCCGTCGCGATCGGGCTTGCAGGGCTCCTCGTACATCCGCAGCGACGGCAGCGAGAGCTGCTTCCTACGGGGCGAGAGGCAGCGTCGGGCGGCGGCCGGCACTCCGCGGGCGCGGAGTGGCGGCTGCGCGGGGGCGGAGCGGGGGGAGAAGGACGGACGGACGGACGGACACCCCTTACCTCTTCTCCCGCCGGCCATTGCCCGTGTCCCGAAAGCCCTTGGCGAAGGGGTTGTTATCGATTTTCAGCTGGGTGATCTGGGGGGTGGGAGACAGAAAGGAGGTGGCGTGAAGCCCTGCTCGGCTGCCCCCCCGCCCCAATTCCCCGCCGCCGCCGTCGGGGAGCCCGAGGTCCGCTGCGCAGGCTGCGAAACGGCCGCGGCCCCGCTTTAACACACCGCATGCTTTATTAAAAATGATGCTGAGGTTTGGGCTTGAATTATTAATAGAGTCTTAATGATAGGAAGTTATTTTTCACGGCCCCCCGGAGGGAAGATGGCGACTGAGCCGCGCGGCGCTGGTTAAAAGCTATTCTTATCCCTCCCCGCCACGGGCTTCGGGGCCGGCGACATTAGGGCGTTCAATAATGCATGGCTCTGAAATAGGGCCCCGAGAGGGGTGCTGGAAAAAGGCACGGCTGCCCGGCCCCGCTGCAACCCCGGCTGCCCCGGGCCGCCCCGGGCCGCAGCATCCCCCGCCCGCTGCCGCCCGACGGAGCCCACCGGCCGGCGGCTGCCCCGCGCAGCTTGCGGCGGGCGAGCAGACAAAGTGCTCTTTAATCGATTGTGACTCTTCGCCATAAACTTTACGAGGGAAACAAGCCCACCAGGACCCTCAGACAGAGCTGTCAATTAGCATCAGCAGCCAGGGGTGGAGGTGGGGGTCAGCTTTTGGGTTAAAACACACACAGAACCCTTGGATGGGGCCGGCAGAGCCTCTCTGCTCCCCATCGAGCTCTCCTGGCTCCGCTCCTCACAGGGCGACACTTGCTAAATCACGAAAGCAACTAAAATTAGCTTATCTGGCTCTATTTTTTTGGCTCCTCCCGAGCCCAGGCCACCTTCTTCGGGAGGCTGCCCAGGCCACAGTGCTGCTCTCTGCAGCCTGGGCCTGCAGCAAAGACTCCCATGTCCCAGAAAAGGTACGACAAAGCCCAGGAGGAAATTAAAAATAGTAATAATAGAAGTAGTAATAATAGCATGAGTATTAGCAATAGTAATAACAGTAG
This sequence comes from Tauraco erythrolophus, assembly GCF_009769465.1. NCBI lineage: Eukaryota > Metazoa > Chordata > Aves > Musophagiformes > Musophagidae > Tauraco > Tauraco erythrolophus. The sequence continues at coordinate 3,097,594 of NC_141485.1, read as the reverse complement.
TAGTAGTACGAAGGGTGCCTCCTGCTCTGAGGGCTTGGGGTTTAACCTTTCTCCTGTTGCTGCCTTTTGGCCACTCTCCCCAAAAGCATCCTCACACACACACATACACACAAATAGACCCTGATAAGGGGTGAGGGATGGGGCAGGCGACAGGGAATGGGGTGCCCGGCCGTACCTTGTCGTTCTGGTAGGCGGTGACGGCGATGAAGTCGGTCTCGGGGAACACGTAGGTGCGGAAGGTGCTGTAGGGCAGCTTGAGGATGTCGTTGGCCCGGACTATGTGGAACCTGGGCTGGTACTTGTGCATGGAGTTCAGGATGGTCTGGGTGGGCGAGAGAGCAGAGCCGCGGCCGCCGTCAGCCCCACGGTCCACCTTACGCGCGCGTCTAGTTACCTCCCTAAAAAAACCCCAAACCCTTTTCTCCCGAAAACGACAAAAAAATAATTGTAAAAAAAAATAGAATTTCACCGTGAGGAAGAAATGCCGGCAGCCGCCAAAGAGGGAGATTTCTGTTTTTTTTGTTTATGCTGTTGCACGATCTGCCCCCGAATAAGGAGGTCAAGGGAAGGCAGGCACAGCAGCATCTTTGCGGGTGTTAAGCGCGGCAATAAAGCAGCAAAAGGATCTCCCCGGTTTATTACAACCCCGCAAACGCGAGGCGAGTTTTCGACACATTTCTCGCCGCTTTTTATATTTCCGTCCTTTTTTTTTTTTTTTTTTTAGAAAAAATACTCTACCTCACCACCACAAAAAAAATAATGTTTAAAAAAACCTCTCGATTAGTGTCGGTGGCGGCAGAAACCCGTGCCAGCCCCAGCCAGCGCCTGCGACGTGAAAGGAGCGTTTCACCATGAGCCATGTTAAATTTATGTCTCGGAGCAACGCTGCAGAAGAAACAGACATTTTTTTTTTTCCAGCCAGGTGTCTGAAAGCCTCGCCAACACTCAAAGTCATTCTCTACCGTATTAAAAATAAAATAAAATAAAATAAAATAAAAACCAAAAAAACCAACCCAACAAAAACCCACCAAATCAAAATACCACCTGAATTCACCGCGATTCGGCTGAGGATTTTCGGGAGCGGTTGAACCCCCACCAAGCCGCGCCCCGGGGGCCGCTCCGACCCCCTGCCCCTCGCTGCCCGCACCGGCAACGTTTTCCTGCCGGATAGCGCTTAAATAATTCCCCAACCTGCTGTGGTTGGGCTGAAATGCAGTATTCACCGCTCGGAATTGGTGGGGGAACGGCGAAAGCTGGAGTAATTATTGTCAAATAACGTCGGCCAAATGGCTAAATAATTATCACTTCATTTCGTTTTAGAAGGCAATAAAAAAAAATCCCCCCTTTTTTAACCCCAGCAATAATCACCTGCTGATGAACTGTCGGATCGCTATTATATTGATATTATCTAGACGGGATTTATCATGAAAATGGTGCAAAAAGTCTCATTCAGACGTGCAAATCCGCATTCCTTTAAAAAAAAAATAATCATCCCTCTCTGACCAGATGGGCACTGGCTAAACCCTCATCTCCCAGATTTAACACAGTCCGGATTTTGGACAACGACAGATACTAGAAATCTTTAATTGAAGGAGGCGAACCGTTAAAAACGCTGAATCGAACTAGTTTTCCCCCGGTATCAGAAAAAATGCTACTTTTTAGACTCACTCTCTATCGATTTACCTTGCTGTCTATAAATAACCTCGCAATGTATTATTTAACAAAGACACTGTTTTCTGCTTTAAAAGAAAAAAAGAGAGAGAGAGAGAGAGAGAGAAGTGACCCGGGGGCTGCTGAGCTGCCCTCCCACCCTGAGCGCCGTGTCCCGCAGCCCCGGAGCGCGGCTGCCCCGTGGCTCTGCCGCCGCACCGCCGGCCTCGGGTCCCCGCTAACTACAATATCACCGTCGTTGGACGATGAACTTTCCCTTTATCGCCCTAAATTCTTGTCCAGAGGCTAAAGGTAGCCGCCTTGTCCGCCGTGATTTTATTTTTCCCCCGTGCATTCACGCAGGACCACGCTCCCCTCGCGTTTTGACCCTGCTTTCTGTGGATCTCTGCAAATCGCCCACAAGCTTCAGTTTCTTTCTTTCTCTCTCTCTCTTTTTTTTTCTTTATTTGTTTGCGTTGTTAGTTTTTTGGCTTTATCCTTTGTTCTGCTTTGTTTTACCTCCTTTAGGTGATGCAGATATGATCAATCGGGAAATAAAGAGAGGCTTTCAGAGCAGTCGGTGTGGAGCCGCGGCTCCCAACAGCTCCGGCCCTGCTCCCGGCTGCGGAAACCCAGCGCAGGTGCTGCCACCCCCAGCACCGGTCCCCCCGGCCCAGCCCGGCCCGGCCCACACTGACGGCCGCAGCCCCGCCGCCCCGTCGGGGCTGCCCTGGCTGCATCCCCTGGCACGGCCTCTGGGCCCGCACCTCCACTCCCAAATCCCGCTCCCCGCAGAGCCCCGAGGGCCGGGGAAAGGCGGCAGGACAGGCCGCGGAGGCCAGGAGGCTACCCCGCGGCTGCCCGCAGGCCAGCCCTCCTATTTCCTCCCGGGGGAGCCGTCCACAGGACAGCGGGTAGCTGCCCCTCGGTGCAGGGTAGGAATAGGGGCTGGGGGTCTGCGGGACCACCAGGCCCCCGCAGGGCCCAGCAAGGCCTTGCCGTCCAGCCCAGCCCCGGGCGTGCTGCTGCCGGGGGAAGAAGCTCTTGAAGCCATCGGCTCTCCCCGGTCGCCCCCGGGCAGAGCAGGGTCGGGCACCGGGAAAACCCCACTCCTGTCCGTGGTCCCTTGTCGAGGGGCACTGCTCTGCCCCGCAGCCGCACTTACAAAGCCATGCTTGTCCGAGATGTTGTTGGTGAGCTTGAGCTTGTGAAAGGCAACAGGTTTGGCCATCCACTGCTCCCCCGTGGCCGGGCTGTCGGGGTGGATGTACATGCGCTTGGGCATCTCCGGGTCGGCCTTGCCGGCGACCATCCAGCGGGAGTTGTGGAACTTGTACCGGCAATCGTCGGCCGCCACTATATCCATCAGCAAAATGTACTTGGCTTTCTTGTCCAGGCCGCTCACCCGCACCTTGAACGGGGGGAACATCCTCCTGCGGAGAGACCCAGAGCGGTACAGGGCTGCGCCCGCCCGCCCGCCGCCGACCCCCGACGGCCGCGGCCCCGCCGAGCCGCCCCGCACCGCCCTGCCCCGGCTGCCGCTCCGAAACCACCATGTTTTAGTTTAGCTTCACTCCGGATTTCCAGCCTTTTTTCACGTCCCGCTGCTTCTCACCCCTCTCTGCTGCACCCGCCGTGGCAGAAAGCAGAGGAAAAGCTCAAAAATCCCATTCCGGGAAATAAGGACCGAAAAAGCATCCCGGATTTCACCCCATTTTCCTGCCCTCCGACGAGCCGCTCGCCCAGCACCCAGGCAGCCCCGCCGCTGCCCTCCCCCGGGGCCGGGGCCAGAGACACGGGCAGGGCCGGGGACGACCCCGGCCGCAGGGAAAGTTTGGCAGGAGAGAAGGAAGCGGCGAGAAGCGCTGTAAACAAATGCGCGGGGGATTCCGGGCTCTCAACGAGCGCGCACGCATTTAATTTGGGATGGCGCTCGGAAAAGTAATAATTGCGGGGTGTGGGGGAAGCTCGGAGGGGGGGTAAATACCTCCGAAAAGCTCCAGAGATCGAAACGCTCCGCGTTCATTCAGCGGGGCGGATTTGGCGAACACCGGGGAAAGCGGGATGAAACAGAGGGGCGAGGGCGCTGCGCGGCCGCGCAGGTGCGCGGCGGGCTGCGCGGGGCTGCGCGGGGCCGGTTCTTACCTCCCGGACTTGGTGATCACCATCTCGGTGCCCAGCTTGTGAAACTGGTCCCAAAGCTCTTTGGCTTCCAGCGTTACTTTGGGGTCGTCTTCGACCTCCTCCTCGGGCTCCAGGCTCTTGAGCGAGCGCAGATGGGCGGCTTGGTGATGGTGTCCCAGGGCCGAGACGTGCAGCCCGGCCTCGGCCGCCCCGGCCAGCCCGGGGTCCGGCATGGGCTTTGCCAGCGCCGCCGGAGGCAGAGCCAGAGCCGGGAAAAAGGAAGGCTGGGCGGTTGCGAGGAAAGCGGACATAGGGAAGTCGGCCGGCCGGGGTGCGTGGAAGGGGTGGTAAGCCATGGCAGTCCCTGGGAAGGCTGGATCTCTCATCGGTGCATCCACAAATCCAGGAGAAAAAGAGGGATTCCCTTTACAAAAAAAGTGTGTGTTTTTTTCTCTGTTTTTTGGTTGTTTTTTTTTTTTTTCCCCTCTCCTGCCCAGCGAACTCGCTCGAGTCTCTGGAAGAGGAAGGAAAATCAACAACACACACAAAACCAAAGCGCGCACACACACAAAAAAAGCCGAAAAACAGCGGAACTAGATCTGGGAGGAAAAAAAAAAAAAAAAAGAAAAAGAAGGGGAAAAAAAGAAAAAAGAGAGAGGCAGTTCCCGGCTCCTGGGACTCCCGGTCTGCGGAGGGGAGACAGTAGGTCCTTATTTTTTGTTGTTGTTGTTGCAGCGAGGGAGAGCGAGCGAGGGAGCGAGCCCTCCCGGTAAAGTCCTTCCGAACACTAAAATAGAAACAAAAGCCGGCGCGGGGCTGCGCGGAGCGGCGCGGGGCGCGGCGGGGCAGGGGCGGCCGCGCTGGCCCTCACACCCCCGCGGGCCCTGGCTGCGCCCCGGCGGGGCCGGCCCGGCTGCGCGCTCCGCGGACGGCGCTGGGGCGAGGGCTGCTCATGGCTAAAGGAGCCGGAGTGGAAACGGTTAGATCTTGTCCTGATCTCTGCAAAACTGTGACTATCTCACATGTCCTTCCTGCTCTGATCCGCCCGCTAATGAGCCAAGCCCCCTTGATTGCTGATTTTACGCGTTTCAGACCAATTGTGGATCTGCATAGGCGTGGTTTTGACAGCTCCGGCCAAGCTCCGGGGCACGGGGGGGCGGGAGGGGAGGGGGGGGAAGGTCGAGGAGGGAGGGAGGAAGGGAAGAAGGGAAAAAAAAAAAAAAAGGGAAAGAAAAAAAAAAAAGAAGAAGGTGTCGGAAGCATCGGCAGTAAGAAAACATGTCAACAGAATAAAATATTAACCAATGACAGAGAAAAGTGCTCGAAATCCCACCCCCGGCTCCTTTCCGCATACCGGGTCAGCCCCGGCTGCGCCGCGGCCGGGGAGCGGCCGCGACCGGTGCGGGGACAGCGCGGAGCCACCTCGGCGGAGCGGGGAGCGGCGCCCGGGTCCGCCCTGCCCGGAGCCTCGGGGGCGGGAGGGCGGTGGCAAAGGGGCCCCCGCCGGTCTCTGCGGGGGCGGCGGGCCGGGGAGGGGGGGAGCGGCCGGGGGAGCTCGGCGGCTGCCGTCTTACGACAGATCCTGGAGAGCGGATCGAGGTGGGGCGCGCCCCGCCCGCCGCTCCGCGCACAGCCGCGCAATACCGCGCAGCGCCGACGGGGCGGCCGCCGGGAGCGCGGCCCGGCGGAGAGCTGCGGGCGGCGGCCGGCGGCGAGGCCCCCGAGTGGCGACCTCCAGCGCGGGTGAGTCGCTCCCCTGCCGTCGCCTCCCTCCCCCCTCCACCCTGCCGGCAGCCGCCCCGACGAGGCGGTGGTGGTGGTAGTGGTGGTGGGGGTCCCGCCCGCAGCCCCGCGCCCGCGGCGGAGGCACAGACCCCGCCGTCGGGGCGCGTCGGGTGCGCGGCCGGGGGCCGGCGCGGCTGCACCCGGCCGGAGGGGCTGTTTACCCGGGCGGGGGGAGGCAGATAAGGCGGAGGAGGACACTCCGGGGCTGTTTGCAGAGGGATTAGGGTCGGTCCCGCCGCGCCGGGGCCCGGGGGCGGCGGGCGCGGTGGGTGTCCCCGCGGAGAGGTCGGTTTGGAGATCTGCGCTGATTAACTGAGGGCCGCGGTGGCTGAAGAGGGCCCTGGCGCCAGGCGGCTGAGCCCTCACAATAAAGACCCGTCTCTTGTCACTTCATATTTACCCCCAAATCTTCAAAAAGCGCCCTGCCATCCTTCCAAGGCTCCTGCCCCCGCCGCCTGCTCTGCGGCCAGGCGGGACGAGGGGGGGAGGTTTGGGGGCCGGCCCCCTCCTCTGTCCCCCGGGCCCGGCCCCCGGCCCTCCTGCTCCGCGGATGCGCAGCGATGCGCGGCCGCAGTAGCTCGGAGTTTTCGGGGCCGCGTGTCGCTGCTCCCAGCGCAGGCTGGGACACAGGAACCCCTGGGGTGCCCCTTCCCCACCCCGACCTCGCCTCTTTACCCTTCCCCCCCCCCGGTTCATCCTGCCGATAGCGATCGTCGCCCGTTGCCCCCCGGCGCCACACAGAGCCCAAACCCAAGCCCCGGGCTCTTCTCGGGGGCGTTCGCAACCTGCCCGTGTCCCGCGGCAGGTTCACCTCTGCCTGCGCCGCCCGGCCCTGCCACCGCGCCCGACGGGGTGGGCACAGCGCGTCCCCCCGGGGCTGCCCCGGGCGGCGGGGCCGGGGGGGTCCCGCTGACCATTGAACGGGGACTGAAATTTAGACCCGATTTGGACTTTGCTTCCTCGCCGCCGCGGAAAACTGCTGACGGCAGCTTTGGCAAAAATGGGGATTTGCTCGTATTTTATTTTTTTTTTTTTTTTTAATTCCCCCTCACAAAGCAAAACCGGAGCCTTTTGTTGCCCCGGGGCGGCATCGCCCCACGCCGGGGGCGGCTCTCCCGCAGACGCTTCTCCCGACGCTCCGTGGGGAGACGCGGGGCCCGGCTCGTCGGGGCCTGGAGGCAGCCGGGTCCCCGCGAGGAAAGGTCGCCTCTCCTCCGGCCCAGGGCCCGGGACCCCCGGCCGCGTCCCCCCGCACCGCTGTAACGTCGCAAACGTCCTCGCCGGCGGAATAAAACCGATCCAGAGCAGCCTCGTCTTCCCGACCGTCTGTGGCGGCGGCCGCCGATGGCACTGCCGGGGGTGGGGAGCAAACGGGGAGCCGGGCACCCACTGCCCGGGGCAGGTCCGACCGTGGCCCCCGGCCCGATGGGAGCGGATCCGACCCCGGAGCTTGCTCTCATGGACGGGCTGGGCCCCCCATGCCCGCGACCGGGCGAAACCCGGCATCGCCCCGTCCTCCCCGTGCGTGACCGGGCACTGAGCGGGGAGAGATGAGGTTTTCCTCCCGCCCCGAGGCCAGCCCTGACCCGGGGGTCGGGGACGAGAGGTGTCCCCGCACCGTCCCCTTGCCAGGGAGGGTTTCCCTGCCCGCCCCAGGGCGGCTGCAGCGCTCGGGTCCACCGTGCCCGGCTCCCGGGAGCCGCCTTGGCCGCCTGCGGGCCCGGCGCTGCGCTGGCGAGCGGTGCCCGGGCTGGGACGGCGGCAACCGGGCCGTCCCGGGGATCCGTCCCGGGGATCCGTCCCGGGGATCCGTCCCGGGGATCCGTCCCGGGCCAGGCCGGGGGATCCGGCCCGACCAGGCCGCCCCTGCGCCCCACCCGCTCCGCAGCGCGGCCCCGCTCGCTCTTCCCCTTTCATCTCTGCCCATCTCCACTCATCATCCCTTTTTCTATTTTTAGCCGGTAGACTTAGGCCTTGGCGCCAGGCCGTTTAAGACCTGTCAAAGTCCTTCATATTTCCCTCATGTCACATGGACCTTTCGCTCCCTTCCCCGCGCCATGCGAGGGCCGTAATTTGGATCTGTGAGCTGGTGAGCAAATGCAATTTGCTCTTCTCCATCGCTGTGTTGTCTCCGTGACCCCAGCCAGCAGGACGGCTGGTGTCCTGTCCGGGGCACTTACACAAATTGCGGCTGATTGATGAAAAATAACAATTCTCACAAGCAGCCGGGCCTCCGCCTTCCCCTCCTCCCGGCTCCACCGGGCTGCGGTGGCCCCGCGCCCCGGGGAGCGCTCCCCCCCGACGGGGCTGCGCGGGGCGCACCGGCCGCGGGCGCTCCGGCTCCAGGAGAAAGAGATTTTCCTGTGCTCAGGGCGAGCCGTCGGGGCACCCCTTCCCGGCCCTGAGGCCACGGCGAGGGACTCTCCCGGGAGCCTGGGGAGGATGGCCCGGCGGGGCCGGGCAGGAGAGACTGCTCGCACCTTCCTGAGCCGGGGGAAACCGAAGTGGGGGTGGGAAAGGGCCGTGTCGTGGAGGGAGGGGGACGGTGCCGCCGGCCAGGGTCCTCGCTGCTATCCCGGGAGCGGCCGGGGACAAAGACCTGGAGACGTCTGACACCTCCGGCTGCGCGGTCCGGAGCGAACCCGCAGGTGCGGGGTGAGGAGCTGCCTCCGCCCCGGCCCCGACCCCGGCAGGAGCCCTTCGCCCCCGCAGAAGAAGCCCGATGGGTGGCGGGTCCCCCCCCCTCGGGACGTGGCGGCCCTCTCCAGCCTCGAGGTCCTTCCCCCGCTCAAACGCTTCTATTTCTCCTCCACGGCCCGGCCCGGCCATCCCGGGGCGGCCTCGCAGCCCCGTTTCTCCCCCTCCACCTGGAGAGGAAAATAAACCCACGTGTAACGAAACTGCCCTCGTTTGCTCTCACCCACCCGCAGCCGCGACAGCCGTCCCCCGGGGCGCCGTATCTCTCCTCGCACCCCTCGGCGGGGTGGGAATCCCCTTACCCCAGGGCGATCCCGGGAAAACGCCTCCTCCACCACCACCACCTCCTCCTCGGTGCTCCAGTGCCCGTCGGGGGTGGGGGGGGGGTGGGGCGGGGAGGGCCGCGCTGCGCGGCAGCGGCTGCCCGGGATGTACCGGGTACCGGAGCCCGCCTGATGCACTTTTATCGACAGCGCCCGACAGAGATGCTCGACCCGACACCAGCCCCGGCGCCGCCGTCCTCCCTCCTCCCGCTGCGCGGTTGCGGAGCTGCGCGCCCCGTCCGTGCGCGGCCTGGCGAGGGGAAACCCGAGGAGCCCCGCCAGCGCGGCAGCCCCCGGGCCGCCCCCCTCGAGCACCCCCTGCCCTCAGACTGTTTAGATTTCTCTCCAGCTTTAAAGAAAATATTTCCAGTAATCCAGATTTCTGGAAAATAACAACAGGCGGGGAGACGCAGACACAAACGCCGCTCAAGTTTATCCAGAGTTTGAGCAACTTATAAACACATTTTCCAGCCTGTTTGTCAGGGCGGGCGGCGAGTGACCCCCGGCCCGGCCGGGCGGGCCCTGCGCGGACCCGCGCTTGGGGGGGGGCGCATCTTCCGCGCCCCGCCCGCACCCCGCCTTCGTTACCTTCGCGCCGCTTTCATCCGGGAGCCCGCTCAGCCCCGCTGCTTCCTTGATTTTTATTTTTAATTTTTATTTTTATTGTTTAATTTACGGAGCGCCCTCCTTGCGCGGGGGTGGAATGACACCCCCCCCCCCGGCCCCGTCCGGCCCCCCACCCCCGGGGCTGCCCGGCTCCCCACGTCGGGGCCCGGCGCCTCGCACGAACCGAGCCCGCTGCCTTAAAAGGAGACGGGAGCCCCGGCATGGCCGTGCCAGCGCGGGGGGGACCGCGGCCTGCAACCCGAGCTGGCACCACGGGGGGCGGGCGGGGACGGGGATGGAGCGGGGGTGGTGGTGGGGGGATGATGCAAATCCCTCTGTTTAAAAAACTTCCATTTGAGAAAGTGTGTCACATCCCAGCGCGGGCGCGTAATCCCCGGGCTAATGGCATTACCGCCGCCTCATCGCCGTCATGGGATGGGGCTGGGGGCGAGCGACCCCTGCCCGCCGCCACGCGTGACCGAGGGGAAACGGAGCCGCACAACCCCCCGCTCCGTCGGGGCGCTCAACGCCGGGACCCCGGAGGCCGGTGTCGGCCCTTCCCCGCACCCCGCGGCCCCCGCCGGGCCTCGGGGGCTGTATCGGCGTTTATCGGTAATCGGGGTCCCGTTTTCCGCCCAGGTTCCCCGAGCGAAGCCAGTCCCGGGAGGGGAGAGCGGGAGAGCCAGGGCTGCGCTTCGCGGGAGGTTCATCTCTTAAATAAAGAGCTCAGCAAAAGGCGTTATTTAAGAAAATAATACTGTGAGGGCTCCCGCCCGCTTCCTCTGCGAGATTAAAAGCGAGGATTTGGGACTGTCCCGCAGGCTGAGCTGCACCGTGCCCGGAGCGGCCGCGACGGGGCCGGCCCGACCCCCGGCAGCCCCCGACTCCGCGCCGGAGTCTCGGTGAAACGGGATGAAAACCGGCAGAAAGGCCGGTTCTGGGGGAAGGGGCGGCCGCAGCGCTTCGGCGAAAGGAAAAAATCACGCAGGTCTCCGCGCCCGGCGCAACCTCCGCGGGGGCGGGCGGGGTCGCTGCCCCCCTAAAAAATGCCTCTCCAGGCGGGGACCCCGACTGCGCCCAGGCAGCAAAACCCCGAAGGAGACCCCGAGGGCAGGGGGGGTCCCGAGCAGGCTCCTGACCCTCGGTCTCTCTCCTTCGTTTTGTTTTAAAACTGTGCCAGGTGGGTGCCATCCCTTCCCTGCCACTTGCCTCTGGAAAAGGGAAGGTGCAGGGCAGCCCCCAGCCCCATGGGGGTCACTCAGCCCACCCAGCCCTATCCCCTCAGCAGAGCAGGACCCTTTGCCTCCAGAAACCCCCTTCTCTCCGTTTGGGGCCAGGAGTTTGGCCGAAGTTGTGGCTCCAAAGGAGGGGCGAGTGAAACGCCTCTGAGAGCTGGTCAGGGCTCACATCTCGCCTGTCTGCTTCAGCCGGGAGCCGGTGGTTGAAATCACATCTAAAGCAGGATCTGACGCCGCTGTTCCCACGTCACGTGAGTTGTGGTTTTGGTCTGGGTTTGACTTTTAGGATTGCAGAAAAATCACCGTCTTGTATTTATAGGCGAGTGTGTTTCACTGCTGAGAAAATAAAAAACAGCCAGAATAAATCATGGGGAGGGATCTGCTTTCTGATTGCACCTGTCCATTTCGTGGGTGTTTCATCACAAACAAATTTGACATATTCCCAGCACTGCACGGAAGGACCAACTCTCATCATTTTTATTCACATTTCCTCAAAAAACCCCAGTGCTCCTCTGAGCCACCCTCTGCCAGAGACACGGAAAGGTGGAGCTCTGGAGACAGGACAGACTCTTCCCATCTTTTAATTTTTAAAACAAGTCTGCAAACTCAAACTGCCGTGGGGCGATGCCCCATCATGGCCTCGGCTCCAGCACCGTGCCCGGTGAGGTGCCCGGGCATCTCCGCACTGTGTTCCTTTTTCTCACTGCCCAGCTTTTCCCTCGCTTCTCTGTAGGTGCTGGGTTCTTGCACCAAACTGGGGGATTTGGGGATCTTGGTACGAGCACACTGAAACCTGCCACCCTGAAGTGCCTCCTCTCCCAGCCCCTTGCCTTGTGTGCTCTGCAGCGCTGGCAGATTGCTCTCCAGGCGCGTTTTCCATGGATACCTCAACGGAGGCAGCACCAAATAACAAGTAAATAACGGCCCCGACGCCAGGCTGCCGGCACAAAGCAAGCAATTGCCCTTCGTGCAGGTCACTAATCTCTTGACACATGGGCTTTGAGACCTGGGCCACGGGGAGGGGGCTGAAAGGGAAGAAAAGATAGTGGGGACAATGGCAGAGCCGCCGGCCGGCTAATAACCCCTCTCCCAGCTTTGTCTGGGTACACTCAGCACTACGCTGGGATCAATCCATCACAGCGGAAAAACCCACACTCCTGCACTGCAAAGGGGCCGGTGTCTGCGCCCGGGAGGATCCCGGCTCGCCGGGCTAAGTGCAAAGCTCGAGACGCTGCAGGTATTAATAGCCCCCATTTTGCAGCCGGCAGTAATTCCCTCCTGTGTTTTCCCCTCCACGCTGAAAACAAACCCTTCACTTGATCCGTTTGTCCTCTCCAGTTGCCATCTGTCTTCCATCCTTCAAATCTCACCTTAAAAACAGTGCCTCTTGAGCAAATCCTCCCCGCCGTCCCCGCGCGCCGTCTCGCCCGGCGCAGCCCTGACACTACAAGCGCTCATTGAAGTGAAGGGGATTTGAGAGCGCGCAGGACACGGCGGGATTAAGGCCACAGATTGCGCTCCCCGGGCCACACCGTGCCCGCGAGGCAAAGCCACCCCGAGCCCAGGGCCCTTCTGCTCCCTCCGCTCAGCTGCTTCTCCTTCGTCCCGGCGAAGTGGGGCTCCGCCGCGCCGGCCGGTGCGTGGGCATCACCATCCCACTGCTCTTCGTGTTCGGATGGGTGGAGGGGAGCACCTGAGCCGATCTCCATGGCCACCTCCGGGTATCTTCTTCTGCAGACGGACGCAGGAGAGGTCACCTCCCGATCCCTGGCGAGGGGACACAGGGTGTTCAGAGTGGGGGCTGCCGGGGACCGGTGTTTGCACAGATGCGGCGGGCGCCGTCCCACCTCGCGGCGCGCACCGGTGTGGGACCCACCGCACCACCCACCGGCAGCATCTGCGGGGCGGCCCGGGCCAAGCCCGTGAATCACGCGCACTTCAAAGCACCGGCAGCGCGAGCACTAACAACCCCGGCAGCCGGCTCGGGGCGGACAGTGCTGGCCCAGATGTTCAACAGCAGCTTTTCTCAATTACAAAGAGCAGCAGAATTCACCAGAAAACCCAGGGAAGGGAAGGAGTCTTGGCTGGCGGAGGGGCCGCAGCAGAGCCCACGCATCCTTTGCAGCTCCACAGGCTGGGTCAGACCAGCACATCACCACCTCCCTCCATTTTGGCACTGGTATTACATTCTCCCACACTTCCCTGCAGCCCTTGCTGTGGGGTCACCTGCTCCCACCAAAATCTTGGTCGTTTTTAGAAAAACCCCACCTTGCAGGGCTTCATGGGCGTAGAGGAGAGCTCAGACATGACCATATCTGAGCCAGACCTTTGGAAATGCTGAGATTCCTCCTGGAAAAGGAACCCACACGATTTCAAAGCCAATTGCGTGACCTACGGCAGGGTGACGCATCCTGCGTTCCGTTGAGCCTGGTGAGGGCAGCCCTGATCCTGCCCAGCTCCCACAGACACTGGACTACCAGAAGCGGGAGTCCCGTGGTCCGGCCAACTGCCCGGGTGGGACAACAGCATTACTCCCACATGACGGCTGGACTTTCCCCTTTCAGCAGCAAAAGGAGCAAAATTCAACATACCTTGAGAAGTGGCTGCAACGTAGACATCCCTGGCGTGGGAGAAGAATCCACGGGATGTGCCCTGTCCTCCCACCGAGGGAGTCAGGGGAGAGGTGGGTGGCACGTGGGGCATGGGGCGGCTCTTCACCCCGGGGGCTGCAGGTGCTGCCTCCGGTTTTCTGCTTGAATGAAGCTGCTGCTCTGAAGGTGGCTCGTGACCTTCAGCCCCTGGCGAACCTTTGCCAAAGTCCTTTCCCCAGGCTGTTCAAAAACGGACCACGCTTGCCCCTTGTTTCCCACCGGGACCGCCGGGTATGGCACCGGCACAGAGGCCACAGTGCTGAGCTGGCACGCTCTCCTTGCCGGGGATGCAGAGACACTTGTGCTCCCTCCAAAACACATCAGGGCGGTCTCTGTCCCCCACCTCATTCTGCTTCCCATGGTGCGGAGCGGGAGCAGAGCCATGGGAGCCAGCACTTCTCACCCTTCCAAAGAAGGAGTCGGAGGAAGACAGGCCGGGGTGGGAGCAGGATCAGTGCCCAGCTGGCACCAGGCCGCCGTGCGGGCACTGCTGGCACCGGCCTTTTATTACTGTCCTATAATATTGTAAATACTCACTGGGAAGTAATTACATCCTATAAAAGAAGCAGCAGTCTGTGGTTTGAGCCAGGACCGGTTGATGACACTCGTTTTAAAGAGACGTTTCATGTCTCATTTATAGATTAGATTTTAACCTGACAACCTTTTAACATTGTATTAAATTAGAAATTAACTTCGTATGACTACTCACCGTATAATTGACCTACTGATAGGCTGAGTGCTAGGGAATATTTAAGATACCTTTCAGACAGCGAAGTTCCCAAGAAAATTCAGAGCCTCCTCCTTGATCTAGACCAGGGCTTTGCTATTAATTAGTATTTACGGTCAGGTGGCAGGAGTGCTCCCCATGGAACTCACTGACAGACACACAGCTTCATTTCACATCTCAGCCCAGCAAGGGACGGGGTGACCATCGATGGGACATCAATGCCCAGGCACAGCCAGGAACTGTGTCCCACAGGCTGGGGGGACACGCAGCACGGCCCCCAGGCTGTATCCTGCAGCGGGAAACACCAGCTCCAGCGCTGACCCTGCCCATGGATACTGTTGGAGAAACGTGGGCACAGCCGGGCACCACATGGCGCAGGGGAAGCAGCAACCCCGCTGCATCCGTGGTCCAGCTCCAGGGTTGGTGACTTTCATCCCCACCACGACCTGCCTTTTGCTTTCACCCGGGTACAGGCATTTTCTGGTGTAACTGAACCCTGCTCCCTGCACGTGCTGGAGGCGGGAGTGCCGAGCAGGAACAAACTCAGCAACGTCAGCCGCAGGTTTTACCCCGTAGGGTCGGGAGGACTCTTCAATACGAGCCTCGGTTTACACTTGTATTCAACGAACGCTGAGGAACGGCACGGGATTAAATGCCCCCTGTGCTGTTTTACAAAAGGCTTAGAACAGGTTTACCAACAGCTCTTCCTAACTGGAATCTCCCCTCTTTCTGTTTAAAGCCATTGCCCCGTGTCCTGTCACTGCATCCCCCCTCCTGGCATCGGCAGCGCGGCAGGAACGCAGCACCTCCATCTCCATATACCTCCATCTCCATATTCCTTTTGCCCACACTAGGGCTGAAGGCACGGAAGGAGACAAAAACCAAAGGGGAAAACCCAGCCAGTGCTGGGGCAACCAAATGGTTTTACACCAGAGCGAGAGCTGGGGCCGGCGGGTGGGAAGCAGCTCCCGGCTGTGCCGCAGCTCCCGGGCAGGGACAGGTGAGGGGCACAGCTGGAGCCTCTTGTCTCTGGCTAATTCTGTTCTCACCAGCTCTGCTCCTACAAAGGGAGGGCAGGGAGCTCCTAGAAGGGGTTTGTGCAGTTACTGGGACAGAGGCGCTGCCGCCGCAGCCACATGCTTGTCCCGGTGCCTTTTCCATCTGCGGAACAGGCCGAGCAGTGGATTCAATTATTTTTTCCTAGTGCATAAGCCACTAATCATTTATTGCATTAAAAGACCCCTCATCTCCACAACTTTTGTTCCCATTTTATCTAATTAAAACTCGAGGGGGAAAAAAAAAAATAGTTTCTTTTTCTCTTTTCGCAATCACAAAGACCCGATCTCGGCTCCATTGACTCACTAATTGTAAGCACTCAAATGGTCGGGTTTAAAGTTACACTTAGCAGCTGTGAAACATTAGGGTGAAGTGATTACAACCTACTGGAGGATACCGAACATTTTTACAATATCTCAGGAGCATAAGGGAAAGACAACAGGAAATGGCGCAAACTTTCCTACCCTGCACAGCAACGAGCCAGAGCAAAGAGAAAAGAGAAAATAAACGTAGAGACGCGGCGCAGACAGAGTTTGGATCCTCAAAAAGTCACTGAGGAAGCCGTGGTGAAAGCGCCGTGTGTTTTACCCGCTGTGCTTGGAGGGTCAGAGAGGAGGGGGAGCAGCGTTCGGGGATTTCACAGCTGCACTTTGCAGCCAAACCCTCCTCCGGGCTCTCTGTCGAGGAAGGAGGATGGAGATCGTGGCAGGATTTTGCCCTTGGTTGGTTCCCCTCGCCACCAAACCGCGTTGTCGGGCTGACGAACGCTGCTCGGGCAGGATGGCCAGGAGCTGGTGGAGATGGGGCAGCAGGACGGGGTGTATCAGCTCACCTTGGGCAGAGCACCGCGCTGTCGGGGGTTGTCAGGGCTCAGCATCACTGGCAAAGCAAACGAAGCCTGACCCCCATGTGCTCTGCAAAGCACCAGGAAACACCAGCCTTGTTGCTTATGCCCGGGCCCTGGACTGGTTCTGGAATTTGGCTTCGTTTGAACTTCAAGCTGTCGCATTTGGAAAACCTTTGACTTTCCCCTTCTTTTCAACCAGCGAAACATTCCCCTCCCATGATTGAAGCACGCTACACGCGTGTGTTTGTTACAGAAACCAGGGTAGGATGAGAAAGCAGTATTTCACCTTAATTCATGAAATCTGAACTCAACTTTTAAGAGAAGAGCTCCACTTTATGCACAGAGTGATATACAGTCCGCCCCGCTTTAAATGAGACGTTTTGCCTTTTGAACTCAGCAGGAGGCCACTGCTTACTACTACTGGAAACAGTTTAAAAACCTGCAAGTCGGGCTTGTCTTTTGGGCTCTTTTCGAGCCAGTGGTTTATATCAGGGCACAACATCCTTGCTGGGCTGATTGCGACCGCCTGCCAGCCACTGCGTTCGAAAATGTGGCATTCCGGAAACTCACCTGGATTATATCCACAACAACGGGAGACGCTCGTCCGAAATCCTGCGAAGACCGTGAGCCCTTGGCTATTTTTGCTTTAAGTGGGGTTTGGATCAGGTCCCTAGATTAGAAACCTGGTTGCATTAAAGTCAGGGGCAAACCTCCCTTCAGAGCAGCTCCCAGACACCATCAAGGAGCAGCAGAATTCTCTCCTGGTGCCTGGGGAGAGCATCGCTGCTGAGGTTAAGGTGGAGGAAAGGTGCTGCTGCAGGAAAGCACATGGCACCCAGTTGAAACAGGGGGTTTCTGTGTGTACGCCAAAGGTAGGGGCCATCGGTGGGAGCAGGCGTGTGCTGCAGGGACGTGTTGAATCCGACCCTATGGAGTGTTGAATCAGACCCTATAGAGTTGTTGAATCAGACCCTATAGAGTTATTGTGGAACCAGACTCTATGGAGTTGTTGAATCAGACCCTATGGAGTTATTATGGAATCAGACCCTATAGAGTTGTTGAATCAGACCCTATGGAGTTATCGTGGAATCAGACCCTATAGAGTTGTTGAATCAGACCCTATGGAGTTACCGTTGCAACACACTGGGCTTTCACTGGCTCACTGCAGAGCTGGAACTCGGTGCTTATTCTGCTGGGTCATCTGTGAAAGTATCAAATTAAAGTTAAATTAGCCACCTCATAGCTGTGCTCTTTTTATTTTTTTTTTTTTAAACTCCAGGCTTTCTTAACAGTTTGGCTATGGGGCTACTGACAGCAGGGAATTTAGGACATTCTTTTCAATGAACCAGACTGAAAATATTTTGGTACAGCCCCAGTTTGTAGGGGTTTTTTCTTCCCCCCCTTTAAACAAAACATCCTGATTCAAAGGAGCTTCTTGCAGACTGGGAATTTCCACATGGCCGTATTGCAGCACTTATAAAAAGTGATTTAATGCCTGCCAACAACAAATACATTTCCAATGACACCACTCTGCGTTCTGCACTATCCTACTTTGTGTGTTCCGTAAGAAGCAGCAGCCGAGCTGCCCGGGGCAGGAGGGAGAAGAGCGGTCGCCTTCCTCCACGAGGACGTTGTCCCTTACGGCCGCTCCTTGGAAAGCCTGAAAGGAAACAAGCATCACGGTGACAACACAATCCCTTCTGTATGTGTTAATCTGGATTTTGTTTGAACTTTTGGAGCTGACCTTGGCTTGAACCGTGTTAAAAATCCTGACTGGTGTGGACTGACTTGACCCTGCGGTCCCATTTGTGCGCGGTGCCAGCTCTACCCTCGGCCCCTTACTTCAAGCCATTATTTTACAGACATAAAAGAAATGCAGCATTACGGCAGATACAGCCAGCGGGCCGGAGCTGTGAGTACTTACTTACGGGCGAACTCTCCTCTGATTTCATCCCAAGGAAGTTTTTTCCTTTTTTTTTTCCCTTTTTTGCTTGAGAAAGGACTGCCTGAAAAGCAAGCAAGAAACTGCAATGATTGCTGCAGACTCTCCGTTTTTATTAGTGGTTTCCAAGCCTGAAGAGAGAAGGAGGAAAAAAATAAAGCTTCTGAGACCTGAGTTGCGACGCTACAGTTAAAAACAAAAGAAAACAAAGCCCAAGACTGAATTTGGTTATTTGGTGTTTGGGGATGGAGTAGGAAGAGGGTGGTTGGTTCTGCATCGCTCGGTGCGGCTGGTTTAAGCTCCAAGAGTGCAAAAAGATTTGTGGGTTTAGATAGTTTCCTCTCATTGCCATGACTCAAACGGCTTCTATTAAAAACAAGTAGTGGGAAGGAAATTTCATAAGCTGACAGGCCCATCTCGCTCTCTGCTTCTCGACACAAGTTGGCTGAGATGTAGGAATTCGTGTGGTTAGCGTGTGTGAGCCCATGGCTGTTTTATCAGCAGAGTTATGTGGGGCTGGTTTTGACTGTGCACGTTCAGGAGGGTACGGAGGTTCTGGCTGTTCCACGGGTTCTGCAAAGCCTCTTATACACCATCCTACAATACCATAGAGGAGGCAGATGCCTCTGCTTCCAGGTGCCCGGTCCTTGTCCCACCGACGTCAGCGGGACGAAGGAGCAGGGCCCCAAGCAAGGCAAGGAGCTGGAGCTGGGGTCGGAGCCCCGAGCAGAGATGGGTGCTGATTTTCAGAGGTGCTAAGCGGGTGCGCAGCGCGCCACCTAAGTCTCTCGTTTTTAAAAATCCCGTCCTCGCACATGGGAACGAGAAAGCAGGGAGGCAAAAACAAGCTAGACCAGCTGCCTAACATCCCCTGATGGCTTTAATTAAAGCCCTCAAGTTAGTAAATACGCACATAGTCCGGTCCAGGAAGATACACGAAGCCCCCAGCCAGCCCAGTAACACTCCATGAACATTGCCATTTAAGCAGTTTCTTGTTTAACTTAGATTTATTCAATGACACATGCATTTCCGGACAGATATCTGAGTTCCAATGAACAACTTTTATAACCAAATAAGAGAAATCTGTGACTGCAGTTAGTCAATTAAGTACGTTTCTAAAATACAAGACTAGAAGAAAACCAGAGCAATAGAGAGAATTCTTCCAAAGAACAAAAAGAAACATTTCCATTTGTAATACTCCTGGCATTGATGAGCATCAGTGGGGAAGGAGGGCAGCAAGGAGACGCAACAAGGAAGGAATAACATCATCAACCCTGTCCACAGAAAGTTCTCCAGTTTCCACTCTTTCCAGTTCATTCGTTAACGCTCGGCACTTTTGCAGACGGCGAGAGCTCTTCTGAGTTACGGAGAATCCCTTCATCTCTCAACACGAGAAAGCAGAACGGTTGTGAAACCATGTGCTTGACCAAAAATGGCTTAGAAATATTCCTCCTCAACCAATCTCTTCCTGAACACAGCGAAAAAAGAAGCCGCAGAGCTATCGGGATCGAAGACAGAGTCTCTTCATATTGCACGGGAACACAAAGTCAAGGTTTTGTGAGTATGTTTCAGGAAGGTTTAAGAGTTGTCAATATTTGTCAGGGTAACAAGAACCATCCAGCCCAGTGGCCAACTGGCAGGTGACAGACTCATCGGGATTGTTTAGGTGGAGAGGCGGCTCGTTACCCTGTCCAGATCTCTCCTTGGATGTTCGGCTAATTTAAGGGAATCCCGTGGGGAAAAGGCTGAGGGGCTGGTTCTCGTTAGTCGGGAGGGGCGACCTGTAGCCATCGAAGTTGCGTGGGATGCTGCCGCTGGTGGAACCGGAGCTGTTACTGAGCGTCTCTATGCTTCCCTCTCGCTGAAGCTCTGCAACGGGAAGAGAGAGCAGGACCTGGTTAGCGTTTTGGATAAACCCGGAGCGCCGTTAGACGGCCGCTTTAGTGACAAATCTCTTTACTCCATCATTGCTCTAACGTTTGCTCGTCATCTATTCCGGATATTGGACGAATCCCTCCAGAGGCATCTCAGCTCCTGGTTCTACTTCTCCGCCGGGCTCACAGCTCGGCCGAGCCGAAGTGGAGCTGGATGGAGACGCTACACGCTGCCCGGCGGAGCAGCCCCTTTCCTGGGGATGAGGCCGCTGACTCACGACACGTCAGGACTTGACAGCGGGGACGCTCACGGCTGAACTGAGCAGGGTGCGAAGGGTACGGCGGCAGATGATGAAACATCTGTCCTCCGCGGCAACGCTGCCGAGATGGTGGGGAAGGGGGAGTGGCAGCAACTCTGGTTACCGGCGGCGTGTGCCAGCGGTGCATCACCACCGCGATTCTCCACCTTGGGAACACCAGGGACTTTCCACAACCTTTTATCCTGCGCAAACGGACATAAATAACTCTGCTTTTTTGAGCCAAAGGAAAAATATCCCCTTTCCTATGTGCCTGAGCTGCGCCCCAAAGCAAAACAGAAAGCAGGCCTGACCGCCGCTCTCCCTCTCCTGGTCACACGCATCCAGGCATCTCCTCCCCTCACTGACCTCCCAAAGCCTTTATTGCTCCCTAATCTTGAAACACGAGGATTTTTGTGCGTGCAGAGCATCGTTGCTAACCGCAGCCTCTCTGGGAGCCACTTGAACCCAACAGTTGACTCAGTGGCAGCGCGCAGCAGTGCTGCTGGGCACCGGCACCCCGGCTGGCACTCGGTGCTGGCACGCGGCGGTGAGATTAGGCAGAGCCCCACGTCCGTGGTGGCAGGAATCCTCTCCCAGACACGCGGTGACAGGCTACAAGAAGTATTCTGGCGAGTCGCAACGCGTGGCCCTGAGCACGGCTTCTGTCAGCTGCTTCTACGCAGCCTGCGGCGGAGGGGACGGGACAGGGATAGGAGCTTCAGGCAAATTCCTCTGCTGCCAAAGGAGAAAGAGGAAAAACTCTTGTTCGCTGCGTGCCGCGGTGTCGCACGTGTAAGGCACAGGGGTGAACCCCCGGAGCAGACAGGCCGTTTTCCCTCTCCCTGCAGCGGGAGTTTTGTCCGGATAGGGATGGAAAGAAGCCGCGGGCACAGTGCCTGCTGTGCTCTCTGCTAAATATGACTGCACCTCTGGTCTTTGCACACCTCTGTCTCACACCAGCATATTTAATCTTTTGTAAACACCACGACAGTCCTTTTGCTGCAACGGGACTCCGAGATAAGAACGTAGCTATACGCAAAGCACGCAAAAAAAGCAGCGAGTCGGTTCTTCGCTAAAACGAAAAGCATCCCGGCCCCAGCATCCTCGGACGCTGTGCGGCTGCCGTTTGCCACCCGGGCATGGCAGGGCTGGTGGCCAGGCGAGCGCACACTGGGCAGAGGGGGGATCGGGGAGGTAAACTCGCGATGGAGATAATCTGCCCAGGATACATGAAAAACAAATCAGCAGGAAACCAGTCACCCTCTAAGCGGGGACGGTAACGACCTCAGCCGTATTAATCACGATTTCTCGCCAGTGTTCGGTGCAGGAATGTCCATGTCTAAACCTCTTCATTTTCCTCACATCCTCACTCTCCCATGAGCTCAGGAAGTAAAAACAGTAATTTAAATCAGAAACGAGTGGCGTATCCCACACTAATACTGCGCTTATCCTGTCTGATTTGGGGCTTTTATCTCCCTCCGTGCACAGCTGGCTTCAGTTAAACGTCCCGCGTCGGAGCGCGGGCGCTGGGCAGCCGTCGCTGGCGCTGGGCAGGATGGGGCTCCCTGAACCGAACAGCTCACAGGGCTATGGCACTCCCTCACCCTTTTTAAGCCATAATTGATTTTCAGGCCAACGTTGTGTTTTTGGGAATGGAAGCAAAAGAAGGGAGAGGGAAGGAGCGAAGGAGCATCTGTGTCCCTGCAGCCTGTGGCTCCATTTCTGTCCCCTGGGGACGAGTGCTGGCTTCTGCCTGTCCTTGGCCACACCGTGTCCTGCCCGTCCCTCAGTGACTGGCGTGGGACTGTGTGCCCAGCCTGGATGGGATTTTGGGGAACTCGGGTGGCTTTCTGGGCAGCTTGTCACCTCTGGGGAGGAGGGGCTGCCAGGGGTGGCACTGCAAAGACTGATGCCAGCCAGGGAAAAAGCACGGACTGAAAACTGGGGAGGCAGAGCGGTGGGCACAGGGCCTGGCTGGGGAGGTGGGGGTCCTGTCCCATCCCGTCCCGTACAGCTCCGGCTCAGCACCACTGCTGCTCCCTCGCTGCTGTCAGACACATAAACCCCTTCGATGAGCAACGGGGAGGGACAAAAAAGAAGGAAAAGGAGATGCAAAGGCTCAAGAGGAACGGTGAGGATGTTTTCCAGCCCACACAGAGCCCACTGTGGGTTCAAAGGGGGTCAGGCTAAAAACCAGGGGAGCTCCCGCATCCGAGCGGCCATCCCAAGCCCCGCAGATGGTAAACGCACACGTTCCCCTGGGCAAAGGAGTCCGGCCGCTCTCGAAGAGCCCCGCACTGCGAACCCGCTCGCTCTGGAACTAATTACACGGCGAGGCAGACGAGCGCTGTATTTTGATACCTAAGAAGGCATTGCAGAACTCCTGACGGCTGCGGCAGAAAGCACCGCTGTGCTCAGGAAATTGGGCTCTTGCCCTCGCCCAGCCCGGCTCTCGTGCACGGCCGGGTCACGCGAGACGCGCAATTAGCTGTTACACGGTCACCAGGGACTACGTGCGCTGCACGTATGACCCCTAGGACCACAGCCAGCACATTTTCCTAAGTTCCCCCAAATTACTCCATTTTTTCCCCCAGCTGTTTCATTAAGAAAAAATATAATTAAAAAAAAAAGTCTAGCCCAAAATATTATCTTTCCCCCCTAATCCTTCCAGCAGAGCAGGGTGTGGCAGAGGCACGTGCACAGGAACATTGATGCCATTCCCATGGGAAGCTCAGACAAGGCTGGGAATGGCTCCATGGCATTGGGACACCCTTCTTATTATGAGGTTAAAAACTGGGGCCGATTTCTGATAGAGCTGATGCCTGGATAGACCCATCAAGTGCAGAAGGAGCCACACGGCGTGATGGGGCCGTTGGGTACCAGGAGAGGCAGGTCCCTGCAGACAGGCAGCGCTGCCCTCCCACCGCCCCGGCATGGAGCAGCCGAGCCCCACGGCATGGCTGAGAGGAGCTGAAATACTTCCCAGACCAAAATAAGATGTGTCATGTAACCGGTCAGACCACTGATGTCCTCTGCGCTGGGAACACGCTTGCTGAAAAACACAAAACAGAAGCAAAGCCCAGGATCCCCCCATGGAAAGAGGGGGGCAAGCAGCAGGAGAGCCCGGAGCGGCGGTGGCCGTGAAGGATCGAGGCTCAGCGCCGCGCCGGCAGCGCAGGACACGGCCGCCTGGCTGGTGATTTCGTTTACTTCGGTGGAGTTACGCCAGGAATGGACTTGGCCCCAGCATGTCTGAGGGTTATTGTATCTGCATTCCCCCATGCATATACTGTCGAGATCTATTAACTTCCTTAAATGTACCAGTAAAACAACCTCTTATGATATACTTTAATGAACTTGTACAGTAGCCAACAAATTGTGCATCATATAAAACCCATTCGGCCTTATAGACTCTCTGGCTATTTTGTAATAACTGCAATTTGCTTCTGCTGAAGCAAGATAACCAGGGCTGAGAAGTCCAGCTTTGCAGAAACCTAAATATTTGATTTGGGGGGGGAGTGGGTGGGAGAAGGAAGAGAGGGGCCTCTGGGAGCTATTTATGGGGTCAAAACAACATGAGACCTGCTCTTCTCGTAGCATTTCCACCATCAAGGAAATGAAATACTGTGAGAAGACCAGCACTTGCATTATTTTGGCCCCATAAATGGCTCCCTGAGGCTTTCAAAAGCCCGTGAAAAACAAACACAAATACAAATAAATGCTAATACTGGAAACGTAAATACTAAAACCTGCCCACGTCCCTGGAGGAAACGACTCACAAAGTCCTGACTGCCCTAAAAAATAAAAGAAGATGGGGAAAAAAAAGGCGAAGGAGCAGGAACATCTGCTGGAGCCATGAGGAGAAAGTCACTTGAGGGGAGCCAGGAACAGCCTCGCCTGTGATGTGACAGTGACAGTAACGGGCACCGCTGGCATCGCCTGGGGTCCCCGAATAACAGGGATTTTCAGGGCACATGCGCTTTCTGCCGCGGTGAAGGTGGTGGCAGGAAAACCCTCGCCTCTGTGGAGAGGAGTGGTGGTGGGGAGCGGGGAAGGTGGGGTGGCCAGTGGCCAGCTGGGGTCCCCCTCCCATGGCCCTGCGGTGTCTGGCATGCTGGGGGCTGCGGGAACACCGATGCTGCTGGGAGAGCAACGGGGCACTAAAGGTGGCACGAAGCAAACGCTGGCTGCTCTCAGCGTGGCATGGCTTCCAGCGCTCTGCCCACACCCCCACAGGAGAAATTGGAAACGGAACCTTCCATGAAAGGTTTCTTTCTGCTCAGTTTCCCAACGGCCACGGTGCAGCCCGACCGTCATGTCCCTTGTTGTGCCACCCATGCCACTCTCCACTGTCCCCGAGTTGGCTGCCAAGGTGGGGAGAGGAGGAGGAGCTGGAGGAGGAGGAGGATGAGGAAGAGAAGCTGCTCTTGGGACAGCTCGGGTGCTCAGGTCCAGGGGAGCGGTGCCATCCCGCGCCCAGTGAGGCAGCTGCCCCCTCAATTCCAGAAAGCTCCAGGAACTGCCAAAGGACCCCATGGAATCTAGAAAGGTACAAAGCCATGCCAAGCTTAAATGTGAAACCGTTTTATAGGGCGCATTAATTCAATGCCTGAAGAAAATCTATATAGCCCTCTTTTGCCCGGAACACTCATAAATTATGCTGCCTGCCTTACTTGTGCTCTCGCTGGAGTGGTCCACTCCGAGCCATGGCATCTCCTTTATGTCTACTCAAAAATCTCATCTCCAGCGCATTATTCCTTCTAATGGTTTTTCCCTTCTCTCTGTTTACTTCCCCCTGCTAAGCACCAGTTTCAAAACATCCTCCAAAACCCTTTTCTGGAAGAGCTGATCCTTTCCTCTTACCTACCGAGGGCTGCCCAGGCTCCGGCACAGCCCGGCGGAGCTGCGGCCGGGATAACTGATACAATGACAGCAGCCTGATGTGTCAGGGCAGCGGGGAAGCGGCAGCAACTCTGAATGCAAGAATTATTCTTCATAATCTCAAACTGTCACAACGCATTACCCTCAAAGCCGCAGCTCGCTGAAGGAGTGACCCTGGACTGAATGGGAGAGCGCTCGGGGAAAGAACTAATTGTAGCCTCTTTTCACACGTCAGTCACTTTTCACAGCACTGAGCCTTTCAAGCTCAACTAATGTCAAGTTCCCTTTTCCTTTTGCCGGGCTGAGTATTTCTGATTTTCAAGGATGGCATTTTTTTTAAAGGAACAAGGTCTCTGGCGAGAGAGGAGGCCGAGGAGGGGAGGGAAGGAAGCGTCGGAGCGAGCACGCAGCCGAAAGTCCATCAGACGCCTGAAGACTCGTTAGGAATTAGACAATTAACAAGTAGGAATGCAGGAAGCGGGGTAATGGCCAGGAGGGCTCGAATCTCCTCGATTTCATTTCTGTCATTCACGGCAATTGTTTCGGGGAACCCGCCGGGCAGCGAGCGCGGGAGCGCGCTGGGCCCCCTCCCGAACGCAGGATGCCAGCCGGGTCCTTTCCAGCGGCGGCGGAGAGAAACGAGGGGCTGCCTACGGAAACCACCTCTACCCCAGCTGCGAGCAGTTTTGGAACGAGCGGCTAAAAGGGCAAAATCAGAGCTTCATTTGAAAATCTAAGATAATTTCCCCTGTTCGGAGGAGGAGCCGGCAGCCTCCCTGCAGACGGAGCTCTCGGAACGGCAGCCGGCTCTGTGCTCCTGCAGGCAAATATTAAGGGCCCTTCGTACTTTCTTGTCTTTAACTGAAATCCTGCAATATTCTGCGACAAGGACTGATTTTTCACCCTTAACATTCGCACAATGCCCATCGCGGGGCACTCGCAGGGCTGACTGGGGCTTCTGAGTGTTACTTATTAACTGTAATGAATAATAACGATGTAGCTTCTGCCATCTGGATTCTCATTCAGAAGGATCCCGTATAAAGCCAACGCTAAAAGGCAATTTGTATTAGCACAATGGAAGCCTTGAGGATCTCTTAAACTGTTTGTAATTTACACAGCGTTCCCCCCGTGAACGCATTAGTTAAACATTTCGATTTTACCGATCGCTGCCGAAGGGAGCGGGATGCGCTCCCACGGAGGAGCTCGCGCCAGCCCCCGACGCGCAACTTCCGCTCCCCTCCACGCCGGCACGCACTTTTCCACGTAAGCTCTGCGTCTCTCCGTGTTTAGACAACATCCCAAACTCAGCTGGGCGCTTTTGGCTCCAATTCCTGCAAGAACGTTCACTACAAACACCATAACTGGTCCCCACGGGACCCGGTGCCGCTGCCCGGGACGGGGACGGTGCAGCCCGAGGTAGAAAAGGGCTCCAAAGCTGATACCCAACTGGGGTGAGGGTGGGGGGACATCACACCCCTGGGGGAACCTGCACTTTTGGGTATTCGGCGAAGCAAAAATCGTTCCTATTAAATTGTAGTGAAACGAAAGCACCAACTGCTCCTTAAAGCTCTTCATTTTCCAAGCTCCTTTTAATCTGAGATGGCTGAAAAGAAATTTCCAGGCAAACATCTTTTTACGTTGCTCCCTTCCAAAGGGAGCGCAAAGTCGGTTCCCAGCTTTGCATATGGCCATATTGTTTACAAGTTCGTATGATTACGATACTGTTTAAAAGTCAATTAAAGCTGCTCCCTGCCCCAAGCCCCATGCTCTGCTCCCGCAGAAGCCATCAACCCGTGCCAGTCCCCCCGCGCTCCGGAATCATCATGGGGACCCACTTCCTGCGATGCTTTCAGTGGCCAAGATAGACCTGCTCCTAAGAACTGTTTCTTTTTCCTTTTTTTTTTTTTTTTTAAACCAGCAGTTTCAGAAAAGAGATTTTTAAACTCCATTCAAAAGAGAGGATGTAACACTACAGCATTTAAACACTGAAAAGAAATTCCTGTATTAAGACCATCTCATGCTGCTGCAACCTGAAAGATGTTGAGACGCCACAAAAGCACTGACATTAAATTTGCAAAGTCAAAAAGACTGGGAAACGCCGCCTGAACAACTTCTCTGAAATCAGAATCCAGTGGCCTATGTAAAATATTAGTTACTGTCAAACTGCCTTACGAGAACTCTCACGCTGAATCCACGCAGAGCTCGTTAGTGCCATGCACTGGGCGATGAAACCTGGCATGTTGGAAAAAAGGTGGCAGGATCTAGCAAGGAGATGAGGAGGTACAGGAGGCAGAAGATAACCAGGGGAATGAAGACTGAGCCTTCTGAACATCAGAGTCCCTCCGAGACTGCAAATTTCATTTCTAGTGCCTCATTTCAACGCGAAGATGTCAAACAACTAACGCTTATGAAACGGCGAGGACATCTGAACTTACATAAATGTCTGGGTTTACTTCAGGCACGAAGAGATTGTTGAGATACGGACAAAACATTTTCATGCATGAACTTTGGAAGAATTTTGTCTACCAGAAAAAAAAGGCAAGAAAAAGGCAAAAAATCCCAAGCAAGCAGCTTGTTTTTTCCTTTAAAAAGAGAACCCAAAAAGCTCCATATGACTCGAGTCCATGGAGTAGGAGACCCAAGACTTTGGCATATTGCCAGACTTGACTCTGAGCGTTTTATGGAAGGTTAAAAGTGCAGTAGATAAAGGACTAGCATTTAGAGAGAGAATATTCTTCATGATAGGCACTTTCACAATGACTGCAGTGCTTTTAAAAAATAATCTCAAGTTTCCTAGAGCTGTATATTTTTGCAAAGAGGTTTAGGATATTTTCCTACATAAACGGCACTTCAGAAGGATGAGTTACCGATTTTAGTCGGCATGTGAAATTTCAAAAGCTCCAACAGTCAAACGCTTACAGAAAATAATTTCTGTAGCCCAGCCACATCGTGGAAGCCTACGACTCCTTGTGCAAGATTTCTCAAAGAGTTTTTAAAATGAATGTGCAGATGCAGTTGTTTGGGTTTAAAGGAATTCCCCATACCCCATCTTGAAAGTTTCAGTGTGTTGCTACTATAAATCCTATATATAACGTATCTCATACGCAATGCACGCTTTCCTGTGCAAGCAGCCTCTATGCAAGTTTTTTTAATGTTTTTAGGCAGAACTCTTTCGTATCTTCAGTTACGCAAGCAGCACATCTGTGTATATCAGACCAAAACCATTTGCAGAGAAAAACACTGTATTAAAATTCCTGGGTTTGGTCTCTCGTTCCCAGGGTTCTGGGAGCACCTCGGGTTGCTCAGCAGTGGACCCCTCCATCAGCCTCCCACTCCACAAAGGAAAACACAAACTCAACATAATCTGCGTGCTCACGACACCTACCAGGTCTGTGTCCTACGCCCTCTGGACTCTTTGGATCTTGCTTGGGAGTTTTGGAGGCGATCCTCCTATTTCTGAAACCACCACACTTCTATCCAGAGCAGGTCTGGACCCACCGCGGGGATCTACGCACCGCCCTTCCCACCAGAGATGGGGCCACCCAAGATCTCGGGGCAAGGAGGGGTCCTGGTTCTGTTTCAAAGGTGGCTGCAGCAAAGCCATGGTGCAGGAGCCCACGGCCGGGGGCTCTGGGGGAGCGCTGGGGTCCCTTCTCCTCCTCCTCTCCCGGGCTCGGCCGAACAGTCCCAGCAAAAAAGCTGGGTAAGGAAAAGCTGCTTGAGGGTCCAAACCACAGACCTGGTGATGACCTCAGGGTCTGGGCAGCCCCTCACCGATACGCTGAACGGGGGATTTCAGACACGCCTGATCCTCCAAATTTCAGCATTTTCTTTCATGTCTAAGACCTATTTTTTTCCCCTCTTGCAAAGCCACCTCGGTTAGTGGGCCTCCTTACTAACCCTGTTAGGAAGACAAGGCAACCTCGGAGGAGGAGAACTTCCACGCTCGGAGTGTGCACCTCACATACGTGCAGGATGTACTTCTGACACAAATGTATCGCTGAGTTTGTTTTAAAACCATATAACGTTACGAAGCAAAATAATTCTGGCACAGCTTCTAGCACTCCTGACATGAAGTGGCCTTTTGGGCCAGTGGGAAAGGTACCGAGAGGCTCGGGGCTGGCTCCCTGGAGCAGATGGATGGTGAGGAGGAGGCTCGACTGGACCGGAATTTGGGTTTGATTCAAAGGAAAAGTTAAAAGTTTGGGGGGAGCAGATGCTCAGCTGGTCTGAATCAGAAGAGTTTTGTTGAAGCTCACGAAATGATGTCACCGCGGACTCAGCCTTGTCTGCTCATCGCAACGGTCCAAGGCTCTCCAATCAGAAAGGCTCAGGTGTGGATCTAAGGAGCAGAGGTCTCCTCCTCTCGTCTTCCCGGCGCTGCTTTTAGTGTCGCCGAGAAACTCCAAACCCTTCCAAATAACCCTAGTTCCAAACGCAACTTATTTGGTCTATTTAGTCAATTATTTTCAAGATTATGTTGACATCGCTGCTTCGAGCAGACCCATTTTCTAAACACAGACCTAATTTTACGAAGCACTCAAAACTCGCAGCGGTACTCTTAAAATCACGTCTCTACCTAGATTGAGTATTAACCGAGCCTGGAAAAACAACAGGCCAACCTTGTGGGCTCGCTCTCTTGCCGGATTGCTTGAGGCTTTTAATACACTCTGCCTTATTTACACAGCTCCAAATTCTGATGTTAGACATAAATATGAAAGAGCCTTGATAAAAATGACATCCGAAGCTTAATTCAGCCCTTTGTTAATGGAGTTGTTCAGCACAGCAGTTGGCGTTGGTTCGCATGAAACCAGAAGGCAGCTGGAAAAAAAGTCAACTGGACGTTTTCCCTTGTTGAAAGTCGTATTTTAAACACTATTCCGAATATTGATCCTAATATACTCTGCCTCGTTAGTCGCACGCTCACACGTGCTGCCGAACGCGTGAACAAGCTGCGACGACGAGCGCGTGGCGGAGGCGGCTCTTGTGTGAAATCTAGAAGACCTAAAGGCAAACCAAGGCATCCCTGCGGCCA
Source organism: Tauraco erythrolophus (assembly GCF_009769465.1). Taxonomy (NCBI): domain Eukaryota; kingdom Metazoa; phylum Chordata; class Aves; order Musophagiformes; family Musophagidae; genus Tauraco; species Tauraco erythrolophus. Next base: position 3,067,859 of record NC_141485.1, on the reverse strand, counting down.
CGTCCCACATCAAAGGCAATTTAAACCACCTCCAGCTGTGCAGGGTCTGCCTTGATGTGCACCCAGCAGTGACATTAACAGAACTACCTGCTCTTCACCTTGTTCTTCTCCAGAGTTTTCCTTTTGATGGGTGACCAGCCACGTTTCCAAAACATAAACCAAAGCGGCAACGCAACACTGGCACGATATCATCTAAAGATTTTTTTTTTTTCAAGGGTGCAGATAAAAGTAGTAAACAGAAGTGAAGGCAAAAAAGCATGCCTAGGTTTCAGGTTAGGGATCTGCCCCTGTACAATTCATCTACCCACTGCTGCCTCCGTGGCTGCAGATGAGGGAGGAAGGCTGTTGGGTTCATTTGTCCTTTGATTAATGCCTCCAAATGTCATTTCCACCTGACAGCCTGGCCTAGCGATGGGAAGAGCTGCTTGGGATCTGGGAACAGGCGGGAGATGCCGTCCATGGGAAGGCTGTGCTCTGTCTTAGGAGAAAGTCAGACCAGCAAGATGTCCGTGTGCATCCTCGGCAGCACGCGCCACGGCTCCTGGGTCCCTCGGCACGGTGCTACCTGTATCTGCTTGGAGAACCTCCACCATTTCCACCCTGCTTGCCATGCCCAGGGTTGTGCATGCGCTCGCCATCCCCAGCCACCTGCAGCCCCTCGCTCCCGTGCCGTGCCACCGAGCCGGAGTGCAGGGAACGGGGCAGGTCCTGGCTCCTGATCCTGCCGACATCTTCCTGCCTGCAGCGTTCCCAGAAAAACATCTTTGGAAGCAGTCGGAGAAGCGATACTGACCCTTTGTCTTTCACAACACCATCGGATTTTGATGTAAACACAGAGTTCATGTGTTGGGCAGATACTGAGAAAGTCACTGACCAAGGAAATGACAAATAAATGCCATAAATAAATACATAAATAGAGGATGATGGTGTTTTAGCTGCGGGGGTCTTGGAAAACAGGATAAAGTGTCTAACCTCAAGAAAGGCAGTGAACAGTTTATGTCCTGGAACAGCTGTTTCACAGGGTGGGTGGCTTCCTGGCCCATCAGGAGGTGACACGCCACCAGCCAGCATCAAGCACTCCCAAATTCTGTACCTTGTCACAACAGCAAATCGTGGCTTAAAAAACGCCATCCCCTTACCACCTATTTCTGCATGGAAAACTAATTCCTTCCTCGCTGGGATGTGGGACAGACTGTAGGGAAGCTGCTCCCTGCCTGCAACAGGAAGAGCCTTGGACACATCTCGGAGGTTCTTGCTGGTGCCTGAGGAACACGGAGCACAGACCACACGCCAGCCAGCAACAAAAGCACCGCCGCCGCCTCTGAAGCGACAGGAACGAAACGCAGAATATAAACAACAGAAGTGGGGAAAAAGCTATTTACATTTTTTAGGAGTTTTACTCTTTTTCTAAATTAGCTGACGCATTACCAACCACGTAATTACCAGTGATGTCATTTAAGAGGGCACCAGAAGAAACGCAGGAAAAAAGCAGCCAGTCTGTTATCTTTCTGCCTTTACGTTTTGCCTCAACATCTTTTTCATCCTTTGCGAACGCACAACTTTTACGCAGCACCATTTTTATGGGAACAATGTGCCTTCGGAGGTTTCAAGCAGTTGCACGAACCTCCGCAGGGGTCCCGCACACCTTCCACGGCCGCTGGGGCAGCGGCACACACCGCTTCTCCGTTCTCAAAATGCTTCCAACCCATCTGCCATTTTTCTTGCTCTTAGTTCTTTTCTGTCAGCCGATGGTGCGCGCGATATTGAGCAATAATAAACAGAGGAGGATGAAAACTGCTGCAGCTTGAGAAGTGAGCTCAGGATATGATTCCTCCTCACCGGATGCCTGGAAGATGTCACTGAAATTCTCTCTCCCTTAGTGCAACCCGCGTGGAGCCAATATGAACTCCCAGCAAAGTGCTTAAAAACCCATTATTTATAATAACTGTTAAATGATGAGACATTGTTTACCCAGATCGCAAGATAAATTCTCACTTACAGAATGCTTGCCTGACCGTCCTGAACGTCATCTGGTTTTTATTTAAATGCAAAATGTAATTAGGCTCCCAATAACACAGCAGAAGAATTCAATAAGATAGGGCTTTTCACTTACAGTTTAATATTAACATTTTCCCATAAATGTTAATGAATAAAAGTCTACTGTTTTATATATTATCCATGGTGGGGAGACAGCAGGCTAGGAATGGAAGGAAAGCTAATCTTTTCATACCACAAATTACAATATATACCTCAAGGAGAACTCACCATTCCCAGCATTGCCTCCTCCCGGGGCAGCCATCAGACCCAGTCCCATGGGACGCGCTCCTGGGAGTCTCCCTCTCCATCGATCAGAGAGATCCTCCCCCAGCCAAAATCTCCTTTGCTTTTTTAGTCTCTCTTTTTCCCTTGCCCTCTGTTCCCCTTCCCACTTTCTGCCCGACCATCTCCACTAGACACACTGCAACCATCAGATAGCGAAGAACATCACCATTAAGGACGGATACGGCCCCCAGCCCTGACGTTCTTAGACTCCACCGTGGATAGCAAGGCTAGATTATCAGAAAAATCAGGTTACTATTTGTCTGATATTCTGTTAGAGAAACGTGGCAGGGTGATGAGAGGTGACAGCAGGGCTGCAGGCTACGGTACGACGATCGGAAACGATACGGCATTGGAACGGGTGGGAGAAGACCCTTGGAGCTGGTGGAGGTGGCACTTTGGGAGCCCATGGCAGGACCTGTGCTTCCTGACACCGAAGTGTGAGGAGCAGATCGCGCGGTGGAAGAGGGGCCTCTGTGGCTGAGCGGACTGAAAGCTGCAGGCTCAGAGGGTTGGAATATTTTAATTGATTTAGCTTCTGACCTTACTTTTACTGCTGAGGGTTTTGCTGCATTAATGTGTATTTTGCTGTTTGGTGACTCACTCTTCACAGAATCATAGAATGGTTTGGGTTGGAAGGGACCTCAAAGATCATCTAGTTCCAACCCCCCTGCCATGGGCAGGGACACCCTCCGCTACACCAGGTTGCTCAAAGCCCCATCCAACCTGGCCTTGAACACTTCCAGGGATGGGGCAGCCACAGCTTCTGTGGGCAACCTGTTCCAGTGCCTCACCACCCTCAGAGGGAAGAATTTCTTCCTTAGATCCAATCTAAATCTGCCCTCTTTCAGTTTAAAGCCGTTGCACCCCTTGTCCTATCACTACACACCCTTGTAAAAAGCCCCTCTCGAGCTTTCCTGTAGGCCCCCTTTAAGTACTGGAAGGCTGCTAGAAGATCTCCCCGGCGCCTTCTATTCTCCAGGCTGAAGAGCCCCAACTCTCTCAGCCTGTCTTCATAGGAGAGGTGCTCCAGCCCTCGGATCATCTTCGTGGCCCTCCTCTGGTCTCACTCCATTAGCTCCATGTCCTTTTTCTCAGGAAAATCCAATAGGATTGTCATCCTATTTCTCTAATAAGAAACCTTCATTTAACAGTTGGACTGCTTAACTTATCGCATAAATGGGTTTCCATTCTACACCTCCTCTCCCGTCTGCTCTGGTGAGGGCAACGGATGGCTGGCGAGAGCTTGGCGATGACTTGGGCCATCGTCCTTCCACAACCCGGGGAACGGCAGGTGCCCTCGGCACCAGCGTGACGTTAACGGGCAGGCACGTCCTTTTAAGACACTGAAAGGCTCAGACTTTCAAAGAGTTAACACGAGACGTGAGCGGAAACGGGACCAGCGCGTCAGCCGAGCCATCGCCGACGGCGCGACCCCGGGGTGGTGGCACGCTGTCCGCCTGGCCGCGCACCCTCCGCCGCCGAGCGCGCGGTGTGCCCTGTGCCGCGACCAGAACTGTGGCTTGGCTTCACGGTGAAGGGGTCGTGGGAGTCACGTAAGGTTGTATGGGGATTTCGGGGCAGTCCAGCCTCCCTGGTGCTCGGATGGCAAAGCTGGAGCAGAGACCGAGGGGCACACAGGCAGGAGCAGAGCTGAGCGGAGACTCACGCCTTCCCCCCTAGCCAAGCCAGGCTTTAGCAGCAATGCTGCACACCCCTAAAATCACTCCTGTAAGGGACACTGAAATACTGAATATAAATACAACACAAAATACCGAAAGGCTCTGGGGGGCTGCTGGGCTTGGGAGGAGGGAGAGGGACTGTCTTGTCTTTATTCTGCCACCACGTCAGCAGCTGCAATGAGTTTTGGCTCACAAAACAGCTGTAAAAATACCAGTCCTGGTTCAAATGCTGGGAGACGAGGGCTCTCATACTTACTAAGAAAGATATGCTTGCCATAAGTCGTATCCTACACACAAATACCATGCAAAGGCTCCTAAAAGGAATAACAAGGTAATTATAGAAACCAGAGATGGAAAAATCCTGTATGGCTGCCTGGGCTTCTCACCCTGCTCAGTGCGGGACCGCTCGGTGTGAGGCAGAACTCGGACTTTTAAGGGGAAGATTTCATAAACATTGAGAAATGTTTCTAAATATTTAGAAAACTCAAAATAACAGATTTCCAAGCCAAGCTGTACAAACAGAAAATGAATTTAGAAAAACTGTTAAAAATCAACAGCTTTTGCATGCACCAAAACATATTTCTTTGAACAGCAAGCATCACCTCCTGGGCATGATGCTGCAAACAGAGCTGGAAGGATGCTCAGCCCTTTGCAGAATCAGGCCTGAAGGAATACCTACCGTGGCTTTCCTCTTGTTCTCCTTGAAAGCAATAGCAGAAGCCTCAGTGATGCAAAAAGCTTAATGCTTTAGGAGGTTCTCAGCAAAACAGTCAGATGTGAGCAAAGCCAAGCTAGCCAGACCGGAGCTTTACATTGTCCTGTGAAATGCTGGAGTATTGCAGTAGGAAACTTAATTTGCTTAATCATTAGGAAGAAAAACCACAAACCAAAGCAAACCAAACCAAAACCCAACACAGTTACAAACCTCTAAGCAGAAAGGGAATTGCTTCTCTGTTAACTACTTTGAGACAAAGCACTGGAAGAAAAATGTCCAGTTCCAATAATGTCATAACCCGATTACAGCCTGCACAGAAGAGCTAAAACACTTGCAGAACGATGAGTAAGAAATTAAGTTTTAAATTGAGTGCTGGCCCTATCTTGTGTCACTTCTTTATATTGTAGTAGAAAGGACACCGCTGAGCTCATTTCGCATACAGCAGCGCGAGATGCCTGGATGCAGACATCACTTAGTCATCTCATATATGTTTCTCCTCATTTCTTTTTGCAGGAGGAATGACAAATCTAGAAATGTGACTGCACTTTGTTTTATTATGATATTGATTTTTCTGCAAAGGGAAAGTGCATTTACCCCGCAGGTCTGCGCGCTGGCAAGAAAGGGTTAACAAAATGTTTATCACAAAGCTGGCTTCAGAGTTGAAAGTAATGTGATCAGTAATGAATTTTGTGTTACATTAGGTTGTATAAATGGACAGACAAGCGCAGACAACAAGTGGCCAGGAGTCGGGGCTAATCTAATGATGTAAAAATAGAGACAGCACCAATTATACTTGGGGCCAGCTCAGAGCTCCTGCAGGGACTGCAAATGAATAGGTACAAATCAAATTACTGACTAATAGACGCACTACAAGAGAGGGCAGTCAATGCTAAATACATTAGGGCCTTGTGACCTCTCTGCTCTGAACAGCAGAATCCTAAATTTGACTTAAAAAAAAAAAAATAAATCAAAGAAACTCTTGTTCGTTTAAGGAGAGAAATAGAACAATGTTATTTGTGACATGATTGGAGACGCTTAGATATTTTTTGGTTTGTTTCCCTGCAACCACGTTACGTAGGTAACTCTTTGAAAGCTGAGAGAGGGTTTGCTTTTAGAACAAGGAGAAATAGTCTTTGTGCAAAAGTTAAGACCTGATAACAATACAGTTATGTTACATACCAAAACATTTCAAAGCCATGTGCCTCTTTGCGGTGATGTTTTTTACTGCTACTTCACCGGCTGTGTCTGTATCAAAAATAAAATATTTCTTAAAAAAAATGCCTTGATTTAGTAAGAAGGAAAAGAAAAGGAATCTCCCCACACCACAACAGATAATAAGTAAATGCAGCTGATCAACTTGTTATCGAATGGCAGAAAGTCAGAGCTGTCTCGGGGGATCAGTGCTCCCGTTACAAACATCAGCAGACTTTTTCTACAAACAGCAACGAAGCTAAATTCACACCAGAACCGTTTGTGGTATCAAGCATTCGGTGTCGTCCCCCCTCACCACCCCCTTAAATAATGTACAGTCTGGAAGAAATTCCACTAAATCTCCTGGGGGCTGGTGGTGAGGCAGATTTGGAGACCTGGGAAATAGCTGGGAAGTGAAAAACGCCCTTGTTGGCCCTGGCAGGGCTGCGAGACGGGGCTGCTCCAAGGACACCGGCTTGGGCAGGAGGGAAGGAGAAGCCCAGGCTGAAGTGATGTCCTGCATGGGGCAACCGTGCAGTTGTTGCATGTCACACGTGAGAAATAAGTAACAAAATCACGTGAAAACGTGCGTGATGCAAACGCTGCTCCTCTTCTCCAGCGCTTCAAAAACGGTGGCCCCTAGACAGCCCTGATTTCTCCTTCCTTTTAAAAGAGTCTCATCCAACCCAATCTTTTGTAGGGAGAACTGCATTGAGCTCTTATTTGAGGGGGGTAATTTAAGCTCTGGCCCTGGGATGAATATTCTGAAAGTTCAAAGGCTGCTTTTAGCATCGGTGTTACGTGATACGCCCGTGTGTTGGCTGCCCGAGCTGGTCCTGCATTGAACCTACACAGAAATCTCTTTGCAGAAATGCTCTTCGGAGGGAAAAACCCAAGTGTTGTGTGTCCCTGTGTTCCTACATCCCACGTCCAGGTTAGGATTAAGAGCAACTGAGGAGAGGGAAAGGAAAAAATGTCTTGGAAAAATTAAAAGGAGGAGGAAGGAAAGAAAGAAGGAAGGAAGGGAGGAAGGGATGGAAAGGCACTGATCGAAGCTCTGGCTCTACACAGGGCAAACCCTATTCCTGAAACTAAACGTACAGGTACATCTGTGTCCAGGTAGCTGCTCGTTTCTGAACACAGCTTGTGACCATAGACATCTTCTCTTTTGGAAACCACCCAGGAAGGACGCTCCGTGCCTGGGATCCAAGGGCAGCAGCTTGCTCCCCTCCCTCCGGCAGCGGAGCACGCTTCCCGCCCTGGCCATGCACGCCATGAAGTGTGTGACTTCGCTTCTCCAAACCACAAAGTTCACTTAAAAGATTTAAAAAATTTCCCCCTGCAAAGCTCAAGGGTGTCAAGACCCGAGATAAGCTCAGGCTGGTGTAACCACCCGGCTTCGGCTGGGGACCAGGATCCCAACCGCCCCGAGCGCCCATCCTGGGTTTCATACGGGCTATTCCCTAACAGCACGTCTAATTAGCTCCACTTACTTACATCCCATTAATCAGGTTAAAGAGTTTGCTTCAACATATGAGCTTCCTTCATCGCATTATGAGTTTGTTCACGAAATCTGGAAGGAATCCAGACAGTTTCTTCAGAGGGCCAGGCGCAGGGCGCTCCGCGGCGCCTGCCGTGCCGCTGGCTTTCCGCAGGTGGTAGTTGGCAGACTTGGAATTTTGCATGAGTTTGGGAAGAAAATGAGCCATCCGTTTTTTTATTTATTTTTTCTTTAACTGAAACTTTGCAACGGGCTTTAAATTCTGCAAACCTTGTGGGCTGTATTTACCGTGACGGTGCCATATTTGCATCCTTCCCTCTCCAGAGCTATAGCGCTGGTTCTGAGATGCAAAATTTGGGGGGCTGCTCTGCAGTTTTTAATATAGGCTCTGACTGCAAGTTCAGATGTATTCCTGAGACAGGATGGGTAGAGAAAAAAGTTATTTTGCTCCATAAACTTCAGTGTAAACTGAGCTATCATAGAGTAACGGATTTCACGATGAATTAAATAAAAAGAGGATACATGCCCACAAAAAGCAATTCTACCCTTCCATGTCCACGGAACCATTCCACCACTTGTAAAACACTGCAGCAATGCAGACGTGGGCATGCTTTGTCAAAATAAATTAGATAATATTGTAAGTACAACATTCAGGCAGCCAAACAAATTGCAACGGAGAGGACGCGGCAGACGGGCACGGACTGGAACCGCACACTGCAAACACAGTAAGCCCCATCCTGCATCTCCACGCTGCCTGGACTCCAGCGGCTCTTTCTGGCAGAAAAAACAGTGGTTTGACAGTGGCAGCAGCACATTTATCACTAAAGGAAGTTTGCAGTATTGCCTACCCTGATAAAAAACCCTGAGCAGCGATGAATACTTATTTATTTTATATATTGACCATTTTTCCCTTGGAATCCTGTCTGTTGTGAGAGTCTCCTGAAAAACAGATCCACCCTTCTGTCACCGCACTCTGTGCTTTTTACTAATAAACGCGAGAAGATGCAGAGAACAGGTTTTGATTTGGTAAATCACACTGAAATCGAACCTAAATTTAACGTACAGCCAAACCCTTCACCCAAGTCAAGGAGGAAGGAGAAGCTGGGATGAACCCAGGGCTGAGAATCCCTTTCCTCCTGGTGCTGTGGATGCCGAGCCGCACCGGTTCACACTCACTGCCACTGCCCCAGTGTTACTAACTCCTTTCTGGGACTGGCTCACAGATCCCAGGCTGGTTTTCCTTCACGCCAGCCTATGATTTAAGTGGACATGACTGGGGACCTAATGTATTTGGTCCCTGGGATGTAACCAGACTGTGCTATACCTCTGCAGGAAGAACCCACATCAGCGTCACGGCTGTGGATGCCGTCCTCAGCCGGGGGGGACAGGCAGAGAGCCCATGGGGAATCTGTCTCTGGTGGCACAGAAACAGGGGGTAGCCAGAGAAATAGTCTTCCACAGATAAATTCCAGAAAACATCCTGTTGCTCAGCCTGTGAAGGCTTGGGCCCTTACTGTAGACTAATTTTCAATATTCTGCCTAGGGATGACCAAAATGCATCTGAAAGCTTAAGAAATGTACTTGTTGAAGGAATCCATAAATCAGAGGATTTACTGATTACAGTATTTTTGGAGGGAAAGATTTCTAGCCTGCGCTGGCAATTTCTGCATGTCCAGCTTGAGTGGAATATTGTCAGAGAGATTTGTCTCCTGGAAGCACGGTTTCATAAATCACAACAGTAGCTTTGCTTTTTTTTTTTTTTTCCTGCGAAAGCACTGTGAAGCTCAGCACATACTCAGAAACTACACTGCAAATGTAAATATTGTAACTGCTTGAAAACGAAGCTTTACAAGCAAAAGAGGTCACTGACCACTAACATTTTGTGAGTAGACCTTCATTTTTTTTTTTTTCAGTGAGAGTTTGACAGAAACTGAAGCAGTAAAAACATCTTTTTGCATCTTTGCCAATTTACGCTTTCTTTGGGATTAAATATGTATCTGGGCTGACAGCTTATGTTCAGCAGACTCCACTTAAGAGAGACATGGGTCATCTGGATAATTGGGTAACAAGGAGAAGAGCTGGTTTCCCAATCAAGTCAACTAGTTGGATGACTGGAGTTATCATTTAGGTCACAAGGAAAGTAGATTTTTGGGGGGTCATTTTCCAGACCTGCTTCTTCTCCCATCCACTGTCCGACAGCCATTGGCAACCAGTGGGAGTCAGCGATGGAAAAGACCAGTCAGGCCATCTAATTCCCCTTCCTTGCAAGTGCTGGATTATTCCTCATGTTTTTAGCATCCTCCAGTTCGATGCTTCCTGTATAACCGATCTTTGGGTCATTTCTGCCTCTGCCACAGCCAGGACCACGAACCAGCGAGGCGTTGCTAACCTGCTTTGAAGCAGCGGGGTGGGTGAGAAGCAGAGACACTGAATATCTCCTCCCCGGAGCGGTCCATGTACCATGAGCACGTGTTTCCTCTGCACTACTGCAGCATATCAGCCCTGATTACTATATAAATCTACGTGTCAGCTATGTCCTAACAGTTAAGGCATTAAAAGAATCTATTTATCTCTTGCCATTAAGTGCATGTCAGGACCAGTTGAGCACTTGAGAAAGTCTCACTGTCCACCCTATCGCCCATTTTGTCTTTGTCCGGTGGTACACCCGAGCACTGCACGTGCACTTATCTTCACATTCAGGCTTAGAAATTTTCATTAATTCATGTTTCAGTTCAAATAAGACTTTGCAAGTTTTGTTAAATCTCAGGAAAGCGTATTTAAGGGCTGAAGAGAATCCAAGCAGCACACACAGGGACCGAAGGCACACGTAACATAAAGGCATGCATGAGTTAAAATAAGTCATTTTTGGATGTTAGAAGGAGGTTTCTAACTTCCATGATTTTGAGTCCAATGCAGAAATATAAACACTGTCTTTAGAACCAGTACCGATATAGAAATCAACTACCAACAAGCAAATTTACGGTGTCCTCCTCTGCTGAACTCTTTGCTATCATCTCATTGAGGTGACCAGGCAGAAGAGAACCCAACCAAGGAAGAGCTGGGCTAGAAAACGGAACGTTTTTCATAGATAATTCAGTTCAGCCTAGCTTTGTCAAGATGTAAGAGGGGGAAGTGAAAACTATCCTACTTATTACGAGCCAACAAAGACGCCTCTTCTTTGAAGCAAGGCTAATGTACCTCCGAGCTTATCTTCTCCCATTTATTAACCAGCAGACAGACGCCGGCACTTCACCGCGCTCCACGGCTCGACAAACGGCGAGCGCCCTCGACTCCCTCGGCAACTGCCGTTTTCCAGGTCTCATCTGAGCAGAAGAGGACTTTTTATGGCCAGCTGGTAAGAACAGCTCAAGTGTGGTTAGGGGGTGGAAGTGGAAAGGGCAGGGGAGTTCACAGCCTTATCACTGGGTTTTCTCTGCTGCACTGAGTCACCACATGCCCTAATCCTGAGAATAAAGTGTGTTAGTGATAGAGAGAGTCCCACGACAGGCAGGAAAACACAGAGCGTAACGACAGCGAGAGGAGGGTAGTGGGATGGGGTGAGCTGGGTCAGTGCTGGTGTTACTCACTATTGCCGCTTACGTTTGCTGCTTTGAGATGGCATCTACCTTATGCTCGTTATGAAGATTTATGTGTCTGGAGTAAAAGCAGGGAGAAATCTCTTTGGATGAATTTTAGCTCAGTGATGGCATCTCTATAAACAGTTCCTTTCTGTCTTGACACCTGCAGTACCGTGAGCCTAATCTCATGCCAAAGATGTTGGCACTCACTGCTATCAGCTGGGTTTGGTGAAAATGGATGGAAAACATCGACTGCTGTCTCTGACAAAGTTCTTGGTTTATAACACAATATAACGTGAAGTCTCTGGAGCAGTCAGTGACCTTAACTTGGCACGTCTAGATGGCTCCAGCTTTCAGAGGAGGTATCCCCCTCACCTTTCCCCTGATGTATACAGCCTGAGGGGAACTGACCTGTTACTGGAAGTGGACAACGTCCCAGAGTTCACTCTGATCACAGTATGGGTCAACAAGTGATGAAATATGTGCCTTTGTCCGTTTTCACAGCCTGTTTTTCCACCTTCACAGCCCTTTGCAGACTCGAGCTGATTAAACTCTACACCAGCAACGCGAGGGATTTCTATCCTCGTTGCAACAATGGAGCACTGGAGTCACAGGCACGTTAAGTGCCTCATCCAAGGCAGCAAGGTGGTGAGAATTTGCACCAGATCTGTAACTGAGACCTGTACTTCATGCTCAACCAACTCTTTCTGTTAATATTGAATCATAAACAACCCCTTGACTCCATCTTTTTCAAGATGGAAATCAAAGGAAAGACAGTTTGAAAGATGTTGGGCTCTGAGGTGCTTCTGCACCACTTGGCAGCTTGGTTATTGCTATTTGTACCTATGTAAGGGCTTAAATTCTGCTTCTTTGCAACCGTGGGAGGTAGCAGCAGTTTGGTGACCTGCCATGGGTGACGTGCTCAACTACGACCCACCTGTGAAGCAGGGGGATGAGCCCTGATGGGAGAGTCCCTGAGCCTTCTCCAGCTGGAGCCGCGCAGAGCAGGGAGAGCTCGGAGCAGCACCGGGCCCTTGGCAACGCACGAGGGCAACAGCAAAAGCAAGAGACAGCTTCTGCTCAACGCAGCCTTGCTGTAACGTCCGTGGGTTGGCACGCCCGTGCGCTTCTGCTGGAGCTTGTCCCCTTTTCTCCTTCCCAGGCGAGCTGCCAGCGGAGCGACAGGCGAGCTGGCAGCCGCCGTGAGCAGCCGCCGCTGCTGTTCGCTGCCGGTCACGACACGAACGGTGCCTGGATCAAAGATGGGCCCAGTTCTTTTACTAAAGGGCGTTTTTTAAAGCAAGTCAAAATTAATGGAGACAATAAAACGGCAATAACTGCGCTTTAACGTTTCTGAGCATCTCCTACCACTGGGCCCCTTCTGAGCAGCATAATCTCTGACGTGCCATTCCATTTACTTAAACAGATGATATAATTTATCAATATAATGGACACTGATGAAGATGGATTAATTTGGATTACAGAACCAGCGCTTCGCAGTGGCTCTATTCAGGACACAAAGGGAGGATGTGTGTGATTATGGCATTGTTCGGAGCAGGGCGGGCAAGGGCAGCAACCTGCACGGAGACTGGGATGCGCCTGAGTTGGCGGGGAGCAGGGAGAACCCTTCCCACAGCCATACTGCTGTTCTGGTATGTACTGGTGCTTCAAGCACCAGTGTTTTTCTTTAAGTTACTTTAGGCTTCTCACACTATGTTTATGTGACCTACCACTATTTTATTTTTATAAATGACTCATCTCGCACTAAGTGAGATCCCCATAAAAGTTAATTCACAGAGAGGTAGTGTGCAGAGAAAAGGGAAAGCAAAACTTAAAATTAAAAAAAAAAAAAATCACCATTGGGTGAGATGTACGTGATCTCTGATCACACCTCTTCTTTGTACCTGTTCCTGATCCCACTATGTCCCTGCTGGGAGACTCGCACATCGCGTCGGCCAGGCGCTCCCGAAGGCCCTCTTCAGTGTGCTCCATGGAGGACATGTGACGGAGACCGAAGTTCTCGGGCCAGCTCCCACACACCTCCAGCAAGGTCACGCTCCGGTCGAAGGCACCTTCAACAAACAAACGGGAGATGTTTGGGAGACCCCACGACCAAACTACTTCCACACATATTATTCCTTGCATTGGAAAGAAAGAAACCCTTGCGCTTTGAGTTCCTGCAAAACTCATTTTAGGACATTAGTTAAAACGTTGGTGTCAACGGCGCAGAAGGAGCAAACAGAGCCCTGAGCAGCTCTGGCCAAGCAGCTGTATGCAAAAAAGTTAAATTAAAAATACAGACCCGATTCTGGTCTCACGTTAGCGAGAGTCAGGAAATCAGCGTGACGGCACTGACGGAAACGACAACAGAATCAGGAACTGTCATGTTAAAAAACTGTATATACGTTATTAAGTACCTGTTGGACAACTAGAAATTATTTTTAAAGTCAATTCGCCTTTCACCGGGATGCTGTGGAGCACTCTTCCCCCTTCTCATCTTGGACAATGAAAACAGTCATTTCATCTTTGCTAAAAAGCACAAATTTTAGCCAATATCCCTTTCCTGCAGAAAAATGCAACCGTGTGGTAGACTGAGGAGCAGAGGAGGGTTTGCTTTCTGCCTTGTCTTTGAAGTGTGTCGACTGAAGGAAAAAAAACGAGCCCTTCTTTCAGTCTGGGGATATCTGTGGATTTTCTCTGTTCCTGCACTGTGAAATTTCAGGTCAAACGTGAGCTAACAGAGACTCTTTCATCAGCAGTGCTTTACTGATGGTGCTGGCTATTGTGACGGAGCGCACGTCCCTGCAGAAGAGACTTGAAATAATTCCTTAACTTGGCAGTTCTTACCTCATTCGCGACAGGGTATGATGTTCTGCTGAATGCAAAGATTAGATCCTGAATTCGAGATCGCTTCAAAGCACAAATTTACAGTTATTCTGCTTTATTATGCAGCGAGTCTTCTGCGAAGGCTTACTTAAATCATTCCCACTTGGAACGAGATTACAGTTATGCTTTGTTGCTTCAAGCACATACTATTTACTCAACTATTAGGTAACTGAACACGCGGCGTTTATTGTGCCTGGTTTCTGCAAGCCTACCGAGGGGAAAAAATGCAAATGCCGCTGTTTCTCAAAGTTAAAAGTACATGAAACGCGTCCTTGTTATCAGGCTTTTGGTTTTCCCCTTTGATCAGCCGTCAGAAACTATCTTCACTTGCAGTCTGTGACTGTACAGCTTCACAGCACACTCCCTGCCACTGACAGGTGGTAATAGAAAGGGTGAGAGACCGAGCCCCGCGGCAGGCGTCCCTTCCTCTGATAACGTCCAAAGTACCGGGTGATAACCGTTAGTAAACACTCGGGCGGCCGGTTAATCCATACATCAGCAAAGAGGGGCAGATAATTTTGAACTCTAATGGCATGGCCCAAAGCACCAGGGCTGGCATTCAGGGATTTATATGGGCTGCAACGGTGACTGCTGGCTCCTGAATTTCATCGGCGCGCACAGCTCTGATTTATCTCTTTGCCTGGCTGCAGAGTAGATTCCTGGCACTAGAAAACCATCAACGCTAAAATGGACCTCTACAAAATGGGACCGTGGCTCTTATGTGATACATGCACTTGAACTCTGGATGAATCCCAGTTTAAACCGAGAGGAGGAACGACCAAATATTTCAACTTTTAATGGGTCTTTGGATTTATAAGGTTACTCCAGTCTACTAATTCGTTTTAAAGCAAGGGTTCTTGAAGCTTGTCTGAGAAAATGCAGCGAGGAGGAGAAGTAATTGCGATGATGTTTAAGTCTCTGCAACATTTCCGCGTTGTCAGCCATCCTCACTGCAGAGGGAAAAGCGAAATCCGGTGTTTTTTTGAAGCTTCTTTTTTCCAAGTCATCCTTCTGCGGTTTCGTGTGCCCCTGAGACCCCCACTCCACATACACTCCGAGAACCCACCGGTGTCCGTTGGTTCTGCTAGGGCTGTTCATGTACCTGGAGAGCTATCGGGGGGCTGGGGGGGGCTTTTAAACCCACATCCCCAAACCCCGGGGTGGCAGCGGGGAGACGATGAGCTCCCACGGGTTTGCAGGGTTGTGCCAGAGATGAGAAATCTCTTCTTTGCTAGTGTCTGCCCTTATTCCGAAAGTGAGAAATGGGAGCGTTTCTGCTCCTATAAGCAGACATATGAATAATAAGGCAAATGGCTTTTGAAGCTCTGCCAAGACGCCTGCATACGTGTACAGGGAGAAACTTCATCGAGCTCCGGTCTCTGGCTCCTGAGATACTTGAGCGAGAGCAAAGGAGACAAGTGCAGCGTTACCTCTGCAATCAGGGCCAAGAGCTGCCAAAACTTCTTAGCAGCAACGTGTGAGGTCGCAAGTGTTAATGCAAACGCAGGTTACGGGGATTAACCGCGCAGAAAGTTTTCTTGTAAAAAAATGTAAGGCTGGTGAAGCTCTGGTTTTATCTTTCCTTCCTTTTCACTCCTTCTCCTTCTCTTGAACAGGCAGGTCCTCTCCTACCTCCTCCTTCCCTGGCTCTGTCCCTCTTTGATATAAACCCAAAGCGTTTCAGGCAAACCAAGACCGATTGTCATGGATCTTCTTGCCATTGCATCAGCAGACAGAAGACATATCAAAGTAAAATGATTTTTTCAAGGCAGAATTAAGTCCTGGGTATTTTTACACCTTGGGAAATTCTTCTGTGAAGCGCAGATGGGCTGGTTGCTCCCCAGGAGCCTTTGGGTGCTTTGCCCTACGTACATCCTTACCGACAGCAAACGAGCCAACGGCATTAAACTTACACTGATAGCAGCTAACCGTATCTCTGCTATTTATTAAATTGTAATCTCTTTCTGGCTGCCTCGCTCTCCCCTTTGCAATCCCAGTATCTCAGTTGATAACGTATCGAATTCCCCATTGTCGGCCAGAGAGAAGTTTACAAATAAACCTCGGCGGAGCGTCCTGCTCTCAAAATCCCCCCAAACCCGCAGCTGGAATGTAAGTGCAGAACCAACGTGGCTGAGAAAGCTCCTGCTGATTCTGAGGATTACCTCAGGGTTGGGAGAAGACAGGCATCACCCCGTGCCTTCGCTGCCGAACCGCTGAAATCCTACTGACAGCCACCAATATCCGAGCTCGACGCGTGAAGCCCAGCCTTCCTCCTGCCCCTCAGACCTCAGACAGCTTTGGTGGTGGAACAGGTTCCACCTAAAAGGACCAACTCATTTGGAAGCAACTCAAGAAAGAAGCAAATTAGGTCTTATTTCAGTCAAGCAATTACTAGTGAAATCCTGGTGAGACCTCACTAAATCACTGGAAAAAAAAGCCCACTGACTTAAAATTGCATCAATATTTCATCCGATCGTGTGGTGCTTTCAAGCTAGTAGAATGTTTCCTTCTCCCCTTATTTACTGAAGATGAAACTGGGTAGAAATTAAGACCGTCAGCCTTCTGTGGACGATGCCCGAGCACCGTCCCAGACCCACGGCACTACAAATAAAAAACAACCTCAAATCAAACCAAACGGAACAAGCAGAAACTTTGGCTTGAACATCTAGGTCAAAAGTGCTTTGTTTTGCAATTCCAGCGTGTTTAGCTTTACACTGCCCCAAACACTCCAAGCTAATTGTGCTCCACACGCAGGATTTTCCTATTAAAACTTTAATTTTCTCCTGATACTGATCTCCCACTTCTGTCCTTCCACTGACATTTGCCTCCCGACGAGCGCTGCCCTTTGCTCGCGCCGCTGCCGGATGGAGCAGGATCAGGCCCCCGTCCTTCTGCTTAATGTTTCTCGCATTTTATTAATGGCAAAGCCTTCTGTTATTGCTCAGACCAAATTACCTTGCTTAGAAGCACAGGATTTGTCTTTCGCATTGCAATTGTTTCAAGGCTTTTAATATAAAAGGAAAATAAATTCTACAGAAAGAAAAAAAAACAAAACCCAAACAGCCTCAAACCTTGGAAATGTCCTTTCGTTTCACAGTTAGCTCTACCAACCAAGACCAAGAAAACCAGAGAAGCTTATTTTCTTCTCTGAAAAATCTAGTAGTAAAAAGTATTTTTACAAAATATTTTAATGTTTCTAGTGTGTTATTTTTCTAAGTCAAAATAGCTAAGCTAAATCTTTCACCATAGCCCTTTAATTCGAAAGCCAGGGGAAATTTTTTTCATTAAACCTCTGGACGGCTTTGTTTAAAATATGAAATCAAGTAGCTCCATTTCCTGTCTTCTAAGGAACAGTAAATCAAAAAGAGTACGTTCTCCAAAAATACAGTAATGGTTCTATTAAAGGGCTTGACAGTTTTGAGCCTCACCTTGCATATTGCAACATACGTGTGAGCAAAAATAAAAGTAAATAGGAGAGGAAATGACCTGCCCCCGTTTTAATCAAGAAAAGATGCACCCTTCTCATGGAAAGGATGGGGGTCCGAGCCCTGGGGACGGCAGACCCCAGGGAGCGACCGAGACGGTCTTGGAGGGAGAGGAGGGGCTGCCCATCACCAAGCCCCTGCCTCTTCTGGCCCCTTCCGAAGCAGGAGCGGACTCTGAAGGCAGCCCCGATGCGCTTGGCACAGGCGGCTCCGGTAACCGCGGTGCGAGCGTGCCGTGACGGAGCTGCCCAGAAAAACCCCGTCCGGGAGCGAGAACCCCACGGGCGCGTGAGGAACCAGCGCGTGGAAACTCCTTGCCCAGAGCAGCGAGTCAAATTGTAACATACCCCGTTTAAATATTAATGGTTGAACTTTCCTACGGGGTTTGCCAATTCACTCCCGTGCCAGAACTCTGTTGCTCCGGGGGGAATGGCGCGAAGCAGCAGCTCCCGGTACTTGAACGGGGACCCGTGCAAATTCCTCCTTTGAGCGCGGAGGGAGCAGCATCTCCCCGACCTGCCCCGTATCTGACTTTTGAACACGTGCCCGTGCGTGGCAGCATGCGCTGCCAACCCTCTCTGATGGGCAGCTCGCACGCTGCCCTCCCGCACGGGCACGTCGGCTCACGCGTGATCGACTTCCAACAACTCGCCTCCGCGCACGGCTGCTGGATCGAGGGGCGAGCGTGAATTCCTGCCTTTGGAAGGGATGGCAGGAGCTGCAGCCATCGCGAGTAACGCTATTTCCCCGTCATCCTCCCTCCTAGGGAGTCTCTTTTTCTCCAGAATCGCTCCCAGTCCTGCTATAAACAGGACATTACTCACCAGCTCTGTATCCTGTGAGCGTGTTTAATTAACGGAGGCTTCAGCCAGGGTGCCCAGTCCCACAAGCAATGAACACTTTCAAATCCCTTTGAACTTTTGGCGAAGCGAGGCTGAGAGGTTCCCGTGTCCCTCCTCAGCACACCAGACTCGTAAACAAAAATACTGTTTATTCCCCTGTCATTAATTCTAAATGAGTTTTAAGCAAGCAGGCGGCTGTCGAGAGGAGCAAGCCCGGTGGCAGGGCGACCCTGGCAGTCTCCGTGCCCGGTGGTGCTGTGGGCACGAAGGCAGATGGTTGGGCAGGAGGTTGCCCAGCCGTTGCCCACGTCCAACGCGGCAGTGGCCACAGGTTCCCGCTGCCCAGCTCGGGACACCGGTTGAGGCGATGGCCGGCAATGCTCAGGACCATGGTGGTGCCACAGCACCAGCTCGGCAGGTCCTTTGGGACCATCTCGCCCTCCTCCTCCTCACCACCCCGACAAATGCTGTCTCCCCCAGTCCCACCCGAGGGGTTAACCACAGCCTCAGGAGAAGCATTTCAGATGATCAGGAACGTAGCCAGCGATCACAGCCATGGCGAAGGCTTTCAAATGTGAGAGAGGCTGCAGTTTTCAGAGCTGGAACAGTGAGATATTTTTATAAATACATAAATCTTTTCAAGGAAAAACAAATAGAGAGGAAAGAATGTAAACATTATTGTAAAATGCATAATAAAATGTCTGTTGTTTGTTAATTTTGCTCCTTATTATCCAGTCTATCTGTACCACCGATGTTAAAACATTTGCCTTTTTTTTCTTTTTTTTTTTTTTTTGAAACTCCCTTATTCATTTAAAAATAGTTTCCTGCATGTTATATGAATAAGCAAAACCTAAGGTCCTAAATCCAGGAGAACTTTGAAGTATGAAACCCACGGTCTATGGGAACTATGTTTTCATTAATCAAAGTAGATGTTTCTAAAGCCATCAGATTTATCATGACTGGATTTCATATGTGAAACCCAATATACACACAGACATACACTGCTTGTCCTTTCGGATTAGTCCTGACCTTTTACTCTCCTTTCTGAAGGATCTGCCTTTCCTCAGAGCAAGGCTGCCCCGGTTCACCGCCGCATCAGCCAACGGAGCCTTGACAAAGTACGTTTCCAACTCCCCGCTTTCGGTGTCTAAGTACGAGTCTGGGTGAAGGTCAAACCAGAAATGATTAAGTGTATTTATTAAACCCTGCCTTTGCCTCGAATGCTCCCTGCGACTCTCTCGTGTGCCATCCAAACTGCCGTTCCGCACCAACCAGCTGCTGACACACCTGGCCACCAAACCAGGGACCTGGGTGTCACCGCAGCGCTGACATCGAGCCCCTGGTTGGCAAAAGCTGAAGGAAACCCCCCCACCCTGAGCCCCCCAGCATCACCCAGGGCTCCCGCAGCCCCGGACCCAGCTCCTGGCCTCCCCCGAGGCGCGGAGGTTAGCGAAAGGACACGGTTTAAAAACCAGAGGCAGGACGTGACAGCCATCCAAAGCAGGACTTAAAAGCTAAAAGGGCAAAAAATGCAGGTTTGGCGTCATCGGGGAAATGTCCGCTGCGGTTTCGCAGCGCTGGACGGACATTGTGCTTAAAAGAGGAACGTGGGGGCCGGGGTGAGCGCGGGCTCTGCCACGGGCACCGATGGCAAAGGGGCAAAACCATATCCATAAGGATATGGTTTAATGGGAGATTAGGGACGGTTGGACTGGATGATCTCTAAGGTCTTTTCCAACCTAGAAATCTATGAAATCTACGAACTCCGAAGGAATACAGCGCATCGGGAAATGAGATGAGTGTGTTTGTAGTCTTTTTGCAACACTGGATGCAATTTATTCAGCGGTCTAAAAGCAAAAAGAGATGGAGACTACAGTATAACTGGATGCTATTACGATTTTAAAAACAAAATACCCCTTTGTAATACAATTAATTCCCAAGAAAAAAAATGTTTTTCCTCCTTGAATAGCAAGAATCTTACATGTTTTAACTCTTTACAGCTTCGCGGAATCAGAACGCCTGGAAAAAATCAGGAATGCTACGATCAGCCCCCAGCCCCCTTAGAGATTAACATTTCTTTACAGGTTTAATCCCAACACAGAGCGGAGTATCCCGAGGACCAGACCGTTCGGCACTGTGCGGGGCAGCTGGGGAGGGCGCGTGCTCCCAGGTACCATTCTGCACCGCAGAAACCTCACCTGATGTTCCCTCAACCTCTGGGTCTGGAAATTTCATTAAAAAAGGATTCGCAAAAGATCTTCGGCACTTTTTAGTTTTTGCAAGGTTGGAAATGTTTTCTTGTGGTATTCACATACTCATAATCCTCAGTCCTGCAGTAACTTTTTTTTTTCCTCATAGTAAAATTTCCCACTCTCTCAAGATCTATGACTTAGTTAAGCTCACAGTTAAGATGATTATTGAGATTTTCAACAATGCCTAGGAAATTTAAACACACAATGAATTCCATTAAATCTCAGCGGAGGCTTTTTCAGACGAGTCTTTGTTTTACTTCTCATCCAAATAAAAGCTGTGATTTTATGATGCTGAAGCCTTTGCACTGGGAAAAGCTGTGTAAGAGGCAGGAAGGATACATATGGTATTTCTATGACACCACATAATGGTGCTTATTTGGTTATTTGTTTACAGGCCAGGTCATTTCTGAACTCTTTGGCAGAGGTTTGCAGGCATACCTGGTCTTAGCAAGCTCCCTTTGCGAGGCAGAAATATGTCAATTCCGCTGGAAGGACTTGAATAATATATTACTGTCCTTAAGAAACCGGCAAGATTTATCTTGCTTATTATCAATGTCATGGCATGTTCAAATGCACATATATATCCATGTACAAAGGATGCATAATGTGTTGTAAAAGGCTCATATTTATCCACAAGTAAGGAAAGATCTGACAACTCCCGAGGGTTTTCTGGATAACTGAGATCTTATGTTACACTTTGAGACACAAGCGCGGATTTGTCATATTGCTTGAGAATTAGTGGTAACTGTCTGAGCCAAGGAATTTAATTCCGATTGTTTCATTTGAATTAAAAAAATCTTAGTGTTGAAAAAACATTGGAACCGTGCTATATACTAATACATCACCCAAACTGTAATAGGAGACTCTTTCTTGTGTAATAGAGAGTGTAACGCTTGGAAAGGCCCAGCGCATTGTGGGTGCAGCTCCTCGGCAGCAGAAGGGTAGGGGACACTGTATTTTAAGCCTGCTGCAAAGGAGGGGCGAAGACTTCCCCAGCACAGCCCCGCCGGGGTGGTGGGGCACAGGAGGGATGGATGTGGCCCCGCACATCGCCCCAAACCCTGCCCGGGCATCCCTAACGGCCCCGCTCAGCACGTCGGGTCAGCCAGCGACACAGACTTCTGCTGGCCGTTGCGTAAGTTTTTTCTTTCCAAGTAGGATGCACACAAGGGGAGATAAAGGGGCAGTTTCTTATCAGCTAGGAGAACGTTTGCAGAAAAGAATCTGTAGGAAAGTGGCTGAGCAGCTATTGAAGCTCCGGAAATGTGAAATTTGGTTTATATCACTTTATATCACCAGTTATGGATGAAACTGAAATATTTTTTGCATTATAAGAGCAAATGTTTCTCTGGTCTCGTATCACCTTTCCCAGATGAAACATTTCACAACCCAGCCGACGCATAAACAGAAACCAAAATATTTTCCTAAGGTGCATCACATATCCCACTCGGGGCCTTGAACTCGAAATTTATTTGTCTTACCTCACTATGAGATAATGTACGGGGTGGTTCCAAGCTACTAATATGTACTTGTACACCGGATAAATAAATCCCACTGGCAAATACTAGGCACTCGCTGGGTGTTCGGGAGGAGCTTGGAGGGTGATTTCTATTTTCCTGCCCTTGCTGCCTGCTCCTGCCCCTGCCCACCTGCCCGCTGCTGCCAGCCCAAAGCTGCAGCCTTCATGAGCACCAGGCACCTGCGGTTTGCAACTGCTTCATATTTAGGATATTAGGATATTTGAGTCCTTTACAGCAGGGGTTTCCATGTCACTCATGTAACTCCTCGCCGTACTCCTGTAACTGCTTGCCGCACACCAACGGCGCGACCGGCTTTTCCTTAGGGAATAACAGAGGAGTGGAGACCTTCCTCTGATGCTTTCTGTAGCAAATCTAATAAATTCCATTTATTAGGGTTATATCTAACACCATGTGCACAGCCTGCAGTAATCACAGCTTCCCGACAAGTATTTCAACGTATTTCACAAACAGCACAAGATGGGTTCAGGTATTAAACCAGAGTGATGGAAATGTTTGTGTTTCAAACAGCTGAGCGGCTGCCGTGAGAATCGAGCACCATTAACATCAGGATCTCACTCTTGCTACTTATTAATTGAGCAATCAAGATCAGGGCATGGAGGAGAGGTTGCAACACAGACCTATGGGACCAAATCCTTAGCCAAGGCAAAATGAATTGTCAGCGCTGAAATACAGAGTTTTGTTGCTTACACCAAGGAAGAGCTGGAACACCAAGGTGTCAGTAACTCACCCAAGGTCACTGGGCAAGTCTGTGCAAATCTTCTGTCTGAGGACACCCCAGTGCAATGGCACATCTTCCTAGGAGGTATGAAAATACGATGGGACCTCCAGAGCCACTAAGTCCCACCCTGGCCAGGCAGCAGGCCCCTGGTGCCCTTCCATCAGCTCCAGGTGTCTTGGAAATTGCTCGCTCCAAGTCTCTAGATCCCTCCAAGAACACTAAGAAAAATATGTTTCTTTAAGGACTACAGAGAAACGTGAAAATTTATGTTTAAAAAAATAACAAAAATTCAAAAAAACCTTAAACTTGTTTCCTTGAAAGCCTTCCAAGTCAGGGAAGATAAATTCTTTTGGCCCGATTCTGAATTCATTTAAAAGCACGTGCCAAGTTGCGCGAGCTAGTTATCTAAGCTCCAGCAAGGACTGGACCTACAAAGCACTGAAATCTTTGGTCCCAAGCCAGCTTAAGCATATACTTAATTTTAAGCACGCAAACAGCCACAGCGACTTCAATGGTAGCATATATATGCTGAAAGTTAAGTGTGTGCTTAAGTGTGCTGCTGGAGCGGGGCCAGAGCACTTGGGGACTTGCAGAGCCGAGGTCTGATCTCCTCCCAAACCCTGTCCATGGGAGGGATTTCACTCCAGCCAGGCAGGCTTTGGAATGGCCAGGCAGGACCCAGCTGGTCAGGAGCCAGCAGACCCGTCCTCGCCGTCTGAAGTTTTCCTCCGCGTACATCGAGGAGGTTTTGCCCTTGTCACTTATATTATCCGTCAGATATCCGGTGGCTGGATAAGGCAGAGCGACGTTGCAAGGTGAGATGATGGAGTGAAAAAATTATTGCAACTGGCACGTCCTAGCCTAAGGCTTTCGGTCATTTAACTCATCTCCCTCTCATCCTTGGCAAAGACCACACTCGACGGGCAGGAGATTTACCCTTCCACATGCCTCGTGTTTGCACTTGGCAATTGGCAGGAACAACTCCAAACGCAAACGGGAGTTAGGCAAGTCGGCTCACCGTTTGCAGCTAAAAGCAAAGCTTTCAGGAATAAGCAAGAACTACTTTGAAAAAGTCATACAAGGACTTCTGGCGCCACGAATAACGCTGCCATGTTTTTACTCGACAATGGCGCTCCGACCTCGTGTTACAAAGATCATAAAGGTGACGAGAAGGGTGCACCTATAGAGCATTCTTCTTATGGGAAAAAATTCAAATTAAAATCTTCCTTATTAATGTCCTTGGAATTTGTCCTCTCCCATCACATCACTGCCTACAAGAAAGCCTGCGATGTACAGGTTTTTCAATAAATCATAGAATGGTTTGGGCTGGAAGGGACCTTCAAGATCAACTAGTTCCAACCTCTCTGCCATGGGCAGGGACACCTTCCACTACACCAGGTTGCTCAAAGCCTCATCCAACCTGGCCTTCAACACCTCAAGCGATGGAGCAGCCACAACTTCTCTGGGCAATCTGTTCCAGTGCTCCACCACCCTCATTGTAAAATATTCTTTTCTTAGATCTAATCCAAATCTCCCCTCTCAGTTTAAAGCCACTGCCCCTAAATGATAGATGACCATTTGTGTGCAGGTTAAAGTCTGCTGCCAGATGCTCAGTGAAAGTCCTTGACTTCAGATGACCGAGGCTGCTGTACCCCAGTGGAGATGCCTCCTGAAGGGACCACGCCAGACCCCCCACCCGCTGCAGACTTCTGCCCGTGGGGAACTGCCGCTTCCATCTGTATCACTGAGATAACTGGATCTCCCACAAAAGCTGAAAAGGACAGAAGTGGGTGCATCAACCCAAACAAATGTTCCAGTTTTCCCAGCACCTTGGCCCCTTCCCAGCATGTCTGAGATGGTCCAACCGGGTGTTTCTCTCTGCCTGCTTCCCCAGGAGGCCCTAGTTCAGCCACTCAGCCCTGCATACACTTTATAGCACCCTCTAAATACACTTTATAGCACTTTATAGCCTTAAGCACCGCAGGAAACACGGGACCACTCACCCTGGAGATGGAGCTGCCCTGTCGAGGAAAAGCCCATCGCTCCCCAGCGACCCCGACCTTTAAAACCAGGTACTCTGACCTTCTGGGTTGCAATATGTAAATCCTCCTGTGAAACTAGCTTTATTCCACGTGAATAATTCGACGATTATAACCATGCTGCTTGCCAAGGCAAGGCAGATTTGGAGAGCTGCAGACTACCATTCTTGCAGACAATAAATATTCTGCTGGAATCATGGCTGTACGTATTTGAAAGGATAAACCTGCTGCTAATAACTACGAATCAAAAGAAAAGATTCCAATTTTTATGCCAGAAAGCTAACAAAAATCTTCAGTGTGTTATAAACAAGTATCTATCATTATAAACTAAGTTCAGCATGTAAAAATCCAAAGATGGAGTTTATTGTCTTTAATGGCGGAGAAATGACAAGTGTGTTTGGTTGAAAAGGAATTTAGCAAGAAGCAGTTCTGTACAAGAACCCAAATCCGTCTTAAAAAAAGAAAATCGCTGCTGACAATTTTACAGTAGAATTAAGCCGCCGTGAACTCTCAGAAGTGGGGCTAATCACAAGCTTCTGGGGAATTTAATATGGAAAAGAAATCTGATTATTAGGGAGAATCCTGTAACTCAGGTAGAAGCTGATCCTATGCCTTTTCCAGCCTAAAATTACGAAACTATCGCCCTTCTGCAGAGGGGATCGCTTTCCGACAGCCTGCTGAGCCGCCTCCTTTCCGTCCGTGAGCCACGGGACAACCACTGTTCCAGCCGTGTGTCCTAACGATCTTCCCATCGGCACGAAGCCACCTACGAGTACGCTTGGCACAAAGCGCCGAGGGGAAAAAACTTGCTTTAAAACCCCCAAGAAGCAAATCCAGGGAGGTGAGCAAGCGGGTGTCAGGTACCGGCTAACGAAGATACGAGAAGGATGCACCAGGTTTGATGATGTGGCCGCGTAAACGCACGTAGAGGTATTTCCTACAGTGGGCAAGCTCAAAGGTGGAAGCTGTCCAACGGGAATCTCTGAAAAACCCTGGACAGCAGCAAAAAATGTGACCGAAAAACATGCCAAATGTTTTAGTGCTCTGCTGAAAGATCAAGGTGGAAGGAGCCTCCGCACTGGAAGCCTTGGAACGAAGACAGACTTTCCTGGAACAGAGCGCGTAACTGGTCAAACATCAACCCATCATCTCAGTTGCGAATCAAAGAAATAACAATAATAATTTTACAGAGACAGAAGAAAAAGGAAAAGGGGAGAAAGGAAGTAAAATCTCTCGGCAATTCCAGGTACGCCAACCTCCCTGTCTGCAGATTAATTTAAATCAAGGAAAGAGAAAAAAAGGCGGGATGTGAGATGAAGAAAATATTTCTAAGTAGAGTAAGTGACCAGACTGGAAAGGCATCCTGGGAGAAGCCACTTTTCCTAAGTGCACAAGTCCTACCTTTGATACGTTAACAGGTCAAGAGAGGCACAAGCAGTTCCGTATACGGAGAACAGATTCAAGAGGCACGTCGGGGCGCGTGCGGAGCACCGAGGGAAGCGGTGCTGCGGCTCTGGTGTCCATCAAGCCACGTTTATTGATGTTCCTGCTAGCTGGGGCAAGGTTTGGGAACACGGATCATAGCACCACTTTTATATCCTATAAAAGCGCACTGCGAAGCGATGAGAAATGGGAATTGGTGAGTTGTGCCAGGCACGTCCATTATCAAGAAGCGGTGTACTTTTTCGTGAGGCTTTTTACAACACAAAGAGCAATTCTTTGCTTGCTGGGGAGAAAAAACCTGGGATCCCTCCAAAGCACATGTTTCACAAACCTCCCAAAAGTGGAAAACAAGATTCCAAGAGGAGAAGCGCAGGAGGTGCAGTGGAAGAACAGAAGTTGAGGACGGGCTTCCTGAGTGTCCCCCAGTGTTGGGGACAGCCAGGACAGGGCACCGCCCAGGACCCCGCCAGCACACCGCAGCCTGCGCAGTGGCTCCCTCTCCAAGCCATCTGCCTCCTAACTGATCTTAGGAGAGGATTTGGGACTGCTCTGGAAGCTGGCTATCCTCCCTGCAACCGCAGAAGATTTTGTTTAACTGCATTCAAAACAGGAGGTGAAAATAGAGATGTGTAAGACCACCTGCATTTTCTGCTTAATCGAGCAGAGAACTGCCGTCTCATTCCAAGGCAGAGAATTAGCATCTTAGCACCTTGTTTCTCCAAGACATTTGACCTTTGTAGCTCTACAAACTAGAGACGCTGGCTAATTTTCATCTAGTTGGACACCATTCGGAAACTACTGAGGGAGCGGGATACATTGGAGGTGTTTCGGTGAAATATTTACACTGGAGAGTTGCCACTGAGCTGAAGGCACCTTCTCCCCAGAGCTCCTGAAGGCGCACTGGAAAGAAGGCCAAGAGATGATAAAGGCCTTCAAGGACATAATTCAATCTTTTTCATGTCAGCTTTGAAGGCCAGTCCCAAATCCATGCCCATATCCGAACATGTTAGTTTGTCAGGTGGGACAAGGGAAAGCATCACCTAAAGAGATTACATCAGTATGATCTTCTTTAGGTAGAAGCAAATAAGGCTGCTAGGATTTCCTTAGTGAAACTGTTTTCAACGCACTCTGAACACGGTGGAAACCAAAACAAATGGAAATATTAAAGTAACTCTTCAGCTTTTCGTCTGAGTCTTGTTGATACCACTCTGACCAGCTCAGTAAAGTCATTTGTCCATCTTACACCTTAGTTTCTCAACCCGTATAACAGGTATGAGACAATACAGCTACTTAACTTCAGTTTTCAAAAAATAAATACCTGGGAATGCTCTGAGGTCTCAGCAGCAAGTCAGGGCGTATCGCTGCTCACAAAAGACCCCCTGTAGCTAACAATGTGACTTTGGAACACCTCGAAAATCCAAACCAGACAAGTGCTGTGCCCATCTACATCAAAAAGCTGCCATCTAACCATGTTAGATGATTAGATGTTAGCTACATCTAACCATCCTGGTGTTAGGTCAGAAAGCTGGCGAAGTCTTAGCTTCTGCAGGTTGTAGCATCAGAAGTTTTAAGATGATTAGATGTTAGCTACATCTAACCATCCTGGTGTTAGGTCAGAAAGCTGGCGAAGTCTTAGCTTCTGCAGGTTGTAGCATCAGAAGTTTTAGGCAGAGAGAACTCATTCTAATGGGTTAGAGAAGGACTTTTGACAAGGGCATGTAGTGATAGGACAAGGGGCAATGTCTTTAAATTGAAAGAGTGGAGATTTTGATTAGATATAAGAAGGAAATTTTTTACAATGAGGGAGGTGAAACACTGGCACAGGTTGCCCAGAGAAGTTGTGGCTGCTCCATTGCTTGAGGTGTTGAAGGCCAGGTTGGATGAGGCTTTGAGCAACCTGGTGTAGTGGAAGGTGTCCCTGCCCATGACAGGGGGATTGGAACAAGATGATCTTTAAGGTCTCTTCCAACCCAAACCATTCCATGATTCTATAGTACTCGTAGCAGTGAAGACAAACAGCCTAAGCTGAACTGGAAATCTCACTGTTCATAAAGAATGAAAGCCACCTCCACGCTGAGAGCAGGCACAAGGCCAATACGTTATTTAAGACCCATGTGCAGGGCTTAGTAAGACTCAAGTAGTGCGCAGAGCTTGGGCTAGCCTTCAGCACAGGAAGGAATTTTACCTGTAATAAACTAGCAAGAGTCCACAGTGCAAATTTCTGGAGGACCTTCAACAGGACGACTGCTACAGAAACATAATAAGCCAACAGACTTGTAACCACCGAGTCCACCTACCCTCTTCATATAAATAATAGGTCCAAGACAAAGGAAGTGGAAATTAGATGCTTGTGGTGAATTGCAGAGAGCCAAAGACCTTATAAGATACCCAGTACTTACATCTACACTTAATTAGGAGTGAAACTGCAGACATGAGACCTCAACATGTGGTATTCACATGCGGGTTCAAAAATACTGTCAAAGTCAGTTTTCTTATGGTTAAAAAGCTGAGGATATGATGCAGAGGGAAAGTCTGGAGACGCCTGATGGACAAGCCCAGCCGTCCACGTAATGACACACGGTCCTCTACCAACTCAAAGGTAGGGGCTGCTCCGGCGCCATTCATGTAGATGCCAAGTTTCGCCCTCGCACCCCGTGTCAGCCAAACGACTACGGCGAGGTCCCGAGACGTCTGTTGTATGTACTGAGTGAGCAGTTAAACCTAAACAAGAAGAAATCTGAAATTCAGATGTTAGTGTCAAAACTAATAGGAAACAGGATGCAGCTATAAGGCAAATTCAGCGGTCCAAATTCTGGTCTCAGTTACGACCCAGTGAGTCCAATATGAGCGCAGGGAAAATGCGTTCTGTTGTACATTAATGAAGAGTTTTGTCTCGTAGACTTAAAAATAAACTTGTAACTTTTTTTGACCCTATGTAAAATCCCAGCTCGATTTTCTCCAGGAATAGGCCCAGGACAAAATTGCTTGTTATCCTGATATTACTTGACTTCAGAGATGCCTACGATGGAGTCAGGGTCTACTGGTGAAATCCCAGTTCCACCAAAACCAACAGGAGTTTTGCCAAGGCATTCAGTGAAGGCAGGGTTTCACCCCAAATCTTTAAAGGAATATAGTTTTCTGATGAGAAAAATACATTAAACCACAAACAAATGGTTTTCCACAGCTACTTTTGACAGATCTCAGAGAAGGTATCTAACTTAATTAAGAGTGCAAATACGTGGATGTCATCTTCACGTTGGGTATAAACAATTCATCATGGCTCACGTTTCTACAACGCTGTAGTGAGTTGGACGAGCTCTCTGCGAACAAAACCAGAGACATCTGCAAATCTGATTTAAAATCTTTTTTTTTTTTTTTAAAACAAAATGATTAAAAGTTGAAGAAACACTTCCATATGGAAGAATCTTACCCCAACAGGTCACCACAAAGACACTTCAAACACAATAAAACAGGAAGTGCTAAAAAAAGCATAGCAGCTCACAAAAACCCCCACAACCTTTTCCACAGAAAAAATATGTCACCCTGGGTAGAAAAACCATTTGGCAGCGTAATGTGTCTTTAATCTGCTCAATTTGCTTATTATAGTAAAGGGTTAGAGGAATTTTCAAGCAGTGGCCAAAAATACTACAACGATATCCTCCCCTTGAAAAGTAAACTTACTTAAAGTGAATTAACTTCTTCAACTTAAATATTTCAAAGCTGGAAGTACCCCCACCACAAAAAAGTAAAAAGGCTCCTGTCCACGAAGGATGGTTTCACCGCTCGAACCCAGGACCCAGCAATCGTTAGTCCGTGCCGCGCTGTGCCAGGCACCCGCTCTGCTCCCCGAGGCTTGCAGGAGGTGAGCAGCAAACAGCCAGCTGAGCTTTTTCTGTGCCTCTTGTTGGACTTCGGAAGGGGAAATGTACTTTGAGGCATGATGGAAATAAAATATTCTGGTATTCCTCAATCCTAACCCTAATGGCCGGGCTCATGAGGCTGGAAGCGGAGCGCGCAGGAGCAGAGCACAGAAGCATCGCTGGTACCAGAGCCAAACTCAGGACTACCCAACGTCAGAAACAAATTGATTTTGAGCCTATTGATTTGCCAAATCACAAACCTTTAAAAACCAACATCATAGTTAGAGGAGATGGATATAACCCAGAAAAACCACCTCTGAAGACACACGTGCCTTTTGTGCCTACTCTAACACAAAGGGGGCACAGGGCCGTGTTAGCTCACCTTACTCCTGATGTTCTTGACTCTACTGATTCAAGCATACATTAAACCTGATAATTTATAAAAATGCTATCTCAATTTTCCAGGTTATCTACAATCAGAAAACCATGCATGAGGCCAACTTGCAACCGCCCATGGCATGGATGGGCACAGCACTGAACCGGGGAAAAGCCAGCAGCATCCCTCATCCTGGGATGCTTGGAGGAGGCCGACAAAGATAATAAGAGGAAAATCTAAGGAAATCAAGGCTGTCTGCTCTTGATATTTAATATCCATGAGCTAAAGACAGAAAGGTGCAAAAAGCTTAATAGTATTTGTGGCTGAAATTAAAACTTTAAAAGAAACTTATAGTGAACAGTAATGTATGCAATGACATCTGGGACTGCAATCAGCAAAGTGCTTTCAAGAGCTGCCAAAGCAAACAGCCAAATAACAAATCCACTTTACAGATCATCAATCTGGTCGGGCACTTGCCAAGGTAAATAGTACAAGGCTGAAGTTTGCTTTGCAAACCAGTGAGCTGGGAGTTCAGCAAGGCCTGCTTCCAGGACAGCGATGCTGGGCAGGGTCCTCGCAGGGCCGGCGCGGAGAAAAGTTCAACAATCCGATATTCAGCCAGTGATTCGGGGTGTGCAGAAAGATGAAATATGACCAACGTTAGGGATTAAAAAACAGAACCAAGAGATTCAGGTTACGTTCATAACTCATTTCATGATGATGACTGGTACAACTCAAACACAAACCCTCAGATAAAGCTGAGTTTATCCTAACTTTGCTTTGCAGATTGGGTGACGTTTCATGGGAACTCCAAATCTAAGACTGGAAAAAAATTAGTAGGAAATGAACCTTCTTTTATTTTCAAATGAGATAAAATCTGGCTCCAAGTACCATATTTTACATTTTAGGGAAGAGGATATAAAACATCAAACAGTGATTTTTTTTTTTTTTTCATTATGAATGCAAGAAAGATAATTTATGGTGGCTGCAAAACATTTATTTAAGAAGTAAAGCCTTTATGTTCTGTATACAATTTATAGGCTTGTAAAAGAAAGAAGTGAAACAACTGCAGCCATAACATGCGCATTTATGAATAATAATTTTAAGTCCG
This sequence comes from Tauraco erythrolophus, assembly GCF_009769465.1. Lineage (NCBI taxonomy): Eukaryota > Metazoa > Chordata > Aves > Musophagiformes > Musophagidae > Tauraco > Tauraco erythrolophus. The sequence continues at coordinate 3,036,320 of NC_141485.1, read as the reverse complement.
TTTTGTTAAATACAACTTCTGCTTCAGAGTTTCTCCTGCAGCTGATTGGGAAATCCTTGAATGCAAGCTCCGATTTGTTTAATGTCACACTTCTGGCTCTGAAGAAAAGGGCAGTCCGAGGCAAAATCGCTCGGCAGTATGTCAGGAACTGGGGAGAATAATAGCACGATGCATGTCTAATATTTTTCAACCAGTGAGACATGGCAGATTCCTGCTGGAAACGGCCTCAGCTCTGTCTTCAAATACAAATATTTGATTTTTGCTGCCGTCGGGCGGCTGTTGCGCCGCGGAGAGAGGAAAGCCTCCAGCTGGGCCGCGCCGCACACGGCTCCGCGTTTCCTCACCTCGGGGCTCGACAGCAACGGGCTCTTTCCCTTACTGCAACCAAAACCCCATTGCTTAAGCGCCGTGTTGACAAACATAAACCAAATGTGATGAAATTGGCCCAATATTTTCCGCGTGGAAGGTGACTGTGAGCACGGCTGTGACGTGACGTGGACGCGCAGGCTGGGGCTCCGCGTGCACGTGTGTGCGGGCAATTCAATGCACAGTTACCTTTCCTTTTCTTTTGTTTTTGCTTTAATTTGTCATTTATCCTGGGGAACAATATACTCAACACTTGGAAAGCGTGCAGGTGATAACGTCTTTTCAGCGCTCAGGAACCTGTAACGGAGTTGCCTCCGACCACGTTCAGGCTCCGTAGCCCAAAGCACCAGCAATTCCTGCTCCGTTCCCTACGGCTTGATCATTCTCACCTGGTTTTTTGTTACGGTAAGTGCCTCAAACAGTTACTCTAAGTTTTTAGCTAATCAAACCATGCTGAAGCATGGGAACAATTTAGAGCTGTAGTTGGAAATAAGTAAGAGGATCCCCCACAGGCACAAAAAAAATTCTGATGACGAATCTTTCACGCTGATCAAGAGGTCCCGCATCCGTAATGAGACGAGTCTCACGAACGTCCGCACTGGGCCAAGTTCCCAGTGGGTATTTACGGCCCAGCCTGCTTTGAAGGGCTCAGCTCTCTGCTCCAGATATGGCATTTTTCTCTTTTTATCCCGCAGACCGCTCTGCTCCAGGCTCCGAAGAGCACGCTGCCTTCCGCACGAGCAAACGCTGTTATTCCGCGTCGGCCATCGCGACACTGACCCTTGATGCGTGCGTGGGTCCGTCTGGTGACCACCAACCAGCCATCCACCTCAACCCCTTCCTCACCCTTCAATCCTAACTAGCTCACGCTCACCCTCAGCTTCCCTCGGTGAGATGCTGGATTTTACTTATGTGGATTATTTTCTATTTTACACTGAAAAAACCCGGCATCTGGTATCACAACACAAACAGATATGGCTACCCTAAACACTGAGCTTTCAGAGGCTTGGCAGGATCCCTGCTCCGCGCTGCGAGGAGCTGCCGGTGGCCAAATACACTGATAAAAAGGATGTGTAACTCCTCAACACTACCCATGATGGAAACAACTGCCGCTCTCGCTGGAGGTCAGGACGCACACGAAAACAAGCCTACATGTGTAGCAGATTACAACAAACACATGGCCAAGATGGACTCGACAGATCAAATGTTGGAATCGTACGATGACACATGGAAAAGCGGAGTTTAGCAGGGGAGAAAAAAGCAACGGAGAGCCCATATGTTCAATTAGCAAGATACAAAGCTTTTGTTGTATACCAAAAATAGCAAATAAAAGTCTGTTGTCATTTTTGGATATCCAGATGTGTTTCATTTCCAGCTTCACATCTGAACGTGTGGACCTGCCTGAAGATGAAAGAGAGGAAAGTGTGGCAATGGCTGAAGGGTACAATTACATCAAAACTCTTCCTTCCAAACAAAGGGCGATCACGCTCCCCCGCACCTTACGCAGCCCAGCCTACGCACAAGCCTGGGGCCGGCAGCTCAGCCTTCCGTGGGCTTTTACTAACTTTCCAGAGCAGGGATGCCACCTTAGCAGAGATGTTCTCTTGCAAATGTTACTCCCTCCTCATGCTGACGGTCGTACGGGCTGCCTCTCCTGTGTGCCATCAGCTCGAGTGCCTTGGCACCCCTGGTGATGCAATGATAGACCCATGGGAGCCACGGGCTACGAGTGGGAATTCTCAATGACCAACTACGAAAAGTCTCCGTCTTCGTGATTACTTTGAAATAGCCCATTTTTTTTCCAAGGATCGTAAGAGGAGCAGGATTTAGACCTCCTGAGCAGACTCATGAAGGGCAGAAGCGAACGCCAAGTCACGAGCACACCACCAGCTACCTGGCCAGAGACCGTATAAAGAAAACACCAGTCTATAACCAATAAACACAAGTTACTTAGGTAGCACTCAAACAAAACCAGATGGTCTCATCTACTGCAGGTTTCCCTTCTCTTTTCTCATTTTTTTCCTCCCTCTCTCTGTTTTTGAATTTAAATTACGTTCAAACAAGGAATGTTTGCCAACGAGGTGACTTCCCAGATGAGGCTTCAGGTGAGCTACCCTGCTCCGACGCGCTGCCTAACGAAGGCAGGATTTTATTCCACCAGCCTTTAGAGAAGCAGAGGAGAAACCGCTGATGCCACCGGCAGCAGTGTACCACGTACCCTCCTCAGCAGAGCACTTGACTGAGGCTCATCCTGGTGGTCATCGGCAGCATCTCCAAGCCCACACCTCCCAAGCAGCAACACGTTTATCCTCCAGGCACGGCTGCGGGGCAGTATTATTATCTCTCGTTCACAAATGGAAAAACTGAAACACGCAGAGATTAAGTTACATGCCCAGGATCACCCAAGAAGCCTGTGGCTGAGCCGGGATTAGACCTTCGAGCTCCCCAGTCCTTGCCCAGCTCTCAACCACACCACCATCCTTCCTGAATGCTTTTATGTAGTTATATTTATCTTTATGTAGGGTCATCTTGGCTCCCATTATGAAAAGTACATATGGTTTCCAGTCCTCAAATTGCCTGGGTAAGGGTTAAATATTCAAATATAATGTTATTCCTGGCATTTATGGACAAGTTTCTCAGTGCCGATTCCAAAATCCCATGGCTTTTTTGGAGCTGCTGCTCTGTAACACTGACAGTTATAAACGGGCTTGTCACTTCCATGCCTGTGATTTGATAAAAAGGAAGTCTTTTATGCAAAGGATTAAAATTAGGCTAATTATGAGAATCTGGCTACGCATTTGCATTTGCTAATGTTCTAATATGAATTTGATAACCATATAACTGGTATCAACAGAATTACAGGAAGAAGGAAAACCAGCGAACACCCCTGCAATAACCTGTGCACACCCAGCATAATCCCACGAGCTCAAATTCCTTGTGCTAGAGTGCCTTTATCATAAATTCTCGAACCATAAACCCCCTCCGGATCGCAGTGAACAGCTGTAGTACACCAAAGGTTCACCAAAAAAAGAAATGACAGTAATAAGCACCAAACGCAGACAAGAACCTCTTACCACCATCATCTCATCAGCACCGCTGCAAAAATTATTGCTAAAAGAAATCCAAATGGCAAAGCCGCTCATCCCGATCCATACTCAGGGGTCTATTCTGGGCATCGCTTCCACCTGGGTGTGTGGTTAAGCACTTTAGTCCTGATTCAGCTAAACCAGAATTGCCACACTCCTGTCTCACGGTCCCTTTGGTCCCATCTGGACCGCTCCAGCCCCCTCCCTGTGATCCCAGTGGAGGGGCAGGCAGCTCCCACCCATGCGCAGGGATGCAGCAGGCAGGTACACCCACCGAGGCACCAGGACTGTACAGACAGTTGTTTTTACACTTTGGTGTGTGTCTGAGACCAGAAAGAAGAAGAAAAATGAAGTTTCACTATCACGGTCTATCTTCTAAGTCAGTAATGATTGATGGACTCTGCGTTTATATCCGATTTTTTTTTCCCACTCTATGTAACGTACAAAGCAATAAGAGGAGTGAGTGATAAATCTTTCTCCCAGAAAGTAGCAGACGAGCAAACCCACGGTGGGGCAACTACTGCTGGCACTGCGCACCACAGACGTGGGACTCACCCAGCACGTGCCAAGGGGTGGCAGCTCCCGGTACCGCCCTGGCAGCCACGGCAAACCTCCCGGTCCCTGCTGCTTCCCCACCGAATGCCAAACTGCAGCCCTGGGGAGGTTTCGTTACATGTCACCGTGTTTTTCAGCTCCTTTAGAAAGGATGTGGAACGGTATCTGCACGCTGTTTGGAGGGCACTGATAACCACACCACACACGGAGGGAAAGCTCGGTGCTTCCACCTAATCTGTACCACGTGCAGCTCCAAGATACCGTGTTGTTTCTGCAACTGTTCACTTAATTATTTTTAAATAGATCAGCCACAAGATCCATCCAGCCAAAACAAGGAGAAAACACATTCCACAGACCGAAGGCAGCCGGATAAAAACCCCTTCCTGCGCTCATTAAATATTGTGTCAGACGTTCACCAGGCACCACGCTTTTTAAAGATCTGTCTGTTTACTCCATCATTGCTAATATTCGAGATACATTTAAAGTAAATAGGTTAGGGAAGCATTTGATCTCATTGCTATGTAGCGCAGAATCCCGGTAGGCTGAATTTCCTGGTAGAGCAAACTATTCTGAGATTCCTTGAAACCTCCACTCGTTCTCATCTCTTCCAGCGCTAACACCCGTGCGGCTCTGCTAAAACCGAGCTGCTGTTGGGAACAACAAAAAAATAATCAGTGTGATTTACTTAATAACCTACTAGCTGCAGTAGAGATCCAGAAGTTGATTGGGACCATTGCTACGTGCCTTGCTGACTCCAGGAGCCAAAGTCTCAGCCAACGTCACTCGTGGGCTGTGGCAGTACCAGGAGTGCCTGCTCAGCTGTTTGCCTGGCTGGGTCTTCTGCAACAAAAGAAATAAAACCCCTGCAAAGCCACTTGGGTTTAGATGTAGCTGCAGGAACATCCGCTCTGGCACCAAAGCCAGCTTGAAAGATTGCTGCTGCCGTGTACTTCCCAGCCCTTCCTTCCCCTTGTCCCCCATGGCCATCCCTCTGCTACAGCACACTGTGTCCTCTCTCCTGCTCATCCGTGTGTTAAGGAAACGTGCTCTACCTGATCACTGAAACAACGCAAGAAAGGGAGAAAAAAAGAACCCCAAACCCACAAACACCAAAAACTCACAGCAGCAGAGCTGAGGGGAAATGAACCGTGGGGTTGGAAGGAGACGACCGGGTCAGGGAAGGGCTGGGAGCCTCTTAAACTGGCTTTGCTGCGGGATAAGATGCTCATGTAACTACACCCTTATTAGTGTTATTTTTTTAAAGCTGGATCATTTCACAGATCTGCTTTAAAAACATGTCATAAATGAGATCTGCTGCAATGCAACGGTAATATGTGCCTACAGCTGGAGCCTGTGCTAATTTAGGCCAGCTGAGGACCTGAGCCTGTATTACCCCAAACTTTGTTTTATCAGTCTGAAAGGGCCAAAAAGTCCCAATTGCCCATCCGCTATTCCTCCCTCAGATGTAAAACCTTAATTAAGAAGACAATTTTTCTTAGTACTAAAGATTAAAAAAAAATAAAATACCCCCCCCCCCCCAAGCTATCGTTTTTATTTAACGTTTCATTTTGAAACAGTTGGAAAACGTCCAGATCTTCAAAGTTTTTCCCAAAAATAGAAAGTATGTTCTGCAACTGATTTTAAAGATCTGCTATATTTATTTATTTACTAATTCTAGTATTACTACGACCGCTTTTCAGGAAGACGAACCCCGAGGTATTCCTTGCCCTTCAGTCCCTACCAGGGAGGCACCCGCGTTTCCCAGCGCAGGTTGGGATGCTCCGGCGGGGAAATGCCGGTAACTACATAAAGGGATTACCCGGCACGCTTGAACTCGGGGGCAGGAGAGCCCTTCGGCTTTTTAAAAACCCAAATGCTTGAGAAGTGCTGGCAGCACCGACGAGAGGAGCGAGCCTCGTGTCCCTGTGACTCCGGATTCCCACCGAAAACCGGGCAGCGATGGGAGCCGGAGCGGCGCTGTCGGCTGTGCCGCGCGAACGCGGCTCGGCGCGGACATGCAGCCCACGGCGCTGCTGCCCTGGGACAAGAGGGGTCCCTTCTTACATACAGACCCCTGCAGAGGAAGGAGAGAAGAACAATAATTCACGAGAGACAGATTATCTTGTAAAAGGCTCCGTGTTTTCCTTCTGGAAGAGGCACAACCGCAGCTCCTGCCTCTGCTACAGCATCCGATGCGCAGCCTCGGGCGGGTCACTTCATCTCAGAAGCTGTTTTACAGCTGTCTCAGCTGCACAGACAGTTAATACCTCCTCGCCCTGAAGAGCATAATTCACTAACGCCTATAAAACAGTTGGTGCTTTCCACATGCAAGTGTTGGGAGGAGGTGGGGTGTTGCCGCTCTTTCAAGGAAATGTTCTGCGGCAATTACATCGTGAGAGACACCCCGGCTTTGCCAAATGACAATGTTAGGAAAGTATGTTGACAAAAGCCAAAAGGGAAAAACCTTTTTTAATTATAATTTTGGCACTTGAGCAACGATTCGTATTTACAAGTCTCTACGCAAGCTGCTCGCGCTCCTGCTGATGGATGCGCGGGGCTGGGGTCCGCACGGGGCTGGTTCACCCATTATCCTATAGGGTACAGGGGAGGTACCTCCTAGTTCACGGAAGGAGGAAAATGAGATGGAGAGGGCAGAAGAAGTCCCATCTCTCCAGCAGAGCCCCATCTTTCCCACTCTCTTATAGCGGAGTAAGCGGGTGATGGATTCAGGGGTCAGACTGGGCTCCCCAGCCATGCTCTCCCTCCCTGCCTGCTCACTCATCTTTCCCCATCAACGTGGAATCTGGCCCTTCAATATTTATTAGCCTCGTTTTTTCCGACCTTCTTGTTCATACCCTGGTAGCTGCTGGCCTAACGCATTTTTAAAGACATTCTAGTATTTATAAGTGACATGGCATCTTTGAGGGATCAAGCCAGCTTCCACTGGAAGACTCCCATCAGCTGTCCCGTAGGAAAAGCAGGAATGGGACCAGAGGGAAGAGTCTGAACCGCTGCTGATGGCTCTGCCACCGGCCGGGACGCCGGCAGGCATCGGCACGACCTCCCCTGCCTTCGCCCACCGCCGCGGCGAGTTTTACTGCTTTGCAACACATGCGTTTTTGACACATTCTGCATAAATAATTTAATATGGAGACAGATTAAAGTTACAAGGCATTAAATCTTGCACTTTCAGCTTTACAGAAGTTTTCAGTACTGCTGGGCCTACGGCTTGTTTTGAGTAACCCGGAGGGGGAAAAAAAATCCCCAGCGCTCCCATGATATACGTTAAAGTAAGCTGCTTTTTATTTCAATTTGGAAAAAGTTAAGTAAAGCAAACCCTCGGATCTAAGCTACGGGATTGAAAGAACAGGTAGCGAGGAGAGGAGGAAATTCAACCGTATCCACATGAATGACTTAGATTTGGTTTCTAAACCCATATCTGATTAACGAAAGACTTCCATTTTCATCTAGTGACTACACTGAATATAAACAGACATCAATCACGGAGAAAAAACAATAATTACAGTTTCTACCAGCAGAAGCCATCGCTTCCACACCATGCAGCAGAGGCCTTTGCATGACATTGACATAATGGGGCATTTTGGGGCAGCAGGAGAGGCGGCTGCAGAGCCCAGGAGTCTCCCTTGGACATGCTGCTGGGGAGCACTCCGCTCTGCTCGTGTGAAGAGCCAAAGGCATCAATCCCCGAGCATCGATATATTATAGTTTTAGCACAAAACTCTCCAGATCCCTCCAAAGCCACTTTTCCTTTTCCCTAGGTTTTCTCTCTGGAGCAGCTTGTTGCACCCAGCCAGCCCTCTGTGCTCCCAGAGTCAGGCAGAGGAATTTTGGTCCGAGTTCAAACCCATGACACAACGCTCGGAGTGATGCAAAACGTAAGCGCTTGTCACCAAAGCCATCCTTTGGGAAGCTGTTTCAACACTTTGCCTTTGTGCTTAATAAGATCCTTTTCAGAAGTACTGTTATCTGGGCAAAATCGGAATATAGAGCTGTGTTTCTCACATTTACAACAGCAAAACCCAAGTGGGGAACCTGTAATAGATCAAAATGTCACTAATATAAACACATGCACTAATAAAAATGCATTCTAAGAAACAGTTATACTAGGGGGGAGCGCTGATATTTTTTAAATTACTTTGATAAACTTCAAACCAAGATGGTCAGGAGCTGGATTTCTCGTGGGGACCTTTCTGCTGAGCTGCGCCACACGACCAGAGCAGCAGAGAAGTGACAATGGAAAATCACCACCTTCTGGTGGCCTTTCTGCAATTAATGAAAACCGAGTTAGAGTCTCGATCCGCTTAACGAAGCCCTCCAAAATACCAACCAACCACATCATATTCTTCAATTTTGCATTCCAAAAGGCTTTTTGCAGTTGCCATTAGCTGCCACTTTTGTCTGTGATCTCAGCAGAGACACCAAAACCAAAGCAACTCTGGGGAAACAGGATTTCAGGCTATTTCTCCCTTCTTAAAACGGTCCCTGCAAACACGGTGAGAGGTGGACGGGACCCCCCCACCCACTCCCTGCACAACCAGAGCCGTCCTGCACGCCACGCTATCGATGCCGCGCTCTTTCATGAACTCCAAATTCACTTATTTTAATAAAACATGCTGCTCGAGCCATCTGACATTTATTATGCTTAAGCAACATAAAACGGAAAAGAAACATCTATGACCAGAAACAACCCTTCAACTCACTTTTATTGCCAAGGTTCTAAAATTCTTTTTTTTTTTTTTTTTTTTTTTTTTTCCTATTTTGCTAATAACAGTGCCTCTCCGCTTCACCTTGCCGGCTGCAATATTGCAGGAAATTCCCTGAAAGAAACTCTAATGTGGATCGCAGCTGTGTGGTTTAAAACCCAACAAGCCTTTAATTTCAGGGGTTCGGGCTGGACTAAACGTTCCCGCGCCCCGTTGCAAACGCTGTCCCGCTCCTTCATTAGCGGAACGAACGCAGAGACGGAAACGCTCCCGCTCGGAAAGGCACCGCTCCGGCCAAGCCCGCGGCACCGAGATGCTGCTGTCGGATGTTAAATCCCGCCGGTCGCGGGAGGAGCCCATACATCACCGCTCCGGCCGTGGTGGCTTTGCTGCCCGCTGCTCAAATTTGTCCAATTAGACACGGCCCCACGGGGCGGAATTCAGTGTGAAACGCGGCGTCTACCGCTGTCTGCGAATCGCCCGGCACGGCTTTGAAGGTCTGTAAGCGACACGGGAAGAGAGAAACGGACCAAAGCGGAGGGCCGGGCTGTGTCAAAGCCCGGATGAGCCTGTTAAGGGATTCCCAGCCTGAGCTAGGTAAAGTGCGCGAGCGGCCGCGGCACTTCGCACCTCGAGCCGCGCTGTCTCACACCACTGACCCCTCCGTGGCGACATAAGTCTCGAGAAGAAGCCGGGATTATCTGTCTAAGAGTCTTACGTGTGTCATGTAAGGTCAGGTGCCAACTGCAATGTAAATTAGTAGTTAAGAGTATTGGTAGCTAGACAGATGCTGGGAGCCTCAATTAGAAAGAAAAGTCAGATTATAAGTAATTAAGAGATACAAAAAATGCTTCAGAGGCTAAATACCTAAACTGCCTCCAGCGTATTTTTTTTTTTTTTTTTTTTTCAAATGAAGCACAGCACGCATTCCTGAGCTCTCCCAGGAACATCTCTGCACACTCCGAAGCTGGTCTCCACGCAGACAAAAATCCCTGGCACGCTGGTGTCAAAAGTAGCAGAAGGGGAATTAGGGAAGCAGGGTGTCTTTACGGGACAGAACGCAACACAAGAAGTCATTTTTGCTTCACAGCTGCTAGGAAAGGGTGAGCTGCTTCATCTTCGGCCATAATCAGTTCTAACAGCTTTCCAAACACACATGTAATGTAATAATTTCTGGTTTGAATATTGCTAAAGAGGAAGAGTGGCAGCTATCCCTCCTCCGAGCAGCACTCCTGCTGCTTCCACACCTCCACCACGCAGCAACGCACGGAGCCAACCGCGAGCAGACGCGCTTACAAGTTGCTGATGACCCGGCGACCTGAATCCATTTTATAAATACGGAGCCCTATAACATCTGCAGCGCAGGAAGAAAATAAACTCATGAGTCCCATTTTAGAGACTGGCAAACCAGCACGGAAAGTCTAAGCGATCCAGCCTGGGGCCCAGGCGGGTTTGCAGATGAGCTGGAAGGGTCCAGCAGAATCCCACCTCCCTGCCAGCCTCAATGTCTCCGTGCAAAAGTGCCTGCTTCAGGTACACGATATTTTATTTACCTTTAGTTCTTCTTAGCACCCTTTTCCTTGAAAGATTTGCGGGGCTCTTACATTTCTGAAAGCGTTAAAACACATGGAAAACCCTACACTTAAGGTCCTGATCAGGGCGCTCCAGCTTTGAAGAAGCCACTCACTGTTTTTAAGTGTTTGTCTTTTTTTTGAGGCTGAAAGACTGTAATGGGCTCCTGAGAGCTCCAGGAGACTCCAGCAGCACCTGCAAAGGGCTCAGGAACACTTACGTACCCAGGGAGCTCAATGCTGAGGTTAGCACTTCAAAATCCTGAGAAAATTCTTCCAAAATAGTTTTGCGTTTCAGTTTGTTGTGTTTTCAAAATGCTGCTTGTTATTTTACAAATCATTCTGTATTTTCACAACCATAAATCACGGAAGGAATTGACAGTCTCCTGACATTGATTAAATGGCAGCTGATTCCTGAAATTATATTACCATAATTTGGACAACACCTCAGGTTCCCAAATGCTGTTAGGCCCTGGACAGCCACATAAAAATCCTCTGGCCACGACCTCACTCATGTTTTATTGCACAGCAAATGATTATGAGCAAATAAGCTCCAGCAGGAGAGGGTGGAACTAGAAACACCATTGCTGCCACACAGATAAAACAGCTGAACGGGGTAAAAAGGAATCATGTAAAAATATATAGTCGATGTCAAAGGATAACTGGATTTTTTTTCCTTCCAAAAAAGCATATTGCAATGCTACTGTATGACCTTCCCACCAGAAGCAAAGACCCTGAGCTGTCCTGTTATGTCGAAGGATCCCTAAGACAGAGGCACCAATCTCAGATGAATGCAACTTTCTCTGGATTTTCACTTTTTTTTTTCCCCCCCCTCTGTTTACCTGGTGGAAAGGAACTTTCTTTCCCCGAAGTAAAGCTCTGGAAGTTTCTCCAGCAGCACAGCTCCTCTGACCAGACCTCGGCAGCCCAACCAAGGGTACGGCAAAGAGGAGACTCGTCGGAGAAGCCGTTTGGGAGCAGGCAGGGAGGAGCAGGCGCTGGCACGGCTGCCGAGCACCCTCGCTGCAGAAACAAGCAGCTCTTGGTTATCGGCCGTAACGGGGCTAATTGAAGACCCTGTCCTCTGCTCACAAGTTCTGCCATAGGACACGCAGCACAACAAACTTCTTTGTAATTTAGATCACAAGTTACAGAGATATTATCCTATGACGATAAAACTTGTCTTATGCAACAAGTAAGAGCTGAGTACGGGCGAGGGAAAGACTGGAAAGCATTGTTCATGTGAACCTTTGGAAGGGTTTCTGCATATTTTTGTCACCCTTTTGTCCTTTCAGAAGCTGCGTGGATAGTTATGGCAGGGCTGACTATGTTATCTTATGTACTAAATCCGCCTAGATCTGTAGATGATGTCTTAGGGGGTGAAAAAGATTAATAAGGAATCACTCCAATGGCTTTAGGACAGCTAAGAATCTTAACCCATTTAACCTCCCCTAAAACACACAATCAGATCAGAGGAAGTTGTAGGAAACTCATTTCAAAGACTCCAGGCGACACTTTTTAGGTCAGATTTACAAAGCTCATTAGAATGAAGGTCTGTTACTTTAGATTTTAATACTAAGACATACTAAGAAACCCTCTTGCCCCATTTAGGAAACATACAAAGCAAAGAATGCAAATTTTAAAAAGAAACTTAATCTTAATGCATGTGTTCTGCCACCAAATCTGAGTAAAACCTTCCTAGCTTATGTTCTTACAGAAAACGGGAGAAAACACATCAAAAAGGGACAACAAATGCCTATTTATTTACATCTTTTTATCCTTTGAAGTAACACATGGGATGTCGAGAGAATATGATTCTTTGCAAATGATATTTGCTCTAGAAGAAACAGTACCATTTAGACACAGAAGCTACTGATTTTTCCTGTCCCTATCACCTTCCTAAAAATGAGGTTTTCCCAAAGAGATAAGAGTGTTGAGGAGCTGGAGCCGCGACGGACGCTCAGGTATTCACGGCCACCGACCCCGACCGGCATCTACTCGTCTATCTGGGTTGGGTCCACATGTGGCTACAAAGAGATGCGAGAGAACGATGGTGGTCAAGGCTCCTGCTCTCTGTTTTGTGCAGAAAGAGCACAAAAACGGAAGGCCATCGCTAGCTGATCTTCGGGATAAGACAGTGCCTCTTAAGTAGAGGAATTAGAACAGAAAAATGGAAAAAACCCAACTGAAGTATGTCATTTCATAGTCTGATATGATTGTACATATCTAGCCCGATTTTGGTCGAAGGGCAATGGTACACTGAACTTGAAATAAAAAGGAAGAGATTACTTTACGTAATATCAGAATGACAAGCCATCAGAATTTTGTGGTTAATTAAGAGGAGAAAGTCCTATGTAGAATGAGGTAGATGGCTTGGCAAACTTTAATTTTAATCTTGTGATATCTCCTAATAACAAAAGGCCTCTATGATATATCAAACAAATTTATAAATGTATGATCGATACATTTGACATGTTATTTAATTATGATTCTTCATGACAGAGACAATATGAAAAACTAGTGTCAACATTGTGACAGTGGAATAAATAAATAGATGTAATTATTTCTTATACTGATCCCAGATGAATTGTAATGTATCAGGCCAGACTGCAGACCAGAGTTCTAAGGTTTCCTTAATATGATAGAGTTTGATGTAAGGGGTGTCATGTATCCAATATTTTGCTGTTTTATTAGAATAAAAAGCTCTCTGGGGATTTCAAGTTCAAATGGTCACAAGTCTCCCCCTCCATTGCTATTGTGCCTAATGCAAGGATAAGCACTGAAATATGTTTAGAAAAATGCTAGTACAGCTGGAAAAAGCAAAACATGAGCCTGTATGAATCTGAAAAAAAACCCTGGCTGTTCAAAATTTACCTTTAGATGTGAATTTTTGGTAATTTTTCTCTACACTAAGCACGTGCCAGTCTTGGAAGAGAGGTTTGGACACATGAGATACTCGAGGTGTAGAGACAGTTCTCAAGGTTAGGCTCAGCCCAGAGCTTTTTGCAGGATAAACCCACTCCCTGGAGCAGAGCTGAGCGTGGACATTCCTGCTGGAGGAGAGGAAGGAGTTGCAGCGGTGGGTCGGGCTGGAGGCAGCCAGCACATTTGTGGCCATTATCACACAGACAGGAAAGAATGCGCTATCTGTTCCTTCGGCCAAGAGAAATTACAGTTAACGTTTAACATGAGGGAACCGACTTGAAAGGAAAGCCAGCTGGATTGGAATAATGGGAGATGAAAACGCTAACACCAGCACAAACTTGCAGGTGGTCATATTTGGCTGAAAAATAATACATCCGCAGCAGAGGAGCCTGCTGTAACGCGGTGCCGGAGACAACGCCGCTGTTGGCCGGGGAGCGGAGCGCGGCTACGGCGAGCTGCTCTGCCGAGCGTCGGTGGGAGCCCGGAGGTGGCCGAGCGTCCCCGCGCACCCCGACGGCGCTCGTTTTGCAGCCGTGGTGGTCAGGGTGTGTTACGTGGTCGGAGAAGCTCCACCTGCCAGAACATAATGCTTTAACGAACCGTTTGGGAACCCGTGGCAATGCCAGAAGGAATAATAGAAAGAATAATAAGCAAACAGCTGCGTCCTCCGCTAATACGGCACTTCAAAGGTTTTTGTGCGTCGCTCTTCACAGTAAGCAGATCAGCAAATGAAATGAGGAAAAGCCACCGGACCCACACATCATTGATATTCATCGTTTCCAGGAGATTCTCCACTAAAAGCTGCAGAAGGATGTCTTTCTGATGGACCAGATCTTGAATAACGCACTGCGCCCCGCTTAGCTTCACCGTGAGATTTGCAAGGAAAGGCTGGGCCTTTCCCGCTCGGGGGGAAACCACTGGAGCAGGCAGGGGATGATTCAGGCGGGTTTAGCTCTGACACTGCCCAGGAGGATCCTTTCAAGCCTGTTGATACAAAAACGATGACTTAACGTCTCCTTCCCCCGTCAGCTGGCTGCTCCTTACGCTGCCTTTTAGTCAAATACTCATGTTCCCATAAATTACATCAATTAAATCTGCTCAATTTGACACAGGTATAACAGCTACACCAATTATTATTAGGAGGAGGAGCTAGAAGCAAGGAGAGCATGCAAATAATCCTCTACGCAAGCAATTTTTTGCTAGATTTTTCATTATTTTTAAAGGTGGCTGAACACTCTCCGACATCTCTGTCCACATCGACCGTACTGGAGAATTTATAAGCAAATAGCACCTAAAAAGGGACAAAAAAGCACCCATTCGCTGCCTGTATATAGTATAAAAACTGAGCAGCAAATTTTAACAAATCAGTTTCTTCTCACCGACTTCAACCTCAATACCAGAGACAAATGGCAAATAAAGGGTGGCAACAGTCCCTACGGGAACAGACTCCGGCCCTATTAAACCCAAATGGAAGTGATTTCTGAGGGCACTGCACCAGGAATGCCTTTTCTCTGGTGGCCGTAGATTTAAGGGTTGTTTGCAAGAGGACAGAGCTGTTCAAAGGTCTGAGACCCTGCAGTAATTATTTCCATGATGCGATACGCTGCTTATTTCAGTAGAAAATGCCAGGAATAAAATAAGCCGCAGTTCTGTCCTTCCTCGGCGTCTGAAATAACTGCCTGCAGCAGCAGTTACTGTTCCATGGGGTTTCTACAAGAAATAGCTATCCAATTTATTACTGCATTTCTGAACATTTTTGTAACTACGTGGCCAACGCTGATTTTACTTTTTAAAAATTCCTTTTCCAAGGCAGCAAATGTTTCATTCTCGGCCATGAGCAGAAGCCAAATAGACCTGAAAAAATGGCTTGCAGAAGCCTCCGATACTGGTCGGAATTTGCACATCCAGTCCATGAATCTACCTGCAGATTAAGCACAGGAGCGGGCTCGCCTCCTGCCCTCAGCCTCGGCTCCCTGCAAAGCGCACGGGATGCAGATAAATCCCATCACCTGCCCAGCTTTCCCTACGGACACAGCGGGGCCAGAAATATCCACGACGTAAGGAAACGAGAACCGCGTCCCACTGCGTAGTGGGAATTTGAAAAGAAACATGGATAAGAACTAACATATAATATTAACATTGCTGTAAAATGACTTTTAAGACAACGTTGCATTAAAGCGTCGGGGTAAGATTTGAAAGATTTGTCGCGGCGCCTGTTTTTAAGTATAAAACAGCATACCCTTGGTCGCTAAGCAGATGATGCTAGTTTTAACAAATGAAGCTGGATTAATTTAAAGTATTTAAAGTGATCAGCAGTCCTTAAGTTAAAGAACATATGTCCTTTCCTTCTAAGTTTCTGTTTTGATGAAAATATACTGCCAATCCGGGCTCTTCTACAGCCTGGCATGCAAAGAGGCTACCTGGACCCTGGGCTACCTGCCCCAGCACCGCGAAGCGGTTGCACCAGCAGCTGCCGCAGGATTAACGCGCAGCAACCTTCGGAGAGATGGATTGAGGAGGTCAGGGAGATACAAACGGCCGCGACACGTGTCATGTATCACTGTCTGCTCTGCCCGCCCCGGCTCCCCGTGCCCCCGCCCCGCCGCGGGGAAAATGGCAGAGCTCGTCCGAGCGAGCCCACTTAAGGGACTAATGGGTAAACGCATAAAACTATTAAATGCATAAGAATCCTCTTCACCAAATGGTAAAATATAATGAAAGTTTAAACTGTTAATTGAATAAACCTCTTAAGGACAGAGTGCATCAACGCGGGATGTTTAACGGTTTGCCGGTTAGGTGCTACGTTACTCCGGAGCTGCCGCGCGGGAAGCGCGCCCGGGATCGCTCGTGTTTCGCAACGCTCGGGCTCAGCGCCGCAGTGGTTGCTGTGAGCTGCTTTCCTCTGATTCCTTTTAAATGCAGAATGGCCTAAAAATGTTTTTAACTTAACATCTAGCTTAAAGGCAACGAGCTCCCAAGGTGCTGCCAACTCTGGGTACACCACTGAATCAGCCTCGGGAGCAGCCTGAAAATCCTCCTCCTGCAGCCAGAATTCAAGACAGAACAAAGCTAAGAACGGACCAGAAATTCTCCACGTGGTTTTATGAGAAAAGGTTGTGGTTGTTCTCGTTGGCGTAAGCACGACGCGGCTCTGCTGACGCCGAAGCCTTTGGCTGCTCCGTGAGCGGAGCCGACTGCTGGCTGCAGCACCCGACCCGCGCCAGTCCTGTGCACGGCTAGAATATCCGAGGATTTTGGCCTTGGATTTTCAAGCCAACTTACTTCAGAAGCCTGTGAACGAGTTGCGAAAGAATCCCACAAATCCTGCATTTTGGTTTTCACGGGGCCCAACTGTACGGACTATTTTTGACACAAAATCTTGTCCTCGTCGTTGATATTTCGGAGGGGTAAAACCTGCACCGCAGTAGCGATAACTGATGTTTTGTAGCGATTTCTTCGGCAATAACTGGCTTCTCCGGAGATAAGCGCTGCCTTTGGCCTCACAGTTTATCCTCATAGGAACAAGATTACTGCCTCATAAAACAATTGCAAAGCTACAGTGCTATTATCCTTTAAACAGTAAAAGAAGAAAAAAAAAAACGATTTATGAAAAATACCATGATCCTTCATAAACAGAGCCTGACTGACAGCAATTGCAGAGACGGTAACTAATCTAACGTTGCATTATAACAGCACAAAGAAGTAGATTTGGCCACTGAACCAAAGTCATTAAAGATTAGACCAGCTGGTTTAACAGTTAGGAAATGTTTTTGTCTATCTGAGCACAGGATACGATGAAAGTTGTTTTATGATTTCATGTCTCCGTTGTAAACAATACGACTTTTTGGATAAATCAATGGCTGACATTGACAGGACAGAAAACTTACTGAGCTGAGGGTAGCTTTGAAATCCAGCTTTCCAAAGCTAAGCTAAGAAAAACACTCAGACTCCATCCCAAAAATAAATCTGCATTAACATACACTAAAATGTTATGCAATGATAGTCCATAACGTTCAGCTTTTTTTTTTAATTGGTACAAAGGCTGTATTTGTTTATACCAAAGAAGAATATATCTAACTGTCTTTTATACTAGAAAAGAAAAAGAAATGGAAAAGAAGGGGGGGAAAAAAAGGAAAAATAAAAAACAGAAAAGGGAAAAGGAAAAAGAAAAGGAAAAGGAAAAGGAAAAGGAAAAGGAAAAGGAAAAGGAAAAGGAAAAGGAAAAGGAAAAGGAAAAGGAAAAGGAAAAGGAAAAGGAAAAGGAAAAGGAAAAGGAAAAGGAAAAAGAAAAAGGAAAAAAGGAAAAGGAAAAAGGAAAAGGAAAAAAGGAAAAGGAAAAAGGAAAAAGGAAAAGAAAAAGGAAAAGGAAAAAGGAAAAAGGAAAAAGGAAAAAGGAGAAAGGAGAAAGGAGAAAGGAGAAAGGAGAAAGGAGAAAGGAGAAAGGAGAAAGGAGAAAGGAAAAAGGAAAAAGGAAAAAGGAAAAAGGAAAAAGGAAAAAGGAAAAAGGAAAAAGGAAAAGGGAAAAGGGAAAGGGAAAGGGAAAGGGAAAAGGGAAAAGGGAAAAGAGAAAAGGGAAAAGGGAAAAGGGAAAAGGGAAAAGGGAAAGGAAAAGGAAAAGGAAAAGGAAAAGGAAAAGGAAAAGGAAAAGGAAAAGGAAAAGGAAAAGGAAAAGGAAAAGGAAAAGGAAAAGGAAAAGGAAAAGGAAAAGGAAAAGGAAAAGGAAAAGGAAAGGAAAGGAAAAGGAAAAGGAAAAGGAAAAGGAAAAGGAAAAAGGAAAAGAAAAAAGGAAAGGGGAAAAGGAAAAGAAGGGGAAAAGGAAAAGAAGGGGAAAAGGAAAAGAAGGGGGAAAAGGAAAAGAAGGGGGAAAAGGAAAAGAAGGAAAAAGGGAAAAAAAGGGAGGGAAAAAGGGAAAAAAGGGGGAGGGAAAGGAAAATAAGGAGGCAAACAAGGGAAAACAAAAAAGGAAAAGAAGGGAAAAAAGCTAAGAGAGAGAAATTGGGAAGTGTTAACCCAGAAGGTTCCAGTTTCGATGCCTTAGCGTTAGGTGCTGGAATCCAGCTGGGCACTGCCAGGCGGGGTGCCTGTGCTCCGGCCGGCGGGATTCACCGCTGCCTTTGTCGGCCCCCGCTCTTTGCACGGCTCCTTCCTGGTGCCTTTACTGCGGAGTCACCAGCGGGTCGTGTTCCAAGTGAAAACATTTTGACTCGTGTCATCAAATCTTTCGCGGAGCATCCGAGCCCTTCCGCTGCCGGCAAAGGGGGGAACCGGCGAGGCGTGTTGCGCCGTGTCGGAACGCACCGCGACCCACCCGCCAGCAGACGTCTCGCTGGGATCTAAATCTCCGTGTCCACAAAACCAAAGAGTAACCAGAGCAGCCTGATGCCGGCGGGCCAGGAGGCTTCGCTTCCCATTCGGGGCTTCGGCTGCCAAATGTCAGCGGAGGCTGAGTGTGTACGGCGGGGCGAGAGACCTCTTTACGTGACTTTTTTTGGAGTTTTAGCTGTGGGCTATCCAGTGAGCTAAAATATCAAAACATGTTAAAAGCAAAGCAGGTAATGCTAATTGGCAGTGCCTAATCGTTACACTCACGCTCGGCTACATCTTTCTAATTTAATGGTTCTATCAAGTGCCATTTTCTCTCCCGTTTTGCTTTTTTCCAAAACCTCTTCAGTCAAATCACCAGTTTGTTTTTGCAGGGATCACACTGGGCCAACCACAGCGGCTCTCTGTGCGAACGGGGGAGAGGGCAGCGCTCCGGCTTCTGCTTCTCTCCCCTCTCAGCCCATCTGTGGGACGAATGGACACTTTGCTATTATTTTTCCACATTATTACTTACAGAAATCACTGTCACTAGGGTCATTTAACCCTAATATGCACACACTCACACTACAGATACCAAATATACATACCAAATATATATCAGACCCAAATATATTTGTTTCTAAAACTGCATCTAGATATTGCAGCCCAGGAGAGCAGCCTCCAAGGAAACACACCAGCAGCAGGGCCCTTTTCCAAGTTACAGACAGCTTTTGCCCTTTGAGAGTAATGTGCTGTTTCAATATATTCAAATAATGTACATAGAATGATTTGGGTTGGAAGGGACCTCAAAGATCATCCAGTTCCAACCCCCCTGCCATGGGCAGGGACACCCTCCACTACACCAGGTTGCTCAAAGCCTCATCCAACCTGGCCTTGAACACTTCCAGGGATGGGGCAGCCACAACTTCTCTGGGCAACCTGTGCCAGTGCCTCGCCACCCTCAGTGTAAAAAATTTCTTCCTTATGTCTAATCGAAATCTCCCCTCTTTCAGTTTGAATCCATTGCCCCTTGTCCTATCACTACATACCCTTGGTAAAAAGTCCCTCTCCAGCTTTCCTGTAGGCCCCTTCAGGTACTACACATAGTAATTCTTCGCAGAGTGGTCAGCAGCATCACCAAAATAAGACCTATATGTGCAGAATAACCATAGAACAGCAGACACAATCCTGAAGCGTAATGAAATTCCAGCCGTTGGTCCTGATAAATACTCGTAGTTCAGATTCACAGTAAGAGGTGCTCTCTACTTAGCAAAAATTGTAAAAAAGGACAGGAAACTATTTCAGTGCCCAAAAAATAGAGCCTCTGGGATGGAAGGTCACTAAATAAGACCAATTGCTTTGTGGCACTTAAGTCTCCAAAGGGGAATCCAGGAAAACAGTGCTGGATCTGGATCAAGATGCTCTACTGCCATGAGTACACTGGGATATTGTTAATGGGACATAGGGAGCTCAAACATAAACAGCGAGTGGGATTTTCCTTGCATTGGCTACAATACATATGTTTGTTCAAGAAAAAAAGAGTTGGAGTAAGAAGACATGCACGTCTGGTGCTGAAGAAAAGCCTGTTTGTGTCAGATACAGAGGAGAAATTGTTCAAGAATAGTTCATCTTTAAATGAAGATCACCCTAACGATGCTGCCAAGGTCCGTGTCGGCGCAGATTTCTGGCTGTGTAAGTGCCAGCAGCGCAAGTCAAATCCGCCTCGGTGCGGACTTTAACCATGGACATCTGACATTTTGCTGTGTTTTCAAGAATTGGTTCGACTCCTTTCTTTGTCACCACTGGTGCCACCGATCCTCATGCGTCCTCGCTTCCCTTGAGACTGGCTGTCTACCACGTACGCGAGAAAAGCGACCACCGCAGTACAGGCAAACGTCAGGTAAGAAAACAGGAGTTCAATTCCCGTTAAATGAAGGGTTCAGAAAGAGCAGCATTAGGCACAATTAGGAGCTAACTTCCAGAATTTGATTCTGGGTAATAATCAACCAATACAGTTAGGAATAAGAGAGTTAAAATGGTTCCTGTTTTCATCTGATGTTGACTATGCACCTACATCTACACACAGATGTGTCTCTCCTACCAATCACAGGCAAATAACGTCTCCTTATGGCACTGTCGTCCCCTAAACCAGCACCGAGCTCAGCCTCCTCGCCACGCTCGCGCTTCTCCAACGGCTTTCCCAATAAAACATAAAGATTCCCTTCAGAAGACTAAGTTCAAGTATAGATCTCACGAACCCAAAGACGCTTGTAATTCATCACCAACTTTTTCCACTCCTGACCTCTGTATCTGGAGTTCCCGATTTTCTTAATTACGTGTTTCTAATTTATCATAATCCAAAGCGCTTCAAAAGCATTGCAAATTCTGACACAACTACGGGCAACGTATTCCAACGAAACATCTGAGCTGATTCATATTCTTTCCCCTCTGACACCAGGGGTTTATGTAATTTAGGAATAACAGAGTTGCTAAAATTAATGGCCGAAGGGCAAGTCATTTGCTTTGTCACGTTATATATAATGCTCTGGTTCAGTAAAAGAGTAGCTGGATCAGTTTGATTCTTTACTCCTAGTTAATTACAATTAAAAGTAAGACTGTAATTACCTTTCTTGTAAACTTTGGTCTTAACTGCTGAGCACAGCAAAACCGAAGGAGGCTTGGTTAACCTCAGTGGAAAAAAAAAAAAAGAAGGTTTTCTTCTGAAATAGCTGGAGCACGGGCATTGCGGAGGAACATTTCTGGGAGGGCGAGACAAAAGCAAACTGAGAGCTGGTATCAGAGTGTCTGTTCCTGGACTGATCATTTATAAACCAATAAAAGTTCAGGTGGGAGTGGGGGGACAGGGCACTGCGGGGAGCCCAGATAACCGGGTGTTCCCAATAGCTGCAATTTTCCATCAAGAGAATTCAACACGAACCTTCCCCTGTTTCTACGTTTCGCTTTTTATTTCCTTTAACAGTTTACTGCTATTGTTTGTATGGGGGAAACCAGTGGCTCCCTGGATATCAAAGGGTTTAACTGTTTCCCTTTCACTAGTGATGCCGCGGCCCAAAAAAGCCACCGACTTCGGTCCTTCCTTGGCTCATGGTTTGCTGATGGGAACTCGGAGCCTTGTGCTGCGGTAAGACCTCTGGTCCCTGTTTCAAATATTGTCCTTCATTTCCTTCTCTCTGAATACAGAAAAGGCATCTCAAGGATGAGAAGAGAAGATGAAGAAGAGAAGGCGCCGAGGAGATCTTCCAGCAGCCTCCCAGTACCTAAAGGGGCTACAAGAAAGCTGGACAGGGGCTTTGGACAAGGGCATGAAGTGATAGGACATGGGGCAATGGCTTTAAACTGAAAGAGGGCAGATTTCTATTAGATCTAAGGAAAAAATTCCTCACTCTGAGGGTGGTGAAACACTGGCACAGGTTGCCCAGAGAAGTTGTGGCTGCCCCATCCCTGGAAGTATTCAAGGCCAGGGTGGATGAGGCTTTGAGCAGCCTGGTGTAGTGGAAGGTGTCCCTGCCCATGGCAGGGGAGTTGGAACCAGATGATCTTGACGGTCCCTTCCAACCGTAACCATTCCATGATTCTATGGAATTTCTAACTTCAGCAAAAGGACTGTCTTGCGCACACACAGGCCCATCAAAAAAAGCAGCAGCCTTCCACAAAAAAAAAAATAAATTAATGCCATGTTGTTACATCCCTGTGCAGGCCCATGGATGGAGGTTGCCCAGTCACTTTTGAAGCTGCAGATCTGGCTTGCCAGGAAAGAACAATCTCCAGGAAAGGGAGACTATATTTTAGTTCTATGGCTATTGCTGTGCCAGGCCCAACCCTGACTCGACGTGCAAGCCAAGAGCTGGCACCCGGAGCCGCGCGGCAGAAAGCTCAATGGTTCCCATTAACTCTCCATCTCACGATGACAAACGTGCCATTGTAGCACAGTCGCCTTAAGACAGACGGACGGACGGAAGGAGGAAAGGAAGGAAGGAGCTCTTGAAGACAAAGTTGTTCTTTGGATAGTAATTATAGATATTTAGAGATTTGAATTGATAGTCATAGGAGGAACTTTTGATTTCTCAGTGAGTAAATGCTTCCTGATCTATGATTCAACAGTGAAGATTTTGGAGAACACAGCAAGCCTTGGAATAGGCTCTCATAAGCACCATTATTTTTGATCATTATTGAGAGACTATCTAAAATGTAAGTACATTAAAATGTCACTTCTCCAGAATCAATTAATTTTTTTAAGCATTCAATTTCTCCAGAATTGTTCTTTTTTTTGGTCTTTTTTTAAACCTTTACAAGCGTGTGTATATAGATTTAGTTATAAGCGTAGGAGGAAAGAAACATAAAACAACCCAAATCCCTGCCCAACAAATGCTGCTAGTACATAAACTTTATAAATACAATGTTGGCAGATTCCGATATATAAAAAGGTAGCTAAAAAAAAGTAAGAGCCATAAATAATGCCAAGTAATAAAGGAGGTGAATGTTTTTGTTATTAGATTCTTTCATTGTATAAATCTGTTTAATAAGCTGGCTAGGAATCATTGATAGAAAACAGACTGCTTGTGGTGTTACAGATCAACCTGTTCTAAATGTTCTTTCCTAAACTCCATGCCAAGCAATACTTTTTACAAATACAATTTAAAAATTGAATGTTCTTTCATCATCCAAAGGGAGCAAATAGCACTAAAAGTCAGAATGCACCTTTTGAAGAATGCATGACACGTGTCCGTATCAGCAAAGCAGAAAATCTTTGTTTTCTACATGTTTAAGACTGTTTGCTGTGTGTTCAGAGTAATTAATACCATACCTCTGATTCGTCAAATGCGATCAGTGCATGTGTAAAACTCTTGATTTAAAAGTCTGAGCTCCCAACATATGTGTATTCTTGGAAAGCCCTATCATATATTTTTCCTCAGAAGTTCATGTAAAAAGTATGCAGTAACATTTCACTGTAATGAAAACTAAATGTTGTGAAATGTTATTGAGGTCAGTGATGGGTTTGTGACGTTAATCTTTGTACACTATTGTTTCTCATTACTGTGTGGTATTTTTGGTTTTCATTATTCCTAGAGGAAAGGACAGAAAAAATGAGATGCTATAACCCAAATAAGGAAAAAGGAACAAACACTGAAATGCAAAAATCAAGATAATGAGGAAAAAAAAAAAGTACCCATTAAGATGTTATTGGTTAATAAATTGCTGAACTTAAAAAACTCCACACATTAAAACATTAAAAAGCAGACAGACTTTTTTGTATTATCATCAAATAGATATCCTTATTGCTGCTTTACATTTCTCTATTGCTGCATTACCTTCCAGAACAGGTGGTTTAAGTGTGCAGCTCTCAACATCCTCAAAACCATTTTGGGTTCTGACCCCAACGGTGATCTCACAGAGCACAACTCCAGCAGCTCTGGTTTCAGAGGGCTGCTCAACTTTGGGAACTTTATTGAGGGCTTCATCAAGTCACGCTCAGGAAGACACTCGGGTCCTCCAGAAAAGAGTCCCTCCTCAGAGTACATCAGAAATAGAAATTTCATCATCAGAAATGGAAATTCAGTTGAACCAAGAGCGAGAGAGCCTCCATCTACGCAGCCCACTCATGGAAAGTACCAACAAGTCACCCGGCCATGATGCCCCATGTGTCACATCCAGAAAAGCTCCCAGTACCTCCCCATCCGATGCATGACACAGCCCCAACGCCGGAGTAGCCGGAGCTGCCCGAACAGGCAGCAAAGCACATCCACAGGCAAAAGCCCTCACCTGGAATCCCAATTAGAAAGATCTTTAACCAGTTTCAACACTGTCCAGGGGCTGAGTGTGAAATAGACTTTAAAAATTGAAATGACTTCTTTTTCAGTTAACAGCCTGATCTCAAATTAGATGGAGATTTATCAGAGAGGGTCCTTGGAGAAAGCAAGAAGGTAAAAAGGGCAGACGTTCGGCAAACACGGAGAATCAAAACTCTCTCTCGCCCATCAAACTCAGGCGGGATGCCCCGAGCACCGGAGGGCTCATGGGAATAGGATACGGAGACTCTCAGCTCTAAATCACTGGTTTAAATCCAGCCCAGTTTGTCATGATTGAAAGTAGTTCCCATCTGTCGCGACCGTGGTCTCACCCTCGCTCCTACGGGTCCGTACAAAAGTGGTTCTCCCGCCCAGGCTCCGTGCGGAGAAACCCGGGGGCTGGATCAACATGGAATGAAGTGGTGGATCAGACGTCAATCCCACACCTCTGGGTAGGGAGAACAGCTCGTTGAACCCTGCCGCAGTCCCCCACGGAGGCACAGGGACCTCAGGGCCCTTGGGCTGCCGCGAGCATGGCTCCCATCGAACTCTTCTACCATATGGATGAGTGCTGTTGATAATACTCGCAGGAACGCAAAGATTTCCTGAAGTGTTGTGCACGAACATCATAACATAATCCTCAGAGTTTCAAAGCCAATCCCAACAACTAATCCCACAGATAAACAAAGCTAAATCGCTATTTGCCTGCAAAAATCATGAGCGAACATTAGGGATATCAGCGTATCGAAGGTCTCCGATCTTCTGAGGGAAGATCTTGACTTTCACCCGATTTGTACCGTGAAGCCGTAATCTACCGTGAATTACAAAATCTAATTAAAACGAGGGAAACTGAGGTAGGTAAACCCTTCAGAGCAACTCTGCTAAGATTCATAGCTGTGCTAGTCTTCATTTCAAAGAACTGTTGCAAACTTTGTGCTTCCTAGCATGGCACTTAAGCCATCTGCCAGGTCTAAGTGCTTCTCGATGCTGTATAGATTTATAGCTCAAATCCCTACTTAGGGTA
This sequence comes from Tauraco erythrolophus, assembly GCF_009769465.1. NCBI lineage: Eukaryota > Metazoa > Chordata > Aves > Musophagiformes > Musophagidae > Tauraco > Tauraco erythrolophus. The sequence goes on along the minus strand of NC_141485.1, from coordinate 3,010,961 downwards.
TAGCATTATTTGTCAAGTTGTCTATGACATGCTCAGGCTCTCCCTGTAATAACAACATTAAACATTGGCCAGCCCAAAAGATACTGAGATGGGTTTAAACTCTGTTGCAAAGAACCCCTCCACACAGACACCAACCCATACGTTTCCTACAATCCTTACGGCACTAACAAGAAAGAGAAACCACGCTCCTGTGACACGAAACGACCATATGGAACAGGCATCCTTTTGGGAAAAGGAATTAATCTGCATAGGTGTCACTCCAACAACTGATGGTCACGTTTCAAACCAAACGCCGCAGCAGTAAGACAAAGAGAAAATAAATCAGAGGAAGTTTTTTCATACTTTAAGGTAGATGCCAGAAGTCTACTGAATAATTAAAGGAAGTAACACACTGCAAAATAAACAAAGTTTTCATTTCTTTCCAGATGCTTGCAGCGCAAGTACGTTTAAATCCAAGCCCAAAGCATTCAAGCATCTTTGTGCATCCCCTTAGGACTTCTCGTGTGGATAATGCTCCTCTGTGGAGACACCACAACCGAACCTACCGTATTTGTTTCAAGATTTTCCAGCTCATGAGACTAAGAGCCCCCCTGAAATACAACCAGGGCACAGCACTAACCAAAAAGCATTACTGCATTACTCCCTCCAAATGAGTTAATTCTTCACCTGCATTACTCCTTACTCTTACCTTCGGATTTTTTTTAATTAACATCAAATTCCAACAACAACAATAAATACCAATCCAGTTGTGGTATCAAGGCCAGAAAACCATGAGCCACAGCAACTGTAAAGCAATATTTCTGTGTCTCATCCACCATGATAGCAAAGTTCACACAACACTTCAGTAAAACAAAATACAAGTGCTCCTTCATTCCCACCGTCAACTGAGCACAATGTTGGTGGGTTTCTGAAGGCGTCTCTTAAAGTCACCCATCTTTTGAGGAACGTTCCTTGAAAACAGCAATCTCCACTGTACTTTGCTTGGTGGTTCATAACCAAAGCTCTGACTAAAGGCAGCTCTCGGAGGGACCGTGGAGACCCAGCTCCGGTAGCAGTTAAGTTTCTTCTTGTAGCAACAAGCACTTGGGGCGTAAGCAAACACTGGGAGCTGATGACGTGTCAGATATACGAGTGTTTTCTTTATCAGTAAATGTTTGCTGACTGGGACTCCCCTGAGTTGAGGTTTCCTCTATTTTTCTCCTTCAGATTTATTGATCTGAGCTGATAACGGAAACTCAACTTTTTTCATCGCCAACTAGCAGAATCAAAGAGGAAAATTCAGTGAACGAGTGAGAAAATTGGTGTTGGTGGAACAACATTTGCCTTAAGAATATGAGGGTGGGAAGTGTCAGTGCGTTCAGGAAATTGCATGTCAAAACCAGTAAAAACACGTTGAAGTGGACATTAACGGATGCTTAAATCATCCTGAAATTCCTAAGAAATACAAATCTGTGTTACTATGAAAAAGCAAACACAGTTGGAGAATAAAGCAGCAAGGAAACTACTCTTGCCTTCCTACTATCAAACGAAGCCTAAACATCCAGTAAAATTACATTCTGAATTATTCTAAACCCAAGGAAAACACGGAATAAAGAGTCTCTATTTTCACCTCAAATAGTACTAAACGGAAATCTAGGATTTTCTGCATAATCTAATTATTCTTTATTAAAAAAAAAACGAACAAAAAACAAACAAAGCACGCTTTTACTGATTTCAACAGCAAAATATCACAACACTGAATTTCTTTTGGGACCATACAAGCCCCCTGTTCCAACCATCCATCCTCAATCCCCAGCGCCACATTTCATCCGTTCTAGAGGATCAGACCAACACGGTAAACAGCGATTGCTGAGTCGGCTGAAAGTAGACTGTAGTATTGCAGGAGCACAGCTGAGCAGCCAAAATAAGGTTCAAGTGGAAGAATCTAAAAGTTGTATCTTTAAATGGTGCTTTAATCTGATTAAAATCGATTGAACTTTAGGTAAAAGGACTACATGTAGGATCAATGACGGCAGGATCTAGTCTGCACGGCGGAGTCACGCAGCGTGTCGTGGACACAGGCAATGTCTTAGTTACACGGGATGAAATGATATATATGTATTTATATGGATATTGTCATCTGAAGACATAATTTGTAGACCTGGCAATTACAAACAGGTTTTGAGATCAAATGGAAGGAGTTTTGTTGCAGAGATCCAAGTTCAAGGCTCTGTTCTTCCTCTGACACAACGCTTAGCAGACCAGGGAGCGGTACATAATTCGGAATTCTACTCATCTTGTACAGATGCAGCACAGTAGAAGGGAAGCGCAAAGCAAATCCCTATTTGCTAATCTGGTAAATGTTATAAAAAAGTAAAAAAAAAAAAATAAATCCTGATATTTGTCTGGTTTATCTCACTTCAAAGATCATGGCGCAGGGGAAGGGATTTTGGAGATGTAAGGAGAAGCTATTTTTAAAAGCAGTCATGGGACTGTGAAATAACTTGTAGGTTTTATGGAAAAAGCTTTACCAGTGTTTTTGGCTGTCCCACATCTCAAAACCAGATTCTTTCTAGGAGTTCTTACAGAGAATTAATGATATGTGACCATGAGACTTTGAAAAAGATCTGATTAAGAAATGAAATGGAAAAGTTGGATGCAACATCCGTGTTAAGGCTTCAGCCACCACCAGGACCGGACGGTGTCTTCCACGTTTCGTCACTTCATCCATTTAACCTCATGCCTGGTCATGGCACTGCACGCCGAAGAAAGCAAGGGATGAGAAAGTAGAGAAAAGAAGAGACTCAGAAACAGGAATGGAGAAGTGACTTTAGCAGGTGGCCCCTCGGATGAGAGCACGCAGCTCTGAGCAGGACAGGGAAGCTCAACCCCTTTCTTCTCCGTGCCAGGAGCCGAGGACGGCGCTTGGAAAGCGCTTGGCGTCGGCCGTGCTTCACTTCCAGCGACAGCAACGGTAAAGCTCCCTCAACTTCAAAGGAAATTGAATCAGGCCAATGTCAAGAGCGTTCAGAAGTCCCACCCTTAAATCCTTAGGACTCGTAACTCTTCCTGAAGGAAAGCAGACAGTCAGGCTCACGTATACGCACAGGCACTGGAGACCTCAGCTCAAGGGACTGTGCCTGGCTGAGCCTCAACAACTGAGTTTAACCTAATGAACACGCCTGATCTTGCCCAATTTTCAACACTGGGCAAGTCTGGGTGTGAGAAGTCCCCAGGGAGGTGACAGGGAAACCTGGCAGGAGAGGCTGCTTGCGGACAGCAACGGCTGAGAACGTCGAGACACGGTCCCACCAGCCTCAAAAGGCTGCAGGGTCCAGCACCTCGACTTCCTTGGAGGAAGACTCCCATGGAACAAAAAACGTTATAGGGAAAAGAAGTTTGTTAAAAAATCATCTCTCCTTGGAAGATCTGCCACAATTTCACATCCACCAAAGCTTCTTCCCCCAGCGCCAGACACAGACCTATCTCTGAAGTTGCACTTTGCATCCAGAGCGTGCAGCACCACGCACGAGATTTGGCCACGAGCCTGCAGAGAGCAAGGTCTGCAAACGTCAGGAGGAACGGCTCCGGGGTACAGGGACAAGGCTGCACACATCTGACCTTTCAATTTGAATAAACCTAATTTTTTTAAAACGTAAAAATCCACATTAAAGCCAAAGCAGACACACAAAAGTACAACTAAAAACTCCTCCTTGCTCAAACGCAAATTTGCACAGCAACGACCCTCGCACGGCTGCTCCGTGCAAGCAGCTCTGAAACCAGCAAAAGAAGTAAGCGAAGCATCTCCCCTCCTCTCCGGAGCAAGCCTGAGAATCACCATCACACCTTTTAATTATTATTAAATAATAATTTAATAATAATTCGACTCGTTTATTACTGGGTTCTCAGCCTGCTGGGTTCTCAGCCTGCTTCGCCGGGAGGCTGCGGGGGCTGCCGGGGCACGCTTGACGCTGCAGTAGACCAGATCAGTGTTTAAGTCGCAGGTTCAACTTGAGAATGAGGGCATTTTTTTTTTTTTTTCCTTGTCTGATCAAGGTCAAAACTATTAAAATACCCTTAGGTTCTCAGTCTAGTGAAATGAACTGGTAATACATTTGGCAAGTTAATCTGTGGATTGCCTTCTCACATGAGACCAGCTGTTGTGTTTCTAAGTACAAGCAGTATTTACCTCCAATAATGAAATGACTGAATATAATATGAAAAAAAAAAAAAAAAAAAAATCAGCGTTCCCTTGCCTACTGCACAGTCCTGGCTTACATTTACAGTTCCAATAAACTGATTTGTCAAAACCATCAGAATCAAGGATGATCATCTGGACACCAGATGAACTAAAATACATGTAATTATAAGTTGTCCATTTGTTCTCTTTTATCTCCCGCATCTCTCTCCTTTGCTCTCACATACGTGGGCATGTTTACGTGTAACTAACCATTGAGCTCCGGGGCCTACGATCCAGTCTTTTTATCACCACTTTTACTGCAGTATAACATAAGTGAGTCCTTACTGCACAGCACACTCATGCAAAATAAGAATGTGGTCATGTTATTTTTGTATTTTAATGGCTAGCCTGTGCACACAGACACACTGTGCATATATGAATAGATCAACACAGATACACGATATGCGTGTACACACGGACACGCACCTACAGTTGGATGTAACATGTTGCCAAAACCAAATACAGATTCAGCTCATCTATTGAACGTGTCTAATAACTGAAAAATATAGACTCAAACTTTCCAGTTGACTTCATTTCCTAAACAGCAGCGGCTGCTTTCTTGGCAATATTTATTATTATGTAGAGGAGTAGCTATAGGACCGCACTGCTGTGCAGGACCCAGGGTTTTACCCATGATCTACATCAGCCAGATAAGCTGATGCTAAACTAGTCTCTTTGCCTCTTGTACCCTTTGAATTAGGATGTCTTAAAGCACCAGAGGTGGATGGGTGAAAATTTATAAAAGCTCGGTATTCTCCTTTTTAAGGTTCTGACTCCAGCAATATTTCATAGCGTGTATTTAAAGCATATATGGCAAAGCACAATCTGAACAGACACGCTCCCTGCCTTGCTGAACCTCGGACAGAAAACAGAGAACAGGACATAGAAAAAAATGATAAAGGACGATGTGGGAGAGATTATTAGTGACAGCAAAGGAGGAAGAATTTCCTGGAAGATACTAGTTGTAAGAAGGGATCCCAAACGGCCAGCGTGCTGCTGGAAGAGTGGTGGGAGCCCTTCTGCAAACCTCAGGAAACGATACCTGCCTGCGTGTAAGAAACGCCGATGAGGAGAACGCAAGTGAAGAAAGATGTGGAGTCAGACAGGGCACGAGAAGCAGCTTGGGAAGATGCAGCACCAGAACATAATGAACGAGCTCAGATTTTGTGGGACTTGACCCCCCTCTAGTACCAGAGAGGGAAGGGATGGGCATGTTATAGCAGGGGGCCCTGCCGTCTGCCCTGGAGAGAGGGGTGGGTTCAAATATTAAGACCAGTGGCTACAGGAACGAGAGAGTTTTAGCAAACTCTATTCAGCTAACCAGTCGAAATGAACCGTTTCCATGGTCGGGGTACAAAGCTCACTGTACGAGTCTACCTGAAGCAAATGCGGACTAAATTTACCCTAAATACTTATTTGTATAATAACTGGGTTATTACTTCCCTAAAAAATCACAACCACTTCAATGTTTGAACTGTTTCAGATTGCTTCTGAAAGCGTTGGCTTCAGAGAACTCTTTTTTAATGTCTTTTTTTCCCACTGATAAAGAAGATGTCTCTCTACAGCATCTGCAGAGAGTCATCTGGGCTATTCAGTTGGTTTACAACATCCTGTTCAGATTAGCCATAAAGATTTCCACAGCCACTGCAAAATACAGTGAAGCTGTTGTAGTTTGTGAACTGTATGAGCAGTTGGCTATTAAACATAAAAATTATTTGATGGTGATAATTTCCAAGGGCTGCATAGCAGCTCTTACAGAATGGTAGAATGGTTTGGGCTGGAAGGGACCTTCAAGATCATCTAGTTCCAACCCCCCTGCCATGGGCAGGGACACCCTCCACTACACCAGGTTGCCCAAAGCCTCATCCAATGTGGTCTTGAACGCTTTCAGGGACGGGGCAGCCGCAGCTTCTCTGGGCAACCTGTGCCAGTGTTTCACCACCCTCAGAGTGAAGAATTTCTTCCTTAGATCTAATCTAAATCTCCCCTCTTTCAGTTTAAAGCCATTGCGCCCCTGGTCCCATCACTACACATCCTTGCAAAAAGCCCCTGTCCAGAAGGACATGGAGCTGTTGGAGCAAATCCAGAGGAGGGCCACCAAGATGATCCAAGGGCTGGAGCACCTCTCCTATGAGTACAGGCTGAGAGAGTTGGGGTTGTTCAGCCTGGAGAAGAGAAGGCGCTGGGGAGATCTTCTAGCAGCCTCCCAGTACCTAAAGGGGCTACGAGAAAGCTGGAGGGGGACTTTGGACATGGGCATGTAGTGATAGGACAAGCGGTAATGGCTTTAAACTGAAAGAGGGGAAATTTCAGTTGGATCTAAGGAAGAAATTCTCACTCTGAGGGTGGTGAGGCACTGGACCAGATTGCCCAGAGGAGCTGTGGATGCCCCATACCTGGAAGTGTTGCTCCAGGCACATACCTGGTGACTAAGTTATAGACTCAGTTCCTGTAAGTTTTTAAAAAAGTCAGTGAAGATGACACCAATTCAAGCACCTTTTCTCAGGTGCTGAAATCCATATGGATGGATCCTGGCCTTTGGACAGTCATAAACACCCACAATCTTTTCCAGTTATAACTAACAGTCCACACTCACTGCCTCCCAAGCGGTCATTTTTAAAAACTTTACAGAAATAGTCTTGTTCTTGGTTTATAAGAGGGGAGAGTGAATTCAATTATGTACCATGAGAAAATACCAAGAATCACAAATAAAACTCTGCTCTTCTGCATCCCACTTCTGCCTTCTGACCTCCAGATCGCACTTCTTCCCCCACATCTGTAAATTTTTAATTTCACACACCAATAACAGCCTTAAAAATTCAAGTTTTATGTCCCACTGCCTCCCGCCAGTATTGAAAAACCCTTGTGTTTATACACAAATCGGGCTCGGAAAGGTAATTTTCTAGTCAGAAGAAATCCTCTCTCACAACATCCTGAGTGGGAAGACGAAAGCGATGCCAACAGGAAAGCCGTGGGCTGGACGGGGAGCTGGGAGCCGAGCAGGACAGGCGTCTCTGGATACAACACCCAAATCCGCCTCCAGTACGATCACTGCAGCGTTTCTCTAAATAGATCTTTTCCATACGTGAATCTCAAGTTTCTCCCTACACCTTTCTATATATTTAGCTCATTAGCAAGATCCTTTCCAGAGGTGCTAAAACAGAAGAGCAGGAAGGAATACTTCAGTCCTTCCCGATAAAGTGCAAGACTGAGCTCCCCAAACTTCTCCAGACTTCAAAGACTTTCAGATATTGTTTAATCAATGATAGAGCTGGAAGGCCAGCTGCGTTCTTCTGTTTGTTCTTAAATGCTAATCCAAGTTTACCAAAACCGAGGGATTTTGCATCTGGAGTATTTGGATTCAGGCCCGCTTCTCGGGTAACCTGTCCTTGGCCTCTCCTTCCATCTCCTTGTCACGTTCCATCCTTCACTCAGTTGTCCCCGGTGCTTTTTTCGTAGCGCTTTCCCTTTCGGTGAGATCAATAATTGCTTTGTCATGCTTCATGACAAGACCTCTCTCCTTCTGGGTTACCGTGCGAGCCCACTGTGTATTTAGATAGGGATGACATTTATGAACTACACATGAAAGCTCTTCAGATCATCCCTTCATAAATCTCACGATATATTTCAGTTCTCTGCAGGCTCCTGTATTGTGTTTTAGCACAATTAAGCACGTATAAGTTGATTGTATTTAAAGCTGAAATACACGAAAACGGAGCCATTTCAGGTTTCAGAGCCCTTTGTGTACGCCACGTTTTTCCCCAAGTTTGAACCAGCATCAATCTCCCCTTTGCACCGCTTCGCCCGCTGCTTCTTTGCGTTTTACCGTTTCCTATTTTACCTTTTGTGGGCGCCTGAACAGAAACAAAGTAGCAGGAGAAGAAAAATAAAGCAAAAACTGTGTTAGGTAAACAATCGCTTGGGGGCACAACGTTGTTTGGGGTTGGCACTCCCCAAGAACAATGTTGTTTGGCTGGTTGACCGCGCGGCAGGAAATAACCTTTGGGAGCCCGTGACCCCGACCATCGCTGCTGAGAAAAACAACCTGGTTACAATCGGGATTAATTTTTCCAAATTTTAACAATTTGCCTGCTGCTCCAACAAGGGGCTGAGGGCTCCCGCGATGGGAGGCCAACCTCCGTTCAAAGCGTTAAGCAGAAGAGGAATGTGTGATCTCTGTTTTTGGCTTTTGCACTCCCCCCCCCTTTTTTTTTTCTCTTTCTATAGAACTAGTCTAACAGAAAGTGGCTTTTTTTCTTTTTTTTTCCTGAGTGTTTCACATTTTTCAAGTTTCAGTCAATTGTATTTCTAAATCCTTTCAAGATAACCATCCCGGGAGCACGGGCTCTTCCACAGGTTGCCTCGGCAAAGAGGATTCTTGGTCATAAAACTGCTATTACCATTAGGGAGTGAAAAAACACTGATTTCACAGGCTTCTGGAGTCAAGACTAATCTCTCCTCTATCCTGCCTCATCTCCTGGCAGAGGCAAGGGACAAGAGAGAAAACTCCAGCTCTCCGCTCGAGCGCCAGGAGGTTGGCCGGGGGTGCGATGGCTGCTCTGGGCCCCAGTTATCACCGCTCGCTTTAACAGATGGCTCCTGCAACCACCACGGCCTTTTCTCATGGTGCTCTATCTGAGAGGAAGGAAATTGAGATTCCACTCCAAATCCCAGCACATAGTTTTGAGGATTCCCACATCTTCCAAGGATTAAGTCACCACATGTATAGCCTGAAGTGCCTCGAGGACTGGAGCGAGGCACCCTTTTTAGAAGGCTGTGTAGGAAGAATCGCTAAGAGGCTAAAATCCTTTGTAGTTGGCCCCAAAGACATATTCACGAAGGGATTTCAGGAGGAGGAATGAGATATGGCTCTGACAGTGAGGTGAAAGAAGGATCCAAATGACCTAAAAAGAGTATGTCCTTTGACCGATACATCAAGATACCTCAAGAAAAGACACAGCCTGTATCCAGGTACAGAGCAAACCATTTGTGGGCCTTCAAAGTGATGGTGCTTGCGAGAGGAGACTCAGAAGCTTTGCCAATATCTACAGGACAGACCCTGCTGAAAGAGAGGGGTGAATAAAGGTAATTGAGTCCTGTTTGAAAAAGCAAGATAGTGCTAAGTTAGAACGATGCAAGAGTCTGAAACAAATGTCATCACCATGGAGCGGACTGACAACATTAAGCCTCCCAAAGAAATGTGAACCTGATTATCTGGGGGGCTTTTGATGATGAGTTTGTTTTGAACTTTGCCTACTTTGAATAGGCCTACTATCTGTATTGCTTGCAGAGAAAATATTCTGTTCTCTGCCCAAATACACTGGATCTTGCTCCAGCCTGACTTCTGCTGATGGGAAGCGAGGGAAGGACCATGTCCACTACACGGTTCGGCTCAAAGCTCCAGGTGCTTTCTAAAATAACTTTCCTGCCATTTTCTAAATCGTTCAAGCCTCAGGAATGTCTAAATCATCTCCTCGAAAGCAGGAAGACAAGAGCACAGAAGAGCATGGTATTATTTTAATAGGTGAAAGACAACAGGTCAAAATTAATTAATTAATTAAAATCAAAGTTGGTAGTTTTTTTAAACCAGGGACTATGTATCCAGCATTTCTAGACCATCCTGACATACTTCTTCCACCCACCCACGAAGGCAAGCTGTGTATGTGCTGGCCAGACCCACCAGTGCTCATCAAGCCACAGACCATTTGCGCACACTCGCTGCCGACCTCGGCACGGAGGGACCAAGTCCACAGGAAGCGGTCGATGGTACCACAGCACGGTCGCACTAGCAATTCCAACAAGAGAATCGCAGATGTTGTGACCCACTTAAAAATGAGCTCATTTTCCAGCTATCCAGTTTCAGTGGCTTTTTAGGACATTACGCCTCTGAAGGCTTAGAGGCAAATGAGGGTTCACCTTGTTCTCCATCATTTTCTGCACCAGTAACGCTATGCTACAGTAAGTGTGAAATTAGGACTTAATCTTTAAGCCATCTTGTTTTCGGGATGATGGATAACTCGCTTTGTGAGTAACACCAACCTCCTTGCCGTGTTGCATGCCCCAGGAGCCAAAGTTGTATTTGATGTTACCTTGGCAGTCATAAATATGAGGAGTGGAGAGATGACAGCAGCAAATAAAGCCCTATCTTTCATGCATGCAAAAAACATCTTCTTAAATCAGTCATTCCTGTTCAATTTCTTTTGCACGGGATGCAGCACCAGAGAGACTAAGGAAAATCAAAAGGAGGGAAAGCCCAGAAATCAAGTGGCAGAAGGAGCAAGAATACAGAAAAATATGTTCTTCATCGAGTTCATCCTTGCAATTGGTCTCTGTGTTCAAAAGGACCAAACCATGCACGAGTAGCGGCGGAGCGTTTGGAAGATGGCACGGATGGCAGGAAGCTTCGGAAAGAAGGACCGTACCTTTCCCCACACTGGAGCTCGTTTTTCACGTGCCCGTGTCAGTGTCACCAGGTGCCCATTTTAAAGTCAATTTAATGCAACGCTGAGGCTGATGGTGGTAGCCTCGATTTCCTAATTCTACCTATGCTTCTGTTTTTTTAAAAAAATACAATCGGCATGGAATTTTTTAATAAAAAAAGGAATTCCAAACACTTACTGTAACTATTTTGATTCTGCTGCTAGTACAGATAAATTAAAAATGAAAGATTTGCTTGTTTGAGGGATTTTTTCAGTACTGGCTACTTCTTACCCCTGTTGGGAAGCGAGGCAAAGCTACATGCTAATTCCAAAATTTCCTTTACACGGTATTTCTGTTGTCCTTTTAGAAGAGAACATGTAGAAATTCCTTGTAATTACTTAGAAAACCCAATGATTTTTGGTTTAACCATGCTTCTCCTCACTGAGCCCCTTTTCACACAGTATATTTTTGTACGATAGCAACCTCTCTAAGAACAACTGAAAAAATGTTGTTTATTCCTAAATTATTGTTACCTTCTACCATTCTACCAGGGAGAAGATGATCTTTTCTGCCACAAATGACATGCTACTTTCAGTCAAAATATGTTAACTTTGACTTTGATCACAGATGAGTACAAATTTGGCCAATCTTTTCTCTAAATAGTGACACCTCCCTTGTGGATACTGTTGCTCTCTGGAAGTCCATCCAGGCAGCTATCAATCACTTCTCAATCAAAGTTATGTACACAGACTGCCACACGCCTTCCTTACACGAGAGCAGGCATAAAGTTTCTCCCAAATTTGTTTAAAGAATGCAAATTTAACAATCTATTTCAACTAACGAAGTAACAAGGCTTTTAAAAATACATCCTCACTGCCCCATCCCTGGAAGTGTTCAAGGCCAGGTTGGATGAGGCTTTGAACAACCTGGTGTAGCAGAGGGTGTCCCTGCCCATGGCAGGGGGGTTGGAACTAGATGATCTTTGAGGTCCCTTCCAACCCAAACCATTCTATGATTCTATAAGCTAGACACACGACAGCATCCTACTTCCAAACGACTCCAATTCACCAATTACTTGGGTTTCAGCAGTCTCAAACCAAACCAGCTTTGGTGCGCCAAAGTTTGCAATTTTTAAATATTCCAGTCTTTGCCTTGGATTTCTATGTGCTTTGCACCTCTCAGGACTTGGCTCGCAGTCATGAGTATGAAAGGAAGAGAGCAGAGACACATTGTCAGCGATGCTGAAGCACGGTTGATGTTCCACTGAGCACGGCTGACTGCTGTTCCATGTAAAGAACGGTGACTTATTAAACCGCCAGATATCAGGAAGAATTAAGGGGAAGAAAACAAGAAAACAGGATTTTTTTTCTTTTAAATGGCATTTATGCTTCTTCATGTATGGTTAAAAACTCCCTAATTGGAGCACTTTCCCTTTTCAAAATGGCCTTTCTTGGAAGCATTTGCTTACACCAGCAAACACTCTCCAGAAGTGCACGCTCCGGCACTTCATAGCGAACCCTTTATTCACTCTCTTTCCAACCCGAACCACCAAACTGGTCATTGCTTCCCACTTCTCCCCAAACCACTTTCAGAAAAGAGAAGGAAAAAAAACACACGCACAAAAAAAACCACCACTCGGCGAGGAACGATCTTGCCCAGTTCTGACTGTGGGTGGTAGGAACGCCCGAGCCCAGCCCAGCCTTTCCGTGCGAGGCGACGGGTCTGCTCCAGAACACAAATCCGCAGGGCTGTGGCAGGTTCTGCTTTTTCCGAAACGATCTCCCCAGCTGCAGCACATTACTTGTGGCAACTTTTCTTGGATCTTAAATGGGTTTTGAAGCCATGCTGTCAGCTGCCTTCATGTCACCCCGCTATATTATGATTGAATCTCCTGTTCCTTTTATAGAGTTGTTCTCTCCTAATAAAACACTAACTGCTGGTCTGAAAGTCGGCTTCGGGACCATCGCTCACGGTCTTACGATAACCTTCTGCTCCGCTCTTTTCTCGGCTAAAAAGTACGCCCGTGAAACGCGGATCGCCGAGGCTGTATTCTTAAATATGCATAAAGCCAGGCCCAGAAATTTGCGGTGTTTATACAAAATCTTGACCCCGCCCCCATTTCTAGTTATTTTCAGAGCTCATACTTTCGAACTGGGCAATATTCCTGAGCACATGAAAGAACACACAGAGTACAAACAGCTATAAATGAATATCTGCAATTCATTGCAGCAGCCGCCTACAAAGGTGATACCTTCAAGCTGTTTGTCAGAATAAACTCGCAAAAAAGCTGTTACTTGTCAACTTTTGGATAAGATACATTGCAAAACAATATTCATTTTCCCTGGCAAACGCAAACCCACATTTTATAGGTGTGAACTATTCCCAAACTTCAAAACTGTACCATAAATGAACTGTGAACGGGTAGAAAAACACTCCGAGCACGGTTGCAAAGAAGCAAATGACTTCAAATGTACAGAATTAAAATAATCACAGTTTATTTTTAATACGTTTAAAGACTAAAAATATTTTCACCTTCCATTCTACTGCGTTTGAACAGAATCCATCAACAAGAGCTTATAAATCTGTTATTCTTAATGGGTTTCATGCCAATGTTGTGTTTAAAGTCATGAGACTAAAAGAAAAACTACATTCCTGGGGCATAATGCTGCACAGTTAAAAAGAAACGCTTCGCTGAAATCTAACTTGACAACATTTGTTGTTAGGATTTCCAGGACTTTCATCAGGGATGTTTCTCAAAGAATCCCGTCTCTCAGAAATTGTTTTTGTCGTGGTAACAGACTTGACTATTAATGAGAAAACAGTAAGAAGCTTTAGAGCCCTAATGGATACTAAATGACCTGGAGGATCTGAAACACTTATGGCAGAAAAAATACATATGTGCAATTCCTTTGGCTTCAAATATTTGTTAGCCAGGATGCAATGTATTAAATGAGGTAACCAAATACATGTGGAAAAACGACAGTATTTTACGTATAAACAATCACATTAACTTTGCAAGTTAAAAAAAAATAAAAATACAGTATCCTGCTTAATGTGACTTTTACAAGAAGAAAATCGGGTCGTAATAGTAGATAAATAGGCAGTGCCTAGAAGCCTCCGTATGTCCTCAAGACAGCGAGGCTATGAGCAAACACTGACATTTGACACAGATCCAGCTGTTTAAAATACGTCTACATCATAATGGAGATAAAGACAGAGTAAAATTCAGCCGGAATATATCCAAAGTTAAAAAAAAAAAAAAGTTAATCTAAAACCAGATGCCACAGGACGTGCGAAAACGAAGATGCAAATTTAATTTTGCAAAGCTGGAAGGAAATCCCCGCGAGCGTTCGCGCTCAGTCCACCTTTACTAAGCAGCTCGTGAAGGCGAGTCAAAATCAACAGCAATAAATGTTTTGGAGGAGGAAAACTCTGTAAAGTCTATTCATTTTACTTTCTGAAACGGTGCAAAAATGTTACCTACTCCCTGTACAGTTATTAGTCTCCGTAATGTAACATAACAGATACTTTCTAAATCCTTTTAGGCCTTCTCCCCCTCACTGGAAAGATCATCATTTTTTTATTTCAAAGTGGATTTAATAAAGAAAAGGAGTGCTGTTAAAGTAATACGTGAGGCTTTGACATTAAGCAGCGCAACCCTGCAGAGTCGGCAAGAACAGGGTCTCTAATCTCCAGTGATTTATGGAGGGCTCTTCCTTCAGCTCCGCACTCAGGGAGGGCCAAAAAGTTTAGAGACAGGCTGGCGTCCCCCCGCTCCCCACCGCCAGCTCCCGCTGGCCGCTCCGCCGGCAAAACCCTTTAACCACTTCACTGCTGGCTTCCTCTGCCCCCATTAAAGGGCTTTTTATTTATTTGTATTTATAGAACAAAGTGATCTCAGAGTCAAGTCATGCCTACGGAGGTAAATGTTTATGTCTGTCACCAGAAATTTATAAGCAGAGCAGGAGAAGCTAATAGGCAGAGAGTAAAGAGCAAAACTATGCGGTGTTTGATGCTCATCTAAGTAAGCTCTGAAAAGCTCCGAGCAGAAACACATCTTAATTAAAAACTTACAAATATATACAGTTAATTTTGAAGCTAAATAACTGAATTGCGGATACCAGACAGCCTATTACCAACTGGAGAAGAATGTTTGCCTTATACTGGCTGAACGTTACACAAAAGTTCAAAGAATACGTTTCCAAACACAAATGCAAGAAGCTATTAAGCGCTTGTCACAAGACAGAAATATCTCATTTTAACGGATTTCAAATTCATCATTTTTTAGGCAAATGACCGGTTACTTCTGCACTGTAAAACCACGGAAGCCGCTGCTACTCATCTAAAAAGTTAAACCCAGTTCTGACATGAACTCGACACTGGGACATTCACATCACCACCAGGAATTCCACTGGGTCAAGAGGATTAGATGTGAAAAGAATAAAACTTAAGGCCTCAGTGAAGCCGTACTTGGGCACTTCGTCACCTTTCTCCACGCAGGTGACCCCACTGAGACCACTAGAGATCATAAACCGGGTGCCTATGAAGTCAGGCAACGTTCTGCCCTTTAGAGTCGACGTACCTCGTGACAGTCTCCTCTTTATTTAGGCTCTCAGCTCTTCGCAGAAGCAATTATCCTTTTGTTCTGCATTTTTCCTGTACCATTTACAGTGAGATCTGGGTCTGTGATGAGCACTTTTAGGAAAAATGAGGGTACGAATAAGCAGCAGTCCTGAGGGGTAGAGACAGACCCACAAAGGAACAGCAGCCCTGCAGCCTTCAAGAAACCCTGTCCATCAGCAGCTTTGTTCTCACACGTGCGAATACAATCCTAACTGGTTTCAATGGGAATTACATGAACACGCAGACCAAATTCAGGCCCACTTGAGATGCCATGGGTTTAATTAAGCCTTCCTCCATATACACACTAGATGGACCATTTACAGACTGTCTTCTCCTTTTCCCAGAATCCCAGCAATCCCAGCATAGTTGGACTCCATATAAGAACAAGAAAAATTCATCCCAATGCCAATAGGTTTTGATGTTCCCATCTGGGGGAACACGCAGAGAAGCCACGAAACGTGCAGAACTGCCCTGCGCTTTTCCGGACCCAGATCAAGCTGCCCTTGAAAAATCAACCAGCACAAACCCGTGCTGGACGTTTCAGTTTTTTATATTCATGCTAAATTACCTTACGCTGTCTTCCCTAAAAGGCTGGGCAATGGAAATATTGACATACTAATTCAACATTCATTAACTAGCACATTGCAACCTATGCAAAACACTGGCGATCAAGTTGCGTTATTTTGAAATTTGCTGAATTTTCCTTTGAGTGATCGAGCTCGTCCCTTATTCTTCCTCTTGCCAGCGAGGGGGAAATTCCTCTGTGTAGTTGTCTCAGGGACAAACTTGGAGGCCAAAGTTACTCCAACATGGACAGGCTCCACTCTGCTCCCAGGGTGCGTTTCCCACGTTTCAAGTAGCGGTGAGGGCAGGACGGCCAGACTGGGCCAGCACACGGCTCTTATTTGGTGCTGGGGCAGAGCACTGAGTGTTTCTGTACGTTATTACTGGGGGGGCTGCAAAACATTTCTTATTCTACCTCTAAGCAGCAATCATTTGCTATCACTGAACTGCAAAGGGCAATCCTTTATTTTGTTTCTACCTTAGATTCCTTTTGTTTAACCTGAGGAACAGATGCAATTTGGACAGTGATGCTTTAAAATAAAAATTAGCTTGGATTAAAGAAAAGACAATCCCAGTATGTTATTTTATTGCAAAGGTTTTCTGCAGGCTGTTTCACGACGTGACATGCCGCATCTGAGACGCACCAACAGACACTCAAGCAGGGTTGATAGAAGCGTGAGTATGAACACCCAAGAACGACAGGGTTAGAAACACATGCCACGATGCTCCTTTTCTTCCCATTTAGGAAAAACTGGTAATCTCTCCCTGCTGGGTACCAGCCACGCTGTACAATCATTCTGCAACAGGACAGTCCACGCATGAAAGAGGTCTGAATGAAAGAGGTTTGAAAGTTTCAGTAAAGGTTTGTTTTCACGCGAGGAATGGTTTAGAAGCATCCTTCGCTTTCTGGAATAGTGTCTAATGACAACCTATTTTCAGGTATAGTTTTCTTGAAGTTGGTTTGCCCCCTGCGGACAGCACAGGAGCAGCCACGAACTCTTGAGGACGACTGGAGAGAAGAATGCTACGGACAGCAGCAGGAAGGAGATGGACTCACAGCGCACCACCTGTACAGGCTGCAGTGCAGGTCCTCATCCTTCTGTCCACGTGTGTGAGCAGCGTGGAACTCCCGGGGAAGGAAGGGTGCTTGAGCTGCCCGCAGATCCTGTCCTTCCCCTCCCATCTCCAGGCACGAACATGTGCCTACAAAAGGAGTGGAAACTTGGCAGGCTGGAACGAAGAGCGCAGTCAAGGGTCGGGAGCAGAGACAAACTGCTCCCGTTCTGCTCCGTGGGAATTACACCAAAAAGGTAACAGGAGCTGGGGAACGTGCTGCCTTTTCCATGGAGCCTCCCAGCACTGTCCCTGACAGCCAAACAGGCAAGAACGGGTCCTTCGCAAGGATGGACCCTGTGATCTGTGCAATCTCCTCCAGAGACCAGCTTTACAGAGCTTTGGTTTCATTTCCCAGCTCCAAAAAGGACTGATGAGGGTCACAGCCATTTCTTTAAAGCGCCCAAATTCTCTGTAATGAGTGGGGTGGCTACAAGCAGGCATGGCCATAAGCAGCACAATGCTGCGAAAGGGGCTGATTCCCAGATTCAGCCCTTCATTAGGCTCAAAAAAGGTGTCCATAGTTAAAAATTATTTTCCAAAACATGGGTTTTTAGAAGACTTAATCCTTTAACACTTCTGCACCCTGGGTGTCTCTGTGGAGAATAATTTGAAATAGGAATTTCAGGTCTACAATCCTGACGCAGAACATAGAAGGCATCTTGATTTTCTTCTGCATTAAACCATTTACGTGAAACAGTACGCAGAATGGGTGACGGACCCTTAAATCGCCAGGTCCTGATGCTCAGCAGGCCTATGACAAACTGATCTGGCAGTAAACAAGTCTTATCAGGGCCCCCACAATTAACTGCTGTAAGTAGAGAATGTAAATCACTCCGCCCCAGCAGACGTGTGATCCCAATTTGCACCTCATCCAAGTCAACTAGATCTACATTATTTACACAGGCACGGATCTCAGTTGTACCTGCTCTCAGACGAATGCTTGCATTTGACACCACTGTAAAAGTAATAAATTTTAAGACTAGGGGGAAAAAGGACTTCCTAAGATGCCTCTCAGGGGGTCCCACTAGGTTTTGGTCAGGTGAACAACCTATGACACAGCTTTTAACTCCATTCTCAACGTCAGTTTTACTTCCGAGTAGTGAAGGGACGAGGTTCTACACAAGACACACTTTTATTCTGCAGAGTGAAGTGATACAACCCGAGAAGCCACAACTTCCCTCAAGGCTCTTGAAGTAGCAATAATATCCTCTCTGTACAGCTCCTGGCACACGTGAGCCCAGTGTAAAGCTGGTGCCTAAGGACACTATTCCAAAATAAATCTGAAATGCAAATAACTTATTTAAACTATAATACAATCACATTTCTTTTTATAGTAAACATAAATCTCCTTCTTTATTATAATCACATCTTATCACGTACAAAATAATTTAATAAAAGACCTACCTTCCTACATATTATTGCATTAAGGAAAGCAAACTTTTTCAGTGTTATTTATTTCAAGCAGAATCTCCAGGAGGCACTCTGGCTCTGTAAGGATCGTGTCCTAACTTGTGTTTTAGAAGAAATTCTTTAGCCTCCAGTAGGTAAGAGTTGCTAAATGAGCTATCGTTAGGCCTATCTGTCAGTGAAAAAGTTCCTGAACAGCCAGAGCAATCCGAGAGATGATGTGGGAGATACATGCTGAAAGAAGGAAAGCGCCACGTCTTCTGTGAGATGGAAACGGACTCCCAAAATACATCATAAATTTTAGTAAGCGTCCACACAACTGCTACAAACAGGCTACAAACAAGAGCAGCTTCAAGTCAACCCAGAACGAGAGGTTAAAGGGTAGACAGTATTTTGCTGGTTTGCTGCAGAGATCACCTGTACCTACTGCTCCCCCCCAAATCATCTGCTGAAAGAACGGGCACGACACCGCCGTGATTCAGATTTCAGTCTCTGTGGAGCTGCTGCAATTTGCCACTAATTTTGGAAGAGGGGAGGCTCTGGCCATAGGAGAGACTAACATCTCTCTAGGAGATGATCCTGCCAGCAGCCACCAGCCAAACCAAGCAAACAGTTAACGTTGAGGGAGACCGTAGAGCGGAAAGCAAAGTACTGCCCTACCGCAATCATCCCGGCTCCCTACAAGATAGCCAACGCGATGGCTTGTGGTTACCTGCCATACTCTTTGTTGCACAACGGGAGACTCAAACAACTCCTAGCCACTGTGGCACCACGGTTTAGTATACTATTAGGAACATATTTTGCAACCCACATAATAAATACTTTATCCAACTTAGTAAAACAAGCCCTAAGGCAAAATGAGTGTAAACATATGCAAAAAACAACTGATATGCGGACAAGTACTTGACAATGTGAGTATCAAAACCTGCCAAGTGTCATTCTGAAAAGCCCAGGACTTTCTAAAACAAGCTATGTTTTTTATCTTTGGTTTACCAAAGATTATATGCAGCAGCCAATATAGTATCAAAGCTTAAACCTCAAGTCACTGCAATCTCCGATCCGTCAAAACATTTCCCATGGTTTTATTAGCACTAACAATGAAGTCAATGGGAGAAGAATCGGGCCAAAACCAAAACAAAAAATCTCACACGCCATATTTTGCAGAAAACGAGCAAAAGACTCGTGAGAAAGACAGTATCACCTAGCAGGGAACCACACACGTGGAGTCTATATATTACCCATTCCCTCTCCAAGTCAAGGCTGATAAAAAAAATTAAAAAGCCCACATGAAATGCAAGAGAGCAAAACCAAACCACCCCTCCTGTTTGCAGAAAAGCCAAGGATTAGATGGGCAGATATAAATAGGCTAAAGCTCAGCGTGTCTGCAACAGGTACCAGGGAGAGAGATTTAAAACTTCTTTTCAATAAAGCATTAGGGTTTTGAAAACCAGCTGGTGATCTGTCAGCAAAACTCCAATCCCTGCCTTCTGAAAAATCGATTTTGAAATCTCAAGGAGTGATTTGGAAAGGACACAATGAACTACTGCTGTCAAGCAGAGGATGTTTTTACACACGAAATTTAACAGCGGTGGAGAACCCTTCCCATTACATCTCCGCTTCTTCACCTGAGCCCTGACTTACCAACAGCAGCGACGACTAACGGCATCCTGGTGCCCATCGGGAAATACCTAAAAACGTGCTGAAAGGAGAAGTTGTTCCAGCCAACAATGATCAAGAGAGAAAGATTCAAACAAGCCCCTTACACACTCTTCTGCCTCTCTCCATTTCTGCTCCAAAATCATGATCGGTAGCTAAAAGTTTCTTACTGCTGGAAGACAAAATAAAACCTCAACGCTGAATGAGAAAAGCATCACCACTGTGATTGCTGTTATCTAGAGAAGAAGACAACGGGGAACACTGACAACAGCTGATCACCTTCTCCTCTCCCCAAATCGGAGAGCTGATGCGAGCGGGGCCATTGGCCACCCGTCCATCTGGGCTCTTGTGGATCTCTGTTTGGTACAAATGAACGTTGGTGTTTAATGAACAGCACATAACCATCATGGATATTCCTAAACATGCTTCTCCACTGATGAACGACTTGTTTTGAGTCCTGTTACTCTAATATATCACATTAGAAACGTGGCAGTTGCAGAGCAATTGTGCTGCTACGTGCTCGGTGGGAATTTTCAGGTGGGAGGAAGGGATGACAGCGGGCAGGGGAGGAGAAAATCTCTGCAGCTGTCCTGAGGTGAGCTGTTCTGCTCCTAACCAGAGCCCAGAATGGCACACGGTGTTAGCAGATAAAAAGATGATAGATCACAGTGAAAACAGTCCCCCCCCAGCAAAACTCCATAGGAACTACAGTAGCAAACAACAGGCTTGAGATGTGAAAAGTTGAGCTATTAATAATTTAGTATCAAAGCAGTAATGCTTATCATTCTCTTACTCTTAAAGACACAAAGGAAAAAAAATAAGATAAAGTCATATTTTTGTGAAATGAGGGACAAAAAGGTGAATCCAAGAGCTAAAAGCAGAACATTTGGAGCACTATCACTGCTAACAGCAAGTTACTCCTGTGCACCACAACCAAGTTCTAATCTATCCACGTTGCCTTTTTACAAGATGTGACTTTCCCTGAGATATAGTCTCCGTTTTTGATCACTAGAAGATGAGATGATAATCTCTAGCTTTTAAGTAGTTAACTCTCAAAGCCCTACTCCCAGCAAAATTGGATGCACAAGGCTCAACTGTGCAAGTTACAGCAAGTTGTTTCTGCAGTTGTTCTGGAATAAAGGGATTCCTTCTCCACCGTGGATCCCCAACTAAACACGAGGTCTAACACCAAACTGCTTTAGGTTCAGATCTACCTGTTGGGTCTTTGATGCACCAAAGTCTTCCTTTGAAAGTCCTAAGCAGAGTATCATTGCAAAATGATTCAAAACCCTTTTCAAATTTGGTTTTCCCTTCTGCAGCCTCGAATGGCAGCATTCGTAACGCCACGCAGCCTGACGACACTCCCTTTTAGAAATTTATTTCAAATAAGTGTCATTTAATGTTTCTCTTTCAACTAACAGCAACGGCTTATGTAGGAAGACTATCTACAATTTATGTCACGTTTCTTTGCCTAGTTACAGTCCTCAGAGAACTAAAAAGGATGCAAGAAAAGAGGCTGTAAAATTGGCAAGATACTGCCTGTCTTTGAGGAGTACCCAGTCTTTAGGGAGGCAAGTGGCATGAAATATGACTAAGGTCTTATATCACTATTCAACTGTATAGCCATTTGATAGTTCAAATTCCTTAGGACTATCCCTCCTGGATACAAGACGAATTGAATCAGCAGCAGATTTGCTTTCTTTTGTAACCACTCCAAAGTTTGGTAGATTTAACTCCTTTCTATGAATGGGCGTGTGGATGTGTTATCAACACACATGAGTAAGCACACAGTATACTTTTATGGAAGTGATTTAAACAACATTCACTGTCCTTTCAGTCAGGAATTCTTCAGCTCAAATTCCTTAGGATCTAGGGAAGCTAAAGATTGTCTCAGATACTAAAATGCAGTGAACCAGCTGCGGACTTGGAGGATCCTACAAATAAGTTTTAATTTTCAGTAAAGTTTTGCAGTCAGTTCTCCTGGCCGTTGCTGCCTGGCAATCCCACTCCACCGCGACGTCTAAGCTCATGTGTTTATAGTATCCATAGCCAGAAGCTGCTTGATGGAGCTTATACTTGTCTAATTACAGCTTAGCAATTATAAGCAGAAATCCAAAGTATAAAATCAAACATTTTGGTTAGCTACAGAGGGTATCTTCTGAATACTGATTCAAGCAATCAAGTACTTCACAGCCTCCTCCAACAAGTTCCTACTGTCACGAACGGTGCCATGTTTTGGATGAGACCGATGCCACCAGCGGCAGGCTCCGAAATACCAACTTGTAATTCCAAACTTTATTTACAAATTCAACTACATCGTTTATTCATGGCAAGAAGTGCTTTGAACTTCTAAATGGCCAAGCTCAACAAAATGGTGCAAGTTTCCCCTTTGCATTTCCAAAGAGTTTACAAGCTGCTGGGTTTGGAAATCATGTTTCTTCACGAGAAGAAGAGGAGAGGCTGCCTGAGGACATTGTTTATTAAAGTCTTTTGTTCAATTTACAAATTGAAACAAATAATTGTGGAGACATTTGCAGCTATGGAAAAAACGTGTTTACACAGTGGAATAAAATACAGACTAAATACATTTGGATTATACTAGATCAAAACATATGAGTTTCTAACATAGCATAAAGGGCGGTCGACACTATGAGGACAGAAGGAAAGGCGCCACTGAGTCATGGTTTTTTATAACAATCTGGTCACTTAAAAGATTTCGGATAGTTACGCTCCCAGAGTCCTCAACACGCATGAATCTAACAGCCACACTCCCCAGTGACCAGCCCTTGAGATGGGAGGCAATCCGTCCTAGGGACACCGACTTGCTCCCAACAGGCAACGGATGCTTTAGAAGATGTAAGAAAGACCCTTGAGTTCCAGCTAATATTCCCCAGGAATATTTCTTGATAATGTTTTACTTGGTTTTTGGTTCAGCCTTCCTCACGTGGTTTTACATCTAACTTTGGAAATTGGAAAGCCCCGTTAGGCCACCTTCTACAAATACAGCATTGCTCTCCTCAAAAACACTCGTCTCGCCTGAAGTGTCTTACACTGTGAGGTTGCCACCACTTAGAATTTTATTCTGCAGTCTAACACGACTTGGCAATCAGCATTATTTCTCCAGTGTCCAGAATATATATTTCCCCAGAACATTAAGGTCTGTCTGAGCTGACATCTCAGTTCAACACGTTCAAAGATCACAGCCTGCCTTGACTGCACGAACCATAAAATTCATAGTTGTTTTATAAAGGTCCTCGTATTTGGCATGGAGTGAGGCAATTGTATCAGAAATAAATCCAGAAGAGCCCCACCAAGGCAGTGGAATTAGATCAGTGGAAAAAATGGCACGAGAGGGACAAAGTTCTGTTCCTAAATGTTAGCTCTAAAAAGCTTATGCAAACAACTATTTCCTATAACATCTTAATTAATTGCACGATGACAGAATCAAGCTCTGTCTGTAACACTAACTGGAATTTCCAATAAAAGATATCTATCACCATTAGAAAATGACGAAGAACAGCATTAATCAACCAAATTCTTCTACCAGTTTACAAACTACATCCGAAGGAAAACAGCCATTATTGCGAACTGACTACGATGACTAAGGATTGCTTTTGTAGCACAGAAGTATTTTCTTAACATCAGTAAAATATGTTAACTAATATTATATTTAGTTAGCTGAACTCCTCCGGGGATTAAAGGCCCACTGTGCCTAACAAAACTTTGTCTTGAAACAGACTAGCAAATGTTATTTTAGTACAGAGTATTTGATAGCTAATCGTGCTATAAAACTATAAAATAAAGTTGTGTTTATTGGTACAATTAATCCCTCCATAGCCCACAGGGCTACATAAGAAAATGGGGGGATGAGGGAGTTCAGAGCAAGGGGGGTGGGGTGAGAAATGAGGGATTATTTGCAATAGGGAAAGACCAGGATTGAAGCACTGGATGTGACTCACAGGGAACTATTATTATTATTCCAGTTGCAACCAAGAACACCATCTCCATCTGGGAGTGCCAGAGAGGGGAAAAAAGGCAAATGCTTCACGTAGAAGGAAACTCACCCCCGACCAGAGCTGAACGTGTGCGTGAAGATTTACAGAAGTCCATGAAGCACTAACACACCAGCTCCCAGCAAAGAACACCACCCCCACCCAGTTCAAATAAATATATTCCCTAAGATAACGCAAACTGCAATTCTTTCCCACTGTTTGAACTCGTTAAAAGGTTTTCCAGCTAAGAATAATCTGGAGTAAAGCATAAGGGAAAAAACCACTCTGTGATGGAAAAAACATATGCTTGAAATCTAGCTAGCATGTTAATTGTGGTTAATATGTGAATCAAATTAGGAATGTAAACAACACTAACAGTCAGAGCCTATGCAGTGACTTCCTATTTTCATTTTTACAGCTTTGGCATTAATAACCAGCAATTGCTTACTGTTGCCAAAGGCTTCTCCTGCATTTCAAATATAGGTTACTGTATACTAATGGATAGCAAATGTTTATAACTCAAAATGTCTACTGCCTTCATCTTGAATTAAAGAAAAAAAAAAAAGCACCTGAGGACAGTAAGGAGAAAACTGTGCAAGTTTTGATAAAATATAATTTTATAACCACTTTGCACTAGTCTAACCAACTTCTACGTAGGATGTGATGGAGAATAAAGTCAGAAGTTTACTGCGAATACCTTCAGGATGCCTTTGGGATGTACGCTTCATGCACAAACAGCTGTAAATCTCCAGTGATTTATGCGCTGATCTGCAGAACCGAAAAATCACCTTTGGTGTAATGAATTATTCCCTAACTCTAAAGGAATTCGGCCCACGGAGACCTGCTTGGTTCTCCTAAAGTTACGCAGCAGGTCAGCACCACGGCTGGCAGCAAAGCCACCGCGCCAGGCTCCATCACCTGTCCTCCCTGACTTTGTCCCTCCCGTCTCGACTGGGAAGACAACGGGCAGCTCTTCCGTAGATTTTGCAGCAAATGTGATTTGCCTTTCTGAGGGTGATTAACTGCATATAAATAATTTTCTCCTATCTAAGGAGTGCCTATAGTTGTGACGACAGAAAGGAGAAATTAATGATAAACAGCATATGGTGTCTTTTCGTATCCTTCTCTTAAATTCCAAGCTGGATTAAATACCCGAGAGCTCTGCTAACCCCACCTTCCGTCGCTGTACGGGATGTGTGGCTGCTACTTACTGGTCCCACAGCACGGCCACCCGAAGGGCCCAGTCCCAGCAAATGTTTTAGACACTTTATCAATACAGAACACAGAGCAGCCAGCCCCTGAGCACCCCGCTACGAGACCGGAAAGAGAAACTACAGGCAGCAAAAATAACACACAGACCTGCCAAAAACCTAAGTTAACAGGGAGATGGGAACGATTCCTAGTCTGCAAGTGATAGTCGGGCACGTTTCAGGAATGGCAGCGTCCTCAGGCCGTTGCTAGTCTGGCCACGGGCTCGGGTTAATATTTCTATTAATGAAAAGCTGTCAGCCTCAGGCAAGATTAGACCAACGTTGTGCTAGGTACCGTGCAAACAAGTAGTAAAATGAAAGCCTTTTTCAGGAGAATTTCCTTCTAAATTACAGTAAGTATTCATATTATTATTACAAGTAATTGAGATTACAAACAGTACTCCCAGCACAGCATCTCTGAACAGTCCTCGGCGTTGATGGTGATATCAGTCTGCTGGCAAAGCTGGTACTAGCAACAACTAATACGCAAGGAATTGGTAGACAGTGATTTTTGTAAAATAAATCATCATTTGATGGAGTCATTGCATTACTTGGAAAGACAAAAACTAAACTTGTGGGATGGAAATAAACACAGCGTTTTAAACGAACCTAATAACATGAAAGTAATGAGTTTGGAAAACAGATGTGGACAAAGGAAAGCAAAGGCTACACCACACTCCACGCAATCTGGGAAGGAATGATAAAAAAATTTACAAGCTGTTTTGAGTCCCGAATAAAAGGGGTAATCAAGGCAGGCTGAGCTGTAAGTGGGAAGGGTACAGCATCCTGCAGCAGAGACTAAGCAGAACACCTCACCCTCCCGTACTGTATGTCGAGGCTTTCCCGTGCTGCTGGAACTCCAGCCTAATTCTGGGTTCAGCAGTTCATAACTCACATCACGTACTGTAAGGCCTTGTCACCCTTCCTTTTCCCCCTGTTTGTTTGATCTTTTGCATTCTGCTGGAGCAGCAGGCTGCTTGGGAACTTCTGTCACTGACAAACGTCGGGGCAAGAGGTGAAATAGTAAGGAAAAAAAAAAAAAAATCAAATGAAAAGGTAATGTAATATCCTAAAGAAAGATATCTCATTGCAAGACAAAGTACACGCAGGGATTATTTCCATGATGCCCAGTTGCCTCTCCTGTTAATCATGATTTATGGTAACGTCTATGCAAGAGACCCATCGCTTAGCGAAACCACGTTACTCTGTACAAAGTGGCTTCTCAAAATGGCACTGTGAGAAAGCTCTCCTCTGCAGTTGTTTTACTTTGCCTCTGAAAGCTCTCAAATTGAACTGCTAAAGTTCAGCCAGCATCTAATTTTAACCGTGAGTTCCAGGAGAGAGTAAAGCTGGTGGGAAGATTACAGAGTTCCTTGAAGCTCTGACCTACAACAGGAAGAGAGTTGTCAGCCTTCATGTCTCTCACTCTAAATCCCAAGGGAAACAACACTGGCAGAATGTTTTATAACACGTTCCCACTGTAAAATTTTGTATTTGAGAAATATGATGCTTGCTCACTCCTCCTCCCCAACCTTTGGTGTGTCAGTAAAAATAGATGACCTTAAGTGGGTAATTTTAGTTTTGCCTTTACACCGCGGTTCGGATACTCAGGGTTCACAGGGTTCTGTTTACAAAAATCACAGAGAACCAGTACTCCAGAAGAGCAACGCGCGCACCCACACCTTTAAAACATTAGCAAGGGTCTGGCAGCTTGTAGCAATGTAATAATGCCTTTCTTCTGCCCTCCCAGGTTAACTGTATAACTCCAGAAATACCCCCACGGAAGGCTGCAATCTGTGATTTTCATAAGGAAGGAGAAAAGGCTGCTGTCAAGGGGCCAAAAAGCAGCATCTGTTAAAGAGCTCAGGAGCAAGAAATTAAAAATAAAATAATTAGATTATGATCTCTCAGCTAATAAAATCAGATACTTTTTTTTTTCTTCAAGCCATGGATTTTAGACAAAAAGCGCGGTGATACGCTGCTGCTAACTGCCCGAAGGATTACAATTACAGGTGTTGCACAACAGCAGGAAGAAAACATGAATGCAGCAGAGAAATTGAATATATTTTTATCCTGCCAGCGGAGAACAACTTGCCTGACAGTACTGAAGGTGTGGTGACAAATAACCAATATCTGGACAGGATATGAATAATAAATACGGGAAAACTGTTATTCCAGTAATAGTCTTCAAGTACACGGGCAGCTGAAGGAATTCAGTCACCCTGGAACAGCTTAAAAAAAACCTTTTTTTCCGCTCTTTCTCATTTCTCAGCTTTTCAGTCCCTGGGAATGATCCCCTGACAGCTGAAGCCCAACGAGTCAGAAGCAGAGGAATCACTGCAGCTTTGAGCAAACCCACGTCCCACCGGTCGCCGACGCGGTGGTCACGGTGTGTGCGCGGCCACTGCGGGAGCAAAAGCAAGAGCGGCTCCCTGAACTTTCTCCTGTCCTCTATTCCTCCGGATAATGAAAACCAGAAACACCATTCCGGGACTCAGAAGCATTTTGAACGATCCAACAGTTGTTACAGACCTCACGTTATCTGCTGCTGACCCTAAATTGAGACGTCTGTTAGTCAGGGATGATGATTTTTGCGCTCATGAATAATTAGTTTTGCTGGTTTTAAGGAAAAAAAAACTTATC
The DNA here is from genome assembly GCF_009769465.1 of Tauraco erythrolophus. Lineage (NCBI taxonomy): Eukaryota > Metazoa > Chordata > Aves > Musophagiformes > Musophagidae > Tauraco > Tauraco erythrolophus. Next base: position 2,983,071 of record NC_141485.1, on the reverse strand, counting down.
TTTTAATCAGAATCTAAATGAAAAAATGCTAAAAGCTATTCCCTAACATCTGCCAGTTTAGCATAGATTTAGAAATAAAAATCAAGAGGTATAGTCTCATCTCAGGGAATTATGTGTTCAAATCCTCATGTATGGAGATGAGAATGTAAGTGTTAACATTTAGAGTCTTCTGCTACATATCCGAGGCATTAGGATGGCTTAATGAGTCACTGTCTGAAACCAATAACAAGTTGAAGTTCCTCTCTCACATACACACACGCACACATGTAATTTTGTGTATAATTACTCAGTTCTGAGTAATGACAATTTATTAGATTTTTCCCATCAAACATCCGAGTTGCTGATGTACCACATGTTACTAATACACAACGCTCTTTCCAAGAAAGGCAGGCGTTATTAGTGTACCAAGTGTTAAACGTAACCAGGCATTTCATCCCCCTTCATCTCTCCCTAAAAAATATTTTTGAAGTGAACTTAGTGGCTGTGAAAAGCAGATTTTTCTAACCACGGGATCCGTTTCTAGGGGTGAGAGAGCAGTTCGATAGCCACGATTACAGCCTGTACAAGCGCTCAGCTTTTACTCATGCAGTCAAATAAAGCACGGCCAAAGGACAACTCTGTCTTGAAGGAGCGACTGGAGAGCAAGTATTTTCCCTCTGACTTTTTCCTAACACAAAATAACATGGAAAAAGTCACCAGCAGCCCCGGTACCATGAACTAAACTCCGTTGTACCAAAGCATCGTACTGATTCAGCTGAAGCACCTGGGAACATCATCGCATAAATAGCATCTCTGGGCTTGCTGAGACATCCCAGCTTCTCCGAATTTTGATCCACCAGCCAAAGCCAAAATGGACCTGTGTGCTCCGGAGTCCCTCGGAATGCCGGGACCGCTGACCTCAGGGAGCCGGGGAGGGAAAGGAGACAAAGCCCACCCAGCGACACAAAATTGAGAGGCTTCACTGGGGATGGCACAGTGAGCTCCTGAACTGGTGAGGCTTACGGAAACCTGGTACGTGTTACTGGGAGTGATTAAATATGTCGTTTGTCCTCGTTACTGTTATTAAAAAAAAAAAGCAAGATCATCACATGGAGAAAATGCTTCGGGATGAGAATAAAAATTTGTATGGCTAAATTGAGAAGGAACGACGTCAGCGGACAAACCAACGCCGCTCCAAGGGCAGGAGCAGAGCTCAGGTGCCCGTCCACCCCGGCGGCCTCTCCCACGTGCCCTCCCACAGCCCGGCACGTCTCCATGAGGATGAGATTTTCGGGAGCCATCTCCCCCTCGCCCTGCAGAGCCGATACCGCCGACCGCGGCGGCGGGACCGCGCGGCCGCTCCATTCCCATGCTTTTTTTTTTTTTTTTATTTATCCATTTCTATTTTAATAAGCAGCCCGTTCCCTCGGCCCCGGAGTGCCTCCCTCCCCTCCGGAGCGCTGGGTTATGTGAAAACGCGCGTGCCAAGCGGCGGAGGCGCGGCGGAGCTCCTGGCTCGCCGTGACATGCTCCTGACGGACTGTGTGGTCACGGAGCCGGGACTGGGGGGCCTGAAGGAGGGCCAAGCCTTGCACTTCAGCTTCCTGACCTGGCAGCCATTCAGAGAGACCCTGCTAAGTGCTATTTCCTAAATACACTAGCTTTTCATAACAATCTTACCACATTGCTTTCCTTTACAAGCTCTCTTAAAAGAGAACTGGACTCCTTCTGGTTAATCTACACAGACTGCATTTGGAAGCCATCAGAAACTGAACTCTAAACAAAACGTTATTAATGTGTTGTAATCTGCCCTCCATGTTCCAGATGAAAAGAAAATGTTTTATAGTTTTGGAGTATACATTTTAATTGCCTTTTAAGAGTGCGTATACTTTTAGTGCTCTCTGTTATAAAACTGCAGTATCTGTTTCTTGATAACTGTTGAATGATCTCAGCTATTTTTATTAGGTTTTCTCCCCCACTCTGGTCCCCTTCCTTAAGCTACCACCACTGTAAGGCTTTTTCAGACCATTCCTGGTATTAGGCTGGCAAACGGTTTCAGTCTAAGATAAACTCCATTATAAACAACTTCTTTACAACGTCCCCTCGCTATAAAAACACTCAGATCCAGAAAATTAGTTCTTGAAATGAACTTAGAATCCAGCTACTTTTGGTAAAAATCTGATCTAAATAAGGGCTAAACTGAATTTCCCAGATTTTTGGCCCTTCCCTGCTCGGTTTGCTCTCGGTGCCTCGTTCCCGTTGCGGCTGGAAACGCTTGGCTTGAGGAGGGATACAGGAACTCGGAGCAGAGCCGCGCTGGCGAACCCCGCGGCATCCATCGGAGATGTCGTGGCTGCCAGGGCTGGCAGAAGACGCCTGGCAGCGTCTCGACCCAAAGGCACCACAAGAAGGTGGGTTCATGGTAAGATCCTGCCCTGCCTTGTACAATAAGGTCTTTTAGTATTTCTGGGATAAACAGGACAGGGATCACAAAATTACCTGGCACGCTTTCCGCCTATCTCCTTACTAGGAAAGTACTTGATAAAATAAATCGAAATCCACAGTCATAAAAGTAACCATGAAGTTTTGTTGTTCACTAAGTTGCAGACTCAAAAGACGAAGGGAACCCTTAAAAATACTCCGTTTCAGGAAACATCAGGCATCTGGACATCACCGTTATCCTATTTGTATCAACAAATGTGCTAGAAAAGAATGGCTCTAGCTATCCCGTTTTAGATAGGCACTTCTTAAAATACCAAAGCCTGCTTTCATAGTATTTGGTTCTTACACACCTTCACTACTAGTTTCTTTCCAAGAGAATTAACTTTCTCAGCCCCCCAACACTACCTCTAACTCCTCCTGTGATGTCTCTAACACCTCCCTAATACCTTTTTGACTTGCAAGATACTTTTACTTGATACAATGCAGGCCAGGATATTTCTCAGTGGGAACTGCATTCTGTGCTTGGAGAACAACCACTTTTTAAAGATTTCCTCTTATGCAATTGAAATATTTTAAATGGCAAAGCCCCTCACTCACGTTGGATCGGGATTCGCACAATGCAAGTGAACGACAGTTTATCGTCGCTCTTTTAGTTCTTTTTATCTTGAGAATGATCAGCGCTTGTAATTTTTTAATGTTGTTTTAAAAAACATTTTTCAGTATGCAGATGTGCTTGTGAAGATTAATGGACTGGGAACACTGAAATCTTGTATTAATCAACTACAGGGAAGGCAAGCGCTAAGTAAAATTTTCCACAACGTTGCACACAGGAGTGTAACCAGCATCTCTGCAGATTGCAGAGAACCTCCCTCGTCTTGCAGGATTTCTTCTGGGCCTTCTCTGAGGCAGTTTTAAGTTCTGCAATGGTACCAGTCATGGATGACTCTTGCTGCTGTAAGCTCTTCTTTGAACACTAAACAAGCCACATCACGGGGAACCCTGTCAAGGGTCCATCATGGTCCCCGTTATCTCAAATCGCTGATGTGTTCCATCTGCCAGTTAATGTTTTGGTACTGTGATGGCAACAGTCAGCCCTTGTTGGAGGCTCATCTCTCCAAAGTGCTCCTGAACACTGGGACTGCAGAGTCACAAGAAGACCAACCCCCCAAGAATCAGCAAGGTTATCCTCAAGATCATGTTCCCCCTCCGTTACCTGGCAGAGTCTCATCACAAATAAAGATTAAACGGGGAGAAATTTGCTTTCTGTAACAGGATAATGGAAAAAACCAACCCTACTCCAAAACACAGACTGAAAGCTAGTGTGCGTGCACACATTTAATTAACAGCTAGGTTAATTACACCAATGTCATTACTAATTGGATCAGTTTAAACCTGCTATATCGAAAGTAACTTGGCAGACAAAAATGTTACCACAATTACAAACTCAACTGGTTTCTTGAAATAAGTAATTCCGTCAATTAAGTAATTCTGTCACTTGTTAAGCAAACCCAACTGCAGCCATTTGTGTAGTTTTGACTCATTTTGAGCAATGTGCCATTTCTCAGTGAGATGTCTACACAAAATCATTTCTGAGGGCGGATCCATTCACGCTGGTTGAAATAACTGAATGGAATTCGCCAAAGTGATGGTAAAACAAATTCTGTGAAAAGGCCCTGGTAAAAGGAAAACTTACCTGGGCTTTCAAATGCTGCTTTTGATATAAACCTCTGAGGTTTGAAAAGTCTGATGGCAGTTTAAAGAATACCACCCTTGCTTCAAACCCTTCTACTTGAGATTGCTACAAAAAGCAAAACTTTCCTCCAGCAGCGTGTCTCCAAATAGCTCTGAATTTGCCAAAACCAGAAAGAGTTGGACATCTCACAAAGAAACTTTGTTTTCACTGATTGTGTTAAATAGGTTTGTGAAGGCAAACTGTGGCAAATGATAAAGGCCATGATCAGCTCTCCTCTCACCAACAGGTACTACCCTCGGGTCAACTGAAATTACTACAGGGAATAAACGGGAGTAAATTCCATGATTCTATGAATTAAAAAGGCAAAGAACATTTTATTTTCCATTTTTAGCTTCCCAAACCAAACAGAAATCCTATAACTCGTTAGAAAATTTAAAAAACACAAATAAACCCCTGTTTTTCATGAATGACATTTCCTATTCAAAGGGACCTTTAGAGGAAGTATTTCTAAGGACATGCTCCGGACAAGTTGCATGTTAATACTGATTGAACAGTTCCTATAGGTGGCAAAAGTCCTCAAGTGTTTTCTTCTAGAAGGAAATTAGAGACCTCTATATGAAATCAGGAAAACCACAGAAATTATATTTAGCTGATCTCTATATCACGCAGTTTCATCTCCAGGGTGTTGCTGCCATCACATCTATAAATAAGAGATTTCATGTGAAATTCTGGAAGTCAAATAATGTCCCACCTATCAATAGAGCCTAATGTGAACTAGTATGAAGAGGTTATCTTTCCCTACATACATTAATACTGGACATTTATCTGCTGAAAGAAGCAGATAAATTAAGAACCGCTGCAGTTTATAAAAGAGCACTGCTTGGGAAATAACCTTTTGAGCCACTGGAAAAATCCTGAGTTCAATCAACTTTATTTCCAGTACAAAAGCAATTAGATTTTTCCCATCAGAAATCAGACGAAGAAGTAAATTAAGATTTGCCAGTGATGGGAATTCTTAACTTGTGGCATAAATAGAATTCCCTTATTATTTTCAGCTACAGCCATCTATGTAAACCTCCATTCCAAACACAATTTGCAAGAGAAAAGGATGTTTTACAGAGTTATTGTAGATACCTACTTTCAACCTAATATTCCCCCTTCTTTTTAAGCAAAAGCTACTTTAATTAAGCTTAAAACAACAATCAACCCACAAGAACCAACAGACTTGGCTGCTGTTCCTTTCACCCAAGACTACGACTGTACTGAGAAATCTGTTCTAAACAAAACCCAAACCATTTGCATCCTCGTTAGCCTCGGAAGGCTACAGCTATTTTTGCGTGTGCATCAACCATTCCCGAGAAATCAAAACAGAAACAAAAATGCAACTTTTAAAGAGGTTCTTGTACACTCAAGGAAACCATTTGATAATACCCAATATGAATTAAAATTAAATAAACTGAAGAGAATTTTGCTTGTTATAATGCATCTGGAGCATTGCCCCTGCAGCAATAGCCTCAGTGACAAAATAATTCAAAATCTATTCTTTTTTCTTAAATAATGGGCATTTTTGTGAAAGGTTTTATCTTTTGACTTCCATGATCGATTTAAAACACCCTTTACAGGAAACAGCCTGAGAGTGTCTGTAACAGGGAGATCACCTCTGGCAGCAGCTACGGTACATCAGATTGGAATGAGGGACAGTGTCTCCTTTTCCTGATGGCAAATACGGCTCATGTATGACAAATACTCTTTTCTTTCCCAAGTATAGCTCTGATTCTTAACTGATTAGTTAGAATTCTAACTAATTCTGCTGAAGACCTCTTCTCACTTTGACTCATGCACCATGAACTTTCTTCTTTTCCTTCTCTGTGATTTAGTCTGAATTGTTTTAAGGTTGAAGTGAATATTAATTCACGATAAATCCACGATGCAAGAAAGAAAAAGAAAGAGGGTGGGAACTACAGTTCAGAAAGGCCTCTGCGCTGGCAACTGACTCCTGTCCTGCTTCCTCTCCTTCACTGCCTTGCTGATCCAGGAATAAATCTACCAAACAGAGGAGGAGGGAAAAAGAGAAGATGAATTAGGTAGGAAAAATTAAGACAGGGAATAATTTCTGAATGCAATATTGGCTACCTGAAGTCTGATCCAAGACTGTTTCTTAACTGGCATTTTAGAAAATATTTGAAAAGCAAGGCTGCTGGACTGAAACTGTCTCTTGCAGACATAGCACGTTGCTCTCATTTATCCATGGATCATTCCTGTTGACGACTTCTTGGCAGCTGAAAATAAATTCAGACTGTCTGAAGACAGGTTCTAAAATTTTAGATTCCCTCTGTCAACACGTAGGTGATCATCTCCTCTGCAATACCTAGATGGGTCAGCTAACCTTGCTCTTCTGTTTTACTACCGATATTTTCTTGATGGGTATTCCAGGTACTACACACATTTGTTATCTAGGTTGCAAACCTGGGTCCCTTAAATCAGCAGAGCACTATTTCAATCATCTCACTATGGTGTGAGGTGAGTCTATTCCATACAGAAAAAAAACAAAGACAGCAGATGTAATAAATAAAGGATTTCTTCCGGCCAGAAACCAAATAGTGTTGCTTGAAATCAAATATTCTCATGCAAAAGACTAATCGGGGCATCCCTACCATCTTAGCCAGCGGCATGGCTACGAGCTAAGCAAAAAGCAGATGACTGGGGGAACCGAGAGCAAGAACCAGACTCCTTCCTGCAACTGGGAGAAGGAATCCTTGACTGCCTCCCATACACACGACAGGTAACCTCCAAAGAAGACAAAGTCCAAACGTTTGCCCTCAGAATCCAGGTTTTGGTTCCTCCTTCTGCAGCGTTTCCTCCTACAGGCTCAACGGTCCCCAACAAGAGTCAAGAGTTTTATGGAAAGCTGCTGTTGCCTGAAGTCTTGGTACAGAGAGAGAAGTTCCCCCTTGAGCCACAACCATTCAAAATTTTTGAGCGTTGGACTACGAAGCCCTTGTGTCGGGCTCCGTGTTGAGCATGGAGTCGGCCCAGCCCAGAGCTCAGGGTGATGAGAGGGCAGGAGCTGACAGGCACTGCACCCACCACAGCCTTCCGTGGGCCTACGGCACACAAATATTCCTTTTAAAATAGCTACAATTTAAAAGGTCATGTTGTAAAGTCATTCGATTAAAATAGTAATAAAAGAGTAAACATTAACTCACAATTTTTCCTTAGGTCTTTCCTATTTCCAGTTGGTATCATTTCTCCCAGACTAAGTTGCACCTTATGAATCTGCAAGTTCATCTTGATTAAAAATCTTTAACTTCTCAGTTTTCAATGTAAGAAAACCAATGTCCTTCCATTCAGAAATACCCACTCCTTGCTCTCCTAACTCCCATGGCATCTTGATTGCAGCGATTACATATTATCCATACTATTTGCCACTACCAAGACAAAAAGTACACTGAAACACGGTAAAACTGTCACAATTAAGGAAATAAACTTTTTCATGCTTTAACGAATGCTATGCAAAAGAAGACAAAAGATAAACTCCTGGTCTAGCCTGGTAAACATTATCTAGCTGGTGGGCTCTTGCAAATGTTCTGGATAGTCTTGATTGCTTCGGTTTCAATCATTATTACTCCATAAGGTTTTCAGAAAACGCAAACAATAAACACTTTCTTAAAAAAGAAACTGAGATAAACCTATGCACAAAAAAACCACCGGGCAGATCAGAGAGCGCCATAAATTGGCCCTGCTCCATGTGAATTAATGCAAAGGCATTGATTTGTTCTAAGTTAATGATAAGGACTTTGTTTAATTTTAGGAAAAAAACTTCCATTTTCTGATTGGCAACCAGAGCTATCTATTACACAACCAGAAAGCCAAAGTTTGGCTTTGCAAGTGACTAATCAAAGCCAATCTGTCTCTGTAGGATTGAGAGAAGGGAAAACAAGTCTGGAACGGTCAACGGCAGTTTGTTAAAATGAGAAGTAACTTCTGTCTGCATGTCCCTGCCACCGACCGCGGCAACGGCAGAGGCAATCACGTAGGCCTGAGGGGGGTTTAGTGAAAAGCTTGCTAATGGTTTGAAGCTGGTATCGAAGACAGTTTTCCAGCTCATCTGAGAGGTGAGAATCAGACCAACTCCAGGGCCCGCCTCGATCCTACACCGGCATAAGCTTTTTTCATGGCAACAGGAAATACAAAAAGAATACAAAAACGCAAATAAAGCCACAGCGATACTGTCGAGAAGACAGCAGCGAGATAAGGCAGATCAAACAACAAACTGTTGTTTGTTGTGTTGTTGTACCTTATCTTGGAGAGACCCTGGAGGACAACGAACGGCCCCCGTGGGAGCCGCAGCACCCATCCGAGGGCCGGCGCAGCGGCCGCCTTTGCCCTCCGTCCTGCCCAGCACCGACACCACCGCCCTTATTGGCCTGGAACAGCATGGCTAAGCAGTAACTGTAATATTTGGCACTTAGCTCTCTGTATTCAAAGAGTTAAGCTATGTCCTATAAAGATAAAAATCTCCACTTTTATTATTTTGTAAGGCTGCCTAACAAACGAGGATCCAGCTGTAATTGTAACATTCCAAGCTCCGAAGGCGCCAAGTTTTACTAACTATAATTTAACTGGTCCAGTTGATGCAGTCCAAATTCTTGTTTGGATAATCAGCCTTTGTTTAAATATGTACCAAAAAAAAAAAAAAAAAGGAAAAAAAAAGAAAAGCCTAGGCCAGCATTAGCCTCCAGGCACGTCATGTGAGCTTATTACCCCGAAGCTTGCAGTAGCAGACACTCATGCACAAGAGGAGGATTATTTTGCAAGTATTACTGTTACCGTAACATATAATCAGGCCTCCACCCCCCAGCCCCCATCCTTTTTTCTTTTTCTTTTTTTTTTTCCTCCCTCCACAATTCACAAGTCTTCTTTCCAAGTTCAGATAAAGTTTAAAGGTGAAAAGGTCGAGAAAGTTTCATGACTGGCTGTTGAAAGAGGGAGAAATAACCAGGGTCTCCGAGTTTGCGTATACTAAAAGCTCAACAATTTTGTATTTTGCTGCAATTCATAACTGTACAAATCCCTTTTGTTGGATCTGTTTGGACTGAAATTAAACACTTGTTAATAATTTATAACTTAACGTAATTAGAAAATAATAATAACTGTCAAGCAACTACATTCAATACATAAAGCAACTCGAGTGGCTCCCTGGCTTATTTGTCAAAGCAACGATTTCTATATATTTCAGCTCATTTCTACTGGGAAGAGCGGTTAAAGAGCCACCCAGCTTGCTTGGAAATCATTCCTCCACCAGCTGGGAGCAATTCCCAAATTGCTGCACCTCGCCCCGTCCAAGCAACGCTGGCTCCGTTTGAAAGCCGCCGCAGCCGGACTGCGGGAGGAGCCTGAGCAGCATCGGCGGAGGGACGGCCACGGCGGACACAAACCAAGCATCTCCCATCGTTTGTTCTACATTTTCCATCTGAACGAAAGCGTGTCCGCGTGCGGCCAACAAACCGACCCTCAAAATGAGCCACTTCAAGAGCAAATTCTTAATTCTTTATATATGCTGGGGAGGGACTGGTTCTTCTTGGAAAGCAGAGAGCGCGGCTGCCTGTGCTGGGCAGTTTGGATGGATGGATGGATGGATGGATGGATGGATGGATGGATAGGTAGATAGATAGATATCAAAGTCTTTAAATATTCTCCAAACATGTATGGTTCCCCTAAATCGTTAATATTGTTGCAAGAAATCTAATACGTTGAGGTGGAACAAAGTAAATTATGACTGCATGTATTGAGCCAGAACCTCAACTGATTAAAATCTACATAATCTCACTTCAGTCATGTCAATATTCATCAGCCAGAATATCTAGTCCATTCGAGATGAAAGTAGCCACATAAATGTCCATTATAACTGATAAACTGACAGCTGTGATCCTCTGACATCAAAGATCACTGAGCACCAGAGAGATGATCTTTTTTATCACTCTTTTCTCCTTGCGAGCACCTATGCCAATTCTGGCTTTGTTGCATATTAATTTATGATGTTAGAAAATGTCAAATTTAAGCATACAAAGCAAGGAAGTCCAGATTAGAAAAACCAAGTCTCTGGGCTCAGCTCAGCCAGTCTGTCCAGATCCTGAGCTAGTCAGTGGTGCCAGAACAACGTGCATTAGCCAGGGATCTGCTCTTGCTTTCGTCTATTTATCTGATACCATTTCTGATTTACTTACTGAATAAATCTCTTGCCTTTTCATTCCTTTCAACTCCTCCTCCTCCTCCTCTTGATTTTGTTTCTTCGGTCCCATTGCCTGCAACCTGAAAACTGAACACATCTATCTGCAGAGAAGCGTCCTCTCCCCACCCCACAGCTCCCTGCATCACCTTTTTCCCTCACCCAGTTCTTCCCTTCCTGACCCTGCCCTGTTTTGTTGCCATGCTTTGTGTATATTTATTATCCATCTCTGTAATATCTCAAGGAAGGAGAGAAGGGCTTCAAATACTGCACATTATTTAAGAAGCACAACAGTTCTCAGAATATTCTTTAGTATACCTTGAAGGCGAAGAGCCATCCACTGTCCTAATGCATGAATAGGCTGTGGGGTCCTTTAACGTGACCGTGTCAATGAGAAAGGCAAGAAGAAAAATGGTATTTAAAAAAAAATAAATAATTCTCCCACGCTTCCCCCAGAAATCAAATGGTGCTACAGAGGAACCAGGAGAAGATGTCATTCTTGCTAATTGGAGTAGGTCCTTATAATTGGACCTTGGTCCTTATAATCTTTTTTTTTTTTTTTTTTAATTGTTAGTTAAACATGGAAGGTTTCCTTTTTATAAGTGAATCTTCTAAAACACATGGAAAAAAGATGAATCGATAAAATTGATCTATAACATATTTTTACTTGAGAAAGGATTACAGGGCTGGATCTTAACATTATATACCTAAAACCATTTCTTGTTCCACTGCCTTTATAGTTCCAAAAAAAATGTACATTTTGGAGACAAAGGCCTTTATCCTCTTAAGTGCTGTGGATTTCATGCCAATCTCCCAATACAAAGCAGACTTCAGACTTATACCCAAGAGAAATGGTCTCGGAAAGATTAGATTTTCCACCACAAAATAAAACCCTTGTGTGGTGAACCATAGCAGCTCCACCACCACCTTCCCTCCTAAGTGCTTGTTCAACACGGAGAAACACACCCATCCTCACTCCTCTCTTCCAAACTGGAAGTGGTTTTATCATTCCTCTGCTGGTGTGCCAGCCAGTTTTTCCACGTGTAAAATCTCCAGAATTGTCACATGCACCTGAAAATCTGTAGATTTATCTATTTTTTTCTTATTCTGCACCATTTTGTAGTACAGAAAATGGCATACATTGCTCTTGATATCAGCAGACAAAATTCATTCTCACTCATGATGTAACATAGATAAAACCAGTATGAGCGACATACAATGAACGTAACTGGTTGAAAAACTCTTAAATTAGCAAGATATTTTTGAGAGCTGCCCAGCAAAGACATGCACCTCTAACAGGAATAGCATCTTACAGGAGATTAATTAGCAAAAGCACCTAGCAGCTCAACAAAGACGATGGGAAACTTTTTTAAACTACTCATTTGTAGAAAGGTATTTTATCAATCATCCCCACGTTAGAAAACACAGATTTTTCCGGATATTTCAAAATCCTTTGCCAGTAATAAAGTAGGACACACAAGGAAAGGAGAGAAATATAGACTTAATACAATGTAACTGCTGAGGATTAAATTTTAACACCGCCAAAGCCACACAAAAAAGAATGAATTCAAGAGTCAGAAGATTAAAACTGCACGCAGTCAGCTTGGGATTGGTACGCCACAGATGGAAACTTTCTTGACAACACACAGTTTAAATTCTAGTTAGGATATGCTCTGATTAAACGCTCCTACAATTTTTGAGTACATCCCCCTTTTTCCTGCCGGCTACTGTAACACAAAAGACATCTTCTGCAAACATATAACTAGTAAAAAAAGTGCAAGTAAAAGGCATTCAGGTTTCCAGCAAAGACATAAAAGCAAACCAGCTAATGGACAGGCAGGGTAGTCAAATCATTTCTGCAAAATCCATTAGTTACTAAAAGTTCTGGAGGGCTCAGTTTTTACAGTAAAACCTGTAAAAACTCAGTATCCAGTTTCTCTTATGGGGACACCGAGGTGTGAAGATCCAAACGATGCTGGAACTGAACTTGTATATTTGAACCTTTTGAACTCCATCTGCCCTTTGTAAATTACTTTACCACCAGCTTTAACACGTTTCCAACCTACTGTGCTAGAAAAAGAAGGCGTCATTAGAATAGCTGAAAATGCAACTAACTTTATAACACTTCCATTGGAATTTGTCTTTGTTCAAAAGACACCCAGCCATAACAGAACTGTGGGATGAGAAAAACCTTCCAGATAGTCCAGTGAAATAACATCTGTCTGCACGCCACTGAAAAGAAAGCAGCAGACTCCCCCCCCCCCAAACTCAAACCCACGTAAAGTGAATGAAAATTGCACTGTACGGAAGCAGACAGTTGCTCCTTTCCATCTGGAAACACTGTCGAATGGCAGCAAATTCCACAAAATTCCCAGCTGATACAAGAACTTAATTTCACATCTCGCACGATTGACGCGAGCGAGCGGCAGGCCTCTGCTCGACATCCCGTCGAGCAGGAAAACACTTCCATTTTTCTTCCATCAGAAGCACAAAGAGGTGATGGAACAGAGGTGAGGTTGACATAGTTCAGATTGTTAAAATTAATCCAACTTCAAGACAATACCCATAAAGATTCTTAATTAATTCTAAGTTGCCTTCAACTGCAAGAAGAGATCCCACAGGAGGGTTGGAGAAGACCGGAGAAGGGAACCCGGCAAGAGGGCAGCCGGCTGCTTAAGCACAACGTTAACTTCTTTCTGATGGACGTAACACACACGCACAGCCTGCAGATTTCTCATCGTTATTTTTGAGACTGTCAGCATGTTTATAGACAGTCAATCATTTGGGTTTAGGAGAAAAAACTTAAGACTTTATTTGAAGTCCAGGAAGAATGGAAAGGCAGGTTCACAAACGAGACGGCATATTGTCATAAACAAAACAATCTGCAAAAAAAAGATTTTACTTTCTCCTACACCTTCCCTGCCTGCAAAGAGAGCTCAGCATCCAAAGCTGTGTCTGCCCCTGCCTGTATAGGAACTCTTCAGCTCTCATCCCATTTTCCTAAGGGTTTTTTTGCAGGTTCAGGAAAATCACCTATTTTTTTTTTTTTTTCTGTCTCAGATTTGTCACTTACAAATGAGGAAATGCCCATCTTCTTCTCAGAGGAAAGCTGTGAGAAATAATTCATCTCTGAATGTGCTTTCAAGAGGTCAACTAGTATGAAAATACTGCTTTTCTCTTTGGATTAAAACATTATCATCTTGTATCTGGACACTGTGTATCAATTTGTCTTAAAAACGATCTTGCTAAGCAGCAAAGGGAGCCAGCAGCTCCCATCGACAGGTCAGCTCAGGTCTCCTGAACCAACTGTGCCCGGGGGTTTTAGTGAAACTCAGGAATTCCGAAAGCAAAGCACATTGCCCTTAGCACACAGAATGCTTCTGATTCACAGAATGACACAAATGTACAAGAAAAAAAAGGATGGCTGATTATTTTTCGCAACGGATGGCTTTTAGACGGACAGAATACACTGACGCATTTCTCAAACCACCAACAGCAAGTGCTTTTCAACAATGGGTTTGTGTGAAGTGCTACTTGCTTAGCGAAAAGACTCAAAAAGACTTTCAGGGGTTGAACTCTCACTGCGTTTTAAGTCCTGAAGAAAAGAATAAGATGCTGTAGCTGCACAAGCGTGTGCTCCTTCGCAGTGCGGGAAGGCAGCCGGTCCAAACTGCTCTGAGTCATGATGCCACCCCAACTTGTTAATACTTCAGGTTAATAAAGTCATATGAAATTATTTGACATCTAGAAATAAAGTGAAAAAAACAGGGAAACGACAAAACTTTGAGTGATGCAGTTTTCCCATGAAAGTCCACATCACTGTTTGCCTGTTTAAGCAAGAAGGAATAAGAGGCATGCAACCTAGGGCACAGTTAAATGCGTACTTGCGATTTATGAAATTGCCCCCTCCATTAATTATGACTCCTAATGAGATGCAATAACTGGCCATGTGAACAATCCTAGCTGTATGAATGAACACAGGTGTCCAGAGAAATGATCACTGAAGCTCGTGTAAGTTAACCTGTTTTACTTCCCACTTGCACAAGAAAAGATCTGCCGTTTTGCACTCCCTCTCCACCAGCACAGATCACCTTTCTCCTCCCTGCTTCCCAGCTTGGAAACAAGCCATGTATCATTTATAGACTTCTGAGGTTTGGTAGAGCACTTTCTGAGGGTCACTTTGCAAAACGGCACCACATTTCAAGCTGGCGGGAGGCAGGTCTAAGCTTTTGAAAAAAGGCCAACGACCAGAGTGGACATCAATAATTTTTGTTTAAATGTATCACCAACACAACCTAGAGTGTTTCAAACAACTGAAGTATCTCACTATCATACAGGGGATCTACAGTCCTTACATCTCATAAGCTAGAAAGGACCTAAATTGCTGACATCAAGCAAAAAGTAGACAAGGAACCAAACCCAAAAATACAGCAACAATCCCCCCACCAAACCCAAACCCACAGAATCTAGCTGTTTCAGAAAGGAATGGTATGGGTATCCAAGTTTTTATCCCTTGCAGCTCACTGGTTTTGGAATCACAAGCAGCGTCGATAGGTGAACGCACAGGCTGGTCTCATCCAAGAGCTACGGGTTCATCCGTTGGGTTCCTTACAAAATAGCAGAGATCAGTCCTGCCTGATGCAAATGTTAAGTCGTAAGAATAACATTACATAATGTGCAACCAAACACTAATTTACAAGAAGGCAAATCTAACACTTTTCTTCTCAGAAGCCCAGTGGTGACATTCTAGAACACATTATACACACAACAAGGTGGCACAAATTAATTAAATATTTTTAAAAGCATTTTTGAATGTTATTCCATTTTGTCTTATATTTTGTTTCACTAGATGATGACCTTAAAGACCAGAAAAAACACGCTGCTGGTGAAGTACTAAATCACACCAAAAGAGCTAAGGTTTTTAGATGAAACAAGAAGCTGATTACACATGCACCGAGTATACCAGTCACTAAGCGTTTCTGGATTGTAGGGATAAGATACTCTCTTTGCTTATTACTGCCTTCTTGATCCAAAGAGATTTAAGCAACTGTTTTCAATTAGATGTTTTTAAGCTAGTAAAACTACATCCATAAAGACATATTTATAGAACTTAAAACCAGAAGAATTAAAACGACTACAAAACTGATGAATTCCATCCCCCCACCTCCCTCCAGAATCATTCACTGACCATTAACGAGCAAAAAGCACTGCAATTTTAAGAATTAATCCACTGTTGCAAAATTAAATCAGATACACTAGTCGGGATAATGACAAACTGGTGGCTCCAGTGTTGTCGGTTTGCGGGTGATACAAGTTCAAGCTGTCTGTGCTGGTGGCCACTCCGTCAGAACAAACATGAACATAAAAGGTACCATTCAAAGTGCAGCAGCACCAACTGAATCAACTCTGTCACTGAGGATGCAGACTCGTATCAAGTGGCATAGGGTAAATATTGCATTTTAGAAATGATCTGGCTAGTTCCAGAGCTCAGCACACGGAAATAAAGGAAGACACAGCAATGGGAGTCACTGAAAGATGATACTCGCTTCCCTCGGAATTCCTGACACAAGCGCCCAGCGGTGTGGCTTTGCTACGCGTGGCTGCTTTCATCCCTGCTAACCTATGACAAGTATTCTGAGATTTACAGGAACAAAACTGAGCTTTGATAGTTTTCATCCAAGAGTTGCTGAAACAAAATTTGCCCAAAAACTCCTGCAGCACGGGACTACAAATATTTGCAAGAGGAGTCACGTTATCTCTAGTTGCTGAAGAATACGCAGAGCCAGGAGCAGGCACGCTCTCCCCTCTGTCAAAGCCAAAAGCATCATTAATCAAGTAGCTACTAACATCTCTATCCTACACCTGGCTGCCCCTGGGCTACCTCTCTACACGATAAAGCAAAATAACTGGCAAGGAAGGTGCTGCAGCCCAGAACCTGCTGCACCCATCCAGCTGAAGAAGCTCGAGTCCACCCAGCATCCTAAAATGTCAACTGCCCTACTCGTTTCTACAAGCCCGATGTGTTGCTACCTAAGCACATCGTCATGAAAACTCTTAAAAGCACATTAAGAGTTGAGTGACTTTAAGATCCAAATACATCATTTAAACATACATATTTTATATATTTAATACCCTTCAGAATCAGGCCATAAATACAAACGGATATTACAAAGCATGAACCAGCATCTGAGCCTTCTTCTATCACAGCATGGTCCTCACCTGGGAACCCTGCACCACGGGCGATGGGTGCTGCGCCCAGGACAGCCCGGTAGGGATGTCTGGGACATCTGGGACTCTGGGACGGTGCATCAGCCTCATAACTGATGCACGAGCCCTCACAGGGAAGCATGACAGAGGATTTATTTTCTTTTTTTTTTTTTTTAATTAAGACCCTGCAGCTCACATTTGCTTCATGAACTGAAGAATCACACGCTGTATAAGGAAAGTTTAGAAATTATTTTAGGTGAATTACCCTATAGAGCTACACACAGGGTCTAGTTTTAGGGCAACTCTTTAACCCTGAAGTGAAGAGGTGCTCTTTGTTGGCTACGCAGTACCTTGCCTGTCTCTAGACACGTGGGATAAAAATATATTTGTTTTACATCTGCATCCTGCCTGTCCTGATAGAGCAACAGAAACCAGCAACTGGCAGCTGAAATCTTCCTGCTGAGCCTTGGAGAGCAGTGCCAGCCGTCCTGGCATCCCTCCGCCCTGCTGTCCCCATCACCTTTTGACGTTTTTGTTAAGGGAAAGCTTGGTAATAACAAGGCCAGTCCAAAGCCTTTTATTCACACAAGTGTCTTTCCGCCTGGCAAAGGATGGCTCCTGTAAGAAAAAGTTACAGGATAAGACCAAAATCAAAGTTTCATACAATGATATCCAAATTGGCAGAGCAAAACTACGAAACAGAAGTGAACATAAAAGCAAGTGAAATAACACGAACAGCGGAGCAGTAAACAGCCTTGCCTAAGGCGCAACGCTAATGCAAGACTAACTTCAAAGCATCAGCTGAGCCAACAAAGGTGACAACACACGTAACGATAAACTTAACCCAGCACTTGCTCCCTTTTCTTCCCTTAACCAGGATGAGACCTCAGAGAAAGGAACACCACACAGCACCAGCATCATCTCGGAGCGCGGTACGGCTGCGTTGCAAGTCATCACTCGCTCTCGCAGGACGTGGGGTGGGAAGGGATGGAGAAGCGCGGAGGGATAAGCACGCCCAGCTCTTGCTCGTAGCTCTGAGGCTGGTGACAACACCAGGTACACCAAGCTTCTAGAAGAAAACTGTCTCAGGTCATTAACATGCATCTAACCCAGGGGTAGTGTAACCTGTAGAGATACAAAACGCCTGCAGCGTAGGAAACTTCACGTGAACGTACAGCTGATTATAAAGCTCTGCCACTTAAAGTGCGCTGTCAAACAACTACTGCTAATTCTGTAATTCCAAATACAAGCTTCGTACATCTTAGAAATTTCTGTTTTGATAATAGCTTCCAAAATTTAAAACAGATAATCCCCAAGCAAGTTCTGGTCTTGCTCATAAAACTCTTTAAACTCTTTTATTCGTTTTATACATTGAACAATGTATATAAACTAGATTATGGCGTTTTGGCTACAAGTTTCTTCAAATAAACTAGGCTGAGACATTACGTTAAGGGAAGTCCACCACATCAGAAGCTTTATTCTGCCTATTTTATTTTGGGTTTTTCTTGCTAATTATAATTTACAATGAACCTCTTCCCCAGTAAGCTGACTCGGGGAAAGATCACTCTGAAAGGCATCAGCTACTGGTGAATTATTTTTATTAATTAAGTTAGAGAAACAAAACCCACAGTGGTTTTCAGTGCTGCAACTCACAGCAGAACCCACAAGCTCCAAGGCAGAAAGAACTGCGAAAGTCAGAGCTCTGCTCTGATACCGAGGGACTGAAATTCCATGAAAAAGGGGTTTTCTCTCTCCCTTAAACTAAGGGATTTGGTCCTTTGAACAGCTGCTTTGGACTTAATAGAACACCACAAAAGCCCTTACTGCATTAAAAACTGAAATAATGGGTATTAAGCAGAAGCAGCTTTTACAATACGCTGATATTTAAGTAGTTGAGCTTGTGATCGGGTTTGTTGAAAGGAGAGTCGACGGAAAAACAGAGTTAAGGAAAGCATCTAATCTTGGCAACTTTCAAAGACCTTTAGGCTCTCCTTTTCAGTTGTAGTAGCCCAGAGATTCAAGTTTTACTTTTCACTTGGAATTTTAGACCGAAGACACTGAGGAGAATCTCTGGATTTCGCACATTTGTGGGTTTCCCCGCAATAACCGGCCGCGACGGCTCCCGCTGCACGAAGCCCGACGCACCGGGCAGCTCCGATGGGATCACTCAGCCCCAGGAAACCCCACCAGGGAAGGTGGGGATGTGTTGCTGGGGATTTCTTCCTTTAAACATGCAGTAGATGGAGCAATTCATAAGATTTTCAGTAAAACTTTGAGATTCTTGTATTTAGCCAGAATCCTCTTTGAGCAACGATACTTTATATAATGATCCCTTATTTATAGCCTGGTTCTTACGTTGGCCAGTGGCTCTTCTCCTACTTGCCCACTCGCCGGTTCAGCTGTTTTATCCAATCTCACACGCCTTTCATGGAAAGAACTCAAATACCTTAAATTTGCACATGCAAAGAAAAGAAGGCTTATTCACACAGTTAGGACATGCTTTTTTATGCAACGTTGGTTACTGGAAACTTCAACTTTTGTTAAAGAGGATAGAAATAAAACAAAACAGGAAAGTGGATATTTTTCTTACTTATTTCAAGTGTACATATTTTGGGTAATTTTTCTTTTTTTTTTTGCTCCTGTGACACAGAATAGATAGTCTTCTGGCGGACTGTAATATCCCTCAGCGTGTTTTCCACCAAGAATGCAAAAGGAAACACTTTTTCTGAAGAAGTCATGGAAACTGGTAAATTGAAGACACAAGCCCTCATTGAAAACCTATAATTTTTTAATTAAATTTACATGTCACTGGATCTTTTGAGCTTCGCCTGTATGTTTTTTATAACGTACGTTTCCAGTGCTTTTTCCCATGGGTATTACGTGCTATTTCTAAACTGGGATTACTCAAGTTGAAGTGTGATAAAGGGCACTTTATAGTTATATTAAGCCAAACGGGGAGGAGAAAGCTTTTACATCCTCCAAAGCAAGCTGTGCTCAGAGCCTCATTTCTGGTAACAAGCAGAGCAAGGCAACCAGTCAGCTAGAAACCTCTGCTCTCGAATTATCGCTTTGTCTTGAGAAATAGTGATTTATTTTATCCTTTTTTTTTTTTTCTTCTGTTTTCTGCTAAAAAATAAAGGTTGTTTTCTTCCGAATCGTTAACTCTTTCCCCGGGGTACCATCAGAAACATGTTGCGAGCAACGACACCGAGAAGCAAGCTGCGTGTTGTACATTAGTGTAACTTGTACGAGCACTCTTTGGAAGAGCTAAGAGAGAAGATGGGATTTCCGAGCGCGGGTTGGGTTACGGACTCATCCCGCCGCTCTTCCCAGCGGTTTCACAACCATGTCGTTACTCTTCGCAGCTCACCTGAAAGATGCAGGAAACTCGCCCAACTTGCAGGGTCTCCACAGCACCCGGCCCCGAATGAGAAGCGTTTGTCGACAGCGCTGCGGCCGTCTGAACGAGCAGCAGCTGGATGAGAAAAGGAGGGCACGTCAGCTCAGAGCGGCAGAAAAGGTTTTTCACGGCAGCTATTTGCAACCCTCCAAGGAGCTACAGAGGCTGCCTATTAAAACCCTGTTAAAACACTTCTGATGTTGTCAGCAGTGGAGAGCTGGAAGAGCACAGCGATCACCGAGATGCTATCTGCCTCAAGCAGTTCCGCGGTACTGTCAATAATATGAGCAAGAAGGTACAAGATGAGCAACAACCTAATTCCGACATCAAAATTTCATAAACTCCCTCAGCTGGTAAACACCACAGATGTGGGCAAACACAGGACGGCCAATAAACCACCCGGAAAAGACGACCTTTGGTCTGGAATCCTTCCCAAAAGCTTTGAACCTTGAAGTTAATTTACACTTTGAAAGCAAAGCAGCGTAATGGCGAGGAGAGAGGAGAAGGAAGGAGGTGATGGCTTTCCCACCAGTGCTCCTAAGCTGCCCCCCAGCTTTGTGCTTCTGACAAAGCCCAAGGACAAACCATAACAATGCTTTTTGGTATATACACTTCCAAACATCCCAAATATACCTGTAGTTTCTCCCCATTTCTCTCTGCTTTGATTTTTTGAAAGCACTGACTCAGGAGCCATTCCTTGGGGTAGTTTTTGCAAATACAGTCTTATCAGGCAAGAAAATTTGCTACTTCTGCTCCAGGAAAGCGGTGCCTCCTTGAAAGCAGACCTCCTGATGTGCCAGGGCACTAAAACTGTGAGTAATGATAGCAGAATCATTTACTTCTCTGCTACTCTGTGCTCATGAGTAAGTACTACTCACAGTGAAAAACGGCTGGAGAAACAGGGCCAAGGTGAAGAGTTATTTATAATACAGTAGCCAATGAGTAAGCGCTTAGCTATGAATTTACTGCTCTGGCTACAATTTCATGAGAAAATGAACAGAGCCAGCTTTTGGTTTTCCAGTTTTAAAAGCTATACACCCACTACGAACTAGTAAAAGTGATTTGGGAAGGATTGGGGTAGTTATTTATAAAGCAGCCGTGACAGAGATGATGTGCACCTCAGCTAAATGCAAGATAATCAGAGATGCTTTAGTTTCTTAGATGCTGTCCTCAGAATTGCTATGGCAGTGAAACTCCCAGTCTCATTGTCTTAAACCAGTATCAGATGCTTCCCCGTTTTTATGCAACAAAAATCCACTGCGGAGAGCCAAAAGACAGAGTTTGCTGGAAATGAAGCGAAGAATTAGACTGTCATCTGCTCAGCAGTCCTGGGTTTAGAGGTCAGAATATTCGTCTGCTTTTTAATAGGAAGTGACTGTACTAACTGTCTTACAGAAAAAGCTTCTGTCAAGCGTCCCCTGGATTTGCAGAAGCTCCAACATGCTCAGGAATAATTTTTCAGTTGGTTTCTATCGGCCCAGAATGAGGCAAAGGTCATTTCTAGAATGCATTACTTTCACCCAAAGTAGTAACAATCTATTTAGGCAAATATAAAAAAAGCTGACCAGGAAAATACTGGGACAACACAACCAAGCTCACCGCTCTTCTGAATCTCCTACATGGAAACATACCATTTCCCAGTGCGCCTGGCAGAATAAATTGGCTATATTCCAATCCCCACATTATAGGTCATGACTTACTGGAGCAAATTTTGGATTCTGCTGAGGACCTGCTTATCGACTGAAGTTCGGATGGCATGACACAGCAAGAGACTTTGGCTTGCCATTGCATAGTTGAAGGCTGGTTTATAGAAAAGGACTGCGTTTTCATTCAGCCAGCTTTTTACCCCACAAGGACGTGGGCTCAGATTTGTGATGGAAGCAGACACTTGGAAAAACAGGAGTAGTAACGATTCTACAGGACTGCAATTTATTTCTGAATCATAAACACAGAAGGGATGGCTTCTTATGAAATTTTTAAAACCAGCTGCTAGTTTTACTATCTGTTGTGCTTCCAGTTTGGAGAATTCAAGGGGTATGTTTTCACCTTGATGTACAGAGTCACACATGAAACTATGCTCTTCAATTTTTCTACGGGGACTTGGGGTTGGCCACCTTATTTCAGTGTCGCTGATCTCGCTGCAACTGGCCTGACTTCACCTTGGTAGACAATCACTGAACTCAGCCACAGCCATTTGAAAAGCCTAATCAGGCATTCGGGGCAATGGCTTTAAACTGAAAGAGGGGAGATTCAGATTAGATCTAAGGAAGAAATTCTTCACTCTGAGAGTGGTGAGGCACTGGAACAGGTTGCCCAGAGATGTTGCGGATGCTCCATCCCTGGAAGTGTTCAAGGTCAGGTTGGATGAGGCTTTGGGCAACCTGGTGTAGTGGAAGGTGCCTCTGCCCATGGCAGGGGGGCTGGAACTAGATGATCTTTGAGGTCCCTTCCAACCCAAACCATTCTATGTTTCTACGATTTTCGCGAATCCCAAGGATCTTGTACCATTTTACATGTCTTACGATTCTGGAAAGCTGTCTTTTCCCCCTCCTTATCTAAAGGAAAGTTAAAACAAATCAGTGTTAGAAAGAAAGAATACAAAGAGTAACGACAGTCTTCTTTCCCCTGGTCTCACAAGCCTGAAGTTAAATACCTGCCTTTGTACAACTGTTTCCCCGTCTTTTTATTAGCTAAATATGGTGGCACCATGCAACTAGAGCACAAATAATAAAATTACAACAATTTGAGATGAGTGTAACTTTTACAAGAGTCAGATATCCCTAACAACCCAGACAGTCAATAACCCAGCACAAATTAACTCTGGCAAATAATAGGTGTGTTGACCCTAAATTCATGAGGCAATAAAACCTACCAACAGCCCGTTGTTCCAAAATACTCAGGCACTTCTCAAAGACAATATCATTTTTGTTTGCAAGCAAGAAGATCATTAATTAGGCAAGCTTTTAAAAAGGTTTTAGTATCATTAGCAAAAACTAATAGGAAAATAAATTCACTTACAACACCTGACACCGAGTTTGAAAAAAAGAAAGTCATTAAAAACCCAAAGCTGTCTATCCCCGGTACGTGTCCCAAGGATGGCACCCCGTAGACCCGCTTCTCCGCAGATTTCCACAACCACAATAACAAATTAAATTTTGTCCCTTTCTCATTGCATTTTGAGTTGGAGACGCATTGCTGTGAACACAGATCTGTCGTACGGTGGAGTCACAGCAATATAATCTGAACCAACTCCATTCGTCTCTTCTACTCCAAAACAATGAAAACAGGTTTAAATACACAAAGCAATAAGCTGTTCTTCCAAATTTGTTTTCCTCAGAGCTCAGGTAAAGTTACTACTCAAAATCTGTCCTATGGTACACTGCTGTGTATTCTTTTCTCGAAGGAAAACACATTTTCTAATTATTTTGAGAGTCTGATTGAAATGCAGTATTTTAAAATAACACACCATGAAAAGCAGCCCAAAATATTTTATGGCTTTGAATAAAATTCTCTTTTCCCTTCTCCTAGATACTTGCTAAGAGATGCCGTAAGTTGCCTGCCCAATAGTCATCACATGTGAAGGAGTGCACACAATGAGGCTGTCCACTGTTTCAACCACGTCAGCTACAGAATTACGAAAGATTTATACCTGCCTCAAATGAAAATTATTTAGTAAATGTTGTATGGCACAGCTAAAACCACGGGTGTGTTCCTGAGAGGGAGCCAGGTTTGGTGCAGAGCTCAAAACCAATGGGCAACAAGAGCAGATGCTGCAAGCAAAGCGTTTATATGGCCGTAAAACCAAACGGTGACAGAACAGGATTTTCTGGTTTTCTAGAAAGAAATTAAAAATAGAATTTAAATGTTAAAAAGGAAATCATATGGAAAGTCAAATGAAATATTAATAACAGATATCAAATTTTGGAAAACGGAGACAATCAAAACGCACTTGTAACTGCAACTGCTCAGTAAATCAAATCCGTGTTTTTGGACAGATTGCTTAATTTCAGCAGAAGACGTACTTTCCTCTTAGCTTTTGCTTCAAGCTTTCCTTCCATGAGAAGTCAAGTAATTAACTTGCCAGGGGAAGAAATTTTCCTCTTCAATACCTTTACCTTCGAGAAAAGCAAAATTATCCAAAATGCTGATGCGAGCCCTGAAGGGAAAATCCTTGTGCTGCAGAGCACACCCTCACCTAGACCACCTTAAATCCAGCCACCGCCTCCGCCCGGCTCCGGAGCCGGCCGAGCTGGGATGCAGCAGGGCCCAGTGCCTGCCTGCTGGGATGGCGGTTATTCACGGGAAAGACGAAGGGAAAAATTCACGCTCAGCTGCTTAATGAGAACTGACATCGCGTCTCCAGGGAGAGAGAAACTTTGGATGTCAGGCAGGTTAGCAGAGGGCAAGCAGACGGTCAATAAAATATTCAATAAAGTACTCTGATATGATAGATCTAATATCGTGGAAAAAGCCAGGAGTCCTTTTTTTTGGGAAGAAAAACGAGTTTCAAACAGTGGTTAAAATGGTCTACACACTATTAACCTCCTAAAACTTGAAGACAATCACGACTGGTTTTTGAACTTGTTATAGAAGGTAAAACCAAATAAATGCTTCTGCGGACACGCAAAGCAGGTGATTTAGAACGAGTGCCCACCTTGGTTTTTATAAAATTTCTCCAAAAATAATTTGACAACTAATTTTTCTACTATAAAATAAAAAGAAGATGATCTACTGATCACCTAAACCACACGATGATGGGGGAAACAGGCACAAACCTCACCCAGTCTGGATCCCAGCAGAGCCTGTGCTGAGCCGAGGGACCTGGGAGCAGCCCCAGCATC
This sequence comes from Tauraco erythrolophus, assembly GCF_009769465.1. Classification (NCBI taxonomy): domain Eukaryota; kingdom Metazoa; phylum Chordata; class Aves; order Musophagiformes; family Musophagidae; genus Tauraco; species Tauraco erythrolophus. The sequence continues at coordinate 2,958,280 of NC_141485.1, read as the reverse complement.
AGTCCCAGGGCTGGCTTCCCTCCCTTCCCACATGATCTAACCTGCTGCTGGTTTTTCCAAGCCAGGTTCCTACCAGATCCCCTCTCTGAGCAACTTTTTGGCACTAGCTCTTGCCTGCCCTGCTGTCAGTGACTTCTCCCATTTTCCCCCCACCTCACCGGATTGAAGCGTTTGGTAGGAAAACCCTGGAGGGATCAAGAAAGCAACAGGCCATATGCAGGGAGTCCCTGCAATCATTCTAATGAAGCTAAATCTTTGAGTTTACATAAAAGGAAAATTAAATCAAGCACTGGAGTGGATTGGAAAGAAATACACCAGGAGATGGATAAAGTTAATCACGTTTAGTCAAGGCTGATGCTGACCTACTCAGGCTCGTCTCGGAGATCCCACGCGCTTTCTGTAAGGCTTATCTATAGGGGAACGTGGATGCACACAGGGCTGGGGCAGCTGCCCCGGATTTCTGCGGCGCTTTACGCCCGTAGAGCGCGGCGAGAGCACCGCCCCGTCCCTGCGGCATCGCCGCTGCGTGTCGCGGGGGGAAACGCAGGAATCGCCGACTGCGGATCGCGACTCGGGGGCTCCTCTGAAGCCCGCGGGCAGGAACAGGTAAGTCAGGGAAAAACTTCATCTCGGTAGAACAGTGAAAGTAAAATCTCCTTCTCATGTGATGTCATTCCTGTCACTCTCCCAAAATGAAATTGGAATTTGCTGGGACGCTGCGCTGGGCAGGAGGCTCCGTCTTGAGCAGCTGCAGCTCACAGAGCTGCATCTTTCCTTCTATCTTTATAGAAAGATCTTATTTTGTACATACTTTATCTTGTGGCCTGAAACTTGAAAGTAAAATTAATCTCTCTTTTAAGAGACAGAATGGCACAGGAATTCCTGCAGTCGTTATAGAGATTATTTTAAATTTTATCTTTCACAAAGATCTCAACCACGTCTCCAGCAGGTGACAGTAGGAAAATGAGAGACTACTAAACAAACAGAACAAATTTCTCGTTTCGTTCAACCATTCTGATATGGCACCTTCTACATCTTTTTTCCCCCTAAAATAAAATTATGTCTTCCGACAACAGGTATCCAACACTTCGACATAAACCCCCAACGTTGTCTCAGACACGATGGGGAAGAGCTCCGGGGCCTTGGATGAGCAGGTGGCTCGCAGCAGCTCTACCACGGAAGCCCAACAGTCAGCAGGCACAGGCTGCTGCATGTTTTGAAGGACGTACCCAGTCCAGAGCCACAGGTTGACCACTGTAGTTCTAACTGACATTTACAATTTAAGAAATTGAGTTGTTTCCCAAAACGTTTACTTCTATGCAGCACTGAAGCAAATGTATCCCTTTAACTGGTATCAGCTACGCAAACTACACAGTCTCCTGATGAAGGAGCAAAAGACTAGGATACGAATCTGTCAAGTTTGGAGTATTTTTTTCTGTATAGCTCTGTTAAACGACTGAAGACAATAACGCTTCAGTATTTTCTGAGAACAGCTCATTTGTTCTTTATTTCAGTGTTACAGAAAAGATTATTTGCAACTATTCACTTCCTTACAAAATATTCAGATTCTTCAATGAAAAAGTTTCCCACATTGTGTAGCCACCCACACAGCTCCATTTGGAAGTGAATGAAAAGCTGTGCTTGGTGATGTTGAATATGTTAACCTCTTCAAGTTCTCCCGCTCTGGTGAGACACTTTTCTTCTGCATCTGCACAAGGAAGAGTGTTGAACAGAAGCTGGATTCTGTTGGTTGCGTACAAATAAAGCCAACAAAGGCATCAGATGATTATGAGTGAAGCCATTTCTGAGGATCATAATCTGTGTCTGAAGCTGTTTCATTTCTGGCAAACTGAAACTCAATTTAGCCTTGCTAGGAATTAATTGTAATGTGTAACGGATCATAATTAGTAACGAGATATGAAACATTTTTCCTTCTAGTTTAAGCTACGGTGTCAGCTTTGGCCAGTTCAAACGCTATTGGAAGTCACAACCATTTAACTACTAGTTGGTGGTCCATGTGAAACAGCCTAGTGGAGTAAGTCCCTTCCCTAATCACACACACCACCACCGTCATCATTGGCACTCGTGACAGCAATCTCAACGGAGACTCGGGATACCGGCTGGCAGACGTGAAGCTCAGTGTACAAGAATCAAATTATTGAAGTAAAATCCATTGAAATCCTTATGTCTTTCAACCCAGCACTAGAGGATAACTAAAAATGCAACTGTTTTCTAAATAAGGGTAATTTGCACCACACTGCTGCTTTTTGGAAAGTCACCTTTGCTCACAACCATCTCGACACTCCAGCGAACTCGTGTTCGACGTCTCCAGCGAGGACAGAAGCAGCAGGACCGCTCTCCCTCCGCGAGACCCGCTGCCACGGCGTGCTCAGACACGGGCAGGACCTCATGTTGAGTGGTGCCAGAGAAACGACGACTCCCAGAGTAGCTCCTTTCTAAACCAGTAAAACTTCCCATTTGCTAACTTATATTTACCAAATGTCTCTAAACCTGAAATACATCTCTGACTTTGTCCTCTCTTGCGTGACCACGATTCCTCCATCGGTGTACACCTGCCCACAGCGCTGCTTCCTACAGATCCTCGAACATCCAGAGCTCTACCTCGTGCCTGCTGTGCAGCTGAAAGCCAGGCCATGAGCCTGGGACCTCCTCCAGCAAAGAGAGGCATGAATTACCCAGGTCCCAGTATGAACATACCCAGAGCTTCACCTAATCCCAACCCTCGGAACCACCTCGCCTGCAATTCGACTAAACCAGTCTGCCATCGCGCTGTTGTTCTGCCAACCTCCTAAGCGCGACACGAGACTCGGGCATCAGCTCTTTAAAACCTCCAGCGTTTCTTCCCCAATTTTCCTCATTCCCCTACTCACACATCTCTGCGCTGCGAATCCTAAGGAGGTGTGTGAGGCTTGGGCCAATCTATCACTTTTCCCTTCCTGTCATCCCATTTCATGGCGAAATCTGACTCATGTCCCTTCCTCCTCGCCCCATCTGGCGAAATTCCGCAGTTGCACTAATCCAACCCGATGCTCCAGCCAGCGTTTGCATCCGCATCGCGCCTGCGCTGCAGCATCCTCCTTGGCTCCTTTAACGGATCGCTAAAAGAGATGTTAGTATATCGAAGAAATTCCAAGGGAAAAAAAAAAAGAAAGAAACAAAAAAAAGAAAGAAAGAAAGAGTTGCTCTTCTTTGAGAGCTGGCTGGAACGGAGAGCTATCTTCATAAATAGACAGGAAACAGAAAAGACTAATGTTGGGCAGATGACAGATCCCTGAATTCAGTTAACTGGCCTTCAAGATATGAACTGTTCTATTAAACATAGAGGCATTATGTTGGTCATCCACTTTAAGCCCAAGAGTGATTAAAATGCTGGCAGAAAATAAAAACTGGCTATTGAAGAGCTTGCCCTGAGGTCCTAATTTCAAATCAAATTTTACAGCGCCGCACAGGAACAATGGCAGCCCAGTACTCCAAGTCTTCTTTTTGTCACTTTGTACAAAGAAACCCCCTCAAACTCTCTCAAAGAACAATGGCCCCTCTAGATTCGCAACTACGCCAAGAATGGGCTCAAACCATACAAAAACACATTTTAAAAATACATTTTACACTGCCCTTGACATTTGAGATAAATAGAAGCCAATGCATTGAAATTCCAAGTATTTTTTATATCCTTTCACAATGTGAATTTTTTATTTTCCCCAGTCTACTTGATCTTTGACATTCTGGCCTCTGCAAAAGAAGGATACAGCAGAGCAGTCAAAGAAATTAATTATGCAGATAATTGCATTTTATTAAAATGATTACTGTAGCAGAGAACTCAACAAACGACAGCTACACGAACCTGGCCCCCAGAAGAAATGAAGAGGACACAAACAGTTCATTTTTAATTGAAAAACTTCTCAGCTATTAACATTTAATTATCGGTTACTGATATATGGCACCAGTTTAATTAGCATTTTTCTATAAGTCGGGTTTGCCTTTAAGTAAAACCACTTTTTAAAGTTCTGCTGAGCTGCTGCCGATTCCCTGTTTCTACACTCTGAGTTCATTTGAATTTGGCAGCTTGGATACAGACAGTTGTTTCCTAGTGAACAGCACACAAGACCATATGTTTCAACATTTAAGCAATTTAGAATCAGAGGTATAATTCTGAGTGTCCTTAGCAGAAATTGTACATTAAATACCCCAAGGATCTGAGCTCTACAAGAGATCCAGCCTTTTTTAGCACTTTTCCCATAGCAACGAAACCACTCTACGCTACTTATATCATCCCCTCGAACCACAAGCGCGCCGGGAGCACTGGTGAGCCGACCAACGTCTGCCGCCAGCCGGCTCACGGGCTGCCGCGTTTTCAACAGCGAGGGACCAGCAAGTATATCGTTTTCCCTTTCTCCTTCCTGCACCTCGCTCCCATCGGGCAGGATTCATCCAGAATTGCCTCTGAAACACAGCTACGGTTAGGACTCATACCTGGTTTCTTGATTTGTGGACATCTACTTTGTAAGAAGACATTGGTCGATAGCTCCTCTTGCCAAGCAAAACTGCAACATGGCGTTGCTTGTGTCACTCTCGCAATTTCTGGGATGATGGACATCACCAGAACTAAGGATTTAAATCAGGACATAGCCAAGGTATGTCTGGCACGACACGCCATGCCTTTGTGCTGGTACATCTGCTTCACTTTTCCTGGCATGGGGTTACACAACCTCCAAACTGCACGAGAACATTTTAAAGGTAGGTTCTGAGAGAGGAAAAATCCCAACAAATCCCTAAAGAAAAAAAATTAAAAATCACAAACTACATCACTGAACCTATTAGTAAGTCTTCACTGTTTTAATCACACCACCTGCAATAAAACCAGAATGCAAACAATAATCCGAAATTAAAATTTAGTGATAGTTCCTTCTTAGAGGATAGGAACAAAACAAGAAATCCAGCAGTTTATCTGATACCCTCAAGAATTTGAGTGAAGGCTTGTTCTTAGAAGTGATGGACCTAATCGTGGTCCCCCTGAAGTCACAAGCAACGCTCCAGATCACGTGTTGAACACGCAGTCGCAGTTCCTGATCCGACCCGTTTGCCACTTCCACTCCCTTTTAACCACTTTTCTGAACACGTCGTGCTGTGTAACAGCCACGTACTCTTCAATTTCTCACACCACCACTTCACAGAAAACTGAAACAGCAAATAGTTTGTTGTCCAGAGAGGGAACGTGCCGTGTGGGATGCACGACTGCCACGTGGTCCCTGCTCCCAGAAGCCAGGAACTGGCCGTCCTCACACTGCTAGTGCCTGCACATCTACAGGGTTGTGATGGACTTAAGATTTCTTTTTTTTTTTTCTTTTTTTTTTTTTTTTCCCCATCCCATTTATGTACGGAAACTGAAGAGAAACAGTATCAAAAATATATCCTTATAGCTTTCATTGAAACCCTGTCATTAAGTAACAAATATTAAACTACTAATTATAACTGCTAGATATAAAATATTTTCAAAGTATTTTTCCTCAATCTGTAAAGGATGATGTCATCTGGTGACCTGTCTGTCACTTTGACTCGGTACCCAGCTACAGAAATTCCCTTCAAATGCACGAGTGATTCTGAGCGATTAAAATAAGCAAACAAAACCTCCAGAAGTAATTCCATTTGAGGGTATTTCCTTTAACAGCATTAATAACCTAATGCATTTAAAAGGAAGATTTAGAATTATAATTCACTTGTATTTCGCAGGATTAAAAATGCAATATATGTAATATAGCCACAGTATGTAAGTACAATCATGTCAAGAAGGTATTTTGACAGTACCCGTTTCTGTTGAGCAGGAGTTCAACGTCGACACCTTTGTAGGTCGTTTGAATTTTACTTCATCAATCTATTCAATGATGTAAAATCCAAAAAAACCATTTATTATTCAGACGGGTCTGAAAACATCCATTCAGTGGGATATAGCTCAAAGAACATACTGGTCAGGCCTGAAAACCAAGTACAGGTTTCTCATTTGGAAGTGGATTTAAAACATAACACCCAGTCCTTAGTGACATGTACACTCAATAGAAGACACAATCTTCTATAAATTTCTTTACCTGTTATGTCATCAATTGCAAATTTACCAAAAAATGTTCAACAAAGCAGCTAATTTTACTTCTTTACTCTGAAATGTCAGAGTGAATTGATATTTCAGAATAGAGAAAACTCAAAAAGGACTTTTCGTAGGCCGGTATTCTGTTTCGCAGAATGTCTCTCCTGCTAAAATTAGTGGCGTTTTCAGCAGAAACAATAAACATGTTAAAGGCATGTATGATTTACAGGGAAGAGAGAACGGAAAGAAACACCCGCTCCTGGGAGCGAGCGGCTACCTGGGCGCGGAGGACCCCACGTGCCCCTGCCGGAACGGCCCGGGTTATTCTCATCTCCTCTTTTCCCTAGAAATTCCACCCCGACCCTGAGAAACAAGGACATTTCCATGAAACCTATCTCCTCTGCGAAAACATTTAATAAAAACATTCCCATCCCATTCTAATTTTAATTTGTGCTAAATTTCAATGCAAAGAAGCAGACACAGCTGCCTGATTTCCCTCGCCAAAGCACCTCGAGTTTGGAATTCCCCACCCGAAACACAAAGTGGAATCTATGGGACTTTAAGGTACACTGAGCAAATTAGTGTTTAGGAAAATTAAGTTTTAATGAACTAAATAAAATGCTGCTTAAATATTACCGGACTCTTTGGCTATATCTAATAGCAAGACCACTAAATAAAGCCCTTGCAAGAAAAAATGCACACTTGAGGGAAAATAGGATTGTTATTTTTAACACTGATAATTTTGTTTAAAAGAAGATTCCTTCCTGTGTTCCATCATTTTACGTTATGTTCTATTATAGAAACTAATGTGGGAAAAAAAGTTCAGAAAAATCCAGGCCCAGAATATTATGGAAAAAAGAACCACCAAATGTAAAGGTCCTGTAATATTTGGTATCTTTAGATTTTTCTGCACTGGTTCACATGACCCCCGATTTATTTTTAGAAAGGCAGCAATTCCCACTTGGATACGGTGCAATACCTTGTACCCGAATGTTGCTTTGCACAAATAAACCACAGAAAGTGTTGACTTAAAAATAAAACATTGGAAAAGGAGAAAGTTTTTTTTCTCTGTGAAAATTTCCGGAAAAGCTGTAAACAAAGGCAGGTTTGGCTCAGTGGTTGAGTGACTCTGTTGAGCTGTTGAGGATGGAGAACATATCAAACCTCACAGAGTGAGGAAATGTTTGTAAAACAGTTAGTAAATCATAGGCAGCAAGGTCACCGTGTTTAACAGCAGGAATGACACTTTGCCAAAACCCCAGCTGTGAAAGGGCGTATGCGCACACGGGTTTGTCTCATTTCTTCTTCTTCACATCCGATTTTTAATTTTTTTTTTTTTTTTTTAAATTCTATTTCTTTAAAAGCAGGAAAAATCTACAGGGTTTCAAACTGTCAGTCCTGGCAGACCTCCTCCTGCTCAGCCATCAGAAAGTCTCAATACCTGGTTTTGTTTCACCAAACAGAACATAAGCTGTTCGAGCATCAAGAAATTCTCTGCAGTCTCAACAATTTCCCTACGGATTGATGCCGAGTGACCTTTTTTATCTCAGGGACAGAGTTTTAAGTTCTCGCTGTCGCTTCAAATTCACACGCAGAAAAAAAAAAAAACAAACCACCAACAATCTGGCCTCTCCAAGAACTGGCATAGCCAGAAGGTGAAATTATACATTTTTAAATACAGACACTACAAACCCATGTATGAATAGAGGGAGTTTAATTCATCTGATGCCAAAACACCCAGGAATGATTATTTCAAGTCGAAAAGTTGTCATGAAATCGCTCCCTAACATGGAGAGATTTATAAAATGACTCACCTGCTACTGCAGAAGCCAAAGCCGCCGCGGTGCGTCACTGCCAGGCAGCGTATAGCAAAGGAAGTACTTAAGCACATACTTGACTTCAACTCCTCGCATGTTTGAAGTTAAGCATGTATGTAAGTGCTCTGCTGGACGGGGGCCTACGTGCTGGACAACCATGATAAAAAAAAAACCACACCACGACTCCTTCTGAATTACTTACATATTGCATCTCTATTAGAACCTTGGGGTTTAAATCGCAGTTTATGATGGAAGTGTCCTGTTCCTCTGTTCACTATAAGAGAATGCCATCAGAAACAGGGGAGAAAAACGTGGTCTACGGTGATGAAAAGAGATTTTGCATTTTGGGGAAGGGCCCACGGGGCGCTCCTGCTTCCTTGAGGTGGCAGAAAAGTGACATTGCAGTCAGAGTAAGCACAGGTGGGAGGCAAGAGATTAAATAAGAAATCATTTGATCAACGCCTGGGAAGTGTAGGCAAGAACTACAGCACGACATGAAGCTGCTGAAGTTTAATACCAAAGTTAAATGTCTTCTTGCTTCATAGTGGAGGAAAAAAAACAGGAATGAAGAAATATTCAACTTGAGAGGGGCAGTCGTTTCTTTTAAACTATTTTCTGGTTTGTACTATGAGTCCTTTCCTTTGGTCTAGCTTTGCTGCTTTCCTTATAAAGCAAAACTTTAATAAGTTAAAGACTCTGAATCCAAACTCTACATGTGTTGGCCAAACTCACACCGGGGTTACAATTTTTCAGAGGTCTCTCCCCATCACTGGCCAAACCAAACCCTTCTACCTTAAGAGATTTTTTTTTTTTTTTGTCTGTGTGTTTTTGAGGGTTGGTAACCCAGCTAAAGATTCAAACTTCACAAATGAAACTCACAATGCTTTTAAATGCACTTCTAGTCCTCAGCCCTGCTCTGAGAAGTCCGGCAGCCACCGGTGGGCCAGCACGGAGGTCCATCGGCGCAGCCGCCACGGAGAGCTCCGCTTTGGCAGCGCGCTCCGGCGCAGACGGGCATTTAAAGCTATGGTCCTAGGAAAAGGAAGGAAGGAAATGACTTTAAGCTACATATAAGCTACTATTTTCATTGGGTTTGCTGCTTCAAAATCCAAGATGACTACTTAGGCAAAATATTCATAGTATAAATTTCATACGGAAAAGCACTAAAGGATAATTCATGAGTGAAGCTACATTTATAGGGGACTTTGTAAGGATCAAGTAAGTTAACACCAAATAATAAAAATTGAGGCCAACTGTATGTATACGCACAATTCTTCTGACACTATATTTATAGAAACAGGAGTTTCTATATGATTATGATCCTATTTAATGAGAACTCTACCAACGAATGTAAGAGGAGGAAGAGGAAATTTATCCTAAAGGCAAATAACTGAAAAACACTAAGGGGGTGTTAGTTTAGCATTACGTAAACCTGAAAGTGATTTAAAATAATCAAACCACAGTAGTACAGCTTCAATTATTTTACCTATCTCTGTTTTAAGATGAGAGACTATTTCTTAAATGGAAAATCCTACAGTGAAACGATGGACCTGAGTATTAATTAACCAGTCCTGTGTGTTGAACATTTCCATTTGGTTAATCTTCTGGAAAGGAATTACTGTTTCATTTTACGAATTCTTCTTTGCTCACTACATGAAGCTTTCAGCATGCCTGCTACCGTATAGTTTCTTTTTCAGTCTTTTCTTCTTCTTTGGTCTTCCCTGTTGAAGTTCTGTTCAGTAATATGGATCAGTTGTGCTTTGTTGAGCAGTTCAATGAGATTAAATCAACGATATGTTTTAAACTGCCAGTACCTGAGTTAAAATTTACCTCCGTCTTATGTGCTTCAGAATCTTACTCCAAGAACCAGATATATTAATTATCAGGCAACATGTTTACCATTTAATTACTAAAATTTCTAAGGAAGGCTCTTGCTACCTAACATTGTTTTGCCACCTCTTGTTTAACACACAGCCCCTTCCTTCTGTTGCAGCATCTGAGACATTCTTGCGCCTCTACCACCACTGAGATATTTAGGGATCTATTCCAACCCATCCCATCTTAGTCTGCAGGGATAGGAATTTGTTTATTTGTTACCAACGAAGCTAGAACTGTTCTGAAATATGCTTCAAAAGAAACTGATGGAGTCCAAAAATTCACATGAAGCCCTGCTGTTACAGATGGTGGCTTTCCTTTGGCGAGAACCCTGCAGACCGCTGCCACGGGCAGCTCGCGTTCTTATCCCAGCTACACGCTTCCCCTGGTCAGAAATCTGGCCTCAAGTAATGTCTTTGCCTGCTTATTCCTCTAAGCATCAGATTTGTTACAGTGAAAAACAAACATACCTTCTAACGTTTTGTAAGGTAGGTTGTGTGCCCTGAAAGAGAAGTTTATTTGATCTGGATTCTGGACTTGAAATTATTCAAGCACATTCCACAGATGTGGCCAGTCTCAGATGCTTCCTACCAGTTACTTCATGTAATAGCACTTGAAATACTTCAATTTTTCTCTTACTTTGCTTTCTTCTTCTATCAAACTCCATGAAGAAACAAATTTACAAGTCTCAGTTTTATCATTGTTCTAACTATAGTTATTTGTGAGAGTTTCCAGCAGTAACACCGCCATACCCAAACAGCGTTATTCTTAACGCGTTATTCTTCATACTAAGCTTTACAGACAACAGAAATCACAGAAGTACATCTGAATTACTACTTTGTGTACACAGACATCCTGTAATGCAGATGTTTTAATGGCTACTTTTGTGTTTCAAAGCAATGTATGCCTTGGTCTTTTAACTCGATCCACCATCATCATCTATTGCTTTAAACCTCTTGTCCTGTTTAGACTACCTAGATCCCACTCCTCCTATTTTACTGAGTTTTGTTTCACAGAAACTAAACAAGTAGGCACTTTAGGAAATTAACTCTGTCAAGGCAGAAGTCTAGCAACAATCTGAAGAAGAAACGTCCCTGCTTGGCTTTGATGTTGCCGTGTTCTCTTTCTCCCTCCAACGCTGAATTTTTCCACCGAGCTCACTGTCTCGCAGGTAGAGCTTGGCTCAAACATCCACCTCTAACATTAACCCCGGGTACCTGGTCTTCAAAATCACATTTCAGAAAGACAGGAGTTAAGAGGAAAAATTCAGAAGTCTGAAGCTAGCGACCACAAAAGAAATCAAGTTGTTTAATAATACTTCTATTAATCCTCCTGTTAATCCTTTATGGTATTGGAACCTCTCTAAAGTATTCTGATTTTTCTATGAACTCTTTCAAGATGTAAAAGCCTCAAAGCATATTTTTTCCCTAAAAAAAAAAAGCCAAGTGACTGTATCCAAGCAAAAATATAGATTCATTTCTTCAGCAAACATACTCCTGGCTGGCCACTGTGATGCCTCTTCAGCGTTCTCGCCCCCCCTGGGTACGGGTTTCTATTTAAAATCAGCACTCCTCTCACACCAGGGCAGGGCCGGCCCTTATCTCTGGCAGATTGCCGGCCCCGCACAGCCCGGTCGGTGTTTCCAATTTCCTTATATAACAAGGCTCCGATGTCGGGAGGAAGCGGGCAGATACGGAGAAATCAGGGAGGATAAAAAGCACTAGACCCATAACCTCCGAGGTCAGGAGGTTATGACTTCAGGGCCCAACAGTAAGGTGGAAGGATGTGCTCAGGTAGTTTTAAATTACCTCGTTTTACTGGTCTTTTCCAAGAGGAAAAGAGATAAGATCAAACGCCGAAGATTAATATTGCATACATGAATACACACACAGAGCTAACGTGAACATTACTTCTTTTCTCCCTCTATAAGTAGTTTGACTGACTGTCCAGAAATTCAAAAATATTCTCTGCCCTGCAACATCGCTGTGATTTCATAGTGTGACTCTGACAAGCTATCCGGGAACACTTTCAGCCTCTCTGCAAACAATTACTTGCAGAACCAAAAGATGAATTTGTATGAACATAACACAACTTTGTTTTCCAAATACTGACAGGTGGGGGTACGTGTATGACGAATGGTAAATGGAAAATACAGCTTTAGCCATGCACGTAGGATCTTACGCATCTGCGCGTGCAACGGAAAAGACAGAAATCCTCTCTCTACGTGTGAAATAGTGAAGTCCCAGTTTCCAAATTGGATGCTTGAGTGATGAATTCATGATCAGCAAACAACTGATGCCACTGGTCGGGGGGGGCATGAAACAAAGGTGTGAAAACGTAAAATTAATGATTGCAGAACACCACCAGCAACTGTGAAAGGACTGCCCCGACATCACTGTGTGGCTGGCAAGGATGTTGAAGGAAAGAATTAATGGCTCATGGTTGCCCAAGTTTCTGCTTGCTCCAGCTCAAAGTTGAGAGCTGGCGTTCTCCATCGTGGAAGTGGTGCAGCGTTTCTAACACGTACCTATTTTTGGCCATAGAAGGAGCTCAGCTGCTGCAGGTTTTGTGTTGTTTTTTTTTTTTTCTTTTTTTTTTTTAATATCTGAAGACGACAAACAAAGTAAAATAGAAAATGACTGGTAATCACTGCAGAAAAATACCAGTCTTGTAAACTGCACACCAGTAATGTCCTCAGGAATTTACAGGTTAGAGTTCTTGCTAGAGGACAGATACAGCACTGAACACTGTCATGCGAAATCTAACCCATTTGGCTTCAGTATAAATTCTCTTTTATAGGAGATTTGCCTCAACAGCGAAAGATACCATTAGTAAATCCGTCCTGAAAAACATTCTGCTACTTGTGTTCGAATGAAAGCTACAGAACACAAAGGCTGTAGCTGTTCAACTGATACAACGTGCACCTACATCACCATCTCTGCATTCGCGTGATGACTTCAAAATTGCTGCATCACGTGTCACTGCAACGGTCTCTTCTGTACCACCCAACCTAAACCCAACGCTTGTGAACTCTGAAACGCAAACTGCTCCCATTTAAGGCTTTTTCACCAAAAGTTTTCTGCATCACGATACGCAGTTGTTAAGGCTGTTCTTTGACTCGACAGATAAAAACACGCTAAGAGCACGGTTACAGGTAAAAGCAAATTATCAGAATAAACCGTATCTGCCAATTAGGCACGGCCAGCAAACTCCTTTGTCTCGCCTTCCTTCGGATCTGACTATATAAATACTCGGAAGACATGAACGGAGCATAAATCTTCACATGATTCTTCAATCTGTCTACAAATGACCATGACACGACATATAAACTATTCTATATAATATATATGTTTCCCTTTTAAACAGCTAAGGAGTGTATCAGACACCATGATAAACACAGAAAACCGAGCGTGAATGCCAATAAATGCAAGCCTTCCGTCTCGGAAACTCTTCACTTATTTGATTAAGTTAGGTGAAAAACAGAGCAGTCATGCTTGTTGCTTTTCTTCCTTTTTCCTTTCCTCCACTCTTTTCATTTCTAATGCGAATCGGAAGCCTACGTGGAGCAGCCTGGCTAGCCCCGCTCTAACCTCCCCATCTGGAAGGGAACTAACCAGCCTTGGGGCTACTTCCAACCCTTCCCAGCTGTTGGGTTGGGGTTTTTTGTTTTTGCGGGCTTGAGAAAGCATATTTATATAAATGATTGCCATATCCTTTGCCAGCTGTTGACCCCGCTCTTGTCCCGGCTGGGGCATGTTTTTCATTTGGAGCGGCCACAGACTGGAACTGACCCTGCCGGAGTTAGCACGCTATGCAAACAGCTTCACGCGTTCTTGCTGGGACAGACGAGACAATGGGTGCCCAGTGCGAGCCGCCGGCCCGGTGTTTCCCTTTGGGCTAATGTCACACAGCCCCGAGCTGGAAGTCGAGGTTAGAAAAAATAAATGATGAGATTCGCAGCACCGGCGGGCGGCTTCCCGTCCCCAGCAGAAGCGCTGAGTGATTTCAGATACTGCTCTTATGAGCAAAAAAGCTTAACAAAAACACACGGGAAAAGGCGTTTTCGCTCGGCCGCATCTTACTTTAGGTACCAGAAAGTTTCCTGAACTCAACCATCAGAACAGTCTTGAACTATTTTTGTAGACCTGGTTTTCCTCCCGTGGAACGGCGAGCTGATGAACCCTCCCTAAAGCCCTTGGAAAAAATGGCAACTAAATAATAAAAGTAATAATAAAATTAATAAAATCAACTGCAACCTACAAGGATAACAACTTTAAACTTTCAGATCAAGGCAGCTGATGAGGAAAACTGCTCTCTCTGTATCCCAAAGCACTGTTTTGGAAACACCCAGCATAGTAAATACGCCCGCATCTCCTGGTTACCTGTAGCTATGCTGACACAAGAATGTTTTGAGCCATATCAAAAAAGGGGAATGCTCTTAAACATTTCTAAGGAATGTTTCTTACTCACTTTGGCTGTTATCTCATTAACTAATACTGCTGAAGTTAAATGGGACACAGACAATGAACTCTAGCCTTTACAACTTCCATAAGCATTATCAGATTTTTTGATAATAAGTAGAGGTGGCATATGTGTTCTGTTTAGTATGCAGAAGAGCCTCGTTCTATTCTCAATGCACAGATTTAATTAAAAATAAATTTACTGTTAACGCTTAAAGTGGTGCCAAGATTATCCAAACAGAAGGTTTATGATACTTAATAATTGATAAGAGGAAGGAAATTCACAGATTGCAACTGATTATTATTTAGTAGGTCTGTTTGCAAAGGTGAAAGTGGCATTACAGCTAGCCAAAAGGAAAAAAAAAATCTTTTATCATTTGTATATTTAGAAAAATGTGAATTTAGCAAACGTGAATTTAGCAAACATTTTCTAGAAGCATTTGGAATGAAACAGATGACAGATCACAACAGCTTCACTGATTACTTCGGATAATATTCAAGGTATACAAAGCGTTTTCCAAAACATCAGCTTCAGTCCAATCGCACACAAGAAGAGTTTCATTTACTTTTTTTTTTTTTTTTTAATATCAGCACATAGAGGGGATCAGCTTCTTTAAGGCTGTGATTCTCAGCTTGGATTTCAAACCAGCTTTAGCACAATGTGCCAGAAATTTCCACAAGTGCTGAGAGAATTAACTGATGGGATCTTTGAAGCCTCTCTATCCCAGATTAACTAATGAAAAATCTGTGAAATCACAGTTCAATCTTCTTTTTTTTTTTTTTTTTTATGGCGAGATGTGTTTGCAATGGTTGGGATGACAAGATGCTGCCCAAGCCATCTGGCTCCTCACACAGGATTTGATTCAGAAAATTAATAGTAACACCATTGGTGTGCACATATTGCAACAATCCAGAAATCTAGTCCTGTTACACAACCCAGCGCAGAGGTTTTGTAACTCCCCAATAGGTTACGTGGATCGAAAAAGCTTGTTCTAGCCTTAGAAAACAATTTTCATACAGGACTGTGAGTAATGAGTGAGCAACTTTACTCAACGCCGAACCTGGGGCTGCCCCACACCATCCACCCCCTGCACCTCTGACCGGAGCCGCCTCCTCCCGTGCGGGTCACTAATCCAGGTGGTGGTGAAAAGCCCGACTTTGGGCACTCCCCTCAGCATGAAAAGGGGGAAGAAAAGTATTTTTCTACTTTCATGTATTATGCAAATATAATATCTATAAATAATGTGGCTTTGTGCTTTCTGTAAGAGCTATCTAGCACACATAAGGCTACAGATTAAATTCTTTTTTTCAGACTATCATACTACATAGGTTTTCATGGATGAGCAAAAGATCCATTAGAGAAGCAGACCGCGAGTTTTATTTACAAATAAATTCTGAACATCCAAACAACAGGGCTGCAGGAATTTAAAGGCAGCTTCAGATAATGTTCTGGAGTCTAATTCCAAAAACTCGTGGTTCTGTACGAAAAAGAAAAGCTTTTTGGCAGAAGCACTGCTTACTGGAACAGACTTAGGGCTGAAAGAAACTTGTATAAATTATCTATGTTAGATAAATTGTGTATTAAAATGTTACTTTAAAAGATTATTTTAGTTTGGTTCAAGATGAACATCTTACTATATTTTACATAATTCAAAGCTTATTCCCATTAAAATTCATTAGATCTGTGTATTCAAACCCACCAGGTATCTCTGGAATCACCAAGCCAACGCGTTTAACCGCAACTGTAAATTTTTAGCTCCTTTAAAGGGTTTTAAACAGAATATTTGGATGCTGCAGCAGCGATTGCCTGGCAGAGGAGAGACAAAAAGAGCTCCTGGGGAAACACCGTTGTGTCGAACGCATGAAAAAGATGGGAACAGAGGGAATTTCCAACAGGTACATGAACTTGCAGAGTGCATGGTGGCAAAGAGATGCTCAGGGCTGTACGTGATCCGAAACACAGTGTGACTTGTAAATACAGGGAGCATTAATGGGAACAGTTTTGTCTCTTTTAACGGTGCTGATAGATTTCATTACTGCACCGTAACAAGTTGAAACAGATAAGTGAAGTCTTGTACTCTTTTTTTTGTTATGAATTTTTAAACCCCTTAAAGGTTCCGGAAAACACAGCATACAAAGTCCGTAATAAAAAATTACTTTGTCTTTAGAGCATCAAAAGCAAAAGCTTCTACAAAAATCAAGGAGGTGAAAGATCTTCAGGGAATTTTCTTTCCCCTTGAACCCTCCCAGTCGCAACATCCACGCTCTGAATAAATAAAAGCCTAACACGAGCCATCCTCCGCCAACGCGGCAGCCAAGATAGTCTGAGCCATGAGCCCCTCTGGCGTGCTGCCTCTCTCCGGGCTGGTTTGGAAACGCCTTTGGAGGGAGCTGTTTTCCGAGGGCTGCACACCCACATCACTCACCGCTTCTGCAAACCCTGATCTCATGTTCTTCTCCACAGCCTGGGTTTGCATGTTCCTGAAAAAACCTGACAAAAGTGGAAAACTTTGTGTGTGCAACAGAAAAACTTCACTTTTTTGGTGTTGGTTTTTTTTTTTTTTGCTTTTATAAAAAGCCTCCTCTACCTCATCAGTCCCAAGTTCAGGTTTCAACCACTGCTGCTGCCCGTCTCAAAATTTTGTGACGTGTCGCATCAGTCCGACTGCTCCTGCTGAAGCCAATGGAAAACTCCCGCTGCTTCCGAGCAGAAGGGAATTAAACCCTAAAGGAAAAGTTCCACTTTGGTGCAAAGATCAGCAAAGCCCGTAAGAACAGAAAGACATAGACACAATATCGAAGAGACTGACTTAGTCCCAGAGAACCTCAAATTAAAACCCTAGAAAATATCTTATGGCCAAAATTACTTGAGATACGGAAGTTTTAGTAAGTTTGGTGGGCGCCGAGGCCCCGGGCCGTAGGGGGCTGCACTCTTTGCTGCTAAACTTAGGTTAATGGCCGATGACCCTTCCCATTCCCAACCTCCAGCGCTGACCTCCTGACCCACCCCGGCGATGGTGTTTATAAGCGTGTTGCCACCGGTGTAAATAAAAAAGGAACACAACGTGCTGAAATTGTTACTGGTGATGACAACTGACACGCATTTTACACTGCCAGTGGGCAAAACCATCAATAAATAACTCCAAATCTGTTGTTAATGTGTTTTGAGCTTCTTGCAACCATCAGGGTCTTTTTTTTTTTTTTTTTCTTTTCTGTTTTTCCTCTTTTCCTCTCCATGTAGCTTTGTGGGACGAAGAAAAAGCTTCCAGGAAAGAAGCCAGCCAAAAAAAAGGCAGCCTACGGATAAGGTTTACCATTAGCATTAGCCAACAGCTGGAATTTCTACCTTCCCAGGTACTCCTTCAGCTATGAAAACAGCATGGAAATAACGCTGCACCACGGATGAGCGGAACGGTACACTTTTTAAAACCTTCCAAGCAAAAAAGCACGTGGCTCAGGATGAAAACACAGGTTGTGAGAGATCTTGTCTACGAGGTACTGCAAAAACTCATGTCCTGCACACAAAGTAAACTTTTTAGTGAATTTAAAAAAAAAACACCTTGGAAATACTTGGCATGAAAATATTTGGTGAGACAAAAGGATAGACTAACTCCCACCCATCCTCCCTTTAAAAAAAAAAAAAAAAAAAAAATCTATGTCTAGTTTTGTTTTTTTAATTAAATAAGTTGTTGCTAAGGTTTTTTTGATTGCAAATTCAATTTTAACCCAGATCGGAACAAAGCGACTGTTACAGCTTTCGAATTACACAATCATATTTTACGTAAATCCAAGCACACCATAACAGACACTTCCAAGTTCACTGAAGATATTACAACCCCCCATATATTTTTATTAATTTATGTGAATTATTTCCAATTAAAAATCACATACAGACGTTCACACGACCCCTTTGGGCAGGAGCCCCGAGGCGATGGCACGCCTTGGCTCTCGGAGCCGGGCCCGCGGTGTGGTGCCCGTCACACCTCGCAGCGGACCCCTGGCATCGCCGGCCCCCGGCTCTCCTCTGTCAATGGCTCCAATGTAAAACACAGAGAAAAACTCAAGGGAAACCACCAACCAAAAATTTCAGCCAGCTTGAAACGTTTCCGAGTGAAAACAGTATATTCTGTTCATCTAATCATCTAAAACAACTTGCTAAGAGATTGTATGAAACTGCTGCAAAGGCCAACTCCACAAACAGCACAAAAACCCGAAAAAACACCATTGGAACCGGTGAATTCCTGACTGATCAGGAAATGCAGGAAAGAATAATATCAAAATGTAAGTATTTCTGAAAGTCCCATTTATCAGCTATGTTCTGAGTTCTGTGCTTAGCTGTTTATCTCAACTAACGTGCAGAATTTTTCATTTTAATGGTGAACTGCTAAAATCTTTGTTGTTGCTGCTACAATTCCATGAAACAAAAGGTACACGGAGCATGTTTTTAAAATGAGCAAGTTATAAAAATGATTAGAGTAGATGTAACAGCCTACAAAATATGACCAAATAATAGTCATCTATCTTTCTCAAAAAGAAAAATTAGATTATGTGTAATTGTAAAATCTAATTTACATTCTCCTATTTCCAATTTAAATTTCCACTTTTATGAAACATTCTCTGCTTCAAAGTTGTGCATGTGTAAAAGATGCTTTGACATGCTTCTAATTGATTCGTTTTACACTATCGAAAGGATAACAGCGATTCGCAAAAGCATTTTTTTTTCCTGTCTTGCACACATCTCTCATTTGCCCATCTTAATTCAATTAAAGGAAGTAAGGACGGTTTGACCGATGAATGAACCATATTTTAACTGAGGACATTTCTATGTAAACTGGAATATACCAACCACTAATTCTCAGCCAGTTACTTCCGATCTGCAACTTTTATTTTGAAAGGTCACGGCATGGTCACCGAAAAGACGGAGGACAATAAACGCCGGAGTGTTTCGCAATCGCGCAGAACTACAGGCTGATGTCAAAAGCAAAAGATTTTAATCTCAAATGCAGTTTCTATGCAAACATTCTGTATTTATTCCTAGTTATCGGTGGAGCTGGAAGTTAAAAGTTTAAAGTAACCCCCTCCCTGCTCGGTGCATCGTATGGCCATTCCTTGGAAGAACAGTAAAAAAAATACAATTTTTCTATTTCCCATAGGCCTTATGTTACATTGGTGGAAATTGCTACAGCTGGGACACCAAAAATGTCACTTTTGAGCATTTTGGTGGGTTGTTAAAGAAATATGTGTAGAAACACTGAGCCCACCTACCAAAACGTATTCGTACGAAGACAAGGTGTGAAGGACACGGTGTGCTCTGGGGCAGGTTGGTGTGTACCTGCAGGTATCCACGCTGACCCGTAAATACAACTTCTGCCATGAACAGTGGTGTAACTCTTACGTTTGAGTCGCAGCTGCTACACTGACCTGGGCCACTCTGGAATGTCGGTATGTATTTAAATCCAGCCAAGAGGTTAAAAGTGGAGCAGAAAGCAAGAAACTTCAGCTTCAGCGCTTAATTTAAACATGCTCTGCTATTTTACAAGGATCTAGAGGAGGTGGTGTCATCTCATTCACCTTGTACGCATCAAGAAAGCTATGAAGACAACCAGGACATTTGTTTCTACTTCAAGTAGAAAAGTTCTCCACCCTCATCCTCTCCCCAGACGTGGGCACTTTGCTGCTCCTGCACTGCAAGGCGAGAGGAGAAAAACTCCGTCAAGTTCAAGGATAACAAAGCAGATTTGATTAGTCCCACCCAAACGAGGAGGAGCAGCACAATACAGGGGTGGTTCAGCAGCGGGGAGCACTGGGTAATGTCAACACTTTCTGTAAACTATTATTAGACAAAGATGATGTTTCAAGGAGAAATATGTATTGACATATTTGCAGGTTTGTGCCATTAGCACCTTTTGGACACCAGTCTTAACCTCACTGCTTAACGAGAGGGGTGCTACAGCCAACAACAGTGGAGAGAACATTACAATGAAGTTATTTTCTAAGGAAACACTTGCTGACAGCACGCTGAAATGAGGATAAACACATGCCTACGGTTTCAAAACAGCAGCAAAGGCTGAACTTCTACTAAATAAACATGGCAAACAAGCTAGCTAAAGCCCACAGGCAAGACGCTCTGTCATCAGCGAGGTGAGGATTATGAGGTGTGTCCTTGACCAACTAGTTGTGAAGTCCCTCCTCAATCAAGTAGTATCAGGGAGCACCCAAGGGGTCTGAGCCTGAGTTTCTACTGAAGAACAAAGCCTGGTGGGACGTGTCCACACCAATGACATGGCCAGATTACAGATGAACGAGGAGAACTCAATGTGCCTTCTCTCACTACCAAGGTGGCCAACCGCTGCCTTCAAGCTCATGGAAGACCCCTAAGAGCAAAGTCCTGCTACCAGACCCTCCTGACAACAGATAACCAATCTGAGCAGCTTCACTTAAAAAAATGCAAATTGGAGTTTACACAATTTGCTTTTGTTTTGTAAGCCAAGATGTTGCCAGAAGACCTTCAGTTGAACTGGTGCACGTTGGTGAGTCAGAGCCGTTTCTAAGCAGCCACCAAAGAAATGCAGAAAATACCGGGTAGAAGACGCACATTACCATTTTCCTTCTGCTTTTCAGATACAAGAGAGTAATAAAAGACACACGGCTTTCCCTCAGAACAGATCTCAGCCAAAGGTTGTTTGTTGGGTTGTTGTTTTTTTTTTTTCCTTTTAGAGCAGTGGTCTCAGTTACTTGTCCCTTTAACAAAGAGCTAGGTTAAAAGTGAATGCAATACATTCTCATTAGGATTGTCTATACTTGTTAAAAAAAATTACTTGCCGAAAATACAAAACCCCTGACAAGTTTCAGATCTCACGTTTTAGCAACTAGGTACAATTTGAGTCACCTCTGAAAACCTCTCGTTCGCACCTCACAGCACAGACCACCATCCCTCATCGGAGCCGTTCCCACTTGCGCTGTCCTGCTCCCCAGCCATGGGTCGCTCTTGGTGTAACGATGGTCATTCAAAGCTGGATATACCATACCTACGTCATGCTCCAAAGATCTTCCCCTGCCAAACGACTCAGCAACAAACTCCTGGTTAAGCCCTGGCACGATGCCTAACTGCATTATTTCTTCTGAAACAGAAAATGTTACTAGTATGAAGCATGAAGGCTGTTTTCCCGAAGCAGACAAGGATAACACAGGGGGACAGAAGCAAATCAGTTTTGGGAATGTTAATGTGAAAACGTGCCAAGAGCCAGCCAGAAGAACAATCTCTACTTTAAACTGTAGCGGGACCTTACATGGATTAAAGCAGCCAAACTCTGACCGCTCTTGCCGAGTATCAGCAGAGCCCTTGGCCAAACCTACTGAAAGGACTCGATGATCCTTATGGGTCCCTTCCAACTCGAGATACTCTGTGAGAACTGCACCACCGTAACTGAAAAGTTAAACCAACTCTTCCCTGCTGCCTGCGGAGCGAGAATTACTCCTCACAAGTACAGCAGATAGCAGGCGGCGATACACCTTGGCCAGCGTTATAAATAAAGAACATCCAGCTTGCACAACGGGTAAGAATTATTCCCATTTGTGAGTTTTTCCTGGAGCGAGAAGCAAACTCCACTAAATATTCCTGTCTGCCTCTGTGCGCGCAAAGAGCCCGGCGCACATAAATCTGTAGCGATATTGCTCCGAGAAGGACCAAGACGTCTCCACCGATGCCCATACGCTGCGTTTGAGATGTGAAGAACACAAAGCTCTTCTGGAGCAAGCAGCGCAAGGCGTTTTGGGGGAAGCCACTGCTCCGTACGGAGCGGCGCGTCCAAACCCCACGAAGAGCTCGGCGGAAGGTAACCTGTCCGGGAGCGGCGGGGACCGCCACCGCCGCGCTCCTCCGGCCGTGCTGCTGTGTTAATGACCTCGCAGCAGTAGACAGATCCAGTCCTTCTGCTTTTCTTTCTCACTGAATGATTTCCCTAAAGCCAAAGCTGGGCAAAATGCCACTAATGCTGCCGTAAAACTCCCGCTGCGTTAGGAGGGAGGCAGGCGACTGAGGGTTAGGAGGTAATCAAGCTTACAGATTAAGGCTCACTAAAGCTACAAGATCAGCACAGCTCGGGGTGTTTATTAACTCTTTGAAAACCAGGATGTATGATTTCGTGTCACACGAATATAAAGGACGTTTTCGAACAAGACCTGACAGCTGAACTATTCCGCGAGATCCGTTCCGATCTGTGCAAAGCTGGGAGTACAGAAGAAACAGTCTGTAAACCTATTTGGATCAATTTCACTACAAAATACGTTTCAAACTTTGAGAACGCAGGAGCAAAAACCTCCTGAGAATTAGAGGAGTAAAATTTGCTAATTATTCTTCCCTCCAGAAACATTGCTTTTTAAATAAAGCACAGCAACCTGAAAGTCAATGATTTAAACACCCTTCTACCCCCTTGGCGAATTAAAGCTCTGACCTGGGAATTAAGTCTTTTTTCGCAGGGCAGAATGGGTTAATTTCTGAATATAAAATGAGGTTGCCACAATCTGGGTGTTTTTTGTTTTGTTTTGTTTGTAACACAAAGCAAAATATACTCTACAGATGCTTGATTAAAATGCAACAGCTGTTTATGGCGGTGCATTTTCCGCTAATTTACTAGGGCAGATTTTTCAAGGAGCCTTGTTTTATTGCATCTTCATTTGCATAAACATTCATACACCAGAGCTGCCCGTCCAGTTGTCCCTGCCTCGCCTAGTACTGAAGGTTTAAATTCAAATTCAACTAAGTCATCCGCTCCCATGAAGGAAAAGAGTTCTGAGAGCGCGGTGTTACACCTCTGTCCCACGATCCAACCTGCACTTCGTGCACATTTAACTTCTCAATCCAAAATATTTCATTTTTTTGGCATCGTATGCAACTAGTATTTAATCTGCTCTTCACATCTGTCTGGCTAGGCCTGGTGCCTTTCTTTAATATTATTATTTCCCTTTTGTTTATTTGATCTGTTACATTCCTTAAGCTTGACGACTAATCCAAATTATTAACAAATACAAAAGGGTTTATGTAAATTATTATGATGAACAAAAACAAATCACAATTATAACATTGTTAAGTGAATTAGACAACAATGGCTACAGCTTCCCTATCAAAGATTGAGGCGGATGAATTTGAACTTTATTGACAGTAGGAGCAGAAAGTCTTAATCACTAAGCACCAGCATGGTCTGGTTTTCATAGGGTAATGACCCCATCTATATATTCATAACGAGGGTCTCGTTCATCATAATTCATATTAAAAAAACCCACATTCTTGCAAAACTAATGGAGGGAATGTGTGAAAAGTGATTGGATGGGTAAAACTGTACGAGGCTGAAAAGGCCTTAATTGATTTTACTGTGCTGTGTCTAAGCCTCCTTGGACAGTACATCAGATCTGTATCTAACTGCATTTCAATTGATTTTCACTGATAGGCTTCTTTCTTATGTCTGGGGCTTAAGTACTAAACTAATAAAAGGATAAAAGACTTTGTAATACAGATTTTGAAAATAATGTGCACACACGATTTCTATGGAAGAAAATTGTATGATATGTGTTTGTCCTACCGAAGTGACTACAGCTAAATGTAATATTAAAAAAATGCAATTAATATCAAGAAGATTACTGGGGGGTGAGGGGGGAGAAAAAAAAAGGAAAATAAGGAAAAAATGTCCCTTGGCTAAAATCAGCTTGATTGTAAACAGACTTGACTTCAATGGACTTGTACCTGCTCACATTAGGGGTGATTTTGACTGATATCTCAAACTTGATTGAAAGAGATTATAATTCATTTCAGATGTGGGTTAGTTCTTCAAAATTTTAAACAACGAAGCACACACATTCTGATAAAAGCACCCAGCATACCTACGCTGATAAAATTACCTAAAGCAAAATGAACTGCTTTTTAACTGGTTTTGTATGATCATACTCTTGGACCTTTAAAATACATTAACTTTTAAAGCATCTAACCTGTGGCAGCAACCTTACCAGACACACAAAACTCCCTTTAATGCAACTGGGCGTTGATAGCCCAGTTCAGATAACGGCGTGTTTGAGCTCTAGAACGCTGCTGGATTGGGCTTCGTATCAAACGGTCACGGTGAAGCCAAAAAAGGTTCTTGTTGCAGGCAAAAAGCAGTTTGAATGACTGATTACAAAAGCAACAGGTTTACCTAACGGGAATGTATATTAAATGCAAATACCCAAACACAGGAGAAAAATTTAAAATTTGGGAAGGGAAAACTGCTTCAAAAAGACGGTTTTCCAATTTTTTAGTCTACATACCCCGCCATCGTTTGCAAATACTATTGCCAACGACGCTATCTGCTAGTCAGATGGTTTGTAACATCTGTATAACAAATGCTAATGTCTAAGAGCTGTTCTGGTTTTGTGTTCCTTTACGAGGCTCGGTGTTGATAATCTCCAAAGCACACCCATGATTCTTTAAATTAAACATAAGAATCTTGTCTCACAGTACAGCTAGGTTATCCATGTGTAAGAGCCCAAGCCAAGTAATTACACATCCGCTCAAAGGATTAGACACATAAGATTTCTTTAAATTTTTAATAAAACTGCACAGCTGTTGTAGGGAAAAAACTCTTTTGTTCTAGATTTTTTAAAACCATTAAGCTCAAAGTGATTCACAGTTATGCTTCAAGAAAAGTACTTTAAAAGTATTTCTGTTAGGCACTTTTTTTAGTAGATTTAACATCACTTAAACCTCACGACAACAGATTTGAGTCAGGAATAACCTCAAGGAAAGGTACTTGGTCAAGTTTTAAAGAACATTTCTCTCCCGTTACCAGAACACCTGCAAATTCATTTTACTTGACAATACAACCATTTAAAGTGCACGTTTGCTGGTGCACGTAAACCCATGTCACATTTGATTCATGAAGTCAGCCTGCAGGGAGCTGATGTTTGAACGGCATCGCACGACGGGACACGCCAGATCCAGCCTCCCTGACAGCCTCTGCTGCCCGGCAAAACGGGTCAAATTGCCTCGGGACAGGTGCCCCAACTGAGAAATCACCGTGGCTTGGGAAACGGGCAACGAATTGCCCAAACGCTGCAGCAACAAGCGAGCTGATTCTTTCCCAGAAGCTCTTCCAGTGCCACTGGTTCAACAGAGGTGGAGGTGCAGGGGAGGTGGGTGTCTCAGTCGCTCTGAGACCACAGATTGCTCACCAGACCAGTGCCCACTAGCACCATGCCACGGGTGAGACACGGTAACGTTAGCTCAAATGTGTACCAGGAAGATGAAAGCAGTAGATGTGTGCTCTTCAAAAGAGAAATGAGTAGCTGGAATGAAATCAGGACCTGGCACTGGCGACATAGGCAGAGACAGGGAGAGTGACACCAAACGGGTGGCAGCATCCAAACCAGCAACATCAGGATGAACTGGAGAGGAGTGACTGACCATGCTGGCTGAGCAGCGTTTTTGGGAACACAACCATGAAGAAGCCAGGTTGGCTTCGACCATGAAGACCAGGTTGCCCAGAGAAGTTGTAGATGATGCCCCATCCCTGGAAGTGCTCAAGGCCAGGTTGGATGAGGCTTTGAGCAACCTGGTGTAGCGGAGGGTTTCCCTGCCCATGGCAGGGGGGTTGGAACTGGATCATCTGTAAGGTCCCTTCCAACCCAAAGCATTCTATGATTTTATGATTCTATAAAGCCCTTTACGTGTCCTTCATACGTTGTGCTTTCAGAGCCTTTAAGGAAAGAAGGAACAAATCTGGACAAGAGTGCCAATGATGCGGATGGACCGTTCCGAAGAGAGGGAAGTTCCTGAGGACTATAACCAACAAAGGGAAAAGATGTATTAGCAGCAAGTGCAAGGTCAGGAATGCAGAGCCTGAGCGCCTGTCAGTTAGAGAGCCTGGGGTAAAAGCCCGAGGTCTTTCACTCGCAGGACAGAGACAGGCCACTGCCCGGCATGGCCGTGCTCCAGCACCTATCGCGGAAAACACAGAAGGAATATGTTGTTCAGCACAGCGGTGAGATGTCATCGCAAACACGCGTTCCGATACCCGTGTCCAAGATGAAAACTTGAAAGAGATACAAAGCAGCCTGATGAGGGGAGCAGACACCTGGCTCAGAGCGGGGAGCGAGCACCACGGGCTCGTTCCCATCTCAGTCGTAAGCCGGGACAAGCGTATGACCGCTCTGCACAAATCCCAGGGAAGGAAAAACCATGGAAGTTAAAAGACAGCATCAGCACAAACCCAGGTGTACCTTGAAAGATTTCTCATCATCAAAGAAGGAAGAAGTATGGAGGCAGAGCTCTGGGGTGGGGACGGAGGGACGTGCCGGGCGTTAGAGCCAGTCTCATCACCCGGCTCCGTCCTTCCAGCCCAGTTTTCTGATTCAAATATTTTACAGGATTTTGGCTTTGCACCTCGGAGTAAATTTACTACCCTGAAACTGTTGCAATAATACGCAATATTACTAAACAACCAAACGTAGGATTTACAAGACAAACTACGGTATGCGGGTATATTTACAACGAATCTAAATCTCTACAGATTTTAATGAACTGCAGCTGACCTTGATCAGTGATTCAAAGCCCAGAGCAGCTTCTACTCTCTCACACATTACTAACCTTTGCTACAACATTTATCAATTTACCTTCTTGATCTCTCAAGCAGGTCATGTTTTCTAATCAGCCACTGGCTCAAAGACCTACATCCCAATTAAATTACTGAACGAAGACATGCTGGAATGCAGGCTTCTTTCAAAAGAATTAGCACAAAACACATTTAAACACTGGATTTTCCATGCCTGAACTGATTTTTTTTTTAAACATTTCTATACAATATGCAAGTTAGAGACACATAGCCTACTCTGTTAGTTCTAACAGAATTAGAACTGTTAACGTCATCCCTGAAACACACTATTTCCGTGGATGTTTTCTGGTTTTGCTTCCCCAAGTGTTCCGTGCATAAATACTGACCTGAGCTTTAAATCATCTACGCTGAGCCATGAGCTCTTCAGACCTTGGCTCGTCTGAAATCTCAAGGTACGAAAAGCTACAGATGTTTATTATTAAGCACAAGAGCAGCTTCGCAGACTTAAAACTACTCACACTTCAAGTTAGACACTTATTAAAACAGCCCCAAGACCTGAGCTTAATTTTAGGGGTGGCAGTGACCCCCAGCATTTCAGCCAGACCTCGGGTCACCCCTTGCCTTGGTGTAAAAAGCAGGTGGTGTAAGAAGTGCTTTCTGTCGCCTCCTCCTCTGCAGGCCAGCAGCAGCTGACAGACCCCGCGCGACAGGCAGCAGCTCATCCGCACGGTAGCTCCGACGCTTCCTGGATTCGATGCACATGTTGGGAACGACTGTACCCAGCGTGTGCAAAAACACAGTCACACGGGAGGGGGAAAAATGGTACCACTTAGTACTGAGCCTCACAGCAGCCTGGATCGCTAAATAAATATTATACATGCTGCTGTTCTTTGTAACAGAGCGTTGCTGCAAACACAGGTGAAGATAAGGAATCCCCCAACATTTATGTTTCTTTTCCTGTTTCTGTTTTTTGCCATTTTCAGAATTAGCAATCAGTAACGACAAATACTGACAAACCCCAAATACCCAACACTTCCCAAAACGTACACAATCAAGTCATATTTGCAGCTCCTGTGACAGGGATGAGGGACATTCAGAGCATCAAAGAAGCACCAGTTTCAGACAAAATTTAGATTCCAATGGGGTTTCCTCTGATTTGGAGAAGCAACTTGCTTGTACTTACAGTCTGAGCTCACGAACGTCAGCACACACTTGTTTTTACCAGACTCCAGCGTTCCACAATCCCCTCCCTTTATCGAGCATCTCCCAGTAAATTCAGACTCAATAAGCCATACAAGGAATGCGGACTCATATTTGCATTTTATGTAACACAAAGAGTTTGGATTATTTTAGTTTCCACCAAAGTGGAGGAGGTGCCAATTCTGCAGGTGCAGCCATGAACAGCTTTGGTACTGCTGAATCCAACTGTGCCCTACTGTAAATGGGCTTTAGGGCCCTAACGCCAGTCTGTGCAGCACCTGGAACCTAACACCACCACCTTCCCTCATTGCTAATACGTTTATAAGTAATTTTTAGGATAAAATTGTTGTTTCAAATGCAAAATACACAGAAAGAGTAAGATATGCTGAATTCTGATAGCAAGAGAAGCAAAGCTAGCGCGGGTAACGGATATCCCTGATCAATCCCAAGGTTACCCTAACTGTAGGACAGCATCCCATCTACCAAACAGGGCGTATACAAAATAATATCAGCATAATCACAGCTTCCTCCTGCGACCCACCGAGCTACAGCGATACCACTGGTACTGGCTAGAGGAGGGGGTCCAGCCCCGACAGAGGTAGGGACAAGTGCCAGCACAGCCACACGCTCAAAAGGATAAGAGATCTCAGTAAGGTGGAGGGATTCGAGATGTAAAAAAGGCTGAGAACTCCTGAACTAAAGAAATCCAGTCAGGTGAGCAAGTATCAGCTAGTCCAAAAAGAGATGATGTAATCAGGGTAAAAATAAACTGCATTCATTTTCTATTTCCGTTTTCTCTCTAAATGCTAATACTTTAGTTATACAATGAGATGAGTTGATAAATATAAACTACTCCTGGTGTTTAAAAAAGGGAGTGTTGAAGTGTTGAATCCCAATGCTTTGGGGATTAAATCTGCAACATTTCTGGCCCCTTCTCCATCCTACTGCACATCTCTGTATCGTTCTGTGCATACCTGTAAAACCGCCTGCATGATTATTTCTTTTTTTTTTTTCCTGCAATAGTGATAGCAAAATAATTTCCATGGAGCAATGCAAGGGCTTTGCCAAGGGCAACAGTTGAGGACCTCTTTGTTTAAGGAGTACTTCAGGATACGTAAGCCTCATAGGTATTGTATTTTGATGGCTGCTGTCACTGGAAAATAAAAACATGTTGCAAAAACAGATCCATGATACCTACAGGAAAATGCTACTTGGTCCAAGTTCAATTTATTTGTTGACAGAGAAGATCTACTGTGCTTAATGCAAAGTTCAATAGAAATACATGTAATACAGATATCTCGAATCATAACCGTGATAAAACAAGCTCTGCATTTGCCTGGCTGTTAAACGCAATTCAAAATTTATTGGTAAAAAGGAATCAAATTTGGTTATGGCATAAAACATATTTCTTGCCTTACGAGAGCAACCTAACCGAGTCCCATCCATCAGGACAAATCAGTGCTGTTCATCTCTGCCCGGTGACTCTGTTTCCCGGCGGCGCGCGGGGAACGGGGCTGCGCTCCCCACCTCGCCGCAAGCCCAAGGAAAGAGCGAGCAGTAGCCACGAATGCCACGGCCCACGGCAAGCGCCAGCCCTCCAGATGGCCGCCTTCGCCCTCGTTTGCGGGCATTCTTTTTTAAATCAAGACATCAGCTGACATCCGAGACCTGAGTGGGTGCTCTCAGGGTGGCTGTAGTCAGAGATCTTTTATGCTGATCCTCTGCCCTACCGCACGGACACCCAGGCAGTCACTCCAGTTACTTTTTACATTGTGATTTTAAATGGTGGCAATAATAATCCACAGTGAATGCTTATGACAAAAAAAAAAAAAAAAAAATTAACATTTCACCAGTTCCTCTAGATGCTATTTCAGTTAAGTTCTTCTCAAGAAGGACGCACGTTCAAGCACACTGAACACTTTTACTTATTGTATGTATCTTCCCTAATTACAAATTCATAAGAGCAAGAGGATTTCCTTGATGAGAGATCCAGTATGTTTCTTTTTGCCTTTAGCTTACTACGCTGGCTACAGAAAATATACTGTACTAAAAATGAAATAACTTTCCCATTTTAATGTGGTTATAAGCTTCCTGCTAGGCTGTGACCTAATTGAGACTTTTGATCTTAGCTTTTTCAAAACATCTTACTCTTCAGAGTCTGTAAAACATTTTAACTACAGATCTCCTGCGATCATTACTGAAAGCTACAGGGAATAAAATAATAAAGAAAGAGGGGAGGGGGAAAAAAACCCTCAGTTTATCAAAGTCAATGGAAATACAAGGTATTAATTATGCTAAATGAAGAAATATGGGCATTTGGTTACTTTTGTGGGTCAGAAATATTTTAATCTGGCGCTGCCAGCCAGCTGCCTCTCCCTGACCTGTGTGCATCTCTATCAGCTGCCGGATCACATCAAAGCGGCCGCGAGTGAGGACAGCAGCGCCCGGCGCGGGGGCCCCGCTGCGGCACCAAGGTCACAGATTGGGCTGAAACCACCACGTTGTTATCAATTACAATCACTGATAAGGACACGACCTTTTTCCAGGCACAGAAACAGGTTGGGGGGGGGATATTCGTGCGATCGCTTTCCCCAAAACCGCGCTTGGTTCGCTCTGTGTGCCCACAGGGAGAATGAAACTGCGAATTTTTAATTTTCAAATGGGTGCAGAGGTAAAAATATGACCCAGAGCCCACTGCTGATAAGCTCCACTTAGATCACCCGAATGCAGTTCCCTTGATTCGGTTAACGGAGCCAAACACACGACAGAGCACAATTAAAGCAGAGGGGAAATTGTATTTCTACCCTACAGACGGCTCTTGTGAAGTTTCATCAAAGCAAACCCAAAAATGTCTTTATTATAGTGAGACCTACAGCAGAATCACATGTCACTGAAAATAAGTACTGTTACACAGTAGTAAGTCACCTAGTAAAATAAAAATGTATTTTCAATAAAGATTAGTTCTGCATTTTACTTCTTAGAATTCTTTGATCAAGTAATTTTGAACTATATAAACCCAGCCAGACCTCCCTAACCTAGCATTCCTCAAAAGATTGTTTTGCTGCACAGAAAATGCTACAATTTGATCTAACTCTACTTCAGGTGACGTTCCTCTTACTAATTTTCAATACGTAACAGTTTTGGCTCACGTTTGTGGCAGACCTATTAGTCTGGAAAAAAAGAAAGCTCCAGATACAGACTATCCTATTTCCCAAGCAGAATGAAAAACATTTTTACGATAAGCTAACCACAGTATTTTGGCATTTGAAGCTTTCTCAAAAGAAGTGCTGAAAAAAACTACATGGAAAGGCAGAATATAACTTAAATCCTTAATGATTAAAAACGTCAAATATCTAATTCATTCCCATTGCATTCAGAACAAACAAGAAATTAAAACGTTCACGCTGTGAATCGTCTTGGCTTGTGCAAGTCCAAAGTCAAACACTCCCTAGTTTACTCTGTATACCCAAAATGTTTACTAGCTCTGACTCAGATTTAAACTGTGTAAAGTATGATCGTTCTGTAGTGCAAAGCAGTTCTTGCACATACAAAAGAGGTAACGAGGTGAAACTGGAAGGTACAGAGGTATAGCTTTCCAATTTACTTTCAGGTTTGGATTTTACTACATTTTTTTCCCCCCTAAGGGGACCAAAAGAGCCATATATGGTGATGTGGAATTAAAGAGCTACTATTATTTCATGTACCTTCTGAATTTAGTATGAAGTTAAGCGTAGGAAATACAGTCAAGAAGACTGCCTGAAAGCCTGTGGAATGGTTAAGTGGGGAACAGTAGGATGTAGTCTATAATCCTTTAACAAACTTTACTGTCTGTGCCAAGAGGCAGAGAGAAAAATACATTTTACATTTTATAAATAGTCGTGAACATAAGCTAAAGCATTTTGCCACTTCTGGGAAATCAATAAGCAAAAACAAGCCACTCATTTGCAAATAATTTATGTGGCTTTTTTTGCTAATGCAGGACAATCTCTCTGCGAAAACGAGGGCAATAACTTTATTATGCTCATAAATACAACGCAAAGCAAACGGAGACCGGTGCTGCTTCTCTATCTGAACAAAAGGCACAGCTTCGATTAGATCAGAGAGACTGAGGAGCTGCGCAGCTTGTTTTAGCGACGCAAAATCACCAAGCACACGAAACCAAAAAAGCCACAATTATTTAAAAGACATTAGAAAAGCTGCTATTTGTCGACGCTTAAAACGGCAAAACGTAATAGAGGGACGGTATTTTTATGGAGGTCTGCGAGACACCTCCAGGAGCTGCCTTGCACTCGGAAGCAGATCTGCCATCCCAAGGCTCTGGATTTTCCTGGGAAAGGAGGGCAGAATTAGGCCAATTATCATTCAGGCTGCCTGCTCACGCTCCCGATCCCGCACAAACGAACGCCGCGGCACAGATCTCGCGCCGGTGCGGAGCGGGGTGGGAGGGGGCGGTCAGCCCCCACCGTTCAATCATCACCAGACACAGAAAGCTCCTTAGTCAGGTCTGCAGATCAGTATGTAGGGCAGGGAGAAAAGAAAGCCCGTCCTCCCTATCCAGCTGTGCGGGACACGAGCTGGATAATTAACGCGCGCTCCCCTAACGCGGCGCTGCCTCCGACTGCGCGAAATCCTCCGCTGGAAAGCGGCAGAGAAGTTTCCGTGGCTCCGCCGGGAGATGCCCTTTGAGCAACACCTTCCCGGCCGCACGCAGGGTGGAGCCTGGCCAAGCCCGGCCCGGCGCTCGCCGCGACGTCTGCGTCGTGCCCGGAGCTCCGGAGAAAAGAAAAGAAAAGAAAAGAAGGTGCTATGGCTTACAAAGGCCCCAACTTCAACAGAAATTTGCTCTGGAAGGGGAGCCAGGCAGCAGCTTGCAGGTATTCTGCTGCTGCAATTATCCCCTGGGAACCCGGCTGACGAGTCCGTAATACCACCCAACCTGCCCTACAGCCCACTGTTGGTTTATTTTAAAGCCGAAATTATTTGATAAAAAGAAGAGGAAAAAAAAAAAAAAAAAAGAGTAACTCACATAAAACTGATATTTGACATAGGTTGTTAATGCGTTGTGTTACTGCTTTGCTTGCAAATGTCTAATAAATTACAAGAGCTGCATAAAACCCTTACAGGAAACATCAGCCCGAGCGCCGCCCAAAAGTCATCCCGCTCTTGAACGCCACAAAAACAATTGATACAAGATATAATCGAAGTCCAGACTGCTTGAAAGTCTTTCAGAGAGCCATCAGACCTCATTATGGATTCGATGGTCCTATTTCAAAGGACAAAACGCTAAACTTTTCAAAGACCAAAGAGGGGAAAAAGGATTTTTCCGTTTGTGCAAGGCAGGGGAAACACACAAAACATCCATGATTAAATAAAACTCCCCGTGATTGAATCTGACTACCATTTTACAATATTAATGCTAATGGATTATCATACTCTTGTTTGCATGTTGAACTTCGGTTTCCATAAAAGTTGCTCGTACACAGGATCAGAAGAAAATGGCATTTTAAAACCTAAAAACAAAAACACGCCCTAGAAAGAAAAGGCAAGTTTAGGAGCTACAAAATCAGCAACATACACGCAATAATCAGTTTGCAATGTCAGATCAGGAAGTAAAGCAGCAAAAGAAAAGACGAGTTCTCGAAAGAAAAGACTTTTAGGAAACAGCAAAATTAAAACAGGAGTAGATATGTAAAATAGATGAATGAAGACAACGTCTTCCTGCACCGAGGGAGTTGTTTAAGGAGAAACAGTGTCCGTTTGTGGCCAGCGATAATACTTTCCATTCAATAGAGTTTGCAGCTTGCTGATTCATATGATTGCAGGCTGGCGCCCCGCTGGCGAGCCCCCTCCGCTGAAATTAAATCCACTCTCTTCAGTTATAAATTATAATGCTCTATAAACAACACTCCCACTGGGAACGGGGAGAGCGAGCGAGCGAGCTCTCTGCATAGTCCACTCACTGTTTAATGCTCTGCTCTTCTGCCACAAACAAGGGCTGTATGTCTGCCACAGACAGCACTCTCCCTGTAATTTATATACTGTTTGATGTCGAGAGCAGAGAAAGGAAAGGAGAATTGTAATGCGAGTCAAAGAGGAAAAGAAGTTGGAAGTGGGTGAGCGTGCAAGAAAGAGGAAGGACGGAATACGCTTTACGCACATATTTTATAGATACATCACCGTACGTATCTTTGCTGCCTCTCAGGATTCATCCCCCAAAAAAATCTGGAATACCACTTAAAATAAATTAGATGTACATACTGCGGCGTGCGACGCCAGTATCATTCCATATCAATCAGGAGCCATCTACGTGACTGAGACTTGAAGTCCATTATCACAGAGGATATAAAAACATTAAAACGATAAGGATTTAATTAAATCTGACAGCAGCCCAGAAATTCACAGCCCAGGCTGATGTGCTTTTCCCGGAGCAGCGTGCCCACCGTGCTTCATCCTGCAGCCCACCAGGCACGCGGTGCTGCCGGAGCCACGAGCAGAGCAAGATGCCCAACCAGTGCAGCCTCATGTTTATTCCCAGCTCCTTCATCTGTGTTGGATATGGGGAGACCATTCTGGCTGTCCTTTATGCTTTCTATTAGTTATTTTTAAATGAACATGCAACAGACACCCAACTGCTCTAAACACACACACACAAATCAGACTTTTTTTCTTTTTAACCGAATAGATTAAAAAACGCCAGTGAAAATATTTCTGCTGTGGGAAAGATGCGGATTCCAAGAAAAAAAGTATATTATTATCTCTAAGAACAGCCTATGCTACACAGCAGAGTACTGGGAAATACCCCACGGGCCAGGGAGAGCTTTGTCAGAAGCATAAAACAGTTTTCAAAGCAGAAACCCCTAATTATTGTCATGGAAATGTCTATCTGAACTGTGCGAGAACGACAGAGTATTCGAGAAAAGGGCCATCAGGTTTGAGATGTCCATCACTCAAGATTGTGCTGAACGACTCCAAGTTAAGAGATCTGCCCCAAAACCCTTGCTTCTGCTAAAACCGGCACGCGGTACCGTCATGGATGGGTCTCAACGCGAATTTTAAGAGTTGTTTAAGCAGGACATTGGCCCAATGCTTTTTTTTTTTTGTTAATAATTTTCTTCAATTGTCCCAAAACGCCACCACTATGCCTCTTCTTCTTTTTATAATTTTGGGACTGACTGAGTAGCTTTTAGATTTAGGGGAGAGACGTAGGGTAGAAGTCGCTTTTACTGTGAGGTTGAACCTTTGTATGTCAAATCTGGCCTGGAGCAAATTTTCACAGCTGAATTATAAACCCTGTAAACAAGGGTTTATGATGGAAATGCTGACACAACCGTAATTACAAACAGCGTGAAGTGGGGGAGGCTCTGTAACACACACTCCTTTCCACTGCAAGTCCTCCCCCGCACGCCAAACCTGCCATCCACGAGAAGCAAATCTTGCTCGTTCTTCCCCTTAATGCTCAAGCAAGCTTGTTGGGACATTTATATCAAATCTGGTTGCTCAATACTGTCCTCTAGAAAAGAAAAAAAAACTTGATTTTGTAATAAAAGTATAATGTATAGCTTAAAAATAAATTAAATAAAGGAAACATTAAAAGATAAATGGAGCAGGATGCTCTATGGCTGAGGTAATTTGAGTGGAAAGGGAAGGAGGGAGTTTACATTAATAAATGATTAAAGGCCTTAACGAGGGCCTATCAGGTTGAACAGTGGAGCATACTTCTCCACCTCTCCTCCTTTAGTCCAGCTTTTTTACATTTGTTCTCAACGCTGATCAATATGGTTTTCATTTACTGATTTCCATAATGCCATATGTGATCTGCCAGCCTGACATAATGAAGGCAGAAAGAGAGCTGAAGTCATTTGAACGTTCTCGCTTGCATGTCTGTCGCCAATTTAGAAAATAAATATCTATTGAGAGTTAGAGTTTCCTCCTGTCTAGGAGGAACACAGCGAGATTTGCATATGCAGATTGCAAAGCCTTTTTTTTTTCCTCCCCTCCCTCCCTCTTTTTCTTTATTATAGAGAGGAATGGTGTAGAAGAATACCTTCCCCCACGCATTTTAGTGAGTATGTGTTCTTATAATGTAAAAGAAATATTCTTAAAGTTTAAAACTGAATGAGAGTTGTCTTCTCCTCTCTGCTCAGGCTGGGACTTGCTTGGCATCCCAACAAAAGTGAAGCTTTTCTGCATGCTGAGTCACACCAGCTACCATTAGAGACGACGTCAGCTTAAAAAATAAGAAAGGATCATCTATAGATGTTAAGCACCATATGCTTTCAACATGCCGTTGCCTTCACAAGCAGAGCCTAAATCAGTATTGGAGAGAGATCACACTTGTAAACTGAGTTTCTTTTGCCCCTCGGAAGCGTGAATTATGCTTAATAGCAATGGTATCTGTATCTGTTTAATAAAACAAGATGACTGGCAGGTGCCTTCAGAGGGTTGGAAGTGGGGCTTCTGCCACCTGTAAAAACCTGGCTGGCACAGGGACGATGTAAGGGCCACGATCGAGTCGTAAAAAATGTAAATGGCTTACGACAGACAAGATGCTACAGCAGATTTATAGGTGTTTGGCAGCCAATTCAGTTCTTTCAGTCAGATCTCATAGGAAAGGAAGAAACTACAGGTTTCTAAATACCTGGCACTTTGGTTGTAATAATTTCCTATAGATGCTCAATTTTGGGATTTAATGAGTTGTCTGTTTGTAAAAATTAAGCAACAGGTTAAATAATGTACTTCAGAGTGCCATCACTTAGGTGATTCCCTTGTGACCCAAATTCATGATTCTTTAACAGACCAAAGAGGTGTGAACTTTTGAATCCCATCACATACATTAACACACAACATGTCCTGACTGCTCGGAAAGGTGACCAGCAAACACACCCTGATGCTCCAGCTGGAATGCAGAGTTTTGTTCGCTGCAAGGGGAGGATTCTTCCTATAATAAGTTTTGCTTTTAATCCACAACATGAAAACAAGACATGAAAAATTACAGTATGCATGACATTTAGGATTCAGGCTGCTGCTTCGGCTTTACAGTCGAGCATGTAAGTTACGTTATATACGTAGTAGAAAATTTCAAAGTTTCGCTGGTTGCTCAGTTAAACATCAAGCCATAAAAATATTATTTGAGTTGCTGTTAATAAAATCTGCAGTTCATTAAGAATATCTGACAGAGAGAAATCAATGTAAATAGGGATTAGCAACTGGTGGGCAAGCTTTCTGTCATAAACATTCTTTGAGGTTCAAAAGGGTTTAGAGTTAAGGATTTAAAGATTCTTTCTCATTTCATCGTTTTCAGGCATTCCCAACTCTTTATCTACAGGTAAAAAAGCTTGAAAAACCTGGACTTTGTACACGTTTTCCAAGTTCTACAAGTTGCTACAGATATAACAATGGGAAAAACCACTGCTGAATTCCGAGAATGGATGTCAAAATTAAAAAACGCTGATGGTGCTGTTAAAATTATAAAGGCTGTCCCTCTGGAAGTAAAAAGGAACATTAAAAGAATTTTTTCTCCTCCTGTTTATATCACACTTTTGCATCTCTGTTTACCCAGTCTAACTCATGGTGGGGGGATTTCAGCTTTCCATTTGTGATATCGCCCTGACCTCATCGGGCTTCTGGAGGACTTCAGGGAATTCCATGTTTAAAGACTTTGTTCCCACTAAATTAAGAAAGATTTAGAAGTATGGCAGCTTCAGAAAAGGACAAATGTACCTACTGATCCAGAGCTGGAAAAATAAATTCTGGAATAAACTTGACTGCGAGCAGCAACGATACAAACCCCCAGCCTTGAGCTGTAAACTCCTCGCAGCAGTCTTACTGGGATTAATAAATCAGAGTCGTCGGGAGCCGAAAGAAGAGACGTCAGAGCTCCAATAATTGCCATCTCCTGCCCGCGAGCGCGGGGCGAGCGCTGCCGCCCGCCAATCCACGGGCTGCCATTAACCTCCCGCCCAATTACAGCCTCATTGGCAAAGCAAACAAGGAATTATTGGCTGTTTAGTTGGGCTTTTCTTCTCCTACTCCGGCCCCTGGTTCTCATTCCGTTTTTTTTTCCTCCCCTTTTCCTGCTAGGCAAAAAAAAAAAACCCACCCAACCCAACCCAACCACCATCTGCAAACACCTGATATTCATCTGAGTGGCTGCAGTTGTACAGTCTTGTTAAATTGTTACCACCTTTTCCACAAGCAGTTTTGGCAATTAACCTCGTGGTCATACACTTCAAAGGAAACAACTGTTGAGTTTAACCTCCTTGAGCTACCATGGATTCCTTTATGATTTTTCTTCAAACACTTTCATCCCCAACAAAAAGGCAGACTGATAAGATTCGTGTTTATTTTTCCATTTTGTCAGTTTATTAAGATGACAAATATCCCAGCCGGTTGCCGCTATTTTGTGGTCCTCAAAGTATCTGCAGAAAGCAGCTCCTGTGAACTCAGGTTTCCAAGGCAGGGTAACTCTGCTCGCTGGACTCCACGTGTTTGATACATCTCACCCCTCCTGCACCCGTTCACAAATCTCTCATCTATTTCTCACGATGACTAAAAGCTCCGAAAACAGAAAATACGAGTAGAGCTAACGCTAAGGACATGAGATGCCATTAGAAATACACAGATATTTTGCAAAACTCCATCATTACTGAGAGACAGGACTATTTTACACACGAAAAGAGCTAAAAATTCCTCCACCTTCAATTAGGATCCATGTTAGTACAAATTAATTTAACTTTTCCTTCTGTCTAAACGTTTGACTACAACATACATTAATTTACCAGACTATGCAGCTGCTCCTTAAGCAACTGGATAGCTAATGATAGGAAAGCACCAGAGCAATACTACAGGAGTGCGATCAAATTACTTGGAATGCTGTTTCCCCCCCTCCTCATTTCCATTCCGGTATTTTCTCCAAAGCAATCACAAAAACATAAGATGGGTTATTCTTAAGAGAAGGTTCCAAGAGAGAGCCAAGGCACACCGAAAAAGTGTTTGAATGACCTTTTGCTACCGAGCAGGCACAGCCGGGCTGCGCGAAGGGCTGCGCTGCAGCGGGGGCGACGGGGGACGCGCCGCTTTCCTCCGGCTGCAGAGGGGGGAGCGTAAGGGAGAGGGAACAAAATATTTGTCTAGGAAAAGAATGTAAGAAAAGTTTCGTATCTGTCTCGCGGTGCAAGAAGGGGAAGCATTTGGGCAAGCATATGGCCTATGTTTCAGCTTGTGAGGGAGGGGGGAAAAAAATAAATAATACAAATCATGATGTTACGTGCAGTTCAGACCGAATAGAAAACTTATTCTGACTATTCTCATTTGTCAGAGGCTTTTCAAAACTAAGCAGATCTCTCCGTAGCTCTAAATGTCAAAGGAGGAAGTAACCGGTGGGTATTGAGTTTACATTTGAGGCTCTCTTTTAACTGTTTCCACTTTTAATTTTAATATGCTTGTCAACAAAATGAAAAACTCCTTCACTCAAAAAAAAAAAAAAAAAAAAAAGAAGAAAGAAGAAATTAGCACATTAAATGATACATGGGTCTGGTGCTATGCTGCACAGTTCAGTGCACCCCTGCGCAGATCAGCGAGATGGCTGGAAATGTCTCTTTCCGTCTGTTTTTCATCTCGCAAGCCCGTGGACTCAGCAGAGTGTGAAGAGTGCCTCTCGCCCCCCCCAAAGCCCCTGCAGCAGAGAACAGGAACTAGAGCAAATGCTTTTGTGAATTAAGAGATCTTGTGAGCGTAAATTTGGTCAGGCTGCTCCTTTCCGCAGGCCAGAGCCGGCTGCTGCCCCAGGATGTGCCCTGTCAGTTCGCATCGCTGGTGATGAGTTGCAGAACCATCAGGAAAGGTGAAGACGGCAGAAGCAAGAAAGATTCAAGACTGGTGGAAATCATTTCGCAAGGAAAATTTCAGCCATCAGTGGGAGGAAGCTTTGAAAAATGCTGCCATTTCCGAGTCAGAACGAAGGAAAAATTAAATTACTGCCGGTGAGGCGAGCCAAAGTCGCATCTCACCCCAGGGAGAGGTTTGATAATGGTAAACATTTGACAGCTGGCCTGAAGTTGTTATCTTGTTCTAACAGTTGTTATAGTCTGAATGAACATTTCTGATAAGGGAACAGAAAGAAAAACACTAAACCATTTTTAATTTCTCGCTTTCTGTATTTTAAGCTGCGCTGCCCAAAGCCAAACAGGTTTCAAGCCGTTTGCCACCATCGCTCCGACCGGAGCGCCGGGCTTTAACGCGAAGCGACGGACGGCAGCGCGAGGCTGACGGCAGCACCGCCGCAGCCCAGCCGACCTCCGTCCACGCTGCAACATTTTAAGAATTTAAAACAACTTCAACCCACTTGCTTTCGATATCCCTTAAACACCCCTTCTCCGTTTCACAAAGAGCAGTTACAAGAATTAACTCTAAATTAGAGCGAAATTGAAAAAATGAATCAATCTAAGTATTTGACTTCAAGACCTACTACAAAACCTTGTTTCTGTGTTACTTTACTCCAAGCTGTTGATGTACAACCACAAAACTTTAACTCCCTGCCATCACATAACAAAGAATCATCAGACAGACACTTTAGAAAGGTAGCAGCCTCGGTTCCACCTGACCAAAGCAAGAAAGAATGAAACCCAGTTCTGTTTAAGTGGTAAAAAAGTACGCTATCTTCACAGGAAATTTAATTACACGTAAGATTTTTTGTGCTCGGTCGTTACTGACAAAGCACGTATTGAGGAGGGAAACAGGGCTCTGCTCTCCACTGCTATCAGCAGCTCCTCCTTTAGAAAAATACAGTGTGAAGATGGAAAGTACATTACACGTATGTCAAAATCAAACTACCATTCTGGCAGCGAAACATGGGTGATGCTTTGGTTTTTTTTTTTTTCTTTTTTAAATCAGGAATGCATTTCTAAGCTGTTCAATGCAGCTTAACCTCGCAGCACGCACACACGAAACGTTTACCTCCCATTAAAAACAACTAAGATGAACATGTACCATGGCTACTAAACTCTGTTTAATAACTTGCTGAAAGGGACCGTTGGTAAATCTTCGTATCACTGCGTCCCTAAAACCCTCCTGCCAAACGTGCCGGAGCCGGGCACGCACGACTGGCACAGGTAAAGCCAACAGATGTGTTTTCCCGGATGGCAACGATCCCACCTACAGGCACACGATAACGCTCCCGTTCCAAAAGCGACATGGAAAACTTGTTCCTTAGATACCGAAAGAGTTTGGGAACTAATTTATGTATCTCCTATATTAACAGGTACAGAGTGTTTCATTACTTTTTCAAATGACTCTTCCCCATCCTAAAGCCAGAGTGTATCAATTGATATTAAAGTATGGTATT
Source organism: Tauraco erythrolophus (assembly GCF_009769465.1). Taxonomy (NCBI): domain Eukaryota; kingdom Metazoa; phylum Chordata; class Aves; order Musophagiformes; family Musophagidae; genus Tauraco; species Tauraco erythrolophus. Next base: position 2,916,911 of record NC_141485.1, on the reverse strand, counting down.
TTGAGAATGTTTCAAAGCAAGGTCAAACTCGTATTAAAAAACCTACTAGTGTAGGCTAAAATAACAGTCTGGCTGAGCAGCCCTCGGTGCATCTGGGTTCAATTACCCACTACATCCTTGCTGTGTTTTCTACTAGCAAGAACAACGCAAGCAAGGCTCGGAGTTCACGAGTAATGTCAAAGTTAGGTTACTCAGAAGAGGAGTGAGATAAATCATCCAAGTATCACAGTCGCATGGGCAGACAATTTTTCCCCCTTTGCTTCATCACCGAAAGCAGCGCGATATTGCGTAACAACAGCAGACAAAAGTCCTCACCTCACGAGGAAGACTGAGCTCAGCTGGAACGCCCGCGCTCTTCCACACGCTCTAAAAGAGAGCGAAAAGCTCATGCCCGACAACTCAAAAAAAGAGCTAAAACCCAACCTAATACGCAAGGCAAACAGACATGATTTACCATGCTTTCGCCCCGACTGATTTCCTTTTTTGTGTGTTTGACCCCAGGACAATGAGGCTGGATTAATGTTCATTATTTGCATTCAACGAGCTGCTGCGTGGAGTAGGAACTGCTCCAGCACCAGCCTCCCGGAACGAGAAAGCGGCTGCGACACTTGTCGAAATGCTGGCTCTCTCCTTTCTACCTAGCTCACTGGTGCCCAAAACTGAGACCAAATACCAGTGTCCTGGGTCTTGCTTTCATGTTGTCATGCTGGTTAATGACGAGTTAAGAGCTGTGCAATGTACTGGGGCTCACCTCGGATTGCTCCAGGGTAAGAAGATGCCAGACTGGGAGCAGCCATCCTAAGGATCACATTGAAATTGGGTTGTCGTGTCCAACGCAGATGGTGTAAGACAGAAGTTGGACTCCAATGTCACAAACCCTCCCAGAGGACAGCTGCCACATCCCCGTACCACACACCTCAACCTTTCAGACTGGTCCAAAATTTTGAGGTTGTACTTAGATCATGAATAAAATTAAAGCGGCGGCTCTGCCTGCAAAGATTGCTGCGCCTCCAGGGAACGTGAAGATTGTCGTTCGCTTCCATCAAGGCCCATAAAAAAAGCAATTGTCAGTGAAGTTGCTCAAAATTATGTATGTTCTGGGAACCCTGTATAAAGTGATTTTAAAGCACCATGTTTAATTCTGAGCAGCTCTATATAAAACATGGCAAAAGCCAGCAATAAATCACTACCATCAAAAATGCGTTTGTTTTGTACGAGGAGTTGTTTTATCCGTTCTGTGTTCTGTTTGCATCAAACTAGTAACACATTTGCAAAATGATCAAGTTAAATTTAGAGGAAAAAGTGTCTTTTACCCAGTCAGCGTTTGTCAGAACACTTCCAAATTAGAACGTAGCAATACTTTAAATCATGCAATGTACAAACGCCACATTTTTTTATATATATATAAAATAAATTCATACTACTGTAATGTATCTAATTATATCAGGTCATTTCTTATAGAACAGCACTAGTATAAAAGTTTTATGCAAGAACAGTCTGGCTGTTTATTAATTTACTATCGCAGATGAGAAGCCCTCCACTGATTGTTACACGGACGTACGTAATAAGCTTCTGCATTCCAGAAAAGCAACTTACCCAGCTTACAAAATATTAACCAGCAGAGGCAGGGACTGAGTGGACCTCAAGGGTTAGTCCCTCCCTATATCTGCGCACAAGCCACCATCTCCCTCTCCCAGCACTTGCCTTGTCCTTACCTGTTTCCCTGGAGACCGGCGTTTACAAGGAATGCTATAAATACATGGAGTAATTAAGCATCTTTTGAAGCAAACCTTCCAAGCCGTTTGCCAAGGCCCTTCCAAATACTGGCATTAAATGATGAAATAATATCTTCAGAAAAAAAAACACAAGTATTTTGGGATGGATATGATCAAAGATAGCCATTTACATCAACGGGATTTCAGCTTTGCCATGAACCAAACATTTCTCCAGCCTGTAAGGACAACTACTTTTGCACGTAGCACTTGGGTAAAACTTTGACAAGTCTGGCATTAATCACAGAGTGGTAGAATGGTTTGGGTTGGAAGGGACCTCAAAGATCACCTAGTTCCAAACCCCCTGCCATGGGCAGGGACACCCTCCACTACACCAGGTTGCCCAAAGCCCCATCCAACCTGGCCTTGAACATTTCCAGGGATGGGGCAGCCACATCTTCTCCGGGCAACCTGTTCCAGTGCCCCAGCACCCTCAGAGCAAAAAATTTCTTCCTTTTATCTATCTAATGATGCAGAGAAACAGCAGATTCGTATTTAGTTCCCTCCTACCCTTTGCATCCAACTGGTACAATGGTAAGTCGAATAAAGTTTCACTACAGTAACTAAGGTATCATACACAAACAGTGAAATACAGCCTTGCAGGGGAGAAAAGTTTTCCTCCAGCTGCATGTTGGGGCCCTGCAAACCACCACGAGCAAGACAGACTTTTCAGCAAGTAACGTGGATCATCAGAACCATGTTCATTACATCAACATAAAGCTGCTCACAAGGTACAGCTGACTGATGTCTGCTTTTACGGTTTGATCTTACTCTACCCCAGTCAAATTCAAAATTCCCAAGCAAAATCACTCCTCACATGAGACAAGATAATGAAACACTGAGACACACCAGATATAAAACGCAAACCCCAAAGCAATCACTGTTTTCCTACTGGAGATACTGGGAATAACTCTGTACTCTCGACTACGCAGGGGGAAGAGATGAAGTCTTCTCTCACGAGACAGTTTTAATACCTGCAGTAAACCTGTTTAAAACTGAACTTACTTCCAGAATTTCAGTCCTGCACCTGCACACTGGAATTGGGAGCTAGGGCAGAAGGGGGGTCGTGGGGGTTTCGCATCTTATGAAGAACAAAGGGAAGCAACTTCAGTACAACCTCGAAACAGACGTGCAGGCAGAATCATCTCATGTAAAAATTATATTTCTCTGGCTATGACGTGTAAGTATCTGCTCGTATCTAATAAAAAGAACCTTTTGAAGTAAGTGGCTCGGTTGGCCTGTGCCAACGCGCGTGTTACTAGCCCAGAAGAAAGGCCCGTTGAATACAGCATGCAAACCTTTGTCTCATTCGTATCACTTTGAACCATAAAAGCAGCAAAAGTAAAAACAGAAGGGAAGCCAAGTGCTTAATATTGGACAGCAACTTTCTTTACATCTCCTCTACCTTCTAATTATCTACAGTGAATCTACTATGTCATGGCAGTGTGTGGAAGGTGCCTTTCCCACGTTGACAAACATCCAAAAATTGAGAAAATGCATTGGGGCTCAGTGAATAAAAGTAATGCTCTGCCTGTAATTTTGGTTTCTTGTTGCATAGCATTATTTGTGAAAAGAGACACAACCAAGGATGTGTTTTGGGAGGGTACCTAAACCAATATGAAATATGCACAATTCCAGGTTATCACTCAGCAGAAAATCAGTTAAAAATCACTTCTGTCCATTTGTGTGTTATTTACTATAAAGAAGCAAGCAAACAATACCCTAAATGAAAGTCCAAAGAGTCTCTTCATAGTTTTCTAAAAATCAGAGATTTGGAAGTTATCTGAAAAATTTATACTAGGTGCAGCTCAAGTGTGTACGATTTTTAAAAAAAAAAAAAGAATTTTCAAAAGTCTATGGTTCAGTTTACGGTAGAAAAATGCAAAAGGAGCACTGAAGCTATTTAATTCCTTAAAACGGATGTAAAGGATAAGTTTGTCTAGAATTTAGTCAGCATTTCTTCAGTGGTCTGCTGTTTTTTCAGTGTGTTGTAATTGTTGAGATGTTGTCATTCATAAAACAGCAGCCATCATCCACCTGGTATTTACAAAGAATTCACAGCAGCAAACTCTTCAGATATTCTGGCATCATTCTGAAGCACGATGAACTTCACGATGGTGTTTTGGACAAGTTTTTTGGGAAGAGTTAGGAACCCAATTTCCAGTGCATTAAGAACAAAGGTGGGTTTTTTTAATGCATACTTTTTTTTTTTTTTTTTTAACCTTCAAGTTTCCTCTATCTTCAGCCTTTAGGGATGGGAGATCCTTCAGCTTTTTCCAAGAGAGAGGTTTGTGCATCAAAATGGACAACTCTGTGCCCTTGCTTCCAAGTTTAAAGACAGCAGTAACTGTTTGCCCAAAACCTCAGTCAAAGAGGCTACTGTTCTACTGAGCAACTCAAAATACGAATCCAAGAGATATTATTTAATTCTGCAACGTCTGAGAACACTTGCTTAGATATGCAGAAGTACTCCATCGCCTAAGACAGAATTTTACCGACAGGAATTCAGACCAAGTAATCCTTGTTCTGGATCACCTTTCTGAAGAGTTCTTGCAGATTAAGTATAGACAGAATATTACATTACCGAATGCAGATCTAGTCATTCTGGAATTGGCAAATTATTTTTAAACACTTTACATGTGATTATGCCTAATGAATAAATAAATACACATTCATGATGGAGAGATGTTACGGTTCAAGAAAGCACTACAACATCTTTCAGCTACCCTTTCTTAAAACCCTAATATGCTTGTGCATAAATAAAGCCCTTAGCTTGCTTGGATAGACTCTCACTGAGACGTGCCGATGGTGCTAATTCAGAGCAGAAAACACTCTTATTCCAGGCCACTGCAGTGAAGTGACATTTACCTAATGCAGCTATAAATTTCCTGATAATTAGTGGGCAGCTGATGGTGATGCAATCTGACTAGTGCAGCAACGCCAGCCTCAAACTAGCTCTCCGACACCCACAAGTTAATCAGGTTTAAAACCAAAAATTTCCAAAATTCGGAACAGTGCAATGGCTCAGAGACAATGGCTGCTGCCACTGAGCTTACACCAGTTGCTGTGATCTTTCAAACGTTCCAGATGCCGCTACTAATGAGATGTAGCTCCTCTTTACACTCAACAATTTTTAATGTCAAAAAACTCACATGACTTTTCCTTTAGCAGTAAGTAATCAACATTTCCTGAATTCTGTATAATTGTGGAGTAAATTTAGGTAAGTTCACATCGCTAAAATGCTGGAATTCTGAGGACTACAAAAAAGTATCTTCAGAAAGAAATTTCAAAAGTTACTTCCAAAATTTTACAAACCTTTGAGATTCCTTAGCCAGCTTTGGAAGTTTCCGATGTCATTCGGATCTTTCAAAGCTCAGTAGTTGAGCAACTGCTTTAATAATCTGGCACCAAATCACATACAATCCTTCACCTGTCGTGAAACACACTGTCCCCAACGTTGCTTCATTCTCTGCCACTACCATACTAAATAATTCAGTTTAATAAAATGATATTAAAGAACCTTAATTTTTGTTTTCTTTTTCAAACCTAATGCTGGAATGTGTTTACATTCTAATACTTTGGAAGTGTAACACTGATTAAACAGTAGTTTTAGACGCCCTAGTACAGCACGTTTATTTAACGCTGCAAGAACTACCATGGAGGTTGTAAGTAGATTCTCAGACAGAGAGAAAACACAGACCCATCCTTTAAAATGCTTTCTCAAAACAATCTTTGACCTCTTAGGTGCATCATGAACGAGGCCAGTCAATCAGAGAAAAACCTTCTCCCTGTTCTTTTCTTGGATGAACTGCCTTTATCACACTATTTCAGAAAGAAAAAGAACCTTTCTGCATGACACGTTAGAATATTGTTCTAAAGCAAACCATGAGATAAAATTTCATCAGAAAGTTAATTAACATTCAAAAAGTACCCTGAAATTCTTACGGAATGCAAAGGGCTGTCCACACATCCTCACCGCTCAGGAAGTGTTCAGCTCACTGCTTGTTTCCCAAAGGAAGGAAAAGGTGACCTCCAGCAAAACTGTAAGGATGGCACAGGAACACTTCCCACCTTCCCAGTGCTCCCATCTCTGCGCTGTTCATCAGACTTGCTCGTTTGAAATGCGAGATCACAGTCACAGTCTCCCACCTGCACTTTCCCTTTTGGTTTTGCCTATCATTTTTGGACAATCAAGCTCAGCAAGCAGCGATTAACAGGTCACACGCTACCTGGAGGCTGTTAGCAAGTGCAGTACCACAGGGGGTTGTCCTGGGACCTGTCGTCTGTAACATCTTCATCATCGACTTGGAAGAGGCAACCGAGCGCACTCTTGTCACATTTACAGATGACACCAGATTGAGAGGACGTGTCAAAGTGCTCGAGGGCAGGGCTGCCACTCAGGGGGACTTGGAGGAACAGGCTGACAGGAACCTGGTGAAACTCAACAAGAGCAAGTGCAAAGTCTTGCACCTTGCAAGGAAGAGCCCTGTGCGGCAATCATGGAATCACAGAAAGGTCTGGGTTGGAAGGGACCTTACACATCACCTAGTTCCAACCCCCCTGCCATGGGCAGGGACATCTTCCACTACACCACGTTGCTCAAAGCCTCATCCAACCTGGCCTTGAACACTTCTAGAGATGGGGCAGCCACAACTTCTCTGGGCAACCTGTGCCAGTGCCTCGCCATCCTCAGAGTGAAGAATTTCTTCCTTAGATCTAATCAAAATTTCCCCTCTTTCAGTTTAAAGCCATTACCCCTTGTCCTATCACTATACGTCCCTGTCCAAAGCCCCTCTCCAGCTTTCTTGTAGCCCCTTTAGGTATTGGAAAGCTGCTAGAAGGTCTCCCTGGAGCCTTCTCTTCTCCAGGCTGAACAACCCCAACTCTCTCAGCCTGTCTCCATAGGAGAAGTGCTCCAGCCCTCGGATCATCAATACCAGCTCCTGTTCAGAACCTGCCTCCCGCAGCACATCTAGTCAGGACGCAGAGAGCAGAGGTGCACCAGGCATGTCAGCACAGCTTGGTGCCAGTCACTGCATCTTTAATAAATATTCCTACAGTGAATATATCTCCTCCTGGATCAACAGCATCCTCACGTGAACACAAATCTGACAAGAAAGTAACTGCAGAGATTAGGGTGGATTTTAATAGACCTACCTAATCCTGCACGCATAATGCAAAGACCAATAAAGTCCAGGCATGTTTTTCCACCTACTCAGCTTTTTAGTTCATACACTAATTATAGTCCATGATGATCTTTAAAAATGAAAAAACCCACAGAATTTTGAAAACTACAATAGGGTGAAATCATTACGTTTATTTTTGTTTCAAATTCCTAGTTAATAGAAGTGTCGGACCATCTAAAGCCTACCAACACACTTCTGAAATCTGTCTTTAGTTACATGTCCAACACTACATAGGAACTTCCTGACCTCTCTGCGATTTAAAATTTGGTTGTAAGCATTACTCTTTGTCATTCTTTTTCCTTATTAAAAAGGGCAGTGCGGAAAAAAGATGATTAAAGATATCAAACAAACACCAAACCTCATGTGAACGGACTGTTGGAAAATAAAGCACCATTTAATGACGTGAGAAATTAGATGAAACTGTCAAGTTTAAAGAATCTTAAAATGGTTAGCAGGTCAAAACATAAAAACTTCTTTATGTATAGAGTGAATATAAAGGGAACATGGTAAGTATCTGCCAAGGGTTAATTGCAACCCTGCATGAAAAGCAGTTAACAAGTGAGAGTTAGAACACCCAGGAGGAAAAGAAAAATTTTTCCAGTGCCATGAGAAATAAACAACAAGGGGGAAATATTTCCTTTGGCCACTGTTACCTCCTCTCCAAAAGCTCAGAGGAGCAGTGGGAATGCCAAGGCCTGGTTTGCTCTTGACTCCCTCCGAAACATTTGTCTTCATTACCACTCTTTTTAATCAGGGCTCCTTCATGAGTGTTTCTGCTCAGCCCCCAAGGGGCAACTCTGGGCTGCGATAAATCAGCATCCATACCGCAAGTCACTAATCAGCACTCTCAGGGAAAGAATAACAGCGAAGTGCAGACCACTAAAGGCTTGGAGAAACCTGAAGGCTTCGTGGCCTCGAGGAAGAATGGCCTACATAAAAATAATAAGTCAGTGAACCATCGCTACCTTCAAGGCTTTGCAGGACTTGCATTCAGAGAAACCATTTAAAAGCCTCTTGCACACAAATTGTTCTCACTGTACAAAGGGTGCTTTATTGATAAAGAGGAAACGCGCTATCACCCTTGAGCTCGGGTCGAATAATTCCATGTATTTCACTTCTACCTCCCACTGGAAAGCGTTCAAGGAAACAAACTCAGTAATGGATACCCAGTGCTGCTGTCCTACAATTTCTGGAGAAACATATTAGTATATAACACAACAGAAAGAAGAGGAAAAGGAAAATAATAAAAGGTAACACATTCCCAAGACACCTCCTATAGTACTGCAGTGGAACAGGAAGGTACTTCGTTTGCTTCTTTTCTTTTAAAAGGTTATTTATAAACACAGCGAAACAGATGTCATTAAAAGGAAAATATCTGCGTAGGTTATCTGTACTCATGATGATCTCCCTGCATCTGATCCCTTCAAAACTATGCATCGTGTTCCAACTGCAGAAACAATTAATATTTCAATAGTTATTATTATTCCTTAAAATTGTCCAAATTCCCAAGTCTGCGTCAATGTTTGCCAAACACATCACAGAAAAAAAGCTGAGTGCACACCCAAAACCTTCCTGCTTTTTCCCCCAAGTAGCTTGGACGCCAGCACCACTATGAAATAACTGTGAGCTGTAAAACCGTACTAAGTATTGGCACCCAAATTAGCAAACTAAGCATCCTCCTCTCCAATAGCTGTTAAACGCAAATCCCAGAGCAAGCTTTTCCAAAACCACAATTGCAGCCATCCACAATTTTTTCCCCCGTTAAGACTCATCTCTATGGTACCTGGAAACCTGGCCCTTGTAGATAAAGCGATTATGGCCATACATGGAAAGATCAGAGAAAAAGAAGAATCTTCCACCGTTTCTACTTCCAAAACTCAGGAAGGTCCAGAAATCACATCCACCCAGGGAGCAGACTCCAGCACTCAAACTAAGCATTACTGTAGAAAAACCTTCTACAGTCCTAAACCAACAAACCAGAATTATTTACTGTTGTCTGCTTTTTTTCCCCTGGACGTTTCGGACTCCATAAACTGTAGAACAGATTGTTACAGCTTCATTGCTTTGCAAGTGTCCCATTAGCAGAGGGCCTCTCAACTGGATTCCTTGGGACCCGGAGTGGCAGGACCCAGATCGCTTTGTGCCTGACCTCTGCCAAAATATTCATCAAGCACAGGGAGCACCACTGGGACAGAGCAGGAGGTTTAATCCTGAACACCCAACAGAGAGGAAGAGGAAAAAGATCTAACCTTTGCTATTAACTCATCGTGAGCTTCTGAAGGGTTCTAGGCTCACACCCAAGTTCATTACACTCAAAGTGGTTACGTACAAACATTTACTACTTCACGTTAATCAAAACACAAGTAAATAATCTGCTAGTTATGCTTATTAATTAACACGTGTTTGAATTTAGATGTTTTCTAAGTAGCTACTTTCAGGTCGTTAAAAGGAGC